>NW_020523543.1:260000-1517871 GCF_003368295.1 Carassius auratus
TGACTCAAGACACGACTCACACTCTTCTGCAGGTCACCTTACCAAATGTATACCAGGATGGAGGCGCGACCACATGCAGCGGCTTCTCTCTGTCCCGACAGAACAGTGTTCTCGTCTTTTTTGTCTTGTGAGTCGCAGTATTTTTGTACGCCGTCATCGCGTCTATCTGTCTGTAAGTGCACATACTGTCGCGAGTTTCTGCTTGGTGTCAGTAGAACCGCATTTTTACAGTTAAACTCCCCATCACCGACCCCCACTACTGCATCTCGCCCACAGCGGAGGCGCCATAAGCGGTGTGAGAGGAAGCAGAAGAGGGGTAAGCAAGGAGGAATCCGGGCTAGGCTAACAGCTAACCCACACAAGCCATCTATTCCCACCATCGTACTGGCTAACGTACACTCGTTGGACAATAAACTGGACTACATTCCATTATTACGTTCAACTCAGAGGACTGTAAGAGACTGTTGTGTTGTTGTGTTCATGGAAACATGGCTCAGCAACAGCTTTTCAGACGGCGCTATTCAGATCGACCAGCTGGTGTGCTATCGAGCGGACAGAGCTCGGCTTTGTGTTTACATCAATGAGGCATGGTGCCGCGATACTGTTGTGATCTGCAAACACTGCTCACCCCTGGTGGAGTTTATCATTATTAAATGCCAGCCGTTCTATCTGCCGAGTGAATATACTGCTAAACTGCTCATTTCTGTGTACATTCCCCCGATCAACATCATCAGCAACAGGAACGACGTACTAAATGAACTGTACCAGCACATCAGTGAGCAGCAGACAGCACACCCTGATGGTTTTCTCATCATAGCTGGGGATTTCAACCATGCTGACTTAAAGAGTGTGTTTCCAAAAATACACCAACATGAGGTAATAACATTTTGGAATTTGTTTACACCACACAGAGAGGAGCTTACAAAGCCTTCCCCCACCTCGGAGCCTCAGACCACATCACTGCCATGCTAATCCCTGCATACAAGACCGCTCATCAAAGTCACCAAACCAGTTCACAAACATGAAATGTTTAAGCAGGCTGCCACATGCACCACTGACCTCCAGGAGTACTCAGAGACTGTCACTGCCTACATCAACAAGAGTATTGATGATGTAACAGTCACAAAAGCTATAACTGTCCGGGCCAATCAGAAGCAGTGGATAACAGGGGAGCTCTACAGACTCCTGAAGACGAGCTGGAGATGAGGTAGGCCTGAGAACAGCCAGGGCCAAACTGTCCCGCGGCATCAGAGAGGCTAAGAGACAGCACTCCAGGAGGATAGCTCACCAATTCAGCGACAGCAGAGACACAAGGAACCTGTGGCAGGGGATACAGACCATTATGGACTACAAGCCCCCACCACGGACCTGTAACAACATCTCTCTGCTGAACTAGCTGAACACCTTCTTCGCTCGCTTTGAGCAACAAAACAGCACCACTGCACAGAAGACTCCACCTCCTCCCGGCGACCAGGTGATGACGCTGACCTCAGACAGCGTGAGGAGATCCTTCAGTAGGATCAATGCACGCAAAGCTCCGGGTCCTGACAACATCCCTGGCGTGTACTGAGAGACTGTGCAGCAGAACTCATTAATGTCTTCACAGACATTTTCAACATCTCACTGAGTCAGGCTGTTGTTCCCACATGCTTCAAAACTACCACCATCATCCCAGTTCTGAAGAAGTCATCTCCATCCTGCTTCAATGACTACCGTCCTGTTGCACTTACTCCCATCCTCATGAAGTGCTTTGAACGGCTAGTCATGCACCACATCAAGTCTTCCCTCCCCCCCTCCCTGGACCCCTTCCAGTTTGCATATCGGTCCAATCGTTCGATCGTTGATGCCATTGCCACTGCCGTCCACTCAGCACTCACACATCTGGACTAAAAGGTCTCATATGTCAGAATGCTGTTCATTTACTACAGTTCAGCATTCAACAAATCATCCCTCAACAGTTCATTTACAAACTGATTCAGCTGGGGCTTAACACTTCGCTGTGCAACTGTGGGGCCCCCCAAGGATGTGTGCTGAGCCCTCTCCTCTTCACTCTGCTGACCCATGACTGCACGCATCACACAACTCCAACCTCTTTATTAAGTGTGAAGATGACACGACTGTGGTGGGTCTCATTAGCAGCAAAGATGAGACAAACTACAGGAGCGAGGTGAGCCGCCTGGCCAAGTGGTGCAGTGACAAGAATCTCTCTCTGAACATGGAGAAGATGAAAGGAGATTGTTGTTGACTTCAGGAAAGCGCACACTCAGCACGTTCCTCTGACCATCAACGGTGCAACTGTGGAGAGAGTGAGAGCAGCAACAAGTTCCTGGGTGTGCACATCACAGAGGACCTCTCCTGGACTGAAAACACAGCAGCACTGGCCAAGAAATCACAACAGCAGTGTCTCTACTTCCTCCGCAAACTGAGGAGAGCTAGAGCCCCACCCCCCATCATGTACACCTTCTACAGAGACACCATCGAGAGCATCCTGTCGAGCTGCATCACTGTGTGGTATGGCGCCTGCAACGCGTCCTGCCGAAAGACTCTGCAACGCATAGTGAGAGCAGCTGTGAAGATCAATGGTGTCTCTCTCCCCTCCCTCCAGCACATTTATGGAACACGTCTCACCCGCAAAGTCCTCTGCATCGCAGGTGATCCCACTCACCCATCACACAGCTTCTTCAGCCTGCTGCCATCAGGAAGGAGACTGCGGAGTCTCCAGGTCAGGACCAGCAGACTGAAGGACAGCTTCATCCATCAGACTGTCAGGAAGCTGAACTCCCTCCCAAACTCGCCCCCCTCCCCTCTTCTGTCCCAGGCACCACTGAACTATGAAACCCCCCCACACACACACTAATATACGATGTCATGCACCAGTCACTTTGTGCAGCATTGGTCTGCTCACTTCCTCATTCAATGGAACTGCTGTCATTCTACCACCTCATCAGTCAGTTAAATAAAATAACTGCTCTTGAGCCATTTGTCACTTTAATCAAACTTAATAAGCTTTTGTTTTTGCACTGAAAAACCTTTTATCTGCACCTACCTACCTTTTATTGTTCACTTCATTGATTTGTGCTCTATCTGCCATTTGCCTGGCGTTGCTTTAACTTTATTTTTATTTTTATTATATGTTTATTTTTACATTTCCTTATTGTATAGTTGTATGTACATTTTATATTTGATCTAGATTTTTAGGATTTATTGTGGATGTTATCTGTGTGCACCCGGGGGTCTGAGAGTAACACAATTTCGATTCACTGTACGTATGTGGAAGAATCGACAATAAAGCAGACTTGGACTTGAACTTATAGTGTAACCTACTCTCTCTCTCTCCTATTCACTTTATCCTCTATGGTTTCATTTAGTGTATATCAATCACTTCTCTCCTTCTCCTCTGCAAGTGTCTCTACTACCACAACAAAACTTACAACTGTTCTGACTCTCACATGCATTTCAAAACCTTTTCTTCTCTTTTTTGGTCCTCCCAACCTCCTTCATCAACTCATACTGCTGATGACTTTGCAAATTACTTCATAAATAAAACAAGAAACATCAGTGACCAATTCTACATACCACAAAATGACAAACTTCATAACCACAAACATTCATTCTCTCTCCTCCTCTCCACTCTCGGAGGCAGTCATTTGTAAACGTCCTTTCCAAACATCCTATTACAGAGAACATCCGTGGTCTATAAAACGGTCTACATATCAGCATGTGATACTCTTGATCCAGTTGAACAGTAGCTCTCGGCTGCAGTTTGGTTGGTGCACAAGTCTTTGTTGAAATAAACACAAATACAAATACTATTCTCTTACTGGAGTCATGTGTGAGCCATCTCTGGGCATTGGTATAAACTAGTAGGTGCGCAGTCCAATCTGTGTACGACAGCAAAGTACCATGAGCAGATGCTCTGCAAGCTTTCAAATCACTCTTGTGGTAGATTGATGTCAAATGGCGATGATCCTGCTTACCTCTGTGTCATGCTGGGTACACATCAAAAGTTAATTGGGGGATTTTGGGCCGATTTCCCCCCTTCCGACAAGCCTAGCTATCTCCCGATTATCTTGATGGTTCTACAGATTATCTTAACAGATTTTCCCTTGGTGTGAGGTGTGTTAAGAGTGTCCAAACCTGGATCGGAAGAACGTCGGTGCCACCCCGATCGCGAATTGTAAATATTCAACATGATCCTTGCTTCCTGAACACTACCTGACCTTCACATATCCTGCAGCACGACAAAATAAACAGATCCCCTGTTTATTTTGGACAATTTACAATTCAGACACTTTTATTTCCTGTTTTGGTTATTTTGCTCTTAATAAAAACCATTTCGAGGCCTGATGCCACCCACACAGTGTCTGTCGTTTGCTCCTCCCGCCACACTGGTGGAGAATGCAGGCAAGGCGGAGCCTAGACAGCACAGTTGGGCAACACCTGGTGACATTTATTCCCTCTTGCTCGCAAAAGTATTCCCTCTTGCTCGCAAAAGTTTGCGAAAACTTGGACTGGGACGGAGGGATGATGGAGACGGCCTTCCGGCCACAAAAGGGGCAATTGACGTCTTTTCTATTGTCATTTATGCTGTGGTTGGTAGAGGCTGTTGACTAACACCTGGTTTCTCTGTCCCTGTTCTGGCGAGGTGCGAGAAGGAGAATGGCCAGGAGAGGAATCCCTTCCCCGCCCACTCTGACCGTTTGGAGCCTGGTTGAGGATGGCGGCACTCCCATGTGGGCGGCTGACCGATGACAGGGATGTGGTTTGGTGGAGTGATGTGACGAGTCATTTGCCTCCCCTGTAATTATCATCATCACCCCTTTTCTGAATCAATGCCCTTCACCAGGCTCCAGACAAGAGTGGGTGTGTGAGAGAGGAGGGGTGCTGGATGAGCCAGAGTTGGTGGCATGTGATGGAGCACACCTGATACAAATGGAGCCTCATCACTGCCGCCGTTTAAATGGCGAGCGCTCCTCTCCTCTCCTTTGGGAGACTTTTCCCCGTGAATGCACGCTGGTGTACTCGTGGGTCCCAGAAGGGTGTGTATAAATATACTACTTTAGCCACAAGACAAAGGGATGTAGTTGTTGTGAGAACAGCACTGACCGCAGCAATGGTTGTCCCATACACCATATTTCAAATTCTACCACACTCGGAAATTTCTGGCATCAAAATTGTTTCTGAATTTCCCAGTAGCAAATACAACTTGAGAGGCCATTCATATCCAATTTCTGATTAGGAAACTTGTATTTATGATATTTCCGATAGCATGTGAAGGCAGCATTAGTTTGCAATGGTCTGTTGTTGATCTAAGCCAAAAAGCGGTGTTTGAACTTTCAACACTGATCGTTTTTTGAAGTCCGCTTGATGTGTCCAAGATTTAATGTTCCTTTCCACATCTTTTGCTTTGTGGTTTTAAACTGTGGTTAACTTGTATTTGTCTTTTTTTTTTGCTTTAGATCTGTTGTTGCTGAAAGAGGAGAATCAAGATGCGAATGAAATGGAACAGACATATCTGTATGAGAAACACCATGATTTCATAACTGGTAAAGAAGCCACACAAACAGCAGCTATACGTAAAAGAGCTCAGAAAACCAAATCTACCAGCTCTTTCACCTGCCATCATTGTGGAAGGAGTTTCAATGAAAAACGAAAACTTAAAACGCACATTAGATTTCACACTGGAGAGAGACCATTCACCTGTCAACAGTGTGGAAAGAGCTTTGCTCACCAAGGGGCCCTTAAAAGGCACATGAGAACTCACACAGGAGAAAAGCCTTACACTTGCCAACAGTGTGGAAACAGTTTCACTCAGAAAGGATCTCTTAATAATCACATGAGAATTCACTCAGGAGAGAAGCCTTTCACCTGTCAACAGTGTGGAAAGAGTTTCACACAAAAATCATACATTCATAGACACATGATAACTCACTCGGGAGAGAAGCCTTTCACCTGTCAACAGTGTGGAAAGAGTTTTACACAGAAAAGCACCCTTCATACCCACATGAGCATTCACACTGGAGCAAAACCTTATACATGTGAACAGTGTGGAAAGAGTTTTTCTTCAAAACGAAACCTTATAATCCACATGAGAATTCACACTCAAGAGAAGCCTTACTCTTGCAAGTATTGTGGGAAGAGTTTTACACATTTGAGCAACCATAATTACCACATGAGAGTTCACACTACACCTAAGTACACATGTGATTGTTGTGGAAAGACCCTCACAACAAAATTTAGCCTTGAGTGTCACAAGATTAAGCACTCTGGAAAGAAACCCTTCAAATGTGATCAGTGTGGAAGGAGTTACATATGTAAGGCAAGACTTAGTTACCACATGAAGATTCATTCGGCAGAGAAATGCTGTAAATGTGCTCAGTGTGGAAAGAGTTTCAGGAATAAACGCAGCCTCAATGCTCACGTTAAAAAACAACACGCACGAAAAAAGACAGTGGGAAGAGCTTCTCACAAATAGAACATTTTAAGATTCACATATAGTATGTGAGGAATCGTGAACAAACTCACATGAGATTTCATTTTGGGGAGAACTATTTTAAATGCGATCACTGTACGAAGTGTTTCTCAGTCAAATGAAACATGAAGACTCACTCTGGACAGAGACCTTTCAAGTGTTTTCTGTGTGTTCCTGAAACATTAAAGAAAATCCTGGAAATAAAGTGTGACTGTGACAAAAAGCACATTTTAAAAAAAGAAATAAAGGAGCAATTTTAAAAATCAACAGCATATTCACTCTGGAGGAAGGCCTCATGAACTGTGATCAATGTAATGCATTTCTTTTGACATCAAACCCGATAGACACACCTGAGAACTGGCTCTGTAATTTAAGATAGACTACGCTCACACCACAGCTTATTATGTACTGTAATTGATTATGGCACCTTCATAGCCATGTCTTTTATTTGTATTTTTCACTTTTTTTATACTTGTCACGATATCCTGTTTCCACACCAGTAGACGCTCTAATTTTGACTGTGTGGAGATATTGTGCCATTCAGTTTACTGCTAACTTGGAATTAAAACATGACCTTTCTGTTTTAATGCGAAATGCCACAATGCAACTAAATGGTTATAAATAAAATGGTGAACTGCATGAAGTATTGAACATTGCACTGAATTATTTGATGCATGTTTAATGAGAGAATGTCCATGTAAACTTGTTTCAAGTTGCGAACAGGAGTGGGGAAGGTTGATCCTGGAAGGTCACTGTCCTGCAGAGTTTAGTTCCAACACTAATCAAACACATCTTAACAAGCTAATCAAGGTCTTCAGGATACAGGTACAGATGCGATTAGAAGTATTCAACCCCCTCACCTCAAAAGACATTATAGTGATGTTGATAAAAGATAATGTTAATGTCTAAGATGATGATGCGTAAGATGCGTAATGATGATGCGTAAGAGTTATTTTGACAACAGACGTTGACTTAACTTTGAAGTTCAAATAAAAATTGTAACTCTTGTAAGATTGCCAGTTCCTGCCACAAAAAACAACCCCACATCATCAATGAACCACCTCCGTGCTTGACCGTGGGGATGGTATTCTTTTGGTTATAAGCCTGACCTTGTGCAAGCCAGACATAGCGCTGGTCCGTATGTCCAAAAAGTTCCAGTTTGGTTTCACCAGTCCATAGAACTGTCTCCCAGAACTCTTTTGATTTATCCAAATTCCTCCTGGCATATTCTAGTCGACTCCTGATGTTCCTTGAGGTCAAGAGTGGAGTGCGTCTTGGGATCCGGCCATGAAGTCCTTGCTTATTCAGTGCATGTCTTACAGTTGCCACTGAAGCACTTGTACCAGCCTTCATCAGGTCATCCTGTAGCTGTCTTGCAGTCACACGGGGGGTTTTCTTAGATGTCCTGACTAAGTTGCTAAAGGCGCTTGATGAAATTGTGGGCTTTCTTCCACGGCCAGGCAGGTTTGCAGCTGTTTCACAAGTTTTAAACTTCCTTAAAATGCTCCCAATGGTGTCTCTTGGAATTTAAAATATTTTGGAAATCTTCTTGTACCCAAGGCCCTTCAGGTGCAATGAAATAATCTCCTCTCTCAGATTTTGTGGAAGCTCCTTTGTCTTTTCCATGATAAAAACAATAATAATGTTCTCTTTTGTTGGACAACAGGTTTAGAAACGCTTATCATTGCAAGTTATTACAAGGGAAGTTTAGCTTCATGCATTTCATTGAAGCACATTTAATGTAGTTCGGTAACAGTAGGTTACCTGCTGCCATCAGAGTAAAATGTCTTTTTACTCTTTTTCTTATCTTGAAGGGCCTGCAGTATCACGCTCCTGCAGTATCGCCTACCTCCAGTACAGGCCTGGCAGCTAAACCCTCAGTTTTTCCACTATAGTATACGCCTCATTCCTTTGCTCATCATCAGTGAAAAAAGGAAGCTTCTTAAAACGTGGCTCAAGAATTGCAGCCTTGATATAAATACTGCTCTCCAAAAGACGACCTTTAAGCTCCCATCGTCTGTCAAGCTCCTCTGTCAGGGTAATCTTGAGGGTCTTAAGCCCCGTTCACACTGCACGTCGGACCCGGCATATTGCCGGGTCGCCTTCTGTGTGAAAGCAACCAAGTCCCGGAATTGATTCCCGAATTGAACCCGGGTCGGGGACCTAGTAACATTGCCGGGCTCAACCCGGGACGAGCGCTGTGTGAACAAAAAACAGATCTAATGCCGTGTTGAAGTGATAACGCGCAACTCTTTTACCGGCTGTTTTGAAGGAAGATCAACGTTCGTGACCGAAAAATATGTGCAAACTGTAATGAAGCAGAGATCAGTTAGTTCCTCACTTTCCACGCTGATGCAGAGATCGTCTGCTTGCTTCAGTGAAAGTATAACGTGTTTAATGTTTTCGACTCGTACATTACACATCACTCCCTGATGTCACGTGTTATTACGGGATCTTTACGGGTTGTAAGTGAAAGCACGCACATATCCCGGGTAATCACTGGCAGTGTGAAAGTGCAAAATCTAGTGACCCGGGAGCAATTGCCGGAACACTTTACCCCTGTATTTGCCAAAGAATGGTCAAGGCCAAATTTATTTATATGGCACAATTTAAAACAAGAATGTTGACCAAAGTGCTTCACAAGCAGAGCACATACACACAAATAAAAACAGAGCTGGATGGTATTCATTCCAATCATAAAAAAAAATATTTAAACACAATTTTTAAATTACAAAATAAAAATAATTTTCCAAACCCTAGCATTTAAGAGGTATATAAGATAAACCCAAGTTAAGAATAAGTCTGAGAAAAGAGGTAGGTTTTAACCTTTTAACTGTCACCCCATCCCAAAATCTACATTACAAAAGCAGTTTTGACCTTTGTTTAAAAAAAAAGACTTCCTCGTTGCCTTTTTCTCTCCTCGTTGCCTTTTTCTCTATCACATTTTAGAAATCATCAGAAGTTATATATCACTTGAAAATTAAACCCCATTTTAAAATGTCACATTAAAATCATGTTATAAAATGTTTTCAGCCATGAATTATAAAAATGTAGGTTTGTATCATGCACATTCAAGTCTATCTTCAAAAACGTGAGTGACAGTTAAGGGGTTAATTGGTAATTTAAAAAGGCTATTTTTCAGGTTTTTTAGGGGGAATAAATTTAAAGAACTGCATTGTTTTTACATTTGTTCCTAATCTTTATTTGTAAAATGTATATTATTTACATCAAGCTTTTGAATGGTATAGTATTGTTATTGATACTTCATAATATTTCACTTGATTATACATTTAGTCAGAAATTATAGTTTGGAAAAAGTCTAACAAAATCACATATAGTTAGGGGCAAGTCCATGTAGAGCTTTAAACATGTATGTTAAAACCTTGAAATCAATTCTTTGTTTCACGGGAAGCTAATGGAGAGAGGCCTATATTGGTGAAATATGTTCTCTCTTTTTTGTCCCAGTCAAGAAACGAGCTGCGGCACTTCGGACTAACTGTAATCATGAAAGCGATGACTGACTAATTCCAGCATACAAGGCATTGCAATAATCAAGCCTTGAAGAGATAAAATTGTGAATTACAGTCTACAGATCCTGAAAGATAAAGAGGGGCTTAACACCTGTCCATCAAAAGCTCACTATCCAATCAGAGTAGATCACTGTTAGCCACGCCCCCACGAGAGGTTTGTGGCAAAACTCTAAACGAAAAACTGCAAAGCAAAAGCGAAATCTGTGGCAATGCATTCAGAATCCATGATCAGCGAAAACGAATCTTTGAAAAACATTAACAAAAATGAAGCATATTTGAAGAGCCTGTTACATTTGTGCAACTGTGTTAATTTTTTTTCATTTTCATTGTGTTTTTCTCCTTTTGTAATGGCATATGTTTGATTGTTTCTGAAAAAGTTACGTTCAGTTTTATAAAGTTACGTTCATTATTATTGAACTAAATGTAATTCCATAGAATGGTAACTGTTAAGCTAGATGTCCAATCCTGCACTGTTAACTTTGCTAACCATCTCATATTAGTTGATACCCTCATAATAAATGATGTGTTCCTTATATTCTCTTCTGCTTTACCTTCTAGAAAAATGACAGAACAGGGTTGTTCTTCACAGGTCAGTATCATATCAAGTATGTACCTAATGCGGTGGTTCTCAACCTCTTTTTCCAGCGGGTCGCACTATGGTCCAAGTGCAAGTCTCATGGGCTGCACGCATATCATTTACATATTATGTCACCAATACAAACCAACCTGAATTATAATATTATAGCCTAAATATTATGATATCTAATCGATTACATTCATTGAAATAAATAATTCTACTCCCCATAAATAACACACCTGCTGCTGTCGGGAGCTGACCAACTTTGTGAAATTCGGCTTGAAAGGAGTAACAGCACAATGAAGTGGCAATTGTAAAGTTATACTTTCCGCATGAGCAATCCGGACACGGACTTCTTCCATTTATACTTCTTGTTTCGGCCTTAGTTTTGGCCGTGGAAGCATGGTAGCGGGCCTCGTTCTGAACGCACTTCATTTAGAGAATCGTTTGTCTTTTCTTCAGTTTCATTTATTTAGACAAGTAAACGACCAACAAAAAATGCATTAAAATTAAGATACAAATTATATCAAACGAAATTTGTTCCAAGGAAAATAATTCTTCAAACAAAACCTATGAAGTGGTCAAAAAATTATGTTCTTCTTCCGGCGTTCTGCCATTCGATTTCCGCCCCTTATGACTTTTACAATTTTTTTAATTAGCAAATTGAACTAAATAAATAACAAACCAATAATATTTAAACAAATAATATAAAGAAAATACACTTTCTTAAATGGCTACAACACTTCCAAAAACAACTTCTTCAAGTGAGTTGTGGGGCAAACCGAAAATCCAGCACTCTCCTTCACTACTGATACTGCGACTATTCTTGTTTGTACGTGTTCATTCGCTGGCATTTTCCATATTTTTCTCCCTTAAAAACTAAATCGTCCATTCTGATGCTCAATTTTACCGAACTAATGGCTGTTGATGATTATTTTAATTGAATTCTGTCAAAGTGTGCGCTTGTATGTGAGTAGGTCTGCTCATGTCTGAAAATAATATATGAAAAACTAAATAATTTCACATAAAAACATTAGGCTATAGCTTACATTTATTTAGTACATTTATAAATTAATGTAAAAACTAAAATTAATTGTAAAACTTAAAGGTTTATATATATATATATATATATATATATATATATATATATATATATATATATATATATATATATATATAAATTGTGTTCAGCATGGTGGGCCGCATTTGAATTTGTGACTGGTTTAGAACCACAGACCTAATGTAACTAAGATTGCCTTTATGAGAGCCATGCTTAGAAAACGATGGGTAACAGTCAGTTACCGTGCTTTTGTTTTTTTTTGATTTTCTAAAAAGAAGTATCTAAACATTGGTTATCAGTTATCAGCATTGATCAGGTACATTTTAATCAAATAAGTATAAATGTTTACTTTCATTGAAGCAGTAAGAGTTTTATTTGACAATTGTACAAATGCGTTCACAGTAAATGTGTGTGAGAGTGAGAGACATCAACATTTTCCACCCCGTGGTCACCCTGAACCCTTGAAGTTAATGTGGAAGAATTTAAAATTGCATAATTTTTAACAATTCATATAATTGACAACTTTAATATTCTTTAATAAGACAAGATAATATGCCATCCATACAAAGTACAATTAGTTGTATAGTTAAGAGTAAAATATAAATGTAACTATAAAGTATCATCTGGTAAGCCACATCTCTCAACAGCTTCACTGAAGAAGGCAAGGGTTGTGGAGGCCTTGTTGTTATTGGCCACACCAAGATACATGATCTACAGGAATAAAACAAAATAACTCATTACCAGTTCAAACAAGTACTTCCAATATCTTAAAAATGTTAACTGCCTAAATTATACATCAGGACTATGAGAAAAATAGATGAGTCAAGTCACTTTAATTTAAATATCGCTTTTAACAATATGAATGGTTTCAAAACAGATTTATAGTGATAAGAGAAAATTACATCAACAGAGATTGTTTTGGCTTTACATAAACACTAGGATAAAGTTATTGTCCAGCTAAAGTTAGTTTTATTGATTGATTCACTCCCTTTGCGAAGACATTACAGTAGTTATTAACTTAGGAGCCGCTAACACGACACGGTTATAACAGAAAAGTCTGTGACTGGACTATAAAAATATATAATTTTTGCATTAAACAAACCTGAAATTAAAATACTGGACACATATTTGTTATAGTCATGGCACAGAGAAACAATAATAAATATAAACTAAGCAGATCACGTTTTTCCCCTTCTCGTTACTTCGGGCGCCAAGCAGAGACCCAAAGTAGCTCTTCTGATTGGCTGAAATTCTCTAATCTCTAAACAGTCCCGCCCACTACCTCTACAGATGCACAACTCACTTTTGAATCAAATATCTCTGTGCAAAAGGGAGAGCACGCGGAACTTGTTACTTGAAAGCGAAAAACAGTGTTTGAGATTCATCGCAGCAGTTTCAAGCAGCTGTAGTTATGTACTTGTGAAAAATATACAAGAGATTTCTGAGAAAATATTCTACAAGTGTGCAACTCTCATTGGATGAATTCACGTACTGATTTGCGCATGTGCAAAATCTCTCCATGTGTGTGGTGAGGTGGGGCCTCCAGGGATTGGATTTGTTGTTCCAGCATATAAAAACAGATGATCGATTGGATTGGTTCTGGGGAATCTGGATGCCAGGGAAACACCTTGAACTTTTTCATGTTCCAAACGTTTCCTGAACAGTTTAACTAACTTTAGGTAGGTGATGTCAAAGTAGCATCCACGTGAATGCCAGGATCCAAGGTTTCCAAGTAGAGCATTGCTCAGGCTTGTCTTCTTCCCATAGCACATCCTGCATGTTACGTTATTATGTTTTTCTTTTTTTTTTTCATAATACTTGTGTTCTGTTGGATGTTTTTTGTTTCAGAACGCTGCAGTCTATCAGCGGTAATTGGGTGATTAGCTGGTGGTCCTTTTAACTGGGCCGGTTGCACTTATCCAGACTTCCTGTTAGCTGCCAGACCAAAATGTATTGTTGGTGTTTTTGAGTGTTTCTGTTGATTCTGTATTTCCATTGAAATGTGGTAGTAATGTAGGGTAGATCTACCCACTTAAATGTCATTTTCTCTTTTTTGGTTAAGAGTATGTTAGGTTGATTGTATTTATTTTTCTTTTCTTTGTGACAGGTTATTTATATTGCTGTTTTATTTTATTAGATTTGTTTTGTTTATTATTTTGGGCCTTGGGTATCTCTGACAAAAAATACCACTTCATTATTCTTATCGCTTTATATTTCTTTATATTCGTCCCTCAGACGAATTTAGTTTTATTGTTATTTCTTTGTTTGGACCATGGGTCTCTTAATGATTTCTACTTATATTACGACCTGCTTGTTTTAAATCGCAACATGAAAGAGGGATCATGCAAAACGTTCCATCAACAATTTGTTTATTGATTTAAACATATGCCACAAATAATAATATTAACAGAAGTCTAGGGATAAGGGAAAACAAAGAAAACATATAAACAACTATAACAAAATTGATGCTACATGTGTGAGGAAAAACATACGAAAGAGACACTCCGGAGGAGTACTTCCCCAAAGAGTGCCTGCTCCAAACAACGCACAGCACTCTCATATACTCTAACTAAATATCAATTAACAATGAGAAAACCAATCGGGAACTCCCATGGTCAGCACCAATGGAATCAGGGGGAGGAGACTCAGGGTCGTCACACTTACTTTTCATCGTCTATTCATTGAAGAAGTCTGGGACCATCACCTTCAACTTAACCTTGCCAAGACACAACTACTTCCATCAAACCCATTGTTTCATCACAATTTCACTATCAAGTTAGGCACATCAACCATAACTCCTTCAAAAACAACCAGAAGCCTTGGAGTTATGATTGATGATCAGCTGACTTTCTCAGACCACATTGATAAAACTGTCCGATCCTGCAGATTTACTTTATTCAACATCAAGAACATCAAGCCCTTTCTTTCTGAACATGCTGCACAACTCCTTGTTCAAGCTCTTCTTCTGTCCAGGCTGGACTATTGCAATGCCCTCTTGGCAGGTCTTCCAGCCAATTCTATCAAACCTTTACAATTAATTCAGAACAATAATGTTTCCCTACTGTTACGGCTTAAGAAAATCAGATGCAGAACAAACAACTGTAATATGCACGGTTTGCAGAAAAAGAGTGGTTACAAAGAGTGAAAACACGTCCAATTTGTTCCACCATCACAAACACAAACCAGAGTACGATAAAAGTTGTGCGAGGAGATGGAAACACCAACTACAAGTAGACCTAGGGCTAAGAAAATTCCTACTCAGTCAAATAATGCCAGCGCATTTGCTAATTGCATTCCTTATGATAAGCACCGTAAACGATGGAACGAATTGACAGTGGCGTTTTGTTTGGCAAAAGACATGCTGCAATTCCAAACTGTCGAAAACCAAGGACTCAAGCGAATGATCCATAAACTGAACTGAAGTTCAAGTTTATTTTATTTATATAAACCATAAAAACATACACAGAAAGTAAAGCAGATAAAAATAACAACCAGATTAAAAAAGAACTTATAATAGTAATCAATACACTAAGGAAAACAAATCACAAGATCTTAGGCTTCTAAATGGAGTGTATAAATGAAGGAGTGAGTTCTGAGAGGTAGATAGGAGCTAGGTTATGTAAACATTTATAAACAAGAAGTAGAATTTTGAATAGTGGTCAACCGATATATCGCCAAGAATGATATATCAGCTGATATTTGGTATTTTTCAAATATCGTCATTGACTGACAAGTTTTTCTGTTTGGCTGATGCGTTCAATGCAGGACTTTTATTTTGACGATACACCTGACTTTTATTTTGATGGCACTAAGAGCGGCAGCGCCTGAGCTGTGTCCCAAAAACTGAAATGCGTGGACTGTGCATTTGAAGTGTGATTGTGTCACAGTGTCCTAATTCAGCTGTCCCAATTCAGAATGCAACGAAGACCACATTCGATGGCGTCACCTCATTGCAACAAAGGCTGAGGGATTTCGGAAGTGACCTCAAATGCGCCCTCCGTTTCCCAGGAAAATGAAATGTCCATCTGATGGACACTTCACACCCTACCATATCCCAGAATTTCAAAATCACACCAGGTCCCCAGATAATAATAATCCCGTGCGAATAGGGTAAAGACTGCATCTGTTCAGCTATGATAGCTGCCGCTGAACATAGAGCTGTACAATGCTTTTCTATTTTATTTTTTATTCAGTTTTATTTTTGCTAACCTGTTTAAGACAAACTATATAAAATCACACATTTGTAAGATATCAGTCAGCATTTAAATTGCTATGTGTGTTTGTGTATTCTGTAGATTTTCATATGTATCATTACATTATTAAACTAAGCTCCAAGCCAATTCCAAAGCCACTACCTGCATTTAAAGTTGTAATCCAATTATGCTATGCGACAGAGCACTAATCGGGAACCTCAGGTGTAAAAATTAAGAAATCCTATGAAGGCGGAGCGTCCTTCATGGACTTCAAAGGGCCCTTTGTGCACTTCGGAGGCCTGGCCTCGCACTCAGGGGTTCACACTCAATTTTGGGAGACTACTATAGACAGCTATAGTCAAAGCCACTTTAAGGCAAGTCATTTCACTTGGCGGCCATCTTTAAAACACCTCTGGTGTGCAAGTAAAGCTCATTTCACTTTCTATGGGGAAACATTACATTATCTCAAACTGTTCACTAAGCTTATGATTAAATTTCATATTTGAAATCACTAATGAAATCTGAAAACTGTCATAAATGTTTCTTAATTCACACTTATCGGCTTCGGTGTGAAGGAGAGTGTGAAGGAAATTCCCATTTATGATGATTTTTTTGTTTTTGTTTTCCTATCATTACATTCAATATAGGAGTGTGTATACTTGACATTTTTAGCTGATGAACTGTCTTCTCCTTCAGCTGATACTAAAGCTGGTCTGAACTGGTTTGATTTTGAGACATCCTGTGGTTGCTGTTAGTTCTGAGAAATTAATATATCGAGGTGCCAGATCAGGGCGAGAAGAAAATCTATATATAAACTCCATAGCTATAGGTTTTTGTCTTCTCACTGCAGAATCTCTGTATGTCATAGAGCATGGTCATTTGACAGGAACAAGTTGGCTAAAGCTGTTAATGATGTTTGCAGTGCAATATTTAACCGTAAGAGTAAAAATGACAGCACAATGCTTCTGAATGTGTGTGTGCATTGTGATCAATAGAGCATATCATATCAATATCAATAGATGAAGCATACTGTATAGTGTTTTTTTTTCACACATAATAGGTTTCATGACTCATTTGTTCACCAACTTTAAAAGTTATATTTTACATTGATGAAAAGAAGGGAATTTTAAAATAATCTTTATAGAGAAATTTTTTCACACAAGGACAGTTAAGTATCACTTTATTTATTACATTATAACTATAGCCTACCATAAACTCAGTTCATATGACAAAACTGAGTGATGCCAAAACAAAGAAATGATCAAACCCTAATTAATAACAAAAATACGTAAGTGGCTGTCACTCCTTACCTAAAATAACAAAAAGAGAACTAAAGTTAAATACAAAAACTTAATCTCCTTTTCCCGAAATTATTCCAACAGGTCTCAAGTGACAAAAGCCACATTAACCTATATTAAAGGGGTAATATAATGCTGCTAAAAATAACATTATTTTGTGTTCTGGTGTAATATATTGTGTTTATTCAACTGGGTACACGTGTATGAGACGTGTACAAAGTTTTGAGAACATAGTTATGAATAGATTAAAACTCTGTGATCTCTCTTTGTTTCAACCATTGCTGCTGTGTCCAATGGTCCTAAAGTATTTTTATGGCGCTCACAGGCCAAAACATGAGGAATCAGTCGGTTGGTGCTGGTGAGTGAAGGGCAGAAACTGCATTTAGACCAATAGGAAGTCCTGTCCTTCCTGGGCTTTGTACCAAGTCTTCAACTTGCCCTCTAAGAGGTGTCTGGCTGTTGTCCTGGCATCTTTATCTGATGGTGTTGGACAGTTTGCTTATGTTAGTCCACCAAGATCCAATCAAAATGTAGCAAACTTTTGTTTACTATTGTGGTCAGAGAAGGGTCCCACCATAAACTGGGCCCTGGAATGTGCCATCTAAAATACTTTTTAAATACTACACTATTTAAATATTTTTGAAGACTGATTTTTGTGAGCTTTAAAGACAGACCACTGTTTGAAGTATTTATCTTCCATAATCTGACAGTAAGTTTTGCATTTTAATTCAATAACTTTTTATGGAGCAAATGTTTCATAGATACATAAAAACAGATTTTCAAACAATATTGTAAATTGTTACAGAGGATTTCTATTTTAAATGAATGTTGGACTTTTAACATTTTTAATTCATCAAAGAATACTGAAAAAGTTGCACAGCTTATAAAAAAGATTTACCAGCACAGTTTCTGGATAAGCCCTTAGAGTTCTTGAAGGAACAGCAGGATACCGTATACATGGCAAGACATGCAAAGACATTCAGTGATGTTAAAATAGACAATTTTTATTGGTGTTGAAGATGAGGGTTGGTCAAGTGTTAGAATAAAAACCACCTGCATCCTGTTCCTCTTCACTCCTACTTGACCTTAGACTCACACAGCATCTCTCAACCGTCTGATTCTGAACAGCAGATAAAATGGTAAGTCATCAAGAGAAAGATCTCACACTCTAGTAGCTCATTTTAACACGTTTTTACACTCAAGCTTTCAGATCTCATTTGAAACAGACAACCCTCAGGCACACAGGCTCTGCATGCTCACTTCTCTTATTAATCTGTGATAAAAAAAAAGATATGCAATATTATGGTTTTCATCATGTTTATATGAATCTGTGCTCCGGGCGGACAGCAGCCGATTCCGTTCCCCTCGGAATATGTGTTTACCTTTACGCAACCATACCATGACTGAACGATTCTTGCGTAGTTGCCTTTCGTATAAGAAGAAGAATCAGAACGGGATGTACAAGTCAAATGGTTCAAAATACCATCTTTAATCTGAACCTTGAAAATAGTTTTGAGAAGAAAGGTTTTCCAACTTGAAATTTAATTCTTATTCAGTTTATTTTATAGTTTTTTTTTTTGTCAGATTCATTATTTGTAAGGCATCTTGGATAAAAGTGTCTGCTAAATGACTAAATGAAATGTAAATTACAGATTTCAATGTGATGTCAAAGGCTTTGGCTATTCTGTTTTATTACTATCTTATACTTAAAGATTCTAATCAGTATCTTGATATGCCACACCTGAGAGGTGGATGGATTATCTCAGCAAAGGAGAAGTGCTCACGAACACAGATTTAGACAGATTTGTGAACAATATTTGAGAGAAATAGGTCTTTTGTGAACATAGAAAAAGTCTTAGATATTTTAGTTCAGCTAAGAAAAAATTAGTGAAAAAAGCTGGCAAAAACAAAAGTGTTGGATTTATAATTTTGTTCAATATAGTTATTAATAATGCTTACGAATGTATTTGACCACCCACTATGAGAGAAAACACAAATATGTAACTTTTTTTGATATGAAACCAGAAATAAAATTTTTTTTATTGTCAAGGCAGACAATAATTACAAACTAAAAAAAACAAATTGTTTTGTTTTCTTCCTAATTCCTTTGTTTTGCTGAACATAAAAAATATATTTGGAAGAATGTCAGTAATCAAACAGATCTTGTCCAACATTCACTACCATAGTAGGAAAAATAAACACAGTGGAAATCAACTGGTGGCCGAGATCTGGTTGGTTACATACAAAAATCTTCCTTTGTGTTCAGCAGAACAAAGAAGCTTATAGACGTCTCAATGGTAATAACATAAACAAATATGCTTTTGTGGCCCTAACTTATCTTTCGGTAGACTTCCAAATAGAATCAATAACAACAGCTCAAACCCCTCTAGAGTAGATTATTTTTTGATAAAAAAGCTAAAAATGTATGGAACACATCCCACAACATTACTCATCACTTTAACTTTAAATGCGTTTGTAGTCTGCGGATTAGCCATACCAATAAACAAACACAGACCAGAAGTTAACTTAGAGCCAGGCTCTTGTGCCCAATGAAACCATCTATAAAGATTTGGAACAACGTGACTGTGAGGAAAGCACAGAATGTTCATGTTTGGGTCAACTATGTCTTAAAGGCATTTGTTTTTCTAAGGTAGAACTTTTTTGTGTCGTAGTATTTAAAGTCTGTTACCATCAGACTGAAAAAAGCAACCTCTGTCAGAAGTGTTCTTCATGTGTTCAGTGATTTAGATTATAAAGCTTACAAAATGTTTATGATAAACTAGTGCTATGACCAAGAATCTGCCCTAACAAAATGTATAATCGCTCGGTTTGTGGTAAACATGCCTAGTGTGAGTGCCCCCTTAAACACTCTGGTTCTTCAGATCATGAATTGAAGCCAGGTTTTGTGCTGAAATGAGTGATGTTTTCACTTTAGGTGTCTGTGGTACCACTGAGGGGTGTCATCATCTTCCTCTGCCTGCTTCATCTGTGTGTTCAAGGCGTTCAGGATGTGGACACTGTGTGTCTTGCTCAAATGACTCAGTATTTTTATGACAAGTAAGTACATTCGTGCTTGAAGTCGATGATTGAATCAATATATTCAGTTTGAACCATGAATGTGGTTTGAATAACAAAATGCACATGGAACAAGGTAAATACTATAATGTTTTATGATAACTGCAATAACCTTATGCTGTTTTATGTCTTTCAGTGTCCAGCCAAAGACCGGACAAGGAACTGATGCTCAGTATGCATTATCAATCTATGTCCCACCGGCTCATTGTGTAGATAGTGGTACTAATATCGAGAATGTGTTTGACAAAGAAGATGCAGCAAAAGTGAAAATGCTTCTCAATAGAGGTGACAAATGTGAACTTTGCACAAAGCAACAAAATGTAATAGCTTCACGGCCAGTTAGAATAGATAAAAAAACAACAGAACATGCTGAGCGTGTTCTGCTCTATCCTGTTGGTAACTCGCTCATGGACAAACTTTTAGCAAAGGCAAGCGACAAAAGCTTTGTAGTGTTTTATTCGTACAACTCACCTTGTGTGACAAAATGCCTTAAGAGTGCAGACAATATTCTCGAAGGCCTTAGAAATTGGATCAATAAAAGAAAAATAGAGCGTAAAATGAATGCCTTTGTCTTCCAAGAGATCTGGCACAAGGACAAGAACAAGGATCTCCAAACAGAATTTAAAAAGATTGATGAGATAGTGCCTCTTTATCGGTGTATGAGAATCAGTAATGTGATGGAATGCCAGAAATGTGTGAATAATAACGGTGTGGAACCCTTCTGTCTGCCCAAAAAGAAATAAGTACATTTCCTTTTCCATGAATTGCTTGCATCGGTGATCAAACTGTGATGTGTTATTAGTAAATGATTTTCTTTTCATTACTTTCATTGAGCTTTTATTCTTTTTGCTCCGCAAACACATTAGGCTGTCTATGCAATCTGTGCCTTATAAACGTATGTAAGCACGTATATTAGAGGCATGGCCATAATGTATACTATGTAATGTATGCAGTTTTTGCAAACAATAAATTCTGTTCATGCATGTCTAGTTGATTTGCTCTTGAATGCCTTGCAAAATGCTCTTTTGACAGAACAGTGTGTCACGTTTTCATACTGAGAGGGGAAGCCAGCTGACATGGGAACACATGAGGGTAGCCATAGAACCTAGAGGCGTGTTCAACTTAAAGCAGCGCTGTGCAGAAGGATCACTGTATGACATCAAAGTACTATGAGAGAGCCATAGGAGAGCAGACAGATCCTTATGCTTTCTAATCACTCTTGCTGTACTTTGATGTCATACACTGATCATTCTGCGCAGCGGGAGCTGAAAGTGTAAGATCTCTTTGACCGGTTCTAGTTGAACACACCTAATATAGCAGCAAGAAGCAATTATTGGGGCCAAGCCATAGCTGTCAACCCTCCAGTTTTTTCCGGGTTCTCACGTATTTTAGCTCTTTTCCCGCTGTCTTCCCGTTTTAGTATTTTCCCGTAAAATATCCCGTATTTTTACACTCTGTGTTAACTCAGAACACGCAACTATCTGTGTCTGTGAAGTGGCTTGCACTTGGGTTTCTGGACCTCCAGTAAAGCAGGTGGCAGTATACAGTAGCTTAGGCTACCATCGAAGAAGAAGACGGTTGCAGTGGCACCAGCGGGAGGGGGGAAGAGGGAAAAAGTAGCGGGAAGTGAACTTCGAGAGTAGAGTAGATGAGTGTGATGTGCGATGATGGATCAGGATGCCGAATGCCAAAATCAACGAATTAATCACCAACCAAAACCGAGGACATTATGCCGATATTTGAGTAAATGGGAGTCCACCTTCCACTACCTGACAAGCAGCCATGTAAAGCTTGCCTACTGCAAAATTTGTCATTGTCAGGAAAAACGACGTTTCGCAGCACAAAATTATTATTAATATTACCTTGTTAATAAAAAAAAACAACTTTTAACATATATCAATTGGTCTGTCATTCTTTAATATGTATTGTGTAGTTATAAACTCTTCAGACTGTTAATGATTAGCGCTTTTTTTTAATTTGTGGATAAGCATCGTGTAAAAAAAAAAAAAAAAATCCCTTATTTTGGGGATCGATTCCGGGAAATGTCCCTTATTTTCAATGTTCAATGTTGACAGCTATGGGCCAAGCACCAAAAGCAGGATCAGACTGATTACAACATGGAGTAATTAAAAACAATTTGCATTTATTCAGTAAAGTAAAAAAAATAAAAAGTATAATATGATTTATTGCTTATCACAGCACTTTTTGCAAACTGATGTGGTGTAGTCAATGTACAGTGACAGTAGCTATGTTTACATGCACCCAAATAATGTGCTTGTGATCGGATTGACAATCATGTACACACCTTAATCATGTAAACACCTTAATCAATCCGATTATGAAAATTTAGATCAGATTGTAATGGGTGGTTTATTCCTTTTCTAATACAATCTAGAGGACATGGAAACTGTACTAAAATCTGGTCAGAAAAAGATTGAAAAAGATAAATAGACAGATAGATAAATAGATAAGAAATAGAAAACTAGCATGTTAGTATGATTAGTAAGTGACTAGCATCTTCGTAGCATGATTAAAAAGTGACTAGAATGTTATTAACATGTTGTTAACATGATTAGCAAGTGACTAGCATGTTGTTAACATGTTATTATGCTAATCCCGTAAAAACCAGTTGATCCAGTAAAAAAAAACAGCTAAGACTAGTGAGACAGTGGCCATAACCACTTTAATACCTTCTTATAAGCAGGTTTCAAGCCTGATTAGCAAGTTACTAGCATGTTGTTAACATTTCTATGCTAATCCAGCTAAAACCAGTTGATTTTGTAAAATCTAGCAAAGACCCGTGGCCAAAACCACTTTAAAACCATGGGTTTTAAAAGGTTTTGATATTCTGGTTTACGAACACCATCAGTTAGAAAAGATACAGCAACCAGCTTAAAGGTCTGACCCGAGTTTGTGGTTGTAGCTTTAAAAGGAGCTCCATTTAAAAATTTAGTCTCAGAAGGAGTTTAAATAGGATTTTAGTAAGTTGACTTTTTCTTACCAAATTAATTAGATATTATTGCACATAAGTTTGTTGTAAAACAAAGCTTTGCACGTTTTATGGGTAGTGGTGATATTTATTTTGTACAACATTAGCAACTGCTTTCTATCACTTAATTAGAAACACCATAATTTAAATTGTGTGATCAAATGAGGTCTTCTCACCAGTGATGGTTTTAGAGGACTATTTCTCCTCGTCGCCCCTGTCATTGCAAAGAATATTACAATGGGAACTCAACAAGTATAAAAGCCTCATCTGTTTGGGAAGGTGTTTGGTCAGCAGAGGCTCGTGAAGCAGAGCTAGGCGGAAATATAAATCCTGTTTATGGCAATGTTTGTGTGGAAAAGTTGGTTTTATGTTAGACATTCGTTAGACATTCAGTCGTTACTTAAACATTAATTTACACCTAATCGCATAAATCATGGATCATGCTGTATCTCATTCAGATCACATTTATATTTTACATTTACATTTATGCATTTAGCAGATGCTTTTGTCCAAAGCGACTTACAGTGCATTCAGAACCCGCAACCTTGCGCTGCTAACGCAATGCTCTACCACTTGAGCCACAGCAACACTTGTACAGACTGCGTCCTTGTGCGGCGGTCACTGGCCAGACTGCTGGACTGGATGTGTAGTATTTATGAACTATATTAGCCTGCTGCAGTGTTGTACTCGTTTTATTTTGTGGATGTTCAGTTCGGCACTGAACACTTTGTATATCACCTGAACCGTATCCTGGTGTGCCGCAGATTCAGCGACCATGTGCTCCCTCTAACTCTGAAACCACTAACGGTTTGAAAGACCACTCAATAGTCACTACCGTGATTTATATATATATATTTTATTTTACTTTGTTTGTAATTTGATTACCCAAATTTTATGAGGATGAGTGTATATCTTTGTCTAAATTTTAGCTTCAGTTTCGTCTCCAGAAGTTGGGAGAGTAGGTGAGTAGGCCCCAGCCCTGAAGTGGAGGCAGAGTTGTCTGTGTGTCTGTGTGTGTGTGTGTATTATAGTTTTATATTTGAGATTTTCGTACATGTAATTTAATCTTTAACAATAAAATAGATTGGTAAATTCACCTGTTTCAGGTCCTGACCCAGCTTTAGTGGGGTTTTATAAAAGGTGATTTTGTTCCTGTAAAAAGTGCATTCTGTATAGAACTATTTATTTTCATTTCCAAATCTTAATTTAAATGCCAAAAAGTATATAAGAATTTCTGTCATTCACAAATTATTGTAAAAACAATTTTCAGACATACTTATAATACAAAAATAAAAGAACCCACATTTCATTTACAAACAATTTAAATGACAAAATTAATGTACAGAACAGCTTGATTAATTTAATTTTTAAAGGTGCTGTATTTAATACCGACACCGAGTGGTGCTCACACAGGTTGAGAGATTGACTGAATCTGCATATATTTGCAGATATTTAAGAAACATGCTATATTATTTTTATGCTTTAGTACAGCCAAAAACTTACATACTCTACAGCACCTTTCAGTTTCCCAGCAGTCCCATTTTCTCCAGAACTGGCCTAAAAGAAGAGAAAAAGGAAAGACTTATGAAAAATATTAATTAATTTCTCATAATTATATTTATTTTTAATTTTTGTAATAAATCCAAAAACAAGTATTGAAAAAACAAACAAACTAGGGAGTTAAACTGGCTAATGGGTGATCCTCTGCTTCCATCTACTGGTTGTAATGCTAATTTCATACCACTTTCGTCTTAAAAGTCTTTGTTTTTTCAGGAGACCCATTTTTTTCATATCATCACGATTGAAAAGTGAATCTTTCAAGTGAATTTCTTAACTATGAAGGTAAGTTATCAAGTATCAAGAATACCATTACAATGTTGTTTATGAGATAACATCACTAGCTAGCCAATGTTAGCCTAAACGGTTACGATAGTGTGTACTTGTTAGCATTTAAATGTATATTTATATGTCTAGGTACTCCTCTGGGATTACCAGGATTAGCATATAAAATGATGTTGTTAAGTGTTATAAATAACATGAAGCTCAGAGATAATGCTGCTGTCATTATTAACGGCGACTGCAGTTATGTTGTTTGTTTGTCACACATAACAGCTTTCACAGAGATGTAATCGTTCTGTAATTCATTTCAGACCGTAAATGCCTGCCTTAAGATCGTGGAAGAAGCTATGTATGTGGAAGAATGTATTTTAGCTCGAATTAGATTTTTTATTTTTATTTGCAGATAGATTTAAAATATATTATATTTATAAAATATTTAGCAAAACAAATATATATAATTTGATTTTAAACATATGTTTATTTATACAATTTCATAAATGTGTAATAAATATAAAACATAAAATATATATTTAAAACTATAAATATGATATATAATATAAATAAGGGTCATTTTTTATTATTTTTTTATTGAGATTTGATTTCATAGTCTGAAAACTGAATAAATGAGCTTTCCATTGACGTATAGTTTGTTAGGATATGACAACATTTGATCGAGATACAACACAAGTTGTCTTATAAACATATACAAAAGTTTAATCTTATCATGATAATAGTGTTATATTAAATGTAATTCTATATAGTTAAGATTAAATCTGGAGTGTGTGTGTCTAACAAATCTGTTTTAGGTTAAATTTATATAATATTTAAATAACTGATAATTAGGCTATATAAGTAATACACAGTATTACTAAAATATATGTTTGATGATACAGTAAGAAGAGCTGCAGGGTTTCTCTGTAATCTGGCTCAGTGTGGAAGCTGTTCGTTGTATCTGAGCTGGTTTGAAGAGTTATAGAGATGATAGGTTAATAGGGTAAGAGTGTCAATGGTCCATTAGAGGGATAGGTGGCAGTAATGCACTAAAAGTCTGCGATCCGCCGTAAAAGAAGAAGAGCGGGGTTTGAGAAGGACAGAGAGGACTTTAATTTTGCTCTGGCGGTGTGACGTCATAAGACTGCGCGCGCTCCCGCGTCTGTTGCGATTCGGCTCAAGAAAGGTCTGTGTTTGTAGTTAAACTGTTTAAACTGATAGAAACCGTTCAGTCATTTATATAGGTTTTAAGCGTTGCGAGATTAATGATCTGCTATGGAATGTAATAGTGTAATGCTTTATCTAACATGAATATACTTTACTTTTTTGTGATTGAACGCATCCACACACGAGTAACAGAAAAGGTGAGTTTTATTCCGCTCCCCGTGTCGTGAATCAGTTTATCATAAACACGAATTAGCTCACTAAGTAGTGACGGAGAAACGGAGCTTTTTGACACTCCATTGAATCGGCAATGATTCATTGATTCGAATCTCCTCTCGCTGATGTCACCTGCTGGTCAAAACTGTGTACATGAAGCGAGAACAACAAACAAATATCTGTTACAAACCAGCTGAAAATTTTATCTTGCTAGTGTAATTACCGTAAGTGTAATCTACAAACGTTGATTCACATGTACATCACAACTAAATATGAATCGTCTGTATAACTTGTGCTCTTTTATTAATTAGCAGTGCTAGTTTTTAATGTTTTTGTCTAGTCAGGTGATTTAACTCTCCCTCCCTTACTAGTATGCTGGCTACTGAACTAGTGTGCGAACTAAAGTGCTGACTACTGAGCTAATGTGTTGACTCCCTTACTAGTGTGCTTACTACTGAACTAGTGCATTGACTACTGAACTAGTGTGCGGTAGGGCTGTCAAAATTGCTCAAAAATGACGTTCGAAAAAACACGAATATTCGAACATCTGGTTGCGCATGTTGTAAATGACGCACAGGACAAAATAATACAAAGAGACATAACTACTTGTATAGGTAGTCTATTTAAGTTTAAACATGTTTGACAATGTATTACCTACACAAAAACAAGGAAATCAACTAATGTACAAGACTGCAGACCTCACGCTCTCTCACCCTCACGTTCTCTGCGCATAACGGTTTAAATGAACAAACACATTTTGAGCGCTGATCAAGAGTTTTGTGCAAGCAATTTAAGGTCGCGACTGTTGTGCCAAATATAGCAGGCTTTATTCAGTGATTGAAACTAATATTATTGATATTAATTGAAGTTTTACAGCATATAGAACTGACATTGAATGCTCAGAGCGAGCTGTGCTGTGGTAAACATGGAACATTTCCTTGACATGAAACGATAAATAATCAAACCTCGGATCCATTGCTTGACAGAACTCCCTGAAGCCTGCCCCATCCGCGATACTGATCGGTCTCATGTCCTTACAAATGAACGAAATCTATTCATCCCTTATGGCCTCTTGTCGTGTTGCAGACAAAGTTTGTGGCGGGTGATGCAAAGTAACGTTAAGTATCAAGACGTGACTGTTTAGCTGGAGTTCCACACATTATAAAATGCTCATTTGGGTGCACATTTTTGAGATGTGACCTCATGTTGCTAGTGGTCGAATGGTATGCTAACTGTATCTTAAATAGCTTGCATAAAACTTTATCTCGCGGGTCAAC
Source organism: Carassius auratus (assembly GCF_003368295.1). Classification (NCBI taxonomy): domain Eukaryota; kingdom Metazoa; phylum Chordata; class Actinopteri; order Cypriniformes; family Cyprinidae; genus Carassius; species Carassius auratus. The sequence continues at coordinate 287,682 of NW_020523543.1, forward strand.
AATTTTACCTCACTTTCTCTGCTGCGGTCATGTTGGGCTCTGCACTTGCTGGCATCTTCCATGAAGACGCGTCAACTTTCAGCAGTGATGCTGTGCCAGACAGTGCGACTCCTGTGAGGCTGTGACCTGTCCCTGAACCCTCGGGCGCGCTAGCGCGCCCACTCACAAAGCAGACAACCACGCCTCTACCACCGCAGACTTTTTTTTCTACTTGTTTTTTTTTTTATTCGAATATTAATTTGCACCTTCGATATTCGTTTTTTTTTAAAACTATTCGAATATATATTAGTGTGCGGACTCCTGAACTAGTGTGCTGACTACTGAACTAGGGAGCGGACGGAGAGATTTAGTTGGGGTTCTCTGTTCATTGTTCTCTTCATCTTAAACAGAGAAAGTCTTGCTGAAGAGACTGAGATCCACGTGACACACTGATACTGAACTAGTGTGCTGTGCTGACTACTGAAATAGTGTGGGGACTCCCTTATTATGATTGTTTCCGAGGACATTGGCACACTTCTCGCTCTACTGCCGGTGCTGGAGTCACTGCACTTTGGTCGATCCGCAGGCGCTCGCTGCGTCGTACTTCTGGTTGCCGTGGAATCGGCCATGGTAACCTACGCTATCCTGAGGTTCTCTCTCAAAAACCTGCGGCGAATGTCTGCTGTAGCACTATGCGACTTGCTCACTTCAACACGAGGTCAATAAACAATAAAACAGCACTTTTCACTGACACTATCCTTGACAGGAAAATTTATATTCTCTGTCTCAGTGAAACTTGGCATAAAGACAATGGGTCTCATTCATGAAACATGAGCAGAACGAATTTTTGTGTAAATCGCGTGTAAAGTGGTTTTGGCGTAAATTTTTGGATTCATTAAAACGTTCGTATTTTCCAAATGTTAGTTGGTACGAAAGAAATCTACACCTGCTCCCAGCCACGCGTAAATAGTGTGTTTAACGTCTGAACGTTTTGCACATTAATACGGCTGCATTTTAATTCACCTTAATCGGGTACATATTTACACAGCATTTTGAAAAAATATTATATATATTAATTACATACGGTTTTTCTTTTAACTTTTATTATGAGAGCCAGTAATAGGATCTGTAATATGCTGCCAAACTTCCTTTTTTAGGACCTGATACGCCACTATGTACGCTTGAAAATTAAATGCCGTTTTGAATGAACTTCTGATAATAAAACTTCAATTTCTGAAGCTGAGAAATGTTTGTTTTTCAGTCGCTTTTGAGAAGACATGTCGAAATCCTTCGTTTGATGTCATAATATGATGCTCTTATGTAGTTGTCAGTCGGATTTAATGGGCGGGATTTATGGTAATTGAGAGTGAGCGTGCACGCGTGTCCCATTTACGACTGATTGGAATTCATTAACACACACACATTTCACTATCACATCTGACGTTTACGAAGTTTTTGTGAATCAGGAGAAGAGTTTTCGGGAAGTTCTCTTTACGCGCAAATCACTCAGATATTTACTCGTATATTTACGAATGTTTCATGAACGAGACCCATTGACTATCTTAATTTGAACATGTGTGCCCCATCTGGATATAAACATATTGATGTGCCTCGAGCTTCTTGTAAGGGTGGTGGCTTGGCTCTAATATTTGTCTCAAATATATCAATCGATGTTATTGATGCTCCTACTATTTCATCATTTGAATGTCTGAAGTCAATGGTGCTTCACCTGTTCTTGTGCTGCTCATTTAACGTCCACCAAAACCTAATCCTTTATTTTTTTGAGTTTACTGAGTTGCTGACACTTCTTAGTCCACTCTGTCCGTCTATGGTCTTGACTGGTGATGTCAATTTCCATATTGATAATCCAAACTGTGTCAAAACTGCTACCTTTTTGGACATTTTGGATGGTTTTGACTTTGAACAGCATGATAATTTTCCGACCCATAGGCTGGGCCATATATTGGATGTGGTATGTTCTGCTGGTGTTGGTATCCAATCTCCGGATAGTATCGACATGAGTATAAGTGACCATAGACTTATTACTTTTGACATAAATGTTATGTCTTCACGATCCATTTCTGAGCCAATAAAAATTCCGTAACATCAAGCACATGGACTTCACTCTTTTTTCCGACTTTTGTCTCTGGGCTTCCCATTACTAACTCCGTGGAGCACTATAATTCCATGCTTTCCTCACTTTTGGATGAGTTCGCACCTGTGGGAGAACGGCTTGTTACTTTTAGGAAACCCTGTCCATGGTTTACCCCGGATTTACGTTGAATGAAAGCTGCCGGAAGACAAATAGAACGGCAGTACAAAAAATCTGGCTTGATGGTGCACAGGCTTCTTTACACTGAACAACAGTCTGCTTACCATTCTGCTTTGAATACTGCACGTAAGAACTACTATTCAAGCATCATTGGTAACGCTGCAACAAATTCTAAATCGCTGTTTAAGACGGTTGACAATCTTCTCAAACCAACTAAAGCCATTGTTCATTCCTCTGTTGACCAGTGTAATAAGTTTCTTCATTATTTCACTGGTAAGGTTGAGGATATATATAGCACTTTAAATACCATCGCTCCTCTTGAGCTAGTTAATATCCAGCCTTCAAACTTCCCAACTACTACCTTTTCAAACTTTGAAATGGTCGGAGATTATTTTATTATAAGTGCAGTGAAGTCCATGAACTCTACAACCAGTATTTTAGATCCGGTTCCCTGCTCGGTCATCATGAACTGCCTTGCATCATTTTGCCCTTTTATGACTTCAATTGTGAAATTGTCATTGACTTCTGGAATTGTTCCTCCAGAACTAAAAACAGCTGCCATTACACCAGTCCCTAAGAAGACTGGTTGTGATGTTTCTGATTTATCCAATTACAGTTCGATTTCTAACCTCTCATTCTTGGTTAAAGTTTTTGAGCGTGTTGTGGCTGTTCAGTTAAATAATCACCTAGCTCTGAACAGTCTTCTGGGTTCAGAAGAGGGCATAGTACTGAAACCGCTTTAATTAGGGTCGTAAATGATCTTATCACGGCGGATTCCGGTGCATGCAGTATTTTTGTCTTGTTAGACGTCAGTGCTGCTTTTGACACCATATGTCACTCTCTTCTGCTTGACAGGCTGGAAAATTGGTTGGGTCTTTCTGGAGCTGTCCTCAATTGTTTTCGGTCTTCTTTAACGAATCGTGCCCAGTTTGTTGGCTTGGGTAACTACAAATCAGATACCGTGCCTGTTCGACAGGGAGTTCCTCAGGGTTCAGTATTGGGTCCAATATTATTTAACATTTATATGCTTCCACTTGGGCAGATCATTAGGAAACATGCTTTTGTTTAGCAGAGATCAGTATCTGGATGCATAACAACTTCCTGAAGCTGAATGGCTCCAAAACTGAAAGCGGTGGCTACTCGTAAGGCCAAGCAGATCAGTTTGATTGTTGATTCCTGTACGGTAATCCCCACTTCACAGGTGCGAAACCTTGGTGTCATTTTTGATCCACAATTATCATTTGAAGCACACATAAAACGCATCTCTAAAACTGCATTTTTCCACCTGAAAAACATACCTCGACTTAGACCTTTTCTCTCTTTTGCAGACACAGAAAGGCTTATACATGCCTTCATAACAACAAGGTTAGATTATTGTAATGCCTTGTTCTCTGGCCTTCCAGCTAAATCATTGAATAAGCTTCAGTATATACAAAATTCTGCCGCTCGTTTGCCCACTTGTACTTCTCCTCGTGAACACATTACTCCGGTTCTTTCACAATTACACTGTACACAATTACACTTTAGTTTGGGTTTATTTTGCTCTGTTCATTGTTCTCTTCTTACACAGAGAAAATCCTGAAGTGACTGGGAACCTCGTGAAACATTGATACTGAGCTAGTTTGATGACTACTGAACTAGGGAGCTGACTACTGAACTGGTGTGCTGACTACTGAACTAGTGTGCTGACTACTGAACTAGTGTGCTGACTACTGAACTAGTGTGATGACTACTGAACTGGTGTGATGACTACTGAACTGGTGTGATGACTACTGAACTAGTGTGCTGACTACTGAACTGGTGTGATGACTACTGAACTAGTGTGCTGACTACTGAACTGGTGTGATGATTACTAAACTAGGGAGCTGACTACTGAACTGGTGTGATGACTACTGAACTGGTGTGATGACTACTGAACTAGTGTGCTGACTACTGAACTAGTGTGATGACTACTGAACTGGTGTGATGACTACTGAACTGGTGTGATGACTACTGAACTAGTGTGCTGACTACTGAACTGGTGTGATGATTACTAAACTAGGGAGCTGACTACTGAACTGGTGTGATGACTACTGAACTGGTGTGATGACTACTGAACTGGTGTGATGACTACTGAACTAGTGTGCCTTCTACTGAACTGGTGTGATGATTACTAAACTAGGGAGCTGACTACTGAACTGGTGTGATGACTTCTGAACTGGTGTGATGATGATGATGATGGAAAGATTTAGTTTGGGTTTATTTTACTCTCTGTTCATTGTCCTCTTCTTCTTAAACAGAGAAAGTCCTGCTGAAGCGACTGAGATCCTTGTGACAAACTGAAATAAAGATGGCGTTTATTAAAGAGGAGAGTGAAGACTTCAGAATTGAAGAAGTGTTCAGTCTGAAACAAGAAGAGACGGAGGAACAAACAGGTTGGTTTCTTTCTCAAAGCTCAACTCACACAGACAAATGTCCAGCTCTAAAGAAATTAATGTTTCAGTGTCAACTCAACCAGTATGAAGGACTAAAAATGACAGAAGGAAAAATAAATAAATGCAGAAATAATAGTGAAAATAAATACATTTTGGTAATATAAATGGCTATTTCTGTATTTTTGCATGTATTTATTTATTTATGTATTTATTTATTTATTTATGCTTTTATATATTTATTTATGTATTTATATATTTATTTATGTATTTATTTATATCTTTATACATTTATTTATTTCTACATTTATTTACTTCTACATTTATTTATTTCTGTATTTTCACATTTCTACATTTATTTACTTATGTATTTCCACATTTCTACATTTATTTATTTCCGTATTTCCACATTTCTACATTTATTTTCCCTGCGCCTGTATGCTAATTGAGTGGGGGGTGCCAACATCAGTCTGAAGAAGGATTGGTTAGAGCGATGTGATCGAATCTACTACTACTGCCTTGATTTCGCTGGTACTCGGTAATGCTGCTTGAGTTAATAGAGGCTGTTTTCAGTTTTATGTAGCCTGGATCGAGACTTTTGTTCAAGCAATAGAGATCGCTAATGTGTCGTCATCATGACGTTTTCCCAGTGGTTGAACGCAAAGCATTTTGGGAATCCGCGGCACAAACATTAGGCGCTAGACTTCTTTGCATGAGGGAAGAACACAGTGTTCAAGATGCTGTCTACCTATAAACTGCAATAGTCGTTCACACGATAGAAGTGGCATAAAGATAGCAGCGGTAAGGAGGCCAAGATAACACAAAGCATTTTCACAAAGGTAAGTTACAATAACTCTCTGTAAATGTTAACTGTTAACTAGCATGACATGGCTAGAAAATGAACTTAAGTTACCTGTGTATTAAAGCGTAACGTTAATCAGTTTTAAATGTTGTACATCTAGGTTACATTGCAGTTTATTTGGTGACTGTTTGCAATCAAACCTGCCTATGAAATGTTGGAGTGTGATCCTGCTTTGATTACAGGAATAAATTAGTTTAAAATATATTAAAATAGAGAAGTCATTTTATATATATTTCACAATATTACTGTTTTTATTATTATTATTTTTTATCAAATAAATGCAGCCTTGGTGAGCAGAAGATGCTTCTTTTAAAAACATTTAATAATCTTACTGACCCCAAACTTTTGAACAGTAGTGTATGTTGTGTGTATCCATTTATAGGTAGCCTGATAGATTGATCGTTTGCTTCTGTCTGGTTAGCGATGCGGCCTCCAGCTAACCAATCCTTCTTCAGACTGATGTTGGCACCTCCCACTTAATTAGCATACAGGCGCAGGGAAAATAAATGTAGAAATGTGGAAATACAGAAATAAAGAAATGTAGAAATGTGGAAATACAGAAATAAATAAATGTGGAAATACAGAAATAAATAAATGTAGAAGTAAATAAATGTAGAAATATATAAATACATAAATTTATAAATACATATATAAATGCGTAAATAAATAAATAAATACATGCAAAAATACAGAAATAGCCATTTTTATTACCAAAATGTATTTATTTTCACTATTATTTCTGCATTTATTTATTTATTTCTACTTTTATTTATTTATTTATTTATTTTTCCTTCTGTCATTTTTAGTCCTCCATAAACCAGAGGTCCCCAGCTAAATTTTTTGGTTTTGCTAATTTATTCTGAAGAAAGATAAACATGTTTAGTGATGAAAGCAAAAAAAAATTAATGCCATGGATGAATATTTACTAAGTAATCCAATATTTTTAGAGGAGTGTGATTTCAGTAACAAATAACAAGGTTGTAAAAATGGCTTCAGAAAGATGGCAGCATTATAATGTTATTTTTACCCAGAGATTAGTAGATCCGTTAGTAAAATCTGTTGATTTCAGCAATGTTTGTAGCATTATGTTGTAATGGTGAACATTTAAAAAATTTACTCTGAATCTCATGCAAGGCTCCAGACTAGCTATTGTTACAAGGAGCATTGTGGACCCTGCCTGAACATTTTTAGGAGCACAAGCAAAAATAATTTAGGGATACACCTTAAATCAACCTGCAATGCAATCTTAACTGTATTACTGACAAATGCCTTGATAATAAATAGACTTAATTCACAGAAATTACAATGTGCCTTAAGTATCTTAAGTTCAGAAAGATAAGACATTATTTATTACAGAACAAGAACACATTCGTAGATGAAAATAAAATATGTGGACAGTACAAAAAAAAAAGTAAAAGAAGTTAAACGAGGCAATTGAGGGTTCATTATCATCAGAACAAGTAAACAATTCTTGGTGTGTGAAATTGATCTACCTTGATGCCTTTTTTTAATGCTCTGCCATAATGATTCAGTGGCCATGTTAACACAGTGGAGTGGTCCAGCAGGAAGCCCAGCTCCTCTGTGCCAGTCTTATCAGCTCGTCTCTCTGCTCTGGCCAGGAATCTTGTTTTTCTGTTTGAAATAAGATTAATTTGATTACCCCATTGGCAGATTATTTTGCTTATTTCAAACAAAAACTTTCGATTTTTTTTTTCTGAAAACAAGACTTTTACTTGTCTAAAAAGAATCCTTCTAGATTTAAACGTACAGTATGTAATTTTTGGCCACCAGGGGTCACTCAATCAAAATAATAACATAAGACGTACTTTGATGACGTCGGGAAAGCGCGTAAGGCTCATGGGAGTTGTTGTTCATTGGAACACGCGCTCTGTCGCTCCCTATCATTCCTCACTCATTCTAACTTAGTATTTTGACAATCACGTCTTTTTAAACTGAGAGATATATGAATTATGAGACCCCTATCAAATCAATATTCCATCTAGCTAGTAGTAATTTATGTTAAAAAAACACGGTCGCCTTTCGTTAATAATTATAATTACGTTATACTATGATATCGAACAAGTTAGAGAACTGCATTTGAAGCTACTTTATTCAGCTAGATATAGAACAAATGTAGATTTACATGAGAGCTAGTCCGTCTGCGTTTTACACAAGACATCATCGTTTTACAAAATATACGGATAGATACAGTTAGCTGAATGGATGCATACCTGTTTATCAGAATGCAAGCGAGTTCGACATCTCTCTGTAGTTTCAGATTGTCACGAAGCTCTCTCTATCTTGGAAATGCAACTCCAATATTTACCCGTGTCTTGTTGCTTCTCTTGTCCCAAAACCATCTCGGGTCATTTATTTCACCCATACGTTTGCGCTTCACAGAACGTGCAGGCAAAGCATAATCATGATCCATAACTAAGTTATTGATTGAGGTTTAAATACGAATATAAATATAAAATATAATAGTCTCAATCGAGGCTACTACTTTTTCTTCTTCGTCTCGTCTTTGTTTCTGTTCACCTTTGTATTTGTCGGTTCCGCAGGAAGTTAGATAAACTAGAGGGGTCAAAGTTTATATGACGTCATAGACGGGCGACAAAACGGAAATAAAGAAACGTGCCGTGTCTTCTAATTAAACTATAATTTTCTCCGGATTTGAAAGTTCGTGGAAACTGTCGGGGTAATCTAAGTACACAAATAAAAAATATATATAACATAGATATAGTGATTTCTGCTATTTTTAAAGCAGAAAAATTACATATTGCGCCTTTAAGAATGTTTAGATATTTTGCCTGAAAAAAACAAAACGAAAAAAACTCTGCCTAAAGCATTTTTTGCAGTGTGGAATAGGACAATAAAAGTCCCTGGTTCAGCTTGGAGGAGGGCCTCCTTATTATACCTACTAATGTCCAAAATTGACAGCAGCACCTTCTGCTCTTATGTCTCTAACCACCCTGTTTCAGTCCCTAATGATGAAAAACCTCTTTGGTGGTATTATAGACCCCTAAAAATAAGGATAGGTTTTCTGTAATTGTTGTGTACCATTAAATGTTCATCTGGAATGAAATTTAGCCTATACTCAAGTTTATTTGTATATCGCTTTTTACAATACAAATTGTTACAAAGCAACTTTACAGAAAATTAAGTTTCTACAATATTTAGTAATAGCTTAAAAAGTGGTCACTGTCAGTTTGTGCACATATGACAGGATTTTTTTGAAACATGTATACAAGATTTAATCAGCCAGACGATGAGCATTATAACAGCAACTATTATATGATGCAGTCACACATGTAGCAATAATTGTTAGTTCTGTTTGTTGATTCAAGGTTAGCATCATCTGAGGTCCTCTGAGGGTCAGCATCATCTTCTCAGGTGTTCTGGATCCAGACTGGAGCTTGTGTAAATCCTAGTTACCACGGGATGAAGATCACAGCAGAAACAGAGAAACAAATAAGAGAAAGACATCATTAGCATAGCTGCTGTTCCAACAAAGTAAAATTAATTAGTTAAACCCAAGCTAAAGAATACATTAATCGAACGCTTGGCGAAAGAGTTGCGTTTTTAATCTAGATTTAAACAGAGAGAGTGTGTCTGAACCCCGAACATTATCAGGAAGGCTATTCCAGAGTTTGGGAGCCAAATGTGAGAAAGCTCCCTCCTTTAGTGGACTTTGCTATTCTAGGAATTACCAAAAGTCCAGCGTTTTGTGACCTTAGGGAGCGTGATGTATTGTAACGTGGTAGAAGGCTAGTTAGGTACGCAGGAGCTAAACCATTTAGGGCCTTAGAGGCAAGTAATGATAATTTGTAACTGATACAGAACTTAATAGGTAGCCAGTGCAGAGACTCTAAAATTGGGGTAATATGATCATATTTTCTTGACCTGGTAAGGACTCTAGCCGCTGCATTTTGGACTACCTGTAGCTTGTTTATTGAAGATGCTGGACAACCACCTAGAAGTGCATTAGGGTGCTTTCATACCTGCCTCATTTAGTTCGGTCGAATCATACCAGAGTTCGTTTCCCCCTTTGGTGCGGTTCGTTTAGGCAGGTGTGAAAGCAGCAATCGCACTCGGGTGCGCACCAAACAAGCGTACCGAGACCTGCTTGAAGAGGTGGTCTCGGTACGCTTTCAAACGAACTCTGGAGTAGTTTGTTTGTTGTGAGAATGTGATCCGACCTCGAACAGACCCAACTGCAAAAAGTACTGATCTTTTGTGGACTAAACCAGCTGGCGTAGTCAGCTGCGTTGTGCCATATGGGATGAGGAAGTGTTTGTTGACAGTTTGCACTTTAGCACGGCAGCTCGTGGACAAACTTGGAGTAGTGAGGTGCGGAGCCTCATAGAAATTTGGTCAGATGCGCATGTTGGAGTTAAGAAGAATTAATGCACACCTCCACTTGAATTACGAGTGATTCCCGCTCGCTGTTTGCAGTGGATTAGAACGTTGTTTTCAAGCTGCATACGCGCTTCATTATAGAAATGTATTGTGTGTATACAATGTAATAGATTATGGCCAGTGAAAAAACCAGCCCGTGCAGTCGTGTTGTCGTGTAACTTAGTTGTGTTGTCTCAGTGTTGTTTGCTGGCTTTTCCTCTTCCCAGACAGCAAGCAGTTTCGGCCCAGATCTGGCCTGGGCCAGATTTCATGCGGGCCAGATGTGGGCCAGTTTTGGGCCGAAACTGCTTGCTGTCTGGGTTATGTTGGAATTTTCTTGCACGTAAATTCTGACCAATCGAAAAGCAGTTTAGGAAATACGTCATGGCCAATGAGTGATGTGGATGTTGTCATGTGACTGCATTTTGGTTTGTTTCAACTGGTACAAACCTAAGCAATCTGTGGTGTGAAAAGGAACCAAAATAGCTGAAAAATGCTACAATGTATAATTGTTTGCCCTTGGTTCGGACCAAATAGAATCGAACTAGAGATGTGAAAGCACCCTTAAAATAGTCCAGTCTAGAGGTCATGAATGCATGAATTAGCTTTTCTGCATCAGAAACAGATAACATGTCTCGTAGCTTGGCAATGTTTCTAAGATGAAGGAATGCAGTTTTTGTAACATGGGAAATATGATTTTCAAAAGACAAATTGCTGTCTAATATAACACCCAGATTTCTGATTGTAGAAGAAGTAACAGTACATCCGTCTAGTTGCAGATTGTAATCTACAATATTCTGTGTAGTGTTTTTTGGTCCAATAATTAATATCTCGGTCTTATCTGAAATTAATTGGAGAAAATTATTTGTCATCCAATCTTTTACATTTTTAACACACTCTGTTAGCTTAGATAACTGAGAAGTTTCATCTGGTCTCGTTGAGATATATAGCTGAGTATCATCAGCATAACAGTGGAAGCTAATTCCGTATTTTCTAATAATATAACCAAGGAGCAACATGTATATTGTAAATAGAAGGGGACCTAGGACGGATCCTTGTGGCACTCCATATTTTACTGATGATAAATGAGATGACACCCTTTTAAGTAAACAAAATGGTAGTGATCAGTAGGGTTGTGCCGATAGACAATTGTATCGTGTATCGACGATAGTCAGAGATATCGACATAAGCAGATTTCTCTGTCAATAATAAAGACGATATTAGGCTCATTCTCCTATTAATGTATTAGATTATAATAATAATAACTATTATTTTTATTGGACTGCTTAATATAATTCTGCTATCAAACTGCCCAGCTATTTCATGTCATCACCTTATTTCACACACGCACACACACACCGTGCGTGCACGCACGCAGGTGGATTAGAGCCTGTAGTCGTTGAAGTCGTCCGCTTTGACTCGGATAACTCATTAAATCCATGAAATGAACGAGAAATGGAGTCGGTGTCCCACACATTTAATGGCTGCTACACGGCATCGCGCTCTTCTCAAACATGAGAGATTAACTCTTTCTTGGCGTTACAAATTAAAGACAAAATAATAACAAGGCGGCAGAGCGAACTTATCATCCATAGTGGTTCTCACGTAGTCCTTCTCTTAAAGACTAATCACTTTTAACACACACTATGTGGTGACGATGTAGAAGGACTATATGTGAACCACTATGGATGAAGTTTCGATCTGCCGCCTTGTTATTATTTTCACGCACACCGCACTATAATTTGATGCATTCAAAATACATAGTTTTGGCCGTTACAAAGTCTTCATCCACAAACAGACATTTATCGTCTGCAGACATAAGGTATTTAATTGCACTTTAACAAGTAATCTGAACGGCCTATATATGTGCAATATTTTAAACGAGCCCTCATTAACTGAGTTTAATGCCACAGTTATGTTAGAATGCATCTCTTGTTTTTGTGGCGGTGTGTCAGTCTTGTCATAAAGCGTGCGGATCAGAGCGATGTATGACTGATGCATCAGTTCAGTTCAACTTACTCCAAACATATGAACTTACCTGTTTTAAATACTTTATATTTAATGCGTTCATTTATGCCCAATATTAGTGTTAAACTGCTGGACTTTTAATGAAATCTACTATTGATTTTCACCGTTTACGGACTTTACAGAACATTTAGACTGATAACTTCCAGCAGGACTTATTTTCACAGGACGCGTGATATGACAGTTGTGTCCGACTATACATGAACTAGCGGTTTTAAATACAGTATTTTTATATTTAACGTTAGTTTATCAGTATGTTTGAAAGTATATCTTTTCGATTATTGGTGATTCCATAGGCTCTCTCTCGTGCACCTGCGCAGTTTAAAACACCAAATAGTTATGCTATGACAGGAACAAAGAGTCTCTCTCTTGCTCCACCCAGGCACGATAATATTGTGTATCGTCGATCTCACGGGCTGATGATATGACGATTTGAAAAATAACCATATCGCCCAACACTAGCGATCAGACAGGTAGGATCTAAACCATCTTAGAGCCTGCCCTTGAATACCTGTATAGTTTTTCAATCGATCTATGAGTATGTCATGATCTTTTTTTTCAATGGGCAAAAGAAAACCAAGTTTTTTTTTCTAATTATTTTAATGCCAATGCAAACATATATTGAATATTTTAAACATTTTCGAGATATATATCGCCCGGCCCTAATACCTTTTTGTAAGCTTAAAGGTTAACTCTTTCAAGTATTCCAGTCATATATTTCTGACTATAGCGTTCAGAGTAAGCACTGATATTACTTCACATTCAGCTACAGTAGTTAACATACCATTTAGACGTAGACCGGCAAGTGGAAGGCATGGCAAGGGGCGCAGTGTCTCGTTCCCTCTCAGGGAGCCATTGTTACATGCATAACATGAGATGTTCCCCTTCTAGCGAACTCCTAACTGTTGGTGAACTAAATTCAATCATGTTGTGCTGAGGCACATGCCTGACTTGGTGGTGGTAGATCACCAAGGAAGCGAGAGACATATACAACAAGCCTTTCCTCAGAAAGGGTCCATGCCACTGATGCCATGAGCCACTCACAAAACTTAGCATAAATGGAGAACCTGAACAGATCAAGGGGAACATCCCATCCAAGTTAAGAGCAAAGCTACCCTCAGATAGCTATGCTATGTGAGCAGAACTAGCCTGGATACACAAGACCAATAAAGAGGAAAAGCCAAGAGTTGGTACTTAAATCCCAGGTAAAGAGAGTAGCTGCTAAGCTAGAACAGCGCTATCCTCAGATAGCTATGTCCCTAGGGTCTTATGAAGGCTTGTGGACACAAATAACAAAGCCAAGATAGCCCACTCTATGTGGTCTGGACAGCTCTGTAGAAAGGCTATCTACTTACTACCTGGTGAGATACCACTGCCAATGGATCAGAGACCTCTTCTTAAAGACCCTTAAAAGGGGAGCAGTCACTGATCTAGCAAACAGATATCATCAGATAGTTATATACCTTGGAAAGGCTACCAAAAAAGTGGGGACCGACTGAAACTACCAAGACCACAAAGAGTGGGCTCCCTACTTACGACCCAAAGAGGGGAGACAGCACTGTCTAGATAAGGGCTCAAAAGGCCGATACTTAAATCCCTAAGCAGGTGAGCGATCACTGAGCTAGCACGTCAATATCGGAAATATAGGAAAAGGGGCCCACTCCATGATAGGGCCCACTGCAATGGCAGCAGAAGGTAGCTAGCCACAGATAGTTGTATTCAAATAAGCCTAAGTCTAAGATCAAGTTTGATGTAAGCAGTAGCCATAGCACTAGAGGGCTAGACACGATTAACCTCGAATAGCAGTTCTCTCAGATAAGGCTGAAGATAGCTCAGGCCATGAAAGTGGGCCATCTATTTAAAACCTTGAAGGGGAGACAGCACAGTCCAGGCAAGAAGCTCACAGAGACCACAATCTAAAACCTCTAAATGGGAAGCAGTCTCCACACTGGAACACAGCTAACCAGGAATAGCAGATTCATAAACAAAGACCTCAGCACTTACTCGAGAACTTTCATGAGCAAGTTAAGACTCCCTGACTCATCACGATGAGCACGTAGGATCCATAAACCCTAAAAGCTCATATCAACCATGCAAATCCTTGTGATGTGATCCAAACATCATAACATCATTGGTGACGCACGTACCCATCACACTATCACCCACTATTTTGCCTTCCTAGATTGTTGAAAGTAAATATCACTACATTTGCTTTCCGGCTTCAAACTGTGGTTAACTTGTATGTCTTTTTTTTTTTGCTTTAGACCTGTTGGTGCTGAAAGAGGAGAATCAAGATCTGAATGAAATGGAACAAACAGATCAGTATGAGAAAAAACATGCTTTAATAACTGGTAAAAAATCCACACAGACTAAAACAACATCTTTACGAAAAAGCGCTCCGAAAACTAAATCTAAATCTACCAGCTCTTTCACCTGCCATCACTGTGGAAGGAGTTGCGGTGAAAAACGAAAACTTCAAATGCACATGAGAGTTCACACTGGAGAGAGACCATTTCCCTGCCAACAGTGTGAAAAGAGGTTCACTCAACAAGGGGCCCTTAACAGGCACATGAGAACTCACACAGGAGAGAAGCCTTACACATGCCAACAGTGTGGAAACAGTTTCAATCAAAAAGGACACCTTAAAAATCACATGAGAATTCACACAGGAGAGAAGCCTTACACTTGCCAACAGTGTGGAAGCAGTTTCGCACAAAAACCACACCTTAAAAATCACATGAGAACTCACTTGGGAGAGAAGCCTTTCACCTGTCAGCAGTGTGGAAAGAGTTATACACAGAAAAGCACCCTTCGTTCCCACATGAGCATTCACACTGGAGAGAAGCCTTATACATGTGAACAGTGTGGAAAGAAGTTCCCTGGAAAACGGAACCTTAAAATCCACATGAGAGTTCACACTCAAGAGAAGCCTTACCCTTGCAAGTATTGTGGGAAGAGTTTTACACATATGTGCACCCGTAATTACCACATGAGAGTTCACACTGGACCAAAGCTGTACACATGTGATCGTTGTGGAAAGACACTCACAACAGAATTTAGCCTTAAGTGTCACAAGATTAGGCACACTGGAAAGAAACCCTTCAAATGTGATCAGTGTGGAAGGCGTTTCATACGGAAGTTAAGCCTTAATTACCACATGAAGACTCATTCGGCAGAGAAATGCTGTAAATGTGCTCAGTGTGGAAAGAGTTTCAGTCATCGAGGTAGCCTCAATTCTCACATTAAAAAACAACACACTCAAGAGAAGCCTGTAGGAAGAGCTTCTCACAAATAGAAAATCTTAAGATTCACATGAAATATGTGTGGAATCATTAACAAACTTGTATGAGATTTCACTCAGGGGAAAACTATTATGCCATCATTGTGCAAAATGTTTATCAGTCAAGAGGAAACCTGAAGAGGAGACCAGGAAACCAGACTGGAGAGAGACCTTTCAAGATCATCCTGGAAATAAAGTGTGACTGACAAAGCTTACGTAAATAAGCTATTTTAAAAATAATCCAACATGTTCACTCTGTAGAAAGGCCTGTTAACTTTGATCAATAGAAGTCATGAAAGTGAGACTGATTTTTTGTGGTTGTGGAGAATAACCATATAATTCAAACAGTTCCAGAAAATAGGTATGTTTGAAATTAAGACTATGCTCACACCACAGCTGAATGTATATACATATATATGATCTCCTGTATCCACATCCGACTGTCTATCAGTTTTAAAAATTGTAGTAAACAATCTAATTTCGATTTTGATTGTTTGGTGTCATTGTGCCATTCCGTTTACTGGTAACTTTTCAAAATGTTTCATTTCTGCCTTATGCCACAATGATGTAACTAAATGATTATAAATAAAATGGAGAACTGCATGAAGTAATGAACATTGCACTGAATTATTTGATGCTTATTTAGTGAGAATGCACAGTAAAGATGTTTTAAGTTTACACTTAATTTACACTTAATCTGTGTTCTTTAAGCCATTTTAGTTTTTTTTTTTTTTTTAGAATGATTTATATTTCAATTCAATTAAAGTTTATTTGTATAACGCTTATACAATACAAATCGTTACAAAGCAACTTTACAGAAAATTGTTTCTACAATATTTAGTAGTAGCTTATGGTGGTGACTGTCAGTTTGTGCACGTTTTTTAGAAAAAATTAATGCAAGACGTAGTCAGCTAGACGATGAACATTATTAATATTATTAATTAATAATTGCTATATGATGCAGTCACACATGTAGCAATAATTGTTAGTTCTGTTTGTTGATTCAGGGTTAGCACCATCTGAGGTCCTCTGATGGTCAGCAGCATCTTTTCTCAGGTGTTCTGGATTCAGAATGGAGCTTGTGTAAATCCTAGTTACCACGGGATGTAAATCCCGTGGCAAAACATGGAAACAAAATAGAGACATCTATATAGTTTCATCTGGTCTCGTTGAGATATATAGCTGAGTATCATCAGCATAACAGTGGAAGGTAATTCCGTATTTTCTAATAATATTACCAAGGGGCAACATGTATATTGAAAATAGAAGGGGATCTAGGACGGATCCTTGTGGCACTCCATATTTTACTGATGATAAATGAGATGACTCCCAATTTAAGTAAACAAAATGGTAGCGATTGGACCGGTAGGATCTAAACCATATTAGAGCCTGCCCTTGAATACCTTGATAGTTTTGTAATCTATCTATGAGTATGTCATGATCTATGGTGTCGAACGCAGCACTAAGATCAAGTAAGACTAGAAATGAGATGCAGCCTTGATCTGATGCAAGGAGCAGGTCATTTGTAATTTTAACAAGTGCAGTTTCTGTGCTATGGTGGGGCCTGAAACCTGACAGAAATTCTTCATACAGATCATTTTTATGCAGGAAGGTGCTCAGTTGAGCAGACACAACTTTTTCTAAATTTTTTGACATAAATGGAAGATTTGAAATAGGCCTATAATTTGCCAGTACACTAGGATCTAGTATTGGTTTCTTAATAAGAGGCTTGATAACAGCCAGCTTGAATGGTTTTGGGACATAACCTAAAGATAACGACATTTAATGATATTAATGATATTAAGAAGCGGTTCTTCGGTTACAGGTAACAACTCTTTCACTAATTTAGTGGGGACAGGATCTAATGAACATGTTGTTGGTTTAGATACAGTGATAAGTTTATTTAGCTCTTCCTGTCCTGTATTTGTAAAGCACTGCAGTTTATCTTTGGGTGCGATGTATGAAACTGAAGTGTTAGACGCTGTAGAATGTACATTTGCTATTGTATTTCTTATGTTATCTATTTTATCAGTGAAGAAATTCATAAAGTCATTACTATTTGACATTGGTGGAATATTTGAATCAGGTGGCGTCTGGTAATTTGTTAATTAAGCCACCGTGCTAAATAAAAACCTTGGATTGTTTTGGTTATTTTCAATGAGTTTGTGTATATGCTCTGCCCTAGCAGTTTTTAGAGCCTGTCTATAGCTGGACACACTGTTTTTCCATGCAATTCTAAAAACTTCGAAGTTGGTTTTTCTCCATTTGCGTTTGTAATAATAAAATCTTCCTAATCATAGGGAAGAAGGAGGCGGGAACCGGCAGACAATCAAATAATGACTTTAATTACAAAAATAAACATAAAATAGCGCATCAGACCCTCACGGACGACTGATGCGCATATATAAAAAGCAAACATAAAATAAAGCCCAGGCCTGGTCCTCTCTCGTCCTTCACTGTTGTCGCTCCAGTTTTGTACCCTTCCATCTCCTCTGTGGGACTCGAGACCGGTGGTGGGTCGCAGGTGTCGCTCATTTCCCAATCACTCCACCGTCCTCTCTCGTTCCCACATCCCTCAGCCCCGCCCCACTCATCACAGCGTTCAAGACTACGAGTTTCTTTCTTGAGAGAGTGAGTATTACTGTTATACCATGGCACTGTATGTTTTTCTCTAACCTTTTTCAATTTGATGGGGGCAACAATTTCTAATGCATTAGAGAAAATAGTGCCCATGTTGTCAGTCATTTCATCTAATTCATGTGTATTTTTGGGTACAAATAGCAGTTGAGATAGATCAGGCAGGTTATTTGCGAATCTTTCTTTGGTGGCTGGAACAATAGTTTTTGCCCAGACGGTAACGCTGAGACATATAGTTAATATCAGTGATACGCAGCATGCACAATACAAGGAAATGGTCTGTAATATCATCTCTTTGAGGTACAATATCTATAGCAGTAAGATCGATTCCATGAGATATAATTAAATCTAGTGTATGATTAAAACGATGAGTGGGCCCGGTGACATTTAGCTTGACTCCAAAAGAGTTTATTAGGTCAGTAAACGCAAGTCCTAATTTATCATTTGTATTATCAACGTGAATATTAAAATCTCCCATTATTAGCGCCTTATCAACTGTAACTAGAAGGTCTGAGAGGAAATCTGCAAATTCTTTTAGGAATTCTGTATACGGCCCTGGTGGTCTATACACAGTAGCCAGAGCAAGAGATACATTAGATTTCTTTTGCATGTCTGAAAGTGTAATATTTAGCAGAAGTATTTCAAAATAGTTAAACCTGTATCCTGTTTTTGTGACTATTCGCGAACAGTGAGACACCGGGAGAGGGAGAGATCCAATTGCAGGTAAGGTTTATTAATCAAAACAAGGGTATCCAAATAAACAGTCCAAAAAATCAAAACAAAAGAGGGAACAGGAAGGAAAAGAACAGTAACTCGGAGGACGAGAAGGCAAGGGTAAATCTCAGGAGACGAGACCAATTCAGCTAAGTTTAATTATATCAATTTGTTATGTTTTTCCTTTTTGTTACCTAAAGCCATTTTCACTTTGCCTTTACCTTGTTTTAGTATCTGACCATCACCATCTTCCCTCTTTGTATAGGATTACAGTAGTTCTAGCAACTGTTGTCTTCTTAATGAAGCATACGGGATTTTAGTAGGCTAATATCTGTTTCCTCTTTACCACTCTTATCAGTCCTAGTACATTTAAGTGCAGATACTGTTCCAACCTAACTAGAAACACTTTATAGTGTTTATTTTTATTTTTATTGTGATTGGAAAACAAGGCAAGACTTGAAGCTGTGGTAACACTGGAGTAAACCAGCTTTTGTCACTCACAACTCAAATCCCACTCTAAAGCTCAGAAACAGAACTGAACTCTTAAGGACCAAAGGTGTGCACTGAACATGCAGCCATACACACACACCACCTTCTCATTGATTAAGAGCTGCTGGATCACATTGACCCTTTGCTGAATTTAAGGAAGCTGAAACTCCAGGCTGAAGTGCAAAACCCCTGCTACTTCAGCCAGACAGGTCACCCAGATTGACTGTAAGGTCACGGGAAAATCTCACAGCCAGCCATGAGAACATGGCCTTAAGCCTCAAACTCTTCGAAGCACACACCCGACCATACTTCGCAAGCAAGTGCATGAGCTTCACTATGAGGTCTTTTTGTAATCCATGGTCACTACCAAGGACACCAGTGTTTTAACCTGACGTAAAATAACCAAAGTTCAATCTGCTACTTCCTGGTCCTCTCAGAATTTCCTGCCAGACCATACGAGACTCATTACCTGGATTCACCAACTACTGCCTTAGTGCTGGTCTATACCAACAACATGGCCAGAACTAAAGGGGGTTCCCACTTCAGCAGAACGCTCCTCCAACCATAGCAAAAACTACTCTGATGACAAAGAGAGCCCGTTCTGTACTTCCTGAACAACCAACGATTCTCCAGTCACAACAGAACACGGAATGTGATCACATAGATGTGCCGCCAAACTTTAATGGCCCTCAACAGCCAATGCATCCGTACAGAGAACCAACGCCCCAAAGCCACATGGTCAATGGCCTTTTAAAAACACAATGTTGAGGCACGGTGTGCCCAGAACAGGTTTTTTGTGGGTTAACAGCAAACCTCTCCCACAGCAACACTGTAAGCTGGACTTCCAGTCATCAAAGTACAAGTGATGGCCATCCTGATCACCCTTCAAATCGTATGGTAGCCTACCATGACAGTAACCCACAGTTATGCCTGGCCCCAAATCTGCATATGTGTACCCTGACCAAAGCTGATGGTCCAAAGGCTTAGGGAAAATTAGAAATTATAAATGACAGAATCTGGCCCCACAGTCTATAGTTATATTGGCGCTACAAATTGCCAAAGTTTACTCTCATTACTTGGAAGATGCTGAACAGATCAACTCTCTGGTCTCCTGATTGAACATCAAACACATTCCAGAAGGAGCAAATGACCCGTGCCTGGTACCAACGGCCTGACTAGACCAGTGGTCTGTCTCCACAATTTCAAAACATATCACACACATGCATATAAAGACATTTTCCTTTTTGAGGGAGCATGGTCTTCTGGCAGTTTTCAGCAACTTTGTTGATTCACTTCGGAGCAGTTAGCCAATGGATGAAATGACAAAGCTTTTACTCCTAACAGGATTCAACAGGAATCTACACTTTATACGTGCACCAGTACACTTTACTAAGAACCTAAAGAAACAATGCAAGTAACCGCTTGTTAACTATTAAGATGCAGTTCTAGATTTTGACCCCTTTTAATTAAGGTGATGTGATTCTTTGATGCTTCTTAACAGGTTGTGATTAGTTGATGAGCCGGCCAGATGGCAAAAGTTCAAAGATGGGTAACTTGGATGTGAGGGGATACAGGGTGATTTTCTGAGCCCTTTTCCTCATTTTGGATCTATACAGTTCTTGAAGGGTGGGCAGGGGAGCATCAATAATCCTTTCGGCAGTCTGAACCGTTCTCTGTATTCTTCTGATGTCTGATTTTGTTGCTGAACCAAACCAGACAGTTATTGAAGTACACAGTACAGACTCAATGATGGCTGAGTAGAACTGTGTCAGCAGCTCCTGTGTCAGGTGAAACTTCCTCAGCTGGTGAAGGTAGTACAACCTTTGTTGGGCCTTTTTCACAATGGAGTCAATGTGATTGTCCCACTTCAGGTCCTGAGAGATGGTGGTTTCCAGGAATCTAAATGACTCCAATGCAGTCACAGTGCTGTTCATGATGGTGAGTGGGGAAAGTGCAGGAGGGTTTCTCCTGAAGTCCATAATCATCTCCACTGTTTTGAGCGTGTTCAGCTCCAGGTTGTTAAGACTGTACCAGACAGCCAGCTGCTCAACCTCTTGTCTGTAAGCAGACTCCTCACCTTCCTGGATGAGGCTGATGACTGTAGTGTTGTCTGCAAACTTCGGGAGCTTGACAGAGGGGTCTTTAGAGGTGTAGTCGTTAGTGTACAGGGAGAATAGCAGTGGGGAGAGAACACATCCCTGAGGGGCACCAGTGTTGGTGGAGCAGTTGTTTGACATGAATTTCCCCAGTCGCACTGTTGCCTGTCAGAAAGCTGGTGATCCACTGACAGATAGAGCTAGGAACAGAGAGCTGGGTCAGTTTGGTCTGGATGGCTGTTGGGATGATGGTGTTGAAAGCCGAACTAAAGTCCACAAACAGGATCCTCACATAAGTCCCTGTTTTGTCCAGATGTTGCAGGATGGAGTGCAATCCCATGTTGATTGCATCATCCACGGACCTGTTTGCTCGGTAAGCAAACTGCAGGGGATCTAGCAAGGGTCCAGTGATGCCCTTCAGATAAGTCAGAACCAGTTTTTCAAACGACTTCATGACGACAGACGGTAGAGCCCACAGGTCTGTAGTAGTTAAGTCCTGTTATCTTGGGTTTCTTTGGAATGGGGATTATAGTTGAGCGTTTGAAGCAGGAAGGCACTTCACACAACTCCAGGGATCTGTTGAAGATCTGTGAAAAGATGGGGGCCAGCTGGTCAGCACAGATTTTCAGACAGGCTCGTGTAACGCCAACTGGGCCAGGTGCTTTTCTTCTTTTGTTCTTCTTGAAGACCTGGCGCACATCATCTTCACAGATTTGAAGAGCAGGAGGTGTGGAGAGGGGGATTGCAGGAGGTGTTAACGGATGTGTAGGGAGATGGTCAGAATGGGTGTTGGGGGTTTCAAATCTACAATAAAACTCATTCAGGTTGTTAGCAAGCGTTGATTAGCCTCAGTGCAATGGGATGGTGTCTTGAAGTTTGTGATGGCTCTCAGTCCTCTCCAAACTGAAGTTGAGTCGTTGGAAGTAAACTGGTCTTCCAACTTTTTAGTGTAGGTCTTTTTAGCCGCTCTAATCTCTTTGTTCAGTGTGTTCCTGGCCTGATTGTACAAGACCCTGTTCCCATTTCTGTAGGCATCCTCTTTGGCCTGACGAAGATGTCTGAGTTTTACTTTAAACCATGGCTTATCATTGTTGAATGTCAAATAAGTTCTGGTAGGAATGCATATATCCTCACAGAAACTAATATAGGATGTTACAGTTTCTGTGAGTTTGTCCAGATCGGTGGTAGCAGCTTCAAAAACACTCCAATCAGTGAGGTTAAAACAAGATTGTAAAATTCTGCTCTGTATCGCTGGTCCTTCTCTTCACAGTCCTTACTACAGGTTAAGCAGATTTAAGTTTCTGCTTGTAGGATGGTATAAGATGAATCAGACAGTGATCAGAACGTCCCAAAGCTGCTCGTGGAACTGAGTGATATGCATCCTTTATTGTGGAGTAACAGTGATCCAATATATTACTGTCTCTGGTGGGACATGTAACATGCTGTCTGTATTTTGGCAGCTCACAGGAGAGATTCGCTTTATTAAAGTCCACAAGGGTGTTGTTGTTCTGTCTCTGTGATCTGATCATCGAGTTTCTGTAAAGCTGAGCTCACGTGCGCTTGTGGAGGAATGTAAACACTCACCAGAATGAACAAGTGAAACTCCCACGGCAAATAGAACAGCTTGCAGTTGACAAACTGCATTTCTAGATCAGAACAGCACATCTTCTTTAACACAGTTACATCTGTACACCACCGTTCATTGATGTAATCGCATCGCGATCCGCTCTAAACATCCGAAAGCCCGGCAGATGGAGCGCGCTGTCCGGTATGGCATCATCCAGCGAGGTTTCCGTGAAACACAGAGCAGCAGATTGTGAGAAATCCTTAAAACGAACAAACAGTACAAACACTGGAGAGCCAAGCACTGAAGCAGCCATGTGTGGCGCCATCAAGTGATGACTTGATGCCACTCTTTACAGTGCGTGCTCTCTCTCTCTCTCTCTCTCTCTCTCTCTCTCTCTCTCTCTCTCTCTCTACAGTGCACGCTCTCACTCTCTATCCATGCCTTCCTTGCGTTGGCATCTATTTTTAACATCACGGTTTTGTTACATGCTCAGGGAGCAATGTTTTAGTAGTAAAATTATTTTTCTTAGTCAGAGAAATAATTTTACTTGGTCAATAAACAATTAACACTGTCTGTCCTGCAGATGAACAAATCATTTTATTGAATTATTGATGCTATAATGCTACAAATACTTCTTAATGATGAATATATTTTATAATAAGTTGTTAAGATTGTTCATCTCACTTTTTTGCTACAATCCTCTTCTGCATATGACTAATTCTTCTGTGACATTAGGATATGTCCCCAAAACCTACAAATTGGCTGTTATTAAGTCTCTCATTTAAAAAAAAAATCTTTACCCTGGGGATTTTATTAATTACAGACCAACTCAAATCTCCCTTTTCTGTCAAACATACTATTCACAATAATCACAATCATATTCCTTCTTAGAGAAAATGGTATCTGTGAGGATTTCCAGTCAGGATTTAGACCGCAGGATATTGAGCAATTAGACCGTACTATATACTGAGGCTGCTCTTATTAGAGTAACAAGTGACCTACTCTTATCTGACCCCCTTATCTACTCTTACTTTATCTGATCGTAGTTGAATTTCCCTATTATTTCAACTGGATCATAGTGCTGCATTTGACATTTTCAACAACAAAATTATTTTGAATACACTAGAAAGTTATGTTGCCATTAGTGTAATTGCATTGGCATGGTTCAAATCATACTTATCTGACCGTCATCAGTTTGTAGCAATGAATAAAGAAGTAAAATATTGTTCATAAGTGCAGTATCGAGAACTACAAGGCTCAGTACTAGGGCTGTTGATTTTCATGCTTTCCATGTAACCCTTGGGAAATATCATCAGGAAACACAGTGTTTGATTTCACTGTTATGTTGATGATACTCTTTCTCTGCACGCCTAATAAACAAACTCTAGCTGATCCAAAATGCAGAAACTAAACTTCTTACCACAACTGGGAAGTACAACTATATTAGCTCAGTTATGTCAACTGTGCACTGGCTCCCTATCGAATTATGAATACATATTAAAATCTTGCTAATTACTTAAAAGGTCCTAAATGGTTTATTTCCTCAATATCTGAGCTGGCTCATATGTTCATATTGTCCTTTAACAAAATTGAAAATACCTAGAATATCAAAATCAACTGCGGCGGCAGATCCTTCTCCTATTCAGCACACAAACTCTGAAACAATCTACCATTAAAGAAATTTTAGGCTTCATTAATTAGATCAAGCGGAACCAGGAACACTTCCCATAACCCCAATGTACATTTTACATTGTTAAAAGAATGGCATCTACGCTAATATTAGTCTGTTTTATTCTTATAGCAAGGCCACCATAGCCAACAGATCCAGTCTGTTTCCAGTACAGATAGGAAATCAGCACTTAAAGACGACCTCTACATATAGCCATAAATATCAGGGGAAACCAGGATAATTAGATGTGGTCCAGAGACAGATCCCCTCCGAAGACCTTGATGAACATCGGCACAAGACCACAGGACCCAGACAATCCCTCTGCAAATCTAACCTGTGTTGCATCCTGGAATTAAACCAAGCAATGCTGATTTCGTCTGACCAAAGGAGAACTGCTTAATGCAATACAAATAGCCATTAAAAAAAAAATAATTATATGATTTAAAAAAAAAGGAAACACAATAGAAAAAGTTACAGAACTATAGATTTTGATTTCGTCTGACCACAGAACAGTTTTCCACTTTGCCACAATTGATTTTGAATGAGCCTTGGCCCAGAGAAAATGCCTGTGCTTCTGGATCATGTTTAGATATGGCTTCTTTTTTTACCTATAGAGTTTTAGCCGGCAACGGTGAATGGCCCGGTGGATTGTGTTCACCGACAATGTTTTCTGGAAGTATTCCTGAGCACATGTTGTGATTTCTATTACAGTAGCATTCCTGTATGTGATGCAGTGCTGTCTAAGGGCCCGAAGATCACAGGCATCGAGTATGGTTTTCTGGCCTTGACCCTTACACACAGAGATTGTTCCAGGTTCTCTGAATCTTTAGATGATATTGTGCACTGTAGATGATGATAACTTCAAACTCTTTGCAATTTTTTTCTGAGAAACTTCTTTCTGATATTGCTCCACTATTTTTCGCCGCAGCATTGGGGGAATTGGTGATCCTCTGCCCATCTTGACTTCTGAGAGACACTGTCACTCTGAGAGGCTCTTCTTATACCCAATCATGTTCCCAGTTGACCTAATAAGTAACAAAATGGTCCTCCAGCTGTTCCCTACATTTAACTTTTACAGCCTCTTATTGCTACCTGTCCTAACTTTTTTATAATATGTAGCTCTCATGAAATACATAATGTCTCACTTTTAACATTTGATATGTTACATCTATTCTATTGTGAATAAAATATCAGTTTATGAGATTTGTAAATTATTCCATTCCATTTTTACTCACAATTTTTACAGTGTCCCACCTTTTTTGAAACTCGGTTTGTAAGATTTTACTAAAGCATTAAAAATACCATTATATGTTTGCAGATATTTAAGGAACATAGTTAAAGTTAATACTTGTTTACTTGAAAAAACAAAGCTTCAGTTATTTATTCTAATTTGAAATTGTGTGTTAGAGATAGATGAGTTTGGGTTAGAGACAAACATTAAGACAAACAAACATGGAGCAGCTGTGGCAATAAACCACCAGTTGCTCCTCGGGCACTGGATATATAGCTGCCCACTGCTCCGGGTATGTGTATGCACTTGGATGGGTTAAGTGAAGAGCACCAATTCCGATTACATCAGAATTTGAGTTTTGGACTTCCTCAGAAAAAAACAATGAAGAGCTTAATCCAACAGAGATCATAAACATGAGTAAGTCTCTTTTATTTATTGATTTACTTGTACAAGTTAGACTTTCCAAACTACAATTTCTGACTAAATGTATAATCAAGTGAAACATTATGAAGTTTCAATAACAATATTCACTACTATACCATTCAAAAGCTTGATGTAAATAATAGTAATTTAACAAATAAATGTAAATGTAACAAACAATGCTGTTCTTTCAATTTATCCCGAAAAAATTATAATCTCAGCTCTTTCGCCCATTAATAATAATAACTATAAATGTTTTTTTTTCCTTTTTTTTTGTAGAAAATCAGTGTGTGACTGGAGCAATGATGCTAAAATTTCAGCTTTGAAAGTCAGCTTTGATTGTTCCTAATAAACTGTCTAACTGCACTCACAAGTGAACATGAAATGATGTTGTGGGATAATTAAATATATTCTAAATAATGTACAAACATAAAAATAAATATATTTATTTTGTCCTCACATTCTTTCTTGTAACCCTTCCCTTTCAGTGGCACAGCTGACTGAAAGGCTCATTATGGAGCTCATTATGCGGGCCTTTGTCTTCTCAGGTGTAAAACACAATGATATTCATGATAGTTGACACCTACTCACATATGACTTTTATCAGCAAAAAGTGTCTTAGAAAATGTAAATCAATATATCGTTTTCTGTAAGTAAGTAAACAAGATGATTTTCACATAATTTAGAAAGAAAAATTCTAGGCTACAAGCTCATTCAAGTGATGTAAAAATGTTAGTTTTTCACTAACCACGCATAAACATTGTTTTCTAAAAAACACAATCATGTACATACATGCTGCTCACATATAAATCATTGATATACAAGATAAATAGGAGGGGCCCCAAAACTGAGCCCTGTGGCACGCCCTTATGGACAACAATAAAATCAGAACAGAGTCCCTCATATTTAATGCATTGAGTCCATTTAATTTGAAAACCATGCAACTGTATGCTCTGGCAATCCTGAGAAAATTAATCTGTTCTTTAATGTGGTTTTATTAACAAAGTTCGGGAGAAGCACGATCAGATAATCATCCAATTTGGCACAGCTGCATCTCGTTTAGCTAATCATCTTAACTAGCACACAAGCGTATATATATCCAGTCTTCCTACCTCCTGTCCCACGACAGTTTTTCGTCATGGACTGTTTGTCAGCATTCGGTTCACTCTGTCTGTCATCTTATCACTGGCCCAATCTTCCTTCCGACGAAGATATCTATCCGCTGAACACCAACAAGCGTCATCGCGTCAGCTGCTCTTCTCGCCAAGCCACACGTTGTGGCCAAAAGATCGTGCAAATCCCCGAGCTCGCCTCACTCGACAACACGATTGTCCCGCCAGGACTGGGCTCTCTTATAATGCTGGATCGCAGCCGTGCTCCGGTTCTCACCGCAGCAAGCCTCTCTCGCTTTTCAGCCGTGGCACAGTTCGATGCTGCCTCCACTAGCGGCGAAGACCGTGCGTTGTAGTGATATGTCGTTCGTGAAAGAATCGTTTTTTGAATGAATCTTTTAGGCGAACGAATCGTTCTCAGTTTACACTCATTTATGAAGAATTGTCCAGAGTTGTCATCCACAATGAGCAAGTTTCATATGAGTCTCAAGGAGATCGAGAGCTCTCATTCTTGAACGAAAGGACTAAACAGGTATACATGTTGATTAAACAGATACATGTCGTTCATAAACGCAATGAACTGGTACATATCTTATCTTAACAAAATTGAGTAAACTGGGTCATTTAGCCATTTAGCATGTCAATCTTGCAAAATGTAAAGCGCAGTTATAGGTACTGTGCACATATGCTTGTTTACATATTTAGCATAGGCTACAAAAATAATTCCACGTTTAATCCCCGATTTATGAGCGTGAATATATAGCCTGATATATGAACTGTCTGGCCAAACAATTAAAATGCTAATTATGCAAGAAAACCTCGTGCTTTGCTCATCTGAACAGTTTAAATAGACTTTACATATAGAATGCGATTATGAAAACGCTAAAGTTTGTTAAACGATGTTATGACTTACCTCTGTCGGATGATGATGCCACTTTTTAACCACGAAGCAACGTCATTTTTCTATGTTTTGTCATCCACACCGAAATGTCTAAAGACATTACATTTGCTTTACTGTGCATGTTTAAACCTCACGGAGATGATACAGACATAAGTTTTATGCAATTATTCTGGCAGGATCAATTATTTAGGGACATATTTCACCATTTAATGGCATGATTACTCAGAATTTTTCAAAAACACGCAACTGCCTCGTGTTTGGCTGCAGAACAGCAAGTGTGAGTAAATTTTCTATTGTCTTTTTTGGACTGTAATATGAAAAGCATGCAAAGTAAATATCTTTAGAAACAGCTTGAATTTGAATATCACATTACTGCAATTAACGTTACTGCTATAGACATGTCTATTGGTACAATGGTTTATAAAACTAAACATGCTACATCGTTTCAAAAGCCTCTATTTCCACAGTCAATACTACAACAGGAAAACAGCATCCCAAATGTATCTGCTCTGGAGGCTGTTTAAAAGGGCCTGAAGGCCAAAACGTTCAGTGGCCTCCAGCTCCAGATTTGCCAGAAGGCAGAGGGTACCAAGACCTATCAGTGGTCAGACCGATTATTTATTCATATATATATATATATATATATATATATATATATATGAATATGACGCATCAAGCTATATATATATCTCGAGCCCTCTTCAGCCAACCCCTCTAACGCCAGCCCATCCCCTTTCACTAAAACTCCTTATCTACCATAGCTAACTCTCCTAACATGCCCTATCTATCTGTAACGGTCAATCCTCACTTCAGCCATCCTTCCGCAGGAGCCTTCTCTATATCTCCCCACCGCCGCAGCATTGTCCGCTCCCGCAGGAGCCTTTTCTGTTTTTTCCTCACTGCAGCAGCATTGTCCGCTCCCGCAGGAGCCTTCTCTATATCTCCCCACCGCCGCTGCATTGTCGGCTCCCGCAGGAGCCTTTTCTGTTTTTTCCTCACTGCCGCAGCAGTGTCCGCTCCCGCAGGAGCCTCTACCTATATTTCACCACTACCGCAGCAGTGTCTGCTCCCGCAGGAGCCCTTTTCCATCCTTCCCTACTGCCGCAGCAGTTCTCGCTCCCACAGGAGCCTAAAAAAAATAACAAATAAATAAAATAATAATAATAATTTTATGTCCATTCTCCAATTCAACCTCATCAGGCTTGCTTTTATGTCCAACTCCGGAACGCTCAATCTAAATTCGCGCTGGATAATAAACTAATATAATAAAAATATTAGTAATTGAGTATTCTTTAAAAAAAATCCATCGATTAATCGAGTAATAGGATAAAATGTGTTTTTGCTTAATTATATTGATGTGCGCATGCACATTAAATCTGATTGGTAGGATAAAATGTCAGGACACCGGACTTTTATCTCGATGGGTTGACGTACCTTTTCAGTTCTGTGTATGTGATGTGACTATAGTTTTACTTAAATCAAATGGTCAAATGCTCATGAACTGACTGTCAGAGCAGTTCTGGAGATGTTGTTCATGTGTTCAAGTCCTTATTTAGTGAGACAGCAGACGCAGAAATTACCGCGAGCGCCACGCGTGCTTCAGTGTGTGTGATAAAGGAAGTCGAGCTTCTGCTCCATTCATTAACCCTCTTGGCGCCACGGTCGAGTTTACTCAACAAGATGCGGCACTGAATAAAACGCCCGATTTTGTCAAATAGGGTGTCAAATTTCATGCAACCTCCCCTGCACCAGATAGCAGACATGTAATACTTCATCTCTGGCTGAAAAAAACGTCATGGTCCTATACAAAATCTTCGAGCTAGAGCGCATTGAATCAGTGCGAAAAAAAGCGGAGCTTGTGTGAGAGTGAGCCATTTTATCTGACCAATATTGTCAACGTCAGCGAGTATTGGCATTAGATTATTATTATTATCATTATTATTATTATCTAATGGCATAAATAAAGCTTCAATAAAGCCCCAATGAGGTGTTGGGACTTCTATTCGCGGACACTGATTCTGAAGGGAATCTGCATTCAGAAGATGACGGTGATACTGAAAGTGAAAGTATAGCCACCAAGCACAGACGGTGAATCCTTTGCCCAATGTAAATAAATGGTCCTTTGCCAAATGTCAGAGGTGTGAACAATGTTTGCCGGGGTCGGAGTGTTCATCGCGAAATAAGCAAGCGTGTTATTGTTGCGGGGACGAGGCGGGAGATTTTTACCGCGCTAGACATGTATATTTGTCTTCTGACCGCACCTCTCCGCAATCGCGGACACAGTATTGTAGTGGAGACTTTGTCTAATGCCACTGGGTATGTTAGACGAGGTCGAAGTATTCATAGGACAGTTAGGAGGCAAGGTGGAGAGTAGCAATGACATTGACAGTAGTCCGATATGTGCACTCTCGGCGCGTGCGCGAGGCAGATCTGGTTGCGCTGCTCATAGCAGAAGCAGAGGCGATGTGACACGGGGCATAGCTTTTGAACTAAACAGGTCTTGTCTACTTGTGTTTGTGTGTCATATGAATAATATATATGTACCCCATACATGGAATCAGAGTGCCTGCTGCATGTAGAAAATTGAAAATCCCAACCGCTACATACATTCGGTTTGTTTCTACCATTTATTAGTAATGATTTACACAGTTTGTTTACTACTTACTATTTACCTGAGCATTCAGTATTGTGCAATATAGCACACAGAAGGTGAGGGACATTTTTTTGGGGAAAGAAGTGATGCATTTTATCATTTAAACATGTGACTTTTCATGAAAATTCTATAATTCAAGATGACCACCCCATATGACGTCATAATATGCAAATTAGATGGGAAAATAAAATCCCTACATAAACATTGGGTCATCCTTAATATTTTTATAATTTACAGAAAGTCTCTATCTTTTATAAATTTTAAGATATAGCCTTTTGAAATTAAGATGTCAAAATCGAACGTTTTAGGAAAAAACCTCTGGCGCCTAAAGGGTTAACAGAGACACACAGAACATGCAGGATTTACATTTAAATAGACTGTTCTGGCTTAATATTTAGAGATATTAGTCCATATCGTGAATTTGATTTAAGTGTAATTACCTATTTTGATTAATTCATTCAAAAAGAAAATTATTTGCAAATTATGTGCCATTCCGCGTTCAACTGTAAATTCCGTTTTTATGACTGGATTCCGCGATTCCCTCCACGTTTTCTGCATCGCGGAAATTGTAGGGCCCTAGTCGTGGTATGCCAGCTCTATCTTAAAAATGGACACATGCCATGAACTTCTCTTTACGCCCTCACATCAAAACACTACTGACTCCTTGCAGTACGCGATTTCGGACGCACCGCCAACAAAAAAATAAATAAATTAAAAAAAATATTTCTCCTTAAATCACGTTGTGTACTTGATTAATCGAAGCCTCTCAGTTATCATTTCTTCGGCCAAAGTAAGGGCCCTCCAGCCATCGTTACAATCTCCTTGCCTATTTCAGCATTGGACAGGGCTCTCCCTTCCGGTGCAGCAGGGCATTGGCTCCCTTCGGTCGCAGTGTGAGCCTTTCGTCTGTCATTGAGTTGCGCTGCGAGCTAAGCAGCAGACGGGGTTCTCCCTCCCGGTGCAGCAGAGCCACAAGCCCCCTTCGGTCGTTGTGACAGCCCCTCGGTCACAGGGTGAACCCCCCCCATGTCTGAGTTATGTTGCATACTCAAGGGCAGACAGGGTTCTTCCTCCCTGTGGAACAGAGCTGCTGGCTCCCTTCGGCTGCAGTGAGAGCCCTCCATCAGACGCATCAAGCCATGCCTTGCATCGCCTTTCAGGTGCAGCAGAGCCACAGCTTCCTTCGGACGCAGCAAGAGTTCCTTCAACAGTCGTATTCCAGTTAACGTCAATCAGGGCTCTCCCCTCCGGGGCAGCACTCCCGCTGCAGAGTTGCGAACCTCCTACGGAGTCTGGGAGAACCCTCCGATGCGAAAAAATGTGCTTCACATAAACCCGCAATGGGGGACTTCCCCTTCCGGTGCAGCAGAGCCGCAGCTTCCTTCGGATGCAGTGGGAGTCCCTCCAACAGTCGCGTATCTTTGCCTTCTCAGCATCGGACTAGGGCTCCTCTTCCGGTGCAGCAGACCCACAGCTCCCTTCGGTCGCAGTGTGAAACCCCCATCTGAGTTATGTTGCATGCTCAACTGTGTCTAGGGATCTCCCTCCCGATGGGGTACAGCCGCTGGCTCCCTTCGGTTGCATTAGGAGCCCTTCATCCGATGCGCCAAACCGCGGCTCGAATCTCATTGCCTATTCAGCATCTGACGGGGCTCTCCCTTCTGGTGCAGCAGACCCATGTCTCCCTTCGGTCGCAGTGTGAACCCCCTGTCCGAGTTATGTTGCATACTCGATGGCGGCCAGGGATCTCCCTCCCGATGGGGAACAGCCGCTGGCTCCCTTCAGTCGCAGGGAGAGCCCTCCATCAGATGCAACAAACCGCGACTCGTACTCAGCCCCATAAGTGGCACGGAGGGCTCGCCGGTAAGACGTTGTGAGCCGCAGCTCTCGTCGAACACTGCACAGGCTCTCCCGGTCGCTCTGCATTTTCTCCCCAACACGCATATTTTGGGGGGTAACTAAATTTAACTCTCTGGCTGCAGTCTTATGGCTTTAAGCTTCTTTTGGGGAGTTATTTGGGTTCGGGCTATGCTCCGGACCCGGACCCCTCCCCCAGGACAGCGCGCCAAAATATGCCTACTATTGCCTTCAGATTAGATGTAAGGGTGAACTCGTGAAATGTGGTTTTAACAAAGTTCGGGAGAAGCACGATCAGATAATCATCCAATTTGGCCCAGGTGCATCTCGTTTAGCTAATCATCTTAACTAGCACACAAGCGCATATATATATATATATATATATATATATATCCAGTCTTCCTACCTCCTGTCCCACGACAGTTTTTCGGCATCCCTCCTCCACCCCAACTCCTCACTTATAATCTATTTATCCCAAATTAGGGATAGGAGGAGTTATTTGGGTTCAGGCTATGCTCCGGGCCCGGACCCCTCCCCCAGGACATTATGCCAAAATATGCCTACTGTTCGCCTTCAGATTAGATGTAAGGGTGAACTCGTGAAATGGTCGACAGCGCCAAAAGCTTTTGACAGATCTAAAAAAAAGTACAAAAACTGTTTCTTATAAAGCGCTGTTTCTTATAATGTTTAAGAGCCCAAACTTTAAAAATGATAAAATATTACATGGTACAACTGATAGGTTTTAGTGTAGCATTTGGACAGTTATTATTATATTTTACAGTGTGTGTATTTTAGATGTTTTCTTTCCACTTGTCTGAAACAATACTTCATGAAAAGCTTGTTTTTGCCTGTAGTGTCTTGCCTTAAGGTACAATATACAATGCTGTCTATTTTCAATATGCAATACTTATGCTCTGTTTAATTTGTTTGACTCTTACTATGAATTTAAGATCTGGGATTGTAAGACTGATAATGATCCAGACAAAGCTGCAAACTGTTCAACCACCCAAACCAGAATGCATGCAGATAATTATAATTGTTAAAACACTTATGTATTTATTTTTCAACGTTGTATGGTTGAATTTCATATAACTTCACATTTAGTGAAATCGGTAAATTATGAGTTGAAGTAATGTCTAAAACATGAATTGTACAGTGTAATATTTTATCCTTAATATTAAATTTTCTTAAACTTGCCTGTATGTCATAGCATCAGTGCTGTCAAAGATGCTGCTGATGACATCTAGTGGTTAGAAATACTATCATTACAAACAACATTATATGTGAATTAATAGCTAAAGATTTCAGCACAGTCCTCTGACACTTCAATAAAATTCAATGAGGATTCACCTTTTTATAACTGCATTTAAAAAAAGTCTTAATACTAATGACTTCACAATAGCTGAAAAAGAAGAAAATGTAATTGTCACGGGGCAGGCCAATCAGGCTGCATCCACCCCTAAGACCCGTACCACCCTTGGGGAGTCGGACAGAGGCCAGGCAAGGACGAGCTCATACCTCTCTCCGGGTCTTGAAGAGAATGCAGCATGGGCACTGTGAAATGAACATCTTTACTGCCTTCTCCATCCCCGGCCAGTAAAAGTGTCTCCGCACCAATGAGGTCGTCCTCTCCTGCCCTTGATGTCCCAGGTGGTTGTGATAAGCTTGGAGCAGAGCTTGGGATTGATCTTCAGGCACCACTATTTGACATACCTCCTGCCCGAGTGCTGGATCCTGTAACATTCGACAGACGACTCCCTCCTTGAGAAATAGCCTCTCCCATTGTCCCAAGAGCTGCTTCACCCCTTGAGGTTGCCCGTGTCGTGCTCCCCCTTCTGGCCAAGTCCCTCGCCGCAGCCAATCTTTTATCTGGGACAAAACCGGGTCCTCTGCCTGTCGGTCCTTCCACCGTTGGGGGTCCCAACCCCAACTTAAGGGAACTCCTTCCCTTCGGAGCCCAGGAGCCTCTACAATCCCAGCTGGAGCAGCTGTTGTTTTAGCTTCTGAAAGGCCAACTCACAGGCGGGGTCCCACGGGATGGTAGGGGACCCCCGACCCCGGGTCCGCCCCGAGCCTCCAAGCAGCTGGTTCAGGGGTTTAGCGATCTTGGCAAAGTCCTTGATGAACTGCCGGTAGTATCCCACGAATCCCAGGAAGGATCTCACCTGATGCACTATCCTCGGCGCGGCCCACTCCTGTACGGCCGACACCTTTTCGGGGTCCATTGCAGTCCCAGCCGCACTGACTCGATGGCCCAGGAACTTTACCTCTTTCCTGAGCAACTGGCACTTCTCGGGCTGTAGCTTTAACCCGTACCGTTCCAAGGACTGGAATACTTGCTCCAGGTGTCGGAGGTGAGACTCAAAGTCGGGAGAGTACACAATGACATCGTCTAAGTATACGAACGTGGTGTCCATAAGCTGGCCTCCCAACCAGCGCTGCATGAGCCTTTGGAAGGTAGCGGGAGCGTTACACAAACCAAATGGCATACGCTCCCACTCAAAGAGGCCAAAGGGGGTAGTGACGGCAGTCTTTTCCCGGTCTCCATCCTCCACTTGAACTTGCCAGTAACCACTAGCCAAGTCTAAGGTAGAATACCAGGCGGCCCGAGTGAGGCTGGTCAGGCAGTCCTCGACCCGCGGCAGGGGAAAAGCGTCTCGTTTGGTAACATGGTTCAGCTTACGATAATCAACGCAGAATCGCCATGCTCCGGTCTTCTTCCGAACAAGGACGATCGGTGCTGCACACGGGCTACTGCTCTCTTGGATAACACCCTTCTCCAGCATCCCTCGTAGGAGGGTACGAACCTCAGCATACAGAGTCGGGGGTACGGGACGGTAGCGTTCCCAGCTCGGAGGAGCATCCCCAGTAGGGATCTGGTATCTGTCCGCCCATAATCCTCATCACGTACGGAGAAGAGATGCTTCCATCTCACCAGGAATCCCGGAGTTGCTTTGCCTGCCCTTCTTCCAACCTGTCACCTTGTAAGGACTCTCCCGTAAGGTGGACCGGCAGCACTTCCTCCTTTCTGCTTGCAGGGGATTCGTTCTGTGCCAAGGCCACCTCCACTACCGTTGGACGCACCTGGCAGAACCGAAACTCTCCTTCCTCGTGAACTTGTTGGGGGCTTACCATGGTGACCCGGGCCAGACGTTGGTGTCGATGCAGATCCACTGCATAGGGGTTCGTATTTCTCAGTCTTACAGCAACCTGACCCCGGCGGACAGAAGCCAATCCCTGGGCCACTTCCACAGCCTGGCAGTCTGAGTGAGGCTCCACCAGAATCCATTCCTGGGACCCGCGAAGCTGGGCAGGAAGGCGGGCCCAGATAATGGCCTCGCTCTGGGCCGAGACTGACAGTACGTAACAACACATCACTCTCCCCACACTCTCTCGATTCCGTTGGGCATCAGCCATGCGGACCCGGCGACAATCGGCCACAATCCGATCCCATTCCCGTTTTTCCTCCCTCGGAGCCAAAGGAGTGGGTCTTGCTTTAAACAACTCCTCCCAGCAGTCCGTGATGACGTTCATCCCCATTAGGGCACGGTGAGCTCCCAGGCATGTATCCCGTACGATCACAACTCCCTTTTGAGGCACAAGGGTCCCATGAACCTTCAGGTCTGTGACCAGATAGCCCATGTACAGAATGTCCAAACCGTTTGCCCCACGCAGGGTTAACCAAGGGGCATCTGCGGCCGAAACCCTGAATAACTCCCGAGACAGGCTTTCGGAGAACAGCGTGACCTGGGAAACGGTATCCAGGAGGCATTGGACTTCAGTCCCATTGACTTAAACCACCACAAGGGGGCAGCGCCCAACTAGACAGTTCCTGGCCGCCAATGGAGGGGGGTCGATTAGGGGGGTCCCGACCCACAGTGGCCGGAGACTCTAAAACCCCCCCTGCAATCCCCGGCATGCGATGCATTGCCAGACGTAATAGCCTGGTTCGCCAAAGCCATTGCAAATGGGACGTCCTTGTTCGTCCCATTGGAAACGGAGCCAGGATGACCAGAGTGGACGTCGCTCTGGGAATCGACTACCTTCAGAGTATGCTCTCTCTCGGGTCGGTGGCAATGGCCGGTATTGTTCTCTGCGTAATTCTTCTAGGAAAGTTTTAGACAGCTCTGTCATCTGGTCACGGACATCTCTTCTCAACTCTTCTCTTAAGGCCTGTTTCCAGTCGGGCGTACCAGGAGGCAGGGGACTACTTGCAGCATTGGTGACCATACAGTGGGAAGGATCTGAGGTATCTGCATGATCCAGTTCGAGGGCCAGAGCTTCCTGGCGTAGCTCCTCAAACGTCAGAGTAGGATTGCGGCGAAGTTGTATTCGGAGGCTCTGACGTATTGGGTCATCTCGCAACCCCAAAAGAAACTGGTCCTTTAGGAGGGCCTCCCCTTCTCCAAGCACATGGTCCTGCCTCTTCTTCAGCCGAAACAATTGTTCTCGCAGTTGCAAAGCAAAGGCTCAGATGGTCTCTCCTGGCATCACCTTCGAGTGAATTTAAAATAAACTGGGTCTTATGTGTAGCGTTTAACCTTTGGAGGCCCGCCAAGTACTCCACTTGAGTTTTCCACGCCGACAAGCTGAGTTCTGAGCCTGGTCCTCCATACTTTTGGGCCCATGGGGCTCCCATAAAGATGGGCATGACACGTGGGTGACCCACCGGTACATCTTCGTCTGCCATTGCTCCGCCTCTATCTACTCAACCCAAGGTGGAATCCTGCTGACTACACCAAAGCAAGGACGACAGACAAGGCTTCAAGTAACACAGTATTTTATTGAATATAAAAAGGGAATCTAAAATGGTGAGTCTTCTGGGCAGGGTCGTTCCGTCCTGCGGACCCGCCGGAGGCCCACAGAGTGCAATATCGGGGGGGTGCTCTGGTAAGTGGCTTCGCTGTCTTCCAATGAGAGAGACAAGTCAGGGCTCACAACTGGGAGGAGGATACTGTAGGACCGTTCAGGTGCGTATTTCGGGTGACGTACTCCCTTCTTCTTCCCAGGGGGAGGACGGGTTGGGACTTACGACCAAAGGGACTGTGGTGGAACAGTTAAGGTACGTGTTTCGGGTACGTACTCCTCTTCTTCTGCAGATGACAGGCAGAGAACTGATGGCTGAGGAGCTCCACTACCAAGCAGTCCGTTAAGTATTCAGGTATGAAATCCTCTTGAAGGACTGGCAGACATAGAGCTTATGACGGGAGAAGTTCGCTCCAAAGCAGTCAGGTGAATACACAGATATGTAATCCTCTTCTTAAGCAATGTCAGACAGAGAACTTACAGCTGGAGGAGCTTCACTGCAAAGCAGTCAGGTGAGTATTCAGGTATGACATCCTCTTGAAGGACGGGCAGACACAGAGTTTACAACGGGAGAAGTTTGCTGCAAAGCAGACAGGTGCATACACAGGTACGTAATCCTCTTCTTCAGCAATGACAGACAGAGAACTTACAGCTGGAGGACTTCACTGCAAAGCAGTCAGGTGAGTATTCCAGAATGAAATCCCTCTTCACAATGGGCTGTCATAGTACACTCAAATATCTGTGGATTACAAAAGTGTTAGCCTCTTCTTGCATCTTAGAACGTGACAGAAAACTCAGGTAAGTAGTGGACACCCGGCGGGTTTAAGTTCACACTTCACACATCAAAACAGTGCATCACATCACTTCATCAATGCAAGTCAACACTCAGTGGGAAATACATATATAGATGGCCGTCGCCCATTTTCTGACCTGGCATTCACGTCAGGGAGTCCCATAAACAAGAGAGAGGATGGAGATCGATTGAACTACTCACAGGCTCTCACAAACGATCTTACTGTCCAGCGATTTCCTCCTTCCGGTTGAGTCGGCGTGCTCTTTCTCCCAAACTCACAATGCCGTGCCCGTTTGCCAGCCCCACTTCCTCTTCTCCACCGCTCACGCTTCCTCCGAGATTCACAGTCCCCAAACACAGCCCCCTCTTTGGTGCATCCTCTCCTCATTTATCCTACCCAAATGGCAACTTGTCCCAACATGTACAGCTGCCGGCGAATTCCGCTGATCAACCCATTTGCGGGGATTTTGCACTAACCCGGAACTAGCCCGGTGTTCCGTTGTTATTGGTCCGGCGGGAGGCAATTGCAGCGAACATTAGTTCCGCCTTAACAGTTGGAATTTTGTCACCTTGTGACATAATGAAGGAAATTAAAATAGTGAAGTAAAAAATAAAAGAACGTTCAAATGAAAACAAGAACATTTTACAAATAATATTTAAGTAATATTTAAGTATTGCATAAAATATTAGTAAAAATGTTGATGAGTTGGCTGCCTCCCCCCTAATTATCAGCGTCACCCTGTGCTTTAATCACCGCCCTTCACCAGGCTCCAGACAGGAGTGGGTGTGAGAGAGAGAGGAGGGGCACTGGATGAGCCAGGGCTGGCGGCGTGTAATGGGGCACACCTGATGCAAATGGAGCCTTATTACTGCCGCTGTTTAAATGTTGTGCGCGCCTCTCCTTGGGAGAACAGTCTCTTCCCTGTGCATGCACGCTTGTGTACTCGTGGGTCCAAGAAGGGTGTGTAGAGGGACTCCTGCACCGCCAGAGATGTGAGCTTTCGAACCCTAGGTCCAGACCATAGACTGTAAAAAAATATGGACGTAGTGTCCGTGAGGTCACCCATAGACTCCTCAATAGCGGTTTTGAAGCGCAAAGTGTGCAGAGTGGGCCATCACCATCTTGGCAGCGCTTCAACATGCAACTCTCCCGGACAATCGAAAATGGGCAAAAAGGCGGGAGCTGATTGCTGAAGCCACGCCCACCTAGCGCGATGGCATTGTCAGCAGTGGCAATCCACCTGTCACTCAAGTGGCCACGCCCTTAATTATGCAGAACCTTAAGGCTTAATATAATTTTAACGAATTAGTTTTAAAATAATTCACACCCCTCACAGTTGTCATGAAGGGCAAAATTAGCAATATAGATCAAAATCATTTTTTGCACCAGGCTGTAAACATGTATTTTTTGCTGTAAAGTTGGGCATTTTAACATGGGGAGACTATGGGACTGACTCCCTTTTGCAGCTAGCCTCAAGCGGCCAGTCGATGAATTGCAGTTTTTGTCACTTCCTCATTGGCTTCACGAGAGAGAGCGCGAGGTTGCTGCTCGGTCCAGACGAGAAACGCACCCACAGCTGTCGGGCCAGGATGCAGGGACGTCTAGTCTCTTCAAGCACCACGGCCAGCGAGAAGGATGCAGCCGCTGGAAGAAGCCGCCGGACTCCACCCCTTACCTGGACCCTTCCTTCCTGAACACTACCTGCCCTTCACATACCCCACAGCATGACAAGGTCCCCTATTTATTTTAGACAATTTCCCCTTAAGGAACTTTTATATATGTGTTTGGTTATTTTTCTGTTAATAAAAGCCTTTCTGAAGCCTGATGCCACCCCCACTGTGTCTGTTGTATGCTCCTCCCACCACAAAATATATAAATTTAACTTATATAACATTGCCCCCACATTGTCAGGTACTGGTATATTATACAATACAAATGGCTTGAAAGCTGCATTCAGGAATAAAGTAGTTTAAACAACTTTATTGTGATCAGTAATGAGTAATGGAGAAAATTCCAGCATGTAAATATATATCAAAGCTGATCAGAAGAGAGTTTCGCTTCCCTCATCATCATCTTCATCATCATCATCATCTCTCTCTTCACATCAGAAATCCCTCGTTCTGTCAGAGCACAGTGAATCTGAAATGAGCAGATCAATGTGATTGAGTTCATATTTCTGTACATTTCCCTCTCGCACCTGTGACAGGAGCTGGAGGTTCAGACAGACTCAAAATTAATTACTCATAATTTTCATCTTCACAGGAGTCTTCTTGGGAAACAGGACCTAAAAGTGCACATGAGCGTGAACATGGAGAGAAGAGAAAAGTGAATGCTAAATGCAAATAATAAAAACACAAAATGCATTGATTCTACAATATCTGCAGCAGTTTGTTGCCAATGCCACTTAAGATTAAACCGATGCAGTGAGAGTTTGTGTAGAGATTCTCAAAAATCATAAACAAAACTACACAGAGTAAAACAAACTAAAATACATAGATGACATTAACTACAAGTTCACCTACAATATTTAAACACAAATGTGTTTTATGCAGTAAATTATTGAAAGCTGAGCGCATACAACTGTTGAAGTTTCACATGTTCAAAAACCATAAATATCCAAATTTCAACTATTGTGAAGGCATTAATAGCTAAATCTGCTTGTTTGATCACACCTTCTCCATAGACCTCCACCTCACACAGAGTAAGCGTCCTTGAATCTTCAGGAATGAACAGATTCACGTATCGACCCTCCATATTGTTACATGTGTAAGTGGAGGAAACACCAGCTGGAATGCTAGAAATCACAGCGCATCTAAAGAGATATGTAGAAAACCTCTTTTAGACTTCTAGTCTTTCTTTATATTTCAGGGTTTATTTATGGATTTTAAGCTACTGAAAGAGAGTCTCACCTGGGATTGTTGTTGCCGTTGTTCTCCAAAGAGTTTCCGATGCGAATCTCCGCTCCGTTTATTCTGTCTGGACAGCAGCCTAGTAGTATGTTTGTGATGACAACTGTACTTACTCTATAAACATAACCCAGATCCACCCTCCACCATGGCTTGTTCTCAGAATCAGTTGAAGAACACGCTGACCATGAATTTGTGAAACCAGGATTGAAATCAATGGCACGTTGAGCAAACCAGACGCCATAGGTTGACGACTGTATGGCGGTTCTTCCTGTTGCCAGATTGTCTGTAATAAATGGTTTTAGTCATCTTATTTTAGTCACTTTGAATGTTTATTTTTTAAGAATTCATTTCTATCAGATCTGTAAGAACGGGTTGAGTCCTGACAAAGTCATTTTTTTAAGAAATATCTTTTAACTTCATTGGCTGTATCTGTAGTGCCTTCGAGCAGATATTCCTCACTAGGGGTGTCATGCACTTATTATTTTTGAGGGGGGTCACGAGAGAAGGGGGGGGGGATCTTGTCATGTGAAACACAACAGCACAGCAGCCTTTGTCCCGCAATTAAAATTCCAGGAAGACTGATATTTCTGCTGAGCTTCTGGTCTAGTGCATTAATCCGTCCCTAGTTTTCTGTTCAAATAGCTTTATAAATCTTTTATTTCAGGCCGGTCCAGTCAAATTTGCCTGGAAAGGGTTTAGATTAGGTTTTTACGCAGCTCTGAATTACCTGGATAATTCACATAGACTCCCACTTCACAGAAAGTAAGAATCTTTGAATTCCCAGGAATATTCACAGTCACATAGCGTCCCTTCATCCCAGGACACGAGAAGCTGTTGGTTTTTCCTGCTGGAATAGAAGAAACTGTTGCACACCTGGAGAAAAAATGAAAGAGTGAGTTCCTTTTGTTGCTCATTGTTAGTATGACTCTAAACCTGTATTTTATTCTCTCATCACTGAATGTATTTAATATGATTAACTCTTTCTTTTACAGCACAATGTATATTTCATAATTGGATACTTCCTCCAACTTATGTGATATATGTTTTACACTATTTTAATTTATTGTTAATATCATTAAGCAGCTAAGCAAACGTGCAATTATTTGTCATGACAGTGAAACGTTAATTTTCAATACGTGTGTGTGTGTGTGTGTGTGTGCACCCGTGTCCTCTCTGACACTCCCCACACTCGCTCCGAGCGGGGCTTGAACCCGGGTCTTCCGGCATGGGAGGCGGACGCACTAACAAGGAGGCTAAATGGCTACAGCCACTAGCATC
The DNA here is from genome assembly GCF_003368295.1 of Carassius auratus. Lineage (NCBI taxonomy): Eukaryota > Metazoa > Chordata > Actinopteri > Cypriniformes > Cyprinidae > Carassius > Carassius auratus. The sequence continues at coordinate 330,042 of NW_020523543.1, forward strand.
TGTCGCTAGTGCGTCTCTTGAGATCGGGGAGTGAGGTTTACCTGCACAGCACCACTCGCTGGCCTCCGTTACATATATATATAACACCTTAGTGTTTGATGTTGTCTGACATCTGGGCATTGTCATACTGTGTTTTATCATGACATGATATAAAATAATTCCTGCAGTGCTGCACAACTATTAATTATTACGATTAAGAAACAAATGACTTATAAAATGACGTATAAAAAGATAAGAGTGACCAGTTAGAATCAGTAAGACATCCTTCACTAAACTAAACTGACATCACTGTACTGCAAATACCAATCTTAACATAGTCGAAACACCAGCAAATATTCAGTACATGAAACACACACATATACATACAGGTGCTGATCAATTAGAATATCATCAAAAAGTTTATTTCTTTAATTCCATTCAAAAAGTGAAACAAAATATATTAATTCATTACACATAGACTGATATATTTCAAATGTTTATTTCTTTTATTTTGATGATTATAACTGACAACTAAGGAAAATCCCAAATTCAGTATCTCAGAATATAACTTAAGACCAATACAAAGAAAAGATTTTTAGAAATCTTGGCCAACTAAGAAAAAGTATGAACATGTAATAAAGTATGAGCATGTACAGCACTCAATACTTAGTTGGGGCTCCTTTTGCCTGAATTACTGCAGCAAGGCATGGAGTTGCCTCTCCTCTCTTCCTCCAAAGGAAATGGTAAATTTACTTTCCAGTCCAGCCCTTTCTAAAGCGAGACGTTTCTGACGCTGTCTGTTGTTCAAGAGTGGCTTGACACAAGGAATGCGAAGCTGAAACCCATGTCTTTCATGGTCATCTTTTGGACAACTGTCAAGTCAGCAGTCTTGACTCTAGCCAACATAACTAGACTGAGATCATTTAAAGGCTTTGCCGGTGTTTTGAGTTAATTAGCTGATTTTAGTGTGCCACCAGGTGTCTTCAATATTGAACCTTTTCACAATATTCTAATTTTCTGAGATACTGAATTTGGGATTTTCCTTAGTTGTCAGTTATAATCATCAAAATTAAAAGAAATAAAAATTTGAAATATATCAGTCTGTGTGTAATGAATGAATATAATTTACAGGTTTCACTTTTTGAATGGAATTAGTGAAATAAACCCACTTTTTGATGATATTCTAATTATATGACCAGCACCTGTATGTGTGCATGAAGATCACAAGTGTCCAAAATCTGCATGTGAGAATATATCAGAGAGACTCACTCTGGGTTGCCTAAAACTGAAGAATCATTTCCAATCCGAATCACTGCCCCGTTTATCCAGATTTCACAGTTCACTGTTGGACAGATTCTGTTAGTGATGGTCACTCTGTTCACAGTGTACGTCTTCTTCAGATCCAGCTTCCACCACGGGTCACTTTCTGTGTCTGTACGAGAACAGTAGGAGCTCGACCCATCCACAGCGATTTGGGCGTTCCAGTTAGCAAAGATGCCATATGTTGTCGACTGAACAGCTGTTCCCCAACTTGCTACGTTCACTGGAATATGTTCAAGAGGAAACCGTACTTACTATTAAAATTCTTCATTACAATCATTTATAGCCCTGCTTGGCTACTTAAGTTCATTGGTTTTCATCATGTGTCTGAAAATAATTTCCAGCAGCTCAAACTCTCTTACAAAAGATTTAGTAGTTTTTCATTCACAAAATCTCACCTTCTGTTTCTGCTTTCATCTGAACTGAGAAAAAGCCTTGGAATGAGAAACAGAATGATGTTCATTATTTAGCAACTTAAATTGATTTTTCTTATTTGCAAAAACATATATTTTGTATATATTTGTATATATATTGTATACATTTATGCATATATATTGAGTATAACCACTAAAATCAAGTAAAATAATTTTGTATAAGGGTGTTTAGATAACATCAACAACACATTCAAGTATAATTTGGGGTCTTCTGTGTTTATTAAGTGTTTCTCTGTCTGAAAGATGAAGCTGGAAACAGACTGTAGGTCATTAAGATATGAGATATGATTGTATGTTTTACTTACCCAGTAAAGACAACAGACTCTTGTAGAAAACTCTCATGTTCATTTCAGGTGATCTGTGATTCTTTCTGCTTTTCTTTGAGGAGCTTTGAACAAATGTTGTTCCTTGGAGAAATATATTAGTTCAAGTTACATCAGAGTCACATGATCCTAGTGCTCCTCCCACTTTTCTTTCTTTCAAATTTGTTTACACACACACACAAATACATAAATAAAATATAAATTATTATTTTCTTAAACATATTTTTGCAACAAAACAAGTGAATGCATTTTCACTGAAAATAATTATTATTTGTAACTTCAGTGATTTATGATATCAAAATTTTAGTGCTATTAAAATGGTACATTATCTCTTTGGTGGACAAAGCAATTCAAATAATTAATTTCATGTTGACATGCTTACATCGAATATTAGGCATTAACAACAATAGCAAAATCCACCAAACTGGATTGGTTTGTCAGCTCTCCTGAAAGAAAATTAAGGGACAATCTTCCTGAACTACATTAAGATTTGTTTTAACTTTTGTATTTAAATTCGGTGGCAGCTAATTTTAATGTTGTTTCCATCTTGTGTTGCACCAGCCATTTTTAAATTTGTCTGTATTGAGGCTGCCTGTCAGAGCTACCTGAAAGCACACAAACACGGTCTGTTTCTAGATGATGCAAAACTATGTTTAAAATGTGAATGTTCATATTGCAGAGTGTAGTAAATCTTTGCCACTCTTTGTCATTTGCATCTGCATCTACTGCTGTTCACTTCTTAGATTGTCACTTGTTTTTCTTATTCCACAAGTTTTCTTTGAGTCATTTGCTTAGGAAGCATGTTCCAAAAACCATGAATGTAAATCTAAATGTAAATGTAAATGATCCCGAAAGAGTTTATTCAGCAGAGCACGAACATACGAGGAAGCACACTATAGCCCTATTCGGACAGGACTAGTTTTACAGGGGGTCATTAGAGAAATCTGTGTTTCACAGATGTACTTGGGGATTTTAATCCCGTCCGAATCTGCTACGTCTGTGTTTTTCTCACACAACCTCTGTGATAATTCCAGAGCAAATTACCTACTGTTTTTGAGCAAACTCAGTGATCCTCTGAGAAAACTAATCCCGTCTGAATGCGAATGTCTGTGATTGCCGGTGATATTTTATTTCACACCGCGTTTCCTTGTGTGTTTTGGCCAACGTGAATTACCGTAGATGCTCTTACCGCGCGCATGTTTGATATATTTGCTTACCGGCAAATAATAATAAAAAAAATAATAAAATCAAGAGCAAGATCACGTAAACTGTTAATACTGGCTATTGTAATATCAGCATCAGGTAACTCACATTCATTTATGTACTCAGTTACATAATGTTTGAATTACATATGTACCTTCATGAAAATTAAACATACGGTAGGTTTAGCCTACTACACACACACACACACACACACCAGAAAGAAAGGAAACCAAGTTAAATTAAAGGAACCACACATTAACATGGTTTTGTTATACTAGCCATTTAGTATTTATTGTGTAATAATACTAAGGCAGTCATTCTGAATGAATGCAATGCACGCATACAGAGCGCGTGATCTCTGTGACGCCCAGATGCACAAATCAGACGCTCCCACCTCTGTAATAAACATGGAGATGTTAGTCCCGTCCGAATTGGTACATGAAAATCGCAGACGTCAGGTGGTAAGAATCGAAACTCAAACATAATAGTTTAGAAAACTAGTCCCGTCAGAAGAGGGCTTAAGTCTGACTGCATCTGAACTGGCTTCTTGGGGTTTGAAAGCAACCAAGTCATCATTTTGTCATAACGTACATTTTTTCATGTTCAAGCTTCACCTACATAAATCTGAATAACATCAATATAAAAAACAACAATATAATATAAATGACTAATCAATAAAATAGGTAAATAATATCAGACCATACTCTCTTGTTCAAAAGAACAGGTTGCTTCTATCATACACATTTCCCCTAGCTGATGCTGGTTCGTGGTGTCTCTGACTGTAATCTAAATGTAAATGTAAATGATCCGAAAGTGTTATTCATAAGAGCACGAACATATGAGGAAGCTTACTATGATTGGCGTCTTGGGGTTTGAAAGCAGCCAGGATATCATTATGTCATAATGTATATTTTTCATGTTCAAACTTCACCTACATTAATCTGGCAATCACTTGGCATGCTTCACAAACATATTCTTTACCATTTCATTGCTTTTACCTTTTCTAACTTCAACACTTTTGGCCATTTGTCATCTTTAGCATCTCTTGGCATCTCAGCAACACGGTTTCCGTGCCCTAGTATTTACTCAACTTATCTGACAGGTTTATAAATTTGCCTAGGCTATGACAACAGCTTTAACAGAGTTGGTTAGCTGTGTGCGAAATAAGTCATGCCTTTCATTGTTTTCCCTGTTTGTGATTTCAAAATACTGTCACCAAAGCATTGTGGGCAACGACTCAGAAGGTAACTGAAACAATGCAGTTTAACTCAAGGCAAACATCGATGTCCAAACATAATGGTTTGTGTAGATAATGCAGTTACACATTGGACGGTTCTCATTTCAAGTAAATTATGAGTCCTTATGTGAGTAATATTATATGCACAATATTAAAATAGAAAACTAATATAGTGTCTCTTCTTCTGTTGGACGTACATTCAGTTATGTCTGACAACTTAAGAAATATATTGTCTATATCAGTGGTTCTCAACCCATGGCCCGTCACGAATTCAAATGTGGCCCACCATGCGGAACACAATTTAAAAAAATAACTATACATTTTACGATTAATTGTAGTTTTTAATTAAATTTAATTAATACAAAAATTACTGAACAATTATAAACTACAATGTTTGTGTTATGTATTATAATTTAGTTTTTCATATATTATTTTCAGACATGAGCAGTCCTGTACTCCAGTAATTAACGTTACGCATTTGACAAACACAAGCGCGCACTTTGGCAGAATTCAATTCAAATAGTCATCAGCAGCCTGACCATTTCAGCTATTAGTTATAGTTCAGTTTTGTATGTAATGGCAAAGTGATTATATTTTATTTAGTTTTTATTGTTATTATTATTATTAAATTAATTTAGAAAAACATTTTGAGCATTTTTTGGTCATTAAAGGAGCTGTATGTAAGAAATCTATTTCAATTAATCATAAAATGGCCCTGATGTGTCACTAGACATTAAGAAATCATGTTCGTTTCAAATACTTATATCACTGACAACAGTAGTCCGGCCAGGATATTGTCGTTTAAAAAGTGGACTTGCAGCCGTCAACTGATGTTGTTGTTGTCATTTTGTGTTTTGGCCTGACGCGCCTCCCTCCACCTATCTACCAATCACGAAGTCAGTAGTGTTTCGGGATCTGTATTGCCAGTGCTATAACCTACCCTAACTCCAGTTGGATAAAAATGTCTAATGTTACTAAATCAAAAAGACCTCGTTATAATTCAGAAATTTGTTGTGACGAAGTACAAAATAAAAACAGAATTTGTATTAAAGAATTTGAATACAGACGCCAACGTTGCTAATTTTCTCCTAGACAGGTAAGAGTCATCAATGCTTGGTTAACTTGTACTTGATGTCAATGGACATTTCATATATTCATGACAGTTGAAAGTTATGCATGTTCGGTCACAAAGTTATGCTCCATGTTTGTGCAAAGTAACATAACATTAACTCACATAGACATATGCTAAGATTAGCAATGCATTACAGGAGCCCGTTTCTCTGTCATTATGCTGTGACGCTGAGGAAAACAACATTAGCACGCCCATTATGGCCATTTGAAACGTAATTGAGACAGTAGCCTAATGTTACCTCAGTAAAAATGATTTGTCATTTGTTCTTCACGTATGGATTAAGTTACACATGCTGCAAGTTGACCTGTATGACCATTGCTAATGTAATTTAGTTACTCTAACAATATTTTCTGATGGAACTGAAAACAACCCTTTGATAGCCATTGGTGATATTGAATTTGTCCTGTGTTATAATTGCTGTGGCAAATGTTTTGGTTATTTGTTAGCCTACTTATGACAAAAACTTTGGTACTTGTAAATCAATTTTGTTTATTTGTTTTTTATTTTGTTTTACTATTATATTTTTTTTCTCAGATTTTTTTTTTTTTGTAATTGTATTTATATGTTAAAAAAAAGAAATCAAATCACAAACGCTTATCTCTTCAGCTATTATGGCCCCAGCACCTCAACACCCAGTAAGAGAGACTTGAAGAAGCACCACCTGACTGCACCATCACTTTCCAGTATTGTATGTGCATCATCTGAAACACTTTCAAATCGGTCAGTAGTCAGTACCACTTTTATTTCTTTTTTTTATTTTCATTGCATATTTTGAAACAATTTGGGTCTAAAACAGCTACACCATTTACAGAGAGGACCTGTCGCCTATTGAGGAAAGACTGGAAGATGATGAGCGCACCATGGGTGCCTCTGAGGTTCTGGAGGAAAGGTAGATAAAGCCTCTCAAGCTTCCTAATATGCCAAATGATAAGAAATTTTGTAGAAAATGTGCTTAAAAAACAGAAAGGAAGGTATTTCGAAGAATGTCAGTAACCATCACTCAAGGCCGTGCAGAGACCTTTGGAGGGGCAGGTGCTCAAAGTATAAAAGGGGCACATGGAACAAGGCTTTAAATAGCGCGGTTCAAAATAGCAATACAGCAATATATTGTGATGCATTCCTTGCCGATTTGCGTATTGATATGGATGATTATGTATTGATACGGCAGCAAATGCTGTGATGCAGTTTTGAAAAAGAAAAAGATTGGAAGAGACCATTTTAAGTTTAAAAGTAAAAAAAGAAAAATTATTTCCACCTAATAATAACTCTGGGATTAGAAACTGAAATGTCTTAAATTGTCCCAACCTGATGGCTTTTTCTTCTCTGTTCAACAGAATAATTAAGTTACTATAACAGCTTTTATAGTAAAAACTATAGAAAACGCTTGTGCCTCTACATTTTCCTCTTTCTCACCAGCCTCTGTCTCCTGGCTTGCTTACCTGCTCTTTCTGTCATTTGTGCGTCTACATTTGCCTCTTTTTCTTCCTCTATCTCCATCTCCTCATCTGATCTATTACTTTCCAGTCTTTGTCCATCAAGGAACAAGGCACAATCTACTATTTCGTTATCAATCTATTATTTTAACCATCACTACTATTCTTGCACCTAATCAATAAGTCCACCTTAAATATTGATACAAAACAATAAACAACTGAGTCATGCAATGAAAGCACTGTATAACTTATATAGGCTTATGTTTTATTTATTTTTCCTTTTTATTCAAAACAATTCCAAACATGATTAATATATCAGGAAATATCTCGATTCTCAAACGTGAAAGTAAACACGTTCTGCACCTTTATAGATTGTTATTTGATCAATAAATGGAAAGGTAGTGTAATCTATTAACTACACATAAAACCCCGACTTTTTACTTAACCCTCTGGAGTCTAAGGGTATTTTTGGGGCCTTGAGAAGTTTTGTCATGCCCTGACATTTGTGCTTTTTTCAGTTTCTTATAAATATCTAAATGGGTAAAGTCTAATATCACTGTAATCAGCACAAACTGGGCTATAATAATATGTGAAATGCATGCATGTACATGATTGTATTTTTGAGAAAAAAAATGTTATGCATGGTTAGTGAAAAACTAAAAATGTTAAATCACTTGAATAAGGCAATAAAACACATACATAAAATTGGTTGCCGGAAAAGTTGAGAACTGGAGCTTGTAGCCTAGAATTTTTCTTTCTGAATGATGTGAAAATCATCTTGTTTACTCACTCACAGAAAACAATATATTGATTTAAATTTTCTAAAACACTTTTTGTTGGTAAAAGTCATATGCGAGTAGGCGTCAACTATCATGAATATCATTGTGATTTACACCTGAGAAGACAAAGGCCTGCATAATGAGCTGCATAATGAGCCTCTCATTCAACTGTGCCACTCTGAGGGAGGACTTACAAGAAAGAATGTGAGAACAAAATAAAAGTATATAATTTTATGTTTGTAGTTTATTAAGAATATATTTAATTATCCCACAACATAATTTAATATCCACTTGGGGGAGCAGTTAAACAGTTTATTAGGAACAATCAAAGCTGACTTTCAAATTTTTTGGCATCCTTTCTCTAGTCACACAATCCTTCAGAAATCCTTTTAACAAACTTATTTTCTACCAAATAAACCCCATTTATTATCATCATCATTATCATTATTATTATTATTATTAATGTTGAAAAGAGCTGATAATATTTTTCAGGTTTTTTTAGGGGGAATAAATCGAAAGAACTGCATTGTTTTTACATTTGTTAGAGTTATCTCTATTTGTCACATTTATATTATTTACATCAAGCTTTTGAATGGTATAGTATTGTATATTGTTATTGAAACTTCATAATGTTTCACTTGATTATACATTTAGTCAGGAATTATAGTTTGGAAAAAGTATTTGGAAAAAGTCTAACTAGTAAAATGTTTACACGTTATGTGAAAACTAGTACAAATAAATAAAAAGAGACTTACTCATGTTTATGATCTCTGCTGAATAAAGTGCTTCATTCTTTTTTCTGAGGAAATCCATTTCTCAAATCCTCAAACACATCACATCTTTTTGGGGTGAATTATGTCTTAGTCCTCTCATCGCGAAGCAAACAATAAAATAAAATAAAAACTTGAAGAATAGTCTGGCTGCTTTTTCTTCTGTGTGGGTGTATTCAAGCCGCGCGCTTCAGTTTGAATCTGAATAGCGCGTTAAGCGCGGGGGCGTGGTCACATTAGATATAATGAGCAGAGATATGAAAAACAGACATTGCGTTGTTTTCATATGGATTACTTTATCTCAGAATATTTGTTTTCGGCAGCACTTGTTTAGTTTAAAAGTACACATTCCAGGCTTTCCATAGATATCTCTCTCATGTCTCTTCGTTGAGTATTCACGGAGTTACAGTTCATTTTAATGAAATGTTTGTACATGACGATCAGCGGAGACAAAGACTGTAGACAGCGCACCTTGTTTGTTATCTTTATTTTATAAGTGCACAAAGGTTTTTTGTTATTATGTCTGTATCCAAAAAAAAACTAGACCCTTTACAGATTCGATTGATGTATTGCTCTTATCTGTACGATTACAACTGAGAGTGTAATTTAAGTTCTTTTCGGGGTTATCAGGTGAAAATGACTCAAAACGCATATATGCGTTAATCGACTCGAAAGGGTTAAGTGCCATATCATGCCATAAAATATTTTTGATACGACTGAATTTGCATTTAATGTAAATTTTAATAACAATATTGTAAGTTACTTATTTTAACACTTTAATTTTACAGAGTCTAGCCAGAGTTCAGGCACTCTCAAAAACTACCATTAAAATCACTGAAGCACTTTATATTACATTATCAACATCAGGATTTTTTTTTTGTTTTCTCTCTCTCTCTCTCTCTCTGAAGAAAGAATTTGCTAAATAATTCCGTCAGCGAGCAAGTGAACAAAAACACTGCATTTCATGATGACTCTTCTGCACGTCTCCGATTGGCCATTGCATTCGCGCAACAGAACCGTTGATTGGTTATCATGAAGTGTTGTACGAACATCTGGGACTGCACTCTGGGGTTACCCAACATCTCTGGCTCAGCGCCAGCCAGCGAACACAGATTTGAATTTAGCAGCTGATGCTGTGCACTGAACGATCTAATCACAACAGTGTGATTATATCCAATATATAAAAAATATTATTATGCCATTTTTTTGTCGTTTGGAAGCTGCATTTAAAATCAACTTGGCTCAGAAATCTTTGAATGGTTACCGTTTGGGCTTCCCCGACGAGCGAACCTCCTCGGGCCACACCCCCCTCACATACACCACAGCCGGTCGAGTTCCCGGATGAGTTTGCTGGACCCTTTCAGGCTCCTGACATCTCATTCGGGGCTCGCGAAGAGGACCGTATGTCGATCACCGCATCACAAGGCGGGCTTGAGTCCTCGGGATATGAGGGTTCGGCTGCGTTCAGGAGTGCCAGCGTTGTCCGAGTCTGATCCCGAGCTGACGGCCGTGCTTTCCTGGGCAGCGGAGAGCATCGGGCTTGAGTGGAATCCTCCACCCTGTCCCGAGCGGTCGAGGCTGGATGATTGGTTCCTGGGGGCTGCTCATGCGGATCGCCAGCACCCCCCTCTGGTTCCTTTCTTCCCGGAAGTGCACCAGGAAGTAACTAGTTCATGGAAGGCACCTTTAACTGCCCGAAACCGTTCTGGTTCTTCCTCCGCCTTCACTGCCCTCGATGGCGGGGGGGCCAAGGGGGAATGCTGGGATTCCCCCGGTGGAGCGTTCTGTTGCGATGCAAGTGTGTCCACAGAGTGCCTCCGCCTGGCGTGGTGGTCCCAAGCTGCACTCCAAGGCCTGTAAGTTCTCATCCACACTTGTGGCCAAGGCTTACAAAGCTGCGGGCCAGGCCGCTTCTGCCCTGCATGCCATGGCCTCACTTCAGGTCTATCAGGCCAAGCTGCTCCGGCAGCTGCACGAGGGCTGACCCAGGGGTTTTGCACGAGGTGCGCACTGCTACCGACCTCGCTCTCCGGGCGACGAAGGTCACATCAGACACATCCTGCCCCGGTGGCCCACTGCTGCTTCCACCCCGCCGCCGGCGCAACCTCAGCCTGCTCATCGTCGAGGGTGCCCCCCTGTGTCCTCCTCCACTCCCGCTCGGCCACAGCAGCAGCCTTCACCCCGGCCGCAGCGAGGAGATGGCCGCAGAAGGGCGGCGCAACCCGTCTCTGACCCTAAACCTGCCAAACGCCAGGCCAAGCGGCGTTACTGAGACGGGCGACCCGGATTTGGAGACGTCAGCTCATCAGGAGATGGTAGCAGGACCACTCCTTCCCCCGGAGGAGGGCCAGGGGAGAATCCTTTGTTCTCATTTTCTTTTTGTTCCGCCACTGGCCCTGCGGCCGGTGGTACCCAAACCTTCATTAAAAGAGCTGTTTCCTCTACCTCCTGTCCCAAGAGGCCACGAACGACAGCTGGCAACATGCTTCCTCGACGCTCTCGTTCTCCACTCCCCTTGCCAGTTTCTATGCAAAGACGGCTCAAGAATGCTTTGCCTTCTCATGCCCTCTTTGCCACTTGGAGTCCTGCTGGCAAAGGGCGCGATAGAGCCGGTCCCTCCAGCCAACATGAAGTCCGGCTTTTAAAGCCCTTACTTCATAGTACCCAAGAAGACAGGTGGGTTACAGCCAATCCTGGACCTGCGTGCCTTGAACCGAGCTCTGCACAGACTCCCGTTCAAGATGCTAACGCCCAAGCGCATTTTCAAATGCATTCGTCCGATGGATTGGTTTGCAGCGATCGACCTGAAGGACGCGTACTTTCATGTCTCCATTCTTCCTCGACACAGACCGTTTCTTCGGTTTGCTTTCGAGGGGCAGGCGTATCAGTACAAGGTTCTCCCATTCGGGTTGGCCCTGTCTCCCCGTGTCTTTACGAAGGTCGCGTAGGGTGCCCTGGCTCCTCTCAGGGAACAAGGTGTCCATATCCTCAACTACCTCGACTGGCTGATCCTAGCTCACTCTCGAGAGCTGTTGTGTGTGCACAAGGATCTGGTGCTCAGACACCTCGCCCGACTGGGTCTTCAGGTCAACTGGGAAAAGAGCAAACTCTCCCCTGTGCAGAGGATCTCTTTTTTCGCTATGGAAATAGACTCGGTCGCGATCTTCGCGCAGCTTACGAATGAGTGCGCACAGTCACTGCTGAATTGCCTGAGACAATTCGAGGGCAAGAGAGCGGTTCCACTGAAACTGTTTCAGAGGCTCCTGGGGCATATGGCGTCCGCGGCGGCAGTCATACCGCTCGGGCTACTCCATATGAGACCGCTTCAGCACTGGCTTCACGACCGAGTCCCGAGATGGGCATGGCAACAGGGCGCGCTCCGAGTGACCATCACTCCGGCCTGCCGCCGATACTTTACCCCATGGTTGGACCCCTCGTTTCTACGGGCCGGCGTGCCCCTAGAACCGTTGTCCAGACATGTTGTTGTATCAACAGATGCCTCTGCCACGGGCTCGGGTGCCATGTGCAACGGGCATGCTGCTTCAGGCTCCTGGACAGGACCCCGACTTCAGTGGCATGTCAATTGCCTCGAGTTGCTAGCAGTATGTCTTGCTCTGCACCGCTTCAGGGCCCTGCTGAAGGACAAGCACGTTCTGGCCCGTACGGACAACACTGTGACCGTAGCGTACATCAACCATCAGGGTGGTCTACGATCCCGCCGCATGTCACAACTCGCTCGCCATCTCCTCCTGTGGAGTCACAAGCATCTGAGGTCGCTTCGTGCCATTCACATTCCGGGCAGGCTCAATCGTGCAGCCGACGAGCTTTCACGACAGCAGTCTCACCCTGGGAATGGAGACTCCACCCCCAGTCGGTTCAGCTGATTTGGGAACACTTTGGAGACACTCAGGTAGACCTGTCTGCCTCTCCAGAAAATTCCCACTGCCAGTTGTTTTACTCCTTGACCGAGGGCACCCTCGGCACGGACGCCCTGGCACACAGGTGGCCGTGGGTCTGCACAAGTTTGCATTTCCCCCAGTGAGCCTTCTTGAACAGACGTTGTGCAAGATCAGGGAGGACGAGGAGTAGGTCCTCATGGTTGCGCCTTTTTGGCCCGGCCGGACCTGGTTCCCCGAACTTGTACTCCTCGCGACAGCCCCTCCCTGGCCAATTCCTCTGAGGAAGGACCCTCTTTCTCAGAGACGGGGCATCCTCTGGCACCCACGTCCCGATCTGTGGAACCTACATGTGTGGGTTCTGGACGGGTCACGGAAGGTTTAGGTACCTTCACTTCAGCTAGAGCCATGTCCACCAGACATGCCTATGCTTTGAAGTGGAACCTCTTCGTCACTTGGTGTTCTTCACAGTGTGAGGACCCCTGGAAATGCCCGATTGGGTCAGTGCTTTCCTTTCTTCAGGAGGGGTTGGAACGAAGGCTGTCTCCTTCCACCCTCAAGGTCTATGTGGCTGCCATTTCGGCTCACCATGACCCTGTTGAAGGTAAGTCTCTTGGGAGGCACGATCTGAGGGGACTTGCTGAGGGCGAGGCGGAGGTTCCTGAGAGGAGCAAGGAGGCTCAATCCGCCTCGCCCTCAGCAAGTCCCCTCTTGGGACCTCGCATTGGTTCTATCAGCACTGCAGAGAGCTCCCTTCGATCCCTTGCTCTCAGTAGAGCTAAAGTTTTTATCTTTGAAAACTGCGCTCCCAACAGCTTTGGCTTCGGTGAAGAGGGTCGGGGACCTGCAGGCATTTTCAGTTGACGAAGCGTGCCTGGAATTCGGGCCGGCTAACTCTCACGTTATCTTGAGACCCTGGCCTGGGTGTGTGAGACCCTGGCCTCTCTTCTCCCTAGCGTGCCAACATGCCGCAGACTGCAGACCCCATTTCCCATGGGGAAGATGTGAACATTTGGCTGAGAGGCATGACAGACAGCCTCACTCCAAAGACATTTGAACTGTTATTATTTTTAATAATAATCCTAATCCTGAGAAGATTCCTGACACAAGATTCAAGCCAGAACAACCACGAGGAGCTAGTCAAGACCACGAGCTCACTAAGCTCTGCCTTCACAACCCAGCTGAAACTGAGCGACAAGCACATCACCCACCTTCAAGAGGAGCTGACACGTGCTGAACATCGCATAGACAAGCTGGAAGTGAAAGATCAAGTTCAACTCAAAGCACCCAGCGAGAGGGAGCAGGAAACAACGGAACAAGTTATGAAGCTCCAAGCAGCCCTGGCAGCAGCTCAGCTCGACCAGCAACATGCAACGGCTGCTCAGAAGGACCAAGTAAACAGACTCCAGTATGCCGAACAGCTACTAGAGAAAGCCAAGCTAGACATCAGAAACAAAAATTCTGAAATCAGTGCTTTGAAAGACCACCTTGAAAGGTACAGAACTGAAATGGACAATCTGACCCAACAACTAGACGATACCAACGATGAGCTCTACATGGTCAGAAAAGAACTCCAAAATGCTTACAAGCACAAACAAGAGCCAAGGAAAGAGAAACCTCTCTTAGCCTCATCACTGCTGAGCAGAGCAGAGTCCTACATCCAACAACTGGCATATGACGAAAGGAGCGAAGGGCCACAACCCAATTCCTCACCTGCCTTCGCCACACAACCCTTTCCTGCCAACGAAAGAAAACCTCCCGTCCAAGGCCTTGGAGCTGCACACGGGATGACCATCAAAGACCTCAACAAGCTGTCTAAAAACATCAGCAGGTTCAACCCGAACTCCACAGAGAGCCCCGACATCCAAGCTTACCTGTGAGATATCAAATTTCACCTGGAAGTGAGACCTCATGTGACTGACAGAGACTGGTTATACCTCCTTAGAGCCACGTCCAGTCCCGAGGTACGAAACTTTCTAGATCGACAGCCCAGTCAAACCAAGTCAAACTACCAGCGACTTTGTGAGGTCCTGATTAAAGAGTTTACAGACCCAGAGTCTGAACATGGACTGCCTTGGAAACCAAACAAGGTCGTCAAGAGACTCCACAAGCTTATTACAACCGACTCCGACAAGCCTACTTTGGTGCACACAACAAGCCTGACCTTGAAGAGGATGTGAACTTCAAAAGCCTCTTTCTAAGAAATCTGCACCTTGGAGTCAGTCACCATCTAGGTGTCATGGCCTGTCCGAACTCCATGACCATCCAACAGTTGCGTGACCTAACACAGAAGGCCTATAACAAGCAGAAGTTGGCCTCAAAGAAAGGTAACAGAACCTCCAAACTCTTGAACTCTGTCAACAAAGACTCAAGCCTTGCACTGGACGACACCCAGTGGTATCACAACACCAGAGTCTTCCATCAAGAGCACAGAGAACGTGATGCCCATATCCATGACCGCTTTCAGCCCAACTGCTGGAAAAATCCATGGGACCAGCCACGCTTCTCAAGAAACCAAAAGGATAAGAACATCTGGAAACCTAACCAGATATCCAAAGGTAATCAGCTGACTCATCCAAGAGCAACTCGTGTAGGTAAGCGACAACAAAACCCACCTCAGCACCACTCAGACATGCACAGTGCTGAGTATGCACAAGAACATGACCGCTTACCATTAGAAGACACGGAACAAGTCATGGAACAACTAAGGGAGTTCCTTCAAGACAATTTACATGCAGGTGACCACAAAGTTGAGTCATGCTCGCTGTGACCAGCGACAGAACGGAAGGCCGGTGATCACCTGGTGCACCACATCAGAGATGACAAGCACCTGTTCAACAACGACCCAGAACGAACAAGTCTTTCACGGACAACTGTTGATGAAAAATCGGAGGTACTAAAGGACATCACCTCAGTCACTAACAAACTGTCAAATGAACTCCAACTCCAAGTACCACATTCCCTGTCTGTGCAACAGCAACCACCAGAGCACAGAAGGTCAGAAAGTCTGCTACAGCCAGAAGGCATCACAAGAAGAATGAAACATAGGAGACAAAGTTTTGCAACCCAG
Organism: Carassius auratus; assembly: GCF_003368295.1. Taxonomy (NCBI): domain Eukaryota; kingdom Metazoa; phylum Chordata; class Actinopteri; order Cypriniformes; family Cyprinidae; genus Carassius; species Carassius auratus. Next base: position 345,618 of record NW_020523543.1, read on the forward strand.
CTTCACACAGCCATGCCAAACTGCCTCCGACTGTCTGCCAAAGAACTTCCTGCCTTGCTGGACTGACCCTCATTAGACCATGGACATGCCCTCATCCAAGCCAAGGATGTAGAGAGCCAGTCTTCAGTGAAATGCTAGAAAAAGGGGGAGACCACACAGACTTGAACAGATCTGACCGCACATGCACTACACCAGTAACACACAACATTACCTACACCCAGAGGTAAACACATCTACTGATAACACAGTCAACATATTCTTCCCACAAGTAGAATATCCAACTTTTAGCGTAACAGAGTTACACATACCCACCATGAAGAAACGTGCAGCCATCCTCACAATAGGTAGAACACCTGACACTAAGTTAAGGTTCATGACACACTAGCTGCACCTGACATCCTAGCTCAATAGTGGTTGTAACCCATGCTAGGAAAACCCACAGCAGCTTTGTTTTGTTTTGTTCTTCTTTTACCTATCCTTCTCCTTCCCCTTTCCTGAGTAGGTGAAACGCCTAGACACCCTGCAAGGGTTGAAGGTCTGAGGTTAGGATTGACTCGCAACACCTAATATACGCCAGCCACTCTAAACTGAATGGAAGCGAGAGAGCTCCATGCATGATAGGTCAATTCATTGAATTGAAAATGAAATTACTAGAAAACTAACGGTAAATGTGTAAAGTAAGACAACCTAGAAGAACCAAACAAAGTTAACCACAAATTTGATTGATGAATCAAAATAAAACAACAATTTCCAAAACGATCTAAACTATCCTCAATGTGCTAAACTACATTGACTAATTGAACTTAACCACGTGTACCTAAATAACCTGATGCCTGCACCAGTACAGTAACTGTCATGGAGGTGTTGTCTTGCTGTTTGCTGTGTTTGTCTGCTTCTTCTGCCTTTGTTTCTCCAGCGATCGACGATGTCTTCACCTAAACACCTCGCCGATCGAAAGGGGGATATATGTAACAGAAATGAGTCGAACCAGACAAATTAAAGAGTCTATCAAAGCTGTATGCATTGAAACACGAGCTGAATTCCTCAGGAAGTCATAAATCAGTTCTAGTGCCACAAGAACCAAGCAAGATGACCAACCAACTTGTTCACACAACAGCTTTCAACATGAACACCCCTAGAGCAATTATTTACAATTTCAATTCGAAGAAGAGATTGTCAAATTTGTTGTTCATAATTGAAATGCAACACTGGACATCACATGGAAACCCATGAGAGTACTGCACAAGTCCCATTGACCCCCCCCCCCCCCCACCTAGCAGAACCAGACTGAAATTCCTAAGGGGGAAGGGCTTTAAACCTCTGTCTTCACAGAACATATCTTTGCCAGAGAATGGCAAATAAACTGCTTTTTGTACATATATATGGACCAGAATGAACTCAAAAAGACTTATAAATGAACCATTCCATTGCTTAACTCCATATTCATTTATGTGTAACCCACACATTTGACTATCATGTATAATATAGTATGTCTTTTGATAACTATAGGATACATAGTCATGTCTAGTATTGATATAAACAAATTTTCTTGCTTGATATTGTCCTGACAATCATTTATTTGTAAAATATATCATAATCGTGTTATAGGAATCATGTCCAAAATTAGACCCTGCGAGGCAGGAACCACATGCTTGGTAAGATAAACAAATGATTTATGATACCCCGAGCCAAGACCATATCTGATTGGTCAAGGCAACATTTGAGGTGTGGCCAACAGGGAAGTTTAAATACTTTGGACACCATGAAATTTTGCTTTTAGTCCCTAGCTGCTGCTATTAGCCATGTCGGCTTTTAGTTCCAGCCTTGCTCGTGCTATCAGTCATGCCTGCTCTTAGCTTTTAGCTTGTAGCTTTGCTACCTAGCTTTAGCTTTTAGCTTCTAGCCATGCAGTTTAATCATCATTGTTCTTTGAGTGCGGTTCTGCATGCTTCAGCCTGCACGCCTGCTACTTAGCCACGATGAGAAGGAACACAACCCAGTCTCGTCAAACTTTATTTCTTTTCTTTTCCGTTTGAGAGTTTTGTGTTCTGAGTTAAGTTTTGTAACGTCGAGTCTCCGACGCCTGACCTCGGGTGCCCGTTCAACTTCGACCAGCCCACACGACTCTGCACTTTCAGCCAACGCCCAACAACCACGGGCTTCCCAAGATGTCACTTCAGCCACTACTGAACTTCCAGCCAATCAGCGACACCGGGATACCCCTTTCAACGGGAGTCCCTTTCACAGCAAACGAAGGCAACGTATTCCCAGATATTTGTTGTGCTGGTGTATCTAATATAATTTTAACCCCATTGAGGAACTCAATGCGAGCGCTAATTACGTGATTGATGGTTGTTCATGTTTATGCAATTTAACGTATTGCTGTGAACTTGGGATTCCATATTTCCATTCTCTTAAATTCATCTTTCCCTAACTTTCGACCTTCCTGCAACTTGTGTGAATGTGTGTGTGTGTGCGTTTATTGACCTGTTTCCCTTACAATTACTACATTACGAAATAAATACAAAACTATTTAATTATAATCATAATCCGTAAAGATGCACTTCTTTCCAAAGGCGCATCTGAGAAGATGTCGAGTAAATTAAATTCAAGTTTATTTATATAGCGCTTTTTGCGATACAAAACATTACAAAGCAACTTTAAAGAAAATTACGTTTCCACAATATTTAGTAGTAACTTATTAGTGGTGACTGTCACTTTATGTGCATATGAAAAAGAAAAAGAAAAAATACAAGACTGTACTGTTCTCGCTGAGGTTTAACAACTCCAGCTAAACAGTGAGATAAAGTCTCTCTATTCATGAACATGAAGAAGAGTTCTTTTTATGTAGATTTATTATCTTCACATTGAATTGAATCCATACATATGAGATGACTGATGAAAAACGAGAGTGAAACTAGAAAACAAACAGCAAAATACTGTAATTAGCTAAGCCATTTAGCTTTCATGAACATTACTTTTACAGCACAAATTCAAATGCTTATAAGTTAACTTAGTCAGAACAAAGATTACATACAAGCCATGCTTCTGCTGGGGAATCAACATGCAGGATGAATTTTCTCTGAAGAAAGGACTGTTTTCATTTTTTATCCAGTCTGCCGTTTCTATTGCGTTCTTTCATGCGTTTTTTTTTTCATAACAAACGTCAAAATAAGAGTGCATGACACTGAAAGTATACCAAATTAAAAGGATAAACTTTAAATTAATTACTTTATTAACTTAAATGCCTGAAGGGCAGAACACTCCCCGTCTGACCTTAAAAGTCACTATTAACTACCAAATGTCTCTGAACATTCAGTCATTGGGCAGAAGAACTACTTCTGACACTGGTCTCAAGAACACCCTCTCAGAACCTTGATCTGATGTCCTGAGCTCCACCTTCCTTACTTTACTGTCTCTCCCAGGGAACACAGCTGTGATCCTTGCCATAGGTCACGTGTTACGTGCAGCTTAACTGTCCTTCAGGAGCACAATGTTCCCTTCTTTTAGGTCCCGTTGAGAATCTGTCCATTTCTGGCGGACTTGCAGAGTGGGGAGGAACTCCTGACGCCAGTGATGCCAGAATCTGTCAGTGAGAGCCTGGACTTGTTTCCATTGTTTGCTGAGAAGATCCTTGTCTGTGAAGTCTCTGTGCGGTGGGGCAACCCCAACCTTCTGGGTAAGTATCATTGAAGGAGACAATATGAACGGTGACTCTGGGTCGGTGGAGACTGGAACAAGAGGCCTGCCATTGATTATCGCAGTCACTTCCATCATAAGTGTGCACAGGATGTCGTTGGTAAGTTGAATATTGTCTTGAAGCAGGATTGCATTGAGGATCCTTTTTGATAGGCCTATCGTACGTTCCCATGATCCACCCATAAGGGACACATGAGGAGGATTAAACACCCATTAGCACCTTTGTTGACTCAAGAAGTTCTGCACTTTGAAGTCAGGTTTTTGTTGGCTTAATCCAAGTTCCTTTGCAGCGGCCACAAAGTTTGTTCTGCAGTCCGATCTAATCTGCTTTGCAGGTCCCCGTATGGCAGAGAACTGTCTCAATGCATTGATGCAACATGACGTGTCTAGAGAGTCGATGATCTCGATGTGAATGGCTTGGGAGCTCATACAGCAGAAGAGTATGAATTTCTATTCATATTTCTGAGTTCAGGACCCCCAAAATTTGGAATTTTAAACATTATAACTCAGGAACCGGACCACCCAGGAACTCGTTGGTGGTCGCATACGGTAGGCCCCTCGGATTATGGGTAATGTCACCACATGTGGTGCATGTTCCCCAAATTTCACTATTTTTGCCAAGCTGTAACTCCCCCAAAACGGGGCCAAACTGCAACAAATTCGGATCAAAGTCAGACCATGGGGCCCTCTATGCAACGACACCCGCCCCAAGTCTCTGAACCCCTGGAAGGCGGAGATATGGGGCCCCAAAATTGGTGTCCATCCAATATGAGTAACTGGCAAGTGGGATATGTGTCCACCTGAGGTTTAACAAATAGCAATTCTATTAAATTTGATTTAATTAAATATATGTAATATTGTTGATCAAAACGCCTGCAGTGTACTCAGACATCTCAGCAGAGTCCATTAATCTATCCCATAATAATGTAGAAATTTTATTGGGTTTTGGTTAATTTCACCACATGTGGTGCACGTCCACCCTCAATTTATGTGACTGCACATGTGTCCACCTGCAATTTATTAAATAGCAACCCCATTTAATATTATTTATTTAAAATGTGTACAATACTGCTAATGGAAACACCACTACTGTACTCACCACGCTCAGCAGAGTCCAAAATGTAAGTTTTATCACATAATACTGTAGAATTTGCATAGAAATGAATGTCCACGGGAGCATTACTGAGGTCCCACTGAATAAATTGTAAATGGACATTTTTTTTTTTAGAACCACCCATTTGCCATTCATTCAGCGCCCTTCATAATGGTTCCGTGGACAGGTAAATTTTAGCGATTTCGTGGTTGAAATCTTATCAGCTGTACTCTGATAGCTCCCAGGAATCTATTTTTGTAAGTTTTATCCCATAATACTGTAGAAATATGCATATAAAAAATGTTGGATTTTGGTTTATGTCACCACATGTGGTGCATGTTAACCACATTTCACTAATCTTTGTCAAGCTGTAACTCCCAGGGCCAAACTGCACCAAATTCGAGACAAAGTCAGACCATGGGGCTCTCTATCCAACGACACCCGCCCCAAGTCCCTGAACCCCCGGGAGGCGGAGATACGGGGGCCCCAAAATTGGTGTCCATCCAATATGAATAACTGGCAAGTGGGATATGTGTCCACCTGAGGTTTAACAAATGGCAATTGCATTAAATTTGATTTAATTAAATATATGCAATATTGTTGATCTAAACGCCTGCAGTGTACTCAGACATCTGAGCAGAGTCCATTAATGTAAGATCTATCCCATAATAATGTAGAATTTGCATAAAAGTTAATGTCCACGGGAGCATTACTGAGGTCCCGCTGAATAAATTGTAAATGGACATTTAAAAAAAAAAATTAATTTGCCATTTATTCAGCGCGCCCTTCATAATGGTTCCGTGGACAGATACATTTTAGCGCTTTCGTGGTTGAAGTCCCATCAGCTGTATTCGGCAAGCTCCGAGGAATCCATTTATGTAAGTTTTGTCCCATAATGCTGTAGAAATATGCATAGAAAAATTTTTGGATTTTGGTTGATTTCACCACATGTAGTGCATGTCCACCCGCAATTTATTTGAGCCCCATTCAAGTATATAGCAGGTGGGACTTTTTTAGATACGTCCCAGAGGCCCGAAATTCGGATCGGTGGGTCCAGGGGCCGCCCCGAGTGAGCTGCCAAATTTCGGAGCCTCCTGCACAAAATCTCTCCCTCTGCCCTCTCTGACTCTTACATTATCAGAGCCTTTTGAGAGATTTCAGGGTGCCGGATGGGTATTTTTTTTCAAGGTCCTACAGCTTCGTGCTTCGGGGACATGGGAGAGGGGCACCTGAAATTCGGATTGGTGGTTCCAGCGGCCGCCCCGAATGAGCTGCGAAAGCGCGGGGGCCCCTAAGGCGAGGGGAAAATTCGGAGCCTCCTGCACAAAATCTCTTCCTCAGCCCTCTCTGACTTTTACATGATCAGAGCCTTTTAAGAGATTTCAGGGTGCCTGATGGGTATTTTTTTTCTTGCGTCCTACAGCTTCGTGCTTTGGGGCCCTGGTTGAGGGGCCCCTGAGATGCCAGAATCTCAAATCTGGGGGCACTATGATCTATCGTCTCCGAACTGTGGACGTCCCACCTCCCATTGAAACGCGTACCGGTTTGGTGGATGTGGGGTCACTTCTATGCCCGTTTGACCCCTAAAGAAGGTCGTAGGGCCACCAGACTTCTATGCCCAGTCGAGGGGGTCCCCGTGAGACACATATCCAAAATTCGGCCCGATTGGAGCCTGCGAGTCCTGTCCATAAAACCGCTAGGGTGAAAACATTCAAGCATATGGCAGGTGGGATTTTTTTTAGAAAAGACCCAGGGACCCGAAATTCGGATCGGTGGGTCCAGGGGCCGCCCCGAGTGAGCTGTCGAAAGTGCGGGGCCCTAAGGTGAGGGGCAAATTCTGCCAGTGGTCAAGATCACCCCCTAGAGGTGTCAAAACTTGGTATACTGTGGATTCCCTACGGAAAACTCGTCCCGTTGGCCAGTTTTCTAAAGGACAAAGTGGATCCAAATTGAGAGTACAATCCCTTCGTATCATTATGCGGTATATAGCAATTTAAATGAATGGGGTTTTGTCCACGAACCCATTAAATGTACTTCCTTAAAGTTAGCAGTTAGGTAAGTCATAGATGCGAACGAGACCGGACAGTGGCTGTGTGTGTGTGTGTGTCTTTAATGTGCCGGTAGATTGGAGTGCTGATGAGAAACAGGTGTGTGTGATCAGTATTCAGGTGAGGGAGTGCGCTGTGATTGGGTGGTGTTGGAGTCTGGTATGTTTATGTCAACCAGACGATGAACACTATAAACGGCAATTATTATATGATGCAATCACACTTGTAGTAATATTTGTTAGTTCTGTTTGTTGATTCAGGGTTAGCATCATCTGGGGTCCTCTGAGTGGGTCAGCATCATCTCTTCTCAGGTGTTCTGGATCCAGACTGGAGATTCTGTAAATCCTAGTTACAGGATTTAAATCCTGTGGCAAAAAATAGAAACAAATAGAGACATCATTAGCATAGCTGCTGTTCCAACAAAGTAAAATTAATTTGTTTAACTAAAGATAGAGATTAAGAATACGCATTTGATCAGATGCAACTGCAGTCACAATTTATGAGATGCTTTATTCAAATGCTTGGCGAAAGAGATGAGTTTTTAATCTAGATTTAAACAGAGAGAGTGTGTCTGAACCCTGAACATTATCAGGAAGGCTATTCCAGAGTTTGGGAGCCAAATGGAAAAAGCTCTACCTCCTTTAGTGGACTTTGTTATCCTAGGAATTACCAAAAGTCTTGTTTTGTGACCTTAGGGAGCGTGATGAATTGTAACGTGGTAAAAGGCTAGTTAGGTACGCAGGAGCTAAACCATTTAGGTTAGTAAAGATAATCTGTAACTGATACGGAACATAAGAGGTAACCAGTGCAGAGACTGTAAAATTGGGGTAATATGATCTTATTTTCTTTACCTGACAAGGACTCTAGCTACTGCATTTTGGACTACCGGTAGCTTGTTTATTGAAGAAGCAGGACAACCACCTAGAAGTGCATTACAATAGTGCAGTCTAGACATCATGAATGCATGAACTAGCTTTTCTGGATCAGAAACAGATAACATGTTTCTTAGCTTGGCAATGTTTCTAAGAAGGAAGATTGCAGTTTTTGTAACAGGAAATATGGTTTTCAAAAGACAAGTTGCTGTCTAATATAACACCCAGATCTTTGACTGTAGAGGAAATAACAGTACATCCATCTAGTTGCAAACTGTAGTCTACTAGATTCTGTGTCCTATTTTTTGGCACAATAATTAATGTCTTATCAGAATTTAATAGGAGAGAATTATTGGTCATCCAATCTTTTACATTTTTAACACACTCTGTTAGCTTAGATAATTTAGAAGTTTCATCTGGTCTCATTAAGATATATAGCTATATGAGTATCATCAGCATAACAGTGCAAACTAATCCTGTATTTTCTAATAATATTACTAAGGGGCAACATGTATATTGAAAATAGAAGAGGACCTAGGACAGATCCTTGTGGCACTTGATCTGACGCAAGAAGCAAGTATTTTGTAATTTTAACAAGTGCAGTTTCTGTGCTATGGTGGGGCCTGAAACATGACTGAAATTCTACATACAGATCATTGTTTTTGCAGGAAGGAGCTCAATCGAGCAGACACAACTTTTTCTAAAATTTTAGACATAAATGGAAGATTTGAAATAGGCCTATAATTTGCCAGTTCACTAGGATGTAGTTTTGGTTTCTTAATAAGAGGCTTAACCTCTTAGCCTGCACCCCGACGCCCTCGTCCTCAAAGCCACTCACGTTTCAGTGTTTACGAATAGATTAAATGAAACGGGACAAATTTAATCTTGACAAACTATGTATCATTATAAAGATCTAAGCCTCAAGCATCGACGACAGATCGCTGTTTTTCAATGGAAAGCTTATAAAGACTGTATTTGCTACATTTGTGTAAGCAGTACACATAAAAACATGAAGAATGGAAACGATGTACAGACTGGATCTGTCGTAATAACGAGTCATAAACACATCCACAGCTGTAAATCCCGGTTTACTTAGAAAGGTAAGGGTTCACTGAACGACATCTCATGAAGCACGTTTAGTCTAACGAAGCAATAACGTTGTAATATGGATCATAATTCCTTTGTTTACGTTTCAGTTCTTCAGCGACAGAATTGTTTGTGTCCGTTGTGGAATAACTCACGGTCGGAAACTGCGTCTTGGTAGTAAAAACACGGCATGGTTTATCAGCGTGTGGTGTCACAAACAGAATGAGGCAATCCACCAGAAAAAAGAATGAATGAAAGCTAGGCGAAATATAGTTTATTTGAATTTGGCGCTCCCCCGTGACACACTCTGACGCACCTGTCAGCTGATGGAGGCACAAATTATAGTGATCGCCTTTTCCTTTGTTTTATTTTTCGACAGTTTTTAAATATGTGAGAGTGTGTTTTATGTTGAATGTGAATGTATCTGCGTGATTATCATCTGTTTGAGTGCAAATCAGCCCAAATCAGCTCGCCATTACTGTATGATCACGGCTATCAAAGTAAACGCGTCTATATGAACAGAGAGAGTGGATTATTTTCTTGATGGCGCATTCGTGTTATTACCATCTGTATAAGTGGCCATCAGCACATATTTGCATTGTAATTGATTTTAAATGCTGAATTTCTAGAAATCTCAGAATTTTCTTTCATTGGCAAACAAAGTTAAATCTTTTTTAATTTTTCTTATTATTCTTATTTTTCTTAATCAAATTATTCTTATTGTATTTTTCTAGTGCTCAAATAAATCACTTATATGATGTCTAAGTTTCTGTCTAGTGTTATTTAATTGAACAAAAACTATGCAGTGGTATGTTTACTGACTAAATAGTTTGTAGAAGCCTTCAATACTATTGGGAAATATATTTTCTTATATTTGGGGGGTGGGGGTGTAGACAGTCTCATAAAAATATTTGCAGGAGTCTCATTTTCCATGATATCTTATTCAGATTTGAAATAGAAACTCATGAGACATGGGGCTTTCAACCCATTAATTTTCTAGATTGCTCCAGGACTCATTTCATGTATTTTTATATCAATATATATATGTATATACACATATATACATATTTACATAAATTATATATAATTTAAGTGTGGTAAAAAAAAATTCAAGGCACTTCAGTGTCTATAACTTTTAATTTTTTTTGAGCATGATCAAATCTGGTTGATAAAAAGTAAAGCCCAAAGGGTCTTCTTTCCAAAGACACCAAAATTATGTTTGTAACACACTGAAGTTCTTATGGATTGTGAGAAAGGACCCAAAAGCGAAATGCAAGAAACAGTCTTTAATAAAGATAAAGCAACAGTCCAATAAAACAGAAATCAGTCTCAGTCTCACAGAGGAGGTACGGCACACAGCTGGCGGGTAGGAAGCTCAGGCTGGGAGACATCAGCAGGTAAACTGGACAGAGTGAGGTAGTAGAGGGAGACAGAGATGGATACCAGGCCCATGACAGTACCCCCTTGCCTAACGAGCGACCCCTGGCGCTCCCAAGGGAGGAGCCTGGCGGGCACGGAGGAAATCTTCAATGAGCGAGCGGTCCAGGACATCCTGGGAGGGAACCCAGCTTCTCTCCTCAGGACCATACCCCTCCCAGTCCACTAAGAACTGGTGTCTGCGACCCTAGTGGCGCATATCAAGGAGCTTACGAACCCTGTAAACTGGAGCTCCCTCGACATGAACTGAAGAAAGAGTAGGGCGAAGAGAAGCACGCACAACAGGCTTGATGCACGAAACGTGGAAGACCAGGTGGATGCGACGTAGGTTAGGAGATTATGACAGTAACTGGGTTGATAATCTTAGTGATCTGAAATGGACCAATAAACCAGGGAGCCAATTTGCGGGAGACAGACTGGAGTGGCAGGTTGAGGGTGGAAAGCCACACTCTCTGACCACAAATATATCTCAAACTAATTAAACCAGAAAAATGTAAAGTAAATGAACAAAAACTATTTTTAAAGTTTGGGCTCATAAATATTAGATCACTCACACCAAAAGCAGTTATTGTAAATGAAATTATCACAGATAATAGTTTTGATGTACTCTGCTTGACTGAAACCTGGCTAAAACCAAATGATTATTTTAGTCTACTCCACCAAACTACTGTTATAAGCATGAGCCACGTCAGACTGGTCGTGGCGGAGGTGTTGCAACAATATATAGTGATATTCTCAATGTTACCCAGAAAACAGGATACAGGTTTAACTCTTTTGAAATACTTCTGCTAAATGTTACACTGTCAGACATACAAAAGAAATCTAATGTATCTCTTGCTCTGGCTACTGTGTATAGACCACCAGGGCCGTATACAGAATTCCTAAAAGAATTTGCAGATTTCCTCTCAGACCTTCTAGTTACAGTTGATAAGGCGCTAATCATGGGAGATTTTAAAATTCACGTTGATAATGCAAATGATAAATTAGGACTTGTGTTTACTGACCTAATAAACTCTTTTGGAGTCAAGCAAAATGTCACCGGGCCCACTCATCATTTTAATCATACACTAGATTTAATTATATCGCATGAAATCGATCTTACTGCTATAGATATTGTACCTCAAAGTGATGATATTACAGACCATTTCCTTTTATCGTGCATACTGCGTATAACTGATAGTAACTAAATGTCTCAGCGATACCGTCTGGGCAGAACTATTGTTCCAGCCACCAAAGAAAGATTCGCAAATAACCTGCCTGATCTATCTCAACTGCTATTTGTACCCAAAAATACACATGAATTAGACGAAATGACTGACAACATGGGCACTATTTCCTCTAATACATTAGAAACTGTTGCCCCCATCAAATTGAAAAAAGGTTAGAGAAAATCGTACTGTACCATGGTATAACAGTAATACTCACTCTCTCAAGAAAGTAACTCGTAGTCTTGAACGCAAATGGAGAAAAACTAACTTAGAAGTTTTTAGAATTGCATGGGAAAACAGTATGTCCAGCTATAGACAGGCTCTAAAAACTGCTAGGGCAGAGCATATACACAAACTCATTGAAAATAACCAAAACAATCCAAGGTTTTTATTTAGCACAGTGGCTAAGTTAACAAATTACCAGACGCCACCTGATTCAAATATTCCACCAACGTTAAATAGTAATGACTTTATGAATTTCTTCACTGATAAAATAGATAACATTAGAAATACAATAGCGAATGTAGATTCTACAGCGTCAAACACTTCAGTTTCATCCATCGCACCCAAAGATAAACTGCAGTGCTTTACAAATATAGGACATGAAGAGCTAAATAAACTTATCACTGTATCTAAACCAACAACATGTTTATTAGATCCTTTACCCACTAAATTACTGAAAGAGATGTTACCTGTAGCCGAAGATCCATATGAAGATCTGTATGAGGAATTTCAGTCAGGTTTTAGGCCCCACCATAGCACAGAAACTGCACTTGTTAAAATTACAAATGATCTGCTCCTTGCATCAGATCAAGGCTGCATCTCATTTCTAGTTTTACTTGATCTTAGTGCTGCGTTCGACACCATAGATCATGACATACTCATAGATCGATTACAAAACTATACAGGTATTCAAGGGCAGGCACTAAGATGGTTTAGATCCTACCTGTCCGATCGCTACCATTTCGTTTACTTAAATGGGGTGTCATCTCATTTATCATCAGTAAAATATGGAGTGCCACAAGGATCCGTTCTAGGTCCCCTTCTATTTTCAATATACATGTTGCCCCTTGGTAATGTTATTAGAAAATACTGAATTAGCTTCCACTGTTATGCTGATGATACTCAGCTATATATCTCAACAAGACCAGATGAAACTTCCCAATTATCTAAGCTAACAGAGTGTGTTAAAAATTTTAAAGATTGGATGACAAATAATTTTCTCCAATTAAATTTGGATAAGACAGATATATTAATTATTGGACCAAAAAACACTACACAGAATCTTGTAGATTACAATCTGCAACTAGACGGATGTACTGTTACTTCCTCTACAGTCAGAAATCTGGGTGTTATATTAGACAGCAATTTGTCTTTTGAAAATCATATTTCCAATGTTACAAAAACTGCATTCTTCCATCTTAGAAACATTGCCAAGCTACGAAACATGTTATCTGTTTCTGATGCAGAAAAGCTAGTTCATGCATTTATGACCTCTAGACTGGACTATTGTAATGCACTTCTAGGTGGTTGTCCTGCTTCGTCAATAAACAAGCTACAGGTAGTCCAAAATGCAGCAGCTAGAGTCCTTACGAGGTCAAGAAAATATGATCATATTACCCCAATTTTACAGGCTCTGCACTGGCTACCTATTAAGTTCCGTATCAGTTACAAATGATCATTACTTACCTATAAGGCCCTAAATGGTTTAGCTCCAGCATACCTAACTAGCCTTCTACCACGTTACAACCCATCACGCACCCTAAGGTCACAAAACGCTGGACTTTTGGTCGTTCCTAGGATAGCAAAGTCCACTAAAGGAGGTAGAGCTTTCTCACATTTGGCTCCCAAACTCTGGAATAGCTTTCCTGATAATGTTCGGGGTTCAGACACACTCTCTCTGTTTAAATCTAGATTAAAAACACATCTCTTTCGCCAAGCATACGAATAATGTATCTTTTAAATTGTGAGTGTAGTTGCATCTGATCAAGTGTGCATTTTTATTAATTAGCTTGGGTTAAACTAATTTTACTTTGTTGGATCAGCAGCTATGCTAATGATGTCTCTAGTAGTTTCTCTGTTTCTGCTGGGATCTTTATCCTGTGGTAACTCGGATTTACACAAGCTCCAGTCTGGATCCAGAACACCTGAGAAGATATGATGCTGACCCTCAGAGGACCCCAGATGATGCTAACCTTGAATCAACAAACAGAACTAACAATTATTGCTACATGTGTGACTGCATCATATAATAACTATTAATTAATAATATTGATAGTTCATCGTCTAGCTGACAACGTCTTGTAGTATTATTATTAATTTATTTTTTTTCTAAAATCCTGTCAAAAGTGCACAAACTACTAGCTACTACTAAATATTGTAGAAACATAATTTTCTGTAAAGTTGCTTCGTAACGATTTGTTTTGTAAAAAGCGTTATAAAAAAAACTTGAATTGAATTTAAATCTTCTTGATGTTGACTAAAGCAAATCTGCAGGATTGGACAGTTTTAGCAATGTGGTCTGAGAAAGTCAGCTGATCATCAATCATAACTTCATGGCTTCTAGCTGTTTTTGAAGGAGTTATGGTTGAAGTGCCTAACTTGATGGTGAAGTTGTGATGGAACGATGGGTTTGCTGGAATTACAAGCAGTTCTGTCTTGGCAAGGTTGAGTTGAAGGTGATGGTCCATCATCCAGGAAGAAATGTCTGTTAGACAAGCTGAGATGCGAATAGCTACTGTCACAGGGTGAGCCTGCGACTATGCATGGACTACACACACATACACCGGTGTCATGTATTGTAGTCTGTTAGCCGACATAGATTCATGTAGGCATGGACTTGTGTAACATTCGATGTCACTGTGTGTTGTAAATTGGCTGTATGATGTCCTGTATGTAGTTTTACCAGAGTTATGTGAGAACTAGCAACCATAACATGAGTGCCTATGATGATAGCATAATAGAATTGTCTTTTCCCATATATAGAAATAAATCACCACTACAAGTATTTGATTCACATAGTTTATTGAATTCAGTGTAAGAGAGATGCAGATTATGCTTACCACAGTTCATTTGTCTATGTTATTTCCAAGAGTCATTTGCCAAACCTGTTCAGTTAGACATCCAGTCTATTTATAGGTCTTTGTGTCCGCCATCTTGTTCCTGTGAGTGATGTCACCGGAGAGTCCATTCTCATAGCTGTAAGGGAGGAAGGTTTCTCAAGTTATTTATTTCCTTTGAATATGTATGTTATGTATACTTGTATATGACTTTTTGTATGTATGTTTATTTGTATTTTATTATTTTTGTGATGGTTTTTGTTATTTTCAGTATGTATTCGTATGATTTAGGTGAAACGTGTAACCTTTCATATGGTATGTTCTGGAGTAGGAGGAGTCGGGCCTATAAAATGGCTCCAGAACGTTAGCAGGATAGTGCAGAGATAGGAGGCAAGGAGAGAGTCTCTGGGGAAGTGCTGCTTATGTAGGGCAGTTGCACATACAGGTCAGGTTGTGTTTATTGATATAGATTGCTTTGACCTTACGTTTGGTGCAGTTTATATTCTGTTGTATCTAAGGTTTTTTTTTGTTGTTGTTTTGTTTTCTTCCCACCACTATTGAGTGACTGTCGCTGTGCACCGTAATAAAAAGCACTGTTAACCATGACCAACTGTTTTCTCTGTCAATCGGAGCCTCCAACCGCTCGAGCCATTTGTAACAGCTACCGTCGGATCATCAGGATGGGATGAGAGGTAGAGTTGAGTGTCATCAGCAAAGCAGTGGTATGAAAAGCCATGTTTCTGAATGACAGAACCTAATGATGCCATGTAGACAGAGAAGAGAAGAGGTCCAAGAACTGAGCCCTGAGGCACCCCAGTAGTTAGATGTTGAGATTTAGACAACTCACTTCATCAAGATACTTTGAATCTGATAGGTAAGACTCAAACCATTGAAGTGTGGTTCCTGAGATGCCATTTGCCAGTAGGGTTGATAGGAAGGTCTGGTGATTAACCGTGTCAAAAGCAGCGGACAGATCAAGCAGGATAAGTACTGAAGATTTGTATTCTGCTCTAGCCAGTCTTAGAGCTTCAACAACTGAAAGCAAGGCCGTCTCAGTTGAATGTCCACTTCTGAAGCTAGATTGGTTGCTGTCAAGGAGATTGTTGTGTGTGAGAAATGTAGAGACTTGTTTGAACACAGCTCTTTCAAGTGTTTTTGCAATGAAAGGAAGAAGAGAAACTGGTCTGTAGTTCTCTAAAAGAGATGGGTTGAGGTTGGGTTTCTTAAGTAGTGGAGTTATACGTGCCTGTCTAAATGATGAGGGAAAACACCAGTGTGGAGGGAAGTGTTGATGTGAGTGAATGCAGGTATAACTGCAGGAGAAATGGCTTGAAAAAGATGAGATGGAATAGGATCAAGCGGGCAAGTAGTAGGGTGATTAGAAAGGATGAGTTTTGAGACTTCTGCCTCAGAGAGTGAAGAGAAGGATGTAAACGAGTGTAAGTTTGCTGGTGATAGGAGCTTGAATGACTGTGGTGTGGAAAATTGTGCACTAATGTGTTTAATTTTATTAATGAAAAACGTTGCAAAGTCGTCAGCTATTAGAGATGAAGCAGGAGGGGGAGGAGGAGGACAAGGTAAGGAAAATGTTTTAAAAAGCATGCGAGAGTTAGATGAATTGTTAATTTTGTTATGGTAGTATGTCTTTTTAGCAGACGAGACATTAGCAGAGAAAGAAGATAGGAGTGACTGATAAACAATAAGGTCAGTATTATTTTTGGACTTACGCCACACCTTTTCAGAAGCTCTAAGCTTAGAACGGTGTTCGTAGAACATCAGATAACCAAGGGGCAGAAGGAGTGTTACGGGCTGGCCTGGAAGATAAGGGGCAAACAGTGTCTAAACAAGATGTAAGAGTGGAGCAGAAAGTATCAGTAACACTGTTCGCGTCCAAAGATGCAAACAGTTTAGGGGAAGGAAGTGAAGATGAAACCATTGCAGATAGCCGGGAGGGTGGAAGTGTGTGTAGGTTACGTTGAAAGATGACATGTGGAGGGGTAAGTGATGTGTCAGGGATCATGTTGAGGTTAAGAGTGAGGAGGAAGTGATCCGACGTGTGCAGTGGAAGAACCAGAACATGATCAGTAGAGCAGTTTCGTGTATAAATAAGGTCCAGTTGGTTGCCTGATCTGTGAGTAGCAGTAGTGGACACTCGGTTAAGATCAAAATAGGCAAGCAGAGAGTGGAAAACGGCAAACAGAGGTTTATCTAGATGGATGTTGAAATCTCCAAGCATAACTAGGGGAGTACTATCCTCAGAAAAGGTTGAGAGCAACGCATCTAATTCATACAAAAAGTTACTCAGTGGTCCAGGGGGTCGATAGACAACTACAAAATGTATTTTAAAAGGGTAGGTAACAGTAACAGAATGAGATTCAAATGAGCTGTTAATACCCAAAGTTGGTAAAGGATTAGATTTCCAATCATTAGAGATGAGCAGACCAGTACCTCCACCTCTTCCAGTCAAACGGGAGGAGTGGGAAAATGAGAAATTATTGGAGAGTGCTGCAGGTGTGGCCGTGTCCTCTGGTTTGATCCAGGTCTGTGCTAGGGCCATGAGATGAAGCTTTGAATGACTAATAATAGAAGTAATGAAATCGTCTTTGTTTACAGCAGACTGGCAATTCCAGAGACCAATAGAAAAAGAAAGTGGTGTATTAGCAGACATAGGCAACGTGTGCATGTTTTTAAGAATGCGCTGTCTACATTGTGTGATGCATGGTTTACGAGTGGTAATGATAGTGGGGATCTGGAAACACATAGTGAGAATTGGTTATAAACAAAAACTGAAATAGAAATTAAACAAGAAGAAGGAAAAGGAGATTAATCAAAACAATACTTCTATCCCCTGTCGGTGTCCCTGCCTGGGGGAGTCGCACGGTAGAGTCGATGGTCTTTACACTCTTCGGTCTTCACACGAGGAGGGCTTAACTGGAGGGCT
The DNA here is from genome assembly GCF_003368295.1 of Carassius auratus. Classification (NCBI taxonomy): domain Eukaryota; kingdom Metazoa; phylum Chordata; class Actinopteri; order Cypriniformes; family Cyprinidae; genus Carassius; species Carassius auratus. The sequence goes on from NW_020523543.1 coordinate 363,061, forward strand.
GCCACATATTACAACTTCTAATATTATATTTCAACCTTTATTCATTTTCAGCCAATGTGGTTGAATTTTTTACAGTATACAAATATAAAGAAGCAAAGAAAAATTTTATTATACTATGGTAAATATGAGTTTATGATAGCACTTATAATTAAACCACAGTAGCCACAAATTTACAGTTGTCTGAGACATCATGAAATGTTCTTTAGCTAACAAGCTGTAGGAAACAGAAAAGCTGATGAAGTTGCAAAGGAAGCAGCCAAAGCTCAGATCAAATCGCCATTTGATATGGGTAACAAAAATAAGGTAGTTATGACTATGCACATAACTAATGTACCTGACATTGACATTAAGATTTTGCAGAGTCAACCTACCCAGGTTTATTTAGAGCACTGGAGTAAACATAACTTTGATCCAGACAAAGATGGACTCTTGAGAGATGAGAAGGGAAGAATAGCCTTACCGAAATTAGGACTAGTAATCCTTATCAGACACTACCATGGACTGTCACAGACAAGTTGTGCAAAAGTAGTACAAGTGATTAATCAATTGTATCGTATTGCAGATGTTCACAAAACTTTTAGATTCATGTCTCACATGTACACAGGTAAACCCGCACAAACCTATTAAACATGACGCATTAACGCATCCAGAAGCACCATTTCAAAAATGTGGTAAAACAGTGGTAAAGATTTTGACTAAAGAAATAATTCCTAGATTCGAGATACCTAACACTATTGAAAGTGATAATAAAACACAATTTGCAGATTATCTGTTTAACTGAAAGTGCTGTTCCTCTCTGCGCTCGCTGAACAGTTCAGATGCTGAGAGACAGCTGTGTGTGCATGCGCAGGGAGAGAGAGAGCTCGTGCGGCAGTCTCAGAGACTAAATAAGGTTTGTCCAAGGCTAGGTCTACACTAATTCGGTTATATTTGAAAATTGAGAGTTTTCTTCTGAAAACGCTCCGCGTCCATACTATCATTTTCAAACGTTTTCCAAAAGTTGCTCATCCACACTGAAACGTATGAAAATGCTTACATCCCCCTACTGCACATGAGTAAAGACTCGTTGATTTTAAACAGCGTCTCAGTGTGGACAGAAGCTCAAAATGGAGAGAAAAATATACGTTTTCAAACAAAAACTTATTAGTGTGGACATGGCCCAAGTCGCTAGATCAGTCATTAGTCTTTTTTGGGGGAAAAAAGTCACTAAATCTAGTGACAAAGTAGCTAAGTTGGCAACACTGACTGTGAAATCTACTTTGTTTGGCCTTCCGCTTTGTCATGACTAGAGTTGATCATAACATTTTCGTCATATGCTTGAGGTATTCAGCTAACCACAATGCACTGGATAGCTGGCCAATCAGAGCACACTTTTCAGTACGATGAGCTTGTGAAAATCGGCATGGATCAGAAGGCGGTGGACAGAGGACATACAATAATCTAAAATATGTGGAAAATAATGTGTTTTATTACCTTAGACAGCATAAACACATTTCATTACACCAAATAATGTTCTTCTTATCAGCATCATGTGACTCCTTTAACAATCTTCAATGGAGACACTTATCTCTAAAACTTATATTCCTTGAAACCACTCAACTCAAGACCGTTACAGAGGAAGACATTTTTTTTTAATCAAAATAGCAATAATTTTACAAATTACAAAATATATAAAAAAAACACCAACAATGACAATAAATGCATGAATATTAGGGTGACCACCTGTTAATAAGCCCATGGGGGGACAAGGGGTATGTTTCTGAGGGACAATGTGGGACACCTTGCGCACACACTCACAGTCAGGTTGCTATGGATACAGGAAGTATGACATTTCCTTTTTTGGCAACCCCTCTTCAGCACACATACATTAAGTAATTGTTGCTTTATTTTCTTTCCATTAAAGCTAATTAATCTTTCTCTAATCTATTGTAAAATCTTAAGGCGTATGCAAAGTAAGTAGCTATTGCTAAACTGCACCACATCCTCCTCCTTGTGTTGATCAGATAAAACACATTACAATACAATTTTTTAGTAAGAAAGTCCATCCTGCAATTCGGATTGCAAGATGCATCTATTAGCAAAAAGCAAGCCGTCGGTTGATCTCCTCTTCTGTTTTTCTCGACGCTTGCCTTTCTTCTTTTGTCGTTTGACCTTCTTGTCTTTCTGGAGGTCTGGAGGCCTTCAATAGGGGTTCTCCGATCACGATCGGCCGATCGTTAATGCGCATCTCGTCAGTAAAGCCGGTAATCTAATCAGCGGTTAATTCCATCAGGTGCGTGATTTCACATAGAGCAGCTGTTACTACACAGAGCCGTTGTTAATAGAGAAGATGCGCCAAAAAACGCTGAAAATGAAGTGGATTTGCGCATCTTCTCTATTAACAACGGCTCTGTGCTCTATGTGAAATCACGCACCTGATGGAATTAACGGCTGATTAGATAACCAGCTTTACTGACGAGATGCGCATAACGATCGGCCGATCAGCGGAGCACCCCTAGCCTTCAACAAGTAAATCATCAAAATCGATCTCAATTTTTCCCGGTTCATTATCACAGTTACCCAGTGAGACACGATTGGGAATATTGTGATTGGGGGACCCCATTCCTAACTTGGGAATCTACCAAACAAGATGCACTTCCACTTATGATTTACTTTAGCTTTTTAATTTTATTTATTTTCCATTAAAATTTTTTACTTTAAATACATTATAATATAAAATTATAGGATTAAAATGAATTGTAGTTGTCAAAACTCACAACTCCAGAGGTTCATGGAACGAGAAGGGGGAGGAAGGATCGTGAGCTTGCATGTTCGTAAAGACAGGTGCTAAAGAAAAAAAAAAACAGTTTGAAACAGGACACACCTTTTTTTTTTTTTATTGATGATGGCGGTGCCTCAGAGTCTCTTTCTCCATTTTTCGAATTGGAAAGCGTGCATCTAAAAGTTCCTTTCCAGAGTGTCTGGTATGCACGTGTTTACGCTGTCATGACAACAACGAAAAAGTTGACAACAACCTAGTCAGCAGTTTAACCGAGGGGTGGGTATGGCAACAGTAGCATGCTGAACAGTGGCGGTTTCTCCATTAGGGCGATTGGGCGACGCACCACCAAAGGAAAGGGAGGGATTTTTTTTCTTTTACATTCAACCACAGTGTTACGCTAGCTTTCACTGTTCTAGACTGTTTTTGCTGCCTCTAAATAGTCAAATCAGCGTCGAGTTGCGTTCTGTGTAGTACCGCCTCTTTTTGGGCGATTTCTGTCAAACTGTGAATATCTGTCAAACTGTGAGTGCTCTCATAGACTTCCATTCAAAAGATCTTTTCTTTCGAACTGCAGCCACTGCAATGCAATCTCAAAGAATTCCGGGGGGCCTCGCCCTAACGTGCTTTCGTCATCGTGCGTCACCTTAACTTGTGCAGCTACTGGTGGGAAGTGACATCCAATAATATTTAAAAACTATTTTTAATTTTAACAAGGAAAAAATAAAAAACTATTTTAATATCTTTATTAAATGTGAAGAAAAAAAAACAGAGAGACGGGGACAGCTATGCAAATTCAGTTGTCAGATGAACTTGATAAACATCACGCTGAACGTTACCTCAGAGTAGATTAATTCTATCGTGTCACTGAAAGAAATACCATTCGTTCGTTACAGCGATAAGGATAAATAGGCATGTAAAGAATTAGGACAACCAAGACCAAATTTAAACATCAAACAAGTATCTACAAAGGGTCGTATAAACAAGTATTTTCGAGGAAGTAGTATGAGCAGAGAAAAAGGCTAATAGGCTGCGAAGTAGCTGACGCTTTATTCTGCTAATTTACAGCTGCATTTTGTTACATTGCAAGATCATGATGGACATCGCATGGACAACTACAGGTGTCACCGAAATGCATCATCTTTCGGAGAAGGTGAAAAAACACGAAAGAGTAAAGATGCATATGGATAGTAGGGAGCAGTGTAATATAAGTGAGGAATGTGATATAAATGAGCAGTGTAATATAAGCGAGTTGTGTAAACAGTGATTTATGTGACTTCAATTATTTCTTATTAAACTGAAATCAAAGTAAAACGTTTTTTTTTTTGGAAACCCACGTCCTGGCGTCAGTCTTTATTTGCTGCTGCTGTTAACATGCACATAAAAACATAAGGAGAGCAAAAGATTGATTCCTAATGCCAGTTTATTTTTAATTAATACTATCGTAGTTCAGTTCCCTTTACATCTTTAACTAGCTGTTAATTTATCAATTGAATGGGTGAACTATCCTCATTAATCGAGCAAACATGTGCCCCCCCTGAGAGAACTGGCAGGAGCCGCCATTGGTGCTGAACTGTCAAGTAATGTTCGTTCGGCTGCGTGGGGCTCAAGAATATAGAGCGACCAACTTTTTTTAAGCAAGCATTGATTATGCATGACAGTCTCAATTTGTGGGATGCATGAATTGGGCTTCAAACGCTGTGCGCGCACGCGCAACGCAGGATGGGTGGTCACCCTAATGAATATAAAAGAAAGAAAATAAAACAACACAAATGTAGGGTCGCTCTCCTGAAGCCATGCGCGCGCACACACACACGCACACATGCATATACACACACACACACACACCCAAGCACCAGATCTGAACATGTCTTATTCGTATGACTAAGTAGAGAAGATAGTCGGATGAAATTCTTCACAGGACTAGCAGTGATAGGGCTTCTAGCTAGTGTGAACACTCTCATGTCTTTTCAGGTTTCCTAAAATACTGAATCTCTTGTCACAGTGTGAACACTGGTAAGGTTTTTCTCCGGTGTGAACGGTCTGGTGCTGTTTCAGAGCATAAAGGTCATAAAAACTCTTTCCGCACTCAGAGCAAGTATGATCCTTCACACCGCTGTGTCGTTTCTGGTGTATTTTTAAACAATTCAGATGTCTAAAGCTCTTCGTACACAAATAACACACGTAAGGCCTCTCCTCTGAATGTGTTTTCATGTGGTCCCTCAGGTTATCTGGCCTAAAAAACCTTTTACTGCACTGGTCGCAGTTATAGATCCGGTCTCTAGAATGATGGAGCAGATGTACTTTGAAAACACTGGACTTCCTGAAACTCTTCCCGCACTGTTCACAGGTGTGCAGGTTTTCTCCTGTGTGGATCTTAATGTGATCATTAAGTTGCTGTTTTCGTGTGAACTTCTTCCCGCAGTGATCACACGAGTGCGGTTTCTCTCCAGTGTGGATTCTCATGTGTTGATCGAGTCTGTGTTTTTGTCTGAAACTCTTTCCACACTGACTGCATGTGTGCGGTTTGTCTTCACCCTCTACAGCGTGGATTATCATGTGTGCATTGAGGTTTCCTTTATGTCTGAACTTCCTCCCGCACTGATCACACGTGTACGGCATCTCTCCGGTGTGGATTTTCATGTGAATATTCAGGTTTCCTTTATTTCTGAACTTCTTCCCACAGTGATCACACGAGTGCGGTTTCTCTCCAGTGTGGATTCTCATGTGTTGATCAAGGCGGTGTTTTTGTCTGAATCTCTTTCCACACTGACTACATGTGTGCAGTTTATCTTCACTCTCTCCAGCATGGATTCTCATGTGTGTATTGAGGTTTCCTTTATTTCTGAACTTCTTCCCGCAATGATCACATGAGTATGGCTTCTCGTCAGTGTGGATTTTCTTGTGTCTGGCAAGGTTTGCTTTTTTATTGAAAGTCTTCTCGCAGAAATCACAAGCATGTGGCTTCTCGTCAGTGTGGATTTTCTTGTGTGTGGCAAGGTTTGCTTTTTGACTGAAAGTCTTCTGGCAGAGATCACATGCATACGGCTTCATTACACTTTTACATTTTATGTGAAGATTAAGACTTTCTTCGGATGTGAAAATCTCTCCACACTGAGGGCAAATTAAACATATTTCGGGTCTTGTTTCCCACGAGGGACTCAAGGATGTTTCATCAGTTTCAATGTCATGATGTTTCTTCGCTTCAATCACTTCTTCTATCTCCTTGATCCCTTCCACCAGGTCTAAATGAAATAAAACAATAATAATAATCATTAAATCATTCAAAATGCCAAAAAGACCAAATATGAAGGGAAAATGGAAACACTGACACATTAGCAATAAGTATGATCATTTTGATGGATTCATTTGAACGCTGTATGCCGATCATTGGATTATTATTTTTAATAACATTACAAACCCGATTCCAAAAAAGTTGGGGACACTGTACAAATTTGTACAAATTTTAATAAAAAATGAATGGAATAATTTACAAATCTCAACTTATATTTTACAATGGAATATAGATAACATATCAAATGTTGAAAGGGAGACATTATGAAATGTCATGTCAAATATCATGTCAAGTCCCAAAAAAGTTGGGACAGGTAGCAATAAGAGACCGGAAAAGTTAAATGTACATAAGGAATAGCTGGAGGACCAATTTGCAACTTATTAGGTCAATTGGCAACATGATTGGGTATAAAAAGAGCCTCTCAGAGTGGCAGTGTATCTCAGAAGTCAAGATGGGCAGAGGATCACCAATTCCCTCAATGCTGTGGCGAAAAATAGTGGAGCAATATCAGAAGGGAGTTTCCCAGAGAAAAATTACAAAGAGTTTGAAGTTATCATCATCTACAGTGCATAATATCATCCAAAGATTCAGAGAATCTGGAACAATCTCTGTGCGTAAGGGTCAAGGCCGGAAAACCATACTGGATGCCCATGATCTCCGGGCTCTTAGACAACACTGCATCACACACAGGAATGATACTGTAATGGAAATCACAACATGGACTCAGGAATACTCCCAGAAAACATTGTCGGTGAACACAATCCACCGTGCCATTCGCCGTTGACAGCTAAAACTCTATAGCTCAAAAAAGCCATATCTAAACATGATCCAAAAGCGCAGGTGTTTTCTCTGGGCCAAGGCTCATTTAAAATGGACTGTGGCAAAGTTGAAAACAGTTCTGTTTCCAGACGAATCAAAATTTGAAGTTCATTTTGGAAAACTGGGACTCCATGTCATCCGGACTAAAGAGGAAAAGGACAACCCAAGTTGTTATCAGAGCTCAGTTCAGCCTGCATCTCTGATGGTATGGGGTTGTATGAGTGTGTGTGTGGCATGGGCAGCTTACGCAGCCACACAAAGGCCCCATCAATGCTGAAAGGTATAACCAAGTTCTAGAACAACATATTCTCCCATCCAGACGTCGTCTCTTTCAGGGAAGACCTTGCATTTTCCAACATGACAACGCCAGACCACATACTGCATCAATTAATACATCATGGCTGAGTAGAAGGAGGATCCGGGTACTGAAATGGCCAGCCTTCAGTCCAGATCTTTCACCCATAGAAAAAATTTGGTGCATCATAAAGAGGTAGATGAGACAAAGAAGACCTTCTCTTTCTGGCTCAATACTGCATTGGTTTTCAGCAACAAGCCAAACTCGATCCGAAGACCCAAAAGATGAACTAATCAATTCTCTTTCCGGCTCAGACTGCATTGGTGTCAAACTCATTTAAGGTTGAGCGCCGGATCTGAGAAAATGTCCCCTTGTGCGGGCCGAATTACCTTTTTGTTCAACTCTAGTTTACTTACAATTACATTAGTATTAACCATACAAACAACAATATAATTTACAGAAATGTATATATGTGAAGATGATGATAGGTTATTTTAGGGTTGTGCAATATTGACACAAAATGACATATTACCATGTTTTGAGATTATTTAAGCCTGACATTGATAAATAAATAAGACACTAAAGCCACCAGCAGGTGGCAGCAAATCTCTGTCTTCATGAGTGAACTAACATTCAAAACAGCTGATTCATTTAGAAATAAAGTTAGTGATTGTCTTTATGAATGGGCCACTGAATCATAGATTCAAATGCTTTGTTCAAAAACAAAGATGAATTCAGTAACAAAATACCTAGTGCTGCACGGAGACACACAATTGGTCTTACTTTGGACTTGTTAAAAACGTATCCTTGGCGAAACAGATAAAGACAGCATTGTGACTAATGTTACACTTAATACTAGCATCTTTTAGTTGAGCTATTGTATAAAAGCGATCGTGCTGACATTCGGGAAAGCAACACTCTTATTATAGTAAGACATTTCTTAACGATCATGACATAAATATTAAAAACAATACAGGGCATTTTTGCCTCATTTTTTTAATTATATTGTAACCTGATAGCTTTCATCTGACACTGAAAAACTCTCACAATGTGAAAAGTTACAAAATGTCAGTTTGCATATCATTAAAACAACAGTTAGGATATTAGTACACAATAAATATTGCACACTCTTTTGCTTTGCTCATTTTCTTTCTCCATACAAAGCTTTCCAGTGCATCAGAGTGTAATTTAATATCACAAATCATGATTAAACTTGCATGTTGGTGTTGAGATAATAATAATTTTTTTCCATTTCTCCTTAAATAGCCTGTCCAGGGTATGCTGTGAGGTGGCAGCCCCACCAAATGACTATCCTGTGGAGGGCTAACAACCCATCTAGGAGTAACCCTTTTGATATGAAACCGATCAGAGAAAGTAGCCGGACTGCCCAACATGGTAACGGACCCAAGCCTGCCCCCAACCAACGAGTATGGATCAACCTTTGTTGTAGGACCCGAGTTGCCACATGTAATGTCCAGACACTCCTTCGCACCGGAGCTGCCACCCTGCTGTCCCGAGAGCTCTGCTGCTATAACATCTCCTTGGCAGGGCTCTGTGAAGTTTGATGGCATGGCAATGGCGAAACAACAGCAGGCGACCATAGCTACTTCTGGAGTGGCCCCGATAGACGGACAGGCCTCTATGGCGTGGCACTTGCCATCCCAAAGGCCCTCCACAATTCCCGACAGATTACTGTCGGCCCGCTTTCTCCACCAACACAGCAAGATGACCGTAATCGTTGCTTATGTCCCCAATGAGGATGCAAAGTATGCCCTCTTTGACTAAATCAGGCTGTTGGCCAAGCCTCACCGCACAATATCACCATCATCCTTATCGATGCCAACGCCACTATCTAGCAGTGATCGGTCCACAGGCTCACCTGTCGACATAACCTTTGCTGACAGGTCCACAAACGACAACGGCAACCACCTATTCCTTCTCTGCCACCACAACAACCTCTGCGTTGCTGATACCAGATTTCCCCTGAGGCTTATCCATCACTGGACATGGTACAGCCCAGATGGCAGAACCAGGAAAGCGCTGGACCATATCATCATCTCTCGACGCTGGACGCGGTTTGTCACCAACTGCCTTGTGTACCGAGGAGCAGAGCTTGCCAGCAGACCATCGCCTGCTGGTGGCCCAGCTCAAGTTAAAGCTGCGAGCCAACCAGCACACCAAGACTCAGCATCGCCTGGACTACTCGCTACTCAGTGATCCAAACATCGCCACAGACTTCAGCTGCACCTTCTGCCAAACATTTGATAACCTGGCTACCGAGAAGGTGAACGACTGGCAGACCTTCAAGAAAAGTGTCATCCAGTCAGGATATCGGAGAGGACACTCAATATCATCGATCGGCAGCGTGAGGCCTGGCTCCGAGGTGACCTGACAGAGTATCAGCGACTGAACCGCCAGCGCAATGTGGCTATAGTCGAGGATAGGGAGAAGTTCTGGCAAGCAAAAGCTAAACACCTACAGTCTGCGGCCAATAACAACAATATGAGCCGTGTCTTTAGTCTGCTGCACTAAGCCCGTAATGGCCCATGCATCAAGATGGCCCTGGTGAAAGATTCTGATGGCAACTTTATAGCAACTGAAGCAAACTGCCTCGAACGCTGGAAAAGCACTTTAGCCTCCTTCTGCAGCATAGTACATCCCCGGCTGATCCTGCCCTCTCATCGGCCGTTAACGCTGCAGTCCCTTGTGCTGTCTGCAGTACAGACCCTGTCACACCTAAAGAAGTCAGAGCCGTTCTAGAAAAACTTAATAACAGGAAAGCCCCCGGCATCTGTGGAATTACCGCTGAGATGCTAAAATCAGGCAGTGAAAGCATCATTGAGTTGCTAACCTGTGGGAAACAGAGAGGCTTCCCAGCGACTGGACCAGAGGAGTTATCTTGCCCTTCTGGAAACGTAAGGGTGACAGACTAGTCTGCGGCAACCACAGATGTATTACCCTTCTCTCCACTCCCGGCAAGCTCTTGACCAGGATCTTGCTCACTCGTGCTCTCCCAGACATCAGTAGCAGCCACCGTCCCCAGCAGGCTGGCTTCATGCCTAACTGCTCCACAACAGACCAAATCTCCACCATTCGCTTGCTGATAGAGAAGACCTATGAATTCCATAAAGATCGCCTTCTTTACATAGAGTTCATAGATCTGAAGGCTGCCTTTGACACCATCTGTCACACTTCACTGTGGAGTATCCTCCCAAGATCATTGCCCTGTTCAAGTTGATTTATAGCAATGCTCAGAGCTGTGTCAACGGCAGAGACTCAGACTGGTTTCCATCTCCAGTGGCGTTCGCCAGGGCTGTGTGGCTGCTCCTGACCTCTTCAACTGCATCATTGACCATCTAATGTCCAGGGTTTGTGAGCGGGTCCCCGGAGTGTCCTTCGGCAGTTACCACCTGACTGACCTGGAGTACAATGATGACTCCATCCTGCTCAGCACATCCTTCAGCCAGATGAGAGATGCTCTAGGCATATACAGTGAAGAGGCTGAGAAGTTTGTGCCGCGTTTCCACCGAAATTACCCGGAACATTTGTACCAGGAACTTTTTTTCCCAGGAACTTTTTCCCCCCAGACCTGTTGCTTTCTGCATTTCCACCACGGTGTAAAGTACCGGGTAGATTAGGCAAATAGATTGGTGACGTAGGTCTGCGCGTTTCTCAATACAAAGTACCGCTGATTAAAAAAAAAAGTACGCTGATTTTGGACGTGCATCATCGGTAGTTCTGACTTCGTGCATACGACTGGGGAGTGTGATGTCCGCGACGACGCGAATCCTGTAATTTTCCTCTCTGTATATTTACAATAAAATGAAATAGGATATAAAATACCACTGCCTCCTTTGGTTTTCATTTAAGCATAATAACAGCTGCAGAAATGTACTTAGTTCAGGGATATGTGTATATGCAGCCATTACAATGAAACGAAATATTATATAAATTTGCCTTTTTTATTTTCATTTTAACATATAGATAAATTGAATACAGACCAAAGAAAACCTGTTAGATTTACCCCACAGCTGAATTATATTTTATGTTTAACCACTAAAGAGACATCGGAGCCAGCGGCACATATCAGAAGGTCTAGCCGAAGTGAGGCTGCTCTCTGCGGATACATGAGGACCGAGCTCCCGCTGATCGAGTGGAGCTCACCATCTACGAGATCGGAGAAACATTTTTAAATAGGCACTGTCTTTATAAATAAACCATAGATATGACTTTTAAACAAATACATTCTCACCTGAAATACTTTTAAAATTACATTTCATGACACAATAACAGTAATATTTAGAAAATGTTGATTCCGAATAAATGGTGGTTGAACTCAACCAATGCTGCGTGAACTCAACCAATCAGCATGTTTAGCTCCCAAGTCCCGCCCCCGAAAGTTCTGGAACTTTGAAAAAAATACCACCTCGCCAGCAGGGACTTTCTGAAGGGCATTTTTTTACTCGAAACTTTATTTAGTTCCTGGTTCCTGCGCTGGAAACACATCGAGTACCAGGCCAAAGTCCCTAGTTCCTGGGTAATGTTCCTGCGGTGGAAACGTGGCATTAGTGACAGATAACGGGGACCTAAAAACAGAGATTACCCGCAGAAGAACCCTGGCTACGTCAGCCCTGCAATCTCTCTGGAAACCACTCTGTGCGGCACCAGACTATCTCCCACAAGACGAAGCTTTGGATTTACAACTCCGCAGTACTCTCCATCCTGCTTTATGGCTCGGAGACTTGGCCCTTAAATAAGACACTGGCTGCAAGATAAGACAGCTTTAACAGCAGGGCTCTCAGAACCATTGAGAACATCAGGTGGCCCCAGCGGATTTTTAATTAAGTGCTTAGAGCCCGCATGTGCTAGCCCAGAGCATCCTGCCTGGCTTCGCAAGGTCGCACCCAGTGGTTTGGCCATGTCCTCGGCCTCCCTCCTGACCATTTGACAAGAGCCATTCTCCAGTTTGATCCAAGGGCCACAGGCTGGAGACGACCACGAAGTGTGTGTGTGTGCATATATTATCTATATCTATATATATAGATCACATATAAAGTAGCCCAAGAACAAAATAGCCAACGTATTATTATTATTTGAGGCACTTTCTTGCAGAATTTCACTGAACATATCAGACAACAAGGGTTCATGCCACTCATCTGGTGCAGAGACGAGTCTTATTTTCTGCGCTCTGATCTGTCTCCTGCGCTTGGCGCTTCTCCACATCCAGCATGGCCTGGATCATGTCTCGTGCGCGCTGCCTTATTTCCAAATCCAAGGATTGGTCTTTATAACGCGGATCAAGCACACATGTGAGTTTAAGTCGCTTCGGATAAAAGTGCTGCTAAGTGAATAAATGTAATCGCTGTTAGTGCGCTGAGCCACGTTAATCAGTTTTCTTTTCTTTAACAGATTTCTGAGGGAAACCGCGTGAAACCTTGAGCGTTCGTTCATATTTTACATCTGACTAACTGTCTATATAGTATATATTTTAGACTGCATGCAACATTGTGGTAGAACACAAAAGGAAATCCTCGATTGACAAGCATTTTGCCACTGCAAAGCATAACATGAGATGTGCAGAAATGCAGGCAGGACGTCAGACAGATCACAATGACACAGGCTATGGTGTCCAGGTCAATTGCAAGCTCTGAAAGAATTAAGGTGAGTTATTAAGTTGGCTTGAGAAAGCCAACTTACTGAAATCCTATTTAAACTTCTTCTTCTTATTATTTTTCTGGCCGAAAAATTTTTGGACACTAACTCCTCCTAGACCGTTCAAGCTACATACTCCAAACTCGGGTCAGACCTTCATACTGTTCTGACTTGGTGTGCTATATCTTTTCAGACTGGTTTGAGTTACGGTATTCTTAAAAATTAATATAAAAAATCATAAAAGTGCCCATAGACTTTCATTGACAGGATGTTCAGATGACCCAAGCTCCAAATCCCATTAGACTAATCATGCTAGCAACATGCTAGTCGCATGCTAGTCATGCTAGCAACATGTTAATCATGTTAGTGTTCCGTTTTCTTCCCACGGAAAGGGCAACCCAGTGTACAAAAGGATATTACTCGGTATTCCACATTTGTTTGTTTATTTTTCCACAAGGATAATCAAGTAACCAGGTAATAAACCTGAAACAATAAGAAATACAACATTTCACTTTTCAAGTGCATACTACAAACAGCCTCTGTTATTTACCTCAATAGCCCAATAACAATAAGCAACATTAATCAAAATACAAATATATAATATCATAATCATCATTTCATCATTTTCATGTACAAGCTTCACACTTCAAACATTATTCAACATACTCAAATCCTACAAAGAACCTATGCATACAGTCTTATCAAAAGCAGAAAACTACAGCTTCCAAAATACCCCACGGCAAACCAGGAAGTATGTTAAATACCGATCTGCAAATCATACTTAATCAAACGTTTACAAAACTAAAGAAAGTAAACACAAATAAACACATATGACTTAACAATGTTAGAAGTCTAAATGTTGACTATGTCCCAAGGCTTCGCCACCCCGTCCAATTATAACATTTGAACATAGCATTATCTTTAACAGTTAACTAAACTGCTTAGATCTATCAAACAATAATGTTATCTTTAACATGCAATGAACATAACATGATACAACAACATAGCATGGTGACAGCAAACAACATGAAGCGTACATCATAACAGACAAGAAACCATTTAAAATTAAGAGAGCTTACCAAGTGGCTGCACACCGGGTTGAAAGTCATTACAAACAAATGAAGTTCATGCTTCCTTTTCACTAATAGACACCGGTCACATGTACTCACAGCACACTCCTCTCTTAAAGAAACACTACACTATTGGGCTGCTAAACCTCAAACATTTTCCATAAATTCTACTTACAACATTTGTAGCTCTAGTTTAAGGTTACCATTTGATTAAACATAAAATAAGAAATAACAAACTTCAGAAATGACAGAACTCCACAGAAAACACAACACCTCCCACTTAAGTTCCTGATCTGATGATCTAGAACTTACAAAAATGACTCAAAGGACCCACACTTAATGACACTTTTTTTTTTTTTTTTTCAACGTGCAGGTATAAGTGTCTAATTAAAGGAACGACAGATGGAAGAGCAACTCAGTCCAATGTCCAGGACAATCACATCCTGTGGGCAGGTATATAATGTACTGCCAGGTTATACAATATATGGGATGTGTAATGCTCTTACTTTTCCATGTATGTGCAATATGATTGGCATGGTGGCAGCGCTAGGCTTTCACCAACCAGCCAACAGGAGTAAGGGCTCTGGCAGAGAGGGGTTTGGGAAAAGTCGGGTGTCATGGTTGATAAGTTTCCTCCTCCACCGGGAGAAGAACCACCAGTCTTCTCACGTCTCTTCTGATAACAATCATGGACAGTGAAGAACTCTTTTTCCGGCCACCCACCAAGGAAACAGGGAAGCCAGCACATGTTGCGATATCAGCATCCCTGACAATCCCTTTACTGTCAGGATAAACTGTCAGAACCCGGCCCAGACGAAACTGACCTCTCAAAGCATTTGGGTCAGCAATCCAGACGAGGTCACCAATTTTGACATTCCTTACTGTTCGGTGCCACTTATGTCGAATGAACAGATTTGGACCAGCTAATTCCCTCCACTTTGCCCAGAACCGTTCCACACCGATTTGAATAGCCCTTAAACGACGCCAGGGATGGGTCTCTAGGTCAAGCCCACTAGTATCTCCTCCAAGTGATGCTCGACCCAGTATAAGGGAGTTAGGTGTTAAGTACTCAACCGAATCCTCCTGTTCTTGAGCTCTGGCATCGATTGGTCGTTCGTTTGTCAGGTTGGCTGCCTGATAAAACAGAGTTTGAAGCTCCCCCCATGTGAGAGACTTTGTAGCTTCTCCGAGGCTCATGAGCGCCCTCTTCAAAAGCTTCACAGCAGCCTCAGCAGCTCCATTCCTGTGGGGTGCATCTGCAGGGTGAAAATTCCACTTCCACTCAGTCTCGTTCTTAGCAGCTACATCTTCTATAGACACAGCCTGAAGGCAAGCTATAGGTTTATGCAGCTCACACAAAGCTGGCTGCCTCTGTCAGACCATAATATCCTTGGATGCCACCTCAGAGCAACAAAGCGAGAGTATGCTTGGAGGAAGCTTTCTGCCGACTGGTCATCAGTGATGTCCACATGGACGGCTCTTGAGGCCTTACAACAGAAAACAATACCCCAGACCTTCTTGCTTGTTCTTCTTTTAACAGCATCTTTCACCTCGAAGGGGCCAAAAAGGTCAAGGGTTGTATACTTAAATGGGCTTGCTCTTTCAGTACGCTCTTGAGGAAGATCACTCATTACTTGCTGACACATCTTTGCTCTTTTCTTTCTGCAGGTGACACAGTTGTTCAACACCTTCTTAACTGTTCTTCGTCCCTGCATGATCCAGGCTTTCCTTCTTGTCCGTAGAAGAGTAGAGGCAACACCTTCATGATTTTCTTCATGTGCCTCCCTAGCCAATAGGGTTGCGAGCCACGACTGGCACGGGATTAGCGGTACAGCCACTCTATCCTCATTCCAGCATTGAATTCTCCCTCCACAGAAAAAGAGTCCTGTCTTTTCCTCCTTCTGAACAACCAGGCGATCCAGGGTTGTATCCCGGAACTCAAGACCCTCTTGAGCTGCAAGAGCTAGATCTTTGAAAGCCGTTGATCTTTGTCCCACAGACAGGTATGGTCTTGCCTCCCACTTTGGCCGGACTGAGGCCTGGCTGTTTCCCAACCAGATTTCTACTGCTTGTCTCACCCAGGCAATGGTCCCGCATAACCGTGCCAGTGAACTGAACTTTCGGGGGTCCACAAGGCGCACAAGCGCAACACTAGTTGAGCCTAACCATTTCCTGGGCTGGGCTCCTACTGTAACCAGTGCCGAGAACGCCTTCCTCCGAAGTCCCCCGATCTCTTCAGCAACAAGGGGGTTGATCTCTCTGGCAGTTTTCACAGGCCAATCTGATTCAGGCAACTTCAAAAATTCTGGACCTTCCTGCCAGACTGATCCTTCAGCAAGCTCCTCAGGGGATGCCCCCCTTGTGATGAGGTCAGCGATGTTTTGTCTTCCTTCGACCCACCTCCAGCTATCTACAGATCCAGCCATTTGGATTTCTCCAATCCGGTTTGCAAAAAATGTCTGATAGCCATAGCTATCCTTCTGGATGGCTCCCAGGATTGTCTGACTATCGACAAAATGAATCCACCGATCGATCTTAATGTAGCAGTGCTTCTCGAAGTATATCTTCAGGCGGGATGCAAAGACAGCTTCGCACAGCTCTGCTTTAATGACATCACCTTTCTGGTCTAGAGGGGTGAGCTTGGCCTTTGATTCAACCAGCTTCACCACAATTCCTCCTTCTGTCTCCCACCGTAGATAAAGAACGGCTCCGTAGGAAGCTTCACTACCATCGGAAAACGTGATCCCCATTGGGCAACCTATGGCTCCAAGGGGTGTGAGACTCCTGTCAAATCTAAGTTGGCCAAGCCTTACATATTGCTCAAAGAGTTTTATTGCAGCCTCTCGAAGACGTGAAGAAAGAGGATCGTCCCAGGTATCCTTGGAGGGATGGTTTCTTCCTGCTTCCTGAAAGGACTCTCTTATGAGCATCACTCCTCGTTGCTTGGCAGGTGAGGCCAGGCCAATTGCGTCATAGAACCCTGCAATCTGACTCAACTGTATACGTCGGGTAAGAGGGTCAGGGGTGCTACCTCTTATCTCATCCTCTCGTAGATCCAGACCGGTCCTCATCTTTCCTCGTCTCCTTGAGAAGTTCACCGACGTCAAGACACGGAGTTTATCAGATTCTAGTTCATATCCCAATCCCAATGCCTTATTCTCCTCATCCCGCATCTGGTTGGGGAGTATCAGGGTCTTGGGTTCTGTTAACCTGATGTTGCTAGAGTCAGTGGGTTTTCCACTCCTCCCACTTTGGCCTGTCAGGACCCAGGGCTTGAGGGAAAAGCCACCTGCTTTTAGGATCTCTTCCACTCCTTTAGTCATCTTAATCAGAGTTTGGAGATCATCATGCGACGTCAAAATATCGTCCACATAGCAGTCCTCTGTCAGGATCCGACGCTCTTCAACCATAGATGTAAACTGAGGCAAATTTGCCGTCTCTCTCATGGCAACCTGAGCGATGCATCCAGCAGGCTTGTCACCAATGTTGACTCTGTTGACGGCAAACACACCGATTTCATCTTCGGGTTTATCCCTCCAGAGGAATCGATGGAGATGAACCTCTTCATCCTTCAGCCACACTGAATTATACATTTTCTTAACATCGCCAAGAGCAGCATACAATCTGCTCCTGAATTTCAGCAGGACACTTCGGATCGAGTTGAGGACATCAGGGCCTTTATGAAGGAGGTTGTTCAAGCTCAACCCTTTAAACTCCTGGCTAGTATTCCAGACTATCCTCACTGGCGTTGAGCTAGAATGAGGATTTGGGGCAACCAGATGGCTGATATACCAGATTGGGCCGTTCCATGCCTTGATCTCTTCCTTCGTGAGCTTGATAGCTGCTCCTCTTGATACCATCTCATGGATCTGCTCCCCATACGCCGCTTTCCAAACAGGTCCTTTTGCCAGCCGAACCTCTGTGTTCTGGAAAGTTGCTTCCACAGAATCGCTGGACTTACTTTCCATGGGTAGGCCGCATCCCAGTGTGGGGAGTCACTGTGTTTGTCTGCTAACACGTAAGAGAGACAGTCTTTTATCTTTTCTAAGTCCCTTTCTTCTCCAAGGGTCATCTCTTTGCCACCCGGAGGACACTTGCTGCACTTACAGCTCCCACATTTCGGGTCACATGCTGCGCCAATACTATCCCACTTAAACCACTCAAACACCTCCTTATTCGTGGCAGTGGTGCTGCTAAGAGTCACTTCTTCCATCCTTGTAGGGTCCCCACACATGTCTTTGATGTCCACAAGGACTTCCTTATACACCCTTGAGGATGTCCTCATAGACCTTGCAAAGTGAGTTTCAGACTGGTGCAGCGTTAAGTCCACTACCTCAAAGAGATCAGGGTGAGTACTACCAACAGTTTTGCCCAGTGGGCCGTCCCAGAGGACTAGATCTCCCTCCAACTTGAACGGCTGTGGAACTAAACGACCTTCCCGATGACTGATCAGAAGATCGATATTCTCAGGGCGGGCAAGCTCCTCTGCAGCGACATCAGGAAAGATCCTTTGCAGTTGTTGTGGAGTAACAGGTTGACTTATCTCCAGAGCAGTTTGTGCTCCATTACCATTCCCTTGATGGTCTTCACTCTTAGTCGCAGGGAGTATCTCTTGGTTGTGACTGTCGTTCTCATCCCTCCTATTCCATGGACAATTAACTTGATGCGCTCACCAATCAGTCCAAGGCGCTGGGCAGCATTGTTTGTTATATAATTGGTGTCAAGAGGCAAGGTCAATAAGAGTGCCTATCAGCTGTCCTGAGTTAGTGGTCGCTTCCAGTAACATCATTATAACTGGGTACTCTTTCAGTTCACCGCCAGCAGTGCAGATCATGGTTGAGGCTTTGTTGGAAAATGCCTTCCTAAATTCTGCTCTTAATTCCGGAGTGACTTTCGCCAGGAGCTCTTCTTGCTTAGTGGTCAGCCCGAGGCCCTTTTTCTCCACCTTTTTGGTACCTTGCACCTCGCTGCTAGCATCTTTTTCTTGAACGATGGACTTGGGACAGAGCAAATAATGGTGAGGATCTTCTTTACGACAGTCCATTTTACTGCAGAGGAACTTCAGGTTGCAACAGCCATCCTTTAGGTGGAAACACAGGCACTTATTGCATATCCCATGGGTCTTCAGATGGATCTTTCTCCTCTGGAGATCCATGTCCCTAAAGGCTTTGCAGGCAAACAACCTGCCAGCGTGTGTCTCATCAGCACAGGCAGTGCACAAGCCCAAGCGTGGCTTCAACTGAAATTCTCTTCGGCCTGAGGTAGCTTTGGAGAATACTTTCTTAACTCCTTTTTCTGATTTATCTGCTGGGCTTTTAACTGAAGAGCTTCCCTCTCTAGGGCTTACCTCCAGCTGATCCAACTCCTCCAGAATTGCCTCCTGCTTTTTCAGGAAGCGCATTAAGCAGTCGAAGTGGTTATGTGGAGCAAACCCATTTGCAGGCTTAATCTTATGTGCAATCCATTTCTCCTTCAGAAAGCTTGGCAGCTTGCTTTCAAGGGACTAACCTCCTCCTCTCCCAGAATCACAAGGTTACTAAGGGCCCGCTCTACTGCTTGGATCAGCTCAATTGCTTTCCTAGGATTGTCTCTCTTTACGGGGGATAGACCCTGAACCCGAAACGGTTGTCGAGGCGCCTGAACATTTCATCCGTTGATGCACAGCTATTTAAAACTAAATCTTTCTTCACCCTGTCACCAAGACTTGCCAGCAGGTGGAACCTTGTAACACCAGCCGTCATCTGTGGGTTTCCTAGCAGTTCCAGTTCTTTCCACTAAGCCTTCCACCGATAGTAGTCAGTCATGTCTCCCAAAAACATGGGAAGACGTGTTCTTTCAAGACTAATCTGTGGTCTGAAGCCATACGTTCCAGGATGCAGGCTAGAGATGCTTTGTGGTGGTGCATATGAAAATGCAGATGCTTCAGTAGTGGATACATGTGTTACACTGGGAATTTGGGACTGTATACCAGCTCTAATAGGCCCCTCACTGAACTCGCTATGTCCTCCATCAATACCTACATCTTCAACCTCTTCTCCCTCATCGACCTCTTCTTTCCGCTTCAACTTTTGCCAACCCCGCACCCAGTCATGCAATCGATTTACCAGTTTATATAACTGCTGCTTATACATGGTTATCTTTGCTCCAGAGACAAGACTTTCCCATTCAAGCACCTTCTGCTCAAGCATTTTGATTCTCTCCACCAGACTCTCTCTCAGGACTTGAAAGTCTTCCTCTGACCACTTCACATCAGTTTTTTCCACTTCAATACATTTCTCCTCTGATCCGTTGGCGTACAACTCAAGGTCGATATGGGCAAATTTGGACCACAATGTCTCCTTAGCGAGCCGGAGCGTTTCTGTATAAGTGGCAAGGCACATCGCCATTTTCTCCTCCACATGAGCTGCTTCTTTACTTACTTTTTCTTCCTCACTTCTTACTTCTCCTAGAGCGTCGACATATTCTAGTCCAGCGTCGTGCACCTTTCCAAAGTCTACACCAAGTGCTCTAATCTCGTCGATAAGAACTCTTTTTTCTAGAAGGTCTACAGTGAGGGACAGCTTGTTGGCTCTCTTGCTGAAAGAGCACTGTGCTGTTGAGCGCTTTCCTTTTAGGGCCATTAATTCTGTCAAATCCATCTTCCTTTCCCAGCAACTAACACAGAGGGTCTATTCAACTTATTCCTTTCCTGGTCAATGCTGATAGGGTGGTAGCAGACTTGGCTTAATGCACTTGAACCATTTGGTTTATTACTGTTCCGTTTTCTTCCCACGGAAAGGGCAACCCAGTGTACAAAAGGATATTACTCGGTATTCCACATTTGTTTGTTTATTTTTCCACAAGGATAATCAAGTAACCAGGTAATAAACCTGAAACAATAAGAAATACAACATTTCACTTTTCAAGTGCATACTACAAACAGCCTCTGCTATTTACCTCAATAGCCCAATAACAATAAGCAACATTAATCTAAATACATATATAAAATATATAAATATCATAATCATCATTTCATCATTTTCATGTACAAGCTTCACACTTCAAACATTATTCAACATACTCAAATCCTACAAAGAACCTATGCATACAGTCTTATCAAAAGCAGAAAACTACAGCTTCCAAAATACCCCACGGCAAACCAGGAAGTATGTTAAATACCGATCTGCAAATCATACTTAATCAAACGTTTACAAAACTAAAGAAAGTAAACACAAATAAACACATATGACTTAACAATGTTAGAAGTCTAAATGTTGACTATGTCCCAAGGCTTCGCCACCCCGTCCAATTATAACATTTGAACATAGCATTATCTTTAACAGTTAACTAAACTGCTTAGATCTATCAAACAATAATGTTATCTTTAACATGCAATGAACATAACATGATACAACAACATAGCATGGTGACAGCAAACAACATGAAGCGTACATCATAACAGACAAGAAACCATTTAAAATTAAGAGAGCTTACCAAGTGGCTGCACACCGGGTTGAAAGTCATTACAAACAAATGAAGTTCATGCTTCCTTTTCACTAATAGACATCGGTCACATGTACTCACAGCACACTCCTCTCTTAAAGAAACACTACACTATTGGGCTGCTAAACCTCAAACATTTTCCATAAATTCTACTTACAACATTTGTAGCTCTAGTTTAAGGTTACCATTTGATTAAACATAAAATAAGAAATAACAAACTTCAGAAATGACAGAACTCCACAGAAAACACAACATGTGTTACATCTGCCTAACTGTCTATATAGTATATATTTTAGACTGCATGCAACATTGTGGTAGAACACAAAAGGAAATCCTCGATTGACAAGCATTTTGCCACTGCAAAGCATAACATGAGATGTGCAGAAATGCAGGCAGGACGTCAGACAGATCACAATGACACAGGCTATGGTGTCCAGGTCAATTGCAAGCTCTGAAAGAATTAAGGTGAGTTATTAAGTTGGCTTGAGAAAGCCAACTTACTGAAATCCTATTTAAACTTCTTATTATTATTTTTCTGGCCGAAAATTTTTGGACACTAACTCCTCCTAGACCGTTCAAGCTACATACTCCAAACTCGGGTCAGACCTTCATACTGTTCTGACTTGGTGTGCTATATCTTTTCAGACTGGTTTGAGTTACGGTATTCTTAAAAATTAATATTAAAAATCATAAAAGTGCCCATAGACTTTCATTGACAGGATGTTCAGATGACCCAAGCTCCAAATCCCATTAGACTAATCATGCTAGCAACATGCTAGTCGCATGCTAGTCATGCTAGCAACATGTTAATCATGTTAGTAACATGCTAGCGACATACTAACAATATGCTAATCATGCTAGAAATATGCTAGCAACAATGCTAATCTTGGTAAAATAATGCTAGCTACATGCTAGTTGCATGTTAATCATGCTAGAAACATGCTAGCGACATGCTAGCAACATGGTGATCATGGTAGCAACATGCTAGTCGCATGCTAATCATGGTAGAAACATGCTAGTCACATGCTAATAATGTTAGAGACATGCTAGCAACATGGTGATCATGGTAACAACATGCTAGTCACATGTTAATCATGCTAGAAACATGTTAATCATGCTAAAATAATGTTAGCAACATGTTAATCATGTTAAAATCATGTTAGCATGTTGCTAAAAAATAACAACATTCTAATCATGATAGCAACATGCTAGTGGCATGCTAGTCATGCTAGAAACATGCTAGCAACATGGTAATCATGGTAGAAACATGCTAGCAAACATTCTAATCATGCTAGAAAAATGCTAGAAACATTCTAATCATGTTAACGAAAAGCTAGTCGCATGATAATCAACGCTAACATGTTAAAATCATGCTAATCATGTTAGCAACATGCTAGTCGCATGCTAATCATGCTAGAAACATGCTAGCGGCATGCAAGCAACATTCTAATGCTAGAAACATGCTAATGATATGCTAACAACATGTTAATTATGCTAGAAACATTTTAGCAAGATGATAATAATGCTAGAAAAATGCTAGCAACATGCTAGTCATGTTAGAAAAATTCGAACAACATGCTAATCATGCTAGAAACATGCTAACAAAATGCTAATCATACTAGGGACGTGCTAACAACATGCTAGTCGAATGCTAATCATGCTAGAAACATGCTAACAAAATGTTAATCATGCTAGAAACATGCTAACAAAATGCTAATCATGCTAGAAGCATGTTAGCAACGTGCTAGTCAAATGCTAATCATGCTAGAAATATACTAGCAACATGTTAGTCATGATAACAATATGCTAGAAACATGCTATTAACATGCTAGCAGAAACATGGTAGCGACATGCTAGTCATGCTAACAACATGCTATTCGCATGCTAATCATGCTAGAAACATGCTAGCAAAATGATAGTCATGCTAGAAACATGGTAACGACATGCTAGTCATGCTAACAACATGCTAGTAACTTGCTAATCATGCTAGAAGCATTAGTCGCATGCATTCTGTCTGTCAAACGAATCTATCTAATCATTTTTTTCTTTTGAACTAATCTATATCATTCTTTCTAACTAATCTATCTGTCATTCTTTCTAACTAATATATCATTTTTTTCTTTCAACTAATCTATCAATCTAACTTTAAACTATAAACTTCTAACTTCTTTAAACTTCTTCAAACTTTCTGGTCAGGCTTTCTAAAGCCAACTTAAAGTTTGTCTCAACAAACTTTTTTTCTAGTTTAAAATGTATGCATAGTTAATGTTAAAGTTGGTATATATTAGGGCTGTGCAAAAAATCTAATGCGATTTTCATGCACAACTTATCAGTAAAGATGCTCCTGTAATTAGTATATCTCCAGCATGTGCGTTCAGATCAGGGTTGCCAGGTTTTCACAACAAATCCTGCCCAGTTGCTTCTCAAAATGCAAAAAAATGTGTGTGTATAACCATTTCTCAGTGTTTTTGTTCTTTGAATTAGTTTTTTTTTTTATAATTAATGTTTTTTAATATTTCAATATTTTACATATAACTTATTATAATTATGAAAAATGGAAATTTGCAGCATTTCTCAACTTCCACTACCTTGTTAATTTTCTTTCTGCAGTATAATCACAACAAAAACCTAAAAAGCACCGCAACTTTCATTGCAATTTTTTGGAAAAGCTCACGCAACATAGGGCATTTTAGGTTGCAACAATCACAAAAAAGCCCCGCTAAACCCTGGAGAGACTGGTCAGCAACATGAACATTATATTTGACTTTCTCTCTCTATAACTCCAATATTTCATAAGTGTTAAATCAGAGATATACATTTCAGTTTAACATGTTACACAACTGTTTCTTATTTAATTCTCTCTCTCGGAGTTAAAACCTACAGCCAATGTGCAGCAACTGATGGAAAAGGGAGTCTTTTTGGTGTTTTTTTTCTTGCACAAATTATATTTATAAACTATAAAAATGTCAATAAACTCATTCTTTAATCAATCTTGAGTTTTGTCTTGTTTCTCTACAACCATTACAATATCTGGCTATATCATTTAGTGACTGCATATTCTGATTCCATCTTTATTTTACCTGAGAACGAGCAAATTAATTAAACTTAAGGAGCTTGATCAATATACAGTATAATTCAAGAAATTAAGACTTAGTCAAATTTTTCATTTGTTTAAAGATTTACGTACATTTGTAATTTGTTTTGTGTAAATTTAACCTCTGATAAATTTTGAATAAAAAAAAGTTTATTATTAAAAGTGTTTATGTTTTGAATGATTGGATTGAATGATCTGTAAATGACCAAACCAAAAAAAAAAAAGAAAAACATTTTATAAAATACAATAAAAATACTGCTGAGATTAAATGTCTTTGAAACAGTGTATGTACAAACTAAACCACCTGGGTCTTATAACTGTGGCCCTGAAACTGTAGGCTCTGATTGTGCAGGAACATACTGTAACAGTGAGCGCTGTGCGGGTCATTAAAAACAACATTAATATCATGTGCTTGTATGGTGTCTTTTGCGACGTCGAAAACGTCTTATTATATCATTATATTGCAGCTCTATCATATAATCTGACTCCTCACTCCTTCAGTTTAACAGTGTTTCACACACATCTGATGAACTGTTTGAGGAAACACAAACCTATCTTTTCTTCTTTGACCTCCTGCTTGATCCTGCAGGACTCTGCTTCTGCTTCATTCATGATCTCTGTGTGATCTTCAGGAGATGAAAACACTCCAGCGTTCATTCATTCATCAGTCAGAGACTGAGAAGCACAAACACACCGAGGGATACACATCTGTCAGAGGGAGAAGAATCATTTACACCTGATTGAACTCACACGTCGCGCATACACAGCACTTAGACAGCATTACTTCTCCTCACAGATCACTCTTTCGATCAAGAGATACACACGAACACATCTCAGAAGTCTGACTGAATGTGACAGTGTTCCTCACATCGCTACTACACGATTATTCCGGTCAGCGCACACACACACACACACACATTTAGCAGTGCACCACACGAACGACCCCGTGAAGAACGGCTGTAACGAGCGAACTCTGTAACTGTATGAAGTTTGTTTACCGTCAACTGCTTCTCACCTCAGAAGAAAGCCGAGGCGCGCGGGGTGACGTCACCGGCCAGCGACGCGAAATCCTTCTTCTTCCTCTGCATCTCATGTCAAAGTCGCATTACCGCCCCCTACGAGCCTGGAGTGTGATATATATATATTTTTTTATATTCAGTTTTTTTATTAATAAAATACTTACTTTTATACAGTTTGTAAAAATAATAAATTTAGCATTTTAGTAAAATTTTAATTGAATAATAGAACCTGAACCTAAGCAAACAATCAAATAAATAAAGGCAAAAGTCTTAACATTAAGACACTTCATCATTAGCGCAGGAAATATTCAGTGTAAATATTCAACATAAATTCAGTCTCCAATATCATTTAAATGCAGCCGGACACTGCTTCTTTTTCGGGAACTGAAAAGCCAAAAGATCATTTGTGATATTTATTTGACAAAAGTCCCTTGAGTTCGTCTACAATTTAGTAAAAAAAATATGATTGTGTAGAGCATAATATTAAACTTTTTCATAATTATGACTAGTACTTCTTTATAATTGAGAATATGCCTCATAATGACGAGAAACTTTCTCATAATAATGTGAATATATCCTCTATTGTATTCTACAACAAAAACAATCAGAGCGCCTCGCTATCACTAGTTGTATTTTGATCTCCTGGGTCCGCTATTAGCTTATAGCCCGTTAGCATCGGCGGCGTGGTTGTTGCTAACCGCGCTTACATTGCTAATACTCTTTTCACACACATTACCATTGCTGTACTCACTGTTACTTGCTTTAATGGAGGATGTATGTCTACCTTTGATTGCAGCTGAGGCGAGCTGCATTCGGTGCAGTAGTGATGCGTGGGTCTGGGGAACGAATCAGTGAACAAATCATTTTGGTGAACGAACGAGCTGGAGGCAGTGGAGAAGCAGATTTGTGACCTGGAGGTGAGGCAGGCCCAGAGAGCAACATCTCCAGGACACTTCGCTCCATGTGACTAGTAAGACAATTCTCAGATCACTATTATGATGAGTTTTGTTCCACCCGCTTAAATGATAAAAGTACTTGCGCTGTAAAAACTATTAAGACTGTTTCTGTTCCCCGAATAGTGTGGTTAAAATATAAATATAATGTAGGATCTATAAAAAATCTTATCGTAATTAAACCAGAAGCATGTAAAGTAAATGAACAAAAACAATTTTTAAAGTTTGGGCTCATAAATATTAGATCACTCACACCCAAAGCAGTTATTGTAAATGAAATGATCACAGATAATAGTTTTGATTTACTCAGCTTGACTGAAACCTGGCTAAAACCAAATGATTATTTTGGTCTAAATGAGTCTACTCCACCAAACTACTGTTATAAACATGAGCCCCGTCAGACTGGTCGTGGCGGGGGTGTTGCAACAATATATAGTGATATTCTCAGTGTTACCCAGAAAATTTAGTGTATTTTCATCTGCCATGGATCTGAGGAATCACACAGTCTCGGGGGTTTGTTTCCAGAAGAAAGATTTTATTTTCAAGAGAAAATAAAACTGAAAAAGCTCTGCAGAACAGTCTGTCGAGTCTGTCGGTTCTCTATTTTATATACAGTGCTTCTGAAGGCGTGCCCATGTTCAATACATTTAATACATACGGTTCTGTTTATCAACTCTTTTACCTTTTATGGCTGTCTCCAGCTTGCTTTTAGGATGTACAATTTCTTTTAAGTGAAACGAGGAGGCCTAGTCATATATTTTGTCTTATGTCAAAACAGGACATCCAACTTTACTATATGCTGTATTTTGGTAATGTCTGCACCAAGGAGGTCTGATCATATATTTGGTCTAATGTCCAATAGGCTGTGCAGCTGCACCATATACTATACCCCTGCACTCTCTGCACATTACATCCTCACGCAGGCCTCTACATACAGTCAAATGCATGATTATAACAGTAGGATAACTTGATACATAAATGGCTAGATTCACATCGATTATGCCTGATAAGTTTACATATTGACCAAAAAAAATCTTCTTCAAAAACAGGATACAGGTTTAACTCATTTGAAATACTTCAACTTAATGTTACACTGTCAGGTATGTATCTCTTGCTCTGTAAGAATTTGCAGATTTCCTCTCAGAAAGAAAGAAGAAAAGAGAGAAAAGAGAGCCGGCTCTGCCTCACCATTGGTTATGCAGGAAAATTATTAGCCCCCCCTTTTACATGACTATGACAATCGTTCTCATAATAATTACTTGCAGTAGTTTCCCATAATACTGAGAGACTTTCTTGTAATAATGACTTTGTCAGAGTTAAAAACTACAATTATTATTGCTTCATGCACAAACATGTCATAAACATTTTGTCATACAAATATCCTAAATCATAAACATCCTAAAGATCCTATTTTCACAGGAAACCTACAGCATAATGGTCAACAGGGGGCGCTGCCTTCAAGTTAGCCTCCTTTTATTTGATAACAATAAGTGAAAATCATATCATAATTTATTTTACATCCAAAAATCAAAACAATATTTCTTTCATATGTGTGTGTGCGGGGGGCCAGACTAATGAGTATCTATGTAGGTACACAAACTTACGAACCGCTTGATGAATCTTTTATTCTCAATGCCAAAACACTGAATACTGTCAATTATTCCATCAGTCTGTGACAAACAACAATGCAGATATTTCACTTATTAGTGTTTCACATAAAACCAGCATCTAATGATTTAACTACATTCCAGTAGCTTCAGATTATAATGAATAAGATACTGAGTATCTTTGGTGTACCAGTACAATGAAGCTGTAAAAATAAGAAATTGTAGTATGTTGTTGTACCTGTTCTTCAACAAACACTGAGATACGTAGTTTGCACAGATTTTTTTTTTTATGGAGGCTTCAACTTCTGCCCAACCCCCATAAAAATGTTTGATTAATTAATTTGTGATAGCTTCGGTTCCTTTTAAAAACTAATTTGAAACAGCAGCAAACTGGGTCAGGTCCTCTGATCTGAGTCTGGATGGATTCAGCGTGTTTTTCGAACAGAGCGAACATCAGAGAGTACAAGGCAGTCCCTCCAGGACTCTTTTGTGTGATTTTGGAGATCAAAATGACTGATTTTGCTGCAGCTTTTCTCAAAATTTGCAATGATATTTGCAGCATTTCTTCTAGTTTTGCAGTGAAAATATACCACAGAGCACATTCTTCTGACACTGTTATGACTCTTCTGACTTGGAGAGCCACTGTAAAAATACGTAACATTATAAAATACACTGACATATTAAACACACTGATTAAACTGAGGAGTTCAACGAGTGATGTTTTGCTGAAATTACCTGTTAAGTGGCCACCCAATCTTTCAGTCATCTACGTTGGATGCAGGCTTTCAAATAGCTCCGCTAGTCAGTTAATATATATATATGTGTGTGTGTGTATTAGCACTATTGTTTCATTAATTCATTATTATAAGGAGTAATAGGCTGAATTGCAAATAGGTAGCCTAATTCTAACACACGGCATGACTATCCATCATTACATTTTTATATTTCTGTAGCCTACACAATAATATTCTTTTACACTGTAATCCTTTTGTTTTTAATATTAGGCATGTTTGTGTGATGTGCATCCCTGTGTGTAATAAACAAAATCAAAATTAAATAACAAATAATATTTAGGTTTGAGTTTGTCCATGGCGCAGTCTATTTTCAGCTCCTTAAAATAGCAATGCACCAGAACACACCTCTTTTTTAGACCAGCACACCCATGGGCGCACTAATTAAACATGGCACTGGACAGGAAAATGCATACGGTGCGGGACTGAAACTAGCAAACACACTTGCTCTGCACCCAGTGTATGATAGGGCCCATTGTATCAGGCACACACTTTTGACAGCAGGTTTGGACAATGAATATTTATGATATCACACCTGATCAGCATTGCCACGGATGGAGCATCAGTCACGACAGGTACTTCCCAGAACAGTAAAGAGCCAGACCCGAAATGTGTTAGTGGAGCATTTAGTGTGCTTAAAAAAAATACTGCGGTGACAATCAATCTTTGTCTGGCTTGAATATTTTAAATAGTCTGTGTGCACTCATGGGAGGACATCTTTTGTTTTCTTGGATGTTACTTGTGTCTCAGATTGGACTTCAGATACGGGTTTTCTACGAGTGTTGTTCATATTGAAAAAAGATTTTCCTTGTTTGATTCTGTGGAAGATTTTCTGGTAACACTTTAAAATAATGGTCCGTTGTTAATAAGTAACTACGCAGGAAGTAATAGGTAGTACTACATTAACACTTAACTTAATACTATTGTATTAATACTTAATACTATTGTTAATAATTACCATTATTTTAAAGTGTTACCGATTTTCTTAATAAGATTTGACTCAATCAAGTATAATCAAGATGAATCTAGTCACATATATGCATACGTGTCTTATTCCATTATAATCATATAGCCTTCGTGTGGAAGGAATGTGCCTATGTCTGCAAAAAACATCCTGACCACCACAGATAGGAAACATCTGGAAAAACATGCAATGGGCATCTTTTCTTTACCATAGCAAGTCTATAGAGAGGTTTTAAATTTTTAAGCACAAGGAAAAGTCGGAACGCCCTGTATAGGTTATTTAATGGGATGCCACTGAGCATTCGGGAGATCTTCTCACAGAGAACATCTCGGCTTTGTTTCTCTCTGAAATAAAGTCTATCTTCTGGAAACAAAACCCGGAGACTGTGTGATTCCTAAGATCCATGGCAGACAAAAATACACTACAATTCCTTAACTATTTATTGATTTTCCTAGAATACTCACTCAGTGACTTCAGAGTTTTATGTTTATTCCTACCTGCAGTGAGAAAGAAATTATAGACTTAGTTTAAACCTATCCTGAGTATGCATTTCTGTTTGAGCTTCATTCCACGTTTCAGATTTTCGTTATCCTTGCTTCTGAAGAAATTTGACACAACAATTTTTCTTGTCATGCGGGAGTAGGTCTGCAAAGGAGCAACAGTCAGGTGAGAATAGAAAGTAGACAGCCTCTCACACACAATGCCACTGTGTTCCCAAGATTCACTGCAGTCATTGAACCCTTATGTTGTTTTAATTGTCTGCCAATTTCCACGTACATTTCATCAGAAAAGCAGTCTCAACAAGAAATGATTAATTGTCTTTCAGTCAACTGAACTGAAATAAATGTTTTGGTTTCTCAGAAAAGTCAGTGCACAAAGAGATTGAAGAGCAGAATGAAGAAGCAGATTGAAGAAGGCACAACAGAGAAAGGGCAAGATCATGATCCAGGTCAGAAAATCAACAGAGTGGTTTTGGATAATGTGTCTGGTCAGTTAATAAAGACAAACGAAGTTACAATTTCTTTAGTTACCAAACTCGTATTTGTCCTTGATTGTCACAGTACAGGGACAGAGAGAGCATGAAGAAGAGGAAGACATGAGTCAGGAGAGAGAGAGAGAGAGGACAGACATACAGAGAAAGAAATGTCCCGATAAAAGCACAGACAGCAGCTGCACTTTTAGATCAGTTTGGCTTAAGAGAAAAGGACAGGCCCAAAACAGGCAGAATTACTCTATTATCCTCAGGAGAACGTTGGCTTACAAAAAAGATAATTCCAGCCAATCTGGTTTCAAACTTTTGCTTGGCTTGAGTACTCAAAGAAGACAGATTCTGCCTACTGCTTTGCCTTCCGTGTCTTTGGTACAAAACCCGAGGCATTTGTGAGTAGTGGATACAAAAACTGGAAAAAGGCGCTTAAAAGTATTTCACAAACATGAGGGGACTCAGTCACACATGGATTGTATTGTTTCCTGGAAAAGTTACAAGGCTAGTGCATTACAGGGAAATGTTATGCAGCAGATTGAAGCAGCAAATGCTGATGAAATTAGACAAAGAAGGGGATGTTGGGGAAGCAAGCTGTTTGTGCGAGAGGTCTTTCAGTGCTCTTCCTCATCTCCGCAGCTGGCTAAAGAGAACAGTGGGTCAGAGCAGGCTTCATCAACTGGCAGTTCTGGCCATCGAGAAAGATGTTGTTGAGCAGTTGGACCATGATAAAATTATCAACAGGTTTGCTACTGTTAAGGAGAGAAGACACAGGTTGATGCTCAGTCATTGTGCTGCAAAAAACTTTGTCCCTGCTTCTCACAAGCTGCTTCATTTTCACTTGCTTTTCTTTCGTACTGATAGTTAACCACCGCCCCCACTTTAGTCAAGCCTCATACCGGTGTTGTTTATAGTGCCGATATGGATAATCAAAGTTTATGGCTATTGTGTTATTTTCTGGTTAAAAGTTTATTTTGTCAGAAAAAAATCCTTATCTAAGGTTTCTATGTGAGCATAGAAATGCAAACAGTAACATGTTGTGTTTGTACTGGTAACATGTGTACGTACAGTGAATAATGAATCAGGAAGTCTTCATGGTAAAAAAAAAAAAAAAAAAAAAATCTACATTCCCAACTCAAAATGTTCTAGTGAGTGACCACATATAAATGTTTTTACAGTGTTGTATATGGCTCAGTCAGTACTTCTACTCCCATATATGAAATCAGGAAATACAATGGTATAGTGGATTCTAATAAGGTTAGAAGTATACAACCCTACCCTAATAGTAAAATAATATTTAATCATACCCTTATTGGGGACTAAGCACCACTAAAATGGAAATCCTAGAATCGCTCCTGGTTGGTGCATTGATAAAAACGTTCTTTGTGATTTCACTGCTCCAGATGTGGGGTCATGATGGAGTTTCTACCAGATAAAAAATTTGTTTTACAGCACAATATTTCTATTTATCAATGTGCTACGTATGTTGAATTGAATTGAATGCCTTTATAGTCAATGTATTTTTCAGCATTCAAAGAAATTAGGACCACTGCTCCTGGCTGGTGTTAGATAAACAAACGTATAACCACTAGGGGTGGAACGGTTCAACATTTTCACTGTTCAGTTTGTTCCACGGTTTTAGAGTCACGGTTTCGGTTTGGTTGTTTATGGAGAAACTATACTTTAAAAAATTATATATCTAACTACAAGCAACAGCACAAATAAATACAATAGAGTAAAGATAAAAATAAAATAAACAGTGATATTGTTTTTTTTAGCATTCATTCTAGCATTAGTTTTTAGGTACAGAAATTTAATAAAGTAATCAAATGTAAAACAGCATCACACATTTGACTGTATAAATTAAAGATTGTTCTTTATTAAAGTTACAAAAGCTTTATAATCAAGAGCAGTGAGTGATTTCTCTGTTGTTGCTTTGGCTGTTAAATGTTTAAACTGACAAAGCTTAAATTAATTTAGTTTTAACACATATCAACATGTGCTGTTCAGGTATCATCTGTGTGTGCGTGCTTATCAGCACCCGGGTGATGACAGAATAAATGACTGCTCATATTCCAGCATACTGCAATCACATTGATCAAGAGTGCATGGTTTGACCATGTTTTTATGTCTGGGAATCCAGAATGCACATGCATCAACAAAAACATATATTAACTGAACCCTGTTTGTTTTATGTGTTATTTATAGCAAACCATATTACAGATGCTTTGTCAGATTTAAGTTGAACCGCGTGTGCCGAACTGTGTGTGGTGAACCGTTGTTTTTTTTTTTCGGCAAACCGTACTGTCCCTAATAACCACAAACAATAGAGTGCCAAAGTTATGACGTCACTTTGTAGGACAACCCGGAAGTTAGCGTCGCATGGGTTGCGTCAATCGAAAAGCCATGCATTTTTCACATAGACTTTTGGAAAATCGCAAAAAATAAGATCTGTGTTCAACAAAGAGTTATGAGCCTTACACGTTTCATCAAGCTTCCTCAAACTTTATTTAAAAAAACACGCTTGCTCATTATGATCTGCGCTGTGTATGAAGACTTACCCACTTTTCCATGAGAATATTGCCTATTGTTTTTTTTTGGGTTTTTTTTCTCCAAAAATTTTAGAAACAAATTTTATGTGTGCCTCTCTGAGATTTTTTAAATCTTTTGTTAATGTTTTATTTTTCGTTTATTATTTTGTAAGACACAAAATTAAACGGTTAAAAAATTCAACGGTTAAAACGATTCAGTTAGATTTGGTGAACTGGTTCAAGAAGATCCGGTGACAGCGAATGATTCGTTCAGGAACTGGATATCACAAACTGCTTTGTTTTGAACTCTCTCTCACAACAGACACGGAAGAGAAGACAATGCTTAATAAAGTCGTAGTTTTTGCTATTTTTGGACCAAAATGGATTTTCGATGCTTCAAAAAATTTGGTGCAGGTTGTACCAGTGGGCCTTGTTTGAAAGTGTTTATTTTGTATGTTCGTTCTGTTTGTTTGTGCTATTTACACAGTGTTTACGTTTTTTTCAAGTTTGTAAGTGTCCAGGTACAGAAACCGAATAATTAAATGTAAAAGCGTCTTGGACCTCTGCGTAGGTTGGCCAACAAGCTTGATGTTGAAGGTAGGGCCAATGTCTATAAGGCACAAGTCAGGAGTACCATGGAGTACTCATGCCTTGCCTGGATGAACGCATCACAGACCACCCTTGGGCAGCTTGACAACATCCAGAAAAAGGCACTGAAAATCATTGGGAAGGATGAGGACACTCCCCTAAGGAAATATGCAATCAGCCAGCTCAGCCAACGTAGAACTGTTACAGCTTTTTAAAATGCACACTGAAAACTGTCCAGAGGATCTCAAAGCTCAACTACCCCCACCAGATCTCCCTTGCCGAACCACTCGGAGAGCACGACCAAGTCACGCCCTAAAACTCCCCAAGTCCAACACCAAATGCTTGGGGAGGAGTTTTCTTCATTCGGCTGTAACAACTTGGAACTGCCTCCCCTGTACTGTGGTAGGTGAAATCACCTCAAAGAATGTCCAGGCCTTCAAGAAGAGACTAAACAAACACCTACTCAGCTAAAAAACTGTAATCTCCTGATGCTTAATGTCACTTATCCTATATATCTAATCCTGAGCAGCTGCAGATCACGATAGGCTCTCGGAACATAGACTGTTAATGCCTGTATCTGCATAAGCTTAAATAAAAAAAATAGCACTGTAAAAATTAAACGTACAGTCAAACCAAAATTTATTCAGACACCTTAAACATTTCTGACATTATCAGTTTATTTGCTATAGTTTAGAAAATGGTAATAAAATATGACAAGAACTCAGAGTTAAACTGTCAGAACAAATTCATCTTGATAATTTCAGATAACTTTGAATGTAACCCATTACATATCTTTTTATCACACAAAACAAACCAAAAATTAAGTTTGTTAGAGGTTCTGAATTTCGGTTTTGATTACTTTCGATTAATCATCCAGCCCTAGTTAATGACATAATTTTGCTATCTGGGTGAACTAACCCTTTAACTCCTTAAAGTGAGGACTGTTAGAAGTATTTGAGTGTCTATCTTTTTTTATCTCTTTCAACTATCTGTTTTTCTCTGGGAGACTGTTTTGCTCTCAACTGTAAAATGCTCTTATTGAAAAAACTTCAAACTTTCAGGCCATGCTGTGATGGCTGGTGAAAGGACAGTCCGGAAACAATAGCGAGTTAACAAGTTTTAATGAGATGATGAGATATGGTACAAAGACACACAAAGAGGATGAGGCGGTAACACTCCATAGGGATGATAGACGGTGAGAAGTCCAGGCGGTAATGGAGTGTAGGTGAGGAATCCGGGTCTTGATGGTGTGACGCAGCAGGAGAGAGTGGCACAGGAACTGCGGGGAACAGAGCCGAAGGTAAGTGTCCGTGGCTGAGTGATCGTGCGGAGAGTGGATGAGGTTCTGGGCAAACACAGACATCCAAACGCAAACTACACAGAACGGGGTAAACACAACGACATGAAACAACGATCTCACAAACACAAGACATGAGACAAGCCATTATATAGGAGATGAGTAATGAGTGGCAGCTGTTGCTGATACAATTAACGGAGACGCCCACAACTAATCAGTGCAGACGCAGAACACACAGAATTCACCACAAAGTGTAAACAACTCGAGATCACGGTTTACCAACCGTTACAGTACCCCCCCCCCCTCTAAGAACTCCTCCTGGAGTTCCCAGAAGGGCCTACCTGCTGATTGAATTCATCAATAAGGGAGTGATCCAACATGTCCCTAGCAGGTACCCAACTCCTCTCCTCCGAACCGTAACCTTCCAAGTCCACCAGATACTGGAATCCTCGTCCCCTCCGTCTCGAGTCCAGAATACGATTAACCGAATATGCTGGTTCCCCTTCTACGAGACGCGGCGGCGGGGGAACCGGAGTAGGCGGATTAATACGTGCATAAAACACAGGTTTAATTTTGGACACATGAAAGGCAGGGTGTATCCTCTTGTACGCAGGAGGTAGTTTGAGGCGGACTGTCACCGGACTAATGATCTTGGTGATAGTGAACGGGCCGATAAATTTGGGAGCTAGTTTATTAGAAACGGATGGCAATGGAATGTTACTGGTAGAAAGCCACACTTTTTGACCCACGACGTAGACGGGAGGCTTTGACCGGTGGTGATCGGCCTTGGCCTTAGTGCGCTCCCTCACCCGGAGCAGAGTCTCACGGGCTCTGGTCCAGGTGCGGTGGCACCTCTGGACAAACGCATGAGCGGATGGGACCGCGACTTCAGATTCCAGACTGGGAAACGCTGGTGGCTGGTACCCTACACTACACTGAAACGGAGAGAGGCCCGTAGCTGACACTGGCAACGAATTGTGGGCGTACTCCACCATAGAGAGTTGTTGACTCCAGGAAGAAGGATTCTTGGAGACCAAACAACGTCCTTTCTAAATCTTGGTTGGCTCGCTCAGATTGTCCGTTGCTTTGGGGATGATAACCCGACGACAAGCTAACTGACGCTCCTAATAACTTGCAAAACTCTTTCCAAAATTTGGATATGAACTGGGATCCCCTGTCTGAAACCACGTCTACCGGGAGGCCATGGAGCCGAAAGACGTGATCTAAAACAGTAACCGCTGTTTCCTTGGCTGTCGGTAATTTGGGCAAGGGAATGAAATGTGCCGCCTTCGAGAACCG
Organism: Carassius auratus; assembly: GCF_003368295.1. Lineage (NCBI taxonomy): Eukaryota > Metazoa > Chordata > Actinopteri > Cypriniformes > Cyprinidae > Carassius > Carassius auratus. Next base: position 399,557 of record NW_020523543.1, read on the forward strand.
GTCCACTACAGTCAAAACGACTGTCATGCCATTAGAGGGCGGGAGGGCGGTAACAAAATCTAGAGCGATATGTGACCAGGGTCTCGAAGGGACAGACAGCGGTTGAAGGAGCCCATCAGGAGGTCGGTTAGATGACTTACCACTGGCACAAACTGAGCAAGCCAAAACAAAATCGCGGACGTCGCGAGCCATACGTGGCCACCAGAATCGTTGTCTAACCAACCCATTAGTTCTACTTATCCCTGGATGACAAGCCATGTTGGAACAATGACCCCACCGGACAACTTCGGACCTTAACTCCTCCGGCACAAATAAGCGGTTCGGTGGGCAACCGGACGGAGGCATTAACCCTTCTAAGGCCGTCTTGACCTTCGACTCGACCTCCCATACGAGTGCTGAGACAACTAATCTCTCAGGCAAAATACACTCGGGAGTAACAGGACGGGCGGAGGGATCAAAAAGACGTGACAAAGAATCGGGTTTAACATTCTTGGAACCCGGGCGGAACGATAGGGTAAAATCAAAACGGCCGGAAAAAAAGTGCCCACCGAGCCTGCCTGGAATTGAGTCTTTTAGCAGTTCTAATGTACTCTAAATTCTTATGATTGGTCCAAACAATAAAGGGAACCCCTGAACCCTCTAAACAGTGGCGCCACTCCTCCAACGCTAATTTGACCGCCATCAACTCTCTATTGCCAATGTCATAATTACGTTCAGCAGGAGATAAAAACGCGCAAGGGTGGACCTTATCATCTGAAGCAGCACATTGGGACAACACTGCTCCTACCCCCACCTCTGATGCGTCGACCTCCACCACGAACTGCCGTGTGGGATCAGGGGCGACAAGGATGGGAGCCGAAACAAAGCAGCTCTTCAGGTTAGAGAACGCAGTTTCAGCTGCGTCAGACCACCTGAACGGAGTACTGGGGGAGGTCAAGGCTGTCATAGGTGAGGCTAGTTGGCTGTAATTACGAATAAAACACCGATAGAAATTGGCGAACCCCAGAAACTGCTGTAGGGCCTTACGGGAATCTGGAGATGGCCAATCTATCACAGCCTTTACCTTGTCAGGGTCCATTCGTATTCCCTCAGACGACACGATAAACCCTAGGAAGGGAACCGACTGTGCATGGAATACGCACTTCTCCGCCTTGACAAAAAGCCCATTCTCTAATAACCTCTGGAGCACTCGTCTGACGTGTTGGACATGTTCCTGGAGAGATGAAGAAAAAAATCAGTATGTCATCCAGGTAAACATATATAAACTGATCTACCATATCTCTTAACATGTCATTCACAAGTGCTTGGAAAACCCCGGGCGAGTTGGAGAGCCCGAACGGCATAACCAAATATTCAAAGTGCCCTCTAGGGGTATTAAAGGCAGTTTTCCATTCATCCCCCTTCCTGATGCGGACCAAATGATAAGCGTTACGTAAATCCAATTTTATGAATACAGATGCTCCCTGCAACCTCTCGAAAGCTGAAGACATGAGTGGTAATGGGTAAGTATTCTTAATAGTAATGTTGTTCAGCTCTCGGTAATCAATACAAGGTCGCAGAGAACCATCCTTCTTACCCACAAAAAAGAACCCCGCCCCCGCTGGAGATGAGGAAGGACGGATGAACCCAGAGTCTAGGGAATCAGAAATATATTTCTCCATGGCCTCCCTCTCAGGAATAGAGAGAGTATAACTTGCCTTTAGGTGGAGATTTACCTGAAACTAAGTCTATGGCACAGTCGTAGGGACGATGCGGAGGAAGAGAAGCAGCCCGGGACTTACTGAACACTTCCTTCAGGTCCAGATACTCAACGGGCACGTTTGGCAACGCCATGGTCTCCTTCTGAAAGACAGACACAGGAACAACAGGACAGGCAGAAACCAAACAAGACTCATGACAACTTTCACTCCACAATGTGATAGTGTTCGAACCCCATTCCACTCGTGGATTATGTTTGAACAACCGGGGGTGACCTAAAACAATGGGAGCAACAGGGGAGTCCATGAGAAAAAAGGATATGGTTTCTTGATGGTTGCCGGATGTGATGAGTGTGATGGGTTCAGTATGGTGGGTGACATGAGGCAGTTCCTGGCCGTTGAGTGCGGTGACATGGATGGGGAGAGACAAAGGAAGGACAGGAATGTTCAGGTGATGTGCAAGTTTAGATTCCAATGAAATTACCTTCGGCTCCGGAGTCCAGAAGAGCTTGGCATTCATGTTGATTCTTCCACCGCAGTTTCACCGGAAGGAGGGTCGATGATGTGGGTGAGGGCTTCTCGGCGGAGATCCCACCCGATAGTAGCCTCAGGTTTACTATCGGGCTGACTCTTTTACCGGTCAAGAGTAGTTGTTATGATAAGAGCCTCCACAGTACAAACATAGTCCTTGGGACCTCCACCGTTCCCTCTCCCTCCGGGATAGCCGAGCTCGACCCACCTGCATGGGCTCGTGATCGTCGACAGAACCGACCGTATTCTCTCGACTCAAGCGCCCCCTACTGGGAGAGAAGGGTAGTCTGGAAGGACTGTGTTGGCGGCCCAGGCGATTAAACCTGGCCTCAACCCGCAACGCCAGGTCGATGAGTTCGTTGAGGGTAGGGGGCAGCTCGAGGAGGTAGATTTCCTGCTGCACACGGTCGGATAACCCATGCAGGAATCTATCCCACTGCGCCGCCTCGTTCCACTGGCACGCGGCCGCCAGGGTACGGAACTCGATGGAATATTCGGTGACAGATGAATGTCCTTGTCGGAGTTCCAAGAGGGGATGGGTGGCCTCCCTGCCGGTCACGGCCCGGTCGAAAACTCTCTTCATCTCGTCAGATAGGAGGTGGAACGAGGCACAGCACGGATGTTGATTCTCCCACACCGCCGTTCCCCATAAGGCAGCCTTGCCCGATAAAAGGGTGAGCGTGAACGCTACCTTGGATTCTTCTGTGGCGAAAGTGTGGGGCTGCAGGGCAAAATGCATAGAGCACATAAGGAATGTTCTGCAATAAGTTGGCTCACCAGCGTAACTCTCCGGCGCCGGAAGTCGCGGCTCAGGCCGGAAGTGGTCCTGGGGAATCCCCGGGGGGAACGGTCGGCGCAGGCGGGGCGATGGGCGCAGTGGGAGACGTGAGCTGATGGATCTGCTGGGTGAGCTCAGACACCTGTGCCACCAGCACTTGGACAGCGCGTCCGGTGTTCGAGATGCTCTCCTGCTGCTGATCCATTCTCTTGATGCTATGGTGCATGAAATCGGTGAGGGTGTTGGTGCTCGCTGCTTCCATGTGGGTGAGATCGTTCTGTGACGGCTGGTGAAAGGACAGTCCGGGAACAATAGGGAGTTAACAAGTTTTAATGAGATGAGGAGATATGGTACAAAGACACACAAAGACGATAAGGCGGTAACACTGCAGAGGGATGATAGACGGTGAGAAGTCCAGGCGGTAATGGAGTGTAGGTGAGGAATCCGGGTCTTGACGGCGTGAGGCAGCAGGAGAGAGTGGCACAGGAACTGCGGGGAACAGAGCCGAAGGTAAGTGTCCATGGCTGAGTGATCGTGCGGAGAGTGGATGAGGTTCTGGGGAAACACAGACATCCAAACGCAAACTACACAGAAGCCAGACAGGGGTCAACACAACGACATGAAACAACGATCTCACAAACACAAGACGTGAGACAAGCCATTATATAGGAGATGAGTAATGAGTGCCCAGACAGCAAGCCAACATTGAATAAACATTGTTTTTCCATCTGATTCATCATTATGGTTGATATTGAAATTTCAATGCAAAATAAATGTTGAATCACCATTATCATATCGATGAAAACCTGATGTTATTAATGTTGATGGCAACAATATTGGAACAACATTGATCTATAGTTATCTTTATGATTGATTAAGCATTGATATTTGGTTACCGGGTGATCCCTGAATGTGTTGAAATGTAATTGATTTATAGTGGACAGAGAAACGATGCGGTTGTTGAAAAGTCATCGAAATATAGTTGAACGGGAAATATGATAGAAAATGCATCGAAATATAGTTGACCAGGAAATATGATTGAAAATGCATCGAAATATAGTTGACCGGGAAATATGATTGAAAATCCATCGATTTTTGGTTGACCGGGAGATCAACGGGTGGTATACCCAACGTACTGCACCGGACACAGCTCATTTCTGGACCCTTGGCACAAGCGTACAGGTAAGCTTGCTTAATGTTCGATATGAACCCAGACAGCACAGGCACGCGGTGTGTTTTTATACAGTCTGTGGGCAGCTGAAGAGACTGGCTCATTTTCAAATAATGTTACCGTTAACTTGTTTAGACAACGGTCACGGTAAATTAATGTTAAAGCCTTGCGTTTCCAGCAGTTTCTCGGAAGGAAAATGTAAAAGCGGTTTATTAAAGAGAAGTCCTCACTGCTTTATCGTCGTGTTTTTCACTCTTTTACAGGCTGCCAGAAAGAATCCGTCTCTATAGTGAGTGATTATTGAATGAGGCTGTACATTATAAATGTAATGTTTTAACTCAAGATGTTTGTTTGTGTGAATGCTGTGTGTGCGGTGAGTTCTGCGTGAGCGGGGAGCAGAGTTGCCATGGAAACGGCGGGGCGTCAACAAAAAAACCGTTACTGGCAAGCAGTAATCTCCATCTCTTGCTGCGGTTTACGCTGTTTTAGGTAAGTTTAGTCGCTAAAATCACACAAATATGATATACAAATGTTTCTGACACGTTTCTTACTTGTTATTGACATGTTTCAATTAAATTTACTTTATAGAAATGGTTTAGTGTCTTCGAAAAAGTCCGTTAGCGTCTTAGCAGTTTTCAGGTAACGTTAGGCTAATTTTGAGCTCTTGTTGATGAAACTCTGGGCTTTTCAACAAATCTTCGTGTGTGTATGAGATATTTTGATGGCTCTGTGAATGTTTTGCTGGTGATTTGTCAGTGTTTTTTTTTGGAAAAGGCTGATTTACTGAATCGATGACGTCACTTACACTTAATCGGCTGAAAACAAGTTCACATGAGTTTGATATTTCATGATAAACAGATATTAATACAAATTGTTATGTGATTTCAGGAGGACAGAAAGAAACTATACAGAACAAAGTGAAACTCCCAAGATTTTTTAAAAGAAAATTGGCATTACCAATTGAGCTTCTTCAGTAAATCTGTATTTCTAAGTCAGTATCTCCCTTCAGAAATGTGGCTGAAGGGAGATACTGACTTGGAAATACAGGTGAACTCATGAAAGAAGCTCATGAAATACATTAATATGCCTTTTTCAGAATATATTTCACCAATTTTAAGAAGTCCCTGACATCAAAACGTAAGTCACACTCAACCTAAAATTAAAAATATAGATTGTGTTATTTTAAGATTATATTTTTAGTAGTAGAATATGTATATTACATATTATTATAATTGTTATATATTATTCTGTCTTTTATCTCCATTTCACCTCTGCTCTAGCTTGTTTCCTTCTAATGAACCTGGAACTGCAGAGTAAATATTGTTGTCTCTGTGTCAGATGGCTTGTTTTGTTCCTGGACTCTTCAGTGATGATGAGCAGAGTCTGAGTGAACCTGCTGTCAGACAGTAAGTACCCTGAGTACCGTGGGGTTTCAGTCAGGGCCTTCAGTAAACAACTCAATCAAACAAAATCCTTAATGGTTAATAGTTACTAGTTAATATATTATTAATCACTTATAAATCATTGAAATGTCAACATTGTACTATTATCTCAATAAACATTGTAAATAATTTACAAAGCTTTCTGCACCCCCTAATCTATAGTGTAAACTACTCATCAGTTGTACTCATCGGCTTTCATTTGCTTTTGGATTTTTGCGTCGCAAGTGATACAGCATTGTACTTGCGCAACTATTGTACTTCATTTTAATACCCAAACCCAGACCTCTGACACGCCAGGCAAAAGTTCTACCACTGAAACATTTGAGCTGACAAACAGATATATTGTAGCTTAATATTCACTATAGGAATAAAGTGCAGCATAAAAAATAGCATATTTTAGCATTAAAATCCCTTTAACATTAATGGTGATCTGAGAGGCCGGGGGAGTCCAGTTAATGGGGCGTAATTCATTAGCTTTAATGAGAATTGTATATTTTATAGGTCTACATTAAAATGTATTTCGCTTTTTATATTTTACATTTATTTCTTGAATGCTACTATGACATCAACTGTAGCTGAAAAGAATAAACCACTGTATATTTAATTTGTATATTATGTTGTTTATATTCTTTGTTTTTATATTTTTAATAACAGATTGGTTACCTGAGTACATATGTATAAAGTACCGTCACACTGTATGATTGTGAATTTTAATTGCTGTTTTTAACAGAGATCGCTATTGCACACCAAGTAAGCAAAACAACATTTTTGATATCATTTTATTTTATTTCTGCAAACAACTTGCATCACTTGCAATTGGTTTTCCAGCCCAAAACCTCATCAAACACTGAATGCAACGTTTTTTGTCTATGATTATTTTGTCAAAACATCTTTTGTCTATGGTAACTCTAATCTACATTAACTATTCAATTAGTATCCAGTTATTTATATTAAATTTGTGGAGTTAACAACTACTTCTGAACCAATGAAATAATAAACATAAAATTTTTTGAGTCAATTGGCCTCATACATTTTCCTTATGAAAGAGGTCACTGCAAGCTAATCCTTTTTGCCTCCCTTTAATTCGAATACATCCATGAACAGGCAGTTTTGAAAAGTGCTTTGAATATAGGGGAAATATGATCTAGCCTACAACACGAGGACTTATTGCCTTATCCGATCATTGAAAAATCATAGGCCTAGGCTACTGAATTTGTTCAAATATATGTTCTATTTAACTTAAATGCTATATTTGTTTTGCATTGTGATTTTATCTTCTGTTTTAGATGCTCTTACTCAGCAGATGGGGACAGCTACCATCACCCAATTTTCACCCAAAAGTGGCTGCGCTATTCGCCAGACCGGGCAGGAGGGACTGGACGACAACTTATGCAGGCATCAGATGACAATGAAGTGTAAATAAAGAGTAGAGAGGCTAATAAACATGAATTTGATTTAAATAGTGTGGCGTGTTCTGTGTTTTATACAAGATTTTAAATGTTCCATTAATTTTTAACATCCTGGCTGTAGATAAAGCAGGCTATTTAATTTATGGCATTACATTTCTTTCATGTAATTCAGGTGTCATGAACTGGAGTGCATTGTCTGCTCAACACAACCAGGATATCCTGTGTGTGATATTTAAAGACTGTCCTCCTGGGTGTGAGAGGAATCATAGGAGGAGAGTTATAATAAGATCACTGTTATCAGTTTGATTTTTTGGAGGCACCATGCATAAAATGGGAAGCAGACATTGAAAAATATACTGTATAGTCAACTGAAGTTAAACTACTTTATTGGCTTAAATATTTCACATGCAGATTTGCCAAAAGAAAAAGAAAAATGTCCAAAATTATACTTAAATAAACAAGAACCATGGCAAGGGGAAATATTAAAATAGGAATGTTTGAAGTACATTATAAAACAGTATGCAGTAATAAATTGTGTAAATTATCATTTTAATTTATATTATTAATATGCCACCTTATGTGTGAAGACCTCCCTCTAACTTTTTGATTATTTCCTATCTTTTTATTGAAAATAAACGCTTTTCTGATGTGATTTGAAATTTAAAAAGGGAGAAAAAAAACTTAGTCAAAAGTCAGATTCGAACCGGTTTAGATCGCATTAAATTGTGAAAACACATTTCTGCTGCACTGTTGTAATGTTGACTAGCCCAATAACAAATATATAAGGTGCCATTAAAGTGTAATATCACAATATACACAGTGAAGTAAAGTGCAGCACAATGTTAATATATTGTAAATGAAATACTCGACCAGGTTTTTCTGCTCAGAATGAGGAGGTGATATCATCCTGATCACGTGCACACAGTGTGACCGCCCTTTAACTGGCTGAAACAGACACTTTTACACAGGCGCTATAATAATCAAATGATTGAAGAGAAGAGAAAGAGAACATCCTAAAGTTACATTTTACAAAAACAAACCTTAAGTTTGATTTGTGAACCGAGTCAAAAGAGCGATTCCTTCAAGAACTGATCAGATCACGGTATTTCTCTTACTCACACGACCACCACAAACACACACACACACGCACGCAGAGACAGACAGAACTGAGTCTTGTGAGGAGAGAGAGGCGAGCAGATCACGGTATTTCTCTTACTCACACGACCACCACAAACACACACACACACGCACGCAGAGACAGACAGAACTGAGTCTTGTGAGGAGAGAGAGGCGAGCAGATCACGGTATTTCTCTTACTCACACGACCACCACACACACTTAGTTTGTTTAAGCGACTCGTTACAGGCTCGTGTCTGTGTTGTTTTCATCGGGTTCAGCGCTACTTGTGCGTCTTTTCTGGCATCTTTCTACAGAAATAAACATTTAAAGCAGCAGCAGCGGCGAGTATGTGAGGAAAATCTGATTCATTCAGACCCGAGTGTGTTTGTGTGATCGTGTCACTGTTTGGAGTGAGAGCTGCTACTCTTTTGGCGTCTTTGGATCAAATTTGTTTTTACATTGTTAAAATACACTGGAACAGAACCGATATAAAGTTGTTTCGACGTTTGACGTTTTTAGCACATTGACAAGAAACATACTGTTGTAACTGTTTTCAAATGTAGAATATAACACGCATTGTGTTTTATTGGTTTTAATATGCCTTAAGGAATTATAACTGATATACCTTATAATGTAAAAGTGCAGGAAAGGGAGTATCTGCAAAGTGCAAAGCGAAGAGAAAAGTTACATCTAAATGCTTCACTTGTGAAATGTATAAATATTTAATCTAAAATCAAAGGGGTGTGTCTTATTATGTGTTCATAAAATAACATTTAGCTGTTGGTTTCATTCACATAACTGTAGCACAACAAAAGTTATTGAAATGTACCGACTGAGAAAATGCTTGCAAAGTATGACAAAGATTGTGCAGTTAACCACCAACTAAAGAAACATATTGCACTTGTCTCGACCAAATCTGACATTCAGAAGTTTAAATAAATTAATTTAGAATGCATACAGTTTGATACGTACATTTAAATGGGTGTGTCTTGTTATTTGTTCACAGAACAATATTTACTGCCATCTTTTACTATCACATGTAAATTGGGATGCATACTATTGAATTAAATTTGAACCCATTAACACACTCATTATTAAAACATACAGTATTCCATCTCAACTTCAAAGGGTGTGTCTTGTTACTGGCTCCGAGAAGAACATTCTGATGGTGGTTTTGGCCACAGAACTATAATAGAACTCATACATTTGAAAATGAAACCAATACATCATTTAGTTTCAAGTAAATATAGTTAGTAATTAGTAATTAGCTTCAAATGCTGTGTCCTGTTACAGATTTCTTATGGATCATTTTGCAGTAGTTTTCATTGTCAAAAGCTATTGACTTTCAAAAATCTCTTGTGCAGCCTTCCATAGAGCAGTCCCCGCCCACAGCTGGTGCCAGAAGTAAAAATTCAATGCAATTTCTGCATTGACATTTGGGGTATAAGCCATAAAAACGTAACCATACGATAGTATATGCTCATATAAACGTAAAAGGATCATGGGGCACTAACCTTGTTTTGATATAAATGCCTTTTATTCGCGATGTCTTGGCTAAGTACTTCATTACCCACAATCCTGAACAATCCCACAGTGATGCATCTGATTGGTGGAGCTCTTGTAACCGTCTGGTTAAACCCCGCGAAGGTCCGTGAAGACTGAAGATCATTAATAAAAAAATAAAAATAAAATAAAAACCTGTGTTGCGTTTTTGCATGGTGGACTTATCAGTGCAATCATGATTTCCTTGGCTGCCATGAGAGTTTTGCAGGGAGGTTGGTAACTTAGCTAGGCTACTGTAGCCTTCATATGGTATGAGTCAAATCAAGCATTTTATAATGACACTGTCAAAACAATATTTAGCTTAGGCATACCTTTTTGTCCATTTACTGAACATTTGTGTAATGGCAACGACATGTTTTGACGACTGAGCGGTGATTGCAGTCAGGTACAAAGCACTGCACCATTGCTGATTTTATTGTTAACCACTTTCACACACACACACACACAATATAAAATACTCTTATAGATATAAACATCAATACACGATACATATATAAAACACTATTTATTTACATGATTAATACTGAAAGAACTGCTATTAATGCACATTCACTATATAAAATAAAATTCACCGGAGGAAAAAGTTCGCGTGGGCGGCCGTCATCAGATTTGGAAGTCGCTCAAAAGGCTCGTTCGCGGTTGTGGCTCCAGTCGAATTCAATGTGGCGCGGTGGTTTATTGGGATGAGTAGTTCCTGCGCTCGAAATGAAAATATGTACACAGTCTTGTACCTTTGACTTTTTTTGGATTTTCTCTTAATATTTTCACTCGAAATGATATGTTATATGCTTATGAGTTCAGCCGTAGCTGGTTATCCTCACACATGCTCTAAAACTCTTTATATACGGATTTTCCCGAAAGTCAATGGGAGAAATGAATGGGAAATTTACTTCCGGCACCAGAGCGCTCTCGGGCTGTGGGCGGGACTGTGATGCTCTATTGAGTCTCCACTTCGACTTCCCACTTGAGTCTGTGGGAAGTCGTGGCCTAATGGTTAGAGGGTTGGACTCCCAATCGAAGGGTTGTGAGTTCTAGTCTCGGGCCGGACGGAATTGTGGGTGGGGGGAGTGCATGTACAGTTCTCTCTCCACCTTCAATACCACGACTTAGGTGCCCTTGAGCAAGGCATCGAACCCCCAACTGCTCCCCGGGCGCCGCAGCATAAATGGCTGCCCACTGCTCCGGGTGTGTGCTCACATTGTGTGTGTGTGTTCACTGCTCTGTGTGTGTGCATTTCGGATGGGTTAAATGCAGAGCACAAATTCTGAGTATGGGTCACCATACTTGGCTGAATGTCACTTCACTTTCACTTTCACTTTCACTTTTCAGTATTACTGCCCCCTAGAGGAAAGAGATTGCAGCTGTTCTGAACCGGTATGACATTCAAAATTATAAATTATTATTTGTAAATAGTGCTTGAAGATGAAATTTTGTGTTCAATGTTTTTAGAAAATGGAGCAAGGTTTCAGAAATTGTGTTTTAGCAATTGAGAAAAACTGTAATGGTAATAATATAATAATAACCACTATCAAATATCTTGTTTACAATATTTCTTATTTAAATTCAAGGGAGCACCATAAGTGTTTGTCTTTATATCTTTCAAAGACCTTGGGTGCACAAATGGCTCTTTTTTTGATAATTATGAAAAAACATTCCGGTGGGAAACATTTTCGTTTTTTCATTATCATGTACTTTGTAAACGGCCCCTAGCTGACCTAAGCACTAGGGTGCTGCTGCTGAAGATGTAGTGTATTTTTATCTGCACTAGATCTAAGGAATCACACAGTCTCAGGGTTTTGTTTCCAGAAGATAAACTTTATTTCAGAGAGAAAAAAAGCAGAGATGTTCTCTGCAAAAAGATCTCCTGAATGCTAGGTGGCAACTCATTATATACCTTATACCGGGCGTTTTCAAATAGTTAAACTTTTCCTTATGTTTACAATTTCAATACCTCCCTAGAGAGAAGAGCCCCCCCCCCTCTCTGGTATAGACAAAGGCCCTGTCTGTATGTCTGACCATGTTTCTCATCTGGTCTGTAAAATTGGCCCCGTAGGCAGATTTCTTTCTATAGTTAACCTATGGGATTATAATGGAATAATAACTAGCAACAAAAATGGCTAGATTCACATTGATTATTCTTGATTGATTAAAATCTTCCACAAAGACTTTGTGTGTTGCAACAAATTGAGGATAATTAAAACTGCAATGTGTGTTCAGTTCTACGTTCTATTGTGTTTCAGATAAGCCATTTTTTACACAATTACACTCATCCGCTAAGAATTTGTTGATTTTTTTCGCGGCTGAATATCTGTCTAACGTCAAACCAACTTTCTATCGGTTGGAAAAATACTGCTCAGTACTTTACCTTGAAACAAGAGACCTTTTAAATCTATATGTTAATGTTTATCAATAAATATGAATTTAGTTTGACGCTGAAACATTTTTCTTTGGTGTTTTGTATTTTTGGTTCTGTGATAGTTGTCGGTTTCTGAACATTTATTAGGTGACTATTACAACGAATGCTTTAGTGGCCGATGAATGTCATTAGTGTTTGTTTTTACATTATTTGTCATAATTTGTTCAATATTCATTGGAGCAGTTTGCCTCTTAAAACATATTTCACAGACTGAGACAAATCTGTACTTTTACTTTTGTTTACTCTTTCTACTGTTTTTTCCGACCATTGATTTATATTTGGAAGCATTTACATTATTTGTATTAGATTACATTATTTTATATTTCTATACCTTTACATATTTTTATTGATTATAATGGAGTAATATATAAATAGCTAGACACATTCACCCTTTGGGTACAAAGTTGTCCCTTTAATACAGTCCCAGAGACAAGGTGTTGTACTCCTAGAAGTACAATTTCCCCTTTTTTCTCAAAGAGCATAAGAACAAATTCAGTAACTGATATGTGTGTGTTTTTCTCTGCAGATACACTCCTCCCTCACAGTAGTTTAGTTTTCAGGAATATAAATATCTCCATCAGTTCAGAAGAGAAGAGGAACCTCAGGAAGAGCTGAAATCTGCTCAGAGACGGAGTTTATTAAAGAGAGAAGATGAGAGATCCAGATCCCTGCAGAATCAAACACACTCAGGAACAAACAGGTTGGGGTTTATTCTTCATTCATTCACGTTCATCACATTTAGATAAACAGATGATAGGTTTTGATGCTGGAAGAGAGACCGTTTTTATCAGAGACTGTCAAGCTGAGAGTCTCTAGAGTCGAGTTATCAACGATTGTCTCTAATCCAGTCCGTGATCAGTAGAGTTTACACGACACGTTTGGTAACATTAACTGAACTGTCCCTGTTGAAGATCTTTATTAATCAAAACATGAATTAATCAAGGTGAATCCAGCCATTTATATATGCAGTTATTCTTCCATCGTATAAGTCTGTGTGTAAAGAGAAAACAGCCTGCCTAGCTGAAATATACAGACCCTCAGATGAGAAACATCTGGAGAAACACAAGTGGGCCTTGTTCTCATAACAAATCTTGGGGGCCCCTTCTCTCCAGGGAGGAAACCAATTGTATGCATAAGGAAAACTTTGAAATGGAAAAACGAAATATTCCTTTAACTGTTTAATTTACATTTATTTTATATCTGGTTCACTAATGTTTTACCAAAAATGTTGTACCTTCCTCAATTCAGTTTATAACACTGCAGTTTGTGTGGAAACTGAAACAATGGATCTTGTCCTCTTGCCCTGCTGTAGAAAGAGCTCAGATGATGTCACTTCCTGTGTGTCACAGTTTTTTAAGAAATGCTCTGTTTTTATAAGTGAAAGGGTTGAGTGAGACATGTTGGACACAGATAAAGCTTATTAAAATGGTTAATTTAACACTCGTTTAAGCCGTGGTCAGTCTAGACTTTGGGGAAATTGTGCATGAAAACATTATGCTTCTAGGTTTTATATCAGAGCCACTGAGCCATTATTTGGGACCTCAATGTGAGCGGAAACACAGAAAAAACGGCTTTCTGTTAAAGACGTAATAACTGCTCCCATACCACACTTTACAAGTGAGAGGAAACCTGCAATATGGATGCAGACAAACTCAAGAAGACTTTGCTACCATCCTTTTTAACTAAAAGTAACAAAGACAACATTTTATAGAAAAAAGATACTCTATTCATATTCTCAGGCAAATTACTCTATTCATATTCTCAGATATATTTTAAAAACCTTAAAAGTGCTGTTGAATGTTATATGTTAAATGTTATGTTTATAATGTGCATAGTTGATCGCTAAATTTAGGGGCTATGTACACTATACAGTTTAGATTTACAACATGTGAATGCGTTCATTTATCCCAAAAGAAATGAAAGCTGTATTATTATTGCATGGACGGAGCAGATATGTGAGTGTCTAAGTCAAACGCACAGTTACGTTGAATGATAAATGTGTTTAAACAATGCTGATGAACCGAATATACGAAGGAAACTGTTAAAATAACCACAGCATTAACAACGACCTTGAAATAAGAGCGCAAGGTTTATCTGATCATCAGATGCATGAAAGTAGCGTTTGTTGCTTTAAAAAACAGACATCGGGCATGTTGAAATTTTTTTCAGAATAATTCGCTGATGGAGAGAAATGCTTCTATGGCATTTTACTTTGTGAAAATGATGAAGTTTTCACACTGAAAGAGAAGTGATCTCGCTCTCATAGACGTGCCAGGCTTTCTCTGGAGCTAAAGTGAATAAAAAGCAGAACGAACTGATGAAACGTTAAGAAAAAATACTATACGATTTATGAATGATGCAGTGCTAATTTACATATTTATTAAAGTACTGAAACTATAATGTATATTTTCTACCTAATTCTGTGCAGAGAATTGAAATAATTGTAAAGAGAATTCCTCGTAAAATAAAATACAAATAAAATGATTGCATTTTACATTTCTGTCACTTCTGAAATGAGTGCTACACTCCTGGTGTGACAAAATGTTAGCTTATGCATTAAAGCTCTTTTTTTAAATCTTGGATTACATCAATTTCTACATATGCCATGTCATGCCCTTAGCATCATTAAACTAGCATGTACCGTATTTTCCGGACTAGAAGACTTTTTTTCATAGTTTGACTGGTCTGCAGTCAGGTGTGACTTATTTATCAAAATTAATTTGACATGAACCAAGATAAATAAACCAATGGAAAACCTTACAGTCTACAGCCGCCAGAGGGCGCTCCATGCCATTCCGAAAAATGCGGTAACAATAGACAAACGTGTTTTTTCTCTATCCCATGGTTCTCTAACCATAAATGCTATTGTAATTTGCCCCAGACTAAGCATTTAAAGAATTTAGAGGAAGCATTTAAATAATCCTGTGAATGCACTTAAAGAATACAGAATCAAATCACTATTATCAAATCAAATTGAATTCAATTGTGAATTGAATTTAATCGTTCTAAATTAGCAAAAAAAGTTCTTGAATTGAATGGAAAACCTATGAATATAGGAATATAGAACTGTCACCTTATCGTGGTGGAGAGGTTTGAGTACCCGAATGATCCTGGGAGCTATGTTGTCTGGGGCTATATGCTCCTGGTAGGGTCTCCCAAGGCAAACAGGTCCTTGGTGACGGGCCAGACTAAGAACAGTTCACAAAACCCCTTATGCCAAAACTTAAATCAAGGACCATGACGTCGCCCGGCATGGCGCAGCCGGGGGCCCCACCCTGGAGCCAGGCCCGGGGTTGGGGCTCGTATGCGAGCGCCTGGTGGCCGGGCCTTCCCCCATGGGGGATAGCCCCCCAGCTCAGCCGCCATGTGTTGGAGTTTACTCCGGTGAACGAGAGGGTCGCTTCCCTGCGCCTTCGAGTCGGGGATAGGTCTGTCACTGTCGTTTGTGCCTACGGGCCGAACGGCAGTGCGGACTACCTGGCCTTCTTGGAGTCTCTGGGAGGGGTGCTGGAAAGTGCTCCAACTGGAGACTCCGTAGTTCTACTGGGGGACGTCAACGCTCACGTGGGCAGTGACAGTGACACCTGGAGGGGCGTGATTGGGAGGAACGGCCCCCCTGACCTGAACCCGAGCGGTGTTCAGTTCTTGGATTTCTGTGCTAACCACGGTTTGTCCATAACGAACACCATGTTCAAGCATAAGGGTGTCCATCAGTGCACGTGGCACCAGGACACCCTAGGCCGAAGGTCGATGATCGACTTTGTGGTCGTGTCATCAGACCTTCGGCCATATGTCTTGGACACTCGGATGAAGAGAGGGGCGAAGCTGTCAACTGATCACCACCTGGTGGTGAGTTGGATCTGATGGCGGGGAGGAAGCTGGACAGACTTGGCAAGACCTAAGCATACTGTGAGGGTCTGTTGGGAACATTTGGCCGAGCCCCCTGTCAGAGAGATCTTCAACTCCCACCTCCGGGAAAGAGCTTCGACCGGATCCCGAGGGAGTCTGGAGATATTGAGTCCGAGTGGACCATGTTCTCCACCTGCATTGTCGCTGCAGCTGCTCGGAGCTGTGGCCGTAAGGTCTCCGGTGCCTGTCGAGGCGGCAATCCCCGAACCCGGTGGTGGACACCGGAAGTAAGGGATGCTGTGAAGCTGAAGAAGGAGTCCTATCGGGCCTGGATGGCTTGTGGGACTCCGGAGGCAGCTGACAGGTACCGGCAGGCCAAGCGGACTGCAGCCCGGGCAGTCGTGGAGGCAAAAACTCGGGCCTGGGAGGAGTTCGGTGAGGCCATGGAGAAAGACTATCGGTTGGCCTCGAATAGATTCTGGCAAACTGTTCGACGCCTCAGGAGGGATGGATGAGATCCGCCCCGAGTACCTCAAGTCTCTGGATGTTGTGGGGCTGTATTGGTTGACACGTCTCTGCAACATCGCATGGCGGTTGGGGACAGTACCTCTAGACTGGCAGACCAGGGTGGTGGTCCCTCTTTTCAAGAAGGGGGACCAGAGAGTTTGTTCCAACTATAGGGGGATCACACTTCTCAGCCTCCCTGGGAAAGTCTATGCCAGGGTACTGGAGAGGAGAATTCGGCCGATAGTGGAACCTCGGATTCAGGATTCAGTGTGGTTTTCTTCCCGGTCGTGGAACACTGGACCAGCTCTATACCCTTTCCAGGGTGCTGGAGGGTTCATGGGAGTTTGCCCAACCAGTCCACATGTGTTTTGTGGACTTGGAGAAGGCATTCGACCATGTTCCTCGCGACATCCTGTGGAGGGTGCTCCGGGAGTATGGGGTCGGCGGCTCCCTACTTAGGGCTGTTTGGTCCCTGTATGACTGGAGCAAGAGCTTGGTTCGCATTGCCGGCAGTAAGTCAGACCTGTTCTCGGTGCATGTTGGACTCCGGCAGGGCTGCCCTTTGTCACCGGTTCCGTTTTTTTTATGGACAGAATTTCTTGGTGCAGCCAAGGGCCGGAGAGTGTCCGGTTTGGGGACCATATGATTTCGTCGCTGCTTTTTGCGGATGATGTTGTCGTGTTGGCCTCCTCAGACCAGGACCTTCAGCGTGCACTGGGACGGTTTGCAGCCGAGTGTGAATCGGCTGGGATGAGATTCAGCACCTCCAAGTCCGAGGCCATGGTTCTCAGTCGGAAAAGGGTGGATTGCCCACTTCAGGTTGGTGGAGAGTTCCTGCCTCAAGTGGAGGAGTTCAGGTATCTTGGGGTCTTGTTCACGAGTGAGTGAAGGATGGAACGTAAGATTGACAGATGGATCGGAGCAGCTTCTGCAGTAATGCGGTCGCTGTACCGGTCTGTTGTGGTGAAGAAGGAGCTGAGCTGTAAGGCAAAGCTCTCGATTTACCGGTCATTCTACGTTCCTACTCTCACCTATGGTCATGAGCTGGTGGTCATGACCGAAAGGACAAGATCCCAGATACAGGCGGTCGAAATGAGCTTTCTCCGTCGGGTGGCTGGGCGCTCCCTTAGAGATAGGGTGAGAAGCTCAGTGACTCGGGAGGAGCTCAGAGTAGAGCCGTTGCTCCTCCACATCGAGAGGAGCCAGCTGAGGTGGCTCGGGCATCTATTTCGGATGCCTCCTGGACGCCTTCCCAGGGAGGTGTTCCAGGCACGTCTCACCGGGAGGAGGCCCCGGGGAAGACCTAGGACACCTTGGAGGGACTATGTCTCCCGGCTGGCCTGGGAACGCCTCGGGGTCCCCCTGGAAGAAGTGGCTAGGGAGAGGGAAGTCCGGGCGTCTCTGCTTAGACTGTTGCCCCCGCGACCCGGCCACGGATAAGCGGAAGATAATAGATGGATGGATGGATGGACCTATGAATATCGAATCGCTGTCTACCCAAAGATTCACAGCCCTATTGATGCAAGCCTAAACAAAAGAAGTGAGAATGATGTTTAGGGTTTAACAGCAGCGCTCACGGTGATGATGAGGTGAGCACCAGTGATCCGCTGCGCTGGGCCGCCATCAAATTGACTGATTCTGAGACTGATACTGATTTTTAAGCACATTTATTTATTGTCTATTTGCTTTATAACAAACAAACTGGCTTTGAACAAAAATATCTAGCCATTTGAAATTAGAGGCAACCACTGCATTTTTAATCACGATCTGCACAGGCAGTTGTTTTTTATTTGATTTACCGTAATTCCTCAAATAAAAGCCGGGGTCTTCATTTACCTGAACTGCAGAAGTTAACAGGCTTTTATTTGAAGAAGGCTTTTATTAGAGACAGGCCTTTATTTCTAATTTAATCTGTTTGATAAGTAATTGTTTTAAATTAAGCGCGATATTGTTCCAGAGATCATAACATTAGCAAATCATCAGTTCAGAATCAATCACCAAAAGAAACAGTTCGGTTCAGACGCTCGTGTGTCGGTCTGTTTCACACTGAATCACACATGCGCAGTATCATCAGCTCCTCGATTCATGAATCAGACTCGTCTTACAGAAATGTTTCTCGGTCCAGTGTACTAGTCAGTGCTCCTACCAATTCTCTCAGGGGGGCAAATGTTTGCTAGATTAATGAGGATAGTTCACCCATTCAATTGATAAATTAACAGCTAGTTAAAGATGTAAAGGGAACTGAACTACTATAGTATTAATTAAAAATAAACTGACATTACGAATGAATCTCTTGCTCTCCTTATGTTTCTATATGTGTGTTAACACAATTCAGCAGCAGATGAAGACTGACGCCAGGAAGTGATTTTTCAAAAAAAAAAAAGAAAAAAAACGTTTTATTTCGATTCTAGTTTAATAATAAATCAAGGTTTACACAACTCACTTATATTACACTGCTCATTTATATCACAGTCCTCACTTACATTACACTGCTTACTTAAATTACTCAGTATATATTACTTGTTCTTTCGTGTTTTTTCACCTTCTCCGAAAGATGATGCATTTCGGTGACACTTTTAGTTGTCCATCGTATCTGTCACGATCTCGCGATGGAACAAAATGCAGCAGTAAATTAGCAGAATAAAGCATCAGCTACTTCGCAGCCTAGTAGCCTTTTTCTCCGCTCATACCCCGTCCTCGAAAATCCTCACTTGTAACTTACCTGTTTTTATACAGTCTATGGTTTATACGACTTCCCACCCTTTGTAGATACATGTTTGATGTTTAAATTTGACTACCGGTTTTTATTTGAGGAATTACGGTAGATTAATTTCAGAATTCAAAACTAAAACAGAATGGTTTCACTTTAGGCAATATTTATTTATTTCCTACATAAAACATCTGCAGAAACAAGAACAGCAGGTCTGAATGAGACACACTTCAGGGTTTTTCCTGGGTTAAAATTGGTCTTCGGTGGTGGCTGACCGACATGGTCATCCACACACAGCAAGGAGTACCCTAGTACCCACATGATCCCAATATTGACAATAAATGTTACATTTAAAATAAATACAAAGAAACTGTTTTTTTATCCTATTCATGAAAAAAACTATCACTGTCATCTTTTTTTGCCCTCTTTGCAAAAAAAAGCTGTGATTTTTCCACGACTGGCTTTCATAGTTAAGAAAGATAAAATCCTTTTTTGATAGACTTGATAATTATTTTAGTATAATCATATCAATTAAAAACGTAATGTTAAAAGGTGTAATAGTGTATTTTTTCCATATTTTTATTTACCATTTATTCTCACTCCAGTATAACTTTAAAGGTCCCATGACATGGATTATTTCCTTTTCTTTAAATGCTTTTAAAAGTTTCCTTAGGTGTACTTATATTGTTAGTATGATTTTTACATTTAAAATTTAGAAATAAAAAGCATTTTTTGATTTTTGGATATATATATATATAATTACTATTACAGCTGTCGAGATTAAGGAATCGTGGAAGTGTTGATTATATAATTATTTTTATCTTTTCCCATCACATGAAAGGCTGCAGTGATGAGCATTGAGTAGTCAGAGTCTGTTTATCGCGTGGATGCAGTGATCTCGTCATTATTGCAACACGTTATCTCACAAATTGCTTTCACCACAGCTAACAGCAAACACATGAATACAGTAAGAGCTCCGTTGTGCAGCATAACAGCGTCATTCATTGTAACTGCAGTTTGGGCAAGTGTGCAGATGTTACTCGCGATGTGTAACAGCTCCAGAAAAAAGCGAGCGTTCTTTGTTCGCTCTCTGTAGTTAAATCACAATTTAAATAACAGATTTGTTTCATGCTACTAAGAGAAACAACGTGAAGTTGATCGTTTAGTCACTGGCTTGATTCACTGATGCATAAACAGTATTAAACGATTTAGGAAGAAAGTCTGTGTGAACTTGAATAATTAGCTACACATCAGAAATCACTGATCACAGATCAGACATTAATGAACACTGTTACTCACTGTTTGTGCCGGTGCTGTCGAATCCATATCATAAAAGTCTGTTTGAAACGCCTGTGCTGACATTGCGACTGAATTATATGTAAATATTGGGGCGGGCAAAGCAGAGAAAGGGGAGGTAACAATTCTCGTTACAACGTCACAACGAGGAGATTCAAGATCAGCCCGTTTGAGCTTCCATTTTCTCAAAGGCAGAGAAAGATAGAAACATTTACGCAGATTCAAATTTCTAGAAACTTGGGGACCATATACAGGCTAGGGGAACTCATATTAATCTAAAAAAAACCTCAGAAAGTGAAATTTTCATGTCATAGGACCTTTAAAACTAAATTCTTTTATAGGTAATTTACTAAACATTGTCATAGGCCTATACATACTGTGGATTATTAAGGCTAAATTTTAATTAACACTCTTGCTAAATGGGGTAAGCACACTTACTTTCTTATTCTAGATGTGTATGTTCTTCTAAGAAGTAATGATTTGTTATACACCGATTCAGACACTGAAGGGAAGACCAATTGCTTTAACCATTCATTATAATGAATCGGCTCAAAGGAGTCATTAGGTCACAAATTAGATTATATCGGACGTGTTGTGTGGGAATCCTGGCTGTTAGGACATCGCAAAAGATTTGTCAACACACACACACACCTCATAACTATAGATTTTTTTTATATGGTGCTGAATAAATTTTGGTCCCATTTTTAGTATTATCATCGATAATAATAATAATAATAATAATAATAATAATAATAATATTAATCAATTTCACTAGTGGTCCACTGTATGAAGAATTATATTTTGGGGTATAATATGTTTCAGTTCAATTTATTTTGCTGTACTCACCTGCATGAATATTATAGAGTCCTGCACCTACTAGTAAATACTATATAGCTAAATTAGGCGCGGTCACTTTAAGAGATAATGAATCCATCCAATATAATACATGTCAAATTTTTTTCTAAACTTTTTACTTTCACTCATGATATAACCGACAGTTTTTTTTTAACATACTTTCCAGGATGGTATGAATTTGACTGTATTTGTATCTGACGGTACTAGAGCAAAATAAGCCAAATTCAATGTTCAAGCGTTTTGAGACGCCTCTCTCTGCATGAGCTCTGAACACCAGAAAACAGCGAGTACTGAATTGGGCTCTTTCACATCCTTTTCTGTTTGTTTAAACTGCGATTTGTAGTTGTTCGTTCAGGTGCAGGGGGAAGTTCTAGGAGAACTTCACAAAGGAGAGCTCGGTTCAGTGTTGTTGTCTGTCAGACGCGGCTCTCTCTCCGGGTGAGCACCGAACACAGCGCGCGAGTAACAGCTTCTCAGTTCAGCTTTTTATATAGGTTTATATAGCTCTTTATCTAGGTTTTCCTCAAGGCATATTCAATACATCTCAGACATGTACTTTTTTACTAAACATGGAAAATTAGAATTACGATACAAAAGTAAATGGGAGCGGAAGTTTCTGCAGGTAATTTACTGACAATGTGCAAATTAAATAACATGTCCAGCAGACACACGTCTAAAATGCTGATATTTGGTAAAATTTAGGTTGTGGTGGTGATCAAAATTCAGTGTAAATTCAACGTCAATGTTAAATTGATGTCCAATACCAATATTTTGCTGTTTTTAGGTTGTGTAACCAAAATCCAATGTTAAGACAACATCAGTTTGACATCAAATACTGACATCATCCCGATTTTAATTTTCAACCAAAATGCAACATCTGCTCAATGTCAGTCTGATATTATATAGGCGTCCAGTGCCTGCTGGGAGACACATCTGATTTACATAAGACCAACGCCAAATACAAAGCACAGTGCAAATTAGCGTAGTGATTTATTCCAATATTCTTCTTCCATAAATTTTGCATCTGAAAGGAAAACTCTAAGTGCATATTGACTAAGGTCAAGAGCAAAAATTACTGTCCACACCTTTTCAGCGATAATTCATCACTGCACGTCTTCAGTAAAACCTGACAGCACTATATTAACTCCAAAAGACGGTTTGCGCTGGTGCAGGCCCTTTTTTTTTTTACACTGCGTCCAGTCTGTTTTTAGGAAGTAGACATGAGCCTTAGGTTATGTTACGTAAAAATAAGGAGGCCTTATCATATATTTTGTCTAAACATTGTCTATGTCCAAACAGTGTAGCTTCAGTGTACTTTTGTAATGTCTGCACATTCCATTCTCAAGCAGGACTCCGTACACACAGGCACGTACATGATTATAAAAGTAGAATAACTTGATACATAAATGGCTATATTTACATTGGTTCATATCTGATTAATTCATTTTTAGTTGAATAAAAATCTTCTGCACTTCCAGAAAGAGATTATGAAGCTCCACAAAACCCTGCAGAAGGAAACGAATCGAAGATACCGGAAGAACAAACAGATTTGTGTAAAATCTTAATTCTTCATTAATATTACTGAAGATTATAAAGTTTAATTTACATTTACATTTAATCATTTAGCAGACGCTTTTATCCAAAGCGACTTACAAATGAGAACAATAGAAGCAGTCAGGTCAACAAGAGAACAACAACAGTATACAAGCGCCATGACAAGTCTCAGTTAGTCTAGTATAGAACGCATAGCCAGGTTTTTTTTTTTTTTAAATAAATGAAAAGACACGAAAAGGAAAAGTGCTAGTGCAGGCGAAAAAGATGAGTCTGTAGATGTTCCTTGAAAATGAGTAAAGACTCAGCTATACAAATTGAGATTTGGAGGTCATTCCACCAGCTGGGCACAGTCCAGGAAAAGGTCTGTGAGAGTGATTTTGAACTTCTTTGGGATGGCACCACAAGGTGTCGTTCACTTGCAGAGCGCAAACTTCTGGAGGGCACATAAAATTTAACCAGTGAGTTTAGGTAGGTTGGTGCCGTGCCAGTGGTCGTCTCGTAGGCAAGCATCAGTACCTTGAATTTGATGCAAGCAGCTACTGTGTAACCTGATGAGGAGGGGAGTAACGTGAGCTTTTTTTGGCTCATTGAAGACAACCCTCGCTGCTGCATTGTGGATCATTTGCAAAGGCTTGACAGTACATGTGGGAAGGCCCGCCAGGAGAGCATTACAATAGTCCAGTCTGGAGAGAACAAGAGCTTGGACAAGAAGTTGGGTGGCTTGCTCTGACAGGAAGTATCTAATCCCTTAATGTTGTGTAAGGCAAATCTGCAGGACCGGGTCATTGTAGCAATACGGTCTGTGAAGCTTAACTGATGGTCCATGACAACTTCTGGCTGTCCTGGAAGTAGTTATGGTTGACGGACCCAACTGTATAGAGAAGTTTTAGTAGCCTTAGTAAGGTTAAGCTGAAGGTGATGGTCATTCATCCAGCTATAAATGTCACTCAGACAGGCTGAAATGCGAGCAGTTACCGTCGGGTCATCTGGTTGGAATGAGAAGTAGAGTTGAGTGTAATCAGCATAGCAGTGATAGGAAAAGCCATGCTTCTGAATGACAGATCCTAATGATGTCATGTAAAAGGAGAAGAGAAGAGGTCCAAGTACTGAGCCTTGAGGAACCCCAGTAGCAAGTTGTTGTGACTTAGAAACGTTACCCCTCCAAGACATGCTGAAGGATCTATCGGAGAGGTAGGACTTAACCCACAGGAGAGCAGTTCCAGAGATTCCCATCTTTCTGAGGGTGGACAGGAGAATCTGGTGATTAACAGTGTCAAAAGCAGCAGACAGGTCCAGTAAGATGAGTACTGAGGATTTTGAAGCTGCTCTTGCCAGTTGCAGGGCTTCAGTAACCGAGAGCAGGGCAGTCTCAGTTGAGTGGCCACTTTTGAAGCCAGATTGTTTGCTGTCCAGGAGGTAGAAGGGATACCAGTCTGTAGTTTTCTAGAAGTGCTGGATTAAGAGATGGTTTCTTAAGCAGTGGGCTTACCCGAGCCTGCTTGAATGCTGAGGGAAATGTTCCAGAGTGAAGAGAGGAGTTGATAATGTGAGTAAGCGAAGGTATGACTGAAGAAGAGATCGCTTGAAGGAGGTGAATGGGGATCGGATCAAGTGGACAAGTAGTAGGATGATTGGACAGGATAAGTTTGAAAACGTCTCTCTGAGAGTGGAGAGAAGGAGGAGAGAGAGTCTATTGGTCATTGTGAAGTTATCCTTAGTCTGCGATGTGGAGAATTGGTTACTGATAGTTCTCATATTATTTGTGAAGAAAACTATCCATGGAGGAGGAGGTGGAGGCAGATTAAGAAGAGAAGAGAAAGTTTTGAAGAGTGGCTGAGCGTCACAACAGCTGTTAATTTTGTTGTGGTAGTAGGATGTTTTAGCCGTGAAGACATGTGCATAGAAGGAAGAGAGAGACTGATACAAACTAATGTCAGTAAAGTTTCTTGATTTCTGCCATTTCCTCTCTGCAGCCCTGAGTTTAGAGCGATGTTCACTGAGAACCTCAGACAGCCAGGGAGCAGATGGGGCGGTGCGTGATGGTCTAGACAACAGTGGGCAAAAGTTGTCCAAGCAAGAGGTTAAAGTGTTCGTGTCCAGAGCTGAAAACTGAGAGAGTGAAGGAAGCAAGGATGAAACCACAGAAAATAGACGAGATGGAGAGAGTGAGCGTAGGTTCCGTCGAAAGGTGACCTGCTTTGGAGTGTGTGCCACTTTAGGAATACGTGCGTGTGTAGATGAGGTCCAGTTGGTTGCCTGGCTTGTGAGTGGCTGTAGTAGACACTGGCTTGAGATCAAGTGAGGCGAGCAGAGTGTTGAAGTCTGCAGCCTGGGGTTTATCTAGGTGGATGTTGAAGTCACCAAGCAGTACCAGAGGAGTACCGTCTTCAGGAAAGTTTGATAGCAGCACATCCAACTCCTCCAAAAAGTTTCCCAATTGACCTGGGGGACGATAAATGACAACAAAGTGGATTATAACAGGGTGGGTTACAGTAATGGCATGTGATTCAAATGAACCGTTATCTGTAGGTGATGGTTGAAAATCAAATATCCATTCTTTTGATATAAGGAGACCAGTACCTCTAACCCTCCCAGTCATACAAGGAGTGTGGGAACAAGTGGAATGGGCTGCAGGAGTGGCATTGTCTTCAGGTTTGATCCAAGTCTCAGTCAGTGCCATGAGGTTGAGACCGAAATGAGTAGCAATAGAAGAAATGAAGTCTGCTTTGTTAAAAGCAGAATGACAGTTCCAGAGACCAACTGGAATAGAGAGCGTAGTAGTAGAGGTCAGGTTTGTCGGATAGGCCTTACTTCAATGTACATTGCGTGCTCTCAGATTGTTAGTAGTGATAGTAGAGATCTGAAAGCACATAGTGACTAAAAGTGACTGAAATAAGTATTTGAGAACAAGCTATACAAAAAGTAAAGAAAGGGAAGAAAAGCAATACTCAAGTGCCCTGTCGATGTCCGTGTTAGGTGGAATTGTGCAGGTAGAGTCGATGGTCTTTACACTCTGTCTTCACACGAGGGCTGCCAAGGTGAAACTACCACTTTTATATTTGCCTGATTACCTGTGATTGAAGTCAGCTGGCCACGCCTCACTATGATATGTAAAAATTGATAGCCTGAATGCACTGCACTGTAAGTGGTTTTGCATAAAAGCATATGCAAAATGCATAAATATATAAGCAAATGCAAATGCAAAACCAAGCGCCACTACAGCACTTATTTACCAGGGTAAGACACACAGTAATTAAAACAAACTTTTCTAGCAACGAAAATCACACAGTAGTCTAACCAGAAAATGAGGCAAAACACTCACAAACTGCTGTCCTTATCTGTTGGTGACTGTTTCATCAAAATTAAACAAATAAATACATCAGTGTGATCAACATTTGATACAGCAGTTGTCTACTGTCCACGGTTGCAAAAAAACAAATACATCAAAATGATCAACATTTGACACAGCAGTTGTTTACTGTCGCATCACTGTTCTTTTTTTAATATTTCTGTGTTTTATTTCAGAGTTGTTTGAAGAAAATGAGAATGGAGAGTTCAGTGAAGGCAAAACTGAAGAAAAACCTTTGAGTTGCTCTCAAACCAAACAGAAAGATTTAAGGCAAAGAAGAGCCAAAAAATATTTCACCTGCACTCAGTGTGGAAAGAGTTTGACAAGCAAACAAATTCTTGACATTCACATGAGAGTTCACACTGGAGAAAAACCTTACGCATGTGATCAATGTGGGAAGAATTTTAGACTAAAAAAAACATCTTACGATACATATGAGAGTTCATACTGGAGAGAAACCATTCACTTGTGTTCAGTGTGGAAGAAGTTTCACACAATCGTCAGCCCTTAAGAGACACATGAATATTCACACTAGAGAGAAACTGTACACATGTGATCAATGCGGGAAAACATTTTTGAGTGCTTCAGACCTGAAGGATCACCTGACGGTTCATACAAAGGAGAAGCCACATTCATGTTCTGTGTGTGGAAAGAGTTTTTCATTACTACAAAGTTTCAAAGTACATCAGAAAATACACACTGGTGTGAGAGAATACATGTGCTTTGAATGTGACAAGACTTTTACTTCAGCAAGCTGTTTAAAACAGCATGCGAGGATTCACACCATAGAAAAACCTTACGCATGTGATCAATGTGGGAAGAATTTCAGACTAAAAAAACATCTTATGAAACATATGAGAGTTCATACTGGAGAGAAACCATTCACTTGTGTTCAGTGTGGAAGAAGTTTCACACAATCGTCAGCCCTTAAGAGACACATGAATATTCACACTAGAGAGAAACTGTACACATGTGATCAATGCGGGAAAACATTTTTGAGTGCTTCAGACCTGAAGGATCACCAGAGAGTTCATACAAAGGAGAAACCACATTCATGTTCTGCGTGTGGAAAGAGTTTTTCATTTCTACAAATTTTGAAAAGACATCAGAAAATACACACTGGTTTGAGAGAGTACATGTGCTTTGAGTGTGACAAGACTTTTACTACAGCAGACTGTTTAAAACAGCACCAGAGAGTTCACACTGGAGAGAAACCTCACAAGTGTTCATACTGTGACAAGAGATTCAGTCGGTCAACACGTTTGAAAACACATGAGATGATCCACACTGGAGAGAAACCTTACATGTGTTTACACTGTGACAAGAGATTCAGTGTGTCATCAAATCTGAAAACACATGAGATGATCCACACTGGAGAGAAACCCTACATGTGTTTACACTGTGACAAGAGATTCAGTGCGTCAACATCTCTGAAAACACACGAGCGGATCCACACTGGAGAGAAACCCTACATGTGTTTACACTGTGACAAGAGATTCAGTGTGTCATCAAGTCTGAAAACGCATGAGCGGATCCACACTGGAGAGAAAACTTTCAAATGTTCACACTGTGACAAGAGATTCAGTCAGTCATCAAATCTGAAATCACACGAGAGGATCCACACTGGACAGAAACCCTACAAGTGTTCAGGGACTCAGTCGGTCAACACATCTGACAACACACATGAACATCCACACTGGAGAGAAACCTTACAAGTGTTCACACTGTGAGAAGAGATTCAGTCATTCAGGACACCTGAAAACACATGACAGGATCCACTCTAGAGAGAAACAGTACAACAGTCTTAATTTTCGTCAATAGCATTTGTTCACCAATGGGAACGAGATGATAATGAATAAAATCTATTTCTGAAAGACAAAAACACAACTCAGATTTTTTGTCAATGAATACAGTGGAGGCTTGCCTCGCTTCGGTCCATTGACTTTCTACAGAGACAAAGTATGCCGTGACCTTCCTGGAGGCTCATTGAGATAAATGGGGAAAAAATCATGTGAGAGAAGGCAATGCCTCTGTCACGCTATAATTGGATATGAACAGTTATTATTGGATGTGATTGGTTTGTGCGATAAATCTCTCCTCTTGTTTAGTGCAAGCTCTCGGTCTGAATGAAGAAAATGATAGTGTTATTGGTTAATTATAAAATAAGTACATAACTCTCCTTTTTAGATATCACTGCTTTGTGCCATTTTGAAATGGTCTGAAGACGTGATGACTGCATCAGTTTTAAGTGAGCATTTATAGTGTGATGATATAAACAGATATACAGTATTGTTCAAAATAATAGCAGTACAATGTGACTAACCAGAATAATCAAGGTTTTTAGTATATTTTTTATTGCTACGTGGCAAACAAGTTACCAGTAGGTTCAGTAGATTGTCAGAAAACAAACAAGACCCAGCATTCATGATATGCACGCTCTTAAGGCTGTGCAATTGGGCAATTAGTTGAAAGGGGTGTGTTCAAAAAAATAGCAGTGTCTACCTTTGACTGTACAAACTCAAAACTATTTTGTACAAATAGTTTTTCTGGGATTTAGCAATCCTGTGAATCACTAAACTAATATTAAGTTGTATAACCACAGTTTTTTAAAACTGCTTGACATCTGTGTGGCATGGAGTCAACCAACTTGTGGCACCTCTCGGCTGTTATTCCACTCCATGATTCTTTAACAACATTCCACAATTCATTCACATTTCTTGGTTTTGCTTCAGAAACAGCATTTTTGATATCACCCCACAAGTTCTCAATTGGATTAAGGTCTGGAGATTGGGCTGGCCACTCCATAACATTAATTTTGTTGGTTTGGAACCAAGACTTTGCCCGTTTACTAGTGTGTTTTGGGTCATTGTCTTGTTGAAACAACCATTTCAAGGGCATGTCCTCTTCAGCATAGGGCAACATGACCTCTTCAAGTATTTTAACATATGCAAACTGATCCATGATCCCTGGTATGCGATAAATAGGCCCAACACCATAGTAGGAGAAACATGCCCATATCATGGTGCTTGCACCTCCATGCTTCACTGTCTTCACTGTGTACTGTGGCTTGAATTCAGAGTTTGGGGGTCGTCTCACAAACTGCCTGTGGCCCTTGGACCCAAAAAGAACAATTTTACTCTCATCAGTCCACAAAATGTTCCTCCATTTCTCTTTAGGCCAGTTGATGTGTTCTTTGGCAAATTGTAACCTCTTCTGCACATGCCTTTTTTTTAACAGAGGGACTTTGCGGGGGATTCTTGAAAATAGATTAGCTTCACACAGACGTCTTCTAACTGTCACAGTACTTACAGGTAACTCCAGACTGTCTTTGATCATCCTGGAGGTGATCATTGGCTGAGCCTTTGCCATTCTGGTTATTCTTCTATCCATTTTGATGGTTGTCTTCCATTTTCTTCCACGTCTCTCTGGTTTTGCTCTCCATTTTAAGGCATTGGAGATCATTTTAGCTGAACAGCCTATCATTTTTTGCACCTCTTTATAGGTTTTCCCCTCTCTAATCAACTTTTTAATCAAAGTACGCTGTTCTTCTGAACAATGTCTTGAACGACCCATTTTCCTCAGCTTTCAAATGCATGTTCAACAAGTGTTGGCTTCATCCTTAAATAGGGGCCACCTGATTCACACCTGTTTCTTCACAAAATTGATGACCTCAGTGATTGAATGCCACACTGCTATTTTTTTGAACACACCCCTTTCAACTAATTCAACTAATTGCCCAATTGCACAGCCTTAAGAGCGTGCATATCATGAATGCTGGGTCTCATTTGTTTTCTGAGAATCTACTGAACCTACTGGTAACTTGTTTGCCACGTAGCAATAAAAAAATATACGAAAAACCTTAATTATTCTGGTTAGTCACATTGTACTGCTATTATTTTGAACAATACTGTATTAAAAGGTTAGTTCAACCAAAATATTTTATTCTGTCATTAATTACTCACCCTCATGTTGTTCAACACCCGTAAGGCCTTCATTCATCTTCGAACACAAATTAAGATATTTTGATCAAATCCGATGGCATAGTGAGGCCCGCATTCAAAGCAATGACATTTACTTTCTCAAGATCCATAAAGGTACTAAAAACATATTTAATTTGAGTTCAGTGGTTCTACCTAAATATTATAAAAGCAACGAGAATTATTGTGCACCAAAAAACAAAACGACTTTTCAACAATATGGTGATGGGCTAATTTCAAAACACTGCTTTAGATCTTTACAAATTGAATGAGTTACTCGGATCTCCTTTCAAACGGCTAAACTGCTGAAATCATGTGACATTGGCGCTCCGAGTCACTGATTCGATTCATAAAGCTCCGAAGCAGTGTTTTGAAATCAACCCATCACTATATTGTGGGAAAGTCGTTATTCTGGTTTTTTGGCGCACAAAAAGTGTTCTTGTCGCTTTATAAAATTACGATTGAACCACTGAACTCACATGTACTGTTTTAAATATGTTTTTAGTACCTTAATAGATCTTGAGAGAGGAAATGTCATTTTTTGAATGCAGGCCTCAGTAAGCCCTCGGATTTAATCAAAATATCTTAATTTGTGTTCGAAGATGAACCAAGGTCTTACGGGTGTAGAACGGCATCAGGGGGATAAATGAATGAAAATTTTTTATTTTTGGGTGAACTAACACTTTAACTGAGGGAAATAAATGTCCCCTGTGCCATATATTTGATGTTTAGTGTATATAACAGCATATATTGACAGTTTTGGGAAAACTGCACTCAAAAATACATCTGGTACAGTTTGCCCAAATTGCTTAATGGGACCAACAGGTAGTGTAACCTTAAGGCTTGTGCACACCAGGGCGATTATTGCGCACATTTATGTTTAATGCCTCGTGACTAAACAAAGGGCGCTAATGTGAGTATGCACACCAACACGCAAAACAGCAAGCTTAAGTTTCTGCTGAAGTTACAATAAAACACGAATTGGTGACGCTCAAGCACAAAACAGTCTTGCCGAGCACACGTTGATACCTATTAAGACAACAATGAAGAGGAATCAGTCGATAGATTTAAACTACGGGATGTATCCAATATCTGCACCTTTTCTGTCGTCTTTCGTCATTCAACAGATTAATAAATTCTTCATCGCTGGAGCTCCTTGTCAGCAGACAGGTATATAGTGCAGACTGTAAAGTGTAAAGATGTGCATTGCCACCTTGTGTACCAGGGTATTTCTATTTTTCAAAAAGCTCCTCTACTGTCAGGGAGTGAATTTGTATGTTCACTTGGCACATCGTCAGTGAAAATTGCTTGGGCATGAACACAAAGACGCACTGAAAAACGTCATGAAAAATACTTGCGATAAGCTTACTTGATAACCGTCCTGGTGTGCACGAGGCTTTAGGCTTTGTGCCAAAATTATGGTTTGCTCCATTTGTCACTACAACTTTAAATCAGACCCATAAGTAGGGTAACATTTGCACTACACTACTGTGTAATGCTAAGAGAGAGGTGATGGCTATCCAGGTTCATTTAGGAGCAAACCTAATACAGCACAAGTTATTTAATAGACATATGACTTTCTAATTGGCTGAAAGACCATTAAACATTTCTAAAACGGCTCATAAAAATTTGTTTATCACATTAAAAATAATTAACACAGCATGCATTTTTCACTCCCTAAGATTAGCATGCGCTGTAAAAAATAATAATAATAAATGATAATGTAATGTACATTTCCAGTGTAATGAGATTGAGAAAAAAAAAACTCACCACACTCAACTTTATTTGGTTATTTGCAGGATTTCTGAGCCACTGGGTTGTCAGGCATTTCCATGTCTCAGGCTGCCGGGTTCAACTTGCTCGTCAAATAATTTACTTTAGCAATTATTTGCTCCTGCTGGTGTTTTATTAATTCCAATAAACTCATAATGTGGTCTTCTGCAGCTGTAAAAATAAATAAATAAATAAATAACTTATTAAGGCATACATTCCACTTAACAGATAGAAAGAGAAAGTTATTATTATTCTTATTTATTTATTTTTTAAAAGAGGCCTCAAATAATTTAATTTAGGCTTTTATTCACAAATAAACATTGATCAGTGAACAAATTTAAGCTCAACCGAACCGGCTTAATGCGCGAGAACAAATCTCTTGAGGAAGCTCAAATGCGCTGTGTAACACATGAGAATGAACCTCATTGGTTCTTGCTGAAGCTCAAACATGCTTCGTAACACATGAAATCCATTGAGATTTTCTACTCAAATAAAAGTATCATTCAGCCAGTCTGTGTTCCTTCACAATTTATCTTCTCAACGATGAACTGTAATAAATCCAAACATTGATTTCCACTCGATTGTTTGCGATTGTGGTTGCTGAATAAATGGGCTTATATAAAGTATTTTTTGCTGTTATTTTATATATTGCTGTTATCATTTACATCATTTAAATGGTTTAATTTAATTTTCTGTATTAATTTTTGCAGTAAGTGTCTTGTTTTAATGTAGCGTGTTTTAAAAAAAATGATAAATAGCCTATAATAGATCAGCACACTAGATGAGGTAAAATAAAACATGGGTACACTTCATTCTCTTGATATGTGCTTTTATGTGAAAGTGCAATTATTCTGATGAAATGAAAAAAAAAAAATTCTCAAATGATAATTATAATTTTGAGCTAAATAATTGTTTCTATTTTTTTGCTCAAAAGTTTTCATTGACTAAAACTAGATTAAAATCTCCTGATGTTTAGTCAGCTAAAAATGACTTAACCAAAATAGGATAAGGTTGACTAAATATGATAAAAGCTAAACATTTAATTTGACAGGACAAAGACTACAATTAAAAAATAGTTGACAAAATAAACACTATTTGAGTCTTATATCGGATGAGGTATTGCTCACCAGAGCAGGCGATACTGTCTGATCCACTTCTTCCCCCCGTCAGGTTGGTCTGTAGACCTTTCTTGTAGAAGGGGTTTGCTTTTCTGCTGGTGTCTGTGCACAGTGAGCTGGTGAAGTGAGTGTAGGAGGAGCAGCTGTGCCGCTTTTTGGGATAAAAGGTGGTGCTGATATAACAGGAGCTGGTGGAGAGATAACAGAAGCTGGTGGTTTCGGTTAAGACTTTGGCTGGACCCCTGGCTCTCTTTTTATGAGGATGACTTTCCTCCTCACTGTCATCATCTGTGCCTCCAAAGAAATGACTATAAAATGGGTTGAAAAAAAATACAACAATCAGGGTTGAAAATTACAACAAGTTGTAAATTAGTGTAATTGTTTGAGAATGCTATGACAATCCTGTTGTAGTTGTGTTAAGAGTATTCTGATTTTTATACTAAATTATGTTTTTGAGAAAATATAAAGGCCAAAAAGTTAATGTAGAATATAAAGGATAATATATGTATATACTAACATTGGGTTTGGCCTTCTCTTTGGTTTAATCTCCTCCTCTATGTAGACTCCATCACTGCTTTCCACAGTGTTATATATAATGCAAACCTTGTTTCCAATAACAAACACAACCTAAGAAACAGCTTAAAATGTAGGTTTTTTAAACTTTTAACCTTGTATGAATCTTTTGAAATCAAATGGCACGTGTATTACATGTTAAAAGTTGTAGTGTGGACCATTATCAGTAGGGCTGGACGATTATGACCTAAAATCAAAACCTCGATTAATTAAACATTTTACCTCAATTATTAATTAATGATTATTTTATTTGTTTGTTTTGCCCTAATAGTTCACTTACAAGGTTTGTACTGTAAATTTGCTTGACTATTAAAGATGGGATATTTTTTCCTTTTGAAAGAGTGATCTGACATGACATAGCTAACTTTCAGCAGTTATTTTATCTGTGGTTCATAACATTTCTAACATATTTCTGCTTGTTGTAAATCAGATAAAAATAAATTAGCACAGTACCAGTACATAATGAGAGCGATTGCTTGTGTGAATTAGTTATATCATTTCTTTATTAATTATGAAGCTGTGGGTTGTAAATAGTTCCTTCAAAAGTAGAAAAATATATGCTATAATAACTTTTGAGTTTCTTAGCTACTTTAGTGATAAATCACAGGACAGCGCTTACAACTAGTTTCTGTTTTCGTGCCACAATGCAGCTGTGTGAGCACGGTAGCTCAATATAATACACATCGGATCATATAATCGCTTGAATGTCTAAACTGGCAAATCGTAGGCTAATACACATAAACCATAATACACATACAACTATCAGAGTTTAGTGAAGACACATGGCTCACTGCTCGTGCGCCGTCTCTGTGTTTTACGTCAGTAACAGGTTCTGAATTTTGGTTTCAATTACTTTTCGATTAATCGTCCAGCCCTAATTATCAGTATTTGACAAAATAGCTGGCTAAATCCAGTTTAAAACAGTTTTTAATCTTACTTTACTCAGATGTTCAGTTAAGATGAAATTGAAAGATGAAATACTCCAAAAAACACACTGGTGGCACTTGAATGAGCTGTAAGCTGCAACAGAACACAAACACACACACACACACACACACGGTAACTTATTAATTATGAATTAATATGGTAAGAAATAATGGTATGAATCTTTTAAAAATGGCACATTTATTACATGTTAAAAGCTGTAGTTGTGGACCATTATCAGTATTTGACAAAATCAAGTATAAAACAGTTTTTAATCTTACTTTCCTGAGACGAAAGATGAAATAGAAAGAAGAAATACTCCAAAAACACACTGGTAGCACTTTAATGAGTTGTAAGCTGCAACAGAACACACACAAACAAACACACACACTGTAACTTATTAATTATGAATTAATATGATATGAAATAATGATCTGAAACAACATTACATGAGGTGGAGCATAGTCATATGTAAACAAAAAAATAGACTCAAACAACTAGAAGTTCAGTGAAAAAAAACAGGTAACGTTAGGCCTAAAATTAGCTTATCTCCCTCCTATGTTACTCGAAAGGAGTGAAAATTTGCGTTTAGCTCGGATTGGACGGAAACAGGGCCGGTTCTAGGGTGAGTGGAGATCCGGGGCTTAGCCCAGAAAAATCCTTCAAATATAAAATTTGGAATACAGAAATATGAAATTATGAAAAAAATTAGAATGATACTTTGCCACTAGGTGGCGGCATGCCACTGCCTTAATGAGTGAGTCGGTCAGTCATTTAATCAATGGATTCGTTAGAAACGGATGATTCATTCAGAAAAAGTTAGCAACTGTTTTTATGAATGGGTCAGTGAATCATTTACTTAAGCAAATTTGTTCAGTAAACACCGCTGTGCGTTGCTGCAGAGCACAACCACATGCTTTGTTTGGAACCATTTCCTTCGCGAAATATGTCTTTTTTTATTATCTTGTTTATTGCATTGTTGCCCTGACACGAAAAGTCTGCCACAGGCCGTGCTAACCAAACATTATAACCGCTCTCTCTCTCTCTGTGTGTGTGTGTGTGTCCTAGAGACTGTGCTGCGCAACCCTTAACTGTTAGATGTTCAAAATGTAACGTTAAATCAGACACGATTTAAAACCGAAAAAGAAATATAATACTATTATTAAAATTTACAGATACCTGAAGCTGATGTATCTTGGCGTTCAAGTGTTGCATGGGGGTGTTTTACTTCATCTTTTTGAAGAATTTTGAAATATCCATTTTAATTATCAAATAAATTGATCTAGTAAAATACTACATGCCAACAAAAAGATCTCATTTCATTGGCTGGATCGTACAGGCGCTCATCGATGGTTGGCCATTTTCCATGTCAGTCAGAAGCACTAGATTCAGTGGGCGGGTTTCGTCGGGTGTTAATGACAACGCGTAAAATGACAGACCCTGTAGACCTGAGAGTCAAAAGATATTTATGATGGCATGGTGGTAATAAAAACATTCGGGGCTTAACTGAAAACATTCGGGGCTCCAGCCCCCTTAGCCCACCCCTGGACGGAAACCTTATTTAATAAGCTCATTAAATCACCCAACCTACCAGAAAGATAAAGAAATTATGTCCAAATAGCGTTTTACTCAAAAGATTATTTGCCAAATTACTTTTCACTCAATTCTGAGTTAACACTGAAGAGCTAACTTGGCCACAGTCATTTTTTAAAATTACAAACATAAAAAAAAAAAAAAAAAAGAAAAGCTATTAACGGTAAAGTTACTGGTTACAACTGTTCAAATAAAGCATATTTTAACTATTCTTTCCGTGTTCAGTCTTCACCGGCCTTCGGCTCCAGCTTTTCCACGGTGAGGAGAAGGATTCAGTGACTGCGATAATTGAAAAAGGCGCGTCCGGTTAGTGAATCTGCCCAGCGTCTGTGACGAGTCCGCCAACTGACTCATATTCTGTGCGCTGAGCGGAGGCGGGGCATATTCTGTGCGCGTTGTCGAATTGAATCCGAGCTTACAGCGGAGCAGGCGACTTGAAGGCGGATTCGCCCCGGAGTCTGTTGCTATCTGGGTATCTTCATAGATGATACCCGCATCCACTGTCAGTTAGACCCCACAACCTCCTTCACAGTCAGAAATAAATTGTTAGGTGAGGTGGATTTGGTGGATAAGGACGGTGAGCAAGGATGTTGGATCATTTTTAACTTAAGACTCCTCATAAGTTTATCTGTTCAACCTACAGATCAGGTTGTACTGATCCTACACAGGTGTTAGCATACACACATACAGATGAGGTAGAAAGAACATGCCCAAACATAACACCTTTTCAGAAGCATATAGAAAGTGTGATGGGTAATGTTCTTGGTGAACTCTTTAATTCTTATAATTCTTTATTGACATGGAAAATATGTTGTACATACGTATTTCCAGAGCATTCCAGTATTGTTGCAAACTATCAAAACAGCGATTGCTTAGCGATCAGTATTTAGCCTATAGATCAAGCAGAACTGAACCGTATAAAGGTTTGAGATGGACACGTGTCTGGATATCCTCCAACCCCCAAACAAACTACATTACCGTTAACAAACATATTAAAACATTATACTGGACACAGACTACATCAGAGGAGGAAAACGGACAGGCGAGAAGCTTTGGGCTCTTGGGTCTAGACACCAATCCACCAAAGGTGTTGACCTAAAGCAAACACAGAAGCCAGACGCCCAGACAACCTCCTTTTCAGAGGTGGATGTAGACCAGTCGGTAGCCACACTGTTGGTGTCTAGGTATCAACATATACTATATAGATCAAACAAACATTGATCCTGTAAAGGTGTCATTACACTCACTTTTGCTCAGCCATTTTTTCCAGGAAGAACCCAAACCTGACTGGAAGTGAGTAACTGCTCAGGAAGGAACTCCACAAAACCCCCCACAGCTCTGGTTAGAGATATAACCATCATATATCCAGTAATAAATACATCAAAAGTCAAATCTGAGATCTGTTTGATCGTTTGATTTAGAGACACCTCTGTCACCAAGGGTGACAGTAACCCAGTTACATGGCAGTCACTGTGACAGACAGGTCATATAGCCATAAATCAACCCAAATCTGACCATGTACACATTTGACATATGACAACCTGTCAGTCAACGCAGACTGGACCCCTCATAAATCAGGCCATAAATCAGGTTAATAAATCATCAATCTGACACAAAGGATATGATAACACTACTTACTTGAATTCTCAGACCCCTGCACTTCCACAAGTGATGTCCCTTGCAGTCTTTAAATTAATTAATCAAGAAATCATTTTAAAAGCATGTCTACAGCCAGA
This sequence comes from Carassius auratus, assembly GCF_003368295.1. Lineage (NCBI taxonomy): Eukaryota > Metazoa > Chordata > Actinopteri > Cypriniformes > Cyprinidae > Carassius > Carassius auratus. Next base: position 437,497 of record NW_020523543.1, read on the forward strand.
CCCTCCTCATTTTAGACCCTTAACTCCTGAATTGCCATTGACTTATTTCACAATTTGATAACATGACAAACATGCAATTAAAGCATCTCTTTAATGTGGATGTCAGGTTTTGGGGCTGATCACCTGCCTTTTGGGGTTATGAATGTGTGTTTGGATGGTTTGACAGCTCACTGCGTCTACCTGTTTGATTGAGTTTTCCCCGCCCTCCTTGTTTCTCCGTTGTTAACCTTAATTGTTCGCCACCTGTTCTCAATGTTCTTCTAGTTTCTTGTTCTCACGAATGCAGTACTCCAAGAAGATTCCAGCGCTCATGTCTCTGGTATTCGGCTGTCGAACGAGCTAAACTGTGGAACGATACTCATCTGCCTTGTCTTATCTGCTTTCAATAAAGCTCAGAGTAACCACTGAATCCAGCCTGTTTCTCCTGACAGTGGACCAATCATCAACACTTAAAGGAGTTTGTATTTGTATTGTTGCTGCTTTATATAAGCTTTGTCATTTCATGAAATAGACATTTTGACAAAAGTTTCTTTGGCACACTACTCCTTGAATTATTTAATAGTTTGTTTTAATGTAACTCGATTAACAAATGTTTTTATTTATTTCCTATTATTATAGCACAATGGCATGACAAAAGCAAAGCACCTCTGATGTATAATTTTATTTGTGCAGATTCAAAGTTTATGCACATCTGATACGTGTGATGAGACAGAACCCCACAGAAAAAATTAAATGCAACTGCTTGATATTTATTGAGTTCTACTTAAACATTAGTAAAGGAATCAGAGAATTAAAGGAGCATTTGACCAAAAAATGAAAAACTGGATACAAACTTGCAGCCTTTCACTTCACAAGACATTAATTGATGGACTGGAGTCGTGTGGACTATTGTGATGTTTTCATGATCAGCTGTTTGAGCTTTCATTATGATGGCACCCATTCACTGCAGAGTATCTCCATCAATAAACAATTGATGTAAAGTTATATTTCTTTAGATCTGTTCTGATGAAGAACTAATATTTATCTTGGATCGACTGAGGGTAAGCGATGATTTAAATATTGTAATTTGGTCAACTATTCCTTTGATTCAAGACCATAAGACATTCAAAATGTAACATGAAGCTTATATACTGATGTGTATTTCTTCACACACACAAAAGGCCTTTTTTCATGACAGAGTTGGTCATTCCAGTTGCTCAAAGCTATAGCAGGAAGCAAAAAAAGTCTATTATTGTTACAGTATAATTATTCTGATCAAATGTAATGCTTCTTAAGGTAATACAGCCAATTCTATTCCTTTACCATTTCATAAACATCAGGTGAAGTTAATATCGGTTGGTTATATGAATTGAGGCTACTAAGGACTTACAAGACAAAAAAATAAATAAAGATAGTGATGATATTTCATAAACATTTAAAACACTCACAATGATAGTTCATCTCAAGACAATGCTCTACTCCATTCCAATTGTCAGGTTGTGGAGGAGCCCATATCTCTAGGTTCAGTTTTGATCCATCACTCCACAGCCATGTTCCCTCCTGTGAACAGAACACCAAAAATATCCTATTTATTTAAGTATTTGGCACTGTGATGAACACGACAGCAAAACCGCATTGCATGGCATTATTTAATATTCGTAAATATTAAAAACATGTTCACACTAACCATTTGAATTACAGTACATAATGTTTACGCATCTAAAACATGTTTGTGTTTCTCTATAGAAACCAGTAGAACTAACATGTCTAATATCAGCTGTATCCTAATCTTTCTTTAATACTAGGACATAACTCAAAAACAACTACAATACACTAAAGAAAAAGAATGGCCATTGACAAGTACGCTAAACAAATGTAAAACAAACATACTGAAACAGCGTCATAGCCTCCTATCCAGGACAGAGTTGAAGCTTGAGTTTGAGATTTAATCAGGTCCTGTATGAAGATGTACTCATCATAACTGTGTACAGAGGCCAGGTTCCCATCGTAGCCCAAACACTGTTTCTAAAGAGAGTAGGACATAAAAACTATTGTTAACTAACTGAAAATTTCAAGACTTAGAAATGAAGGAATCCCTATGATAAGATGGCATCTCATACCTCTGCATCAATCCAGGAACGCTGAAAGTTAAAAAAGCGGAAGCATCTACCTTCATATGCAGACCATCCACTTTCAGTTTCACAGGTTGCTATAAAAAAGTTTTGTTAGTATTTTTGCTGCCTTAAATCTTTAGTATTTTCATTAAGCCGAGATCAGATTGATATTGTATGTATACGCACCTTGTCTGACCAGGGGACAGGTCCCTGTTTAAAATTGTGTAAATAGCACAAAGAAATAAACAGACCAAAGATACAAATTAAACAGGGTTTATGTTTGTAATTGTCCAGGTATAGAAACCATATAATCAAATGTAAAATACAGTAGGTTGACAACCTAAATGGGTATTACCGTGCCGCGGCGTTAACTGTCAGTCACGTGTTAAAACCATTCGCGAAACTACCGTCAGGTAATATGTTATGTTTATTCTTGTAGAAAATAAGGGAAAAAATAAGGAACGATCCAAAAATTTGTTTTACTTCACTTGTCATAAAGTTTCATTATTCATAAAATGCATAACGTTTCTGGTGTTTGGATTTGTACTTCAATATAATGAGCTCCAAGTTTAAGAATAGTCCTAGACTGGTTCTCTCTCTCTCTCTCTCTCTCTTTAACAGCATTAGCTCAATGAAATACATCTTCCTTCAGGTAGAATGAATTTTTTCCTTCCTTGCTAAATGTTGGTATTTCGTAGTTGTATTCGCCTCAATCTGATTTAGTAAAGTCAAACTGCAGACTCTGAAGCGGAGTCTGTTAGCGGAGTCCCACGCGATGTGAGGCGGGAGCAGCCGACGGAGGATTCCGCTTTGTCTTAAAGCCTTCCGCAAACATCAACGATCACAAATAACAATGATTTTTCATAAAATAATGATTAATTATTAATTGATAATTTGTTATTATCATTATGGTCTTGTGAAAATAATAATATGGGCTGCAAGTAAATAATGAATACAAAGAGTAGGGCTGATTGTGAGTGCAGGCATGTTTCAACTCAGTAAAATGAAAACACATCGTTCCTCACAGCCAAATAAACACACCAAATTTAGTTCAGCTGGAGGGGGCTGGGTTTTTTGGGGGGTAGTTCTATATAGCTTGTGGGGGTTGAGATAAAATTGTGAATCTCTTTTAAATGGACAGTGTCTAATGAGGGTTTCAAACTTGCTTACCAGGTTTAGATAGGACTCGTTTTGGTTATCAGACATTTATGTCACATTTACATAATCAAGTTAATATATTCCACGCTCAAGCACATGCATTAAGTAAGCCACAAAGCATAGGCAGAAGTAGCCTAATAATTGTGTACAATGAGACATTTTAATTATTTATTAATAAACAAATGTTGTCTTGTCAGCTACAAGATGAAATTCACAGTGCTGGCTCTCTCCACATGGTCGTGCCTTTAGAGAGAAATGCAACATTCACAGATTACATAATGCTTTAGTTTTCGTTTAAAAGACATTTCAAGCTTTCTGTAGATATATTTTTAATGTATGTGAGACACCTCAATTTTAAGTAAATTCATTATAAGGAAAAAAATTTAAGTGACCGAGAGGGCGCCTCCCGGTCTTAAATGCGTATTATGAATTTTTGCACAAACATATGAATTATAATTCACATTTTGCATATGCATTACAAGGTTACATGCAATTATCCAAAATAAAACCAAACAAGATTTGTAATGAAGATAAAACAATTAAGAAAAAATGCTGCACATTGCACTCAGCATCACACGTGCAGTGCAAATCTTGCACATATTGTACACACCTGCATTTAAATGCAGCTGCAATTATTGTTTATATTAAATTATAAGAAAGCAAGTAGGGCTGGGTGATAAATAGATTTTACTGATTAATTTGAATATGTAATTTACATCAGTTTGTTTGAATGAAAATCGATTTCTTTTTAACATTCACCAACGCTCCACTCAGGGCTCAACCCTCTCCGCGCATCTGACACAAAGACATGCTGCCGAGCAGAGGATGAGCAGCGCAGAGTGGTTCTGACTGGAGTGAGGAGAGGATGTTTTTAAGCATCTGAGCATCATGGTTTCTCCAAGAGCCTCCATCATGAGTACAATTCATGCCAACAGACCGTAATATAACTGCATATGCAGCAAGACCTAATGTTAAACATATTTACCTATGGCTTGATCAGAAGGTTATAATGCCTGCAATAGTCGAGCTGGATGTTACAGGCTATAGGAGTTTGTATGTGTAACAAAGAGGTTGAGACAGAATGTGAATCCATTTGCAGGATTTTATTAAAGGAAGATCGTACAAACAGAGTCGTGTTACCAGGCAATGTGTCAGTACCGTAAGGGCAGTCCGATCTTTCAACATACACAGGGGTTATCCAGTAGACAGAGACGAGTAGGCAGACGAACAGGTCAAACACAAACATCAGTCCAATCAAGCAATAAATCCAAAGGGGCAATCCAAGAGACGTGAATGAGGTAACAGGCAGAATCGTGATCGAACAGGCAGTCAGAATACTCACAAGGAAAACACTTGGTAAGGCAGGTTAACTGGCAATATTTCCCAGTGAAGTGACATGCTAGCACATGTTAAATAGTCCCAAACAGGAAATGACTGTAGAAGCAGAGGGAGTGGTGAACAGTCAATACTCTGGTGACGGCTCCCTCTGCTGGCGTGGCGTTACAGTATGTTTCTTTTAATGATTATTTTCGGGTTAAAGCATGATTTAAACAGATACAGCACATTCACTCACAATCGCTTTCGCAATAATGCATTCAAACGAATGTAATCTTACAGTGCTACTACATTATCAGCATGCTATCTGATTTTGAAATCTTGAAGGAATTGATCCGTTTAGATAAAATAACTGATGAAAATGTACTGTTATTTGCATCACAAACAAAATTTGCACAGCAGAAAGCAGCAATTATATATTTAATGCTTACAATGTTATTAGTTTGGCATGTGATAGGGAAAAAAAGTTAACACACACAATAGCCTAAGCCACTTTGAAACTCTCCTGTTATTTTCATACTTTATCCATGGAAGGCGGAGCGTGTTCCTGGTATCAGTGTGCACGCAGCTGATGCTCTGAACACGGAGGGGAAGTTATTGCTGCTCACAGACTCTGCTGCCGAGTGAGAGAGATGTTTTACCAGAAGAAATACAGATGAATGCGGCAGCACAAGCACAGCACATACACCAAAAATCAACCAGCGCCAAGCAGTGCTGTAACATAACCCATTAATAAACTCACGCCAGGTCTAAGTGGCGTGATCCTACAAAAGACAACAGAACACAGTGATGGATACACTGGACACGATCCCCATCAGTGAACTGATGCTCGTTCTGTTTATGAAGAAATGTACTGACACTGTGTTCAGATGATTTGACACTATAGTGTGATGTCATCAAGTTTAGACACACTTTTAGCATACGACAACTCTCACGTCCAGGGGTGCATTTCTCAAAACCATAGTTGCTAACTAAGTTAGTTGTTGGTTGCAATGCAATTTCCTATTGCCAACCAACGAAGTTAACAGGTTAGCAACTATGGTTTTGGGAAATGCACCCCAGTGTACACACAGACAGTGACTGCTCTATTTACAAATAAGTTATATAAGAAAAAAAACTGTCAATAAACCAGTGGCATAACGAGATGGAAATATAGACTAGAAAATATATTTACACTTGCTCTGTCCTCCGTCTATGACACTGACACACTGCGGAGTTACCAGTCTTAACAGCTTTTAATGCCGAGTGGATGGTTAGATGCATGATGGGCTAGTATTAACAAGAAAATATAATAAAATAAAATAAAGGTCTTTCCAGCATTTAGATAATAACATTACAGTTTTTTTATCATCTTGTCTCCGTTATAAATTTGACTGGTAAATGAATGATAAAGAAGTATATTAAAATTTGTTTTGAAAAATTTCTTTGTCATTTGAATATTGATTTTAAAATCGATGTAAATCATAAATCAGATTTTTTCTGAATAAAGCTGGGATTTTTTCTAGGCCATATGCTATCGCCCAGCCCTAAAAGCAAGTAAAGAAGGCTCCCTTTACTTCTTGTCTCCCTTAAGTTGTTTATTGATAAAACAATTTTTTACATTGTGTGCATTTTCTTGAATGTGTGCATTTTTTATAATGAGAGAACTTGAGTTTAATCGTGAGGACGTTAATTAATTTGTTTCTTGTTTTAAAATGATCTGTATGAAGATTATCAGTCAGGTTTCAGGCCCCACCATAGCACAGAAACTGCACTTGTTAAAATTACAAATGACCTGCTTCTTGCGTCAGATCAAGGCTGCATTTCATTTCTAGTTTTACTTGATCTTAGTGCTGCGTTCGACACCATAGATCATCATATACTCATAGATCGATTACAAAACTATACAGGTATTCAAGGGCAGGCTCTAAGATGGTTTAGATCTTACCTGTCAGATCGCTACCATTTTGTTTACTTAAATGGGGAGTCATCTCATTTATCAACAGTAAAATATGGAGTGCCACAAGGATCTGTCCTAGGTCCCCTTCTATTTTCAATATACATGTTGCCCCTTGGTAATATTATTACAAAATACGGGATTAGTTTCCACTGTTATGCTGATGATACTAAGCTATATATCTCAAAGAGACCAGATGAAACTTCTCAATTATCTAAGCTAACAGAGTGTGTTAAAAATGTAAAAGATTGGATGACAAATAATTTTCTCCAATTAAATTCGGATAAGACAGAGATATTAATTATTCGACCAAAAAAACTACACAGAATCTTGTAGATTAAAATCTGCAACTAGACGGATGTACTGTTACTTCCTCTACAGTCAAAAATCTGGGTGTTATATTAGACAGCAACTTGTCTTTTGAAAATCATATTTCCCATGTTACAAAAACTGCATTCTTCCATCTTAGAAACATTGCCAAGCTACGAGACATGTTATCTGTTTCTGATGCAGAAAAGCTAGTTCATGCATTCATGACCTCTAGACTGGACTATTGTAATGCACTTCTAGGTGGTTGTCCTGCTTCTTCAATAAACAAGCTACAGGTCGTCCAAAAGAGTCCTACCAGGTCAAGAAAATATGATCATATTACCCCAACTTCACAGTCTCTGCACTGGCTACCTATTAAGTTCCGTATCAGTTACAAATTATCATTACTTACCTATAAGGCCCTAAATGGTTTAGCTCCTGCGTACCTAACTAGCCTTCTACCACGTTACAACCCATCACGCACCCTAAGGTCACAAAACGCTGGACTTTTGGTAGTTCCTAGAATAGCAAAGTCCACTAAAGGAGGTAGAGCTTTCTCACATTTGGCTCCCAAACTCTGGAATAACCTTCCTGATAATGTTTGGGGTTCAGACACACTCTCTCTATTTAAATCTAGATTAAAAACGCATCTCTTTTGCCAAGCATTTGAATAATGTATCTTAAATTGTGAGTTTAGTTGTATCTGATCAAATGTACATTCTTATTCATTAGCTTGGGTTAAACTAATTAATTTTACTTTGTTGGATCAGCAGCTATGCTAATGATGTCTCAATTTTGTTTCTCTGTTTCTGCTGGATCTTCATCCCGTGGTAACTAGGATTTACACAAGCTCCAGTCTGGATCCAGAACACCTGAAAAGAGATGATGCTGACCCTCAGAGGACCTCAGATGATGCTAACCCTGAATCAACAACAGAACTAACAAATATTGCTACAAGTGTGACTGCATCATATAATAATTATTAATTATTAAAGTGAAAGTGACATGACATTCAGCCAAGTATGGTAACCCATACTCAGAATTTGTGCTCTGCATTTAACCCATCCGAAGTGCACACACACAGAGCAGTGAACACACACACACACACTGTGAGCACACACCCGGAGCAGTGGGCAGCCATTTATGCTGCAGCGCCCGGGGAGCAGTTGGGGGTTCGGTGCCTTGCTCAAGGGCACCTCAGTCGTGGTATTGAGGGTGGAGAGAGCACTGTACATGCACTCCCCCCACCCACAATTCCTGCCGACTTAAGACTCAAACTCACAACCCTTCGATTGCGAGTCTGACTCTCTAACCATTAGGCCACGACTTCCCCTTAAATAATATGAATAATGTTCATCATCTGGCTGACTACGACTTGCATAAATTTTTCTACAAATACTGTCATATGTGCACAAACTGACAGTCACCACTTATAAGCTATTAATAAATATTGCAGAAACATAATTTTCTGTTTTTCTAGGCTTTGTTTCTAGTTGCTTTGTAATGATTTGTATAGTAAAAAGCACTATACAAATAAACTTGAATTGAATTGAATTAGGCCAATTAGGCTTAAATAAATAAATAAATGTGAACGAAATTATACAGTGCTTTACGTTTTACTAAACATGCAATAATTTCTTAATCAGTTGTTGTTTTATTAAAGGAATTTAAAAATATAAATTTAAATATGGGCATAATATATGAAAATATTGACATTTTGCATATTAATCCATGTACCCCCTAAAATAGGCTACCAGTTTTAATAAAGTAAACCACAATTTCTTTTGAGTAATATAACACATGATGCATATAATATAAATAATACTGCACACCTTTTTAATGTGTCAAATCTAAAATATGGTTTAATACCATGTAGCTTAGAAAATATAAGCACAGACTCAGGCACAGGCTTGACATTTATCCTGCTTGAATTTGTTCTAAGAAATGCACATAACTTCATAAGTACCAAACTTTCATTTGTAAATATATTAAATACTAAATATATGAAATATTTAAACTATAGTGTTTTTCTTTTATTTTCCATGACTGAAGCAGTCAAATGTAACACATCAGTAAGGCAAAGCTGACGTCTATTTGCGAAAATGTGATTTGATGCGCTTGTTTGATAACTTGTGGTTGTGGTTGTCGTACGGCGGTAGAAAGGGTGTTTTGGCTGTCTACCTACTGTAGCATTGCATAATCTTCACTATATAAATTAAAAACAGTTGAAAGGCAGTGAGTCATTTTTTCTTATCAGATTTCTAGGATTAAAATAAGGACATCGACAGCAGCTGGTAAATGAGGTGCAGTCACTTTAAGAGACAATGCATCTTATTTCTTTCTCAACTGTTTACATTCACTTAAGAGATAACCGACCGCCAAGACAGGTATAACATAATATTTTATGCATTTGTTCAAAAGCAAGAAGAGGCAAAACTCAATTTGATGTTGAAGGGCTTAGACGTGGCTCTCTGTGTGCACAGAACACAGCGCACCGATGCTGAATTAAGCTTTTCACCTCTTTTTGTGTTTGTATGTTTATGTTTTTGTTCACTCAGGTGCAGATGGAGAACTCAGTTCAGTGTTTGAGTTCTGTCCACATCCGTGGGTCCCTATAATCACCCCACCAGTGACGACCCTGCTTTTGACACTATAACTAGACAGAACAAATGTAACGCACTAAAATATCTCACCATCGCCTGTGCCAGTAAGAGGTGCAGCCTCTGAAATAATCAAAGAAAAACAATGGATATGTGTAGAGAAAATATGTAAATAATCAGATTATGAATTTATCTCCAAGTCCAAACTAACAGTCACTGGGATTTGAGCTAAACTGCATCAATAGAAAACTGGTCCACATACACTTCACAACAATTACCTGAAGCATCCAGAGCAAAGAGCAGAAAGAAAGACAGACAAAGAGGCCAGACTGCCATTGCACACCTGACAAAACAGAATAAAACACACACATATACATATACATATATATATATATATATATATATATATATATATATATATATATATATATATATATAAGCATTTCAAATTATCCATTGACTCAAGCCACACTTTTATGAAACAGTAAAGTGTAAAGTTTTGAACGGCTGAAAAACCTCACCCTCTATGAAGTTAGTCACGTCCAAGTCGTCTGTAGCTCTCTGAAGAACAACAAATGCTTGACTCTTCAAAACCAGATCATGACTCCCCTCTTTTTATTTGGTTCATACACAGAGGAGACTGCTGTCTGATTGGTTCCTGTCTCCAAAACCCACAACAAATCCTTATCTTACACCTAATCCCACACAGGAAAACCAGGAGAGTTATGATAAGAAATGAGATTCAGCACCACACATTACATAACCTAAAATCAATACAAACATTTACTTGACTTGGTTATTTTATAACATTGTGTTAATAATGACTCTCTGGTGTTGTGGATGTTGTCATATTTGACATTTAATTTCAAGTATGGGTAACTGCAGCCTGGAGCAATGGGCGTGCCAAACGGTTTCTCATTGGTGGAAAGAAAGGTAGGGGGTGTGCCAAAAGGCTTAGTGAAAACTAGCTGTTCCGCCTAAAGGCAACCCATACTCTTAATCGCTATTGGCTTATAGATTAATAGAAAGCAATTAACACATAATCATATAAAAACAAATGAAATTCATCCAAGGTAAAAACAGCATTAAAGATGTAAAGAATATTATTTTAAATTACTTTCAAAAGTACCTTCAAAACGGCTTAGTCATCACCAGTTTATCAATAATAAAAACCAGATTACAATTATTTTTGAGAATACAAACGTCTCTTTACACGGTAAGTAACACTTGCTGTTGTAAAGTTAAAGTCAAAAGCTGTATTTGTTAACATCTGGACTGACAGACTTGCAGTCAACGATACCTACACAAAAGAAAAAACGTATGTTGAGAGATTCAAACAAGAAGTAACCAATAAGTAGAATAAAATATAAAATAAATAAGACTGCAAGTGTTGTCACTAGTGGGAGCGATAGGGTCTGAGAGTGCAAGTCTGCAGCCAGAACCTTCTCCATTATATTATAATACAACTGTACTACTGACTCTGCACTGAGTACCAAAAGTACATATGCTTCCTGTGCATGTTTACTAAAAGAATGGAATCACAAAAAAGGTGATTGGCACTCATCTATATCACCGGTTATACTAATATTTGGTTCATGTGCTTGTACAGCCCCAACATATTGGGTTAACTTCAAAAGAGTGAATGTCATTCGAGTGCACTTTTGACAATGGTACAGTTGAGGCATGAGGATCTAAAACAAAATAATTATCATTCAGAGTAAAGTTACTGACAGTGCTTGTCTCCACCCTTACGAAAAATAACCATGGTTTTATTATAGTAAAACTGTAGTAACCCATGGTTTTTTGGCGTATTGACTGCCATTTGTAAACCACAGATTTACTACAAATACCATGGTAAAACTATGGTTAATATAGCAAAACCATGGTTAATTTGTGGTTACCATGGTTTAACTACAGTAACCATGGTTTTTTGGTTTTATTTGTAGTAAAACCATGGTTAATTTTCGTAAGGGAATCTTCTAATGTTGAGAATGTGCCTCTGAAGGAAAGTCAGTGTCTTTCTCAGGTGTATTGGATATGCAATGTTGAAAACAAAATACATCCAGAAGGCTGTTATGAAGGCTTCATCAAGGCTGGTGCACTGGCACTCTCTATTCAATCTTCTGTCAACACACCTCATGTGATTGCCATATTACAGTCAGTATCCATCAGGTGTATGGTAGGAAAGGCTGTAGCAGGGTCCCATGAACAAATAAAATTATAATAAGAAAAATAAAATAATTTTTTTTGTGGAGCTCATATTCACATAGACCTGCGGGGCTCCTTGCACTCATCAAAACTATTCATTATTTCCTCAAATGTTCACTTCCATTACCTTATAGCAGTGGTTCCCAAAGTGAACCAGTGGGTCGCGGGACCCCAGCGCAGGGGTTGTGAGATGATTTCTATGAAAAAAGTGGAAAAAATACCAGTATATAGGGTCTATATATTTTTGTTGCAATTAATTCAACCCTTTTGCACTTACGATCACACCTGTGTGATCAGTCTATGCTGGTCCCTGTAGTGTACGATCACACCGGTCAGTGCATGACGTGAAATTCAAATGTGCTCTTGTGCATTGGCTGGCGCTGAGCCAGAGACGGGCTCAAAGCTGTCATCACAACTTTTCAGTGTTTTCAACCACATGTTTATTTTAGGTTTCAGACATATAAGTACTAAAAAAACAATACATTTACAGTTTTTAAAATACACACTGATGTCAAAGGAAGAGGCAATAATAATCCTTTCCATTATAATTAGACCCGTTTTATTCATATCAGATACACATTGAGTAAGTAACTTTAAAGTTTACTTTATTATTCTCCCAGTTCAACAGCCACTTACTTTTATGTATTTCGGGAGAAGTAGATGAATTCACGTGTTGTAAATCCAACAGATCCGATTCTCTGAACTGCGTCCGCGGCACAAACTAAGATGGGGGCGCCTATCTCGCATACAGCTCAACTAATGCGATCGTTGAAAGGTTAAACAACAAAACACTTCCACTTGCATATATTTGACAATCGGATTATCAGCTATTTCATGCCATATCTAACAAATTTGCGAATATTTTAAATAAAAAATGAAAAATGACATAAAAGCAGATCATCATTCATTCAGCTCTGTTGTTGCTGCAGTATGTCACGTGAGAAGCAACGTGACACTTTATGAAAACCATAAAGTGACACATCTAAATAGCCGCTCAGACCTACTCGACTGGTTCCTGATGGCAGAATAATGAACGAGTTCAACCCAACATAGCTGCACGGTTACTTTCCGAGAGAGAACACGTGGATATTGAGCGGCTCATGCAGAATCGTAACACTGATTTTGCACGTAGAACAATAAAATATAACTTTGTTTGCTTTGAGACTGGGCATAAAATAGATTTGCTGTACATTTGTGACTGGAGGGGTTGGCGAGGTGGGGTGGGTGGGGGAGGTGCAGGGTCGTGGGGCAGCAGCATATTTATCATTATCATTTAAAAGTTTGGGAACCCCTGCCTTATAGAATGTTGAGTTTTATTCTGTGGAAGAAATAAAATAGACTTTCAGGATTCTATGTTTATTCCTTATCTTGGAATTTTCTCATGCCTCCGTAATAAGAAAAAAAAAACTAATAGTGCAGAAATGTGCAAATTGATACACGATAACAAAAGCAGCAGTAGATTTAAGATGAGGCTACTTGAGTAATCTTTAATGTTATCAATTCTTAATCTTTACTTCATATCTTAATGATTTTGGCATAAAAGAAAAATCAATAATTTTGACCCATACAATGTTTTTTTTTTTTTGGATATACACACACGTTTACATACAGAAACAAAACTGAAGAGAATTATCACGGATTTGAATGAAGTCCCAGGAGTAAATTATTCGTTAGAATAAAAGCAGATGTGTCTTGTCTTTACTGCTTAAGATCAATTTCCACTTATTTCAGCAAGAAATTAAGTTTGTTTAACTTGCATTTGCTCTAAAAGCGGAGTGGGAGATTTGCTTGTTGCCTCGTCTCAGGGAATCCCCATGCCTCGGAGTGGATGCAGATCTGACATCCGGATGACGTCTTTTGGGAAAACCCTCCTGGTGAATGGTTGGTTGCCTGGTTACACAGAACTTTGGAGAGTTTCGGATGGTGTCGCTGTATTCAAGATTTCAACGATTCTTAGTAGTCACGAAGTTTCAATGGAGTGGTTTTGAGTTCAGGATGGCAAGAATGCTAATAGCGATGGAGTAAATAGGTCAAGCCATGGCGATCTTCCAATGGGATGCTGTTGCAGAGCTTAGACACGCCCCTTACTATTTCTCTTTGTACACTTATTAGCCATCATGTGACATCGTCATGTGAGAAGACATCCTATAAAGTGTCATAATACAGAATCACACAATACAGGATCTGGATATTTCTTTCACACCAAGTTTAAGCAAATAATTTAAGCTTTCATTCAATACTAAACTTTTCATATCTTACACACATTTAATAGCACTAAATGCTAAAAGGTGTTATAAAACAATAAAGTTGCACAGATTACCTTGAGCACATCAAACATATATAAAACATAAAACATTATTTGTAAATATCATTAAACCTCCAGATTTCTTAATGGTTGTCCTTTTGAGATTGTTCAGTGAAAGGTTCAGTTCGTAGAAAGATTCACAAGCTAGCAGGAAGCAGAGTCATGGGATGGGTCCTGTATTAGTTCTTTGTGTTGAGGTCCATTAATTAATAACGATTTCTGTGATGTTTACATACATTGTGATCATGTGATGCTGTGATACACATGGTCCTTGTATCTTGTAAAAAAAGTTAATTAAATCAGCTCATTTTAAGGGACTCAGGATGTCGATGTCGAATTAGTTTTCTGATGAGCGGGGGTATTTTGCAACAGACTTGTCCTCTGATGTATGATCACATTATCACTTCACTTAATGTCGACATAGTTTTTTTTTAGCAGTTCTCCTTGACAGGGAACAGGTCCAGACAATCTAAGTATTGTTCCTCTTCAGCTAATCATTAACTTAGTTCAGATCGCAGATGGGAAGAAGTAGGCTCTTATAATTGCTTTGGCAGAAGTAGCCGATTCTGAATTTATTGGCATGACTGTTCACCAAGGTCCTACAGCTACAAATATACCCAGAGACTTAACCCCTTTGCGTGCAAACATCGCTGACGGCCCCAGTTTATTATTGTTTCACTTTCACAGCACATTAAACATCACTGTCTTACTTCATCTGGACAAACTGTGCATCAATGGAAAGTTTAAAGACTCAAGCTTCGATATTTGACCAATATTTTGATAAAACATTGTTGCAGTGACAGATATTTAGTGATTTATGTCAGGAGTGCAAAATAATAAATCCGTATTATGCCACATTTTGAATAGAAATTCACAACTCACTCATATTCAGTCACGTCAAGAGCGGTTTATTTGTGTTCACATAGACTCACTGAACAGCGTCAATAAGGATTTACAGACCAAAGATGCATATCTGCGGAGATATATGGATATATTTACTGATGTTTACTTCATATTTCTTCAGACAGAATCGTCATTTCTATTCATTTTCCACGGATTTACGCGATCAGATGATAAACAGCCTCTCCCAGCGATCTGTGTGTGCGTGCAGTAGTCACAGCTCGTGCGGTGTGTGACTCAGACTCTGATTGGGTCTTTCAAACATCAATCTTAGAGTTTCATATCTGGACACCGCCCCATCGTGTCACATGCTTCCTGCACACTTCCTGGTAGTTATCTGGCCAAAACAACACTGAAACACCTCTGTACACACAAAATATCCGAATAATAAACCCGCGATTACGATAGTAAAGCTTGGTATGAGAATTTCTTGAGATCTGGGGCGTTTTTATAAAAAAAATCGAAAATGTACATCGGAAATGCTAACTTGTGCAGCGATGAAAAAGGCTACAAATAACATATTTTTACAACAGTAAACGACCAAATTCCACCCCTGATCGCTAAAGGAAGTTATTATAAACACTCGATCGGGGTTTAAAGTGAGTTTTGAGTAAAAGTGTACTAATAATTTCATAAATTGTCAGATGTAGCTTGATGCTAACGTTAGCACCAATGCTACTAATAGCAGGTGCTTTTCTTCTTCATAATGCATTTTTGTCTCAATAATTCACGTAAGGTCGTAAGAAAATGTTTTGTTGTATTTTTATAGTAAGACTTTTGATAAATAAGGGCTAAATGCAAAGAGAGACTGAAGTGAGATCGCTGCTTTGTTGCTTTGTAAAGCCTGAAAAACCACAATCAAGGCTAATAAAGGTGGAATAAAAACAAAAGAATAATGATAAAAGAATAATGCGGATAATGTGTCATACTTGGCGGAGGTGTGAAAGAACCGTTTGGTGAGAACAATACAATCATGATTCGGGCAGTTTTCAACAGTGAAACATACACAAAGAGCACAGGAAAGTTTACATGTGAGATCTTACAGAGATGACAAGGGCCATAAATCAATCTGATTAGCCTTCTCTAAAAACACACATGACATGGCCTTAGAAAATATTTCATAAAATTCACAGTTTTACAGATTCGATTATGAAATTTTTTATGAAGTCTTGGAAGACTTGTGGCCTTAGCTACACTGTGTTTTCAAACTCATTTCCTACATCAACATTTTTTAAAATACATTTAAAACATATGTTTTTAATATTTTTATTTTTGTTTTTATGTTTGAGCTTATATATCTCTATTATCATAACAGTCTGAGTGATTCTGATTCCTGAACAGTAAACTTTAAAGTGTCAGCTTTGTGAACAAAGGTTGACTATGTATCTAGTCAGAAAGAATCATGAGCAGAAACTTTTTTATTTTGGGTATGTAATTTCGGTCTCCATGCCAAAAAAGGGGGGTTACTAGTAAGGGGTTAAGACTTTTTTTGTGCTCCAGGGTCACAAATTATCGATCTGCTATTTCAGTTGCTGCTTTTTCATCTGAGATTACATTTTAAAACATTTTAAAATCTCCTCCAAGAGCCTTCAAGCTACAATCACCAAACTTGGCTTTTTTCTAATTGATCAAACCTAAAATCATGCTAATCGTGCTAAAACATTATAATGGTAGGGAGGGTGAGGAGATGAAATGGGGAGAAACAGGAAGGAGAAACTAGGCATACAACAGGGAGCTTCAAACAACGATCTGACAAACACAAGACGAAAGACAGGGCAATAAGTAGGGAGCAGGTAATGAGTGGCAGCTGTGGCTGTTGAACAATTAACAGAGACGTCCACATGAAACGTTCAGAGTTTTATAGTGACACACAAAACTCCACCCACATAGTGATTAACAGAGACGACGGTTTTACCGACTGTGACAGTACCCTCCCCTCTAGGAACGCCTCCTGGTGTTCCCTGACGACCCTACCTGTCGATTGTAATCATCAATAAGGGAGTGATCCAGTATGTCCCTAGCAGGTAACCAACTCCTCTCCTCCGGACCGTAACCTTCCCAGTCCAACAAGTACTGCAATCCTCGTCCCCTCCGTCTCGAGTCCAGAATGCGATTAACCGAATAGGTAGGTTCCCAAACTACAAGTCGCGTAGGGGGGAGGAACCGGGGTAGGCGGATTAATTAATAATCTTGGTGACAGGGAACGGCCCAATAAATTTAGGAGCTAACTTGTTGGAAACGGAGAGAAGCGGAATGTTGTTGGTAGAAAGCCACACTTTTTGACGAACAATGTATACGGGAGGCTTTGACCGGTGGCGATTGGCCTTAGACTTAGTGCGTGCCCTCACCTGGAGCAGAGTCTCACAGGATCTGGTCCATGTGTGGTGGCACCTCTGGACAAAGGCGTGAGTGGAGGGGACCGCAACTTCAGATTCCAGACTAGGAAAAACTGGTAGCTAGTAACCTATACTGCACTCAAAAGGGGGGAGGCCTGTGGATGACACTGGTAACAAGTTGTTGGCTCCAGGATGAAAGATTCTTGGAGATCAAACATCGTAACGTTCTCTACAAATCTTGGTTGGCACGATCGGACTGACCGTTGCTCTGGGGATGATAACCCAAAGACAGGCTAACCGTAGCTCCCAATAATTTACAAAATTCTTGCAGAAATTTTGACACAAATTGGGAACCCCTGTCTTAGACCACGTCCATCGGAAGGCCATGTAACCAAAAGACGTGATCAATTACAGTAACCGCTGTCTCCTTGGCTGAAGGTTATTTGGGCAAGGGAAGGAAGGTCCAGATACTCTGCTGGCACGTTTGATAAAACCGTTGCCTTCTCCTGAAAAACAGAACCAGACACCAGACAGGACTCATGACAACCTTCACTTGTGGATTGTGCTTGACCAGTCAAGGGTGACCTAGAACAATGGGTGCCACGGGGGAGTCCAGGAGGAGAAACGAAATAGTGTCAGCATGATTTCCGGAAGTGAGGAGAGTTATGGGTCCAGTGGTGAGGGTGATGTTGGGTAGTTCTTGGCCGTTGAGTGCCCTGACAGAGATCCTGTGCGAGAGAGGTGATGGGGAGTTTCAACTGTTGAGCAAGATTGGTGTCTATGAAATTTCCCTCCACTCCGGAGTCCAGAAGAGCTTGACAGGAGTGCGTGTTGTTGGCAAATCTCAGTATCACCGGAAGGAGAGTGGATGATGAGGACTTTCCGGACAAGAGATTGGAAAATTTCCAGAGCCTTCGCAATATAACCGGAGTTCCTGGAACCTCCACCTCTCTCTCTCCTCCCGGGACAGCCGAGCTCTACCCACCTGCATGGGCTCGTGATCGAGGACGGGACTGGCCGTGTTCTCTCTGCTTTAGTTGACAGCTTCCATGTTGCCAGGGAAAAGTGTAGGACGGGCTCGCTGCCCCAGTCTGGTAGGTAGAAATGCATGGAACATCGGGTAAGGAATGCTCTACAGAAATTCAGCTCACCGGAGTAACTCTCAGGAACTGGTAGATGGGTCTCTGGCCGATAACTGGTCTCAGGGACAGCTCGGAGAACAGACGGTGGGAGTGGTTAGTTGTTGGATCTGCTTGGTGAACTTGGACACCTGCGTCACCAGTGCTTGAACTGGGTGTCCGGTGTTAAAGAAGCTCTCCTGCTGTTGATCCATACGGGTGATGCTGTGGTGGATGAATTCAGAGAGTGAGGTTGAACTTGCTGCTTCCATGTTTGGTTAGATCGTTCTGTAATGGTAAGGAGGGTGAGGAAGCAATTGCAAGTAATATAGTAGATTTATTGAGAGGCACACAAGTAAACAGTGGTAAACAGCAGGGACAAACAGAATGAAGAGAGATGATGTCACAGGTGTCCAGGAAGTGACAATGAGGTGAGGCAGCAGGAGAGCGTGAAGCAGGAACTAAGATGAGCGATCCGATGTTGAGTGGAGTGGATAGTGTTCCAGTGGAGTGAAGATCCAGCGAGGAGATGAAACGGGGAGAAACAGGAACGAGAAACTAGAAATGATCAGTGCTGACGAGAGACCCACAAAACTCCCCTTACGAAAATTAACCATGGTTTTACTACAAATAAAACCAAAAAAACATGGTTACTGTAGTTAAACCATGGTAACCACAAATTAACCATGGTTTTGCTATATTAACCATAGTTTAACCATGGTATTTGTAGTAAATCTGTGGTTTTACAAATGGCAGTCAATACTCCAAAAAAACATAGGTTACTACAGTTTTGCTATAATAAAACCATGGTTATTTTTCGTAAGGGTCCACTCACATAGTGATTAGCAGAGACGAAGATTTTACCAACCGTGATAAACATGCTAGTATCATGCTAACAACATCTATCTAAACTTTCAAACTTCAGCATTGGCAACTGCATCAAACATTCAGAAAATGCATTTTTTAAAACCCAATATCAAAGTTTGTTTGCATTGACTCATCTAGTTAGGTTTAGCAATGTATTTTGCACAAACACGAGCAATGTGAAATCAATGTTTGCACATGACCCAGTTTATCCTCTTTGGCTCATCAAATTCTGTGATGCAACACTGAAAAAACAAACAGTGCTTAAAAGCAGATTGATGCAGATGTCTCGCACGTCCTGATTTTGCTGAGTTTAGATGTTCTTTAATCCAAAAAATTTAGTCTTGATCATATCCTTCTCATACTTAATCATAAGTTATATCTAAAATCAGAGGAAATTATAGATGACTGACCCTGATGTATAAGAACCAAACATTGTTGATTGTGAGCTTAAACTTCACAAAAGCTATAAACTGGTTCTTCATATCTGATTGGTTAATCATAGTGATGTTCCAGGATCAACAAAGTCCTGCCGGATGTCTCATTTGGTCATTAGGAACATGCAAAAATTTTTACTTTACTGTAAATCTGCATTGTCAATTCCCTTGCATATATATTTATATTACATTTACATATTAAATTTAGTCATTTAGCAGACACTTTTATCCAAAGCGACTTACAAATGGAACAATGGAAGCAATCCAAAACAACAAAAGAGCAATGATATATAAGTGCTATAACAAGTCTCAGTTAGCATAAATGCAGTACACGTAGCAAGGGCTTTTATATAATAAATAGAAAAAAGAAAACTGATTTAATAGAAAAAGGCTTTTTTATATCAATGTTCAAAGTTCATTTGCAAACTTAACTCATGTAGTTAGGTTTCGCAATGCATCATGCTCAAACATGAGCAATGTTGAATCACTCTACATGACCCAGTTAATTGTGTTTATGTAGAAGTCCTCCTACTTTTTTCTTAGAAAATTTGGTAACACTTTATTTGGACCCACTTTATATTAAGTGGCCTTAACTACTATGTACTTACATTTTAATTAATAATTTAGTACAATGTACTTATTGTGTACATGCATGTTTTTACATTGTACTTATATTTAAAAAAAAAAACTACATGTAATTACATCTGTATTTAATTTCTGTATATTAACCACCTTACTATTAATTAAGAATTCATTGAGACAAAAATTATAATTATTAGTAATAAGCAACTAATGGATGTAATCGTAAAATAAAGTGTTATCAAAAATTTATATGATTGTTTTTAGCAGTTAATACAATTATTGATTAATATTATACTACATTTTTCAAGGCACACCCCCAACTGATCCACAGGTACCACAGGAAAAATTTAAAAAACTGTTAAAATTGAGAAAAAATTCAACAAGAAAAAGACGAATATAAAGGAGATTTAAGATAGATTAATTTCTTTATTTTATGTGCAAAATTCACAGTTTATCCACAAGCAAAACTGGCTTTAATCTCCTTTGTATTCCTATTTTTCTTGCTGAATTTAAATCTCATCCCTGAGGCTTATAAATAACAACAACAAATGCAGTTGTTTGATTAATTATTATTACATGAATTTAATGATTATTCAAACATGTGAAAGCCTTTTTTCTGAGTATATAATCTCATAATATGCTGTGACACCACAACCCTACCTAGTAGTTTTTTTTACTTAATTATGTGAGCAACAGTGCCCCCTTTTGGCTAACCAGCAGCAATATCTTTAGTTTCACCTTTCCATCAACAGTGTGAGTGTGCTGCAGAGCAGAGTACTTGGAGTACTTGGACTCCTCCTGCTGCAATTTTTTCTTGTTACATTGTTGCCTTGGATAATACAGGTGCTGGTCATTTAATTAAAATATCATCTAAAAAATTATTTAATTCACTAATTCCGTTCAAAAAGTGAAACTTGTATATTATATTCATTCATTGCACAGAGACTGATATATTTCAATTGTTTGTTTTTTTTTGTTTTTTTTTAATTTGGTTGATTATAACTGACAACTAAGGAAAATCCCAAATTCAGTATTTCAGAAAATTAGAATATTGTGAAAAGGTTCAACATTGAAGACACCTGGTACCACACTCTAATCAGTTTATTAACTCAAAACCTGCAAAGGTCTTTAAATGGTCTCTCAGTCTAGTTCTGTAGACTACACAATCATGGAGAAGACTAGTGACTTGACAGTTGTCCAAAAGACGACCATTGACACTTTGCACAAGGAGGGGAAGACACAAACGGTCATTGCAAAAGAGTCTGGCTGTTCACAGAGCTCTGTGTCCAAGCACATTAATAGAGAGGCGAAGGAAAGTAAAGGTGTGGTAGAAAAAAGTGTACAAGCAATAGGGATAACCGCACCCTGAAGAGGATTGTGAAACAAAACCCATTCCAAAATGTGGGGGAGATTCACAAAGAGTGGACTAGTGTTGGGCGATATGATCATTTTTCAAATCGTCATATCGTCAGCATGTGAGATCGACGATATATGATATTATCATGCAAGGGTGGAGCAAGAGATAGACTCTTTGTTCTTGTCATTGCATAACTGTTTGGTGTTTTAAACCCTGCAAGTGCGCGAGAGAGAGCCTATGGGATCACCAGTAATCAAAAAATATACTTTCAAACATACTGATAAACTAACGTTAAATGTAAAAATACTGTATTTAAAACAGCTAGTTCATATATAGTCAGACGCAAGTGTCATATTGCGCGTCCTGTGACAAATTTGCTGCATCTACGCAAGGAAGTTGAAAACCAATAGTAGAAGTCCAGCAGTTTAACACTAATACTGGGCATAAACTAACACAATAAATATAAAGTATTTAAAACAGGTAAGTTCATATATTCTGAGTTAAGCTGAATTTAACTGATGCATCAGTCATACAGCGCTCTGGACCACGTATCTCATGACGAGACCGACGCACCGTCACAGAAACAAGAATGAGATGCATTCTAACATAACTGTGACATTAAACTCAGTAAGGGCTCATTTAAAATATTACACACATATAGGCCATTCAGTTTACTTGTTAAAGTGCAATAAAATACCTTATATATGCAGACGATGTACGTCTGTTTGTTGATGGAGACTTTATAACAGCCAAAACTATGTATTTTGCATGCATCACATTATAGTGCGGTGTGCATGAAAATAATAACAAGGCGGCAGAGCGAACTTATCATGCATAGTGATTCTCACATAGTCCTTCTACGTCATCACCACAGTGTGTGTTATAAGTTAAGTGATCAGTCTTTAAGAGAAGGACTACGTGAGAACCACTAGGATAAGTTCGCTCTGCCGTCTTGTTATTATTTTGTCTTTATTTGTAACGCCAAGAAAGAGTTAATCTCTTTCTTGAAGAGCGCGTTGCCTTGTAACGTTACCAAGCCATTAAATGTGCGGGACACCAACTCCTCATTTCTCTATCGCTTTCATTTCATGGATTTAACAAGTTATCGGAGTCAAAGCGGACAACTTCAGCGACTACAGGCTCTAATCCTCCTGCGCTCATGTGCGCGGTGTATGTGTGTGTGTGTGTGTGTGTGAAATTCGATGCTGAAGTGAAATAGGCAGTTTGATAGCCGACTTATAATAAGCCGCCTAATAGAAATAATAGTTATTATTATTATCTAATACATTAATAGGGAAATGAGCCTAATATCGTCTTGATTATCGACAGAGAGATCTGCTTATGTCGATATCTCTGACTATCGTCGATACACGATACTATCATCTATCGGCACAACCCTAGAGTGGACTGCAGCTGGAGTCGGTGCTTCAAGAACCACTATGCACAGATATATGCAAGACATGGGTTTCAGTTTTCACCTGCACACAGTGCCAAAGCTACCAGTACCTGGTTTAAGGACCATGGTATCCCTGTTCTTAATTGGCCAGCAAACTCGTCTGACCTTAACCCCATAGAAAATCTATGGGGTATTGTGAAGAGGAAGATGCGATATGCCAGACCTAAGAATGCAGAAGATCTGAAGGCCACTATCAGAGCAACCTGGTCTCTCATAACACCTGAGCAGTGCCACAGACTGATCCACTCCATGCCACGCCACATTGCTGCCGTAATTAAGGCAAAAGAGACACAACTAAGTATTGAGTGCTGTACATGCTCATACTTTTCATGTTCATACTTTTCAGTTAGCCAGGATTTCTAAAAATCCTTTCTTTGTATTGGTCTTAAATAATATTCAGATTTTCTGAGATACTGAATTTGGGATTTTCCTTAGTTTCAGTTATAATAATCAAAATGTAAAGAAATTAACATTTGAAATATATCAGTCTGTGTGCAATGAATGTTACAATATATATAAAAGCCGGGATCTCTATACAATATTGTCACGCTACATTGCTGACAGAGTGCAGTGTTTCATAATCCAGAGATTGTAAAAAGGTTGCAGCACACGAAATGTTGAGTCAAGTAAATTCAGTGGATTAGAGACCTTCTCCCGTGAGACCGAGTGCAGCGCGTGGGACAAGACTTGTGTGTGCAGGATTGGGGAGACTAAAATTATTTACAGGACTCCAGTAAATATCTCAAAATTAAATATCTAAAACAAATAAATTGTTATTCATCTATTGCACAAAAGCAACAGTAACTAATATAAAATAGAAACTCTACATACACTTGCGGCTGCTAATCATTTATATTTAAGATATAACACGCGTTTGCAGCTTTGACCAATGCAGTGCTGAAATTTTTATGCTCACGTTTTCTCTCATTATAACACAAATTGTAGACATTATGAAATATTAATTATGCATATATTTATTGTCTTATAACATAGATTTGTGAGATGCATGAACTGAGATCATAGGTGGAGCTAGGGTAAACCAACTCCAGGGTAAGGCTAAAAGCAACCAAATGTATTAACTCCTTTGGCCACCCCACTCAAAACTGCAGTTTTTGTCAATATTTTTTTTCTTGACAAGAAATGCATTTATTTAGATGTGGAACCGCCATATCTCTTTAGGCTATAACCACATCAAACGGGAGAATTTTCAGACGCACACTTGAGCTTCACCTCAGCGTCATGCGCGAGCGTCAAACGAGCGCGGAAAAGCTACAGCAGCCAAGTGAGCTTCAGAACAACTGTGAACTATGATCTCATGAGATATTGTTAAGGCTATTTGTCAGTAAAACACACTTCCCTTACAACTGCAAACTCTTAAATGCAGGTACTAAAATATATTCTGCAATTCGAGATTACCATATAAGGCACAAGATGATATGTATTTTTATACACAAATAAATGTGAGCACAGTGCACTTATACTAGAAATCATGCAAAAATTAACACTTTTAAATGCATAAAATAACTCATTTTCTATTCTGGCATTTATTACTGTTGACTTCTGCCTTTTTCAAATTTGTATCACTACACATGCCTCATCCAGGAGTATGCAATGTTGGAGAGCAAGCATTTGGGAGTTTCTAGAAGCCGAATAAACAATAAAGCTATAGACCAATTTTATTGTTTGCAAACAGTGGTGACATTTTTTGTGGGAAGAGTCTATCTGGTGGCAGAAAATTACAGTTTTAACATAGCAGTCTGTGCAAGCCATGGAATAAAATAATAATAATAAGTTAATTTTGAGTTTATATTTAAAAATGTGTACTTTTCCAATATTATATCTCACACCTCTGATAAGATACATCAACTCGTTATTCTCTCTTTTCCACTCGGCTCAGAATCATGAGTTTACATCCCACACTTCTGGCTTTTTTTTCCTCAGAATCGACGAACTCGCAATTGTTGAGTCAAGTTATAATGTCCGAACTAACATTATAATAAAAACTTGCATTTGCAAGAAAAGGTCAGAATTGTTATAAAAAAACAGGTAAAGGTCTGACACCAAAAATAGAACAATATAATTTTTCTCTTATTTCATGGATTATACCCTTTTCCCCCCACTTGTTCCCAGTGTTTTTCTGCCACCACAATTCGGGTGCAGCTGCAAGTGATGTAAATGTGACATCCACTCCAAATTGGTCTATAGTGAGCCCCTTAATTAAAATACCTGGAGGTGAGGAATAATAAAAAAATCGTCATATTCACCCAGTATCACTTGATCTAGTTTCCAAATCTCAATTACAGTTAAGTAGAAATTAATAGTACTCAGTTGTGTTTTAGGCACTAAAACAGTCCAGTACATTATAATCAAACATATTTATATTGAAATAATAAAGATTTCTATGCCACCCCAGACTGGTTGCAGGCCCCTCCCTGGCCACCCCTCTAGAGATAGGTATAAACGGAGGTCGGAGCCACCTCCAAATGGGCGGGTCAGCTCCAAATGGGTTGGACTTCAGCTCCAAGTGGGCTGTACAAACCCTCAGAGGCTTTTGATTGGTTTATTGAATGTCACAGCGGTAATGCACGCTGCGAACCGCCAAAACAAAGAAGAACCAGACAGATTTTCAGCTCCATGTACGATGAGTTGAAGGGGTAAGTTTGTTAAATAGTCTTAAGACTTGTACAACGTATTACAAGTTGTAAAAAGTACATCATCTTGGCGGTTGATGTTTTAGTTTTTACGTAGTTTGAAAGGATTGAGACAAGTGTGTTCGTATGCTGCCTTCTTGTGCTGTCGGAAATTTGATGATTTCCACGTCTGAAGTCGTGATTACGAGCTCATTGGAAGGGCGTTCATTTGCCATTTTTTTAAACTAGGAAAGTAATATTTACGATTACTCGGACAGCACTGCTGCATTGGCAATACAGACAAATTACAGCATTACAGTGTCTTACAATACCCTTTTTTTTTTTTGCTAAATATTTCTGCAATCCATTTCTACGGTGCAGATAATGGACACCGGAGGAGACCATAAGCAGGTAAGTTAACGTTATTGTGACTAAGAAAAAAAGTACGTTATGTGTTATGACTGCACTGAGATAAATTCAAACTTTTTTAATAGATTTGGTACAGTTTTCCTAAAGAATGATGTAAATTTGTAAAAGTCTTAGTTAAAACTCTTAACTGATTATTGTTGATTCTAACAAAACTGGTCATTGTTTGAAATCCTGCTCTTTTTTTTTTTTTTTTTTTTACATGTAATTTGTCATGCAGTTGAAACTTTTTTTTTCAATTTAATACTCATAACTAAATAATAAGTAAATTGGCTTGGTTTAACAGGAAGGGGCTTATTAGGACATTTAAGTAGCTTTTAAAAACATAACCTAGAAAAAAAAACATTACCAATGGGCATTTTGAGACAAAACAATTGCACTGATTTGCTTTCAGTTATGACAACTAAAATATACATTTTAGTCTAGAACTAGCTTAAGCCTTCTCTGAAAACTGGAGGTAAATGTTAAACACGCATTATTGTGTTTTTTAGGTTCACGTTTCAGTGAAAAATGTGCTTGACACTCTTGAGGCACAAAGTTTCACTGCCCCATTTGTCCAAAGGACAAAATAAAATTTGAGGAGTGCTTCCAAGCAACAGGCCATCTTCAGTCCCATTTATCCTGGGTGGTTGTACATGGCCGTAAGTAGACCAAATAATTTTATTTGTTACAATAATTATGTATTGGTGTTCATTAATAGCCAGTAAATATTGACAAAAGGTAATATTTTTAAAATACTTTTTTTAGGCTTCAAAATATATAAATGCCACCTCTTGTGTCACAAAGCTGCACATTATCATTGTTGTTACTGTGGCAAACCAATATTACGTCGGACAGACTTGGAAAAACACCTCCTTAGACACACCACAAATATAAGTGCAGAAAGACATTCAACCAGGACAATCGCACAACATAAACAACAAACCTTCTACTGTGGCCAGTGCAACAGGGTTCCATAAATCCTGCATGGCTGAAAAACAGCAGCACATCAGCAGACCATTGACCGTGGCCAATAAACTGGGGGACCAGCCATCCACTGTGGCCAATGTACCAACTGACCAGCCATTCACCATGGACTACGAACATGGGGACCAGCCATCAATTGTGGCCCATGTATCAACTGACCAGCTATCCACCATGAACTACGATCATGGGGAGCAGCCATTCACTGTGGCCCATGTACCAACTGACCAGCCATCCACCATGGACTACGAACATGGGGACCAGCCATCAACTGTGGCCCATGTATCAACTGACCAGCCATCCACAATGAACCAAAAACATTGGGTTCTACCATCTGTGGAGCAGGAGCTGAGACATCTTAAAACAAGTCAGAAATTAGTTTCATGTTCTAAATGTAATGTTACTCTATACTTGAAAAATTTGCAACGACACATGAAAAGAAAGCATGCAACTGAAAAAATGGACATATGTGCTGACTGTCATCTTGCGAGTCAGTGTATAGATGCAGTGAATGGTATTTTTGCAGTTGCCAAAACTTTTCGTGGGCCACCTGTTCCTGTCCATGTAAAGCAAAAACTGAGAGGTCCAAATGAATGTGAGGTGGATGATTGCTCGTTGTTTTATGACATAGCAGGTAGGAGTGGGCATCAAGCATTTAGATGTTCTCACCTAAGGTCGCTTGACTATTGTTCAACACCCTCAAACACCTGTCATCTTGAGGAAGACACATTGACTGAGCTTGTAAAGCAGAGATGGTTTACAGAAAACAAGAAAGAAATGTGTCTTGCCCGACTAAAGGAGGCAGCAGACCAAAGTGCCCCCCTTGCTGTGGGTGTTGATATTGGACCACCCAAAAAGCATTATGTGTCTGTCTTGGAGAACAAATCTTCATACTACAGTCGGTTGGGAAGGGTGATGGTTATGTATGATGCCCAGAGAAACAGCTGGCATTGTCCCTGTGTTAATGCACGGATGTCATGTCCACATAAGTGTGTCGCGAAGTGGTTTCTCTTTCAAACGAATAGACTGCTTTTTAAATCTGTTAAATCAACTGGACCAGATGAAGACAACTTGGATGAACATCAATTAGACAGCAAGGAAAAGCCGTTTGGACTTGGAAAAGAACTTTTGCAAAGAATTTTAAAGTATGTCTGAATGCTGTCATAATTTGCCTCTAAGTGACCCCATCCTGATCACAGCAAAAGCTAAAATTGTGACACTGACATGTGTCTATGAAGGTAAGTATTGTAAAATATATCTTTCTAACTAAATATTACAGCATGTTGGTATATTCCCATCTATGTATCTAATAATTTTATTTTATTCAGGAATAAGCACATACTTCAAGAAATGTCTAAGATGTGGAATGGAGTACCGTTACCAAGACTGGGAGGATGGAATCCACAACTTTGACAATCACATTCTCATGGGTTTCCACTTATGTTTGTATTTAAGGGCATCACTCCAGGTATGATACTTGAACATTTTAAATGAGCCTTTATTCCACAAAATGCTGAATTAGTGACAAGTATTTCAACACAAATATTTTTGGGTCTTAAACTAATTAAATATCTCTTTAGACACAGAACTTTACAGCATATTGAATTATTATTATTATTATTACTGATATATAATTCTGCTTCATGTTGTGGACTGATACATCAGTGAAAATGAATTATTTTCATGCAAGTTAATTGTTCAGTGTTTGATGTTAATACCTGTAACAAATTATAACACTTGTTTATATTTGCCAATAGACTCATAATGCAGCAGGCAGAGTTTTCAAAGCAATGGAACTTGCATCTGGTTTGAAGCTACCTCCACACAACCGTCTGTTTCATGGCTACCTACATTTTGAAGCATTGGTGCAACATGACTACAAATATTCATGCATCAATTGTGGCTCTCATCCTCCTGTGGTTATTATGGATCTTCATAAAAAGGGAGTGTTTAGCATGCCAGGTAAGAAAACGTTTAAAAGCTATTCTGAAAAATTGATTTTTATGGTGTCGGAAAAAAAAAGGTTTGTTACCTTTTACTTTTACAGTGAGTGAGATACCAGATCCAGCTGAGTATACTGGGAAAGTTAATGTGAAAGACTTCTGGGAGTCCGTGTCCTTAAATATAATTTCCCTCGGGTTTGTAAATGGTAAGACATGGATTTCCTTTACCATTGAACTAAAAATCAGAACATTTTCAATCAATATCTAGGGTATGTTGTAGTCCAGTTAAAAATTAAAAAGTGATTAAAGTGTTAGCTCACCCAAAAATTTAGTTTCTGTCATTAAGTACTCACCCTCGTGTCACTGAGGCTTTGTTGTCATTACTTTATTGTTTTCTCATGTAGTTGGAGAAGAGAATCCATTTGTTGTTAAGCCAACATTCGGTTTTTGGGCACCATGGATTGGACCAGAAACTCGAAAATCTGATTTGGTTCTAAACACAGAGTGGGAAAAGGTACATCGCCCAGCAAAACCAAAAGAGCAGGCAGATGTGGATATAACTGAAGATAGACTTCTTGAGGAAGTCATGAAAATGAAGGTTAGGATTACTTATTTAATTTTGTCTATGTGGCTTTATGTATCCTTATTTTACAGTATGGAAAATTGTATGAATGGTATAGGTTGATGACGTCAAGAACCTGTGCAAAGCTTGTGGGGTTAATCCATGTGGTTCAAAAACAGACCTTATTCTCAGGCTTCATAATGAAATTAGGAGCAGGAGCACCTATGATAAAATTTTTCAAAAAGTCTGGGGTGCATCAGGTATGGAACCATACTCCAATTATGTCAATCAATTGAAGCTTCAAATAATTTACTTATTATTATTATTGTTGTTTTTAGGAGGCTGGTCTACAGTTATGTGTCCATGTGGAGTGGTATACACCCTTAAATTTAACATGAGAGCGGAAAGTCCAAGGGACTACATTGATATTTTACAGTCATGGCAACATTTACCAAATGTTACCATTTATGATTTTGCAAGAGGTCTAGCAACACATGGAAATCTGAGGGACCCATTAAAGTTGACATTTTCTCCAAACGAGGGAAGACTTCTTAGCCCTACTGTTGAAAACATTTCTTTAGCCAAAGAAGGCAAGGTCAAGGTTAATCTTCCCTGGTTAACAGAGCCACAAAATCCTCCAGATATCAATGGACATCCTATAACAGGGAGTTCAGAGTGTCACAGGTCGGGGGGGGCCAAGCTGGACTGCACCCACCCCTGAAACCCAGGATCACCTCGGGGAGCGTACCAGAAGAACCAGACGGACGAGAGTATAAAAATGAACAAGGTTTTATTTGGTTAAAAGCAATTTAAAAGTTCAGTGTTCCTTCCGTGTCTCCCGACCAGAACGGAGCCAGACCTCGGACGCCGGGAAGGCGTGGAGTCGTCAGCAGTTCGTGCCTGTACGGGGCCAGCAAGAGCCAGGATAGTCTGTCACCCGTCCCGGAGTGAGGGGGGGTATCCGGGTAAGTAGAGCTCGTGAATGTTTCGGTCGAGACCGGGAAAAGGAATAATTCGTGTGTCCTCCTCTTTCTACAGGGACATCACATACAGCATTCGGCCCAGAGGATCCTGCGATCTGCACAGCAGAGTAAGTAATCAACAGCAAGTATGTGTTCTTGCATAAGTAATGGGGCTTACGGCTGGGAGATGCTTCGGTTAAGACCGGGAAAGGAATAATTCTTGTGTCCACCTCCTTTCATAGGGACATCACATGCGGCGTTCGGCCCAGAGGATCCTGCGATCTGCACAGCAGAGTAAGTAATCAACAGCAAGTATGTGTTCTTGCATAAGTAATGGGGCTTACGGCTGGGAGATGCTTCGGTTGTGCCCGGGAAAGGAATAATTCTTGTGTCCACCTCTTTTCATAGGGACATCACATGCGGCGTTCGGCCCAGAGGATCCTGCGATCTGCACAGCAGAGTAAGTAATCAACAGCAAGTATGTGCTCTTGCATAAGTAATGGGGCTTACGGCTGGGAGATGCTTCGGTTGTGCCCGGGAAAGGAATAATTCTTGTGTCCACCTCTTTTCATAGGGACATCACATGCGGCGTTCGGCCCAGAGGATCCTGCGATCTGCACAGCAGAGTAAGTAATCAACAGTAAGTATGTGTTCTTGAATAAGTAGTGAGGCTTACGGCTGGGAGATGCTTCGGTTGAGACCGGAAAAGGAATAATTCGTGTGTCCACCTCTTTCTACAGGGACATCACATACAGTATTCGGCCCAGAGGATCCTGCGATCTGCACAGCAGAGTAAGTAATCAACAGCAAGTATGTGCTCTTGCATAAGTAATGGGGCTTACGGCTGGGAGATGCTTCGGTTGTGCCCGGGAAAGGAATAATTCTTGTGTCCACCTCTTTTCATAGGGACATCACATGCGGCGTTCGGCCCAGAGGATCCTGCGATCTGCACAGCAGAGTAAGTAATCAACAGTAAGTATGTGTTCTTGAATAAGTAGTGAGGCTTACGGCTGGGAGATGCTTCGGTTAAGACCGGGAAAGGAATAATTCGTGTGTCCACCTCTTTCTACAGGGACATCACATACAGTATTCGGCCCAGAGGATCCTGCGATCTGCACAGCAGAGTAAGTAATCAACAGCAAGTATGTGTTCTTGCATAAGTAATGGGGCTTACGGCTGGGAGATGCTTCGGTTGAGACCGGAAAAGGAATAATTCGTGTGTCCACCTCTTTCTACAGGGACATCACATACAGTATTCGGCCCAGAGGATCCTGCGATCTGCACAGCAGAGTAAGTAATCAACAGTAAGTATGTGTTCTTGAATAAGAAATGGGGCTTACAGCTGGGGGATACTTCAGTTGAGTGCCTGGGTGTGGATTACGGTGACGGTGGTGGGCTCTCGGGGTGGTGAGCGTCCGGCATTAACTCTATATATCTTCCCCACACTCTGTAACTTCACTTCAAACGAATTATTGTGCAAACACACCACTTCAGACACGGCACACCCACTCTTAGTGCAAATAGAGCCAGCACTCACCCAACGATGGCTCCGTCCACTTCACAACGTTATCACTCCCAGTCCAGATGTATACAATTGATCGAAGTCCCAGATCAGGTCTCTTAGCTTCCCTCCGATAGTGATGGCGCGGCCTGGTCTTCACTTGCTTTCCAGAGCTCACACTCTTTCTGTCCTGAATATCTCCACTCGATCGCTGATATATCTGTCGCACAGCCAGATAGCCGAAACCCCACAATAGTCCTCAAATACCTCCACACGCCAGCCCAAACGTCCCAGGAATTCACTTCTCCTAGGGGAACACATCCAAAAAGAAGAACCACACACGGGGGCAAGCCAACCAGGAAGAATAGCCGGGAGAACGAACGACCAAAAAGAAATCTTCCCCTGTATGGTCTCTGCACTTCTCTTTTTATGTGGTTACTCCGCCTCCATAATCCTCTCACAGATCGCCACATCAAACTCCCCACACCAGATGTCAATCTGTCATTAGCGTTGTTATTGTGACATCGGGCGCAACCCGGAAGTGGACCGGTGTTACCGCGACACCGTCCCGAGGGGAACACAAAATTCCGGCGGGACTTAGTTCCGCTTCTCTTTCGTCACCCCGTGACAAGAGCATTATGTGCTCTATGACAAACTGCACGAAACAAATGCCAAAGATCCCAAAGACTTTTTAAGAAGAACTGCTTTGGTGCCAGAACTGGCTGGAAAGGTTAATACACAAGTGGCAGAACAATTTTTTGCCCAAATGGAGAAGAACAATTACTTTCTAAACATGATGTCTCCCAGCTCTCAGATCTTTCTTATTCGAAATATAGTTCACCATCACAACATTCTGCTTAACCAATCAAGGCTAGAGAAAATACAGAAGTCAATGGGGGCCAGACAATTCTCCATGAACAAGGACGGACAGCTTGTCATTGGTAACACACATTGGTTTAAAACCTTAAAAAATGTTTGTGCTAGAGCAAGTGTACTATTTCCTTTTTCTTTTTTCTTTCAGGTCATTCTCAAGATAGAACCTTAACATTGTCACAGTTTGAACTTGCAGATAATCTGCACAAAGATGAGGCTGTTACTAAACTACAGAATGTGAGTGCTACCTGTAGGTGCTGGCAGTATCCATTAAGAGCTGAACTACAGGAAAAGGTATTAAATCAAGTCAGCTTTATTTGTATAGTAGTATTCACAATATTGTACACAGTTTCAAATACGATTTTCAGTAAATTATTCTGTCTGTAATGTCTTAAAGTTTACTCTGAGCGTTTTTAGGGCTGAGCGATATGCTATAGACTATTAAATAATTGTGCTTAAAGGGCTCATATGATGTTGCTAAAAAGAAAATTATTTGGTTTAATGCTATTTTTATGTGGTATAAGTTTCAAAAAACTTTTTAAAAAATTATTTTCCACAATGTACATTAAGGAAAAAAGGAAAAATTTTAATTGATCATATGACCCCTTTAATAAAATGCATGTTGTAGTCATGTTTTTCTTTTTTTTTTTTCAGGTTTCACATGTGCTGGATGCAGCCAAGGATCATAAAGAGCACATTGTACGTGTTTATGGTGAAACACTAACCCGTGAAGACTTTTTGACATTAGGACTACAGAACGACACTGAGGCCATGGTAAGACAATGGAGTAATATGCATTCTCATATCAGTTGTGTAATTTTCTTGGTCATGGATTTTATGTTTGTGTGTCCTGCAGATTCTGAATTCCTGTCTTAGGGTTACTGCACATATTGGATCTATGAGGGTAACTGCAGTATCAACTACCATGCCCTACATATTAACAGTATGAGGTGCAGAATTTAATTTGTTAAACAAAAACATTCTTTGTAAACTTTGTGTCACAGAACGTTCAAGTCTGGGTGGCCAGAAGTTACGTTTCAGTGACCTGGTTACCACCTCTTTCTACAAACCCAATGGATCACTTTCCTGTAAGCTTTTTCTATGCATTAAGATGTATACTTTGTTTCTGACGATTTTTACTGAAGTGTGTTGGTGGATGTGTGGAGAAATTGTTCATACTTTAAAGGTGGACATTTCCAACTTTGATGTTATTTTACTTCCATCTTGGAAAGAAGGCCATTGGATGATTGCTGTAAGTTTATTAAAGTAATCATATTTAAAGCCATGTTTTTGTCACCAGTTTTTTTTTTTTTCACCGTTTCAATCATATTATTTTGCTTTATTTTAAAGTTAACGTTTAAGCAATAATTTGTATGGTAAAAGTATTTTGGGACATTTTTCAGATTATGAAGCCAAAGCAAAGACAGCTGTTCTTTCTTGACTCTGTCTGCGGTTCTGGTTTAAGTGATGCCAGATACATGCATTTGTACAGGTCTTTCAACAGTTAACATGTTCAGCAGCAGTGTTGCCAGTTCTGTTTAAAACCCTACTGCTGTTTTGTTGTCTTACTCCTTAAGGAGTAGACCAATGATACTATGTTACTTTACTTTTTTGAAGGTGAACATGAAACGGAATTTAAACTCAATTTACTTTTGGGATGCGAGTTAAAAACTAAAAATAATTTTTTAATGCACTGATCAATTGCTCACAACAAGAAAAGTTAAACTGGGGCAATTCGATTTCATGTTGACATCAAAATGTATGGTAGTTCTGTTCTATGCCATACATTTTTTTTTCTTTGTTCTGTTTATTCATGTTTAAACCAAAATGTTTAATTCATTAGCGTGCTTGCAAGCCAGCACTGTTGTGAAATTGCCATTAATTCATTAACACTGCCTTGCAAGCACTGCTATTATTACCTTAAAGAAAGATATTTCTTGCTCGTCTTTGTTCTGTGTTCATATACACTTTTTCCCCCTGTAATTGATAGAGCGCTTGCCCCAAAAATTGCACCAGGAATATGGTCAGAGACTGTCCTAGATGACATTACGGTGAGATTTTTCTGTAGACATCCCACATAGACCATGAGCACAGCTGCTTTTAAAATGTTAAAAGTTAATAATTGCTGTGGAAAAACACAACTATAACTGCATGCAAATTATATGTGGTGTATTTGATGTCATCCCTAGGACAATGCAAGACAAAAGATGTCAAACAACTGTGGCATATTTGTCTTAATGGCAAGTATATTTAAATAACTAACAGGGAAGTGTGATCAATTGCAATTTAGTACCTATTTTATTTTTGTTTCTTTGAATATTTTAGTATGCACTGTATGTTGTTCTGGGAGAAAAGTTTGACTTCACTGAAGTAAGTTTCTTTTTTTCTTTTTTTTTTATAGATGTTTGTAGCTGTATACATTTTCCATTAAATATTACACTAATTTATGCATTTTTATTTACACAGCTGAACATGAGGAACATAAGAAAATGGTGGTGTGCCATACTGCTTGACAATTTCTCTTTAGAGTAAGTGATTTGATAAACGCCATAAGTATGAAAGTGCAGCTTTAAAAAAAAAAATCTGTAAAGTGAAGACTGTTAACTCGTCAACAGTGAATTGTTTTAGGATGTCATTGTACTGAATGTTTAGTGACTAATGACACTTCATTACAGTAAAAATTGGGTTGGGTTGAAAAGCAGCAGCAAAGTGTTCCAATGCTGATAAAAATCAGCAAGATGAAACACTTGTATTCTCAACCTCGGGTTCCTTACATATCTTTTCTACAGTACATTTTGGGCTGGTTTTGAAGTCTGATGCTCACCAAGGCTTCATTTATTTGTTCAGTATTTAATATTGTTAATTCTAAATATATTTCATTTAGTTTTCTGCTTGTGTTTTAGTGTAATTTATTTCTGTAATGGCAAAGATGAATTTTTTACTCAGTCTTCAGTGTTACATGATCCTACAGAAATCATTCTAATATTTTGATTTGATGCTCTAGAAACATTTATCAAAGCAGTGGCTGCTTCATACTTACACCCCTGCCCCCAACCCATTTTTCAATTTGTCATTAATATTTATTTATTTTTACTGTATTTGGTTTTGTTGCATGACAATCAAATTCTGGAAGACATGGAAGGAAGAGAAAAAGAGCGGATGTAGCTGGTATCATATTTTTCTGGTTTGCAGATATATTTTGTCAAACCCTACAATTAAACATTGATAGATGTTTCATCTATCCTTTTCTAGAAGAAGAAAACTCTGTACTACCTGAAACTTCTGTCAAGAGGAAAGCAGAACATGGATATGAACGTATGTTGTGTACTATGAACTTTGTGTTTTGAATTTTAATTTGTAAATAATATTGTTCAGCTAATTTTCAGTGCCAAATTACTTCAATTCAGCAGCCCAATCACCAATTGTACCTTCTGTTTTTAGCACGGTAAGCATAATCCATCTTTAATACCTATGATGATTTCAAATGTGTTCCATTGGTTTGAATCCACTTTTTTTCCCATAAGTATGACCTGTTAAAAGAAGATGACCCTCCAACATGCTTCATCTTCAAGGTACTGCAGTAATGTAGTTTACACTTTTTTTCCCATAAGTATGACCTGTTAAAAGAAGATGACCCTCCAACATGCTTCATCTTCAAGGTACTGCAGTAATGTAGTTTACACTTTTTTTTTGTTCTAATGCCTGTGCTAAGTGTTATTATCAGTTATCAGGAGCATTGTTAAGGAACATATTGCTTGAAGTTATTCTTGAAGAAGGAGATGCTGCCTACATGAAATTGGCATTGGTTTGCACCAGATTCAGAAACCTAGTTGGGGAAAAAAGCTTCAAACAGCAGGCACACTTTTTGTGGCTACAAAGTAAGTATTGACATTAAAATTTTCATTTGTTTTGTCTTGGGTTTCTCCATGAACAAGGTTTTTACCTCCCCCCAATCAGGTGTTGCTTGTTGGAAAGATAAAACTGCAGAGTACAAACAAGACTTCTGGAGAATGTACTCCATCTCCACTTGTTTGGAGTGCTATGATGATTACAAAAGCTGCACACCTGGTACGTTTTGTGTAAATTGGTGGTAAATAAACTCTAGCTTTTTGTCTACTTGTGGAATTTAAAAGGAATATATCATTCCAATATAAAATTTAATTTACTTGGCATCATGCCATCTCTTGGGGTTTAAACTTTCTGGTCACAATTCACTTGCTTTGCATTAACCTACAGAGCTGAGAAATCGTTCTTGAATATATATATATATATATGTATATGTGTGTGTGTGTGTCTGTGTGTAATATGTTTAACATGAGAAATATACATCATATACATCTAGGATGGCATGTGGGAAGTAAATGAAGAGACCGTTTTAATTTTTGGGGTCAGGTATTACTTTAACGGCAGAAGTAAACATATACTTAATGTGCTTGTGTATCTACCAGGTTATGCTGGGAAGGGCAGAAGAGGTGAGTTACGTGGGATCTACTCAGAAGCCTTCCATCCAGGATTTTGCAGTCTCTCGTGTATGCAAGCCAAATGTGCTAATGAGTAGTTTAAATATACATAGAGAATGCATTGCACCATCCATCAGAATTGAGAAAGGAGTTGGACCATGGTACCATCAATCTTTTCCTCTTCAGTCTTGGAATTATTTTTTTGTGTTTTGTTTTAAGTTGGCTTGTATTTCCAATTTGATTTAGTTCAGATTAAATGTTTATTTGTTAAAGTTACTTCCATGTGTGGCCTCCCCTTTATAATGTTGTTTCACCTAGAGCAAGGTGGTTGTAACAATCTTAAACGAAAAATAATTAACTCTCAGATTTCAAACTTGTGTACCATGTAAGGAAGAATGTTTATTCTGCCATTCACTTTCATTAAAAGACAATTGATAGAGGAAAAAAAACTTACATTATGGTGTTGGTGGTGACAACATTTTTACATTAAAGCAAACATTTTATTGCTCTATGTAATTATCATTTTCTTAATACTTATACTTATTTGATTATAAAATAAATATCCAGCAATATACTTGAGTTTTTACAGTTGTCAAAAAAATATATATTACAACCTCTTGGTAATAAATACAATTTAAACTACGATGAAAAACATTTAATGTGGTTTTCATTAGTATCGCTACTTCCTGTCATCCTCATTAGCTGCGCATCCCGGCAATGACGTGGTGTTAGATTTCCGTGTAAACCCCGCCCATTTCTGAAATCCAGCCCACTAGCGGCAAAAGTTCCTCCCACTTGGAGGTCTCCTTGAAGTCCAGCCCACTTGCGGCTAAAGCTCCTCCCACTTGGAGGTCTCCGGGCTGCAGCGATACCTACTTGCCCCTCTATGAAAAACATCCTGGCTCCGCCACTGTGTATTAACTCTGCAGAGTTTATCTCCGGTCTGTCCACACACCTGTCTGAAGTGTGTGATGATCCTGAAGACCTCAGCTGCTTCAGCAGTACAGGATTGAGACTGGAGCTCATCTCTGCGATCAGGACTAGATGGCAATCAATACTCAAAAGAGAGAAGACAAACAATATGTTAATGGATTAAAACTAAAGTTGAAAAAAATATATATATATATGGTATATGATTTAATATCTGAGAATGGATAAGGGAGAAAAAAGAAATTATCACTTAAATATTACATAGGTTTGTATGAATTAATGTACATACAAATTAACTATACAGTCAAGAGAAATCTATCAGTTATGAACAGCCATACATTAATGATAACGATTTGATAAGCGTGTGTAGCCGAGGTATTGTATTATGCTATATTAATCTTTGTTTTTGTTGCTATTAAGGACTTTATAAGAGACATTATACGGACTTAACCTAACTCCATTATACTTCGTTATGTACGTTAGGCCTAACGTTACTGCTCGCTGTCAAACAACAAGAAGACAGAAAAGGAAATGAAACCCAATAAACACCGCAATGGACGTAAATAAATGTTAATTTAATGAATTCATGTGCAATTTGAAAGGATATAGTACCAGATATTACGTTAACGTTACCTCAGAAAACGATCGGAAGTCTGCCGTTAAAACCGTTGGTCCTTTAAAAACGAAACTAGCAACATTGTTAATCAAAATTAAAATGTGTAAATTAATTACTATTAAAGAATTAATTCACAACTATTTTGACGAATTTAACAAATTGTAATGAAAAATAAAGAAATTAACTGAGAAATTTAAAAAGCTTACCTGGTTGAGCGGAGCTGGGCGGTATCAGTTGAAGTCGGAATGACAGCTCATTAACTATGCAGAGTTCCGGCAGTTCCTGCTCTCATTGGCTAGAATTAATCACGTGCTGAAGAGCTGACGCAAATTTAATATATTATATTATTAAATATTACTTTTTCCTTTCAGAAATATTTAATAATTAAACGATCGATCATGAATCGTATCCAAAATAAATAAATACATAGATTTTATTTTTACATAATATATGTGTGTGCTGTGTATATTTATTATGTGTTTATGTTTATCAATTTGCATTGGCTACAAATTGATGCTCACATAAAATTCAAGGTATTGATGTTTGCATACAAAACCAACACTGGCTCTGCACCCCTTTACCTAAATGCATTACTTCAGACTTATGTGCTTCTAGAAGCTTGCGTGTCACTTTTACAGACTTAAATTAAATGTTCCCTCCTGGTGGAATGACCTCCCCTTCTCTGAGCAGCTGAGTCCTTAGCCATCTTCAAGAATCGGCTTAAAACACATCTATTCCATCTTTATTTGACCCTCTAACTTTATCACTCACTATTCTAATTCTATTCTTAAAAAAAATTCCCCATTTAGACTTAAACTCTATTGATTTACTGTCACGGTAGGAGATCCATTGTTTCCTCCGTGTCATGTTTTGTGTTTGTATTTGTACTCTCGTAGTCTCCATGTGCTCGTTTGGTTAATTGTTGTCACCTGTATGTTGATTGTCTCGCTCCAGCTGATCCTCATCTCCACTCAGCTATAAATACTCACCCATCTCTCTGTCTGTTGTCAGATCCTCATTCATGTTTCAGCCATACAGTTGTATTACCGTCTCCCGTGTTCTGGATTATGTTCGTGTTGTCGTCTTCGTGTGAGTGTTCCGGTCTGTTCCTGGTTTCATCCATTGACCGTCTTCACCTTCACCACCGACTTCACCATCCAGCACTTCTCACGCCACCGTAGACCTTCTATCACCATTGCCTACATTCTGGACAAGTTTTCAATAAACCATTTCTGATTGCCTGCATTTGCTTCCTCCTCTCTTACGAGCCGTTACATTTACTTACTTGTTTTCTCAAAATAAATAAATAACACTAACTGTTCTATTCTTTTTGCATCCTATCTATTTTCTTTTTATTTATTATACAATTAACAAAAGCAAAAAGGCCTCTAACACTAGCTTGCGGTATTCTATCTGTTTTCTTTTTATTGTATAATATTTTTTTCTTTAACTTGCTACATGTACTGTGTTTAAGCTAACTGAGACTTGTTATAGCACTTGTATATCATTGCTCTTTTGTTGTTTTGGATTGCTTCCATTGTCCTCATTTGTGAGTAGCTTTGGATAAAAGCGTCTGCTAAATGACTAAATGTAAATGGATATAAATACAAACACATGCATGTATACATTTAAGAAAAAATATGTTATGTATATACTAAATATATTTATATATAAAATATAAGAATGTAAATATAAAAACGTATATACACGTAATGTTTTTGTTTACATAAATTTGTTTACATTTATTATGTATAGAAATACAAAAATTTATTTATAAATAAACATATTTAATATAAAAACAAAAAAATTCTTAAATTCATGCATGTGTGTATATTTATATATACATAATAAATATACACTTAACACACACACATATATTATAAAAAAAGGAAGGAGGAAACGGAAATGGATAAGAGTGAGGTTTTTTTATTATTCAAGGAACAATAACACACAATGTTATAAATAAAACAACATTAAAATAAAACCGGAAAAGAAAGAAAAAAAGACAAATTACAACAAACAAAAACATTTGCCAGGGGGAGGAAAGGATCACATTTCAAAATAAAAATACAAGATATACATACGTTTATGTATATATATATATATATATATATATATATATATATATACAATCAAATAAATATATTGTAAAGTTTTCTTATTCACAGAGTCTCTGATAATGTCAATATGTATACTTATTTCAGTCAACAAAACCATAAAAAAAAAATGTTTTTGTTGTTAGTAAATGTACACTTATGAATGTGAAATTTGGTTAATAGAATAAGTGAATTAAATAAAAGTACTGCTTCTCTTGGTCAGGATAGTCAGTAATGCCAAAA
This sequence comes from Carassius auratus, assembly GCF_003368295.1. Classification (NCBI taxonomy): domain Eukaryota; kingdom Metazoa; phylum Chordata; class Actinopteri; order Cypriniformes; family Cyprinidae; genus Carassius; species Carassius auratus. The sequence continues at coordinate 478,696 of NW_020523543.1, forward strand.
AGTACATTTTCCCATAGGAGTGAAGGTCTTAAACTCTGAATAATTTTGGACCTTCAACTGCAAAAAAAAAGTAAAAAAGTACAACTTTAAATTGTACTCAAGTAATTTTTTTCTGAAAGACAATACAGAAGAATGGTTAAAGGGAGAGAATTAAAAAAATTCAATGACACAGGTCAAGCATGTATATTTAGTTCAACAACAACAATTAAAATGAAACCTAGCAAAACCAAAAAAAAAAAAAACAGGGAAAGGGATTAAAAGGAAACTCCATCATTTCCACCCTCATGTCATCCTATATGGCTTTCATTTATCAGATGAACACAAACTTAGAGTTTTAGAAAAAATAATAATTTCTCTTTATATATTGCAAGTGTATGGGACATCCAAAACTGGAACTTCAAGAACTATACACAAAGAGAATATGACAGTAACTCATGCAACCCCTGTTAATGAATCACTGTCTTCTTAAGTGAAACCATAGGCATATGTAAGAAAAATACAAATACCAATATTGTAATCTTGACCGTCATCACTTCAAAAAATCTTTGCTTGTGTTCATGTGAAGAAAGAAAGTCATGAACATCTGGGATGACAGAGGTCCAGTAAATGGTGAGAGAATTGTCATTTTTGGGTGAACTATCCCTCTGAAGAGCAAGATGCGATGGAGAGGCTAGAAATATATTCCAGACCGAATACAAGAATGTGTTGAATTAATAAGGAGAGTCATAGGATTAAAACATACAACGTTGACATTTTTAAAGACCACTTTATTTGCGTTGTCTATTCAATGTCACTGTCTAAAAGAAGAATTAATCTTTTAAATGTTTCTTTTAAATTTTTCTTTGGGGCATTTTGAGTTTTTTTCTTAGCATATATTGATAAATAATTATTTGTGACTAATTGGATTAATGAGAAAAGCATGTAATTGTTAAGATTAAAATATATTCACTGACGGTCCTAACTCGTTATTCCTGATTCATATAATGACATATTTTAAAAACAACTTATCCACCACCTGGTAAGAACAACACTAAACAGGAATTACAATTAATTCAGCATATAATGTTTATTATTTAAACACTTTTTTTTGGAGATTTAACATTTTTTTTCTTGAGAAATTTAGTCAGCAAACAAAAATGTAAAAGATTTACAAGGGATGTTAACAGAGGAGACAGCACAAGTAACGAGGATGCAGAAAGGACAAACATTGGTGCATAGAGTGTACTCAGTGGACAAGAAAGGCCCAAAAAAAGACTTTGTGTGTTACAGATGCAAAGGAAATCATGTGCCCGAGGAATGCAGGTTTGTGAATGAACTCTGTCATAACTGTGGGAAGCGTGGACACATGAAACGAGCATGCAGATTGAAGCAAGCTGGGGCTAGTTCACATAAAGCACCGTTCAAAGGACAAAGAGTGGGGAGAAAGGAAAAAGAGAAAGGTAGGAGGTCACATTTAGTCAAAGAGGAGGAAGTGAGTGATGTAGAGGATGCAAGTGACATCGATATAATTTACAGTGTATCACAAAACCTACCTAAAGTGGGTCCTATCACACAAAAGTTAAAGGTGTATGGCATGGAAGTGAAGTTTGAAGTTGACACAGGATCAATACTCCATGCTTTGGAAAAGAACAGACATGCCTGAGTGGAGATCATGCAATATGAACTTGAAGACATATACAGGTGAGAAGATGGGGGCGCTGGGACAGGTAACAGGAAGAGTGACATACCAGGAAGTAGAAAAAAACTGGTGATGGTCGTAGTAGAAGGGGCAGGGCCAAATTTGTTGGGCCGTGGCTGGCTAAAAGACTCAGGGCTGCTGCCACAGCTGGTAAATAAAGTAACAATGACTCCAGCTGTAAAATTGTCAGATGTGTTAGACAGGCACACTGAAGTGTTCAAAGAAGAGCTGGGACAGCTTAAGGGCACTACAGCGAACATTCATGTTAACCCGGAAGCCCAGCCACGATTCTATAAGCCTCGACGTTTACCGTTCGCAGTAAAACCCCCGGTGGAGGACAAAATTATAGAACCAGTACAGTTTTCAGAATGGGCAGCACCCATTGTACCTGTGAGGAAGCCAGATGGCTCCATTCGAATTTGTGGGGATTATAGACTCACAGTCAACAGAGCCTCTAATGTAGAACAATATCCTATTCCTAAAGTGAATTTCCTATTCCGAAATTCTCAAAGCTGGACATGAGCCATGCTTATCAGCAGATCATACTTGATCCAAGTGCAAAGAAATTTGTCACTATCAATACGCACAAAGGATTGTACACCTACTGTAGGCTACCATTAGGAGTAGCATCAAGCCCAGCAATTTTCCAACGCACCATGGAAGGAATCTTGAGAAACATGCCACACGTCACAGTGTATTTGGATGACATTTTAGTCACAGGGACTAATGATGAAGAACATCTAAGGAACCTGGACGAGGTATTATCTAGATTAAAAGAAGCGGTCTGAGGTTGAAACGCAGCAAGTGTGAGTTCCTTGGAGAGGAGGTGGTATTTCTAGGCCACAAAATCAGTGCTGAAGGTGTGCAACCAGTCACAGAAAAAGTCACAGCGATCCAGGAAGCCCCCACACCGCAATCTGTGAGTGAATTGAAGGCTTATTTAGGCTTGTTGAACTATTATCATAAATTCCTGCCTAGCCTGTCCACCTTGTTAGCAACATTACATGCATTGTTGAGGAAGGAGACAAACTGGACATGGGGCTCCGAACAAAAAGAAGCCTTTGAGAAGTCAAAAGATCTTCTGCAGTAGTCAGCCATACTAGTGCATTATGACATAAAGAAACCACTCATTCTGGCTTGTGATGCTTCCCCATACGGGGTTGGAGCTGTGTTGTCGCACAGGATGGAGGACGGCACAGAGCGGCCGATCGGGTTTGTGTCCCGAACACTGAATGCAGTGGAGAAGAATTACTCTCAGTTAGAGAAGGAAGGTCTAGCTGTCATTTTTGGTGTGAAGAAATTCCACACATACTTGTATGGGAGGCAGCTCACCATTGTTACGGATCACAAACCGTTGATTTCATTATTCAATGAACTGAGAGAAGTGCCACAAATGGCATCACCACGTACAGTATACAGAGATGGGCTGTGACACTGGGTGGATACGAATACACCATTGTTTACAAAGCTGGCAAGGAACATCTGAATGCTGATGGACTTAGCAGACTGCCGTTAACAGAGACAGGAGTAGAGACTCCAGCGGACGAAGAAAGAGTGCACCTACTTGAAGAAAATGATGTGCCACTTGTCAAAGCAGAGCAAGTTAGGAAATGGACAGACAAAGATCCAGTTTTAGCTCGAGTGCAAGAGTATGTGCTCAAAGGATGGCCAAAGAGAATGGATGAGTCCGTTTCTGGAGTATATACTAAGAAACGTGAGGAACTCAGTGTACAGGGAGGCTGTGTTCTGTGGGGAGCACGAGTGGTGATTCCCCCGCCGGGCCGCGCTGCTCTTTTGAAACAATTACACATCAATCTCCCTGGAATAACCCGAATGAAAGGGTTGGCACGGAGTTACATGTGGTGGCCACAGATGGATGCAGAAATAGAAGGCATGGTAAAAACTTGTGCCACATGCCAAGAGAATAGAAATTCACCACCCTGTGCACCTTTACATCCGTGGGAGGTGCCGAATCAGCCATGGAGAAGAATCCACATTGATTATGCTGGTCCGTGGTTAGGAAGAATGTTTTTTAACATAGTGGATGCCTACTTTAAATGGTTAGACGTGTACCCGCTAAGTAAGTCTACCTCTACAGTAACCATTCAATGTCTGAGACAAAGTTTTAGCCAACATGGGATACCTGAAATGGTGGTGTCAGATAATGGCAGTTGTTTCACAAGTGCAGAGTTCCAAGAGTTCATGAACCGAAATGGCATCAAACACATCACCACAGCACCATATCATGCAGCTTCTAATGGACTGGCTGAACGGGCAGTGCAAACCTTCAAAAGTCTAATGAGGAAGAGCACAGGAGATTCCATTGAGACGAAGCTGGCTAGAGCACTGTTCAGTTACAGGATCACACCACAGTCGAGTACTGGGAAATCTCCTGCAGAACTGTTGTTTGGAAGAAAACTAAGGTCTACCTTGGATCTCATCCACCCAGACTTTAAAAGTCAAATACAGGAAAAAAGATGAAGCAAAAATGTTACCATGATCGACATGCTAAATAGAGACATGTGACTGAAGGTGACCAAGTGTACACTAAGAACTTTGGTTCAGGGCCTATCTGGATTCCTGGGACAGTTCAGAAACAGACGGGACCGGTGTCTTGTACTGTTGCACTTGAAAATGGTCAGGTAGTGCGCCGGCACATAGATCAAGTGAGGAACAGGTATGTGTGCCTGCAGAGGAAACTTTGGGGTTGGAGGAAACATCTAGGAAAGAGGGGGAGGAGTTAACATCGATTGCGGATGTTACACTTTCCAAAGACACTAATGTGGAGCAGACAGGGGAAACGACCAAGGAGGTTTTAAGATCAGAATCTCCTGTGGTGAAAGGTCACTTAGAGTTAAGGAGGTCGACGAGACAGAAGAAGACTCCGAGTTATTTAGAAGACTACAAATAGTTAGAAGTGAGTTCCCCAGCCATGGGGAAAGAATGTGTCCTGGAACTCACTGGGACGGAGGTAGTCCACCCGAAGACCCTAGTTTATATTGTAAATGCACAAATGTTATGGTTTTGTGTTGTTACCTTATATATATATTTATATATATATATAAACTGAGTAAAATGTACAATAGTTGTAAAACATGTGATATATTGTAAAGAGTAATGTAGATAACTATTTGAAGCTATTGTTATCTGGGGAAAGGGGGTGTAGTAAATGGGATGCATTTGACAAAGTTGTCCAGTAGAGGGGGGCATGGGTTTACTTTTGTTACCTTTTCTCCTGATAAGTGTTGTTCCGGGGTTAGCAGGTCATCTGCTGTAACGGTGTCGAAATGTGTTGTCCGAAATGTGTTGTCCAATACTGCTAAGTTTCCTTGAAGGTTTTTTTGTTTTTGTTGGAAACTAACATTTTTGCTAGTGTAATATTGTAAGGAATTCATCTTTAAGTTAAAATTCCTATTTTTTGGGGTGTGCGACCATTACAGACTTGTAATCCAAAGGTTGTGAATTGGAGTCTCGGGTTGGCAGGGTTTGTAGATGGGGAGTGAATGTACAGTATTCTCTCCACCTTCAATACCATGACTTTAAGTACCATTAAGAGCAAGGCACCGAACCCCCAACTGCTCCCCTAAATCTCAAGAATGACATAAGCCTTCTTGGAAGGCTTTGTGGCTTTTGCAAGAGACAAAAATCAGTGGACTGGAAGGTAACTTGAAACAAGAGTCCTGTGACTGAGATACAGGGAAGACAGGATGTGAGGAGATGGAGAAAAGGTGTTTCTTTCCATGGATTCAAGAAAAACACATCAACCATCATCAGTAGTGAAGGAGCTTGTTTTACCATAGAGTATGAGTGTAGCTGAACATCTGATGTAGGTACAGCGCTCTCAGAGGAAAACAGTTTGAAGAGACTCAAAGTCAACAGGATTCATCATCAATAAAAAACAAACGATCAACCAAAACATTTGTCTATATCTATATAGATTCTATATGGATTCTGTAGTCAAACTCACGCATGCTTTGAACTATCATATAAAAAGGACATTTGAAATCTGAGAAAGCGATTATGATTGTTTAACATGTTATAATGCTTCTAATCTAGTAAACTCTGTGTTAATGAGTCGTGAAATTACATGAAATTACAAGTCTTGTCAAAGTGCTCACTGTACATATCGTGCTCATAACACAATTTACTTTATGATATAAACTACAATAAAAGTTAAAACCTAATAAGAATTCATTTAAACTTTGATTTCTTATAAAATCACAGCTTTCACAGCTAACTAGCGATTAGGCTGCCAACACAATGTTAAAAGATGACCCAAAATGTTGTGGTCCTGATCATCAGGGACAGCTGTGTAGATGTGTAAAATACAGAATATAATTACACAACAGAAGTTATAATGGAATCAATAAATGAGAAGAACAAATTCGATAAAAATAAGTCTCTCTCACAAACATACAAATGCATATATTCACTCCACTTGACCTGGAGGGTAAATATATATTCAGTCATCCAGATATAACTTAATATTTGCTGTATAAATCTACCCCAAAAGTAAACATTCAAAAGTGTTGACCACCTGGAATCTCTCTCATGCTCCAGAGGTCACATAGCGGGGCCCCACATCTGTGTGTGTGTGTGTGTGTGTGTGTGTGTGTGTGTGTGTGTGCGTGTGTGTGTGTGTGTGCTGGTCCACTCCTCTGTTTTCACTCCGTGAGCCAGACGTGTGAAAAGCTCTCTGCAGTTCTCAGAGATTTAATATTTCAACTTAAAACTATTCACATAGTTTTATACGTAGCTCCACTGTCATTGTGTACAGACGTGATTTCTCAACCACCCTGAAAAACGTAAGTCTATTTACATTATGCTCAAACTATTATTTTTATTGAATTATTCATTTTCAGCTGCTCAGGAATATTTGAAGAATGTTACTGAGGACCAGCAGCGGTTTAGTTATCCACATCCACAGTATGTTTTGTGTTCAGCAGAAGAAAGAACTTCATGCAGTTTAGAGCACCCTGAGTATTTTATGACAGATTTTCATTTTTTTTCAAATGTTTAGGTATTATAATGTCATTAGCACTGCTGGTGTTACATTTACTGCAGAAAATGAAAACAAGGGGAAAAAAGCATTGATTGATTGATATTAAAATGGGTAAAGTGCAGGTTTAAGAGATGCATCATGTTGTAGGAGCCATTTTCAGTTGTGTAGTGTTCTTTCTTCATAATAACAGGTATTTATGTTGTTGAATCGGCATTATGACCAGCCACGATGCAATTTTTTTAATTATCGTTTGTTGCTGTTTGAATTTTTGAATCAAAAAGGAGTCAGTAAATGGATTGGAATATGTATTTATTTAAGTATGGTCATTGTGTGTTATTTGTCAGCCTTCTTTACAAACAACGCATCAGAAACAAGATCGTAAAATGGACAATCATGCACCAACAAACAATCTGTACACATTGATTTTAGAGAAGGGCAAGATAACTGTGACTTTTCATAAACCCTCTGCCCCACATCTTAATTTTTGATTTTAAGCTAATATGTAAATATTAATAGAATATATTTACCTTTCAGACTGCCATTGGTTGTTAGATTATTCATCTAAATTGTCAAAACAAAATTTTAAATAGAATAGTTGATTTATTACATTATATCAATGACATGTTAATTATTGACACATATAAATATTAATAAGAACGATATTAAAGGTGACTTAAATTTTTGTAAGTACATGTGCTATGACAAGTAAATGAGAAAATGTTCCTTTTTATTTTCCATAATAACTTATTAGCTAATGCTATTATATCTAATGATGTTACAACTTAAGAGTAAATGCACACTTATTTAATAATGGGGCATCTTCCCCTGTGTTTTAAGTGGTGAAGCTGTACAATATGGGCAATAATGTTTTACGATATTTAGTTTAAAATATTGTAACAAGGTTTTTATTTTTCCGTGTGAATTGATGAATTGAATGGAGACAAACGGTAGGCAGAGAAATACTGTAACCATGGTCATTTGTTCTGAGTTTGTTTGTATATGTTTTGACACATATTTTTATGTCTCATGTTGTTATAAATAATAATGAAGTATAGAGTAGCTGTTTCTTAACTATTAAATAAAGTGAATAAAATGAAATCTCTGCTGATGATCATGTAAATCTTTTCAGGAGTGCTGATTTCATGTTAATAGTTCCTGTTTTCTCCTCATTCATGACGCTGATATCTTTAGATCACCTGTAAACTGCCACTTAAAGCTCATTACATTGGTGGAAACAGACTGAAACCAACCACAGTTCACCAAATTGAACAAGAAATCTTTGCTATTTTGTACTTCTGTTTTATTAATGTAATTTTTATATTTCATTTATTTTATTTATGCATGTGTATTCATCCATTTCTTTGTTAGTTTGTTCTTATGATAGATAAACGAATGAAAAGATTAATGTTTATATTAGATCGACTCGCAAATAAATAAATAAAAACTCATAAAAAGTGAACTTTTACTTTTATCTATCCGTCTTTGAAAATGTGAACACAAAACTCAAAATGCTTTAAAATCTGTGAAATAATGAAAACATTATTAACTGATTATTTTGGATTTTAGCAGATTTGCTATTCCTGCCACACTGCTTGAAGCTCCTCCCACAACATCTCACCTTAACTGAAGCTCCTCCCACAGCAACTCACCTTCACTGAAGCTCCTCCCACAACAACTCACCTTCACTGAAGCTCTTCCCACAGCAACTCACCTTCACTGAAGCTCCTCCTACAGCAACTCACCTTCACTGAAGCTCCTCCCACAACAACTCTCCAATAAATGCTGGGATATTCCCATCAGCCTAGAAGGGAAGTAGAGCTGAACATTGAGAACATGAGTGATCCAGAATCCTGCAGATTGGAAAACGCGGAGACTGAAGAACAAAGAGGTTGGTGTTTATTTTTGAACAGTCATTAATGATTAATGAAAATTATAGTCAAATTTGTAGTATAAAAAGTTTGTGAAATATTATTTCATATTTATTTACAATGTCAAGTAATAAACAGGACACTTTCTATGAACTGGGTACAAACTGGAGTCTAAAACTGAAACTTTTTTATTTTCAACAAATGGTCAAGGAAAGGAGGCGTGAGAAAAATCCAGATTTCCTGAATTTGATTTACATCTATATCTGCTTCAAAAATGTTACATTTACTTGTATTGAAATTATAGAAGTCAGTCATGGTTATTTTTAAAAATTTTTGGTAATAGGGTTAATGAATGCAGTCAAAACAGAAGTACTTCCTGAGCTCAAGGAATTGTAATTAATAATTTTATTGCAAAATAAATTTATATTGTCCTAAAATAGTTTTTTTCAATGTGTACCACTCGCATAAACACTGCATCCGTAGGCAATGTTATCTGTAGGGGCTGCCATTGATGTTTTGCGTGCTATGTGACGTCAGAGCTTGGAACTGGGAGTACAGTAGGTAGACATCCAAAAGGCTTCTTTTACCGCCGCCGCGTCTGTAAAGTGCATTTGCAGCCTTTGACTGCTGAGTGGCGCTTTAACCACAAGTTATCAAACAAGCGCATCACAGCACATTTTCGCAAATAGATGTCAGTTTTGCCTCGATGATGTGTTACATTTGACGGCTTTAGTCACGGAAAATGAAAGAAAAACACTATAGTTAAAATCTTTAATATATTTAATATGCAATATTCACAGATGAAAGTTTGGTACTGTAACAGTGGTGCGCCCTAGTGACCTTTTGGAAACGATCTATTTCATAGTTCGGGCGCCAGACAGGATTTTGGCCTGTCACCAAATAAATTTCAAAATACCGTGATAACCCAGGGAGATTTTCAAAACCACAGTTACACAAAAACTACATGGGTTGCTTGTACGTTAGTTAATAGAAGACAAACAACAACTTGCAGTTCAAAAGAATTCATTGATATATATTTTTCCCTTCTTTATACACAATTCTGGACACAAATCAAAAACCCCATATAATCAGGAGGAAAGGAACAAAAACAAAAACGAACAATAATAATAAAAAAAAATAAATAAATTAAAAATCAACAATTGTAAACGACAATGTTTTCATACAGGCATAATTAAATGAACTTAGACATCAAAGTAAACAAGATCAGACAGGATTAAAAACACAGGATTAGTATATATTTTTTCTCGAGCAACCAAAGTCATAGATATACTGAAAGGGAAATTAAATGAAAGTCAGTAATATAAATAAATCGGTCACTCAAAGCGACTCGCGAATGTGTGGATGAAGTGCGTGCGATGAAGTGCGTTAGTGTGTGAGTGTGTGTGTGCAATATCGCTGACCATGTCTGGCAGGGAAAAGATCCATGGGAGGCAGCGTTTTCTCCGGATTAGCAAAACCCAACGGAATGACGATCTTGTGAGTTCCTTCAGCAGTTCGTTACACTCTCTCTCTGCAGCCTGGTGAATCTTTATTTCCGCACTCACCCTGACCTAATACAGCGTGCGTCTCACTCCCGCCGATCAACTCCTCAGTTATGACTCGTGTCCATTGTTTGGTTTGCTCACCTGCCACTTGGCGTTCGCGTTTACCATTTCCCCCCTTATTCCAAGCGATTTTTCCTTTTCATAATTTTGACTTAATTGTTCTACATCCCGATATGGGCATGGAAGGGGAGGATTTTCTTTACATCGCCACAGTACTTATGAAGTTATTTCTTAGAACAAATTCAAGCAGGATAAATGTCAAGCCTATGCCTGAGCCTGTGCTTATATTTTCTCTAAGCTACATGGTATTAAACCATATTTTAGATTGGACACATTTAAAAGGTGTGCAGTATATTACATGAATTATGTGTTATATTATTCAAAAGAAATTGTGGTTTACTTTGCATCGGAGCATTAAAAGTGGTAGCCTATTTTAGGGGGGTAGGCTATATGGATTAATATGCAATGCCAATATTTTCATATATTATGCCTATATTTAAATTTATATTTTTAAATTCCTTTAATAAAACAACATGCATTTTTGTTATTCGTTACCTTTCCTTTATTTTGACAGATAACTTCCTGGCAAAAATACATTTGTTTGTAAACTGATTAAGAAATTGTTGCATGTTTAAACGTGAAGCGCTGTATAATTTTGTTCACATTAATTATTATTAGCCTAAAACAACAAACAAGTTAAATTAAACCTGCATGATTTAGCTAAATCTTTGAAACTCTAAAGACTGGACGGATTAATAAACTGTCCTCATGATTAAACTCAAGTTCTCTCATTATAATCAACATGATACACACAACGTATAAAAGAGCTTCATTAACTGACAACATAAGTGATTTTAAAGGGAGCCTTCTTTACTTGCTTTTAGTGCTGGTCGATGGCATATGGCCTAAAAAAATCTGATTTATGATTTAAATCGATTTTAAAATCAATATTCAAATGACAAAGAAATTTTTCAAAACAAGTTTTAATCTAATTATACATTTATAACTGAGACAAGATGATACTATTATCATTATCATACTATTACGATAATATTACTATTTTATATTTTGTTAATACTAGCCCATCATGCATCTAACCATCAACTCAGCGTTAAGATCTGTTCAGATTAAAACTTGTCATGGATGGAGGACAGAGCAAGTGTAAATATAATTCCATCTCGTTATGCCGCTGGTTTAGGATTTTTTTTTTTTGGTTCTTATATAACTTATTTGTAAATAGAGCAGACACTGTCTGTGTCTACACCGGACGTGAGAGTTGTCGTGCGAAAAAGTGTCTAAACTTGATGACATCACACAGCTGAAGTCTGTCAGGAACAGTGAGTGCTGTATGATGTTTCTAGCAACGTATTCCAATGCCTTTTTAGTTCTCTCTCCCTCTCTCGCTCACACACGCATATGTAGTTTACAGGGACTCGCCATAAACGTAACGGTATTCTATACTGTATATCCCCATACACTACCTCTATCCATCACGAAAAATTTTTAAGTCATTTGGTTTACGAGGGCACAGTAATTGTCATCACAAACCATGTTTACATTTTAATACCCATTTCAGATATTTATAAACCATATACAAGAACACACACACAGGGTAACCAAACGTCCCGGTTTCCTATTGCTGAAAAATAACCTGTACGTGTATGAAACCGTAACGGCTCGTATCAATATTTTATTTGCAGTTATCAGAGAGGGAGAGCAGTTATATTAGGGGCGTTCCACTTGAAGCACCGCTGCACGCACAGAATGATCACCTGTATGACATCAAAGTACCGCGAGAGTGATTCGAATGCATTGGATATGTGTGCTCTCATATCGCTCTCGCTGTAATGTCATACAGTGATCCTTCTGTGCGTGCAGCGCTGCTTCAAGTCGAACACGTCTATCAACTTTGTGCGATTGCTTCTGGAATTCGCAGGTTGTAAAATCGTGTCGTATATCATCTCATCCGTACGATTTTCAGATAAACTCACTCGTGCCGTGTGCATGGACATACGATCTTCAGACCATCCGAATTCGCACCGTGTACGCCCGCCTTTACTGGGCTGAAACATGCCTGCACTCAGCAGCACTACTCTTTGTATTCATTATTTTCTCGCAGCCCATATTATTATTTTTACAATACCATAATGATAATAACAAATCATCAATTAATAATTAATCATTATTTTACGAAAATCATTGTTATTTGTGATCGTGGGTGTTTGCGGAAGGCTTTAAGACCAAGCGGAGTCCTTTGTTCCCGCCTCACAGCCCGCGGGTCTCCGAGGCTTCACTGACTGCAGTTTGACTTTACTGAATCAGATTGAGGCAAACTTATTGATCATGAGCCCAACATTTAGCAAGCAGGAAAACATTCATTCTAATGGAAGGAAGACGTATTTCATTGAGATAATGCTGTTAAATAGAGAGAGAGAGAGAGAGAAAGAGAGAGAGAGGGAGAGAGAGAACCAGTCTATAATGGTCAAATTTACTCAGGCCGATGGTATTTTTTTAATGACTTTTTTTTATGATAAAATTTTTGATTTCATGATAACATATTACTAATTCATATAGAAATAATTTAAGCAGTTAAAACCTATTTTTAAACTTGAATTTAAATACTATTGAACTATCTTTAAAATCTCAAGGAGTTTATAAGTAAAAAAGGATAAAATGTCACAGTGCTTGTTAAATAGCCTAAATGAACTTGTGTTAATAATATAATTAGAACTAACAATATAATTCAATTTTTTACATGAACAACTCCTGTATAAAATGGGACAGCAACCTTTATATCACACATTTTTAAATTGTCCACAGCTGAGCAGTGAACTGCTGGCCTAATAATGTTATCATGTACAAACAGGATATCACTTTACAACAAATCCTTTAAATTTAACAATAATATCAGAACAAAACAAGAATTAAAAATATATCATTGTAAGCAATAAATATAATTGTAGTATATAATAATATAGGCTTAGCTATAAACAAACAAAAAATAATAATAATTTAAAGCTAAGCATAAGGTCAGGTTTGGCTTTCTCTTTCCTTCACTCGTGATAAATCCGTTTCCATATTCGTGATGTTGCCCATTTGAAGCTTAAGTATTATTCGTGAGGTAAAATAGGCTTTGTAGTTCACGCGTTTCAGTATCAATGGAAAAAAAAATCATAATTAACAATATGTGGGGTAAGTGGATCGCTGCTAACACTGAATGTCTGGTTAACGACTGCTGTTTCCATTGAATATGTGCACGATACAACAGCGCGATCAAACAGCTGAAACAGAAAATACTAAATTTTTGTTCTCACATAAGGCATAATTCAAAAATGAAAACTTTTAGTAGTTTGAAAAGATCAAGAATAATAACAGAGTTAATAATAATTATTGCTAAATGCTGGACCGTTCTCATTTCGCTCTGCATATGAAACCTGAAGATTTTTTTAAAACCAAGAATGAACCGAAATTAAAATGAATGCATATGATCCTTTGTGTTAAGGTCTTCTTTAAATTTTTTTATGAGTAGACTGTAACCTAAGACTATCCTACATTTGGAATTAACTCAGTGTAAATGTTTTAATATTTTTTAAAGATGTTACAATGTTATATCATAATGTTATTGTTGTTTTACTTCCTTCTTTTATCTCATTTTACAATTACATTAATTTCGCAATCTGTCCCTTTGCGCCACCTGGCGGTAGTTTCACAAGTTATTTTAAAACGCGACTGATATACAGTTAACAGCATGGCGATTACAATTACATTCATTTCGCAGTCCGTCCCTTTGCGCCACCTGCCGGTAGTTTCACGAATAATTTTAACAAGCGACTGAATTACAGTTAACGCCCGCGGCGGTAATCCCCATTTAGGTTGTCCACCTACTGTACATCGATCTAGTATGAGCTTATGGGTGGGAAGTCACGGGTTTGACTGCCGTTCCAGTGTATTTTCACGGCTAGAAGGTTGGAAAAACATGGGTTACTGGAACACGGCATAATAATCAACATTTAACCTGGTGAAAAATATTTATTTATTGTTATCTGTGTTATTTCATCTGCAACAGCAGTGTGAACTTTTATAAACATCCATTTGGTCGTTAACTTTTAAATGCTTCATTATGCAGAAAATATGATCAGACTTCTCTTCATGAAAGAGGAGCAGATCAGTCGTGATCAAATCACGACTGGCAGATCAACTAGCTACTTCTTTTCTCTCCAGTATTGTAGGATGCTAAATTAAATTAAATGTGGAGGATGTTAACTGTGACGAGATGATTGACAGGCCAGTTTACAGTGACAGGGTGCTCCTTTAAAGACGCAATTGTGTGACATGATAGTATGTCCCAAAGCTTGCCTAGTCTTCTACTACACACTCAAAAGTGTACTTTTTCATCACTAAAAGAGTACATACTTTAAGGGCATAATATAAGTAGCCACATTGAGATGCAGGGCAACCCTCCCTTATCTGACCTATATATTTCTGGTCCTGGAGTCTCTACTAACGAGCTGAATAGTTGATTTAGCTGTGTTTGATTAGGAAAAGTTGGAAAATGTGTAGTGTTCGTGTGCCTCCAGGAACAGTGTTGGGAAACTTTCACTTTCACTACATTTTGTTTAAAAGCTGAGATTGGATCAAGATTCAGTGGGTCAGTGCTAAGGCTAAAATGGCTTATTTAAATGGTCCTCATTCATTTTAAAATAAGGATTTGTACCTGTATTGTTTTAAAAATAACAACTGATCAGTATGCCTAATTCACGAAAAATTCCAGGGACACAATTGTTTATTAAAAACACACAATTGTTTAATAAAAAATTACTGAACTATTGGATTACAAGATATTCTGGTGTTACATCTGAGTTTACTTTTTCAATCCCCTTTAAAGTTAATGATGACTTACAGAAAATAAAACCCCCCATGAGCTGTTTGGAGAATACATGGATGAAAATAAAACTTTTTATTTTTATGTTTTAGACTTAATGGAACAGATTGAGGAGAGTGAAGAACTGAGTGAAGGAGAGGAGAAAAATCAACATGTCAAAACTGGAGAAAAGTCTGTTAGGGGAGCCAAAAGTTCTTGCCCTCGGACTGAAAACAGATTCCCAAACAAAAAAAGTCACATGAGGGTTAATAGTGGAGAGAAGATGCACACGTGTGATCAGTGTGGGAAGAGTTTCACACAAAAAAGTAGCCTTAAGGAGCACATGAAAATCCACACTGGAGAGAAACAGCACACATGTGATCAGTGTGGAAAGAGTTTCACACGAAAAGAACACCTTAAGCATCACATGACAATCCACACTGGAGAGAAATCACACTCATGTGACCAGTGCGGGATGAGTTTTGCACATAAAGGAAACCTGAAGAAACACATGACAATCCACACCGGAGAGAAATCACACACATGTGACCAGTGTGGGATGAGTTTTTCACGAAAAGGAAACCTGAAGAAACACATGACAATCCACACTGGAGAGAGGCCACACACATGTGATCAGTGCGGGAAGAGTTTCACACGAAAAGAACACCTTAAGCATCACATGAGGATCCACACTGGAGAGAAGCCACACACGTGTGATCAATGTGGACAGAGTTTTGCACAAAAAGGAGCCCTTACGGTTCACATGCAGATCCACACTGGATTGAAGCTATACCCATGTGATCAGTGTGGCAAGAGTTTCAGAGATGCAAGCACTCTTAAATTACATCTGCGTTCGCATTCTGGAGAAAGACCATTTTACTGTGATCAGTGCAGGAAAACATTTGCATCAGCTTCAGGCCTAAGTGTCCACCTGAAATTTCATACAAAAGAAAAGCCTCACATGTGTTCTTTGTGTGGAAAGCATTTTAGTTTGCTGAGTGTATTAAAAGGACACCAGAAAAGACACAATGGTGTGAAGGATCACATGTGCTTTGATTGTGGGAAGTGCTTTATTACTGCCGGTGACCTGAGAAAGCACCAGCCAGTTCACATTAGAGGAAGGCCTTACAAGTGTTCACACTGTGACCAGAGATTTGATTGGCCAGGATATCTGAAAATACATGAGAGGATCCACACTGGAGAAAAGCCGCACACATGTGATCAGTGCGGGAAGAGTTTTGCACAGAAATCAAACCTTAAGATTCACATGAAAACCCACACTAGAGAGAAGCCATACTCCTGTGATCAGTGTGGGAAGAGTTTTACATTCAATGTAAACCTTAAGACACACATGAGGATCCACACTGGAGAGAAACCACACACATGTGATCAGTGTGGAAAGAGCTTTGCCCAAATATCAAACCTGAAGACACATATGATGATCCACAGCGGAGAGAAACCGCACACAAGTGATCAATGTGGGAAGAGTTTTGTAAAAAAAGACCACCTTAAAGGACACATGAAAATCCACCATAGAGTCAAGCCACATGCTTCACACTCTTAAGTTACATCTGCATTCTCACTGTGGACAACATCCATTTACGTATCTGTGATCAGTACAGTAAAAGAACAAGCATTATAGCCGAAGAAACATGGGAAAGTTTGTAAAACGCCTTAATATTGTTTTATGGCTGGGTGTTGTGGGAAAACAGATGTAAGAATGTGTTTAAGATTTACTGATGTGTCTTGATTTAACGTGTAATGGAAAAATTTGTTTCTATTGATTTTGCATGACCTTATATGTTTCTGAAACATTATATACTGCATGTGTTTTCTTAGAAGTGCTGTGTAGTCACAGTGAGAAATGGGTTTGGGGTTAGATGTATGACTTTCAAAAGATCCACAGGGCCATGCTGGGCTGAGAGGGGGAACAACTGGGAGACCCAAAGGCATCTGTCCATGACCTAAGAGCTCTAGGTCTTAAATATAGGGGGAACCGATCTTTATAAGAATGATTTAGTAGCGTGTTTTTGACTTTCTTTCTATGTGTGGAAAAGTACAGCTGCTGAGAGTTTGTAAGCTTGACTTGGAAAAGAGATATAAGGCGGGGGATCGCCCTCCCTTCCTTGTCACACTCTGCAGCAACTGTTTCCTGTGTGATGTCTGACCTTCTTTGCAAAGAATAAACCTTTTTATTAAAGACAAAGTGAGTTTGTATCTTATGGTGATGAGAGTGGGTTTAATTACTAAGGTAAATGACACTGTATTGGTCATATTCAACATGATGGTGTCAGTGTAGTTTCCAGTGAGAGTCAAACTTAGTTCTCTTGTTTAAACCATTCAGATTACTGTTATCTTTAGGGACTAGGTTTGCTAGAGCAATTTCTGTATTGTCTTTAGATGATTTAAGGAGTCACTTCTGAGGCTGTGTGCAAGTAACAGCCAATAAATTACAGTGCATGTTAAGCGGTTAGTCGACTTATTGCACATTTATATTAATAAACCATAAATCCTAGTAATGAGCATTTAACTGCGAATGTAGCGCATGAATAAGGTTTGCCACACAGTGCACTGGCATAATGATTATGAATGCATCAGGGGAAAGCAAAAAGACAGTCATAACATTTAAATAATTCATTGATAAACCAGTGTTTGCTGTATTTTCGGCTGCAGTGATGAAAAGACGATCTCCTCAGTGGATGCACCTGTACTAAAGTTTCATATAGATCACATTGCCTGAGAATAGTTGTTTTCCATCTGAATTGTTTTGTTTAAAACAGTGGTTCACAACCCTTTTCAATTCGCGGCCCACACAACCATACACATATGTTTGCACGGCCCACTTCAAAAAAATTAACTGACCCCACTATTGTTGGGTTAATAACTAAGTACTCAGAAGCTAGATTGTTAACTGTATTTATTGAATGAACTAGGGCTGTGCGATATGGAAAAAAGAAATAAATCTCGATTTCTTTGATCAATTTTGCGATTGTGACACACACCGATATGCTTTTACAGTTAAGAATGCATTAAGGATTAATTTGAAACATATTTCCAAAAGAAAACCAATTAGAGCTTTATCAAAAAGTTATAACATCTCTAGAACAGACATAAGTCAAAATTATCACTATAGTAAAGATGTAACAAAATGTATAGACTTATGGCAAAAAAAAAAAAAAAAATCCCGTATACAGGGACTTTTTTTTTCTTTTTTGTCATGCATTGTTCATAGAGCTCATTAATTGTAGCGGTGCCTCAGGTGCAGTGTGTATACAGTATGTGTATGCGGTCAGCAGCGAGTTTTGCTCTGTCACAAAACCAGACGTACTTGCTCAGATACACGCTGCTCTGCGCGGAGAGAGTGTGCGCACTTAAAACGTGTCTCCTCTCACTTAAACTGCGTCCTGTGCACTCACAATTCTCTCTATGCTCATGTTATATATTAATTATTTTTGTACGTTTTTATTTCTAGTCTTTTACCACAGTGTGAATGCTCTGATGCGTCAACATGTACTTGAAAAAAGGCGCATCACAGACAGTGTGTGAACCTGGAGTTAGGCATATGCCCAGTCTGTTCTGTTCTCACGCTAAGCGCACTGCATTCTGATTGGATCAGATAGCATACTGCAGGAGGCCAGGGCCGCGGAAAATCGTGCTATAAAGCGATTTAGAAATCGCCCACACTCAAATCGTGATTTTATGATGATTTATTTTAATCGCACAGCCCTAGAATGGTCTGGAAATGAACAGAAAATAATTAGCGGCCCACCTGCAATACCACCGCGGACCACAGGTTGAAAACCACTGGTTTAAAAGAAGACATTTCACTTTCTATAGATAGGCCTATATTTCTTATGACTGAGACAAGTATACACGGTATACAATTTGATTATTTTACAAAATCACAAATTTAGTTTTTTATTGTGACTGCACTCAAATAAAAGAACAGTCTTTTAAGCTTACAAATATGTATAACTATTATTTGTATGATCACACCAGCGAGCACTTCCTCATTCTGCACAAACACTGAAATAGTGCACATATTTATAGGTTAACGTTAAGAGCGAGCGGCCTTGTGAAGTTGCAACTTAATGTTTCAGATGATAATTCATATTTCAGGTCAATGAATGATAGGCAAACATTTGGATGCCCTGGCCTGTCCTGTATATTACCGCAATTGACAACCTTTAGTTGCAGAATGCATGACCTTACCACAATTATTATTATACATTTTGTCTGACTAAGCAACTAAAAAATATGGTCGACTCAGCCTTTTCTCGTCAGGTAAGGATTAGTCTACTATAAGGGGGGCAGCCCTAGATAATGAGCAGTGAAAAGTATACTGCTCTTGCAGAACGTCATTCCATCTGATTATTACTCAGGTTAAGACATCAGAGGCATCTTTCTCTGGGCATAAAAGGCAAGGCAAGTTTATTTATATAGCACATTTCATACACAACGGTAATTCAAAGTGCTTTACATAAAATGAAGTAAAATAATCGTTTAACAAATCACAACAATAAAACGGTGAAATTAATGTTTACAATTATTTAGAAATTGATTTAAAATGAATTTAAAACAGTTAAAAATAGGAAATGATTAAACAAAATACAGTGCAATCAGTTCGGACATTGCACAGTGCTCATTCAATAAATGAACAGATAAACAGATGAGTTTTGAGTCTAGATTTAAATGTGACTAGTGTTTTAGCACATCTGATCTCTTCTGGAAGCTGATTCCAACTGCGGGCGGCATAGTAACTAAAGGAGGACTCCCCTTGTTTTGATATTTCTAATTGTCTCAATCTGATCTGAGTGGTCTGTTAGGTTTATATTCAGTGAGCATATCTACTATGTATATAGGTCCTGGGCTATATACAGAGTATAAGTACTTTAAAATCAATCTGAGCTGCAGCTGTCTAATGGTCTTTTTTGGGAAGGACGGTGAGGAGACCAAGATTCTCCAAGTGAATGGGGCAGGCGGGCGGGGCTAATAGCCTCAGGCCAGTAGCACCGAGGCCAGAATAGTGCAGGGTTTCCACAGTCGAGCCTGAAGGTCCGCTGCCCATCACTAAAACCTGTCCTTTACACGCCTCTCAGGAACAACATCACGCAACCCCATCATTTCACCAACAAACTTTAAACTAAGAAATCATTAAACTAAGAAATACGTGACTGGAAATAGCGCGATCACAAAACGAACATGATAAAAGCGGCCGTTTGTTTGCATGCTTTGTTAAATATTTTAATTCAAAAGCATCAATGTTTTACTATTGTCAGGTAGGACTCGGGACACAGATGTAAAGGTGAATTCAGAACTGTGTTTATTTAATAAAGTTTCAAGTGTTCAGTGTTTTCAGTTCCTTATTGCACGGTGAAGCGTCAGTCTTCTAGTGCAGGCTTGTATGGAATTCACATGGAGCGGGGAATCACACAGGTGAGTTTGTTTGGAACACATATGTCAAAGCCACAGTCATTGATCGCTCATTAATGTTCTCTTCCTTCTTATAAGCCAAAGACAGTACCAGCTTGGGGTAATCACAGGAGACTACAGCGACGGTCCTGGGAACAGCAGAACAACAACATGTTAAGTGTAACACTAAGTTGAGTATACGTTACGTCTGGCTTGCAGGAGCTTGGAGACAACTTTGAGGAGATCGTTCCTATTGGAGGCTTGACGGGGAACTGAGGTACGGGTGAGTGCTTTTATAGTGTCCTTGATTGGTTCCGTGATGCATGGCAGGTGTGGCTGGTTAGTAATCAGGTGACTGTGAGTGGTGGTGATTGGTGGGGACCCGGCTTGCAAGATACCTGACACTTCCCCCCGCCCTCTCCAGGGTACGCACTAGCGGACCTAACTCTCCGACGCCGTGGGGGACTACCTCTGGGTCGTGGAGCGAGTTTTTCGGGATTCTGGGTATGAAAGTCTGTGAGCAGGTTGGGGTCGAGTAAATCTTGACAACATCTTTCCTCTGGTCCATAGTCCTCCCAGTCTACAAGATACTCCAGTCACCCACCACGACGTCGGGAGTCCAGAATCTCTCGTACCGTGTAGATGGGTTCGCCGTCAATGGGTGGCAATGGGGGTTCGTCATCAGGGACTGGGTCTGTGGAGGCAACCGAGACAGGAGCGTGATGGGGTTTTAGCAGGGAAATGTGAAAGGTGTGGTGTATCCGATATTGTTCAGGGAGGTGTAGATGATATGTGACAGGGTTAATTTGTCATTCCACGGGGAAAGGTCCAATGTACTTAGGGCTGAGCTTTCTGCAGGGTTGTCTCAGATGTAATGATTTTGTGGCCACAACATAATATGATCTTCGTACAAGTTAATATAATGTTCTCACAAATTAATCTCATGGCTACATCATATAATCATTTTGTGGCCACAACAAAACTAAGTGAACCGATCATGTCCTCTCTCGGGCACCGTAGTTTTGTACCTTGACAAGCGTAAATATAATGAGGTATCGTTACACTCTCACACATTATCCAATTCTATGCAAGCTGAGTAAACAAGCTCGAGAGAGGGGACTGAGGGCAGTGATGCCAACTCATTTTCAGGGAAAGATGCTCAAGGAAGCTCGATTTGTTACTAAATGGCATTGTGATGTCATTGTGCAATGATGCCATTATCTCATCATGATGCAAAATTGTCACAAAATCAAATCTTAGCAAAAAATATATTTTATAAATGTTAATTGTGATTTGTTTGTAAAATAGACATCCATCTACATCCATGAAATAAATACGATAAAACTAGTAAACAGGTCAAACCACATTCTGAACTATTATACTTTTAAGCAGTGTATTAATAAAATACAAAAGTAGCATACTAGCTAACGAAAGCAATCTATGAAGAAATTTTCTGTATTGATTTTTCAAAGAGATTCTTTTACCTGCATTTTAAATTACACATCATGGTTTGTGATTTCGGGTTACAGGATTACAACAGATAATGGATAATATCCTGGAAAATTACTAAATGGTACCCTTTTCAATTTTTCTAGATATTTTTCTTACAGTGTAATAACTGATCAACAACCGCAGGTACAAGCTACTAAGGAGATAATCATGAATTAATTTATTGTTACATTTAAAAAACTATAGCAAATTGCAGCTAACTTAATTCATATGATGTCTGTACTGCTAAGCATCTTTGATTTCCTCTTTTCGTGTATTTTAGATGGTAAATGTGTGCTAATTTGTATTCGTATGTATGTGTGGGGCAGAGCTATCAAAATAGGGGCGAGACCCTTTTGGGGTAAGGCTGTGTTTGTTTTGTTGATTTCAAATGTCAACTTTGTCTACTAGAAATCGCTTACCCCACCTTAATTTATTTGACCACCTGCCATTACAGAAAACACGTTAGGAGGAATTATGTTAGGTCGTAATAAGGTGCTTGCACAAACAACCTATATGGTCATATTTTGTTGGAGGACAGGCTCAAATATTTTTTATTTTTTGTCTTTTGTCAAATGGATACCTAAATATTTAAATGATTTGAAATGCCATTTTAACAAATATGTATTTGTAATATTTGCAGGAGGATTATAATTTTATGAAACTATTTCTGTTTTCACAATATTTAATGATGTCCAGCCAATGTCCTTCAACCTCCAATTCTATTTTCCAAAACCTCTTTCCGTTCTCCCCCTCCCTCCCCACTTCCTGCATCTTGAAACAAACCCCACAAAAAAAACCTTTCATCCCAACATCCCTTTTCCACCCTTCCCCTCTCCCTACTTTTCCCTACCTCCTCCCCCCTCCTATATTCTCTCATCCTCAACCCTTTCCCCCATTCAAAGACATCCTTTCATCCCAACATCCCTTCTTCCACCCTTCCTTCAGCCACTATCAGGACTTCCTCTCGTCTAACTGAGGGCGCCTTCACACCTGCGCATTCTGTGATGGAGCCATGTGAGAAACTCCTGCTCTCATAACCCTATGACACCAGCAGATTGACTTGCAAAGCACCTCCGCACTCCTATCAAGAACCTGACATAGTCGACAGGCCACTAGCAGAAGAGGCTGAATTAAATCAACTTATCTTCTCTCCATGACACACTCATTTCAACTATTAACCATATCACAAACACAGAATACTCCTTCAATTAGCAAGCCACGGAGCTGGCCGGCCAAAGCCGATACCAATAAATGCCAAGTCTTGCCTATCCATCATGAATCCGGTGAGGCTTCTGGGATGGTGCCGTTAATTCATCGTGAGCCTCATTTATTAGCAGAAGCAGCCTAGGATGTTGGTCTATCTCCCGAAGCTACAAAGGATTCTTACTAACAACCACAGTCTCCTTACATTGTTTACCTCCTCGAAGACTTCAGATAGCTGCACCTCCATCTGCACCTCCATAATGAGGGTATCCACACTTATCTCTCATCCGGCTGTATCCAACTGTATATGGATTAGACTTCTGAACAGCCTCCGGAATTCATTTCCTACAATTCACAGTCAAGAGCAGTCTCCACAGCATTATGTAACATATCCCATAGTCATAACAGCCATCCTTGGGGGTTTGAATAGTCAGAATCTGCTCATCTGCTCAGATTATGCAGTAGAAATTGAAACCATGATCAAGAGATAATTATATTTGACAGTTATATAATTCATGCATTAGCCCACTTAATCTACTCAACAACAGTTCCTCCTCCGAGCAACTCCTATACCATGACTCCTATACCATGATGAATCTTGTAAACCTGAAATGGGAAACGAGATGAAGAGTCAAAGTTAGACTTGGCTCCGGAATAAAAATGCATCTCGCCGGTCATACCACAGACCAAACACCAAATAGGCTTTCTAAGAAGCCATTCTTAATTGCCTTGCTTCAACCATGATCTCCAGGATACCACTCCGGCTGGAACTGTCTCAAAGCTTCCTTTCCCATCAACCGACCCACTGTCTATCTACAACTTAACATCTTACAGTCATTCAGATCCCATTTTATACCTACTTGGGGGATCAACTATTTCTTCGAATAACCACTGGCTGCGATTGCCCAGCTTCTCTCATTCTCACACTTTCATACTTCTAAGGGCTTCTGAAAACAAGAACCTGCGCCTGAACTAATCATCCTCTGCATCCTCTCTGTATGATCAGGCATTCTGAGCTCACACTTAACTCAGCTCTTCCCAACTTTGGGGGTCCTCATTTTCTGGCCTAAATATATGCTAGAGATGGTACCCCGATGCTGAGTCTCTCTGACCCATCAATTCAAGATGCCCTGATCAACCTGACCATCATCCCATTCCATTGACCCCTTCATCCTCTTTCTACTCTTTCCCAGTTTCTTAGCTTGTTTGTGGCTTGGTCCTAGCTTGTGTAATTACATTTCATTTTTTCCAAAAAAAATTAAAATCAAGGAAATTTATCTGGCATTTCTTTCTTTTTGCTGTACCGAACCAAGACACAAGTGTATCGTATTGAACCGAACTGTGAATTTTATGAACGTTACAACCCTAATATATATATGTATCAACATATATATGTATAATTTATATATGTATCAACAGGATATTTTTAGTTCCCTTCACTTTACAACAAAATCTTATTTTAAAATCTTAAAATCTTAATTTAACAAATATATCAGAACAAAACAACAATTAAAAATATCGTTCTAACAGGGGCAACAGTCTAAACAGAAACGCCCACAATTCCCTCTCCCTAGCCACTTCCTCCAGCTCTTCCAGAGGAACCCAGAGGCGTTCCCAGGCCAGCTGGGAGACATAGTCCCTCCAGCTTGTCCTAGGTCTTCCCCCGGAACACTCGGCTGCAAACCGTCCCAGTGCACGTGAAGATCCTGGTCTGAGGAGGCCAACACGACAACATCATCTACAAAAAGCAGCGAACAAATCGCATGGTTCCCAAACCGGACACTCTCCTGCCCTTGGCTGCGCCTAGAAATTCTGTCCATAAAAATTATGAACAGAACCGGTGACAAAGGGCAGCCCTGCCCGAATGCCTTCTCCAAATCCACAAAACACATGTGGACTGGTTGGGCAAACTCCCATGAACCCTCCAGCACCCTGGAAAGGGTATAGAGCTGGTCCAGTGTTCCACGACCGGGACGAAAACCACACTGTTCCTCCTGAAATCCGAGGTTCCACTATCGGCCGAACTCACCTCTCCAGTACCCTGGCATAGACTTTCCCGGGGAGGCTGAGAAGTGTGATCCCCTATAGTTGGAACACACTCTCCGGTCCCCCTGCTTGAAAAGAGGGACCACTACCCCTGTCTGCCAGTCCAGAGGTACTGCCCCCAACCGCCATGCGATGTTGCAGAGGCGTGTCAGCCAAGACAGCCCAACAACATCCAGAGACTTGAGGTACTCAGGGCAGATCCCGTCCACCCCTGGTGCCTTGCCACTGAGGAACTTTTTAACTACCTCGATGATTTCAACCCGGGTGATGGACGAGTCCTCCTCCGAGTCCCCAGCCACTGCTTCCTCAACGGAAGACAAGTCGGTGGGATTGAGGAGATCCTCAAATTATTCCTTCCACCGCCCAACGATATCCCCAGTTGAGGTCAACAGGTGCCCATCTCCACTGTAAACAGTGTGGTAGGGCACTGCTTCCCCCTCCTGAGGTATCGAACGGTTTGTCAAAATCTCTGAGGCCAACCAATAGTCTTTCTCCATGGCCTCACCGAACTCCTCTCAGGCCCGTTTTTTTGCCTCCACGACTACCTGGGCTGCGGTCCGTTTGGCCTGCTGGTACCTGTCAGCTGCCTCCGGAGTCCCACAAGCCATCCAGGCCGGATAGGACTCTTTCTTCAGCTTGATGGCATCCCTTACTTCTGGTGTCCACCACCAGGTTCGGGGATTGCCGCCTCGACAGGCCCCGGAGATTTTACGCCCACAGCTCCGAGCAGCCGCAGGGACAATGGAGGTGGAGAATGTGGTCCACTTAGACTCAATATCTCCATACTCCCTCGGGATCCGGTCGAAGCTCTGCCTGGGAGTTGAAGCTCTGAGGTGGGAGTTGAAGAGCTCTCTGACGGGGCTCGGCCAAACGTTCCCAAAAGATCCTCACAGTACGCTTGGGTCTGCCGAGTCTGTCCAGCTTCCTCCCCCACCATCGGATCCAACTCATCACCAGGTGGTGATCAGTTGACACCTCCGCCTCTCTCTTCATCCGAGTGTCCAAGACATATGGCCGAAGGTCTGATGACATGACCACAAAGTCGATCATCGACCTCCGGCCTAGGGTGTTCTGGTGCCACGTGCACTGATGGACACTCTTATGCTTGAACATGGTGTTCGTTATGGACAAACCGTGGTTAGCACAGAAATCCAATAACAGAACACCTCTCGGGTAAGATCAGGGGGGCCGTTCCTCATAATCACGTCGTTCTACTGGGGGACTTCAACGCCCATGTGGGCATTGACAGTGACACCTGGAGGGGTCCAGGTGTCACTGTCACTGCCCACGTGGGCGTTGAAGTCCCCCAGTAGAACAACGGCGTCTCCAGTCGGAGCACTTTCCAGCACCCCTCCCAGAGACTCCAAGTGGGCTGGGTAGTCCGCACTGCCACTCGGCCCATAGGCACAAATGACTTTGAGAGACCTATCGCCGACTCGAAGGTGCAGGGAAGCGACCCTCTTGTCCACCAGGGGGAACTCCAACACATGGCGGCTGAGCTGGGGGGCTATAAGCAAACCCACTCCAGCACTCTGCCTCTCACCATGGGCAACTCCAGAGTGGTAGAGAGTCCAGCCTCTCTCAAGAAGTGTGGTTCCAGAGCCCAAGCTGTGCATGGATGTGAGCCCGACTATCTCTAGTTGATACCTCTCAACCTCCCGCACAAGCTCAGGCTCCTTCCCCGCCAACGAGGTGACATTCCACGTCCCTAAAGCCAGATTCCGTGTCCAGAGATCGGGTTGTCGGGGGTCTCGCCTTCGACTTTCGCCCGATCCACTATGCACCAGCCCCTTACGCTCCCTCCTGCAGGTGGTGAGCCCACAGGAGGGCGGACCCACGTCACTACTTCGGGCTAAGCCCGGCCGGACCCCATGGGGGGAGGCCCAGCCAACAGACACTCGCATACAAGCCCCAACCCCTGGGCCTGGCTCCAGGGTGGGGCCCTGGCTGCGACATGCCGGGCGACGTCTCGGTCCTTGTTGTATTTCTCAACATTAAGGGGTTTGTGAACTGTTCTTAGTCTGGCCTGTCACCAAGGACCTGTTTGCCTTGGGAGATCCTACCAGGAGCATATAGCCCCAGCCTCTCCACCACGATAAGGTGACAGTTCAAGGAGAGGTAGCTATAAACAAACAAAAAAAAAAATTAAAGTGAAACATAAGGTAATTTTGCGTTCTCTCATTCGGGAGAAATCCGTTTCCATATTCATGATGTTGCACATTTGAAGCTTAACTATTATTCATGAGGTAAAAATAAGGCTTTGTAGTTCACGCATCGATGGTATCATAATGAGCAATATGCCAAAGTGGACCGGATGTCAAGGCGAACGGCTGCTGTTTCCAGTGAATATGTGCGCGAGGCACCAGCGCGATCAAACAGCTAAAACAGATAATACTAAATGTTTGGTCACACTTCAGGTATAATTAAAAAATGCAAACTGTAAGCATATGGAACTTAAATATATATATTTTTTTGGTAACACATTTTTATTGAATTTTACAGCACATTTAACAAACAAATATAACAAAACGTACATTTAAATTCAAACATTCCTTATTCAAAACTCCCCCCCTCCACTATAACCCTGGCAGTCTTTTAATAAGTATATATTGTCACGGTTTACGCTGCCGGAAGAAACACGAAGCCGAGAATAAACGAAATAAGGCTTTTAATATATTCAACTCATGGAGCACAGCGATAGACACACGTAAGTGAGTGAGTTAGTAGCAAGTAGACCCGACAAAACAGAACTGAAAGGACAAGGCTTATGTACAAAGGATAATGGGGAATTACAGGTGGATGGAATAACTAAATTAACAGGGACATGGAACACATGAGGAAAAGAATAGACACACCTGGGAACTAATCAAACCAAACACGGAAGACAGAAACTGGGTCACAGGGGCAAAAACACTAAATGAGTCCAGGTATGTGACAGTACTCCCCCCTCCCGGTAGGTGCGTCCTCGCACCGTAGAAACAACCGAGGGAGGCGTGGGTGGGAACTTGGGAGGAGGTTCCGGTGGAGGACGGACTCCCAGGAGGGGGCCAGCAGACAGGGACCACGGAGGAAGGAGCCAGGAGCCAGATGGTCCACCCAAGACCAGCCATGACGGAGATCCAAGGTGGAGTCGACGCCGGGAGGCGCCATGGTGAAGGAGGGGTCGACGACAACAGGGGGCCGACAGGCGGAGACTGCACCGGTGGGTGAGGAGCCCAAGATGGAGCAGCACAGCCGCAGAGCCAGGGTGACGTCGAGGTTCCGGAGGGCCTAGGTGGAGCAGAAGGCTCCTGGCAGACCGCTGTGGAGCCGGAGTGACCGAGGATGGAGGTGGAACCGGAGGGAAGGAGGAGCCTGACAGAGCCGGAGGGATGGAATGTCGAGGTGGAACCAGAGGAGTGGAGTCCCGAGGCGGCGGATGGTCGACGACTGACCAAGGTGGAGCCAGAGGGACGAGGGAGCCCGGTGGAGCAGGTGGGATGACAGGCCACGGTGGAGATGAGGGAGCTAAGAGCCAAGGCGGAGCCGCTGGGTCGAAGGACCGAGGAGGAGTCCAGGGCTCGGAGGCTGGAGGCGGAGACAGGGCCTTAACGCGCCAAGGCGGAGCTGGAGACTGGCAGTCCAGCGGCGAACCATCGCGCCCCGATAGCGCGGACTGAGGATGAGCTGCGGGACTGACTGGCACCAGCAGGGATGATGAGGAACTGGCTGGTCTAGGAGGAGGACAGAGAGGAAGGATGGGAGGAAGGACAGGAGGATCAGGGCTGGACGGAACCAGCGGAAGTGGAGCAGAGGGACCAGCAGGTTTGGGAGGAGGTGGGAGAGGGAGGCTGGGAGGGAATACAGGAGACACAGAAGATTCAGGGCTGGGTGGAACCAGCGGAAACACAGATGATTCAGGGCTGGGCGGAACCAGCGGAGAAACAGAAAAATCATGGCTGGGCGGAACCAGCGGAGACACAGAAGATTCAGAGCTGGGCGGAACCAGCGGAGACACAGAAGATTCAGAGCTGGGCGGAACCAGCGGAGACACAGAAGATTCAGAGCTGGGCGGAACCAGCGGAGACACAGGAAACTCAGGGCTGGGCGGAACCAGCGGAGACACAGGAAACTCAGGGCTGGGCGGAACCAGCGGAGAGACAGGAAACTCAGGGCTGGGCGGAACCAGCGGAGAGACAGGAATTCAGGGCTGGGCGGAACCAGCGGAGAGACAGAAGATTCAGGGCTGGACAGAACCAGCGGAGAAACAGAAAATTCATGTCTGGATGGAACCAGCGGAAATGGAGCAGAGGAAATGACTGGAGGAGGTAGGAGTGGGAGACTGAGAGGGTATACAGGGGAATCAGGGCTGGACGGAACCAGCGGGGAAACAGGAAAATTAGGGATTACCTCCATAGACCAGTCCATCAGATCCAGAACTTGCTCCATATGATCTTCAGAGACTGCATACAGCTCACCCTCAGTCGCAGGAGTGTGGGCAGGGCTTTCCTCCACGCCCTCGATCTCCACTAGGACTCCCACGATGCACGGTGTTGCCGGCTCACACACCTGGTCAGTCGCGCTCTCGAGATCCTGTTCCCTGTCAGTGGATGGCTCGGGCTCTGTGGCTGCGGTGGGCTCTGGCTCCGTTCGGCGTGATGGTGGCTGGCTGGTCTCTGGGTCGGGAGTGGGGCTGGCGAGGTCCTCTATGGGGCAGACGGTGAGAGGTGAACCATTTCTCACCAGAGTCCTCTCCACGAATGCAGCGAAATCCTCCCGAGGACCATCTTCGGGCGACAACGCTCTGCACTTGGAGTTCAGGCTGACGTTGTAGAAGGCGCAGAGCACGTCGTCCGGGTAGCTGGTGGCATTAGCTAACAGAAGAAACCGTCTGGTGTGGTCCTCGAGAGAACGTCCTTCCTGCTCCAGTATGAGGAGGAGGAATCCGGGGCTAGAGAGGGGATCCATCAACACTACGAAACAAAAAGACTGTGAAAAAACAAAAACAAAACAGAGGGAAAAACACGCAGTTTTCTACTTTCTTTTTCAGGTCGGGTCTTCTGTCATATATATATATATATATATATATATATACACACATATACACACATCAAAAAAAAAAAAAAAAAAAAAAAAAAATATATATATATATATATATATATATATATATATATATTGTATACACTCCAAAATACATACTTCACACATCTATAGCCTCTTCAAGATCACCTCTTTTAACAAATTCCAATAATATCTCCCAAATATCATAAAATTCAGAAGACTTCCCCTTTGCTACATATGTAAGCTTTTCAAAGGCCAAACTGGCTATTAAGTTTTTTAGCCAAAGCCCAAGGGATGGATGGCCAACACTCTTCCAACAAAGGGCAATCGAACGCCTTTCCTGTAGCAAACACAGATCCACCAGTTTTCTTTCTTTGGCGGGCAGAGAGCAACTAACCTCATACATACCCAATACACATATTAAAGGGCTTAAAGGAATAGGAGAGGAGGTAAATTGAGATATATACTGAATTACCTTACTCCAAAACATTTGCATCTCCTCACATTCCCACACACAATGAAAAAATGTACCCTGAAGCTTATTACACTTAAAACATAAGTCAGGAATACTAGGGTTAAATTTATTTAGTCTCACAGGAGTGATATAAGTTCTCATTATCCAATTATATTGTAAGAGTCTCAATCGAGTGTTTATAGTTTGGGTTTGCGCTCAAACTTATTGTACCCCACTCATCCAATGAAATGTCTTTATTTAAATCTTGCATCCATGCTTGCCTTTTGTTTTAAGTACTTTCTTTATAATTCTGTGCCAGTATTTTGTATTACTGGGTAATTCGCCCTTTACTGAAACAGTCATGTGTAGAAAAAGTTTCCAATGAGGATAATGAAGGGAGTTGGACAGAATATCTCAATTTCGAAAAAATAAAACTTCTAAGCTGCGTGTATTTAAAAAAATGTTTGCGAGGTATATCTAACTTCGACACCAGATTGTCAAATGACAGTAATATATTATCTTCATATAAATCCATCAATCTAACAATACCCTTATTTAACCATAATTTAAAACCTAGGTCATTTTTAGCTGGGCTGAAATATTCATTACCCCAAATTGGAGAAAAACAAGACAACAATGGGGTCTCTCCGAGAAATTTATGAACTTCATACCATATCATAATGGTATTTTTTACAAATGGATTGTCGATTTTCTTTTTTAGTTCCTTAAGGGGTGCTGAATATATAAAGCTGTCAAGTGTCATGCCTTTTGTGGTCAACTCTTCAGCCTGTATCCAAGGTATATTCTGATCTTTGGAGAACCAGAACATTGCAGCCCTCATTTGAGCAGCCCAATAATACCATAATAAGTTTGGTAATTGTAACCCTCCCATGTCATAAGGCAGGTACAAAAGAGAAAGTCGAAGCCTAGATTTCCTATTACTCCAGATAAAATTAGAAAGAAGCTTATTGACTTTTTGGAAAAAAGCAGGAGGAGGGGCAAGTGGTAACAACTAAAAGATATATAAAAATCTTGGTAATATGTTCATCTTAATCACATTTATTCTTCCGATTACAGACAGGGGCAGTGTCATCCATCTAGTAGTTTCCTCAGACACCATCAGCAATAAAGGTTCATAGTTAGCTCAACTAAGGGAACTTATTTTGGGGGTTATTTTAATTCCTAAATACTCAAAACCATTAACAGCGTTAACAAAGGAGTGTACTACTTTTGGGTTTATTCTCTCTTGTTCATTCAGGAACATAATTGATGACTTATCCTTATTTACCTTATAACCAGAAAACTCACCAAAAAGGCCAATAAGCTTTAAAAGGGAAGGTATAGATTTTTCAAGCTCTGACAGAAATACAACAGTATCATCAGCATACAAGGCAATACGATGTTCTAAAGCACCTGAATGAATACCACAAATTATTGGATGTGATCTAATTGCTATTGCTAGTGGTTCCATGGATAAAACAAAGACCAGAGGTGAAAGTGGTGAGCCCTGTCGGGATCCGCGACTTAATTTAAATGGTTGCGAGACATGGTTGTTAGTAAGTACCTCTGCAGTTGAATCAGCTAATATAATTTCCATCCATCTACGAAAATTGTCACCCAAACCAAATCACGCAAGCACCTCCATCAAATATGGCCATTCAAGTCTGTCGAATGCCTTTTCAGCATCGAGCGACAAGATGGCCGTATCAGGGGTGTCATCCCTAGCGTGTACCAGATTGAGCACCAAAAACTCATATCAAAGCTGAATATTTTTGGAAGTAGTTTAGTTGTAGCTATTTTAGGAGGATATCTGTGTGTGCAGGTGACTATTACTGTGCATAATTATTAGGCAACTTAACAAAAAACAAATATATACCCATTTCAATTATTTATTTTCAGCAATGAAACCAATATAACATCTCAACATTCACAAATATACATTTCTGACATTCAAAAACAAAACAAAAACAAATCAGTGACCAATATAGCCACCTTTCTTTGCAAGGACACTCAAAAGCCTGCCATCCATGGATTCTGTCAGTGTTTTGATCGGTTCACCATCAACATTGCGTGCAGCAGCAACCACAGCCTCCCAGACACGGTTCAGAGAGGTGTACGGTTTTCCCTCCTTGTAAATCTCACATTTCATGATGGACCACAGGTTCTCTATGGGGTTCAGATCAGGTGAACAAGGAGGCCAAGTCATTCGTTTTTCTTCGTTTAGACCCTTTCTTGCCAGCCACGCTGTGGAGTACTTGGTACAGGATGGAGCATTGTCCTGCATGAAAATCATGTTTTTCTTGAAGGATGCAGACTTCTTCCTGTACCACTGCTTGAAGAAGGTGTCTTCCAGAAACTGGCAGTAGGACTGGGAGTTGAGCTTGTGATGTGTGTCACTCCAGTGATGTTGCAGCTCTGAAATATGGCAAAACTGGTGGCAAGTGTCATCTTGGCAGCTGTACGCTTGACTTTTTTCAGTTCACAGGCAGTTATTTTGCGCCTTGGTTTTTCCACATGCTTCTTGCGACCCTGTTGGCTATTTTGAATGAAACGCTTGATTGTTCGATGATCATGCTTCAGAAGCTTGGCAATTTTAAGAGTGCTGCATCCCTCTGCAGTCCTTCTTTTGACCCATTTTGCCAAAGGAAAGGAAGTTGCCTAATAATTATGCACACCTGATATAGGGTGTTGATGTCATTAAACCACACCCCTTCTCATTACTGAGATGCACATCACCTAATATGCTTAATTAATAAGCTTGGAGTAAGACAACATGCATAAAGAGGATGATGTGGTCAAAATACTAATTTGCCTAATAATTCTGCACACAGTGTATGACCAGTTAGTTTGTACACATCTTGAACAAAAAGCAGAGAAACAGCCATATTACCCTGTATTTATCTTAGAAGTTTTTCTATTTTTTCTTGGCCTGTTTGGCCTTTATGGCCAAACCAGAAATGGAAACGAGGCGCCTAGGCAAAATAAAACCATAAAGATTGACATGACATGACAAACCTTCAGACATACAGGGAAAGATGCAAGCACTCAAAATTAATACTCACTCCCATCCTCTTTTGCAGGAGTTATGCCTCCTGCAGATGGAAAACAACCCACCCAGCAAAAACTCGTTGAAAAGACGTCGAAAAGACGTCAATGGCAGACGTCTAAACAACGTTAAAACTTAGTTGAAAAGTGAAAGTTGAAAAGACGTCTTTTTCAGGTCGCCGAAAAGACGTCTATAATGAGACGTCCAAATTACGTTTAAATGTGTTTGAAAAGTGAAAGTGGAAAAGACGTCTTTTCCAGGTCGTCGAAATGACGTCTATAAAAAGACGTCCAAATTACGTTTAAATGTGGTTGAAAGTGAAAGGTGAAAAAACGTCTTTTCCAGACCTAATTACAACCGTGAATAATTTGTCATATTCCTAATTAGTGAAAATAAGACAATTCACAGTATATTGACACATTTATTGACACATTACATCTTTCATGTAAATTCTTGATCACATTTTAAGCCTCCTTTGATTAAACAGACCGTAAAAACAGTAATATTGATTTGTGAAATATAACTACAGAAATAATTGTTTTCTATGTGGATGCATAGAAACAACACAATTACTCCAGTCTTCAGTGTTACATGATCTTCAGAAATCATTATAACATACTGATTTGCTGCTCAAGAAACATTTCTGATTATTATCAATGTTTAAAACAGTTGTGCTGCCCAATATTTTGTGGAAACCATTACATTTGTCAGTATTTTTTAATAGACCTTGCAAAAGAGTAGTATTTATTTAGATTTTTTTTAATCAATTTAAAAGTCTTTACTATAAACTTATCAAATTAATCCATCTTTCTGTATTAATATAATTTTTCAAGACAATAAACTATGAACAATTATAACCACATTAGAACAACCATAAATTTAAATTCTGTCATTAATTACTTACCCTAATGTTGCCCCAAACCATGTTGCAGAACACAAATTAAGATATTTTTTAACAGATGTCTTGTGTACGCAAAAAACAACAACAGCAAAAATAATCTATTCAGAAATTATTACTGCCCAATGGATTTTCACAAAAGCGCCAGCTCTCACGCTCACGCTAATGCAACACTGATGCATCATGGTGCTTGTGTGAATGCGTTATTTTATATAAAAAAAAAAGTCTGGCTTGGAACAACATGAAAGTGAGTGAGGAAAATCTTTGGTTTAACTAACAGATTAGGTAAATGGGTTCCCACAGTGGCACCACTAGATCTCTGCCTGATCTCTGATCTTCTGCTTCTTCTGCTCCTTCCTCCATCCCAATTCTGGATTAATGAGCCACAGCAGATGTTTCCACTTTGAATGCTTTAGCCTCGCTGTTTTTTCTCCAGCATCTAAAGTGAGAAAGAAAACAGTAATTAAAATGTAAATTAATAATACAAAAACAATGGTTGTCCAAAATGTACAAATTAAAGTGTACTCGTTCTTCATGAGGGATTATTAACTAATCAGTATGTCAGGGGTTGTCAGCTCTGGCCCTTAAGGTGAGACTTAGGTCTCTGCAGAGCAAAAGTGGGCGTTTATGACTTACTGTGCGTTCACACCGCCGGTGTCGAGAGCGTCAAAAATCGCTCTTGCCGCTCTGCTCACGACACTGCAGAAAGATTCGAGAGCGTTCTGACGTAGATCGAATGCTTATTTTGTATTTAAAGTGGCTGCAAAGCAAACAAGCTTGTTGATCTCGTGCGCACTAAGAAGAATCGTCCGTTCGTACTTTCATGTACACAGGCCCCAATCAGACTCCCCCAGGGGTCCTCACTCAGAAACGTGTGGCTCTTCCCCTCTCTCTGACATCCTCTTCAGAAGCCAAGAGAGGGGATCTGGCATTCCAGGCATACCTTCTGGTGTGGGAGCCGCTTGTTTGATTCTTAGCACCTTGGGGAGTGAAGGCGGGCTGAGTCGAGGTTAAATCCTCCTTCTCCAGGAACTCCACAAATTTCTCGGCCTATAATTAAAAGCAGTTCATCAAATTTGACCACTCTTATAACTTTAGCTGTAAATTTATTATGCAAGCAGTGCACAAGAATCTAATTCCCCGATCTCCAATCTGTGCCAGTCTTTAAGTTTAAAAAGATTGTACTTTTTTTTTTTTTTCAAATGTCTACATGCACTCCAGTCATCAATTCATAAGATTCAACATTATATTCTGCCTCATCATAGTCATTAATCCACATAATGAATGTATTCTTGAAGAAATATTCCTGGCATAAATCCCCCATTACAAAGTTACATACAATTATCTTGTCCAATAACAATCCAGTAATTACATTTTCTTGTCAGTAATTCTCCATCTGGGGCTCTCCCTAATTCCTATATTCCTAAAAATAGAAAATAAAAACTTAAAAACATATGTATGTAACCCCCCTTTTTTATTTTAATTTATATTATTATTTTATATAATATCATATCATATTCACTGTAATAAAAATACTATTGTTAACCAGAATTTCCAAAAGGTTGTCACTGTTTCCTGACAAATAAGCAATGCTGGTAGAATCATTCTTAAAGTTATCCATTGTATATCACTCAACTGTTCACTATGGAATGATATCGCGGACTTAATTCAAAAGGAGTCGCAAATTGTATTTGCAATTGCATTTTCAATTTGTGGACGCATAAAATGTGACATAATCCAAACGCAAATGCAAATCACGCATTACCGTTTGCATTTTCGTTTAAGCCAACGCACAGTGTCTGCCATATTTAAAAGGGAAATGCAAAGTCCGTTTGCAATTGTGTTTCCCATGTCTTACGAGTCTTGACCCTGTCATATTTAAATAGCAATTTCAATTACCACGTCTGCCTTTTCACTTTCACAGCGTCTTGTACGTAGCCAGCCAAAACTCAAATGGAATCGCAATTCCCTTTGTATTTCCATTTCCGATGCCTTACACGGAAACCTGTCAATCACTGTCAAGGGTGGGATTATGCTATGGGGCGTGTTCGTGTTGGGACGTGACGTCACTCACAGTCGACGGTCAAGAGGTGATGCCCTGAACAGACGCAGATTTATTGTAAACAATGGAGGTAGTTGGTGAAATTGTGGAGGACCTTATGATGCTCGCGCAGCAAGTTGACGACAGTGCATCCTCTACAGATTTCCTCTTACTCAGAAGCCATTTAATTTTGGATAAGATAAATTAGTTTGTGGCCTTGAACATCAGCAACATCAGTAATGTTGTCTTCGCCAACCTCAGTGAAGTAGCTAACAGGCTTTTTGTGAAGGACAGGACAACTAAAGGACCAGGACGTCCTTTACTGGACATACCACAAGAGATGATCGAGTACTACGTGATATGTGGTTACTCATGTGTCCAGCTTGCACGCCTGCTTGGAGTATCTGAGCGAACCATACGTAGAAGACTGGAACAGCATGGATTAAGGTACTTAATTTTAATACATTTGTATTAATGAGCGAGGGAAAAGTGAAATGGCACTGTACAAATAACAAATATAAATACATACACTATAAAACATGGCAGCTACTTTTGGCACTCCAGATCACTTTTTTTTATTAATTTGTAATTTAAAGGATTTTGATGATATCATTGGTTATTATGTTATGATTATTGCCTTAGTTTTCTGATGAATCTTAAATAATTTATTCTTCCCCCAAAGGACTAAAGATTTGTACTCTGATGTCACTGATGATGTATTAGACAACATTGTGGCAGAAATACAAAGACATTACCCAAATGCTGCGTACAGGATTATACATGGTCTTCTACGGGCACAAGGTCTTCATATTCAGAGTAAGAAAAATGTTATGATATTTAGAGTTTACACTTTTTGTAAATTAGAAAAAACTGTTGCACTCCAAATTGACAAGAAATCCTTTATATTCAGGTGCATAGAGCTAAGGGAATACTTAAAAAAACCAGCAAGAAGGTTGCTGGTCGCACACTGCATACAGTACAAATTGAAGAAGTCTAGCAACTTTTTATTCTATAAGTAAAGTGCATGTGAATTAAAAAGCAAGCAAAAGTTTTAGCACATTGCTAACTTCAGCACAGATTCAGTGTGCGGCCAGCAATTTGGATGTTTTATATTAAAGGTTCAGGTTTTACTGGGTAAATTCTTAAATACCATAATTGGTTGAATTTCTAGTTAATTACAGAATCAAAAACAAAACATTTAATTAGATTTTAATTAATGTATTGATGTAAATAAATATATTTTGCATTTTGGTTTTCTTTTAAGCTTCAAGGGTGCGCGAGTTGACTGCTGCAGAGATGAAGACCTTACCCAGTCAAAATGTTCTTTTTAACCTGTGAAACGGTGCAACAGGTAACTCGTTTATTGGGATAGATCAACTGCTCACCCAAATATGCTTGTACAAATATTCTTGTACAATGTCTTCATTCACAGAAGTGTGTGTATCGGTGCCAAGTCTCACCCCTTTAAATAAGTGTTCTCAATTTGCAAAATTAAATAAAAATGCTGCCTGTTGCAGTTAAACCAGTAGGTGTGTAAGAATGTTTGTTACACTTTACATTTGTGGTGTAGTATCAGGCTTTCATTGTCAGTTTTTTTAGATTTATGTGGGATTTAATCATTTTATTGAAAAATGAAACCAATGTGAAATGGACAAGAACAAAATTATACATACCTTC
The DNA here is from genome assembly GCF_003368295.1 of Carassius auratus. Taxonomy (NCBI): domain Eukaryota; kingdom Metazoa; phylum Chordata; class Actinopteri; order Cypriniformes; family Cyprinidae; genus Carassius; species Carassius auratus. The sequence goes on from NW_020523543.1 coordinate 516,978, forward strand.
AGAACAATTAAATCAAACCCAGGTTTATTATGCGTTTAGACAAATAATGTAACAAAAGTCTCAAAATTCCAAACAGAACCCTAAGACAACATGAGGGTTTACGAAATATTCATTTTAGACTAAACCAAAACAAAGCTGTTGCTGGACACAGCTGCATTTAGATCAGCGCAGAATTCTTCATAATCACTGTAATGCAGTGGGATTTTAAGGGTCTCCCTGCATGTTGAGGCAGTTGGCATTCTGACGTCAGGAGACACTTCCACGTACAGTTCCTGTGGTAGGCTTGTCCATCCAACCCAAAACTCAACAAGATTTTTCAGCTCTTGTGGTGTACCTGTTTATATATATATATATATATATATATATATATATATATATATAATGTGTTAGTTTGTATGCTAATTGAATAAATGTGACATTAAAACTGACATGACATTTTCATATAAGACATCTTCATGTCATCTTACAATGAAATAACCACACAAACCCAACCCAGCAAATTACATCTTAAAAATGCTATATTAAATGTGTACAAATACAGAATCAAAATGTGTACCTTGTTCAACGTATTGCCGTAAATAGGATGTGATTCTGCAGCATGTTTCCAGATTGAAGTTCTCCTCATCATCACTGTCAGGGTTTGGCCATATTACTTTTTCCAGGATCATCTAGTATAATAATCACAAAATAAATTGATGCAGTAGCTTACCCACTGCTGGTACTATACGATTGCACCCTGGAATTAATGCTACAAAAATATATAGCATTACACTGTGAACACTCTTGAAATCAGTAATACTAGTAAGGGATAATTCACAAAAAAAAAAATCTTACAGTTTAGTCACTGTCTTTTGATATGTAGGACTTTCTTTTAGCAGCTTGAGTTAAACTAAAAGTTTAAGAATGTTTCTGTTTTTTAAGGGTCATACAATGTGAAAGACTAACAAGTTAAGTTCCAAAATACACCCACATACAGTGGGTAAATAAGATAAAAAAATGTCTGTAAAAAATAAATTGTTCATTCAAAAAATTATTTTCATTAAAAATCAATCTTTCATTAAAAAAAAATAATAATTCAAACTTTCATTGAAGTAAAAGCATTAAAATGGGGAGGGGGATCACATTATGAAAAAAATGTTTTTCTCCAAAACACGTTGGCCACAATTATTCATTCCCCTAGAATGTTTTATGAATAAAATATCTCTGAAGTATATTCCCATTATTATTTACCTTTTTTTAGCAGACCAGAGGGACTAGGAACATGAAATTGTCCAGCCATGACTTCTTGTTTCACAGGATTTTAAATATGAGGAAACACAAAGGCCAAATTCCCTTAATCATCCATCACAATGTGCAAAACCAAACAATACAGTTCAGATTTTTGAGCGTCACAAAATAGAAACTGGCTTCAAGAAAATAGCTAAATAATTGAAAATACCCATTTTGACCATCAGGGCAATAATTAAGAAGTTATAATCAAGTAAAAATGTTACAAATCTGCCAGGAAGAAGACGTGCATCTATATTATCTTAATGCACGGTGTGGAGGATGGTTTGAGTGGCCAAAGACTCAACAATAAAACATGGAGAATTGCAGAGATTATTTGAGTCTTGGGGTCAGAAAGCCTATATATAAAAAAATAAAACATTCAAACAACCCCTACATCCCCACATGTAGTTTGGGAGGGTTTAAAGATAAATGCTCCTCCAAAAACATACTCCAGCATATTCAGTGGTCAGACACGACAGGAACTTTAAACAACACAGGGTTCTGTGGTCAGATTAAAAAAAAAAAAAAAAGAGCTTTTTTTGGCAGCCAACACGCCAGATGGGTTGGGTGCACACAAGGATAAAAAGTATCCCATGTGTACAATTTAATATACCACTGAATCTTTAATGTTGTGGGCCTATTTTTCTGCTGGAGGTCCTGGACTTCTTATTCAGATACATGACATCATGGATTCTATCAAAAATCCAAACCGAGCGGCTTCTGCTAGAAATCTTATAATGGGCCATGGTTGGATCTTCCAACATGACAATGATCCAAAAACAAACATCAAAACAAAAATGGATCACTGAGCACAAAACCAAGCATCTGTAATGGCCATCCCAGTCGCTGACCTGAACCATATAGAATATGAGTGGGCTGAACTGAAGAGGAGAAGCGCCAACATGGATCTGGGAATCTGAAGGATCTGGAGAGATTCTATATGGAGGAATGGTCTCTGATCTCATGTCAGGTGTTCTCTCGCTTGGCATTATAGGAGAAGACTCAGATCTGTTATCTTGGAAAAGGGAGGTTGCAAAAACTATTTAATAAAAGGTTGCAATCATTTTTCACAACGTGTTTTGGAGAAAATAAATTATTTCTTAATTCTCTTTAATCCTGCAATTCGAACCTTAATTTTCAGGGATCATTACTCCAGTCTTCAGAGTTACATGAATGCAGATTAGTTGCTCAAGACACATTTATTAATTTAAATTGTAATAATATTTCACAATATTACAGTTTTTACTGTATTTTTTATCAAATAAATATAGCTTGTCGTACTAATCGTAATTATTCCAAAACATTTGAACAGTTGTGTGTAAACCATGCTTTGCTATTAGAAGGAACTGTAGATAATGCATAATCATTACATAGAATGATGTGCAAGTATATCTTACTATCTTTTTGGAAATATTCTATGAAACATGATGGTACATTACCTGTGCATCAATTGTCAGGGAAGATGATCGTGGAAATAGGACTTCAATAAGAGAAGGTCGTTCTTTAACCATGCGCAAAACTCCAGTATCCTACAGTCTTTTTTTCAACTGCTGCATCTGTTTCTCCCGCCGGCCAATGACCTGAAGTATTTAATTGTTGCAGTCTTTCATAAATAGTTACAAAAATTGTTTAAAATAAAAAAGATGTTTTAAAAAAGGTTAAACTTACCGCATGGTGAAGAAGGCTTTGGGCTAGCCACAGTCTGTTTTCCACAGTGACCCGAGGCAGATCCCAAATGACAGCCAGGTCATTCACTTTTGCACGCTCATCATCAGAAAGTGTATTTGATCTTTGAAGCTGTAATAAAATCAATGTTAGCAAAAAATATACTAATCTAGTTCAAATATTCTCATTTTCACAGTAATTTTTATTTGCACAAAACAATGATCAGAGGTAGGTTTTATGTTGTACATACCAGATGGACAATGTCAATTACATTGGTGTCAGGGCAATCTTCCAGTTGAATTATGACTGTCTCATTCATTTGTCCAGTTATTATTCCAAACATAGCAGGGCTAAGTCCAGTCAATAAGGGACCACCATTAATGAAAGAATGGCCAATCATGCGTCCAACAATGCGGAACAGGTCACTATCCAGCAGAGTTCGGGAGGTTGATGGCACCAAATGGTCTTCTTGACCGGTGAAAAATAAAGTTTTGCCACAGTTGTCTAAAGTGAGAAAAAAAAGAACACTTTTTTTAGGCTCAATACAAGTTCCAAGGTAACACATTTTTATACAGTTTTGTCATGTGTAATTTCATTTAAAATTATTAAAATTTTAAATTGATATTGCATCTAAAAAAAAGCAATTATTTTAGAAATTACCCAAAACCAATCAATTTTCTCTTGTTTTGACAAAAAAACAGTCATACAATTAAAATCAAAGAGACTGAGAGTACTGAAAGAATGTGCATTTTTGCCAAACCCTCCCTTAATTACGTAATGTTTAGATTACAATTACTTACCAAAATCTAGGGCAAACCCAAACTGAACATGTGAAATAACCTGGGATAGAAAGTAGCGTTTCACACCATCTCCAATTGCTGCATCACCTGAGATAACGTAAAGAATATTAATATCTATGCAGTGTATCCAGGATATTAAACATACAGTGATATTGCCATACAGATTGCTTGTATAAAATGTGTTAATATTTAAATAAAACTATTACTTTTACTCCGGAGTATGACGAAAAATGGACGAGCCCAGTTGCCAGGTTGAGATTTATAGAAAATATAAATTTCTCTTTCCTGTGTACTGCTGCATAGGTTCAGTCCTGCGGTTAGACTTTCAGCAGATAGACTTTCAGCCCTTTCCAAAAGTCTCCTTCTGTATTGATGTGCTGCCTGAAACAAGTTTGGCTCAACTTTCCACTCTGAGAAGAAAGGAAAATAAAAAAATAAATATAATTTAATAAAAATCTGGTAGGCACTTTTCACAAGACTTTAAACATTGTCATATTTTGAAAGTTTTTTCTAGCTATCCTCTGATATAGAGAAAATAAACTTATTGTTCTACAGACTGCAGGAAACTTCAACTAAATCACCTTCATTGTCACTGTCCCTCGCTTCTCTACTTTGATAATTTTCCTGTCTGATGCTGCTGCTTCTGAAGGTTTTCTGTCTGCTGCTTCTAGGTAAGTCCTCGCTGCTGTCTTGAAGAAAACCCTTTCTGCTGCTGCTAGGTAATTTCTTGCTGCTGTCTCTAGGAAAACCCTGTCTGCTTCTAGGTAATTCCTCGCTGCTGTCTCTAGGAAAACTCTGTCTGCTGCTAGGTAATTCCTCGCTAATGCTAGGTAATTCCTTGCTGCTGTCTCTAGGAAAACCCTGCCTGCTGCTTCTAGGTAATTCCTCGCTGCTGTCTCTAGGAAAACCCTGTCTGCTGCTTCTAGGTAATTCCTCGCTGCTGTCTCTAGGAAAACCCTGTCTGCTGCTTCTAGGTAATTCCTCGCTGCTGTCTCTAGGAAAACCCTGCCTGCTGCTTCTAGGTAATTCCTCGCTGCTGTCTCTAGGAAAACCCTGTCTGCTGCTTCTAGGTAATTCCTCGCTGCTGTCTCTAGGAAAACCCTGTCTGCTGCTTCTAGGTAATTCCTTGCTGCTGTCTCTAGGAAAACTCTGTCTGCTGCTTCTAGGTGATTCCTCGCTGCTGCTTTGGGGGATTTGGCATGTCCCTCCCTCCAACCTTATTTGTTAAAAAAGGAAATGAAAATAAATGTAGAAAAAAAGGAAGGTAAACTTATTTAAATAAAAACTATTATACTTTATTATAATAAGAAAAGTATTCTTTAACATTCTATTGTTTAGTTAGAAAGTTTTCCATGCATCACTTACATTTCACATTGGTCGACATGTTTCTGCATTTTAGCAACAGAAATTTTTTCTTGGCAGTACAAACAAGGTACTTGTGGCCCTTGTCCTGATCTTCCCTCTGAGTACTTTTCAATAAAAAAATAAAATAAAATAAAATTCAGACATGGCAAATCTTAACAGCCATTTCCCATGCTTTATTTATGTAGTTTACATACCTCCAAGCTTAGGTCTTTCTGAAGAGGTCTGATGAAAATCATGCTAACTCCTATGCCAAGGGCACTGTTGCTCAAGTACTCTGCCGAGTATCCTTCATTAAGACAAGGGATTATCTCCAATGACTTTGATCGGGTAGCACCTCGAGTCTTAAGAAGTTCATAGCCTCCAGCATCTTTGAGCTTCGGAAACTGTTTATAGAGGTAATCTGTAAAATCCTCTGGCTGACAATATTTATCTGAAAGGCAAACAAAATGTGTACAGCATGTCTTTTAAAAAATAAAAAATAAACACTTAGAAAACAAAAATAGATTACGTAGAAACGTAACTCTGCATGGACATTCTATATTATATTAATTTACAATGTTACAAGTTTCCTGGGAAATTTTTTTTTTCCCCACTCAGATCAGCTTTCTCCAGCTTCAGCTTCTCAGATGGGTTTGGAATCTCACAGTCTCTTCTTTTAGACAAGCAAAAAAATCTGTGGGTGTATGTTATGGTCTTCAATTTCTTTGCTGGCACAGCTGAACTGCATGACCTCTTCCGTAAACCAACTCTTGATTGTGCATATGGGGCGAACAACCTGCTCACTTCACTACGTGTACCTTGTAAACATTTTAAAGGAATAAAATAAATTACATTTTTGAACACAGTAAATATTTTGCAATAATGTATGTAAAATAACCCAGCTGTCAAACAGTCTTATGAAACGTGTTCAGTTATATTATTATCGGTCTCATTTACACAGTTCCCTCCATAGAAAGAAGAAAGCAGGATATGGATTTGTAAAAGTATTATTACAGAATAAGCAGGAAGGAACACATTAACACATGACAACTGGTGCCGGTGTTCTGTCGATGTAGCATACTTTGTCAGAATAGCATACCGGAAGTTGAGTTTTATAGCGGAGTCTGTCAATTTAGCTTAAAAAAAACACAGTTTATAAAGGGGTATGCTGTTTTGATAGCCCTGGTTTAATAAAAATAATACAGTTTATAAAGGGGTATGCTGTTTTGATAGCCCTGGTTTAATAAAAATACAGTTTATAAAGGGGTGTGCTGTTTTTTTATAGCTCCTGGTTTAATAAAAATAATACAGTTTATAAAGGGGTATGCTGTTTTGATAGCCCTGGTTTAATAAAAATACAGTTTATAAAGGGGTATGCTGTTTTGATAGCCCTGGTTTAATAAAAATACAGTTTATAAAGGGGTATGCTGTTTTTTGATAGCTCCTGGTTTAATAAAAATAATACAGTTTATAAAGGGGTATGCTGTTTTGATAGCTCCTTCTTTAATACAAATACGGTTTATAAATGGGTATGCTGTTTTGATAACTTCTGTTTTAATAAAAAAAAATACAGTTTATAAAGGGGTATGCTGTTTTGATACAGATTTGTATATAAATATATATTTTTATACAATATGCGATATAATACACCAAAATTTACCGCTTGTAATCTTAGGTAAGCTGAAATGATGTTTAAATTTAACGCATGCGCAATTCCACCAATTTCACTGCTGCGCGTGTGCATTAAACGACGGTATGCCATTCTGATGGGTGGTGGCACAGACTAAATACTTGGGGTTTGGTGTTCCGTCAGAACACCGGTGGTGTTCAGGAGCAAATACACGACGTGTATACACGACGCTGAGAAAGTGAAAAAGCAGACATGGTAATTGAAATTGCTATTTAAATATGACTCGTAAGACCCGGGAAACACAATTGCAAACGGACTTTGCATTTCCATTTTAAATATGGCAGACACTGTGCGTTGGGTTAAACGAAAATGCAAATGGTAATGCGCGATTTGCATTTGCGTTTGGATTATGTCACATTTTATGCGTGCACAAATTGAAAACGCAATTGCAAATACAATTTGCGACTCCTTTTGAATTAAGTCCGCGTTATCATTCCATAGTTCACCCTTCGTGGCACTCTATTGAAATGCCATGTATTTCAGAAGTAAAGTCTCAGACCTTATTCACCAAAGGAGTGCTACGTTCGGTCAAGGTCTTTCGATAAATCCCTCTTTCAATGAGCACTTTTTTGTCCTCTTTATCTCTACTCCTACTAAGCCCAACCACCTGCATGATAATATTAACGACTGTAGAATAACAGGTTTTTAATAAACTTTTTATCAGTCCTCCAAGGCCCGTTAGTTCTCACAAAATCAAAATCCCAGTGAAAGCTCCTAATATTAAAATAACATACAGTATCAATTATCCCTTGTCTGTATCCTGCATGTAAGTTAGTATATTGAAGTCTAGCTACTGTCCAATACAATGGGTACAGAGTCATACATTTCCCTTTATCTTCTTCAGCATAATTCTCTCTATTATCCAGTTATATGGGCTTATACAAATAGACTTCTTAAGCCAACATCCCATTAATTCCTTAATTAATATCCAATCTTCTAAAATAACTATCTAAAGGCATATTTAAATAAGCCCATCCTGGGTAAATAAACAGTTTTCCTGTAAAGTAATAAACAGTCCATAAGCTTCTGTCAATGGTCAAAACCTCTTTGACATCTAGAATGCCACTAATGTTAATTTACATTTTATGATTAGGTGTTGATATAGTCATAACATTATGGTATTCTGGGATTTCCTTAGAAATAGCCCAAAGTATTCTGCTATCATTTACCTGAAATGCACAGAAGTCTGCGGAGAAAGTCTGAGTGCGCAGTCTTGTTCAAAAATTTGTGGAACCGCTATTTGTCCACTTATCCACTATTTTTATGGAACGTCCCCGAAACGGGACCCCAGCCCCACAGGCGCTCACCGGATGCAAGACGTTCCGATCTGCCCGCGGTCTCGGTGGGGTGCCTGGGGGGGCCCACGGGCCCCGCTGTGAAGTTTGGGACCCCTGGGACGTTTCTAAAAAAAAATCCCACCTGCCATTTATTTGCATGGGTTCAGCCTAGCGGATTCGTGGACACAACTCGCGAGGGCCCCAGGGCCCCGCGCCATTGGCGGCTCACTCGGGGCGGCCCCTGAACCCACAGATCCGAATTTCGGGCCCCTGGGTCTTTTCTAAAGAAGTCCCACCTGCCATTTACTTGAATGGGTTCGGCCTAGTGGGTTGCTTGCAAAGGTCTGATTGGGCTGAAAGATCCCCTCGACCGGGGATTTAAGGGTCAAAGGGTCACAGAAGGGAGCACACGTCTACAAAACCAGTACGCATTTTGATTGGAGGTGGGACATCCGCCCTTCGGAGACGATGGGTCGTAGGGCCCTGAGATTCGAGGTTTTCACATCTCAGGGGCCCCTCTCCTATGTCCCCGAAGCACGAAGCTGTTGGACCTTGAAAAAAAAGTACCCGTCTGGGACCCTGAAATCCCTCAACAGGCTCTGATCATGTAAGAATCAGAGAGGGCTGAGGGAGGGATTTTGTGCACTAGGGCCCTACGTTTTTGACAGCACACTCTAGGGGCCCTCAGGAACCACCGTTTCGAATTTCGGGCCCCTAGGACGTTTCTAAAAAAATCCCCGCCGCCATTAACTTGAATGTGTTCAGCCTAGCAGTTTCGTGGACACGGCTCGCCGGGGTCCGATCGGGTCAAATTTGAGCAGAAAAGTCTGGTGGCCCTACGATCTTCCTTAGGGGTCAAAGGGTCAAAGAGGGAGCACGTGTCCAACAAACCGGTACGCGTTTACATCTGGGGTGGGACATCCCCTCTTCGGAGATGATGGGTGGTAGGGCCCCGAGATTCGAGATTCTCGCATCTCAGGGGCCCCTCTCCCATGTCCCCGAAGCATGAAGCTGTAGGACCAAGAAAAAAAATACCCGTCCGGCACACTGAAATCTCTCAAAAGGCTCTGATCATGTGAAAGTGAAAAGTGAAAGTGTATGCCAAGTATGGTGACCCATACTCAGAATTTGTGCTCTGCATTTAACCCATCCGAAATGCACACACACAGAGCAGTGAACACACACACACACACTGTGAGCACACACCCGGAGCCCCGGAGCAGTGCGGCGCCCGGGGAGCAGTTGGAGGTTCGATGCCTTGCTCAAGTCGTGGTATTGAAGGTGGAGAGAGAGCTGTTCATGCACTCCCCCCACCCACAATTCCGTCCGGCCCGAGACTAGAACTCACAACCCTTCGATTTGGAGTCCAACCCTCTAACCATTAGGCCACGACTTCCCCGTATGCATGTAAGAGTCAGAGAGGGCTGAGGGAGAGATTTTGTGCAGGAGGCTCCAAATTTTTACCTCGCCTTAGGGCCTCACGCCATCGACAGCTCACTTGGGGCGACCACCGTACCGAATTTCGGGCCTCTGGGACGTTTCTAAAAAAGTCCCAAGTGCCGTATACCCATGCACCACATGTGGTAAAATTATCCAAAATTCAACTTTTTTTCTATGCAAATTCTACAGTATTATGTGATAAAACTTACATGAATGGACTCTGCTGAGTGTGCTGAGTACAGTGGATGTGTTTCCTTTAACAATATTGCACACATTTAAAAAAATCGAATTAAATAGAATTGCTTTTTAATAAACTGCAAGTTGTCAATATGCCGTCAAATAAATTGCAGGGTGGACATGCACCACATGTCCAAATTACCACCAAATTAACATTTTTTTCTATGCATATTTCTACAGTATTATGGGATAAAACTTACAAAAATGGATTCCTCAGACCTTGCAGAGTACACCTGATGAGAATTCAACCACGATATCGCTAAAATGTATCTGTCCATGGAACCACTAGGAAGGGCGCTCTGAATAAATGGCAACTGGGAGGTTGTGCTGAATGGATTGACACACTCTGCTGAAGGATGATTGAGGGAAAAGTAGACATTGTCCTTAAACACTCTAGCACCAAGTTTGTTTGGGTGGAGGCCATCCGGTTTAAACAATTGTCTATGGCCCCAGAAAAGATTGAAGTTGTCAATGAAATTCACTCCTTTTATATTACAAGATCTTTGTAGTCATGTGTTCAGCCCAAGCAACCGTGAAAACATATTTGTTCCCCTTGCTGGGAGAGGTCCACTGATGAACGACTGAACTTTTAGTCTTCGAAGTGTTTCAAAGAGTTCACTGAAGTCCTTCTTAAGATGATCACATTGATGATGATTCGATTTGCAGTCTTGTGCTTCATCAGAATGCTCTGAAGTTCCTTGTTCACATCAGAGACCCTTGCTTGAGGAAGGCAGCATGTTGTAGTCCTGCTACAGATGTTTCTGATAACAGAGTCACCCACTATTAGAGTCCTTGGCTCGGCTGCGCTCTGAGCTGAATGCCACTGTCTGCTCAACCTTGAGCGCCTGTTTGTAGCGGTGTTAGCTGCTGGCTGATCCAATAGATGTTTAATCGTATTTGGGGATTCCTCACCCACATGTCTTAATGCTTCAAATCTGTTCTCAAGATGTATAGGGGGTGGTTGAATGCCAGTATTCACAAGCCTTGTCATAGTCGAACCTGGGGTAGAGGAAGTTATGGCAGCATTACGAGAAACTCGTGACAATCTGATGTCTCGTGTTCCTTTGGGTTTCGCTCCCTGTTTGTGCCATCAATTAGTGTGGCAATCAGTTTCGGCTTGCACCTCTACACTTGGTATAAACTGTTGAGATTCAGAAGATTCATGGGACTCACCGGCTGTATGCTGAGAGGGTCCATGACGACGGTCTGCTAAGTGTTCCGTCTGTTTTGGAAGTCCAGCAAGTAATTTTGTTTCAAGAATCACAATCCTTTCTAGACGTTTGCAGCAGTTCATGCAAGTAGATCCAACATGAGGCATTTTTCTCTCTTCTGTTTGAATGCAGACAGTTGTTTTCCCATCTCCGGAATGTAAGCTGCTGGCAGTGGGAGGCAAAGTTTTCTTTTTGTAGTATTATTCCAGTCCCAAAGAGTTTTTAGTTTTAGTGTTTGTGCCAAAATGTCTAACATGTCTAAACAAATCCCACATTCCATTTACTTGAATGTTTTAGGACTAGTGGTTTCGTGGACACAGCTCACCGGGTTCCGATCGGGCCGAATTTGGTATGTTTGCCTCATGGGGACCCCCTTGACCAGGCAGAAAAGTTTGGTGGCCCTACGACCTTGTTTAGGGGTCAAAGGGTCACAGAAGGAGCGCACGTCCACCAAACCGGTACGCATTTTGATTGGAGGTGGGACGTCCACCGTTCGGAGACGATAGTTTGTAGGGCCCCCAGATTCGAGATTCTGGCATCTGAGGGGCCCCCTCACCCAGGGCCCCATAGCACATAGCCGTCGGACCGTGGGAAGAAAAGTGCATCGCACTAGGGCCCAGCGCTTCTGGAGGGAATTTTGTAGATAGATTGGGGACTCTGCAAGTCTGTCTTCTGGTTTTCATCCCCAGACCAATGGGCAGTCTGAGCGGGACAACCAGGATCTAGGAAGAATGCTCCGCTGTTCCTGGTGCCAGCAGCTCTCCTGGGCAGAATACGGTCATAACACCATGTGGCCACGTCAAGTTTGTCTCCTTTTGAGTGTGCTGTTGGTTATAACCCACCTCTGTTTCTGTCACATGAACCTGACGCAGCGGTTCCATCCACCCTGGCTTTCGTCCAGCGCTGCCGTCGCACCTGGGAGAAAGTCAGGAGGATTTTCGTCCAAACCTCTGGCCGAACCAAGACTGCAGCTGATCGTCGCCGGTCCTCTCCTCCTGCCTATGTGTGTGGTCAGTGGGTTTGGCTTTCTACCAAGGATCTGCCTCTCCGGGCACCTTCTCGTAAGCTGGCACCCGCATCACCAAGGTGGTTAGTCCAGTGGCGATCAGGCTCAAGCTTCCTCCTACTCTTGGTTGGGTTCACCCGGGTTTCATGTTTCTAGGGTCAAGATGGTGTTCTCTTCCCCCCTTAATCCTTCTTGTAGTTGGGTGACGCTCCTGGGAGGGGGGGTACTGTCGGGTCTCAGGGCTAATCACCTGCCTTTTGGGGTTGTGAATGTGTTGTGTGTGTATGTGTTTGGATGGTTTGAGAGCTCACTGCGTCTGTATGTTTGATTTGAGAACCCCCCCCCGCCCTCCTTGTTTCTCTATTGTTAACCTTAATTGTTTGCCACCTGATCTCAATGTGCTTCTAATTTCTTCCCTTTATAATTCCCTGTGTTTCTCTGTCCATTGTCAGACTGTTGTTACTCGTACCAATAGCTCCGATCTACTAGCTGGTCTGGGTATTCACCTTGTTGTGTCTTGTCTTCAGGCTCCAGGGTCTTTAGCTGTTTTCTCTGCCTCCTGTTCTCACGAACACAGAGCTCCTAGAAGCTTCCAGCTGTCATTCCTCCAGTCTCGGAACTAAACTGTGAAACGTTACTCATCTGCTTTGACTCATCTGCTTCTATTTCTCATTCCCTCACTCGGGTGCCGGCATTCAACGACCCTGTGAGCTAAACTGTGGAACGTTACTCATCTGCTCTGTCTCATCTGCTTTAATAAAGCACAGTGTAAACCTGCAACTGAATCCAGCCTGTTTCTCCTGACAGATAATAAAAAGAAGGACAGGTTGTGGCGATACAAGCATTTTGAATGATGATACATGTAAGGAATACATCCAGAAAGAACTGGCAGATTTTATGGATAACAATAATAACATAGAAGTATCGCCCAAGTGTCCTATGGGATGCTTTAAAATCAGTGATCAGGGGAAAGCTCATGGCTCTCACATCTTATAAAAAAGGAAAGATGTAAAAGATTGGTGGATTTGCAAGAAAACCTGAAAAACTTAGAAAGAGAACATGTTGAAAGAAAGAAATCATATATATTAAATCAAATAAACAATGTTAAAAAAGAAATAACTAAATTATATGAGGAAGAATTAGACAAAATAGCCAAATTTGTTAGGCAGAGATATTATGAAAATGGTCCTAAGGCTCTGAAGTTGCTGGCATGGAGGATAAGGAAGCAACATGCTGAGAGTAAAATATATGAAATTAGCGATCCCAAAACCAAAAAAAGATATTCATAATATTTTTGAAAATTACTATAAAAATTTATATGAGGAACCAAATACAACCAGCTCAATGGAAATAAATTCATTTTTAGAATCACTTGACTTAACTTCCATAGGGGAAGTACAAAAAAAGCCCTAATGGCAGAAATCACAAAGGAAGAAATAAGGAAAGCAATTTCTAGATTAAAAGTTAATAATGCGCCAGGTACAGATGGCTTTCCAACCGAGTGGTATAAGTCTTTTAAAGATCAATTAGTCCCGATAATTTTTGATTGCTTTAACTATACACTTAAAGGTGGTCTACCACCAAGAACATGGAGTGAGGCAATAATTTCAGTCATTCCTAAAGAGGGTAAAGACAAAAAGGAGTGTAGGGCATTTAGGTCAATTTCTGTACTAAATATGGATTATAAATTATATGAATCAATATTAGCTAAAAGGCTGGAAGACATGATACCAGAATTAGTATATTCAGACCAGACAGGATTTGTACATGACAGACAGACACAGGATATTAGGCGGGTGCTGCATGTAATTGATCATGTCACTAAAGAACACATCAGAGCAGTAGTAATTAGTTTAGATGCTGAAAAGGCATTTGACTCGGTTCGTTGGGAGTACCTGTACTTAGCATTGAGAAGATTTGGTTTTGAAGATGAGTTCATTAGATGCATTAAAACTCTGTATTCACCACCAAAGACTAGAATAAGGATTAATGGACACCTCACTCAGAGTATTAATCTGGAAAGAGGCTGCCGCCAGGGCTGCCCTCTCAGCCCTGCCCTTTTTGCCTTATTCATTAAGCCCATTGCACAATCGGTTAGAGACGAGCAGGAGATAAAAGGAATTCAAGTTAGAGGTTTAGAACAAAAGATTTGTCTGTACGCAGATGACGTACTCTTGTTTGTTGCCAGAGGTTAGTATTCCTAGATTGATGTCCATGTTAAAAAAATTCGGATTTTACTCAGGATATAAATTAAATGTAAAAAAAACACAAATATTAAGTTATAATTATACCCCTCAGAATGAGCCAGTTGAAGTTCCATTAAAACAATTTACTGAATGGGATAAGTGGACTTCAAGATTCATATGGGGAGGTAAGAGGCCAAGAACACAATGCAGCTACCTAAAGAGACTTTGGGAATAATGAGTTGCTCAGGGAAGAATGGAAACAAGTACAAAGGTTAGCAGACATCTTCTGGACAAGCTGGAACAGGGAATACCTTAGTACTTCAAAATCCCGACAAAAGTGACAAGACAGAAATCTAATTTGAAAGAAGGGGATATTGTCTTGGTAAAGAACAATCAAGTTAACAGAAATGAGTGGCCAATGGCAATTGTTGAGAAAAGTTCACCAAGCAAAGATGGACTGGTGAGGAAAGCTGACGTTAAAGTAACTAAAGATGGCATTCAAAAAATATATCCTGTCTCCGAACTTATCCTTCTGTCCCCTGATGAATAAATTGATTTGGGATTCTTAAAATCCCAGGCGGGGAGTGTGCTAGACTGAATTGATTTTGATTTATTAGAAATTTTTAATATTTTGTATGTGTCTGTTTAGTGAGGACTTTTATTTTGAAAAATAGTCACCTATAGAGCTTGGGAAACATGGAAGCCCAGTGTAGTACTTCACCTTTGCATCATCATCTTTAAAAGAATCCTCATCCATTCTCTTTTGGGCGAGCTCTTCCTTCAGTCTCCTGTTTTCCTCCAACAAACGGTTAATTTCACCACGCCTGCAGCTACAAAGATGGCATTCTTGCTGTTCCGCAAAAGTTGTTATTTGAGCCTGTGTTGTCCATTTGTGAGGCATCATCTGCTGTTGCAGCTTCATCCATCTGGCCAGCTACATGTAGTGGTGCAGGTGCAGCATGATCCCCTGTGACAGCTTGCAGTCTCCTTGTACTCCGGTTAAACCCCCCAGAGTGCGTTGCTTTAACTTCTTTGTGCCCGAGATGCAATGATGGCACCCAGTCAGGATCACACTCCAGCATTTCATAGGCTGGTTTGCCTAAAAATAAAAGATACAATTATTTTATTGGTTATGTAGTTATTCAGCCAGTTACCAGTGATTGTCAAGATTGTGGGTAAAGATGAGGCAAGGACTCAAACAGGAAGCAAAGGGCTTTACTGAATAATAAAGCAAAGGAAAAGGAAATATTGTTGAAGGTGATGGTTTTCCTTCTTACTGCCGCTAACCAAGCCATCCGGCGCCGCTTTGTTAACTTGGAGACCTGAGATCCAAGGTGCTGTTTCCAGGCGGGAAAACTGAAAAATCGCACTCCGTTTGAAATTCTTTTTACATGCAGGTCGTGAGTGCGAGTATGGCAGTTAATTACACAACAAGCTTTCTCCATTGTAACGTATTGTTTAGCTGTACAAAGCAAACAAAACCGTCTATAAACAATTCAATACAGTACATTCAGCAGCGTCCATGTCCCCAATTCCCAGAATGCATTGCGTTGCTGATGTCACATTCTCAGACTCTATACTCTCTTAGTTCAGGAAACAGGAAATGCGAGTAGTACTGCAGTAGTTCATCAAAATGTGGTAGCTGTTTGATTAATCCTTAAACATCCTCCTTCTTTGTATCTGCTAGACGCAACGTCTGTAAATACATAGTGTTAAATTTATTTTATGTTTATTAAATTACATTTTAAGTAGGTTATTTTGACATTACGATGGATATTTTCTTAGCTTAATTGTCTTTACATACTCATTGTTAATTAATAATTTCATACTTAGTAATTGTATCTTTTTTGTATTTTACAGTTTCACAGTTGATTCATAAACCACTTGATGTCTCCAGCTAGGTTTTTTGAGTGACTGTTTAACTTGTTAGATGCCAGAAGTCTAATCAGGCCAGTACACTGTAAGATCATATGTGAAGATGTTCTGTGTGCCTTGTCTGTGTGTTTGGCTCCTGAATACTCCCCCATACATGATTCTATTGTTCTCACCAAACGAGTCTTTCACACCTCCGCCAGGTATGACACATTATCCGCATTATTCTTTTATCATTATTCTTTTGTGTTCATTCCACCTTTATCCCACCCAGCACCAGACGTAATTTGGACGTTGTTTTCTGGTGTAAATCAAGTCGGCCCGTCATGGCCATCTTTTAGACCAAAAAGCGACGTTGAAAATTGGTCTTCATTTGGTCCGTCGGATTTGGTCCAAATTATGCCCAAAAAGCTACATTTAACGTCTTTTTTTTTTAAATCCAAATTTAGCCCAAAAATAGATGTAAATGGGCTTTAGTCCAAATTTCGCAAAAAAAAAAAAAAAAAAATTTTCGCACCACAAAGCCATTAACATAACCTAGTGAAGAAATATATTAGACATCATGTCTGAAGCACTGTTAAATATATTTAAATATATTTTTAAAACACTTGATGGTCACGCGCTGTACTGGAGACCTCATGGAAACGGGGGGACCCCATGTCTCTCGTGGTTGTTTTCACTAATTTCAGGTAAATTTAATCCCTAAATTACACAAATATTACATTAAAGAAACTTTGTTTCATGTAAATGACACGCTTTTGTTGAAAATGTACTTTATAGAATTGGTCAGTGTCTTCAGAAAAAGTCAGTTAGCATCTCAACTGTAATGCTAACTACAAGAGGTATCTTTATATGTATTTTTAACAATATATTTCGCCTACATCAGCATGAATCTGCAATTTTCTTATATATGGGTGTGTTTATTTAATATTTTCATAATATATGTGTGTGTGTGTGTGTGTGTTTGTTTGCCTGTTAGTTATTTTGATGTCCACACTGTAAGAGTATTAATCGGTCAGTAAACCTAAAACTTTAAATTCTGTTATTATTCTTTTAATTTTTTGTATAATCTCTAAATTAATTTTCTTTTCTGCCTTTCACCTCTGCTATAGTTTATTTATAATAAACATGGCATTGTATAATAAATATTGTTGGCTTTGACAGATTGACAGAATGACAATGTTTATGTTCTAGATTCTTCCATGCTGATGGCCGTGCTTGTATCCAGCTAAAGAACATTTTTAGACATTATGAAACATAACTAGTAAGTAATACCTCAAACATACACTACCATTCAAACGTTTAAGGGTCAGATTTATCATGTATTATTTACATTTACATTTATTAATTTAGCAGACTCTTTTATCCAAAGCGACTTACAGATGAAGACAGTGGAAGCAATCAAAAACAACAAAAAGAGCAATGATGTATAAGTGCTATAACAAGTCTCAGTTAGGTTAACACGGTACACATAGCATGGGATTTTAAATAATAAAATAAATAAAAAGAAAACAGATAGAATTAAAAAAAGAATAGAACACACACACACATATATATATAGTGAGCCGTGTCCTGGGCACCTATCAGCGTCGCCCTGGCAATGAGGGAGATTCACCTGCACGCGATCACAGCGGGCTGATCGGTCCCAGCGGATGAGGAGAGGACTATAAACGCTGTGGCTGAAGGTGACACAAGAGAGAGAGGATCTTCAGATGACTGAAACTAACGTTGTGTCTCTTGTCCCTCTAGACAGCTGCGGATCGACCAGCCCGCCACCCGAGCACCGGACCCCAAGTTCCCTTGCACTCAGCCGGCCGGCAAATAGGATCACGTGGCAACGAGGACGAGCACTGGACACCACAGGATTCAGCACTACACAGAGCACCCTTCAATAAATACACCCTCCGGGGCTTCACTTTGCACTAAACCCTGTCGTGTGATTCTTCAGCCCGTGACACTGGTGGAGAATGCGAGCAACTTACTGAAGGATCACCGACTCACCAAGTTGTTTTTTTTTCCCCCCTCTGCTTCCTCGTCAGGCAGTGACTCCCTCCCCAGCTATGGAAGAGCTTCTCAAGCACCTGACGGAAGTAAGCCTTCGCCAGCAGCAGATCGTCGAGCACATGGCCGCTCGCCAAGGCGAAACGGAGCGTGAAGTCGCCGCTCTCCGCTTCACGGCCGCTCAGCGGGCCCCGCTGCCGGACCCGCGCACTCAAGCCACCCAGCTCCTGCCGAAGATGACCGTCCACGACGACATAGAGCATTACCTGGGCATGTTTGAATCCATCGCCGCACGAGAGGACTGGCCCCGTGAAGAATGGGCGCGGATACTGGCACCATTGCTGACCGGGGAACCCCAACAGGCCTACTTTTCTATGCCAGCCCACCAAAAGGAATCCTATGATGAACTACGGAAGGAAATTCTGGCGTGTGTGGGTTTGTCCCCCATCACCGCGGCCCAATTGTTTCGAGCCTGTGAGTATAATAGTCGGTTGCCAGCCTGTGCCCAAGCTGCCGAACTCAACCGCCTCGTCCATCACTGGTTGCTCGCCGGGAGCCCCAGCGCTGCCCTAGTGGCCGAACGTGTCGTCGTGGACCGGTATTTGTGCGCCCTGCCACGATGTCCGCACACCACAAGTGACCGTTGTGCGGCAGCGGCCCTATCGAATTCCGGAGGCCCGGCGACACGCGGTTGAAGAGGGGGTGCAAGAGATGCTGAAGCTAGGGGTCATCGAGCCCTCCCGCAGTCCCTGGTCCAGTCCCATAGTCATGGTCCCAAAACCGGACGGCACCCTCCGGTTCTGTAACGACTTCCGCCGCCTAAACGAGGTCTCCGAGTTCGACGGATACCCGATGCCCCGTGTGGATGAGCTGCTGGAGCGGCTGGGGAGAGCCCGGTTCATATCCACGCTCGATCTCACCAAGGGCTATTGGCAGGTACCGTTAACAGACCGCCAAACCAAAGACCGCCTTCTCCACCCCTACTGGCCACTGGCAGTACCGGGTTCTCCCCTTCGGGCTGCACGGGGCTCCGGCTACCTTCCAGAGGATGATGGACATTGTGCTGAGACCCCATCAAGCTGTTGTTGGTTTTTGCGTACACAAGGCATCTGTTAAAAAAAATATCTTAATTTGTGTTCTGCAACATGAGGGTAAGGAAATAATGAGGTTATAATTGGTCATAGTTTATTGTCTTGAAAAATTATATTAATACAGAAAGATGGATTAATTTAATAAGTTTATAGTAAAGACTTTTAAATTGATTAAAAAAAATCTAAATAAATACTACTCTTTTGCAAGGTCTATTAAAAAAATACTGACAAATGTAATGGTTTCCACAAAATATTGGGCAGCACAACTGTTTTAAACATTGATAATAATCAGAAATGTTTCTTGAGCAGCAAATCAGTATATTATTATGATTTCTGAAGATCATGTAACACTGAAGACTGGAGTAATTGTGTTAAAAATTCAGTTTACAGACATAAATTACATTTGACAATGCATCCACATAGAAAACAATTATTTCTGTAGTTATATTTCACAATATTACTGTTTTTACGGTCTGTTTAATCAAAGAAGGCTTAAGATGTGATCAAGAATTTACATGAAAGATGTAATGTGTCAATAAATGTGTCAATATACTGTGAATTGTCTTATTTTCACTAATTAGGAATATGAAAAATAATTCACGGTTGTAATTAGGTCTGGAAAAGACGTCTTTTCACCTTTCACTTTTTAACCACATTTAAACGTAATTTGGACTTCTGTTTATAGACGTCTTTTCGACGACCTGAAAAGACATCTTTTCACCTTTCACTTTTCAACTAAATTTGAACGTTGTTTAGACGTCTGCCAATGACGTCTTTTCGACGTCTTTTCAACGAGTTTTTGCTGGGTGGGATTAACCTTTATTGTGGTATTTCAATGTTCACAAAGCTGCTATCTCACTACAGTCTCGGTATGCATTTAGCCCTTATTTATCAAAAGTCTTACTATAAAAATACAACAAAACATTTTCTTACGACCTTACATGAATTATTGTGAAAGGAATACATTATGAAGAAGAAATGCACCTGCTATTAGTAGCATTAGAGCTAACGTTAGCATCAAGCTACATCAGACAATTTATGAAATTATTAGTACACTTTAAACACAGATCGAGTGTATGTAATAACTCCCTTTTGCGATCACGGGTGGAATTTGGTCGTTTACTGTTGTAAAAATATGTTATTTATAGCCTTTTTCATCGCTGCACAAGTTAGCATTTCAGATGTACATTTTCAATTTTTTTTATAAAAATGCCCCAGATCTCAAGAAAATCTCATAACAAGCTTTACTATCGTAATCGCAGGTTTATTATTCGGATATTTCGTGTGTACAGAGTAGGGATCGACCGATATGCATTTTTCAGGACCGATGCCGATGCCGATTATTACAGATCAAGGAGACCGATAACCGATATTTTGAACCGATATGTGTCTAGTGTAAAAAATGAAAATTAAGAATAAAAAGGCCTCTGACAAAGACTCTCTTTAAATTATTTTAACAAATCTTTAATTCTGAGAACTGTTCATAATAACAACATTAATATTAATAAAAGTGGGACCACAGTATGTTTCATGATTAAGCCTATGGATATTTTAGTACAGCTAAACAGTTTAGGGAAAGGGAAATATTGGCATCAATAATTTACATGTTAGAAATGTGTTACTCTTTAGAATTATTTTCTGATGACTAAAACATACCCTAAAATAATAGAGGTGACTACTCCATTAATATTCTAATGCACATCAATTGATTAACTAAAAAAGCACACACACACACACATACGTGTGTGTGTGTGTATGTGTGTGCTTTTTTAGTTAATCCGAATGTGATTCCCGGATTAATTGCACAGCCTAACCATCATAGAGTGAAAGTTTATCATTGACAAGACTGAAAAACACATGCAAGTTTAACAGGGCAGAGAGAGAGGGAGCGTGAGAGAGACAGAGAGAGAGCGCGTGAGAGAGACAGAGAGAGCGCGCGAGAGATACAGAGAGAGCGATCCGTCTTCAGACAACACGAGCACTGTCTTGTTCTCTCTCCCTCGCGCATATTAATCAATTGACACGATGGTGTCGATGTTTAAATCATTTAAAATGAGAATGTAAGTGTGCTCACCCCATTTTTGTTTGTAAGAAAAAATATTGCAATATATATCGCAGAAAAATAAAATATCGCAATGTCATTTTTTCCCAATACCGTGCAGCCCTACACACAACCCATATTGTAATTTTTTATTTTTTTTTATGTGTTTAATGTTTGTTTGACTGTTTATCACGGCGATACAAACTAGGAAGTATACAGGACAGCGTCATCCAGAAACATGCAATGTGAGATTATTGACAATTGACATTATTAGCATAGGGTTATTAGTCAAATGAGAGAGCGCGGCCGCGGAGATAACTAAATCAGGAATAGGGAGCTCGCGTCGCATCAGGGTGTCAGAGCTCGCGCTTGATGCCTTTTCAGCTCTTCAAAATTGCATAATGGTAATTCTGAATCTGTATGATCAATTATTTTGCAATCATGTTAGAATAAAGAAATATTTCTCCAAATATGCGCAATTTTTTTGACTAAGAGCCCTAACGGAACGGACGGTGTTCAGTGAAGCTATGTGAACAACACACACACAAAAAAAAAAAAAAATTGCGGCAGACATGAGTGAATTCATTCGTGTTGATAATCTATTCACAATATAACGTTAAGTTGGCCGAATGGTGAGAGAAGTAGGTTTTAGTTTCACTATCTCAGCACTGTTGTGATGATCCGTTAAAGCATATCACTGCAATGACGGACATTGACCGGGAATTCACAGTATAATAACTGAACGGGGTTAGTCATCATAAATCGATTATATTTAGGTGTTTTGCAACTTCAGTGTAGTGATTTATAGCAACTTCAGGAACGTTTACTGCATTCTTACCTTCGAGAGATTTTAGAGAGAACTTATTGATGTGTGATGATGATCACTGAAGCAGCTCCTTTGCTTTCGGTGTGAGAGCGGAACATTTTCCAGCCGCGCCAGCCGTATTGATTGGCCAGGCTCGTGACTCCCAACAAATCAGACGGACGATGGGCGGGGCTCAGTCTAGGCCACAGAGTGGTGCGATCTGACTGAGGTGGCTGGATCAGTGCCATAGCGGTTTTGAAAATGGCCGATGCCGATAACAATAAAAATGCTTAATATCGGCGCCGATAATCGGTCGACCCCTAGTACAGAGGTATATCAGTGTTGTTGTGGGCAGATATCACCCAGAAAGAGTACAGGAAGCATGTGACACGATGTGGCGGTGTCCAGTTATGACACTCTAAAGATTGACAAGGTGAAGGACCAATCAGAGTCTGTCTGGGCCACGAGCACACGGGTCTGCACACAAACACACGCAGATCACACAGGAACCTGGGAGTAGGACAGACGAGGCGAGAGAAAAGGAGATGGAAGGAGGAGCGACAGAGACGAGGACAAAAAAAAATTCCGGTTCCCAGACGCACTGCTGCTCGGCCCTCCACCAACTGGGTGATCTCATCCACGGTGCCTGGCGGTGGAGCTTAGAGCTTCTGAAACGGTGTGGCGCAAGTCGAAAAATACTACTGACCTTATTGTGTATCAGTCACTCCTATCTTCTTTCTCTGCTAATGTCTCCTCTGCTAAAATGACATACTACCATAACAAAATTAACAATTCATCTAACTCTTGCATGCTTTTTAAAACATTTTCCTCACTTCTTTGTTCTCTTCCTCCCCCTCCTGCTTCATCTCTAATAGCTGACAACTTTGAAATGTTTTTTCATTAATAAAATGAAACACATTAGTGCACAATTTTCCACACCACAATCAGTCAAGCTCATGTCACCAGCAAACTTACACTCATTTACATCCTTCTCTTCAATCTCTGAGGCAGAAGTCTCAAAACTCATCCTTTCTAATCACCCTACTACTTGTCCGCTTGATCCTATTCCATTTCATCTCCTTCAAGCCATTTCTCCTGCAGTTATACCTGCACTCACTCACATCATCAACACTTCCCTCCACACTGGTGTTTTTCCCTCATCATTTAGACAGGCACATATAACTCCACTACTTAAGAAACCCAACCTCAACCCATCTCTTTTAGAGAACTACAGACCAGTTTCCCTTCTTCCTTTTATTGCAAAAACACTTGAACGAGCTGTGTTCAAACAAGTCTCTACATTTCTCACACACAACAATACCCTTGACAGCAACCAATCTGGCTTCAGAAGTGGACATTCAACTGAGATGGCCTTGCTCTCAGTTGTTGAAGCTCTAAGACTGGCAAGAGCAGAATCCAAATCTTCAGTACTTATCCTGCTTGATCTGTCCGCTGCTTTTGACACGGTTAACCGCCAGATCCTCCTATCAACCCTACTGGCAAATGGCATCTCAGGAACCACACATCAATGGTTTGAGTCTTACCTATCAGAAAGGTCCTTCAAAGTATCTTGGAGTGGTGAGGTGTCCAAGTCTCAACATCTAACTACTGGGGTGCCTCAGGGCTCAGTTCTTGGACCACTTCTCTTCTCTGTCTACATGGCATCATTAGGTTCTGTCTTTCAGAAACATGGCTTTTCATACCACCGCTTTGCTGATGACACTCAACTCTACCTCTCATTCCATCCTGATGATCCGGGCGGTAGCTATTCGTATCTCAGCTTGTCTAACAGACATTTCTTCCTGGATGATGGACCACCACCTTTAACTCAACCTTGCCAAGACAGAACTGCTTGTGATTACAGCAAACCCATCGCTCCATCACAATTTCACCATCAAGTTAGGCACATCAACCATAACTCCTTCAAAAACATCTAGAAGCCTTGGAGTTATGATTGATGATCAGCTGACTTTCTCAGACCACATTGCTAAAACTGTCCGATCCTGCAGATTTGCTTTATTCAACATCAAGAAGATCAAGCCCTTTCTTTCAGATCATGCTGCACAACTCCTTGTTCAAGCTCTTGTTCTGTCCAGGCTGGACTATTGCAATGCTCTCTTGGCAGGTCTTCCAGCCAATTCTATCAAACCTTTGCAATTAATTCAGAACGCGGCAGCAAGATACATTTTTTATGAGCCAAAAAGAATACACGTCACTCCTCTGTTTATCAATTTGCACTGGCTTTCAATAGCTGCTCGCATAAAATTCAAGGCATTGATGTTTGCCTACAAAACTACCACTGGCTCTGCACCCATTTACCTACATTTGTTACTTCAGACTTATGTGCCCTCTAGAAGTTTGCATTCTGCAAGTGAACGTCCCTTGATTGTGCCATCCCAAAGAAGCACAAAGTCACTTTTACGGACTTTTTAATTAAATGTTGGCTCCTGGTGGAATGACCTCCCCAACTCAATTCTGAGCAGCTGAGTCCTTAGCCATCTTCAAGAATCGGCTTAAAACACATCTCTTCCATCTTTATTTGACCCTCTAACTTTAACACTCACTATTCTAATTCTATTCTTAAAAAAATCTCACTACATTTCTAATCTTTTCGTATTCTATTTTCTTTTCATTTATTATGCAATTGTATATATGTGTGTGTGTGTGTGTGTGTAAAAACCTCTAACTAGCTTGTTCTATTCTTTTTTTTATTCTATCTGTTTTCTTTTTTATTTATTATATTATTTAAAATCCCATGCTGCGTGTACTGTTTTAACCTAACTGAGACTTGTTATAGCACTTATATATCATTGCTCTTTTGTTGTTTTTGATTGCTTCCACTGTCTTCATCTGTAAGTCGCATCTGCTAAATGAATAAATGTAAATGTATATCTACTACTGAGGTGGTCTTGACTCTGAGCGGTTTCGTTTGTAATGAGAAAGCTATCCGATCTTACGGACCAACGAACTAGGCCAAATCACAATGTATAATGGGTAAAGCATTAGCTTTGTTTTTTTGCTAATACTTCAAAACGAACCATGTGAAAGTCTGTGGGTGAGCATATTGTTACCATTCAAAATCAAAGTAAACTTTTTCATTTCATAATGCCATCTTATTGCTCTTCTTCCTAGTATGTACATTTTAAAAATGTTTTCCCGATGAATCCTGGACTCCTGCTCAAACTGATAACTCAATATAACGACATCTACAAAAAAAAAAAAAAAAAAAAAACAATAAGCCAGGCAAAGCTGTTGTAGTTCCATACTGACAGATGACAGCTTTGACAGCAGTGGAATTCTGAAAAATAAAAAACTTTGACCAATGAGAGATTAATTTACTTGAGCGTGACTTGTACGTTGAGCGTGACAAATCTGACAAATTTGTTCAGTTTAGAAACATTGCCGTATGAAAACACACCACACAAAGAATAAAAAGCAACATTGTAATAACTTTAATCCTCGCTGCGGGAGAAAGCTATTGATCTACATGTGTGACAGCACCCTAAAAGTGACACCAAATGGTCCTGACCACGTCAATATGTGATGACTTGGTAGTGAGAATGTGTTGCCTTAAAACAAAACTAAAACTAAAGCAGGCTTGGGCTTACATGGGCATAGACCAAATCTAAATGGTTTTCTTCGCTTTTACTTTTTTTTAATATATTTTTTTTCATTTTACATTTCTTTTGAAAAGAAAAAAAACCCTCATTGACAAAAAAAAAAAAAAGAATTTTGATCAGAGCTTTAAAAAAACAATCTGTTCACTCAGAGCAAAATCAGTATTAATGAAAATTTTTAAAAATCAATCTGTTCACTCTAAGAAAAAAGTACAGCATTTTCTTTACTCTAAAAAAGTCGTAGCCTGTCTGTTAGAGTACAGTATGTCCCATCTTTTTCACGAGTCGTTCAGGCTCATTACCCACAGCGCACTCCTACGCACTACCTCTCCTGCAGCTCTCACTTCAGTCGAAGGCTTTCAGGAGAATGGTTGTGAGCGAATACCGCCCCTGGACGTGGCTGTGGCTGCTCATCCTTGCAGGACGACCTTCGCCATGGCTGGCAGAGCCTATTCATCTGCAGGCCAAGCTGCTTCAGCGCTGCACACCAAGGCCATTCTCCAGCTGTCCAGGCAAAACTCCTCCGTTCCCTGGATGAGTCTGGTTCTGACACACCTGTCTTTTGCGACCTCCACAGTGCCACGGTTTTGGCCCTGTGTGCCATGAAAGGCCTTGCAACACTTCCTGCTCAAACGCTCCAGCTCAGCCTCTGCCTCGAGTCACCCCAGGAATGTGCCGACTCAGCATAAGAGCAAGCCTGCCCCTTCTACCTCCCAGGCAGTGCCCCCTAAGGAGCAGTGTCAGCGAGCTCGCCCCTCTAAGCACGCTACCCTCCCAAGACGCCAGGGTCCCTTGCCAAGGATTGTGTTGGACCCGATGCCTCCAAAGTCTTCCTGACCCCTCGAGAAGAAAGAGGAAGGGGCAAAGTCCCGACACGACCGACCACCCCACAAGCTCTCTCACCAAAGTCATCCGCCACCACTTTCATTTCCGGGTATTGGGGACCAAGTGTTTGTTCTGCAACCTCTTGCTCCTCGCACTTTTATGAAGTGCATGAACGCGGCACATATTTGCACCCCAGAAAAATAAGTAAAGCGAGCTCTGAATATTTGAAACCACTGTTGTGTCATGCATTATTTTACATATTGTATCTGATAGAAAATTCTTTCTAAAGGTTGGAAAAAAGTTTACTTTGATCATCAGTAGTGAATTTAGAGTTTTGAAAAATGACATCAAGGTTCTGATATTAATGCCAGTCTGATTATAAAAACTATTAATAAGATAATAGTACGTATTAGTACTTACTCAGATTACAGTACATAATAGTGATGTGGTGTCACGCTGTCAGTCTCTGTTTTCCTGGGTGTCCACTAGTGAGCTCACCTCTCCTTAGGCACTTCACCATAGGCACTATAATTCCTCTAGTCTGGTCCTGTCTTCACAGTAATTGCACTCCAGTTGATCGCACAGGTGCAGGCAATCTATTGTCATTAGTCTCCTTATAAATACCTGTCTTTACCTGTTGTTTGTATGGAGTCCTTACCCTTCGTGAACTAATGTTCTCGTCTCCTGAGACTTAACCTTGCCTTCTCGTCCTCCAAGTTCCCTGTCCGTTCCATCCGGTTCCCTCTTTTGTTTTGTTTGTCTCCTTGGATTGTTTGTGTTGGATTACCCTTTTTGTTAATAAAGTATACCTGCAATTGGATCTCTCCCTCTCCTCGTGTTTTTATGGTGCATGATCGTCACAGAAGGACTCCATCAAAACAGATCCAGCGGTATGTCTGTTCCAATTTCCTCCCCAGCCATCAAACGGGAGAGGAATGAATATGAGGGTACTCGCCTAGTTGTGTTCCGGGGGACCAGGGGAGGTCGCTCCGGAGCAAGCAGTCGAGAGGAGGTCCGGCAGCGATCTCCACTGTGGGCTCCCGTTGACCCGGGGTTCGGTTTGGAGCCGCCATTTCCCCATTATGAGACGCCAGCATTATTTCCCCAAGATGGACGCCAGAATAGCGCCACAGCGCAAGGTGGCCACCAGTCCAGCGCAACAGTGCAACATGGCCGCCAGCTCAGCGCCAACACCAAAGATGAAAGCAGAGACATTTTTGGATTATTTCTCCAGTTTGTCAAAAATCCTAGAGATTCCCAAGACCAGAGCCAGCACCACTGCATAAGATGGCCGCCAGCCCGGAGCCACTGCAGAGGAAGGCAGTTACAGTGGGCTTTCCTGAGTTGAGTCAGATTCCTATTGACCTTCCAGAGTCGAGTCAAATTCCAGTTGACTGTCCAGAGTGAAGTCAGGCTTCTGTTGACCATCCAAAATCGAGTCAGGTGCCCCTTGACTTTCCAGAGTTGAGTCAGTTTCTGGTTGACCCTCCAGAGTTGAGTCAGGTGTTCATGGACCCTCCAGAGTCAAGGTTAGTCACCGTCGACCTTCCAGAGTCAGGGTTAGTTACCGTTGACCCTCCAGAGTCAGGGATAGTTCCTGTTGACCTTCCAGAGTCGAGTCACGTTCCAGTAAATTCCCCAGAATCAAGTCAGGTTCCAGTTGTACCTCCAGAGTCTAGTCAGGTGCCCGTGGACCCTCCAGAGTCAGGGTTAGTCACTATTGACCTTCCAGAGTCAGGGTTAGTCACCTTTGACCTTCCAGAGTCAGGATTACCTACCATGGACTTTCCAGAGACAAGGCTAGTCACCATTGACCTTTCAGAGTCAAGTCACTGGTGATCTTCAAGGACAGAGTCAAGTCACTTGGTGATCTTTAAGGACAGAGTCAAGTCACTGGTGATCCTCAAGAACTGAGTCAAGTCACTGGTGATCTTCAAGGACTGAGTCAAGTCACCGGGATCTTCAAGGACTGAGTCAAGTCACCGGGGATCTTCAGGAACAAATGCAAGTCACCAATAATCTACATGAGCAGAGTCAAGTCAGCACCGATCTTCTGGAATCCCGTAGAAACACCATAGGATTACCAGAGTTTCGTCCTCCCGTTGGTCTGGCCACACATATGTGGTGGTCTTCTGCTCCGCCCTGGGGGACTCCGGCCTCAACCCCAAGGACGTGGTGGTCTTCTGCTCCACCCTGGGGGACTCCGGCCTCGACCACAAAGATGTGGTGGTTGTCTGCTCCGCCCTGGGGGGCTTCTGTCTTGACCACATGGTTGTGGTGGTCCTCTGCTCCGCCCGGGTGGGCATCACGTGATGTCCTTCATGGACCTATGTTTTTGTTTTCTTTTGTTTGTCTGTCTGTTTCCTTCTTTGGACCTGGCCCTCCGTCCCTCCCCCGATCCTCCGCCGGTCCACCACCCTCCTGGACTCCTTGTTTTGTGTTACACTTCTCTTGTCTCTGTCTTTCCATTTTACCTGGTTGTCTTGTCTTTGTCTCCCCATTTTACCTGGTTGTTTTTTCTCTGTTTCCCCATTCTATCTGGGTGTGTTGTCTCCGTTTCCCCATTCTACCTGGTTCTCCTGTCTCTGTGTACTATGTTTTCTGGCCCTCTGTCCCTCCCCCTAGTCCTCCACCACTCCACCTCCCTCCTAGCTTCTTTATCTGTTGGGTTTCCCTGGGTTGCAGGTGGAGCATCTGGCAGCTGCTCCGTAGGGGAGGGGGTAATGTCATGCTGTCAGTCTCTGTTTTCCTGGGTGTCCACTAGTGAGCTCACTTCTCCTTAGGCACTTCACCATAGGCACTATAATTCCTCTAGTCTGGTCCTGTCTTCACAGTAATTGCACTCCAGTTAATCGCACAGGTACAGGAAATCTATTGTCATTAGTCTCCTTATAAATACCTGTCTTTACCTGTTGTTTGTATGGAGTCCTTAACCTTCGTGTACTAATGTTCTCGTTTCCTGAGACTTACCCTTGCCTTCTCATCCTCCGAGTTCCCTGTCCGTTCCATCCGGTTCCCTCTTTTGTTTTGTTTGTCTCCTTGGATTGTTTTTGTTAATAAAGTATACCTGCAATTGGATCTCTCCCTCTCCTCGTGTTTCTATGGTGCACGATCGTCACATGTGGTTCCCTTTTTCTTGATTTGAATCACTGACCCTTAAAATGTTTGAGAACAGCCCTTGTTAGCATGGCAAACATGCACTGTGACACAGAGAACAAGTTTAATAATCAGCAGAAAAGGAGGCATTTCTGCAGATGCACCATATATGGGTCTGTAAAATGTCCTCATATGGAGCAAAGCAATGTTCATTTTGATAGGGATTTCTGATTTAGTTTTAATCTTTATCTTGAGACAAAAATGCTTGATAGTCCGTTTTAACAGTAGTGAAAATAATAGTTATAACTTTTAAAAATAATAGTTGTTCATGTATAATATATTTAATATATATAATTTATATATTTTTTTAAAGATACAGAATAAGACAATAAGACATAAGAAAGAGATACATATTAAATTCCTTTTTTCAGATACAGTAGGTTTACTTAAAATATTTATTTAACATCTTTTGTTGTTTAGCATTATAATGACACGGATAGGCTACTTAATTAGAAATGCTGTCCCTTTAAGATTAAAGGCATACATCTAATACTGACACGTTCAGTTTTCACCCACCTGTTCATTTTCACTTAATCCATAACTGTATTTATGTGAGATATTCTACACGAAAGACATTTGGACTGCTGTGTGTGTGTTTGAGCACTGAGAACTGATCGTGTGCTGTATATGAGAACTGAAGAAGTGGAGTGTGCGTGAGAGAGTGTGCTTCTTCCTTCACTAACTTGAAGTTTATTTGACAACGAATTGTGACTCCCAGGAAAAACGGGACACTGGAGCAAAGGGAGCTTTTTACAATTAAATTTAAAGCTATATATATATATATATATTAGTGCTGTCAATCGATTAAAAAAAATTAACTAATTAATCGCACAATTTTTTTAAAATTAATCGCAATTAATCGCGATTAATCGCAATTAAAAGACTGAAACTTTTTGGATATGTAAATGTAAAATGTAAATAATTAATGTAAACTCAAGACAAAGAAACTATTTAAATTCAAAACATTATTGTTTATTGGAATTTTTGTTTAACTTGTAACACAGATTTTCTCATGTAAACAACATACCTGCAATAAACCATTAATATCCTCCAAATTAACTGTTGGCTTGAAAGCCATATTTATTACAGAAATAAAAACACAGGCATGTAAGTACCATTTGAATTTCAAAACAATCAATGCCAATAAAAAACAAAAATGATTTCCATGTTGAATTCTAAGTGGACTGCAAAAAAATTCCAAAATATAGTCATTGCCAGTGCTTTAAGTGGGCCGGTACGCACCTGTACTCAGTACCGCCACTTCCAAATATAGCTCTTGAGCGTACTGCCACCTATCCGTGCGCCCAGAACGTGCTTGTAGCATTTGGACATCTGTTTTAATAGAGGTTTTAATCGTTTACCTGCACTGCCGATTTTCAGAGCGCCCTTCACAATGCAAGCTTCCTAATTCATCCCACCCAGAGCAGAAACTACATTACCCATTCACCCTTAAGTTATACAAGTGAATAGCGCATGTGTCGCTTTTCCCACTGTTAAGTGTCAACAACTCAACGTGGCCGGAGAAGGTTATGAGTGTGAGTGTGAGTGTGAAACTCTTGGCTTCAGACTCTGAATACTGCAAGAACAAGATCAGAATCAGGTGATTCGCTGACTGACACCTCACCAAATTCTAATCCTATCACTGCAGGTCAGACTCAAGCTAATGAAGTAATGCAGCTCTTTCAGGAAGGGTGACCAGACGTCCCGAAAAATTCGGGACAGTCCCGAAATCTAAACTGTTGTCCCAACTCCCGAATCTGGCCCTAATTGTCCCGGAAGTTATACTAAAGCAAAATCTTGAGTATTTATTGTCTGATAAACATTAAAAACTGTCCGCGGAGGTTGAGTCGTCCTGCAGCGAGCCCCCGCTGGCTGCTCATTGGATGCAGCATCTTTTTTCTAAGTTCTAAAAAAATACCGTAGACGGCTAGGCACAAATTTAGATATTCATTTATTTAATTAATCTATAGCCTATGCACAAAGACAATATGATCTTTTTGTCCCCTTTTTGTTTTAAAGCTTGATGAAGAGAGAGAGCGCAAGTTGCTGCAGCTGCGAGGAGGACAGTGATGCACGCGTACAGGAGTGATTGACAGTTCGCGGGACTGTGTACAAAAAATACTCCGCTATACAATTATTTCGTTATTTTCGTTTAAGCTTATTAACGTTAGCGTTACAGAAAGGTCTGATTTACGCACTGTTACAACAGTCATTGTTTTTTTTTTGTTATTTTAAACAATGACATTGGGGTTCATGATTTTAATGTTGCTGTTTCTTGTGGCAGACTGAATGAAGAGTAATGTTTCTTGTGGCAGACTGAAGAGTAATCCGGCAGAGTTTTATACTGAAACTTTCCGTCTAAAAGTCCTTCCTTGGTCTTATCCATATTTCTTTGCACGTTGAACACACATAGGCCACAACCGGAAATAAAAAAAACTGCAACCGCGTTAATTGCGTTATTTTTTTTTTATGCGTTAAATATTTCAAATTAATCGAATGCGTTAACGCGCTAATTTTGACAGCACTAATATGTATATAAAGATACCAACCTCCACGGTTCTACCATGGGAGAAAGTGTCATGTAAACTATGATACCAGCTGCCTTGACAATGCCTTGATAACCCATCACATTATATCAAATTTGCCTGAGACGTCTTTTATAAAACAGCTACTTTTAAACTCCAAAAATAGACCAAGCAAAAAATTAAAAATAGGGATTATGTTCATTGTTTCTAAGCAATTAAAAAAATGCATTAAAGGTCGGGAAAATATCAGTGCCCATGTGATTGTATGTTTTGGTTATTGTTAAGGACTGTATAATTTGACTGGTCTTTGGAAGGTTGTGACCACCAGGAGGCATCGATTAGAATGCAGACGAGATGTTCCGTTTAGGTGTTTTATTGAAATAAAGGTTCAAAGTATATGTGTGTGTTGAATGATGAGCTGGGTCACTTTATGCCGATGGTCCAGGGCCACTGGGTGAATAGAATCTGGTTCTAACTGGTCGCTGCAGCGGAGCCTTCCTCCAACCCGGATGAGTCTCACGGCCTTGTCATACTCTGGTGCTAGGGAGATCAGCCTACTGGTGGCAGCTACTGGCTTACCGGTACTCAAGAGACTGAGCTCCTCAGCAAAGCTGTCCTGCTGGGCTCGTCTCAGTACTTCTCTCTCTGCTTCTTGGTAGTCATCAGCAGTTAGACTGACTGGGCTCACTGATGACACAGGGCTAGATTGTGCAACCGCTTCTATCGGTGCTCTGAATGAGGAAAACTGATCAGCTTTTGGTAGCAGAAATGTCTGTATACTTGTAGTGAGACAGCAGACAGGTTTTCGCAGCTCAGCAGGATTCTCAGTCACCTCTGTGGCTGGCTGTGTAGGCCAGACTTCAGGCGACTGTTGTAAGAAGGCAGGGCCCTGATTCCATCCGTTCTTACCAGCCAGTTCCAGCAGTGTTTTTCCTCGCGTTATGTCATCAGCTGGGTTGTTGGCAGAATCCACATATTTCCAGGCCCGGACATCAGTCAGCTCCTGGATTTCAGCTATTCTTGTTCCCACTAATACTTTGTACCGACAGGAGTCAGACTGAAGCCATGTAAGTACTGTTGTGGAGTCAGTCCAACATATAACATTGCGGATGTGCACAGTCAGCTCTCTTTGAAGTAGTGCAGCTACCAGTGTAGCTGTCAGGGCAGCACACAGTTCTAGTCTTGGTGGTTTGAAGTGTTCATCTTAGGGCTCACAAAGCAGCGAGGCAGTAGAATCTGGGAGAGATACTGCAATTCTTCCTCCCACATCAGCCATGGCTGCAGCACATCTTCAGGCAGTGAAGGGTCATCCCATTCTCTCTGTTTGTCCCACAAGTGCTGCACCAAGACCTTGGCCCGTGTAGTGAAAGGGACTATAAATCCCAGAGGGTCGAACAGGCGTGCCAGGACTCTGTAAATGTTTCGCATGGTGGGTGTATGTTGGTCCAGCATATGGTATTTATACCTTAAAGTGTCTGAATTGCAGAGCCAACGGAGTCCCAGGGCCAGCTCCTGTGGGTCAGTACCTGACTCGTTGAGCCACAACTCACTGCTCTCAGATCTTACTTCTTTTGGCAGATGGCTGATGACCTCTGGGGTGTTACTGGCCCATTGGTGTAACTCAAATCCACCTGTTGCCAACATTGAGGTCAGTTTGTCGACCGGGTGACGGGCTTCTTCAACCAATGGGAGGCTTTGCAGACAGTTATCCACATAAAAGGATCGTTCTATCGACACTCGAACATCTTCACCTGGCTAACTATGGTCAAACACATGTCTCTGCAGCGCATAAGTTGCACAGCAGGGGCTACATGTGGTGCCAAACGGAAAGACTTGCCACGTGTAGATGCTGGGTGGTTCCTCTGTATAAGGTCTCGCCATAGGCAACGAAGCAAGGGCTTGTTTTCTGGGAGTAGCCTCACCTGATGAAACATGCCCTTGATATCACTGCTGATAGCAATCGCATGCTCTCTGAAGTGCAGCAGTACACCCAGTAGACTGGAACTTAAGGTGGGCCCAGGCAACAGCAGCTCATTGAGGTTGTTTCCCTTATACTTGAAGGAACAGTTGAACACAATCCTGTTCTTTCCGTTATGGCTCACCATGTGATGTGGGATGAATCAGGACTCAGCTGCTTTGCTCAGCTCCTCTTCTGACACTTTAACTGCATAGCCCGCATTTTCAAGCTTTCCAATCTCTGCACAGTATGCTGCTGCTCTTTGAGGGTCTCGCCGCAGACGCCTCTCTGTACTGCGGAGATTAGCTAGCACAGCCTCCTTAGGTGCCTGAAGCAGTGGCATGTTCTTCACCCTGAGGAGGAGAGTAGCGTAGCGCTGAATTCCAACAACATTTACTCGTGTGGTCTTTGCCTCCAGCAGGCGGACTGCTTCCTGATCCTGCCTGGAGCGTGTGACAAGCTTTTCACTCCTGTAAGGCAGAACATCCAGCTGCCACAATCTCTCTACACTCTGTAGAAGCTCGTTAGTGGGTGAGAGGGTGGAGATGTGCAGACACTTGTGATGTTGCCTGCTGCTTGCTATACCTGATCGGCCCCAGAAGTGTCCAGCCCAACTTTGTCTTCACTGCGGCTGGTCCCCCGTGGGGTCCCACACGCACCGACTCCACTGGAGTGATTAAGTGGGTATAATCTGACCCAATTAACAACAGGGGTTGCTGTATGTTAATCGTCTGGAGAGGGAGACCTCTTACATGTTTGTGCTTCCTCTGAAGTGCTTTCATTGAGTAAGTGTGTTCAGCCAGACCCAGTTGTTCAGTAGTGAATGCTCTGTGTATCTTGTAGGACTTCTTTGGATGGTCTACTGGAAAAATGGAGAATGACACTGCAGTGCCGTGCAGAACCCTGATATTTTGCTGAACAGTTCTGAGGATCAGATTTTCCGGTTCACCAGTAAGCTTAAGACTCTGCGCTGCTGCAGGGAGGAGAATGGTCCGCTCCGATCCATCATCAAGGATGGCATGTCTCCAAGGTGTGTTCATCGTTGTGCAGCAGCACTTTACTCACTTTCAGTAGGACTTGGCTGCATCCAGCCCACCTGTCCACATACAGAACTTCATTAGTTGTGCTGATAAGGCAGGATGTATCCTCAGCTGCAGGTGTTATATTCACTTCATGCAAAGCTTGCAGGTGTCTCCCCTTACACTTGTGACATGTCATTTTCAAGTAGCACTGTGCAGCCTGGTGTGTGCGACCGCATCGCCAGCATATCTTGTTGGTCTTAATCCACGCTGTTATCTGTTCCACTGTAAGCTGTGCTAAGTTTGCACACTTATCTAGGAAGTGTTGCGAGTTCAAGCAGTAAGGGCAGTGTGCTGTCCTCTCTGGCTGCTTGGTGCTAGATAAGGCCTTTTCTACTGTCAGTGCGCTTCTCGGGTTGGTCTGTGGTGTGCATGATGTTGGTATTCTTACCACTCTTAGTGTCACAGTGGCGCTCTGTTCTGGGTCTTGCTCTGCTCTTGTTTTCACTGGTTAGAGGCTCATACACTGTCTCCTGCATCTTCAGCTCGTAGTCAAGCCAGTCAGAAAAGTGCAATAGGCTTGGGATTGTAACACGCATTGGGTACAGGAATCTCTTAAATTCGGCCCGTATATCATGTGGCAGTTTAGACATAAGCCGTGTCACATGTGAACCACAGTGAAGCTCAGTCTTTCCAGTGTCCCAAAGCTGGTATAACATCGCCACGAGTGCTCTCACTTTCAGGGCGAATCGCTTAAACTCACTGGAGTCGCCCCGTGCAATATTGGGGGCCTCCATCAAATCAGCTATTTTCCTGAGAGCTAGCTGGTGAGGCTGTCCATAATGCTCAATTAGGCTTGTCATTGTGTCAGTGTATGGCTGCAATGAGTTTGTATATGAGTCCGCTATTAGAAGTGCCTCCTCATACTTCAGGTGATCCACCAGGATCTGGTATTTAAAATGCTCTGTAGCATCAACAGGCAGTAGGTTCTCCAGAGCAAACTTAAGTCTGGCAAACTCTCTCGGATCCCCTTTGGTGAATGTAGGGATTGTGGGTTTAGGCCCGCGTTACACTGTCTCATAGTAGTGAGAGGGTTGCAGCTCTTCGTGCAGCAACTCACATCTTTGTGGGGTGTAGGGTACACAATACTCCGGTGTCTGTACCCCGATAACTGAATGATGGGGCTCAGGATGTCTGGGAGACTCCTTCTGTTGTGTCATCCTAATGTCTCTCAGTGCTGTTATGAGCTCTGCCATAAGGTCCAGTGATGGTGGCTGATAAACGTCTGTTACTGGGGGTGGTGGCGGTGGCCAGTCATCATCATCCTTAGGCAGAGTGTGACCACTAACTTGCACAAGTGGCGGGATTGGCTTGGTTTGGTACGCACCGCCATCCAGCTCTATGTTATACTGCTGTTGAGGGGGGGCTGTTGTAGTTAAAGGAGAAAGGGCTGTCTGTCGCAGTGCTGTCTGCCAGGTTCAGCCATAGGTGGCGCTCCTGGGCCACCAAAGTGGACATCACCTGACCCAAGGAGCGCGCAGTGACCTTCGTCGCCCGGAGAGTGAGGTCGGTAGCAGTGCGCGCCTCCTGCAAAACCCCTGGGTCAGCACCGCCCTCGTGCAGCTGCCGGAGCAGCTTGGCCTTATAGACCTGAAGGGAGGCCATGGCATGCAGGGCATAAGCGGCCTGGCCCGCAGCTCTCTAAGCCTTGGCCACAAGCGTGGATGAGAACTTACAGGCCTTGGAGGGCAGCTTGGGACCACCACGCCAAGCGGAGGCACTCTGTGGACACAGTTGCATCTCAACAGAACGCTCCACCGGGGGAATCCCAGCATACCCCTTGGCTGCCCCGCCATCGAGGGCAGTGAAGGCGGAGGAAGAACCAGAACGGTTTCAGGCAGTTAAAGGTGCCTTCCATGAACTAGTTACTTCCTGGTGCACTTCCGGGAAGAAAGGAACCAGAAGGGGGTGCTGGTGATCTGCATGAGCAGCCCCCAGGAACTAATCATCCAGCCTCGAGCACTCGGGACAGGGTGGAGGATTCCACTCAAGCCCGATGCTCTCCGCTGCCCGGGAAAGCACGGCCATCAGCTAGGGATCAGACTCGGACAACGCTGGCACTCCCGAGGGAGGCAACGCAGCCGAACCCTCATCTCCCAAGGACTCAAGCCCGCCTTGTGATGCGGCGATCAACATACGGTCCTCTTCACGAGCCCCGAATGAGATGTCAGGAGCCTGAGAGGGTCCAGCCAACTCATCCGGGAACTCTAGAACGGGGTGTGGCAGAGGGGACTCTATACCTTTTAAGGTAATCAAGTCTCGATCTCAACGCCGAGATGGTCATGTCCCCGCAAGGAGAACATGAGCCATCCACGAACGCAGTCTCAGCGTGCTGGAAGCCCAGACATGTGACACAATGATTGTGACCGTCACGAGGAGCGATATATCGATCGCACCCAGAAACACACGGGCGAAATGACATCTTTAAAAAGACGCAAATCGGCCCGTATCTCTTTTGTGAGAGAAATTTGTCTCTTTTAGAGGTGTTGAAGCCCTCAGGGAAACGCGGGAGCTGTCGCAGGAAACCCAGACGAACCGCTAAATCGCGCCGTCACACCAACACCAGCTCTTGCTTGTAAACACTCCGGTGATTGCAGCAAGCGATGTGCTCGGCTACGAAGCGAAAGCTTGAATGCGAGTTGCTCGCATTGCTCCTTATATACCCGCTCTGCGGGGTGGAGCTCGCGATGCAAATTCCGCAGACCAAGGTACTTTGTGTACCATTGGCTCGTTTTGTACCACTCGAAGGTGATTTGGCTCTCGGGCGAGATCCCATTTGTAACGTCGAACGTGACCGACTGAAAGGGAACAACATTCGAAGCTGCCATCTCATACCAGCCAGTTTTGGGGCGTTAAAAAAATGAAAGCATCTCCTTAATGTGGACCAATCACCGTCACAGATTACTCTATAAAGAATTTTGTATTTGTATTGCTTCTGCTTATACAAGCTTTGTAATTTCATGAAATAGACTTTTTAAAAAAAAAAACTTTCTTTGGCACACTCCTCTTTGAATTATTTTACTGTTTGTTTTATAACAACTCGATTAGCAAATTTTTCTATTTATTTCCTCAAATAACACAATGGCATGACAAAAGCAAAGCACCTCTGATGCTGAATTTTATTTATGTAGATCCAAAGTTTACCAAAAATCTTCAGGAATTTCATTCAGAAAATTCACATCTGATACGTGGAATGAGACAAAAACCCACAGACACAATTAAATGCAACTGCTTGATATTTATTGAGTTCTACTTGCACATTAGTAAAGAAATTAGGGAGAATTAGTTAAAGGAGCAATTGACCAAAAAATGTAAAACTGATTACAAACTTGCAGCCTTTCACTTCACAAGACATTAATTGATGGACTGGAGTCGTGTGGACTATTGTGATGTCTTCATGATCAGCTGTTTGAGCTTTCATTCTGATGGCACCCATTCACTGCAGAGGATCTCCATCAATAAGCAAATGATGTAAAGTTATATTTCTTCAGATCTGTTCTGATGAAGAACTAATCTTTATCTTGGATCGACTGAGGGTAAGCAATGTTTCAAAATTGTCATTTTTTGGTCAACTATTCCTTTAATGCAAGACAATAAGACATTCACAATTTTACATTAAACTTAAATGCTGGTGTGTATTTCTTCACACACACATAAGGCTTTTTAACATGACAGGGGTTGTCATTCCAGTTGCTCGAGGCTATAGCAGGAAGGAAAAAAGTCTATTATTGTCACAGTATAAGTATTCTGATCAAATGTAATGATTCTTAAGGTAATACAGCCAATTCTATTCCTTTACCATTTCATAAACATTAGGTGCAGTTAAAATACAGTTCTACATTCAGCTGGTTATTGGATAAAAATAACAAAGATATAAATAGTGATGATATTTCATAAAAATTTAAAACACTCACGTTGATAGTTCATCATAAGACAGTGCTCGTTTCTATTGCTATTGTCAGGTTGTGAAGGAGCCCATATCTCTTGGTCCAGTTTTGATCCATCACTCCAGAGCCATGTTCCCTCCTGTGAACAGAACACCATAAAGGACACTCCGTTTCCATCACACACCTACATGGCATTATTTGATATTCGTAAATATAAAAAAACATGTTCACACCAACCATTTGGATCACAAGTTCATGATGTTAACGCATCAAAAACATGTTTGTGTTTCTCTATAGAAACCAGTAGACCTACCATGCTAAACATATCAGCTGTATCCTAATCTTACTTTTTATTCTATGACATAACTCAAAAACAACTACAATATACAAAAGAAAAAGAAAAAGAATGGCAATTGACAAGTACGCTAAACAAATGTAAAACAAACATACTGAAACAGCGTCATAGCCTCCTATCCAGGACGGAGTTGCCTCTTGAGTTTGATATTTAATCATGAACTGTACGAAGGTGTACTCCTCATAACTGTGTACAGAGGCCAGGTTCCCATCGTAGCCCAAACACTGTTTCTAAAGAGAGTAGGACATAAAAACTATTGTTAACTAACTGAAAATTTCAAGACTTAGAAATGAAGGAATCCCTATGATAAGATGGCATCTCATACCTCTGCGTCAATCCAGGAACGCTGAAAGTTAAAAAAGCGGAAGCATCTACCTTTATATGCAGACCATCCACTTTCACAGGTTTCTGTAAGAAAGATAAGTTAGTATTATTGCTGCCTTAAACCTCTAGTATTTTCATTAAACTGAGATCAGATTGATATTGTATGTACACGCACCTTGTCTGACCAGGGTACAGGTCCCTGTTTAAAATGTGTAAATAGCACAAAGAAATAAACAGAACAAAGATACAAATTAAACAATGTTTAAGTTTGTAATTGTCCAATTACAGAGACCATATAATCAAATGTAAAAATAGCATTGCATAGTCTTCACTGTATAAATGAAAAAGAGTTGAATTCTTGTTAAAAGGACAAAGTAATTTAGTGAAGGGCAGTGAGAGATTTTCTCTCATTAGATTTCATGGATTAAAATAAGGACATAGACAGCAGCTGCTAAATTAGGTGCAGTCACTTTAAAACACAATGCATCCAAATTCTTTCTCAACTGTTTACATTCACTTAAGTGGTAACCGACCGCCAAGACAGGTACAACATAATATTTTATGCTTTTGTCCGTTCAAGAGCAAGAAGAGGCAAAACTCAATTTGGTGTTGAAGGTCTGAGACGTGGCTCTCTGTGTGCACAGAACACAGCGCACTGATGCTGAATTAAGCTTTTCACCTCTTTTTGTGTTTGTATGTTAATGTTTTTGTTCACTCAGGTGCAGATGGAGAACTCAGTTCGGTGTTTGAGCTCTGTCCACATCCGTGGGTCCCTATGATCATCACCACCTTTCACCCCACCAGTGATGACCCTGCTATTGACACTATAACTAGACAGAACAAATGTAACACACTAAAATATCTCACCATCGCTTCTGCAATTAAGAGGTGCTGCCTCTGAAATAATAAAAGAAAAAAGAATATATATATATATATATATATATAATATATATATATATATATTAAACATTTTAATAATCAGATTACAATTTTATGTCTAAGTCCAAACTAACAGTCTGTGGGATTTGAGGTAAACTGAACAAATTAAAAACTGGGCCACATATACTTCACAACAATTTCCTGAAGCACTCAGAGCAAAAGAGCAGAACAAATGTAACACGCTAAAATATCTCACCATCGCTTATGCCAGTAAGAAGTGCTGTCTCTGAAATAATAAAAGACAAATAATAAATATATATATATTAAACATTTTAATAATCAGATTACAATTTTATGTCTTAGTCCAATCTAATAGTCGGTGGGATTTGAGGTAAACCACATGAATAGAAAACTGTGCCACATACACTTCACAACAATTACCTGAAGCATCCAGAGCAAAAGAGCAGAACAAATGTAACACACTAAAAGACAGCATCAACATCTTACCATTGCTTGTGCCATTAAGAGGTGTTGCCTCTGAAATAATCAAAGAAAAATTATATGTGTGTGTATTAAAAATTTTAATAATCAGATTACAATTTTATGTCTAAATCCAAATTTAACAGTCTGTGGGATTTGAGCTTAACCACACGAATAGAAAACTGGGCCACATACACTTCACAACAATTACCTGAAGCATCCAGAGCAAAGAGCAGAAAGAAAGACAGACAAAGAGGCCAGACTGCCATTGTTCCTGAAATCAACCAGTTCTACTGCACACCTGACAAAACATGAAGACAGAACAGTTTTTATTCATTATTAACCTGTTCTCAATATCCACATTCCAATATTGCCAGCTGTACAAGAGCCCTGTGCGTCACAATGAAGAGGATATATATATATATATATATATTAGGGGTGTAACGGTTCACAAAATTCACGGTTCGGTTCGATACGATACACTGATGTCACGGTTCGGTTCGGTACGTTTTAGATACAGCAAAATGTAAAAACATCTCAACTTTTCAGAATGCCGCAAGCGCACCGCGGGTCATGTGACAAGAACTAACCAATCAGCTTCATCCTTTCCCGTAACAACGTTGAAAGCTCAGCCAAGATGAAGGAACAGCTCATCATAGTTGTATATGGATTGCAATTTTGAAATAAATTTAGTAGCAGAGCTTTTTAGCGTTTTTAGGCGCGATATGTCAACGGCCCCTAAGTCGCTCGCTCACTCAGTATGCGATGAAGGCTCGTTGCAAAATTTCTAATGCATTTAACAGACCAGAAATAGAAGATCCTCCAATAACCAATAGGTCTGGTGTTTGGTTGCACTTTGGATTCCCTTTAAGCTATAATGGTGATGACAGAATGAATGGTAAATAGTAAGGTCTCATATCTGCGGCTATAATGTAAATGTAACGTGAATGTAGCCTACCAATCGCCGCGGTGATGTCTTTTGCCCTGTTTGAGTCAGTTGGAAATGTCGGTCTAAATGCTGCGGGGATAGTTTGTTGCGTGTATGGTTTCTCCTTTTTTTCGTCTTTTCCCATATACTGACACAATAAGGTGATGTCGGCGTAAATGAGTTGACATGTTTCAAGTATTCCCGCTGGTGTTTTTTTTTTTTGTATTCCCGCTGGTGTACCCTATTGTCATGTAGCATATGCGACATACCATTGTTTTTTTATCCACCACTCTCTTGCATCACCATTATAGCTTACAGGGAATCCAAAGTGCACCCAAACACCAGACCTGTTGGTTATTGGAGGATCTTCTATTTCTGGTCTGTTAAACGCATTGGCCATTTTGCAACGAGCCTTCAGCGCGTACTGAGTGAGCGAGCGCCTGACTGAGTAGCCTAACATAAACATATAAGTGTTTTTTTCTTCTTCGGGGGTGTCAGGGGCGTTGCCTGTTACGTCGTTTGGGTTATTGGGCTACCTTGTTGAACGCATATCATTATATTTCTCTTTTTTTTTCAAATATAATTAATTAGTCCAACGAACCGTTCGGCATACATAATGCGTACCGCGTACCGAACTGAAAGCCTCGTACCGTACGGTTCAATACGAATACGCGTAATGTTACACCCCTAATATATATAATATATAATTAATAATAATATTGCCAGCTGTACAAGAGCCCTGTGCGTCACTATGAAGAGGATATATATATATATATATATATATATATATATATATATATATAAGCATTTCAAATTATCCATTGACTCAAGCCACACTTTTATGAAACAGTAAAGTGTAAAGTTTTGAACGGCTGAAAAATCTCACCCTCTATGAAGTTAGTCACGTCCAAGTACTCTGTAGCTCTCTGCAGAACAACAAATGCTTGACTCTTCAAAACCAGATCATGACTCCCCTCTTTTTATTT
Organism: Carassius auratus; assembly: GCF_003368295.1. Lineage (NCBI taxonomy): Eukaryota > Metazoa > Chordata > Actinopteri > Cypriniformes > Cyprinidae > Carassius > Carassius auratus. The sequence continues at coordinate 559,911 of NW_020523543.1, forward strand.
GGTTCATACACAGAGGAGACTGCTGTCTGATTGGTTCCTGTCTCCAAAACCCACAACAAATCCTTATCTTACACCTAATCCCACACAGGAAAACCAGGAGAGTTATGATAAGAAATGAGATTTCAGCACCACACGTTACATAACCTAAAATCAATACAATCATTTACTTGACTTGGTTATTTTATACATAAAAAAAAAAAAAAAAAAACTATGCTGCAGTAGTACGAATATAGACTATGTCTATCTATTTTTAATTATTATAAAAATAATTATATATTTAATATTTATAGACTATGAAAATATAAATTTAGACTATGTATATCTATATAAGCGAGTATAGAGTAGGAATATAGAATGTGACAAATAGAAATATAGACTATTTGTACATGGAAATGTACAGTATTAACAATAAAAAAACAAATAGTGCAGTAATGTGCAAATTGAGTTCAACTACGTGATAACAATAGCAGCAGTAATAGTAACAGATTTGAGATGAAGTTACATGAGTAATCTGTAATGTAATCAATAATCTTTACTTAATATCCTAATGATTTTTGGCATAAAAGAAAAATCTATAATTTTGAATGTTTTTTTTTTTTAGCTATTGCTACAAATATACCCTTAAGAATTAAGGTTTTGTGCTCCAGGGTCACAAATTATGGATCTGCTATTTAAAATGCTGCTTTTTCATCTGAAATAACATTTTAAAATGTATCTCCTCCAAGAGCTCAATCTACAACAACCAAACTCAGGTTGGAATTATTTTTTCTAACTAGTCGAAATTTTCGTTAACAATTTTCGTTAAACAGATGATTATAACTATTAAGGGAGTTGACACTTTTGTACATTAAGACTTATAGTGTGTTTAAGCTGTCTATCACTAGCAAAGCTTAATGATCATCCTAAGACAACATGCTAAGTCATGCTAGCAAACATGTTAATCATGCTAAAAACCATAGATACGTAGAGTTAGATGCCCAAGACGGGGACACGAATAAGTGTCTGGATCAGTTGAATGTGGAATCTACCTATACATATCTATGGTAACAACATGTTAGCAATGTGTTAATTCATGCTATAAATATGCTAATGACATGCTAACAAAACATTAATTATGCTAGGAACATGATTAACAATATGTTGATCATGCTAGAAACATGCTAGCAATATGTTAATTTTAGAAACATGTTATTCATGTTAACTTCCTAATCGTGCCAAAACGTGCTAATCATGCAAATAATGTGTTAAATCATGCTAGTATCATGCTAACAACATCTAAACTTTCAAACTTCAGCATTGGCAACTGCTTCAAACTTTCACACAATGTTTTTTTTTTATCTAATTTCAAAGTTTGTTTGCAATATTGACTCATCTAGTTAGGTTTAGCAATGTATTATGCACAAACATGAGCAATGTGGAATCAATGTTTGTACATGACCCAGTCAAACTCTCATCAAACTCTCTGAAGAAACACTGAAAAAGTAAACGGTGTTGAAAAGCAAATTGATGCAGTTGTCTCACACATCCTGATTTTGCGGAGTTAGATGTCTTTCTAGGTCAAGTTAGCTTAAACGCAGTACATGTAGGAAGGGCTTTAATATAATATAATATAATATAATATAATATAATATAATATAATATAATAAATAGAAAAAAGAAAACTGAAAAAAAAAAAACTGAATAGAGCAAGCTAGCGTTAGAGGACTTTTTAAAAAAAATAATTGTATAATAAATAAAAAGAAAATAGAATACAAAAAGATTAGTTTTTTTTATATCTAAACTTTCAAACTTCAGCATAGGCAACTGCTTCAAACTTTCAGACAAGGCTTTTTTTTTATATCAACCTTCAAAGTTAATTTGCAAACTTGACTCATCTAGTTAGTTTTAACAATGCATCATGCTCAAACATGAGCAATGTTGAATCACGGTCTACATGACCCAGTTTATCAGGCTTATATTGAAATCCTCCTACTTTTTTCTTTGAAAAATTTGGTTAACACTTTATTTTACGGTTATATCTATTAGTTGCTTATTAGCATGTATATTACTAGAATATTAGTCATGTATTAGTGCTAATTAAGCACATATTAATGCCTTATTCTACATTCAATCCTACCCTAATCCTACTAATTAGCAGAAAATTAAGAGTTAATTGAGAGAAAAGTCATAACTATTAGTAATAAGCAACTAATAGATGTAACCGTAAAATAAAGTGTTAACAAAAATGTTTATGATTGTTTTGTGCAGTTTATACAATTATTGATTTATTTATACTACATTTTTCAAGGCACACCCCCAACTGCTCCCCGGGTACCACAGGAAAAATTTTAAAAAGATTTAAAAGTGAGTTAAATTCAACAAGAAATAGATGAATACAAAGGAGATTTAAACCAGATTAATTTCTTTATTTTATGTGTAAAATTCACAGTTTATCCACAAGCAAAACTGGCTTGAATGTTTTCATATTTGTCTGGCTGAATTTAACTCTCAATTTAACTCCCTGAGGCTTATAAATAACAACAACAAATGCACTTGTTTGATACATTATTATTATATGAATATAATGATTAATCAAATATATTTGAGCCTTTTTTCTAAGTATATAATCTCATACTATGATGTAACTCCACAACCCTACCTAGTACAGTTTTCCTCCATGTTTGCAATATCTCTACAAAGGAGATGTAGTGCAGCTGCTAGAAGATTTCATCTTTGGAGAAGATTTAACACTCGAAAACTCAAAGTATTCCAACTTAAACTTTAAGATGAACAATAATTATAATGGCTGACTAATATATATATATCGCGTCCCTTGCTTGCAGTCAGACTGAATCTGATCGTGGTTGGGAAAGGGACATCGAGGCTGTCATTGTCTGAGTTGCACAGATAGGATGAAGAATACTTGATGAAGCCTCTGAGCCACACAATCTTAAACAAGAGCAGGAGAACGTGTGGGACAATCAGGCTGTTACTGTGTCTACTCTCCATGATCACCATTACCTGTAAAACATTTTATATCCCATGTTGTTAGCTTTCCATTTCATGCCAAATTTCATATGTTAATAAAGTGAAATTAAGTGACTGTTACGAATGCATACAGGAAACGATCCAAAATTGGATCCAAAGATCCAATTGCAGTGTTTTAATTGGGTAATCCAAAAGCAAATCCAAAACAGGCAGGTGGTCAAAAACATCGAAAGCAGTCCAAAATACAAGAAACATGAAAAACACAATAGATACAAGAAAGCCAGGTGATGGAAAACAAGAACTCCATGAAACAGATAGAAACAGACCGGTTTATATAGACAGGTGAAAACGATTAAATTGGAGACAGCTGAGTGCAATTAACAGGTGTGAAATTAACAGTGATGAAGGGACAAGGCTTTGTGGGAAATGTAGTGCCTGCAGTGGGGTGCCTATGGGGAAGTGAGACCACTAGTGGACACCCAGGGAAACACAAACCAGACACTGTGACAGTGACGTGAACTTCCGGTTTAGCGTCTGCCATATGAGGCCACATAAGTTGGCAAATCCGGCCTTTGAATTCTGTTTTAAAACCTGATACAGTGTTATTTTTACACCATGTGTATTTGTAAGAGACTCTTGACGATTATTGCAATCTTATTTGAGTTCCAACGATGACTAAAAAGCCCAAACGACAAAATAAGACCGATTCAGCTGCTACCGGCACTTTGTCTCTGGAAATGACTAAGTGTGATCAAAAAACGTTCTATACCTGTGCCAATTATTATTACTATTAGCAGGCTTGAAAGTTAAATTCATGCAAATCTGATGCTTACGCCATTGAAATTCAAGGCAAAATTCCTCTGGTACAAAAAGAAGTGTACAACATATTTTCATCTCTGAAAGAAGACCTCAAATTCCAGAGTAGGCGCTTAATGAGTCTAGAAACCGCTACCTCAGAATGGATGACCAGTCTTAACTCACTCGAGCCAACAGTTGTTTCTAATCAAAAAAGATTACTTTACTGCAAGTCAAATGCCTGGACTAAGAAAGTCATTGCTGCAGATCCAATCTTCGCCTAGTGGGAATTCTGGAAGGTCTGGAAGGCCCACAGCCAACAAAGTTCATGGCTAATGCTCTGGCAGAAATATTTGATCTACCTGAACCTCCACTCCTTGCTTGTGCTCATTGTACACTTGTGCCGAAACCTGCAGAAGGTAGCAGTCCAAGAACCTTCGTTTTCTGTTTCCAGTGCTATGACGTTGAGAAGGATATTTGGTGAAACTAAGTCAGGGTGGGCAGCTTAAGTTAAGAGACAAAAAGTCTGCCCGGACTTTCTGCGTGAGATTGCCAAGAAGCATGCCGCTTACTATGAGGTAAAACATCTTCTAAGGTCCATGCCAGATATTAAGTAAGGTCTAAAGCAGTGGTCGGCAACAGGCAGCCCGTGGTCCAAAAATGGCCCTCCAGCAATAATATCAGGCCCGTGCCCACAGCCAGATTATTTTGATAGCAGCCGGTTCTGAAATATATCTGTCATGACAGAAACAGTTACTCACAATCAGAGTATGTGGGTGGAGTGGATTTTTGTTGGAGCATCGTGGTTTTCACATAGGTGTAAATCCACTGAGGTGACATATTGATCCAAGATGGCGCCGAGCATGGCTCCGTGTTGCCAGCTCAAAGTAAACTTTGCAGTGTTTTGTTTGTTTTACTGTTTTTTTTTTCTTCTTTTTTTCACTTTTGAATTGCAGCAGCCTTTGTAGTGCTGCGGTGATGCAATTAGCCATCAAATGCAGATTAGTAGGATGTGTTCTGAATTGGGATGGTCTTTATTGCGCTGCTGTGTCGGCCTTCAATTAGAATTAGAATTAGAAGATGGCGCCAGTGTGTGGGGCAGGCCGTCTGTTGTCTCTAGCCTTAATCGTGTTTGTGTTGTTTTTACTAACTACTTTTAACAATGTGGACTCTCTACTTGTGTATGATCGCCAGATACTGCTGAACATTAGATTAAATATGGAAAATATGCTAATTTATAATTCTGGTGGATCGAAAACCGTACCTCACCTGCATGAGTTACCTGCGTATCTCTGCCGAACGCCGTTTCCTGCTCGAAAGAAAAAGCGACGTAAACGTCGGGGGAAACGTGGCGGCCTGCTGATAAAAATTAAATCCCGTCTGGCAGTTTCCCGTAATCTCCGTAGAACATTAGCGGAGTATCAGATAGATGACTGCAACTATATTTCCATGCGTTCTTTGGATCCTGTCCACACCTGGCTGGTACCGGTGGTCGACGCAGACAAGGAGTCCAGGGCTCCCCGTTCCGTGTCTCCCCGCTTCCGGAGAGGTAGAGTTAACACATCGTGCCTACGGGTGTTGGATCGTGAGCCCCGGATAGCAATTAACCCAGCTCCGGCCAGGATTGCCCTGGTAAATGCCAGGTCGCTGGTAAACAAAACTTTTATCTTAAATGACTTTTATACCTCTAATAACTTGGATCTACTGTGCGTGACTGAAACCTGGATGAACGAGGGTGAGTTAAGCCCCTTTTCGGAGGTTTTACCTTTAAACTGTGACTTTTTTAACTCTCCACGACTTACAGGACGGGGTGGTGGAATTGCGATTATTTTTAAGGAAAAATTAAACTGCCGGCGTGTGATGTGCAACTTCTACTCAAGCTTTGAGCTGATTGTATTTGAGCTGAATCAAGCTGAACCAGTGCTATGCGCTGTGATTTATCATCCTCCCAAATACCATAAAGACTTCATAAACGAATTTTCCGATTTTCTGGCTGAAATCATGCCGAAGTATGACAGAGTTTTAATTGTTGGAGATTTTAACATCCATATCTGTTGTCCCTCCAAGCCATTGGTTAAAGACTTCTTAAATCTCACGGAGTCGTTTAACTTGATGCAGTTTGTGGCTAGCTCTACACATGAGCACGGACATACATTAGACCTGGTTTTATCGTGTGGTCTACCTGTTAACAATATTAATGTTTGTGATGCTACTTTTTCTGACCACATGCCTGTGTTATTCGAGATTTCTTGTTTCTGTAGTGCTAAACCATGTGCTCCTGCTCGTCGCTGTCGCGCATTTAACTCTTTAACTGCAGAACGGTTTACTGATGTTTTTAAAAGCGCAAATATGGCCTTCTCAGTGTCCACTCAGCATTATAATACTGATGAGTTAACATCATTGTTTTATACTTCTTGTCAGAATGCACTGGACATTGTTGCCCCTTTCAGGACTCTTCGTGCTAAGTCAAAATCTGAACCATGGCTAAATGACATTACATGTGCTGCTAGGCAGGAGTGCAGGAGAGCGGAACGCCAATGGAAAAAAGATAGGCTGCAGGTTTCGTCTGAGATCTTGAAAGACAGCTTGTTTAAATATCAAAAAACTGTAAAAATGGAAAAGTCAAGGTATTTCTCAAATGTCATCGCAAATAATTCTCATACACCTCGTGTTCTGTTCAACACTATTAATTATGTTTTAAATACATCTCAACAAATGAGTTTGGAATTTTCCAAAGAAACATGCGAAAACTTTTTGCAGTTTTTTAATGACAAGATTGTGACTGTTAGAGCCAATATTGTTCACCCTTCTGCTGATATGTCTTCTTTCTCTGTGTGCTCTTTTGTTTTTAATCAGTTCGAGCCAGTGTCTCTTGCTTGTTTAAAAGACATCATTGACAAAATGAATCCATCTGTTTGTCCCACAGACATTATTTCTCCAGATTTCCTAAAAAAGGTTTTTGACACCCTTGGCCCTAAAATACTAATAATTGTAAATAGTAGTCTCATTCATGGAGTTGTACCCCTACATTTTAAACACGCAATAGTGGAACCACTGATGAAAAACCCAATCTGGATTCATCGGTTCTTACTAATTTTAGACCCATTTCGAAACTTCCGTTTCTTTCCAAAATATTGGAAAAAGTTGTTTTTAAACAATTAATGTCCTTTCTAGACTTACATGGTTTGCAAGAAATGTATCAATCTGGTTTTAAATCACTCCACAGCACAGAAACGGCCCTGTTAAAAGTTTATAATGATTTATTATTGGCCACTGACACAGGTAACTATGCTGTTCTTATGCTGTTAGATCTTACTGCTGCTTTTGACACAATAGATCACAATATACTGATCTCTCGTCTTGAGCATTGTGTTGGTATAAAGGGTGCCGCGTTACAATGGTTTAGATCTTATCTGGGTGAAAGAACTTTCTCGATACGTCTTTGGGAATTTGTGTCTTCTACTGCATCTCTTGTATGTGGAGTCCCTCAGGGTTCCATTCTTGGACACATTTTATTTTCCTTATATATATTACCTTTAGGGTCCATATTTAGGAAACATGGCATCTCATTTCACTGTTATGCAGATGACTCGCAACTCTATCTGCCTTTAAAACGAAACAATGCAAACTCTATAGCACCTTTGTTGAGATGTCTTGAGGATATTAAAGCCTGGATGGCCTCTAATTTTTTAAAGTTCAATGAAGATAAAACTGAAATCATTTTGTTTCGACCTGGTGGTACCATCAATACCCCTGATGTAGATCTTGGCGACTTAAAGTCATATGTGAAGCCCGTTGTAAAAAACCTAGGTGTTTTAATGGATGGTGACTTTAAACTAGATAAACAGATTAATTTGGTAGTTAAATCGTGTTTTTATCAGTTAAGGCAATTATCTAAAGTCAAGTCATTTGTATCTTTTACTGATTTTGAGAGGGTCATCCATGCTTTTATATCATCCCGCCTGGACTATTGTAATAGTCTCTATGTAGGCATTGGTGAGGCATCTCTAACACGTTTGCAGAGGGTACAAAACGCGGCTGCACATTTATTGACAGGGACACGCAAACGAGACCACATTACACCTGTATTAGCTTCCCTTCACTGGTTGCCAGTTCGTTTTAGAATTGATTTCAAGATTTTACTTTTAGTCTTTAAATCATTAAATAATACTGCTCCTAAATACCTCTCAGATCTATTACAGCCATATGCTCCATCCAGAGCACTTAGGTCTGCTGGGCAACTGCTTTTAGTTTCCCCCAATGCAAGATTAAAGAGCAGAGGTGACCGTGCCTTTGCAGTAGCGGCCCCGAAACTCTGGAATAATTTACCTTTGTACATTAGGCAGGCATCTTCACTTGCTGTTTTTAAATTACATTTAAAAACATATTTGTATAGTACAGCATATAACACAGTATGAGAGTTACCTGTTAGGAGTTCTTTTAAGTGTGTGGTATAAATCATTATTGGATTTATTGCATATTTTATTGTGTTTTTATTTATTATATTTTATTTCTTTTTATGTTTTTTAGTTCTACTGTTTACTTTATATTGTATGTACAGCACTTTGGTGAACACCTGCTGTTTTAAAAAGGTGCTCTATAAATAAACTTTGATTTGATTTGATTTGATTCAAATGCAGCCTTCAAAGGGCGTAGCCCATGAAATGAACTATTGATCGTATTAGAAAAGTAATTAACCACCCATTACAATCTGGTTCAAATTTCATTAGAATCGAACCGTTTACTTGAACATTTTCAGTCCAACTGAGCCATCAATCTGATTACAAACAGATTATTTTGGATGTAAACCTCACATTGACCACATAACATCAAATTTGTCACAGTGCCAGCTGAAAGTGATAAGCAATAAATCATATAATACAGTTTTTGTAAAGATTCTTTAACCTTACGGAATGAATGCTAATTGTTTTTAATTACTCCATGTTGTAATCAGTCTGATCCTGCCTTTGGTGATTGCCCCACTATTTGTGTCTCGCAGCTATATTAGGTGTGTTCAATGAGTGGTCCACTTGCAGTCTAGGTCAGTGTTGAAAACGGAACTGTCAATTCATTTTTTTAGCGTAAATAGTTTGAGGTTGATCACTCATTGTCCAAATTGCACAACATATAACTTAAATGGCACAAAAAAACCTGATTTTCTGTTTGTGAATGACACTGAATATGTATTGTGTATAAATATGAATTAACAATTAATAGTGTTTATTGTTGTATTCTGAAAATAAATATTTATGAATATGAATGAACTCTTATTAATTATAATTGTTTTCAGTGAGGTACCATGGGTCTGATGCCCATTCCAACTTAAACATCATTTCATTTCAAAGAACTAATAAATTTCTTCTATTCAAATTTCATGCAAATATATGTGTCACACCTGGACTCATTTAGTGTGTTTTTGCCCGTGACCCAGTTTGTGTCTTTCCGTGTTTGGTTTAATTAGTTCCCAGGTGTGTCTATTCTATTCCTCATGTGTTCCATGTCCCTGTTAATTTAGTCATGCCATCCACCTGTGTTTCCCCAATTATCCTTTGTACATAAGCCTTGTCCTTTCAGTTCTGTTTTGGCGGGTCTCATCACTTGTGACCTACTCACTCACTTACGTGTGTCTATCGCTGTGCTCCATGAGTTGTATATATTAAAAGCCTTATTTCGTTTATCCTCGGCTCCGTATTCCTTCAGGCAGCGTAAACCGTGACAGAATACCCGACCTAAAGAAAAAGAAAGTTTAAAACTGCGTGTTTTTCCCTCCGTTTTGCTTTCGTTTTTTCACAGTCTTTTCTTTTCTTAGTTTCTATGGATCCCCTCTATCGTCCCGAATTCCTCATCCTCCTGCTGAAGCAGGAAGGACGTTCTCTCGAGGACCCTACCAGACAGTTTCTTCTATTAGCTAATGCCACCAGCTACCCGGACGACGCGCTCTGCACCTTCTACAACACCAGCCTGAACTCCAAATGCAGAGCGTTGTCGTCCGAAGATGGTCCTCGGGAGGATTTCGCCGCATTCGTGGAGTGGACTCTGGCGAGAAATGGCTCACCTTTCACCGTCTGCCCGATAGTGGATCTCGCCAGTCCCACTCCCGACCCAGAGACCAGCCAGCCACCATCACGCCGCACGGAGCCAGAGCCCACCACAGCCGCAGAGCCCGAGCCATCCACTGACAGGGAACAGGATCTCGAGAGCGCGACTGACCAGGTGTGTGAGCCGGCAACACCGTGCATCGTGGGAGTCCTCGTGGAGATCAAGGGCGTGGAGGAAAGCCCTGCCCACACTCCTGCGACTGAGGGTGAGCTATATGCAGTCTCTGAAGATCGTATGGAACAAGTTCTGGATCTGATGGACTGGTCTATGGAGGTAATCCCTAATTTTCCTGTTTCCCCGCTGGTTCCGTCCAGCCCTGATTCCCCTGTATACCCTCTCAGTCTCCCACTCCTACCTCCTCCAGTCATTTCCTCTGCTCCATTTCCGCTGGTTCCGCCCAGCCCTGAGTTTTCTGTTTCTCCGCTGGTTCCGCCCAGCCCTGAGTTTTCTGTTTCTCCGCTGGTTCCGCCCAGCCCTAAATTTTCTGTTTCTCCGCTGGTTCCGCCCAGCTCTGAATCTTCTGCGTCTCCGCTGGTTCCGCCCAGCCCCGAATCTTCTGCGTCTCCGCTGGTTCCGCCCAGCCCCGAATCTTCTGTGTCTCCGCTGGTTCCGCCCAGCCCCGAATCTTCTGTGTCTCCGCTGGTTCCGCCCAGCTCTGAATCTTCTGTGTCTCCGCTGGTCCCGCCCAGCCATGAATCTTCTGTGTCTCCTGTATTCCCTCCCAGCCTCCCTCTCCCACCTCCTCCCAAACCTGCTGGTCGCTCTGTTCCACTTTCGCTGGTTCCGTCCAGCCCTGATCCTCCTGTCCTTCCCATCCTTCTCTCTCCTCCTCCTAGACCAGCCAGTTCCTCGTCATCCCTGCTGGTGCCAGTCAGTCCTGCAGCTCACCCTCAGTCCGCGCCATCGGGGCACGGTGGTTCGCCGCTGGACTGCCAGTCTCCAGCTCCGCCTTGGCGCGTTAAGGCCCTGTCTACGCCTCCAGCCTCCGAGCCCTGGACTCCTCCTCGGTCCTTCGACCCAGCGGCTCCGCCTTGGCTCTTAGCTCCCTCGTCTCCACCGTGGCCTGCCATCCCACCTGCTCCACCGGGCTCCCTCATCCCTCCGGTTCCACCTCGTCATTCCATCCCTCTGGCTCTGTCAGGCTCCTCCTTCCCTCCGGTTCCACCTCCATCCTCGGTCACTCCGGCTCCACAGCGGTCTGCCAGGACCCTGCCTCCACCTTGGTCGCCTGAGCCTTCTGCTCCACCTAGGCCCTCCGGAACCTCGACGTCCCCCTGGCTCTGCGGCTGTGCTGCTCCATCTTGGGCTCCTCACCCACCGGTGCAGTCTCCGCCTGTCGGCCCCCTGGTGTCGTCGACCCTTCCTTCACCATGGCTCCTCCCGCCGTCGACCCCACCTTGGATCTCCGTCCTGGCTGGTCTCTGGTGGACCATCTGGCTCCTCCTGCTCCTGTCTCCTCCCCGTCTCCTCTCTCCGTCGTCTCCTCCCTGGCTCCTCCTTCTGTGGTCCCTGTCTGCTGGCCCCCTCCTGGGAGTCCGTCCTCCACCGGAACCTCCTCCCAAGTTCCCACCCACGCCTCCCTCTGTTGTTTCTACGGTGCGAGGACGCACCTACCGGGAGGGGGGAGTACTGTCACACCTGGACTCATTTAGTGTGTTTTTGCCTGTGACCCAGTTTGTGTCTTTCCGTGTTTGGTTTAATTAGTTCCCAGGTGTGTCTATTCTATTCCTCATGTGTTCCATGTCCCTGTTAATTTAGTCATGCCATCCACCTGTGTTTCCCCAATTATCCTTTGTACATAAGCCTTGTCCTTTCAGTTCTGTTTTGGCGGGTCTCATCACTTGTGACCTACTCACTCACTTACGTGTGTCTATCGCTGTGCTCACAAGTGATGTATATATTAAAAGCCTTATTTCGTTTATCCTCGGCTCCGTATTCCTTCAGGCAGCGTAAACCGTGACAATATGATAAAATAAAAGTGAAAGTCAGAAATACTAACAGGCAGAAATACTGTCCATTAAACTAACGATGAGTTGCGCATGCTGGAAGTATGTTACAAAAAAAAAATGTGTGAATAGTAAGCATTTTCGGTCACATGTGTAACCCGTCTTGTCTGTCTGCGTTGTGTTCTGGGTTGTTCTCAAGTAGACACAGGGGCACTGGCTGTCACAATGTAGTTTATTATCTGCGGTCATAAACAATATGGCAATGAGTGTTACGTGACATCAGATTAGCATCTCAGTCAAATCCAGCATTGCTCTGACTGTATTCACATAAATCACATTTAACCTCTTTTCATAAAGAAAAACTACATACATTTGTAATCAAAACAAATACAAAAGAAAAATATCACAGATATTCCCAATAGAAAAACACATTGTAAATTCCCCTTAGTCATTCATTAATTCCATTAGATAAACCACACATATATTCATTCATTCATCTAGAACAAATATGCACAAAATCACAAAAAAACATACCTGCGGTCATAAACAATATGGCAATGAGTGTTGCGTGACATCAGATTAGCATCTAAAAAAAAATAGCATCATGTCAATACAATGTTAATGGCCTGCCGAACAGCTAGCTCACCATGTGCTGCAGCAGCTACCGAACTGCATTTAACATATAAAAGACACAATATCGCGGCTCGTAGTTCATTAAGACTACTGCAAGATTCACTCATCATCATAGACACTCTTACACAGTGATAAGTCAACAAATAAGTGATAATAGCAACTTATATCCGATTTATTATCGGAGAAACCTGACGTGAACTCACCTCAGTCAAATCCAGCATTGCTCTGAGGTCAACCTTGTGCAGCGTCTGATGACGTCACACGCACGCACTGCACTAACCTGACGCGCAGGCAGAATGAACCTATGTACCCAGAACGACCCTGCCTTGAATTCTGTTATCAACTACACCAGTCTGAGTCACAGTAGAGTCAGCAGGTGAGCAGGCTTGAGTGGGGGTTGAATCAGTCGGAGACGTATCAACATCAGTAGGTGCATTTGACTGAACAAGGTCTGGGTCAGACAGAGTCACTTTAGATGAACTGGCCATGAGCGTGAGACTCATCCTCAAGCTCAGGAATAGAAACTTCTTCATCTGCTGAATCCTCAGCAGCTCGATCTGGGTCTGACAGAACCCATGAGGACGTCCGTGCCAAGGAAGACTCTCGCTCCAGATTGCTCAGACTATCCACATCTCCGCAGACACTTGTGCCTTCAACTTCTGATGAGCTGACAAAAGACTGATTCTCTAGGGTGTCTTGGATAGGAAGGAAGCTCACGTCAAGCAAAAGGTTCCTGTGCACAACCTTGCTCTGGCCAGAGGCATCACTGATCTAGTAGATGTGAGTCTTGGGGTTCCGCTCAACTACAGTATACACTGCAGGTTCCCACTTGTCGGCCAACTTCTTTTTTCCTTTCTCTGCCTTGTTTGTGAGCAGCACTCGGGCTCCAACATGTAAGGAAACTCCTCTGACCTTTTTATTGTACTGACGAGCCTGCTGTTCCTGCTCTTTAGGGGCATGCTGCTGGGCGATGTTGGCTGCCTCAGACAGGTAAGATAGCAGGGTCCTTGAGTAGCTGCTGAAGTCTGTCACAGTGAGATCATGCGGACCAGACTGAAAGACAACATCAACTGGGAGCCTCGGAACGTGGCCAAACATTAAGTGGAAGGGTGCATAGCCGGTTGTTTCGTGAGCAGTTGCATTGTATGCAAATGTCAGCGTCTGGATCTGCTGTGGCCATTCTTGCTTGGCTCTCAGAGGAAGACTCCGTATCATGTTGCCCAGTGTGCGGTTAAAGCGCTCTGTGCCCCCGTTGCCCATTGGGTGATATGCCGTTGTATGAGACTTTGCCACCCCAAACAGCTGCAGCAACTCGGACACCAGCTCACTCTCAAAACTAGGGCCCTGGTCAGAGTGGATGTGCTCAGGGAACCAGTAGACACAAAAGACACGATCCCATAACTTTCTGGCCACTTGCTTAGCAGTCTGGTTCCTGCAAGGAAAGGCAAAAGCCAGTTTCGTAAAGTGGTCAGTCGCCACCAGCACATCAACAGAGTTCTTGTTCTTATCCTCTGCTGACCAAAAATCAATGCAGACCAGTTCCATGGCAGCAGAAGTTTTAATACTTTCCAAGGGGGGTCGTGCTGAGGGCACCGGGGATTTTGCAAGTACACACCTCTCACAGCATCGCACATGCTCTCTCGTATCTCTCTCCATACTGGGCCAGAAGAAGCGCTGTCTCGCCAGATGGAGCATCTTTGCCTGTCCTTGATGCCCTGCCAAGTCATGAACTCCCTTCAAGGCATCACCCCTCAAACTGGCTGGCAGTAGCAACTGGAATCTTTTCATCCTACTCACAGGGTCCCTCGTTTCTCGATACAAGACACCATTCCGAATGACTAGCCTCTTCCAGTGTTTCGGTAATGCCAACGAACTGGGGCCCATACTGTGCCTTTCTCGTCTGGATGGCCGACGTCTGCGGACCACAAACGGGAGAACCGAAGATATAGTGGGATCCTGAAGCTGCTTATCTTCCAATTCGCGCAGAGTGAGTGAGGGCAGGGTACACTGGCCTGCAGGTTGCAGCTGTTGGACATGTTGGCCAAGACAAAGAGCCCTGTTCTCCACACCACTCCTCCAGGAACTGTGAGAGGCTAGAGCAGCTTTGACTTCAGCTGCACTGTAGGAGCCTGCAGTGTCATCTGGTGGCTCGTGCTGTTGAACCGCTTGGTGGTGTTGGACACCCAGTCTGAATGTCTGTTGCACCTCCTCAGCTTCTGCACCTTCAGCCTCCTGCACTAGGCTACCATATGGCTCTTGGATCAGGTGCCTGCTAACTGAAGCGGTAAAGGGATCTCGACTGAGTGCGTCTGCTAACATTTTTTGGGCCTGGGATGTATTTCAGGTCGAAGTTGTATGAAGACAGTTTGGCTACCCATCTCTGTTCATATGCATCGAGCTTGGGCTTGGTCATGATGTGGGTCAGTGGGTTGTTGTCTGTCCACACGGTAAAGTTATGTCCCTTCAGCCAGTGACTGAACTTCTCAGAGACGCTCCATTTCAGTGCCATAAACTCAGCGGGACATCTTTGCTGTGACTTGCTGAGGGTCTTACTGGCAAAAGCAATGGGGCGAGCCTTGTCCTCCCCTACTGGCAATTGTGACAACATAGCCCCAAGCCCGTCCAGGGATGCATCAACGGACAGGATGAATGGTCTGGAGAAATCAGGATGGGCCAATACAGCACAGTTGAGCAGATCTGTCTTGAGCTTCTGGAAAGCTTTTTCGCATTCAGGGGTCCAATCTGCCGCAGTCAGCTTCCTGTACATACCCGCACCTCCTCCACTCCTACCAGTCCGGCCTCTCCTCTTCTGGCCTGCCGTCAGGGCAAACAGGCGCTTGGCAATGGCTGAGCAGCCAGGGATGAAAGACTGGTAGAAGAACACCATGCCAAGAAAAGACTTCAGCCTCTTTACAGATGGAGTACGACCATCCTCCTCCATCAGAGCCTCCTTTGGCATCTTGCAGATGACATCAACCTTGGTGGGATCCACTGCAACCCCACTTTGGTCGATGACGCGACCAAGGAACCTCACTGACCTCATCAGAAGGTGGCATTTCTTGGGGCTCAGCTTGAGGTTGTTGTCCCTGAGCTTACTGAAGACCACATGGAGCCTGTTCAGTGCTTCCTCTTCAGTGGGCGCAAAGACAAGTAGGTCGTCTAAGTAGCAGAGAAGGCTTGTGAAGTTAAGGCTGCCAAAGATGCTCAGCATCATACGCATGAACGATGCTGGGCTGTTACAAAGCCCCTGCGGCATCCTGTTGTACTCGTACAAACCAACAGATGTCGTGAAGGCTGTATACTTCTTGTGGTCTTCACACATCGGAACATTATAGAAGCCTGAGGTCAGATCCATTGTACTGAAAACAGCATTACCTCCCAGTGCTGCTAGACAGTCGGCCTGATGAGGCAGTGGGTGAGCATCTTTTAAAGTCCGTGCATTCAGCCACCTGAAGTCTGTGCAGATTCTGAGCCCAACATCTTTCTTCCACACCATGACGAGAGGGGATGCATACTCACTGATGGACTTGCGGATGATCCCCCTCTCCTCCATGTCTGAGAGCACGCGTCGTAGCTGTTGGTAATGTGCAGGAGGGACTCTCCTATATGGCATGCAAAATGGGCGATCATCTGCGAATGCTGTGCACAAACTCTCTCGCCTTGCCACAATCAAGTGAGTGTCTGGAGAAGATGTCGTCATACTCTCCAACCAGTTCAACAAGACGTTTCTTCGCCCAAAAGCTAGCCTGGCATGAGTCAATGTCCAAATCGCTCAACCCCAGGTTGGACAGGCGTTCTTTGAGGTCAGCATCCATGGCAGCTGAAACTTTAACACTCTATGGCTCCAAGCCCTTTATCTCACACTGACCTTGCTGAACATTGAAGTCCTCCACAGCAAGACACGGGAACACATCAGCGATGATGGCATTACGTATCAATGTGATTGGCTTCGGCGAAAGGTTTGTCATCTTCAAGGGCACCCACCTGTCAGCCCACATCTCAGTAATGACACGACCCACAAGGACATCCCGTGGACTTGACCTGGAACCACATGGCTCCACAATGACTGTGCTGCCTGGAGACATCAGCACCTTGCTGGACAGCCTACCCCACACCAGGTGTTCGTGCTGCGGTTCCAGTGTGAAAGCATGAGGCAGCTTAAAAGGGCCGATCTTGTCTGGGACATCCTCACTCTTCCTTCTTGTGGTGCAGGACAGCATATCAAGGAACTGGTCACAGTATGACGGTACTTTCTTGCCTCCAGCTGATATGAGTCTCCAGTAGTTTTCATCGCTCTTCATGGTACGTGCGAGGTGCTTGAGGACATTTGAACCGATGATGAGCTCATCACGCTGGCCCGGCTCAAGCAGAACAGGAACAGCGAACTTCACTCCATACACAGACAGAGTCAAGTCATAAACACCTTTGGGACGTGTCTGTTTTCTCCACAACCGACAAGCACAATTCTTTCGGCTGATTCAGGCACTTTAAGAAGGACTTCTGCCGCCTTGAGTAATGCTTCAGCCCCCTCACTCATTGTACAAGCCATGGATCCTGAGTCAATCATGCCCTTCAGCTCCACCTTGTCATTAACCACAACCTGGACGTAGAATAATTCACTGAAAGCTGGCACCTCAGAAGACCCTTGAACCACGACCTTAAGACCTTCTAGTACGGCTGAACAGGCATTAACGTAAAGTAGCTCCAAGTCCTCGTCTCCAATGAGGGTTTCGTGTTGATCCCCCACACTGCCCCTCTCCAAGTGTGGGCTCTCTAGTTTCCTGCCAGCGGCCCTCGTCTGGCATTAGCCTGGCCCACCCGCTTCCGTCCATACTTGTCACAGTCCTTCTTCCAGTGACCAGGAGCAAATCACGAGAGACACAGGTTTTCTCTCCTGCAATGTGCGAGCGTGGAATGTCTGACATCGTCACAGACTCTACAACTCCTGCTCTGACAGGGCATTGGAGCATATGATGGCTCTTTTGCAGGGGCTTGGACATTCTGACGCACCACCAAGTGATCTAAAAGACTGATCAGTGCATTCATGCTATTCACACCAACAGCTGCGGCAGTGGCTGTAGTGGCGTGACTGGACTGGGGAGCTTGAAAGAATGCTGGTGACTGTGCATGTTGTGAAACAGACTGTGCATGGGATGGTTGAGGCAAGTGAACAGCTGGGGAATTGGGCACAAACTGTTCTGCTAAAGGTGAAAGCTGTGATGTTGGCGTCTGAACTGATGCGTTAGTAAACATAGTGGCTTGAGGCGGAACGAACCCCTGGGAAAAAGGCAGCTGAAACTGGGGCTCTGCTGGTGCTAGTTGAGACAGCTTTGGCTCTTGTGACATGGCTGACTGGGTGTGAGTGACTATGTGTCTCTGTGGAGTATGAGAACTGGTCAGCGTGCGCATCCTGAGTTCCCTCTGGTAGGCGTCAATGCATTCCTGGACCTCGCTCGTGGTCCATTCCTCGGCCGCCTTGAAGCTGAGTTTGTTAGAGAGTATGGGGTCTGGGCAAAACTTGATAAACACCATGCATACCTCCCGTCCCGGATCTTCAACACTTCGTCTCTGTCTCTTTAGGCACTCGTCAGCGATATCAATGGCATTATTCAACCTGATCCAGTAGTCCATCACCCCTTCGTCTCGCAGTGGCCTGGTGTTATAAAAGTCAGCCATTGGCATGGATAGTAAGTCAACTCACTAAAGTGTTGTTTCAGTATGTCAAAGACAAAGTCGGGAGTAGCGTGAGTGGAGTGATGTCGTAGGGTAACCCGTACTACATCTCTAGCCTTCCCCCTTAGCTTAGCTAGTATCTCCTGTAGCTGCTGGTGTACTGGAACATTACTCTTACGAAAATATGCCCCTACCATTTCCACACACTCCCGGACAGAACACTTAACACTGCTATCACCCCTATAAATAGGAGGCTCCTTAGCATCAGATTGCATTACTAGCCTAACACCGGACAAATTAAACTCCGTTGGTTGCTGTTCAGGCTGTGAACCCCCCTTTTTTACAGAGGTGTCATGTGCTGTTACATCCTTATTACGTTGCAGCTGGTCTGCAATAGACTGGCCAATTTGGCTTGCTAACTCTGTAATAAGGGCTCTTACATCATCACTAGAGGCTGATTGGGTACGCTGCTCACTTGGGGAAAGACTGGGGGAAAACTGGACACGACTGGAACACGCCCTGGGCGTTCTCAACCCTCCCACATCAGGCAACTGAACCTCGTCCTCGAATAACCTCCCCCTCCCAAACCCCACAGTAGCATACTCATCCCGATCAGAATTGCCTATCAATTAGAGAGCGGTAGAGAGTGAGAGAACACACATATGATACATAAACACACCCCAAAGGGTGGAGAAAACATACCTCAACAATTAATAAAAAAAAAAAAAAAAAACATACATCCTAGGGATGTAACACCCCCACTACCAAGAATACAAACCACAGTTTGTAGTAACCATATTCACAATACCATATACCGTATAGAGGATACAAATGTCGGAACAATTTCATACTCTGGAGAGAGCATCTGCCATAACATTTTCAGCACCCTTCTTATGACGGATGTCCAGATTATATCCTTGGACAGCGAGAGACCACCGTAGTAATCGCTGGTTGGAAACTGATATACGGGATAGGAACACCAAAGGGTTATGGTCAGTGTACACAACGATAGCATTGGAGTTACTCCCTACATATACATCTAAATGCTGGAGAGCAAGTAATAAGGCCAAAGCTTCCTTTTCGATTACACTATAGTTCTGTTGTACTCTCGAAAACTTCTTAGAAAAGTAGGAAACGGGATGTTCAATATGGTACTCATCCTCCTGTAGTAGGACCGCACCAGCTCCTGTAGCACTTGCATCCACTTGTAAACTAAAAGGCAATTTGAAGTTTGGGGCAGACAGGACAGGGGCATGACAGAGCAGATCCTTAGCAACCTCAAATGCAAGTTGACAATCACCAGTCCATACAAACTTCTTTTTAGTTCTAAGAAGGTCTGTGAGTGGTCTGTGAGACAACGGCAGAGAAATTGGGACAAAAACTCCGATAATATCCAGTCATTCCAAGGAAGTGTCTTAATTCACGTTTGTTGCAAGGCACCGGAAACTGGAGTAAAGCTGAAATTTTTGCCTCAACTGGTTTAATCATTCCCTGGCCTACTTGCTTGCCCAAATACGTAACAACCCCTTTTGCAAACTCGCACTTAGCAAGGTTTAGTGTCAATGAAGCTGTGGCCAGGCGTTCGAAAACCTTTTCAATGGTTTTTAAGTGGTCGCTCCAGCTATCTGAATAAACCACTATATCATCCAGATACAGTTCACTGTTTGGTACATCGAACAGTATTCGACCCATCATGCGCTGAAAGGTAGCAGGCGCATTTCGCATCCCAAAAGCTAGGACTCGGTATTGCAGAAAACTATCAGGGGTGACGAAAGCAGAAACTTCAGAGGCACGTTGAGTGAGGGGCACCTGCCAATAGCCTTTTAACAAATCTAATTTGGTGACATATTTTGTCAAGCCAATTCTATCAACACAGTCTTCCATTCTGGGTAGGGGAAAAGAGTCAGGTTTTGTTACGCTGTTGACCTTCCGATAATCAGTGCAAAACCGAAAGCTATTATCAGGCTTCGGAACAAGCAAGCAAGGGGAACTCCAAGGACTCAGGCTGGGCGTAGCAATTCCATGATGCAGCATGTACTCAACTTCGGTCTGCATAACCGCACGTTTCTGTGGATTAACCCTATAAGGATGTTGTTTTATAGGGGCTACATCACCAACATCAATGTCGTGCACACATACAGTTGTTCTACCGGGCACATCACTAAACAGGGTGGGAAAAGTATTCAGTAACTGGATTAAATCTTTAGCCTGTTCAACGGAAAGATGACAAAGGAAAAGGGAAAGGTTTTTCAGAACAGCAGAATTCTTCAGAGGAAAAGAGGAAATTGGCACATCAAAGCACATCAAGCCATCCTCCTCCAAGGAGTAATTTGCCACTACACCCACAGTGGCAATAGCGGCAGGTAGCGGTGGACACTCAGTCTGCTCTGCATTCACTTCATAGTGAGTTCTGTCTACATATGTCTTAAGTCTGTTTACATGACACACACGGCTCTTACATTTTCTATCAGGATTAGCTACAAGGAAGTTGGTGTCATTTAACTTCCTTTCAACCAGGTATGGACCAGAGAATTTTGCTTGTGAGATGGAACCAGGGGTTGGAAGTAGAACCAACACAGAATCACCAGGGCGAAAGTCTCCTTTTACAGCCCTTTTGTCGAAACGCACCTTCATCCTAGTCTGAGCAGAGAAAAGATGAAGTTTGGCAAGACTTTGGGCTTTGTGCAACCTCTCACAGATAGAAGTGACATAATCATCGACAGGAATGGGTTTAGAACTTTGTTCCAACAATTGCTCGCTTAACAACTTCAGAGGGCCCCGAACTGTATGGCCAAACACAAGTTCAGATGGGCTAAACCCAAGAGATTCTTGCACGGACTCTCTAATTGCAAACGTTAGGAAAGGAAGACCCTCTACCCAATCTCTCCCAGTTTCCACACAATAACGACGCAGCAGTGTTTTCAAGGTTTGATGAAATCTTTTGAGAGCCCCTTGGGACTCAGGATGATATGCTGTAGACATTTGGTGACTTATGCCAAGTGTTTCGAGAGCCTGTTTAAAAATTCTCTAAGTAAAATTTGAGCAATTCTCTTACAACAACTTTAGATTTCAATGTACAGTATTGTTCAAAATAATAGCAGTACAATGTGACTAACCACAATAATCAAGGTTTTTCGTATATTTTTTATTGCTACGTGGCAAACAAGTTACCAGTAGGTTCAGTAGATTCTCAGAAAACAAATGAGACCCAGCATTCATGATATGCACGCTCTTAAGGCTGTGCAATTGGGCAATTAGTTGAAAGGGGTGTGTTCAAAAAAATAACAGTGTCTACCTTTGACTGTACAAACTCAAAACTATTTTGTAAAAACATTTTTTTTTTCTGGGATTTAGCAATCCTGTGAATCACTAAACTAATATTTAGTTGTATGACCACAGTTTTTTAAAACTGCTTGACATCTGTGCACCGGCGGCGCCAGGGGGGGTCTTGGGGGGTCTCAAGACCCTGCCAAAAAATGCCTTGACCCCCCATTTGACCCCCCAGCCTCTTCCTGATTAAAAAATATATATATTCGGGATAAAGATCCAAAAATGTTTCTCTTCAAACGACGCAGAACAATAATAAATAATAATTATTTCGACATTTATTCATACACTGAACCGAGAACCGTTTCTGTCGGACGCGTCCGATTCGAGAACAGATGAGCTGATGATAACTGCGCATGCGTGATTCAGCGTGAAGCAGACTGACACAGAGCGCATCTGAACCGAACTGATTCTTTTGGTGATTGATTCTGAACTGATTCTGTGCTAATGTTATAAGTGCGGGTAAACCAAAGGCTTGAATGAAGGGCAATCATCGCCAATGACGGCATTACATCGAGCGCAAAAGAACCGGTGAACCATTTTTTTTTTCAGCTGGTTTATTTGATAGAATTGTCCGAAAGAACCGGTTCACTTGAGCACCTGCTCCTTTGCCCCTTAAGTGCCCTTTTGTCAAAGCAAAATTTCCTCAATTTTTTTTGTAATAACATACACTTTTGTGAATGCCTGCCCACGCCCAATCATAATATTAGTACAATTTATCAATAATAATTTAGCCGTAAATAAAATGACTAACATGATGACCGTTCACCTGACTACGACCTCATCCAACCGGGAAAGATTCCTCATGCTGCACGCGCATTTTTTAATTGCTAGAGGATATTTTCAACATCGTGGCAGCTGGTAAGTGGTGTTTCATTCTCAGCGAAGTGATTTTGATGTTTATTTACTTATTATTATTTTACAAGAACGATGTGAGAACATGCAGATACGTTGTTTATATTGCTGTGTGTAGCCTGTAGTGTAGAAGTAACACTAGCGTGCTGTTTGAGGGAGAAAAGTTTCACAGGCATCGAGGGGTCTGGTCTTTTTTATGTTATTTGAATAAACTTTTATTATATTACAGTACTTATTTATTTTTAACTCGTAAAAATAATTATCACAACACTGGTAAGGCTTATTCAGATTTTCTCATTCTCTGAATTATCATTATAAAAATAAAAACAATTCAGATTTTAAATGTGATGCAAATATTTTTTCTACAATAGCAACAGTGTTTACAACAGCAAGACCACTTTAGCCTGTAAACTCAATAATATCTATCTGGAAATAAATGTAAAAATATCAATGTCAATAAAAATGCATAATATACCTGACATGAAAGTGCAGTGTGAAGGATATGAATAACAAATGTAGCCTGTCATTTGTTTACATTGCAAAGGTGTTTTTGTAGTTTAGTAGCAGAAATATGCAGTTATTAGCCGTGTCCACTGTATTTTTTGTTGGTTTTCATGAGACCCCCCTTGAAAAGACCAGGACCCCCCCATTGCCCCCCCAATCAAAATTGTCTGGAGCCGCCACTGCATCTGTGTGGCATGGAGTCAACCAACTTGTGGCACCTCTCGGCTGTTATTCCACTCCATGATTCTTTAACAACATTCCACAATTCATTCACATTTCTTGGTTTTGCTTCAGAAACAGCATTTTTGATATCACCCCACAAGTTCTCAATTGGATTAAGGTCTGGAGATTGGGCTGGCCACTCCATAACATTAATTTTGTTGGTTTGGAACCAAGACTTTGCCCGTTTACTAGTGTGTTTTGGGTCATTGTCTTGTTGAAACAACCATTTCAAGGGCATGTCCTCTTCAGCATAGGGCAACATGACCTCTTCAAGTATTTTAACATATGCAAACTGATCCATGATCCCTGGTATGCGATAAATAGGCCCAACACCATAGTAGGAGAAACATGCCCATATCATGATGCTTGCAGCTCCATGCTTCACTGTCTTCACTGTGTACTGTGGCTTGAATTCAGAGTTTGGGGGTCGTCTCACAAACTGCCTGTGGCCCTTGGACCCAAAAAGAACAATTTTACTCTCATCAGTCCACAAAATGTTCCTCCATTTCTCTTTAGGCCAGTTGATGTGTTCTTTGGCAAATTGTAACCTCTTCTGCACATGCCTTTTTTTTAACAGAGGGACTTTGCGGGGGATTCTTGAAAATAGATTAGCTTCACACAGACGTCTTCTAACTGTCACAGTACTTACAGGTAACTCCAGACTGTCTTTGATCATCCTGGAGGTGATCATTGGCTGAGCCTTTGCCATTCTGGTTATTCTTCTATCCATTTTGATGGTTGTCTTCCGTTTTCTTCCACGTCTCTCTGGTTTTGCTCTCCATTTTAAGGCATTGGATATCATTTTAGCTGAACAGCCTATCATTTTTTGCACCTCTTTATAGGTTTTCCCCTCTCTAATCAACTTTTTAATCAAAGTACGCTGTTCTTCTGAACAATGTCTTGAACGACCCATTTTCCTCAGCTTTCAAATGCATGTTCAACAAGTGTTGGCTTCATCCTTAAATAGGGGCCACCTGATTCACACCTGTTTCTTCACAAAATTGATGACCTCAGTGATTGAATGCCACACTGCTATTTTTTTGAACACACCCCTTTCAACTAATTCAACTAATTGCCCAATTGCACAGCCTTAAGAGCGTGCATATCATGAATGCTGGGTCTCATTTGTTTTCTGAGAATCTACTGAACCTACTGGTAACTTGTTTGCCACGTAGCAATAAAAAAATATACGAAAAACCTTGATTATTCTGGTTAGTCACATTGTACTGCTATTATTTTGAACAATACTGTACGTATTGGAACGGCCTCAGGGAAACGGGTTGCAGCACACATAATGGTCAATATTTACTGCTGTCCTGATTTGGCTTTGGGCAACGGTCCAACACAGTCAACAATTAAGCGTTCGAATGGCTCACCCACAGCTGGAATAGGGCACAGGGGTGCTGGTGGAATCTTCTGATTGGGTTTACCTGCCATCTGGCACACATGACAAGACTTACAGAATCTGGACACGGCTGACTTAAGAGCAGGCCAGAAAAAGTACCTGGTAATTCGCTGGTAGGTTTTTGTTATACCCACATGACCAGACAATGTATTTTCATGGGCAAGTTTCAAAACTTGTTGTCGATAACCAGCAGGTAAAACAATCTGCCGCACTTCCTGCCAACCTAAAACCTCTTGCTGGGGCTTCCACCTACGCATCAACAACCCACCTTCCCAGACGTAAACCACCCCTGAATCAGATGTATGGGTAGCGCTGCTAGCAATTGATATACTGTTGGCTAGGGAAGGATCTGCTTTCTGTGCTGCAGCTAAATGTTCTCTATCTACCTTCAGTGGGGTTTCAGGGTTTAATTTCTCACGAGCTACAGCAAGGTCAGGGATTATAGACAGGACACACTCCACTGAGTTAGGACCGTTAACCAAAAA
Source organism: Carassius auratus (assembly GCF_003368295.1). Taxonomy (NCBI): domain Eukaryota; kingdom Metazoa; phylum Chordata; class Actinopteri; order Cypriniformes; family Cyprinidae; genus Carassius; species Carassius auratus. The sequence continues at coordinate 584,822 of NW_020523543.1, forward strand.
GGAATCTGAGAGATCCACCATCTCCTCAAATTTCTTTGACTGGGCACGGGTAACGGCACAAGCGGGAAATGCAGAGGGGAAATTCGCTGCTAAATCAGGGTTGTTTGTGGTACTAGGTTTATAGGATACAACTGGCCTAGGAAAGACAGTGCCACCTGCAAGGTCATTTCCTAGTATCAGATCAACCCCCTCAACAAGTAATTGTGGGCGCACAGCTAAGCTGACCGGCCCACTCACAAGGTCAGACTTCAGATACACAGTGTGAAGTGGTACATTCACACAGTGCATGTTAATACCACGAATTAAGATGTCGTTACCGGTAAACGAGTCAGCGGAAAAAGGCAAGACGGTTGCAGATATGAAGGACTGGGCTGCACCAGTGTCACGCAAGATTGTTACCGATTTACAACTAGAATCGGGAGATAGAGAAACTGTGCCTTTAAACAAGAAAGGCTGATAACTCTCTTCACAGAGAGCTCACATTACATGCTGTTTTATAACAAAGTTCGGGAGGAACAGTCGCAGTTCATTAACCTGATTAACACAAGTGGAGACCAATCAGTAATCAACTCATGACAAGGTATAAATAACAGCAGAACCTATCTCTGTTCATTGACAGTTTTCAGCATCCCTCCTCCACCCCATTTCTCCTCACTTATAGATCCATCTACTCTTACCACAACCGGGGGGAGTACTCTGGGTTCGGGCCACATCCCGAGCTCGGAGCCCTCCACCCGGACAGCACGCCAAATACGCATAAACTTACGGTATTAATATACGTAGATGTGAACTCGTGAACTAGAGTTTGTACTAGTGCTACATTTTTGGGTTTGGAGGACATCCTTTTCTGTTTCCAAGCCTTACAGTCTGAAATTAAATGGTTTGGATCAAGGCAGAAAAAACAGACACGCCTTTCTTCACCGCTCGCAAACTTACGACCAAATTTAGACTGCATCTCAGTTTTAGACGGGTGCACAACAGGCGGGGCAACCAAGTTTTCTGCATGCATCAACGAAAGTTTGGCAGATGTGTGGGCTGAGAAGACATTTCTGTGTGTCAACACAAACTCATCTGCCAACACTGCAGCACTAGCTAGCATCGGCACTTTTTGTTCGTTTAAGTGAACAACAATTTTTGTAGGAATACAATTTTTAAAGTCCTCTAACAAGATTAGTTCCTGCAAGTCCTCCAAGGAAGTAACCTTGCTAGCCAGACACCACTTTTCAAAAAGAACCCTTTTCTCTCTCACAAATTCAACATATGTCTGGTTGACTGTTTTCGAATGAGTGCGGAATTTCTGTCTATAGGCCTCAGGGACAAGTTCATATGCTCGCAAAACTGCAGACTTAACGATGTCATAGTCAAGAGAGCCTTCGATAGGAATGGCAGAGCAAACTTCCTGTGCTTTCCCCGTTAGGCTACACTGGAGTAACAGAGCCCACATATCTTTTGGCCATCTCAACTTACCAGCAACACGTTCAAATGCAACAAAGTAGGAATCAACCTCCGTCTCTCTAAACGGAGGCACAAGTCTTATGTACCTACTAACATCAAAAGTATCACTGGAGGGCGAATGGGAAAAGTCCTGCGTATCTGTACTGCCAGAAGATTTTAAAGGTGATGAGACGGATGGAAGCCTAGTACGCGGGGATGGAACTGGCTTTTGAGCTAATCGCTTTGCTTCAAGATCCAGTTTACGTATTTGGATGTCTCGGTCAGCCTGAGTCTCTACTACGCGAAGCCTAGTCATCTCTGCTTCACATTCTTGTTTTTTAATCAAAAGCTCCATTTCCTTTAACTTTAAGGCAATCCTAGGATCATGAGAGACCACAGAGCTGAGATTCACATTTTCAGATTTCACATCAGTTTCGGTTCAAAACACTTAAAAACTATTTGAACCTTACACCATCAACAGAGGAACACAATGCAGGTCTGGAGCAGGGGAGAAGTGAGCCTCTCCCAAGCAGTGTTCCCTCTGCTCTTTTGTAGCAGCACCGTCTGCCACACACTCTCGGATGACTACCACCTGTGGGCAATTTGAACTGCCTATCAATTAGAGAGCGGTAGAGAGTGAGAGAACACACATATGATACATAAACACACCCCAAAGGGTGGAGAAAACATACCTCAACAATTAATAAAAAAAAAACATACATCCTAGGGATTTAACAATCATCGACTTCAGGCACAAATGTACTTACTTGTCATAAAAATACTGAGTCATTTGAGCAAGACACACAATAACAGTCTGATCTGTCCGTGGTGTTGAACTAAAGAATGTTGTTCCTTGCGCTACCTGATGTCTATTGTTTAAAGTGCAATATTGTTTTAAAGGGGTTATATAATGTTGATAAAGGTTATATAAAGTTTTTTTTTATAATGTATTAGTTTATTAATTTTAGTAATGTATTAGACTGCACTTCCGGCTTTGCGACCGTTCGGACATACTAGCTTACTGCTCTGCGCTTTGCTTCTTATTTCTGTACTTTTCTCAGATCTTTCTAGGGTTTTTAATTCAGCAGATCAGCACAGTGCTCAAACAACAGATTTTTGGCACAAACACCTAAAACTAAAAACTCTTTGGGACTGGAATAATACTACAAAAAGAAAACTTTGCCTCCCACTGCCAGCAGCTTACATTCTGGAGACGGGATAACAACTGCCTACATTCAAACAGAAGAGAGAGAAAATACCTCCTGGTCAATCTACTTGTTGCATTAACTGCTGCAAACTTCTACAAAGGACTGTGATTCTTGAAACAAAGTTACATGCTGGATTTCCAAAACAGGTGCAACACTTAGCAGATCGTCATCATGGAGCCTCTCAGCATACAGCCGGTGAGTCCCATGAATCTTCTGAATCGCAACAGTTTATACCAAGTATAGAGGAACAAGCCGAAACTGATCACCAGTAATCAATGTAACAAACAGGGAGCAAGACCCAAAGGAACACGACACATCAGATTGAAGGTGGATGCCAAAGCCGACGCTTTATCCAGTGTTTTCACCCCTGAGGAGAACCTGGAGGAACCCGAAACCATACTTCCAAATAAAGTAATTGTAAGTCCCATCATCTGGTCGGCTGAAACTCTGCCCTCCTCAATTCCTCCACCAACGCTCCACTGGGTTGTCCACCGGGCTTGCTGTACAACACCAGGACACGGCACACTGCACTCATCCACTCAGCTCACACATCACTTGGCACTGGGCACCCGGGGAACAATGAAACCCTCTCGCTGCTGAGGGAACGCTTCTGGTGGCCCAATATGGCATCGGACATCAGAAGGTACGTGAAAGGATATAGGGAATGTGCCATCTCGAAGAGCCCACGTCACCTAACATCCGGCAAGCTCCTCCCTCTGCCCGTTCCAAACCACCCTTGGTCACACCTAGGTGTTGACTTCATAACTGACCTGCCTCCCTCTGATAATAATACATGCATCCTCATTATTGTTGGAAATGTAGTATAAATAAATCAATAATTGTATAAACTGCACAAAACAATCATATACATTTTTGTTAACACTTTATTTTATGGTTACATCTATTAGTTGCTTATTACTAATAGCTATGACTTTTCTCTCAATAAATTCTTAATTTTCTGCGAATTAATAGTAAGGTAGTAAGTTTAGGTATTGGGTAGGATTAGGGATGTAGAATAAGGCTATTTGTTAAATTATCATGCCTAATTAGCACTAATACATGTCTAATAAGAAACTAATAGATATAACCGTAAAATAAAGTGTTACCAATTTTTTCAAAGAAAAAAGTAGGATTTCAATATAAGCATGATAAACTGGGTCATGTAGACACTGATTCAACATTGCTCATGTTTGAGCATGATGCATTGTTAAAACTAACTAGATGAGTCAAGTTTGCAAATTAACTTTGAACGTTGATATAAAAAAAAAAACGCAAAGTCTGAAAGTTTGAAGCAGTTGCCTATGCTGAAACTTTCGGCAGAACTTTGTTGACCCTGGAACCACACTGTGATTAACCAATCAGATATGAAGAACCAGTCTATAGCTTTTGTGAAGTTTAGGCTCACAATCGGTGTTAGGTTCTACATCAGGGTCAGTCACCTATAATTTCCTCTGATTTTATGTATTACTAATGATTAAGTATGAGGAGGATATGGTCACGGCGCGTTAGAGACGGCGTCGTGAAAGAAACAGGGTCTGGGTGCAAATGCAGGGAAATTATCTTTTAATGAGAACAAAAAGGCCAACAAGGCCAAAAACAAAACAGAAACAAATCACAGGGACAAGAGCAGACGCAGCCAAAATGCAAAACACGAGTATACATGAACACTTACAAATCACAATTAACATTAATCCAGCCAGACAGAGTGGTGTAAGAGTGGAGAATATATTGTCAGTGGCAAAAGGGAACAGCTTTGTGTGTGAGTATGGGACAGGTGTGTTGAATTTGTGACCAGGTGTGTGTGTGTGTGGGTGACACAGCTGTGCAAAGTGAAGCTAATGAGTCCAGAAGAATGGAAGTGGCGCCCTCCAGTGGTGAGAGGGAGGAACACCGGGTCCGGACTCATGACAGATATGGTCAAGACTACATTTCTGGATTAAAATGTTGTTTCAGGGTCAACAAAATATGTTGACCTAAGAAGACATCTAACTCAGCAAAATCAGGATGTGTGAGACATCTGCATCAATTTGCTTTTCAACACCGTTTACTTTTTCAGTGTTTCTTCAGAGAGTCTGACGAGCCAAAGAGGATAAACTTGGTCATGTACAAACATTGATTCCACATTGCTCATGTTTGTGCATAATACATTGCTAAACCAAACTAGATGAGTCAAGATTGCAAGCGAACTTTGAAATTGGGTTTTAAAAAAAAGCCTTGTCTGAAAGTTTGAAGCAGTTGCCAATGCTGAAGTTTGAGAGTTTAGATTCAAGATTCAAGATTCAAGATTTTTATTCGTCACATACAAAATTATATATAGCATATATAACCAGCAGTGAAATGTGAGTCAGGTCCGCTACATGGACAATGCAATTATTAAAGAAAACAACACAGATGAAAATATACATAAATATATCTATGTAAGAATGAAATAAAAGTAAACAATGAAAATATAAGAATAAAATATAAAAAAATGGTATATTGTAGAATTAAATATAGAACGCAAAATAATGTGCATGAATGTAAACTGTAGTCTTAAATATTAATATGTACAGGGATGTACAATGTGCATATATGCATTTTACTGTATTCTTAAATATTAAGATACACAGGAATGTACAAGGAGCAAATGTGCAAACAGGGTGACACTGTAGTGGGTCAATGTGAGGTAGTGAATAAAGTGAAAATGATAAAGTGAACATTAAGTGGAGGCATGAGGATGTTAGGAAGCGGGTTTAGAGTTTCGGTAGATGTTGTTAGCATGATACTAGCATGATTTAACACACTGTTAGCTTGATTAGCATGTTTCTACTAGATCAACATGTTGTTAATCATGTTCCTAACATAATTAATGTGTTTTTAGCATGTCATTAGCATGTTTATAGCATGATTTAACACATTGCTAACATGTTGTTACCTTAGATATGTATAGGTAGATGCCATATTTGACTGCTCCAGACACTTGATAAGTCTTACGGTAGAAAAAAAGTGTCAACCCCCTTAATGAAAGTGTGTGGGACTTTTCATAGTGATGATCATCTGTTTAACAAAAAATTTTAAGTTCGACCAGTTAGAAAAAATAATTCCATCCCAAGTTTGGTGGTTGTAGCTTGAAAGCTCTTGGATTAGATACGTTTTAAAATGTAATCTCAGATGAAAAAGCAGCAATTTAAATAGCAGATCGATAATTTGTGACCCTGGAGCACAAAACCAGTCTTAATTCTTAAGGGTATATTTGCAGCAATTGCTGAAAAAAATACATTGTATGAGTCAAAATTATAGATTTTTCTTTTATGCCAAAAATCATTAGGATATTAAGTAAAGATTATTGATTACATTAAAGATTACTCATGTAGCCTCATCTCAAATCTGTTACTATTACTGCAGCTTTTGTTATCACGTAGTTGAACTCAATTTGCACATTACTGCACTATTTGTTTTTTATTGTTAATACTGTACATTTGCATGTACAAATATACACAGTCTATATTTCTATTTGTCACATTCTATATTCCTACTCTATACTCTTGTATATAGATACACATAGTCTAAATGTATATTTTTTCATATATATAATTATTTTTATAATAATTCAACGGCCCGTCGTCAATTATTCTATATGTATGTGTGTATATAGTTTTGCACTGTCTTGGCATTCATTGTGGACAGCAAAGTGAAAATGTTTTTCTCAATCACTATTTTCTATCAGTTTGTTTGTATGTTGTCCAGTTATTACAGAGGCATAAGGAAATTCCAAGATATAGAATATAAATAGAATCCTGAATTTCAGTTTTTTTCCTTCGACAGAATAAAACTCACCAATCTGTTAGGTAACGGAAATGAACATTTGAGGAACTAATGAATAGTTTTGATGAGCTCAAGGAGCCTCACAGCACAACGTGAATATGTACTCCCCACGTGATGTATGTTCTTCATCTCTCTCCTGATCTCAATGTAGTATTACAGACAAAACCCTTTTCCATTCTTGCTATAGCTGTTAATAATGCCTATAAACATAGTGACAGTGACCAAATGAAATGTCAAATTTGACAACATCCACAAGACTAGAGAATCATTATTAACACAATGTTATAAAATAACCAAGTCAAGTAAATGTTTGTATTGATTTTAGGTTATGTAATGTGTGGTGCTGAAATCTCATTTCTTATCATAACTCTCCTGGTTTTCCTGTGTGGGATTAGGTGTAAGATAAGGATTTGTTGTGGGTTTTGGAGACAGGAACCAATCAGACAGCAGTCTCCTCTGTGTATGAACCAAATAAAAAGAGGGGAGTCATGATCTGGTTTTGAAGAGTCAAGCATTTGTTGTTCTGCAGAGAGCTACAGAGTACTTGGACGTGACTAACTTCATAGAGGGTGAGGTTTTTCAGCCGTTCAAAACTTTACACTTTACTGTTTCATAAAAGTGTGTCTTGAGTCAATGGATAATTTGAAATGCTTATATATATATATATATATATATATATATATATATATATATATATATATATATATATATATCCTCTTCATAGTGATGCACAGGGCTCTTGTACAGCTGGCAATAGTGGAATGTGGATATTGAGAACAGGTTAATAATGAATAAAAACTGTTCTGTCTTCATGTTTTGTCAGGTGTGCAGTAGTACTGGTTGATTTCAGGAACAATGGCAGTCTGGCCTCTTTGTCTGTCTTTCTTTCTGCTCTTTGCTCTGGATGCTTCAGGTAATTGTTGTGAAGTGTATGTGGCCCAGTTTTCTATTCATGTGGTTTACCTCAAATCCCACAGACTGTTAGTTTGGATTAAGACATAAAATTGTAATCTGATTATTACAATTTTTAATACACACACACACACATATAATTTTTCTTTGATTATTTCAGAGGCAACACCTCTTAATGGCACAAGCAATGGTAAGATATTGATGCTGTCTTTTAGTGTGTTACATTTGTTCTGCTCTTTTGCTCTGGATGCTTCAGGTAATTATTGTGAAGTGTATGTGGCCCAGTTTTCTATTCATGTGGTTTACCTCAAATCCCACAGACTATTAGTTTGGATTTAGACATAAAATTGTAATCTGATTATTACAATTTTTAACACACACACACACACACACACACACAGACACAGACACAGACACAGACACACACATATAATTTTTCTTTGATTATTTCAGAGGCAACACCTCTTAATGGCACAAGCAATGGTAAGATATTGATGCTGTCTTTTAGTGTTACATTTGTTCTGCTCTTTTGCTCTGGATGCTTCAGGTAATTGTTGTGAAGTGTATGTGGTCCAGTTTTTAATTTGTTCAGTTTACCTCAAATCCCACAGATTGTTAGTTTGGATTTAGACATAAAATTGTAATCTGATTATTAAAATGTTTAATATATATATATATTCTTTTTTCTTTTATTATTTCAGAGGCAGCACCTCTTAATTGCAGAAGCGATGGTGAGATATTTTAGTGTGTTACATTTGTTCTGTCTAGTTATAGTGTCAAAAGCAGGGTCGTCACTGGTGGGGTGAAAGGTGGTGATGATCATAGGGACCCACGGATGTGGACAGAGCTCAAACACCGAACTGAGTTCTCCGTCTGCACCTGAGTGAACAAAAACATTAACATACAAACACAAAAAGAGGTGAAAAGCTTAATTCAGCATCAGAGCGCTGTGTTCTGTGCACACAGAGAGCCACGTCTCAGACCTTCAACACCAAATTGAGTTTTGCCTCTTCTTGCTCTTGAACGGAAAAAATGCATAAAATATTATGTTGTACCTGTCTTGGCGGTCGGTTACCAGTTAAGTGAATGTAAACAGTTGAGAAAGAATTTGGAAGCACATGCATTGTCTCTTAAAGTGACTGCGCCTAATTTACCAGCTGCTGTCGATGTCCTTATTTTAATCCATGAAATCTAATGAGAGAAGATCTCTCACTGCCCTTCACTAAATTACTTTGTCATTTTAACAAGAATTCAACTCTTTTTAATTTATACAGTGAAGACTATGCAATGCTATTTTACATTTGATTATATGGTCTCTGTAACTGGACAATTACAAACTTAAACATTGTTTAATTTGTTTCTTTGTTCTGTTTATTTCTTTGTGCTATTTACACATTTTAAACAGGGACCTGTACCCTGGTCAGACAAGGTGCGTGTACATACAATATCAATCTGATCTCAGTTTAATGAAAATACTAGAGGTTTAAGGCAGCAATAATACTCACTTATCTTTCTTACAGAAACCTGTGAAAGTGGATGGTCTGCATATAAAGGTAGATGCTTCCGCTTTTTTAACTTTCAGCGTTCCTGGATTGATGCAGAGGTATGAGATGCCATCTTATCATAGGGATTCCTTCATTTCTAAGTCTTGAAATTTTCAGTTAGTTAACAATAGTTTTTATGTCCTACTCTCTTTAGAAACAGTGTTTGGGCTACGATGGGAACCTGGCCTCTGTACACAGTTATGAGGAGTACACCTTCGTACAGTTCATGATTAAATATCAAACTCAAGCTGCAACTGAGGCCTGGATAGGAGGCTATGACGCTGTTTCAGTATGTTTGTTTTACATTTGTTTAGCGTACTTGTCAATGGCCATTCTTTTTCTTTTTCTTTTGTATATTGTAGTTGTTTTTGAGTTATGTCATAGAATAAAAAGTAAGATTAGGATACAGCTGATATGTTTGGCATGGTAGGTCTACTGGTTTCTATAGAGAAACACAAACATGTTTTTGATGCGTTAACATCGTGAACTTGTGATCCAAATGGTTGGTGTGAACATGTTTTTTTATATTAACGAATATCAAATAATGCCATGTAGGTGTGTGATGGAAACGGAGTGTCCTTTATGGTGTTCTGTTCACAGGAGGGAACATGGCTCTGGAGTGATGGATCAAAACTGGACCAAGAGATATGGGCTCCTTCACAACCTGACAATACCAATAGAAACGAGCACTGTCTTATGATGAACTATCAACGTGAGTGTTTTAAATGTTTATGGAATATCATCACTATTTATATCTTTGTTATTTTTATCCAATAACCAGCCGAATGTAGAACTGTATTTTAACTTCACCTAATGTTTATGAAATGGTAAAGGAATAGAATTGGCAGTATTACCTTAAGAAGCATTACATTTGATCAGAATACTTATACTGTAACAATAATAGACTTTTTTCCTTCCTGCTATAGCCTCGAGCAACTGGAATGACAGCCCCTGTCATATTAAAAAGCCTTATGTGTGTGTGAAGAAATACACACCAGCATTTACGTTTCATGTAAAATTGTAAATGTCTTATTGTCTTGCATTAAAGGAATAGTTGACCAAAAAATTACAATTTTGAAACATCGCTTACCCTCAGTCGATCCAAGATAAAGATTAGTTCTTCATCAGAACAGATCTGAAGAAATATAACTTTACATCATTTGCTTATTGATGGAGATCCTCTGCAGTGAATGGGTGCCATCAGAATGAAAGCTCAAACAGCTGATCTTGAAGACATCACAATAGTCCACACGACTCCAGTCCATCAAGTAATGTCTTGTGAAGTGAAAGGCTGCAAGTTTGTAATCAATTTTTCATTTTTTTGGTCAATTGCTCCTTTAACTAATTCTCCCTAATTTCTTTACTAATGTGCAAGTAGAACTCAATAAATATCAAGCAGTTGCATTTAATTGTTTCTGTGGGTTTTTGTCTCGTTCCACGTATCAGATGTGAATTTTCTGAATGAAATTCCTGAAGATTTTTGGTAAACTTTGGATCTGCGTAAATAAAAAAGGTGCTTTGCTTTTTTCATGCCATTATGTTATTGGAGGAAATAAATAGAAACATTTGCTAATCGAGTTGTTATAAAACAAACAGTAAAATAATTCAAAGAGGAGTGTGCCAAAGAAAGAAGTTTTTTGTCAAAAAGTCTATTTCATGAAATTACAAAGCTTATATAAGCAGAAGCAATACAAATACAAAATTCTTTATAGAGTAACCCGTGACGGTGATTGGTCCACACTAAGGAGATGCTTTCATTTTTTTAACGCCCCAAAACTGGACTGGTATGAGATGGCAGCTTCGAATGTTGTTTCCTTCATCTTGACGAATTTTCTCGAGTTGCAGTTAACTGCAGTCCTTATGTCCTCGTCTTGGAAAATAACTTTGGAAAGTAGTACTTCAATAGCACTCCTACTATTAGAAAAAATATTATATCAAAAATATCATTGTAAACAAAGACCTGGTTTAGGATTATATACAGTATTTATGTATGTTTTATATTCATTTTTAATGTTTAATGTTGTTCAGCATGTCATGTTATCAGATTGAGAAATAAGTCAATGGCAATTCAGGAGTGAAGTGTCCAAATTTGAAGGGTCTGGCTCCAGACATGCACCTCTATTCTCAGACACCTGCACTTCCAGAAGTGACGTCCCCTTGCAGTCTTTAAATTAACTAATCAATAAATCATTTTAAGAGCATGTCTGCAGCCAGACCCTCCTCATTTGGACACTTCACTCCTGAATTGCCAGCAAATACTCAGGAACCCGCACAAAACAGACGCCATGCATTAAAACAATAAAACTTCAAAGAGAGCAAACAACATCCCTCTCCACACACATTAACCCTTTCGCACATGAGTTTAAAATATTCTAGCTGAGCCCCCGGCGTGAGTTTTTTTAGACGACCATTATTTTAGAGTTTACCGCCTTATTGTTTCCATGGCGACGCGTCATGCTTGTCATGTGACACAACGCAGCTACAATACATCTGTATGCACATGTATCGCTTTTATTTAGTTATACCTCACTGCAAAAACTCAAAATCTTGCCAAGAATATTTTTCTAATTTCTAGTCAAAATATCTCATCACACTTAATATAAGACAAAATCACCTGTGCATGGGCTGGACTCCCAGGAGAGTCTTGGCGACACTGGTCGCGCGGTTCAAACCTTGGTGATGCAGGTGTCTGAGCTCACTCAACAGTTCCAGCTACTACGAGCTCCCACTGCGCCGCCCACACTGCATTTTCTCCCAGTACCATCGGAGTCCCCCTCCCAGCTGGAACCACGTCTCCTGTTCCCGGAGACGTACTCGGGTGAGCCTAACTTCTGTAGAGCATTTCTAACCGGCTGTGACATGCACTTTTCCCTACAGCCCAGAACCTTTGCTAGCGAAAGGGCCAAGGTGGCCTTCGTGTTGATGCTACTCTCTGGGAGGGCGGCACTATGGGGGACAGCGGTGTGGGAGAACCAGGATCCATGCTGCGCCTCGTTTCAGGCACTCTCCGCCGAGATGAGACGGGTCTTCGATCGGGCTGTCACAGGACGGGAGGCGGCCAGGAGGCTGGCGGAGTTACGCCAGCACGAGATTCAATCGAGTTCCGGACCCTGGCGGTGGAGTGCCATTGGAACGAGGAGGTGCAGTGGGACATGTTCCTGCATGGGCTGGCTGACCGCGTCCAGAAGGAGATCTACGCCCTGGATCTCCCCACGTCTCTCAATGGACTTATCAAGCTGGCCTTGCGGGTTGACGCACATCTGACACGGATGGAGAAGAGGTGCTTACCCAGCACCACATCCAGGGGACCGGCAGACGCACGATTCAGCGGCGGGGACGCGGCCAGCCCCTCCTACGATCACGAGCCCATGCAGGTAGGGCGAGCTCGGCTTTCCCGGGAGGAGAAGGAGAGGTGGAGGTCCCCTTGGCCTGTCCCTCTACTGCGGGGGAGCCGGACATCAAGCCCACACCTGTCCGGTAAAAGGGCCAGAACCGGTAGTATGTATGGGGCTACTATCGGGTGGGATCTCCGCCGAGAAGACCTCATCACCATCATCATCATCCTCTACGCTCCTCCAGGTAAGACTGAGGTGGTCAGGACAGACCCACCACTGTCAAGTACTACTGGACTCAGGGGCAGAGGGTAATTTCATGGACAGCACATTGGCACACAAGCTCCACATTCCCCTCATACCCCTTCCGCACCACATCACTGTTCACGCCCTCAATGGACAGCAACTCCCTACCATCTCACACATCACTGAAGACATCACACTCATCACATCTGGCAATCACTCCGAGACTATTTCCTTTCACATCCTTGACTCTCCCCTGGCACCCATTGTCCTTGGGCACCCTTGGCTCCTCCTTCATAACCCCAAAATAGACTGGTCCTCAAATTCCATTCTATCCTGGTGTAAAAAGAGTCTTGTCTAGTGTCTGCCTGTCCGTCTATGTCTATGTCTGTGTTACAGGAGGAGGCGGTGGATTTATCTAACGTGCCTGCGGAGTACCTCCATCTGAAGGAAGTGTTCAGTAAGTCTCGTGCTGCTTCTCTTCCTCCGCATCGTCCCTATGACTGTGCCATAGATTTATTGATGGAAGACCGCTTTTAACACCCCCAGAGGGCACTTTGAATATTTGGTTATGCCCTTCGGGCTTTCCAACTGCCCAGCGGTCTTCCAGGCACTCGTCAACGATGTGTTGCGAGATATAATTGATCAGTTCATTTATATCTACCTGGACGACATATTGATTTTATCTTCTTCTCTCCAGGAACATGTGCAGCATGTCCGACGAGTGCTTCAGAGGTTGCTAGAGAATGGGCTTTTTGTCAAGGCGGAGAAATGCGAGTTTCATGCACAGTCAATTCCATTTCTGGGGTATATCGTGTCGACTGAGGGAATACGCATGGATCCCGAGAAAGTTAAGGCTGTGGTAGAGTGGCCAAATCCAGATTCCCGTAAGGCCCTACAGAGGTTTCTGGGGTTCGCTAACTTCTATCGGCGTTTTATTCAGTCGGAGCTACTGCAGAGGAATGGGCTCGCTGAAATTCCTGTCATCATGATGTTGATGCAAGTTACTGCAAACGCAGGACAGAAGATTGGGACTTTAATTGAGCTTGCTTCAGATACAAACTGCATAACCCATAAGGCTGCTGAAAGACATGAGAAGATAACTTTAGTTGTGCATGGGGTTGGTGGTATGGCCATGGAAGTGAACACTCAAATGTATCTCCTCAAAGTCAGAGTCAAGACACCTAAAGGAACCGAGAGAGCTCATAAATGATCTGCTACGGCTTGGATGAAATCGCAAGAGTGCATCAAGTAATTGAACCTGAGAAGTTGAGAGAATTCTTCCCAGAAGTCAAACTTAAAGAATTGGAAAGGCCAGAAGAGGCCTTCTCATTGGCCATCAAGAGGGAAGACTCGCTCCCCAGAGGGTAAAAATCACTGGAGACCACATCTTATGGGAGGGTCCATTGGGGAAGACAGTAGGTGGAGCGCACCCCTACTTATTTGAAGAGGTGGAGGTTGCAGCATATGAGTCCAAAATGCACTTTGCTCGCTCCATGAGGACAGCAGCTGTCAAATATCAAGAAATTGCAAGTCCAAGAACTGACACAGCCCAGCTATGGCAGGAGGATGGGGTTCAGGCCAAATATACAGCTGCCAGTAACCGTGAGTTGTTGAGTGGTGGTACTGGGACAGCATCGGAGCTGCATGTGAGCCAAGATGTGGAGGATGCTGATGTGGAAACTGTCCACCAGGAGGAAAAGAAATGACCCTGGCAGAGGAGAGGGAACTGGAGATCATTAAAGGAGGCCTCACCTACAAGAAGGGGGATGCTCACACACCAGCTCCACATTGGGATGCTAAGTATCCTTGGACGGTAGATCCAGCCTCTCTCCCAAACAACAAAGGTGCAGTCCAGGCTTGTTTTTTGAGGACTGAAAAGCAACTAAGCCAGCCTGGAAAATCGCATATGCTACCCAGATCCGTGTAATGGTCGAACGAGGCGCAGCCATAAAACTCACCAACAAAATCATGGACGAATGGAACGGACCATTGTGGTACGTAAGCCACCTGGTGCCGCCGAACCCTCATTCGGTAACAACACCAATTCGTATTGTGTGGAATAGTAGCCAGGAATACAAAGGCGTTGGTATGAATGATCTTTTTCTGAAGAGACCAGACGTTCTCAACCCTATCAGAGCTGTCCTGCTGAGGTTCAGAGAAGGGACGTATGCATCTCTAGGAGATATCAAAAAGATGTACAACTCTGTATGGCTCGAGGAGCGTGAGATGCATCTTCATAGGTTCCTCTGGAGGGACAGCCCAGATGAAGAGATTAGTGAATATGCAATAACCAGAGTCAACATTGGGGACAGACCTGCTGGTTGCATTGCTCAGTTGGCTATGAGAGAAACCGCACGCCTGCCCAACTCTCTTCACTTGGAGGATGAGCATAGAGTCATAGAACGAGGACAGTTATGTAGATGACCTCTTAACCTCCCAAAATGACCTAAATAAGCTTAACAAAATTACAGCAAATGTTGAAGAGATTTTGAAAGCTGGAGGTTTCTTCCTCAAACCATGGGTCAGGTCAGGGCAAAGTGGGAGGCAAGGAGTGGAGAAGGAGGGTTTAACAGAGACACAAGGAAAAAATGTAATTCTTCCAAATCAAATGAGGGATGAAGACAACAAAGCCTTGGGTATCGGTGACCAAGTGGATGAAGACCAGCTCTACATGTTAATCTCCGTTAACTTTTCCAAAAGGAAGAAGAAGATAAGAGTTGGAAAATATCTTCTGAAGGAGGAGGTAAGAACTGAAACCCCTAAGCCACTGACTAGAAGGGCTCTCTTAAGTCAAGTAGCTGGACTGTATGACCCTATTGGTTTAGTTACACCCGCCAAACAGAAGGGAGCAATTCTTGTAAGAAAAGCATTCCAAGGGGGAGGGGGTGGGAAACTAACCCAAGAAAACTGTGACCAACCTCTCTCAGAAAGGCTCAGAGAAGAAGCCATACAGCTTTTTGAAGAATATGTGCAGCTTGGACAGGTGAAATTCCACAGGAGCCTCACACCAGCTGGCTGGGAAGGGAAACCTTGGGGCATTACTTTCTCTGATGGAAGTGACCAAACCTATGGAGCTGTGATGTACTTAAGATGGGAGACAAGTCAAGGCACTGAAGTTAGATTCGTTGAATCAAAAGCCAAGCTGACACCCCTGGATCAGAAGGGTGAAGCTGTAAAAGCGGAGATCTGTGGTGCTGGTCTTCGCAGCCAGGATCAGGAAGTATGTGGAAAAGCATGCTCGAATGAAGATTGAGAGATGGTTCCACCTACTTGACAGTCAAACGGTCTTAGGAGCCATTCAAAGAGTCGGTTATGGGTATAAAACATTCTTTGCAAATAGAGTGGGTGAAATCCAGAAAGCTGGCCTAGTGCAAGACTGGTGGTGGATCTGTGGAGATCTAAACATAGCTGACATTATAACAAGAGGAGGTTCTCCTGAAGATTTGAAGGAGAATTCCACATGGCAAAATGGACCATCTTCCTCGCAGCTCAAAAGGGTACAGTTTCTTCAGACACAACTCTAAGCAGGCTGGCAGTATACAAAGATGTGAATTCTGGACTACTAGTTTGTGGAGGTAGAAATCAGACGTTCAAAGAAGATAAGCGAGCAGTGCCAGTTTTACCATTTGAAGCATGGGTGTCTACATTGCTGGCACAAGAATACCACAAAGCAAACCACGAGGGAGTGGCAGGAACTCTTCTCCGGATGAGGAACAAATCCTGGGTAATTAAAGGCTGTGTACTTGCCAAGAAAATGGTTGACAGCTGTGTGGTCTGCAGGAAAAACAAGGCAAAACAGTGTCGACAAATCATGGCTGACCTGCCTCTAGAGCAAACAGGCCCAGCTGCACCTTTTGAATTCACCACAATGGACCTGTTCGGCCCTTATGAAGTGACAGATAAGGTCAAGAAAAGAACTAGACTCAAAGTATGGGGAATAGTCTTCTGCTGCATGGCTTCTGAAGTGGTGAGTGACATGTCATCTGAAGGATTCCTACTAGCCTATCAAAGGTTCACTTCACTGAGAAGACACCCCAGAAAACTCTGGTCAGATCCTGGCACTAATTTTGTGGGAGCCAGACCTGCACTGGAACAGCTCCACAAATTCCTTAATAGAGTAAAAAAGTCTGAACTTGAAGACACAGCTGCCAAGCATGGTACCGAATGGTCGTGGGAGATCCACCCTGCAGACTCTCCCCATAGGAATGGTGCAGCAGAGGCAGCTGTCAAAGTAGTAAAGTGGGCATTGAGCAACCTTGGTGGAAATGCTGTTTTCACATGGAGTAAATTCCAAACTTTTCTCTTCATGGCAGCTAACCTTGCAAATGAGAGATCCAATGATGCAAGACTTTTCACTACCAGTATTAAGAGATAATTTCACTGAGGCAGTAACCAGTAGAGAAAAAGCTGAGATGCTTGCAAAATCCTTTGTAAGCATACATAGCTCACAGAACCTCTCCGGTGAAGAGCTAGATATAAGAAAGAGGATCATTGAAGAAAATAATGATATGCTGGGGATGAAAATGGCGGGGGAGAGTTCACTAGATGCAGATTTCACACTGTTTGAACTAAAAAGAGCATTGATAGGTGTTAAAAATACCTCACCAGGGAGAGATGGGATATGCTATAAAATGATTGAAGAAATATCTGATGAGGCAAAAAATTTGATACTGGTTTTATATAACAAAATTTGGGAACAAGGAAAACTGCCTACTGGGTGGAAACACTCAGTAATAGTCCCTATAGGAAAACCAGGAAAGGATAAAATGAATGTCAAAAGTTACAGACCAATAGCATTAACGTCTAACCTTTGTAAACTCATGGAGAGGATGATTACTAAAAGGTTAGTGTACAAATTAGAAAGCAGAGGGCTGATCACACCATAGCAGAGTGGATTTCGTAATGGAAGAACAACTATGGATCCTGTAGTCTACCTGGAGAATGAGATACGTAAAGCACAAGTTAACAAAGAATCTGTTTTGGCAACCTTTTTTGATATAGAGAAGGCTTATGATATGCTGTGGAAAGAAGGACTTTTAATTAAGCTGAATAAAATGGAAATAGGAGGTAAATTGTTAAACTGGATCAAAGATTTTTTAAAGGGTAGAACTATAGAGGTCAGGATAGGGTCTGAGTCATCAAGCACATACACAATAGAAAATGGCACCCCACAAGGTAGTGTATGCAGTCCAATTCTGTTTAATATAATGATTAATGATGTGTTTGATGGAGTGAACCAAAGAATAAACAGGGCATTATATGCAGATGATGGAGCATTGTGGGTAAGGGGCCATAATATTGACAATTTAAAGCAAAGGATGCAAACAGCAATTAGTCAGGTTGGAAAATGGTAATTTGACTGGGGGTTCCACCTGTCAGTGGAAAAAACGCAATTCACCTGTTTTTCTAAGAAAAGGGTAAAACCCACAATAGATCTTAAGATATATGGACAATCTCTCAAACAGGTTAATGAGTTAAGATATCTTGGTGTGTGGTTTGATAGTAAACTTACTTTTAAAAATCATGTTAAGAAAATGGTAGACAAATGTAAGAAAGCAATCAATATTTTAAAGTGTCTTTCAGGGTATAACTGGGGGGTGTCAGGCTCTTCTTTGAAAATAATTTATATTGCATTAATCCGATCAGTGTTTGATTATGAAAGTACAGTATATAAAACAGCAGCAAAAACTACATTAGCTGAACTGGACAGGGTGCAGGCCAAAGCTCTCCGGCTGTGTAGTGGAGCCTTCCGAACATCACCTATCCCAGCGCTGCAAGTAGAAGTAGGGGAGATGCCTTTAAATCTTAGGAGGTTAAAACTTTCTCTTGCATATTGGGTAAACTTACAAGGGCATGAAAATACACATCCTACAAAACCGGTGTTAGAAGAATGCTGGGAATATGGTCGCATTGTGAACAGTAGTTTTGGATGGAACAGCAATAAAGAGGCAGCTGACATGGGAATCAGTACTATACCTTGCAGTAAAAATGTTAAATTGAGCACAATTCCACCTTGGTTTTTCTGCTATCCTGTAGTTAATTTAGAAGCTAAAAATATAATCAAGACGGGATTGTATCAAAGTGTACAGCAATACATAGAAGTAATGTATGATGACACAGTACAAATATTTACAGATGCATCCAAAGAACCAGCAGGTAAAACAGGTGTGGCGGTATACATTCCTAAATATAAAGTTAGAATACAAAAAAGAACCTCAAACCACCTCTCAATCTTCTCTGCAGAGATGATGGCCATCATAATGGCACTACAGTGGGTAGAAGAAGTGAAGCCATATAAATCTGTTATTTGCTCAGACTCTATGTCCTCCCTAACTAGCATTCAGACTGTGAAATCAGATGATTTTCAGGATAACTCAACAGAAGCTAATATTACAGTTCACTTGGGTTCCAGCGCACACAGCTATTGAGGGCAATGAGAGGGCAGACGAGTTGGCAAAAGAAGCACTTAAAGCAGAACAAGTAGAAGTACAGGTTCCACTTAGCAAATCAGAATTGAAAACAATAATTAAAGATGGTATTCATAAACTCTGGCAAGATAAATGGGATAAGGGGGAAAAAGGTAGGCATTTATATAGTATTCAACAGAATGTAACAGTTAAAATGATCAGCTCATTTTCACGACAGGAGGAAACCTGGTTCACCAGGTTAAGGTTAGGACATACAGGACTGAGCAGCGGCTTACACACAATAGGGAAACATGAGACAGGAATGTGTCCATATTGTACGGAAACAGAAACCGTGAAGCATGTACTTCTGACATGTAGGCAGTACTCTGAAAAAAGAGAAATATTTAAGAGGGTAACAAAGAACTCTATTACTTTGAGCAACCTGTTGAGTCTACCTGGAACACAGTCTACAACCAAAGCAGTGATAGAGTCTATAAAAGAAACACAATTAGAAAGAAGACTTTAGCCCAATATTTATTTATTTATTTTTCCGGGGGTTTGAGCTGAAGTTGAAGCTGGAGGAGCTGAACACGCAGCGCTAGCTGAAGCTTGGGCTCTGATATCCTTTTTTATTATTATTATTATTTTTTTATATATATATATTAATTTATTTATGACTTCCCAATGTGATCCAGTAGATGGCGGTAATGTACAAAGATTGCAAACTGCCAATGGTCAGTGAACTGTTTTATTTACTTTCATGGTATTTGGAATGCTGTATAACATGTTGAAGCTATGTTTAATTGTAATTTAATTGCTGTGTAGATTGTTTAAGTTACGCATTTGTGACGGAGTGACTGTGACGGAAAAATGAGGAAGATTAGTTCCGCCCAGACCATATATTGCAAACACCGCCGCTTCCGGGAACACCGACGAACCCAAATCGGCGTGTTATTGGGAACAGGTGTCTTGTGAGCGTGGCGATCACTGATTGGGCAATTCGAGGAAGAGGAAACACATAAATAATCAGAAACATAGGAAGTGTTGGTGATTCCCAGTAGTTATTGTGGGTGCAACGGAGCGGAGGAGAGAGTTGGAGGGAGAGAGAGTGTATGGTGTACTGTGGAGCTTGGGCAAAGAGAGATACACACACAGGGCTGACTATACGAATATCTTTATTGGAGCATTGTGTTCAAATGCATTGTGTGATGTGAAGTTAACACACATTGAAGATCTGCTAGGATTGCAGGAAGGAGATCTTGCTGCCTGTTGTGTCGGATGTCGGTTCTCTGGAAGAGAAGTGGAAAGATCCAGTGTTAATGAAAGTGTGAGTACACTGAAATATTCATCGAGTCAACAGTTATTTTGCAAGTGTGGAATATCCATATACCTCTTGTGAGTTGAGACCAGTGTGAGCGGCCCCACCGTAATAGGATTGGTGGGTGAGCCGGAACTAGCGAAAAAGGAGTCTGGTGCCTTGTCGTGGCTGTGACGTTTCCTCTGGCCGTCTGCTGCATCGGTGCCCCCAACGTCCAAGAACTAATCCCCGGTCCTATGTGCTTTTGACCCTAATTCACTGTGAGTGTGTGGAGTGCAGTGGGTGAGTCCTTTTCTTTGCTGTGTGTACACTTGAAGTCTGCAGTGTCATGCTGTGTCATGTCGTCAGTAATCACCCTCTAGGCTGGGAGAGAAAACCCTGTGGAGAAGAACGTGCACCGGTGTTGTAAGGCGACTGTCTTTTATATACATGCCCGCTCGTGGCTTTGGACTCCTACTCCGCCGAGTGGTGACGTGTCAACAATAGCAAGTAAGGAACAGTGTGCATATTGTGGGGGATGACGACTGAGAGAAGTGTTGGCTGCTATATGAACATCCAGCTGTGAAGCCCTTGTGTATGAATACCTGTTTGTGGTTCGCAACCTGTCTATATCTCTGGTCCGTTGTCTTGAAGAGAGGAGAGGGAAGCGTTCGAGTCGTTCCTGAGGTACATACCCGGTGGCACAAACCTACTTGAAGTCACCCAGCGTGGTGGCACCAGCTGAGGCCGTGGAAGGCCCAACGTGCAGCAACTTCAATCTGTACTTCTATCCACTCTTGGTCAAATTCGAGAGGTGGGGTCTTTCTCCATATATTCACTGAAGCTAAGTAAATTTGTGAAGGAACTCTGTCTGTCTGTTACCAGTCCTACAGGTCTGAGCTTGAGGCTCTGATTCGTCGTGGGAGTGTTTCCACGGTTGGAGGTGACCGTGTTGAGTGTTGGTCTGGGAAGTCTGCCCCGGTGAAGAAGACCACAGTTGTCGTGACGTATACACCTTCTCTAGACTCCCGAGCTGAAAAGGGCTTAAGCCTGACATCCACCTCTTCGAGGGTCTGTGAGTTGTATCCATTCAGTATTGTCACTGTATACCCACCTGCATGCCCAGAGCAAAGCTCCAGTTGCCCCTGTATGCCCATCTGTACGTCTAAAGCTAAGAGCCAGCATATTGTCCTTGTATACTTACTTGTATGCCCAGAGTCAAGCTCTAGTTGCCCTTGTATACTCACCTGTACGTCCAAAGTAAAGACCCAGTTGTCCTTCTGCATACTTACCTGTACGTCCCGAGTGAAATACCAGTGCATCGCTCTTGCATACTCACCTGCAAACTCCATCCGTAGGGTTTACCTGGACGAGAATCGAAGTTAAGGATTGTGTATCTTTCTTGCATACTTACCTATACACCGAAGGCCAAGACCCCAATATATTCACCTGCATACTTACCTGTGGACCTTTTAGGTTTACAACCTAATTTAACGAACAGACCAAAATAAAAAAATAAATTGATTGAGCTGGAAATTTGAGTCGTCCATGTGTCTTTTGGAACTTGAACAAGAGTAGGACTTGACAACCATTTAGTCTTAATTTAGGTCACCTATCAAGGCCTTCCTAACATTTTACAAAATATGTGTATGCAGTTTTTTTTTTCTGGAATCAAAACCCTTTTTCTTTTTGTTCTTTAAATTTGGAGGAGCATTTTCGAGTGTCTATACCACCGGCCGACTCAAACAACTTTTATATACAAATTATACACAGTATTTCAGTTTAGAGCTTTATTGATCCCCGTGGGGTAATTAATTTGAGCTTAAATGGTGCCTCACATAAAACACTTGATATACAATTATGACACATAATACAAAGGAAGAAAATAAACAAATAAATAAACAAATTTTAAAAAATGAAATAAATAAAATAAAAAACTAAAGTCAAATATGTGTTACATAACCGTATTGCTCCAGGCAACAAAGTAAATTTATAACGATTAGTAGAGCATTTATTTGCTCTTAAATGTCGCCCCAGGGGCATCCACTCAAAGTCTGAGTGCAGCGGGTGAGTACTATCTCTTAATATTTTGTGTGCCATCCTCATCACCTGCTGTTCATAATAGGAAGTAAGGCTTCTTAAGGGGACACCCATGATTTTAGAGCACGTGCTAACCTTGCAACCAATTTTTTTTTTTATAGACTATGAAGAAAACCAACAAATGAAAGAAAAAGACAAAATACTTTCAACAAATGAATTATAAAAAGACTTAAGAACAACTCTCTGTACATTAAAATAATTCAGTTTTCTCAGCACAAACAATCTTTGATGTGACTTTTTGATGATTGCCTCAGAATTGTGATCAAACTTTAACTTGTCAAAAACCATACCCAGGTACTTATATTGTTCTACTTCTTCTACATGTGTGCCATTAAATGACTATCGTTTGAAGTGCTAATGGCTAATGTCCTCCTACTAAAATTATTAATCATCTCTTTATTTTTTGAGACATTCAGATCTAGTTTCATATTACTGCACCAAGAGATGAAATTGTACAAAACAGAACCATATTCCTGATCTGAATGTGAAAGCAAGGAGAGCAACACCGTATCATCTGCATATTTTACCAAGTAACTGTTATCTTGCAAACTCTGACAGTCATTTGTATATAATATAAACAAAATAGAAGAGAGCACACACCCTTGTGGGGTACCTGTGGAGATATTTACAACATCTTATAACACCTCATTAATCCTTACCCTTTGTTGTCTGTCTGATAAAAAGTTCATAATCCATAAAACTAATCCATGATTAAGATTAAACTGACTAATAAGTTTTTGCCCCAACATTACAGGTTGCAAAAGATTAAATGTAGATGAAAAATCTACAAACAAAAGCCGCGCAAAAGCTCCGCTGTTTTCCAGACGACGACTAAGAGTATTTATCAAGAACAGTTTTGCATCATCTAAGCCTCTTCCAGCGTGATATGCAAACTGCAGCGGATCTAAAAGTGGTCCAGCAACGGTCATCATATACCTCTTGATCTCTTTTTAAAAAATCTTCATAACTAAGGAGGTCAAGGCGATTGGACGGTAATCTTTCAAGGAATTTGGTTTAGTTTTTTTAGGTATCGGTACAATAATTGAACTTTTCCACAAATCAGGTACCAACCCTTGATCTAATGACGACTGAAAAGTAACTGGAGAACTTCACTGAGCTGGTCAGCGCAGTATTTCAGTGTTCTACTACATATCCCATCTGGACCTGGGGCCTTGTTAAGCGGTGTGGCCTTCAGCTGTCTTGATATATTAGATAAATTAATTTTTAAATTATTAGAAATACTCAAGGTCTTTTTAAAAATGGTTATGTCATCAATGGCCGAGGATGTATCCCAACGAGACAAAAAGTTATTACACTCATTAGATAGAATTAAATCATTGTCAATGTTTCCACTTGGAATGTGGATCTGTGGTACTACTCTACTCACTGCAGCCATACTCTTAATTCCTTTCCAGGCAGCTTTGAGATTACCTTGCATGAACACATCCTCAATCTTATTTTTATAATTATTTTTAGCGATTTTAATTGCTCTTTTTACTTCCCTATTTATCTGTTTTTTTTTTCTCCTCATTGGTTCCCACAAAAAATATTCTCTTCTCGTTCAATATGCATTTTAACTCCTTCGTAATCCAGGATTTATTATTAGGATACAGAGTGATCTTTTTCGTAGGTATAACAATCAACACAGAAAGTTATATATTTAGAAATGGTAACCACCTGATCGTTCAAATCAGAAGATGTATTCAAAAACATATTCCAATCAGTGCAATCTAAACACCCCTTCAAAACTTCAATATTAGAAGGTGTCCATTCTTTCACATGTCGTATTGTTCAAAATAATAGCAGTACAATGTGACTATCCAGAATAATCCAGGTTTTTAGTATATTTTTTATTGCTACGTGGTAAACAAGTTACCAGTAGGTGCAGTAGATTCTCAGAAAAAAAAACAGGACCCAGCAATCATGATATGCACACTCTTAAGGCTGTGCTATTGGGCAATTAGTTAAAAGTGGTGTGTTCAAAAAAACAGCAGTGTGTGCTGTTGAATGTACAAACTCAAAACTATTTTGTACAAACGTTTTTGTTTCTAGGATTTAGCAATCCTGTGAATCACTAAACTAATATTTAGTTGTATGACCACAATTTTTTAAAAACTACTTCACATATGTGTGGCATGGAGTCAACCAACTTGTGGCACCTCTCAGTTGTCATTCCACTCCATTATTCTTTAACAACATTCCACCATTTATTTACATTTCTTGGTTATGCGTCAGAAACAGCATTTTTTATATCACCCCACAAGTTCTCGATTGGATTAAGGTCCGGGGATTGGACTGGCCACTCCATAACATTAATTTTTGTGGTTTGGAACCAAGACTTTGCTCATTTACTAGTGTGTTTGGGGTCAATGTCTTGTTGAAACAACCATTTAAAGGACATGTCCTCTTCAGCATAAGGCAACATGACCTCTTCAAGTATTTTGACATATGCAAACTGATAGGCCCAACACCATAGTAGGAGAAACATGCCCATATCATGATGCTTGAACCACCATTCTTCACTGTGTACTGTGGCTTGAATTCTGAGTTTGGGGGTCATCTTACAAACTGTCTGTGGCCCTTGGACCAAAAAAGAACAATTTTACTCTCATCAGTCCACAAAATGTTCCTCCATTTCTCTTTAGGCCAGTTGATGTGTTCTTTGGCAAATTGTAACCTCTTCTGCACATGCCTTTTTTTAACACAGGGACTTCACGGTGGATTCTTGAAAATAGATTAGCTTCACACAGACGTCTTCTAACTGTCACAGTACTTACAGGTAACTCCAGACTGTCTTTGATCATCCTGGAGTTGATCATTGGCTGAGCCTTTGCCATTCTGGTTATTCTTCGATCCATTCTCCGTTTTCTTCCACGTCTCTCTGGTTTTGCTCTCCATTTTGAGGCATTGGAGATCATTTTAACAGCCTACAATTTTTTGCACCTCGTGCACCTATAGGTTTTCTCCTCTCCAATCAACTTTTTAATCAAAGTTTTTCTGAACTTTGTCTTGAACGACCCATTTTCCTCAGGCTGGCTTCATCCTTAAATCGGAACCACCTGATTCATACCTGTTTTTTTCACAAAATTTATGACTTCAGTGATTGAATGCCACACTGCTATTTTTTTTTAAACACACCCCTTTTAACTAATTGCCCAATTGCACAGCCTTAAGAGCGTGCATATCATGAATGCTGGGTCTTGTTTGTTTTCTGAGAATCTACTGCTAATTTCTTGAACAATACTGTTATTTTGAATGATACTGTAAGCAAAAAACTGCCTACCGTATTGTTTAGTGGCCACTATTGATGTTGTTCGTCAAGCCAGCAAAAAGTGGTCCTCCACCCTCTGCTCCTTTCCAGCCTCGCGTTGGGTGCCAAATGTGGTGGCTTCTGCCATGTCTATGAAGAATCACTCTCAAAGTCTTGGGGTTTTGATTGCCAGAATTTTGAATTTATTATCAAGAGACAATAAACTGAGAAAACTATGCAGAACAGTCTGTCGTGTCTGTGTCGGTTCTCAATTTATACAGTGCTTCTGAAGACGTGCCCATGTTCAATACATTTCACACATAAGGTTCAGTTTATCAACTCTTTTACCTTTTTATGGCTGTGTCTCCAGCTTGCTTTTAGGATGTAGAATTTATTTTAATTGAAACGAGGAGGCCTAATCATATATTTTGTCTTATGTCAAAACAGGACATGCAACTTTACCATTTTCTAGATTATTTTAAGCCGTAAAGTAAGCAGCATATATTAATATCCCGTGCATGGCTTTAGCAGGCTTGTATAAATGATACTAAGTGGGGCAGACGGTGCCTGAGACTTCCCAAGCTCAAAAGCTTTTTTTACATTACCTTACGTGAACTTCATTCCACAGAGACGATATCGGTCTGCTTCAACTATGTTTCTGCATCAGGTCAGTGGAGTAGTGAATCAAATTAACCGAGTATAAATCAGTGTTGCCAACTTCTTTCAATGGAAAGTAGCTAAACCCTGCCTGAAAAGTCGCTAAATGTTGCTAGATGACGTCATATGCTAATTCGCATATTCATGACGTAAGTGCGTCATATTATCTTGCCCTTTCTGTGCTCATGAACTGCATTTTAAGGCAGTCAAAATTCTCAATAAAAGTTTTTTATTATTATATTTGAATGTTTCTGTTGTCCGACAACGGAATTAATATTATAATGACTGAAACGCGTCTATTAAGACTACATAATCAGCTCTCAAAGATGTTAATCTATGCACTAAAATCCTATTCACGACATTGTCTAATGAAATCACATACACATAAGATTAAGATAATGATTGTACTGTGATTTCGGCTATACTTGTATGTAAAATATAGTTAGAAGCAACAGAATATATTTTTTTAACTGAAAGTACTGCTCCTCTCTGCTTGTTGAACATAGCAGATGCAGAGAGAGAGAGGCGTGAGAAAGAGAGAGAGAGAGAAAGCTCGTGCGGCAGTACCGGAGAGTCTCAGAGACTAAATAAGGTCTGTCAAAAAAAGTCGCTAGATTTGTCGCTAGTCACTTTTTTGGAAAAAAGTCGTATGGGGGTCTGAAAAGTCGCTAAATCTAGCGACAAAGTCGCTAAGTTGGCAACACTGTTAAAAATCCTTTAGTTTAAATGTCCTCACATGAATAGCTTTTATATGGTTATATAGTGTTTGTTGTATTATGATTATTAAAATAGACGTGATCGTCTTTCCTCACCCGAATTGCTCCACAACTTGTGACACTCCCCTTCTCCATCATCACTTCCTAAATCTGGTGCTCTTACTTGGGGATTGGAAACCTGCACTGCGGTTTCTTCCCCTCCGAATGAGAGCTCAATGCTACAATGCTGTCTTCCTCTGGGGAGGTTAATGCTGTTAGCATTGATATAGAAAATATTGAAAGAGTTGCTCTCTCAACTCTTTCAAGGCTAATGTGACGGTTTGGTATGGAAGACAGGAGGTAAATGCAAGTTGCCAGAGTTTATTGTAATGAGATGAGATGGATGAAGGTTGTAGAGTGACACAGGGACCTCGATGGCAGCACAGACTGGTGAGTAGGTGGGTTGAGTGCGCTGGTAGAGATGACGGTGGTGGTAGATCCGTGAGAGGTGAAGATAATCCATGTGAGAGAGGAACAATCCAGAGACGACCGAACAAGAGACAAGCAAGAGCAGGAACATGAGAATCAGAACAGACACCTAACACGGAGGACCTCAAACAATGATCTGACAAACAAGAGACGAAAGACAGGGTGTTAAATAGGCAGTTGGAATGAGATGCACCTGCCGCTGATCGTCTGATCACCCACATGAAACAATCAACATGACGTAACATGAATACAGCTGGAGACGGTGCATTCATGAACTGTGACAGTACCCCTCCTCCTAAGGATGCCTCCTGGCGTCCCCAGAATCTCTTACCTGTCGATTGTAATCATCGATAAGGGAGTGATCCAGGATGTCCCTAGCAGGTACCCAACTTCTCTCCTCCGGACCGTAAGTCTCCCAGTCCACCAAGTACTGAAATCCGCGTCCCCTCCGTCTAGAGTCCAGAATGCGATTGACCGAATAGGGGGTCTCCCCATCTACGAGTCGCGGCGGGGGGGGACCGGGGTAGGTGGATTAATGGAAGAATGAAATACAGGCTTTATTTTGGATATGTGAAAGGCGGGATGAATTCTCCTGTAGCAGGATGGAGTTTAAGGCGGACTGCCACTGGACTAATGATTTTGGCGACAGTAAACGGGCCAATAAATTTGGGAGCCAACTTTTTAGATACGGAACGGAGAGGAATATTTTTGGTAGAAAGCCACACTCTTTGACCAACGACGTATATGGGAGGCCTTGACCGGTGGCGATCGGCTTTGGCCCTGGTGCGTGCCCCCACTTGGAGTAGAGTCTCGCGGGCTCTAGTCCAAATGCGGTGACACCTCTGGATGAAGGTGTGAACGGAGGGGACCGCAACTTCGGATTCCATTCTGGGAAAAATAGGTGGCTGGTAACCTACACTACACTCAAAAGTACACTCAGCCCGTAGCTGATACTGGTAAGGTATTGTAGGCGTACTCCACCATAGACAATTGTTGGCTCCAGGAGGAAGGATTCTTGGAGACCAAACATCGCATCACCCTTTCCAAACCTTGGTTGGCTCTCTTGGTTTGACCATTGCTCTGGGGGTGAAACCCTGAGGACAGACTTACAGTCGCTCCTAGTTGTCTACAGAATTCTCGCCAAAATTTTGACCCAAATTGGGGTCCCCTGTCAGAAACCACATCTATCGGGAGGCCATGTAAACGAAAGACGTGGTCTACGACGGTCAACGCTGAGGGTAATTTGGGCAAGGGAATAAAGTGGGCTGCCTTCGAGAACCGGTCCACCATGGTTAAAAACTACCGTGTTGCCCTGAGAGGGCGGGAGGGCGGTAATAAAATCTAGAGCGATGTGGGACCAGGGTCTCGAAGGAACCGGCAGCGGTTGGAGTAACCCATCGGGGCCGATTGGAAGTCTTACCAGTGGCACAAACCGAGCAACCCAAAACAAAACTGTGAATGTTGCGAGCCATAATTGGCCACCAGAATCGTTGCTTGAGAAAAAATCTAGTATGGTTAACCCCTGGATGGCAAGCTACATTAGAGCAATGTCCCCACTGGATAACGTTGGACCTAAATCCCTCCGGCACAAATAAGCGGTTCGGTGGGCACCCGGTTGGAGGCGTTACCCCTTCTAAGGCCGTTCTGACCTTCGATTCGATCTCCCATGTGAGAGTGGAGACCACTTATGTCTTAGGAAAAATACACTTGGGAGTGGACGGGCGTTCGGAATGGTCAAAAATACGTGACAAAGAATCGGGTTTGATATTTTTGAAACCCGGGCGGTACGAGATAGTAAAGTCAAAACGTCCGAAAAAAGTGCCCATCGAGCCTGCCTGGAGTTCAACCTTTTGGCGGTGCTAATGTACTCTAAATTCTTGTGGTCAGTCCATACTATAAAAGGAACCCCCGATCCTTCTAACCAGTGTCGCCATTCCTCCAATGCCATCTTAACTGCCAACAATTCTTGGTTATCAATATTGTAATTTCGTTCTGCAGGAGATAAACGATATGAAAAATACGCGCAAGGATGGACCTTCTCGTCTAAGGGAGAACGTTGTGATAACACCGCTCCTACCCCCACCTCCGACGCATCGACCTCCACCATAAACTGACATGTAGGGTCAGGGGTAATCAGAATAGGGGCTGAAATGAAACGGCTCTTCAGTTTGGCAAACACAGCCTCAGCTGTGTCTGACCACCAGAACGCAGTCTTGGCAGAGGTCAAGGTGGTCAGAGGTGCGGCTAGTTGGCTGAAGTTGCGAATAAAACGCCAATAGAAGTTAGCTAACCCCAGAAACCTCTGTAGGGCCTTACGGGAATCTGGACTTGGCCACTCTACCACAGCCTTAACTTTCTCGGGATCCATGCGTATTCCCTCAGTCGACACGATATACCCCAGAAATGGAATTGACTGTGCATGAAACTCGCATTTCTCTGCCTTGACAAAAAGCCCATTCTCTAGCAAACTCTGAAGCACTCGTCGGACGTGCTGCACATGTTCCTGGAGAGAAGAAGAAAAAATCAATATGTCGTCCAGGTAGACATAAATGAACTGATCAATTATATCTCGCAACACATCGTTGATGAGTGCCTGGAAGACCGCTGGGCAGTTGGAAAGCCCGAAGGGCATAACCAAATATTCAAAGTGCCCTCTGGGGGTGTTAAAAGCGGTCTTCCATTCATCCCCCTCCCTGATCCGAACCAAATGATACGCATTGCGTAAGTCCAGTTTTGTGAAAATTGATGCTCCCTGCAACCTCTCGAAGGCCAAAGACATCAACGGCAAAGGATAAGTATTCTTTACCGTGATGTTGTTCAGTCCCCGGTAATCAATACCAGGTCGCAGTGATCCGTTCTTCTTTCCCACAAAAAAGAATCCCGCCCCCGCAGGAGAAGAGGAAGGGTGGATGAACTTCGAAGCTAGAGAATCAGAAATATATTTCTCCTTAGCCTCCCTTTCCGGAACAGAAAATGAATATAATTTGCCTTTTAAGAGGAGACTTACCTAACAATAAATCTATGGCACAGTCGTAGGGACAATGCGGAGGAAGAGAAGCAGCACGAGACTTACTGAACACTTCCTTCAGATGGAGGTACTCCGCAGGCACGTTAGATAAATCCACCGCCTCCTCCTGTAACACAGACATAGACACAGACGGACAGGCAGACACTAAACAAGACTCATGACACTTTTTACACCAGGATAGAATGGAATTTGAGGACCAGTCTATTTTGGGGTTATGGAGGAGGAGCCAAGGGTGCCCAAGGACAATGGGTGCCAGGGGAGAGTCAAGGATGTGAAAGGAAATAGTCTCGGAGTGATTGCCAGATGTGATGAGTGTGATGTCTTCAGTGATGTGTGAGATGGTAGGGAGTTGCTGTCCATTGAGGGCGTGAACAGTGATGTGGTGCGGAAGGGGTATGAGGGGAATGTGGAGCTTGTGTGCCAATGTGCTGTCCATGAAATTACCCTCTGCCCCTGAGTCCAGTAGTACTTGACAGTGGTGGGTCTGTCCTGACCCCCTCAGTCTTACCTGGAGGAGCGTAGAGGATGTTGATGATGGTGATGAGGTCTTCTCGGCGGAGATCCCACCCAATAGTAGCACCATACATACTACCGGTTCTGGCCCTTTTACCGGACAGGTGTGGGCTTGATGTCCGGCTCCCCCGCAGTAGAGGGACAGGCCAAGGGACCTCCACCTCTCCTTCTCCTCCCGGGAAAGCCGAGCTCGCCCTACCTGCATGGGCTCGTGATCGTAGGAGGGGCTGGCCGCGTCCCCGCCGCTGAATCGTGCGTCTGCCGGTCCCCTCTCCATCCGTGTCAGATGTGCGTCAACCCGCAAGGCCAGCTTGATAAGTCCATTGAGAGATGTGGGGAGATCCAGGGCGTAGATCTCCTTCTGGACGCGGTCAGCCAGCCCATGCAGGAACATGTCCCACTGCACCTCCTCGTTCCAATGGCACTCCACCGCCAGGGTCCGGAACTCGATTGAATCTCGTGCTGGCGTAACTCCGCCAGCCTCCTGGCCGCCTCCCGTCCTGTGACAGCCCGATCGAAGACCCGTCTCATCTCGGCGGAGAGTGCCTGAAACGAGGCGCAGCATGGATCCTGGTTCTCCCACACCGCTGTCCCCCATAGTGCCGCCCTCCCAGAGAGTAGCATCAACACGAAGGCCACCTTGGCCCTTTCGCTAGCAAAGGTTCTGGGCTGTAGGGAAAAGTGCATGTCACAGCGGGTTAGAAATGCTCTACAGAAGTTAGGCTCACCCGAGTACGTCTCCGGGATAAGGAGACGTGGTTCCAGATGGGAGGGGGTCTCCGATGGTACTGGGAGAACATGCAGTGTGGGCGGCGCAGTGGGAGCTCGTAGTAGCTGGAACTGTTGAGTGAGCTCAGACACCTGCATCACCAAGGTTTGAACCGCGCGACCAGTGTCGCCAAGACTCCTCTCCTGGGAGTCCAGCCCATGCACAGGTGATTTTGTCTTATATTAAGTGTGAGGAGATATTTTGACTAGAAATTAGAAAAATACTCTTGGCAAGATTTGGGGTTTTTGCAGTGAGGTATAACTAAATAAAAGCGATCCATGTGCATACAGATGTATTGTAGCTGCGTTGTGTCACATGACAAGCATGACGCGTCGCCATGGAAACAATAAGGCGGTATACTCTAAAATAACGGTAGTCTAAAAAAAACTCACGCCGGGGGCTCAGCTAGAATATTTTAAACTCATGTGCGAAAGGGTTAATGTGTGTGGAGAGGGATGTTGTTTGCTCTCTTTGAAGTTTTATTGTTTTAATGCATGGTGTCTGTTTTGTGCGGGTTCCTGAGTATTTGCTGGCAATTCAGGAGTGAAGTGTCCAAATGAGGAGGGTCTGGCTGCAGACATGCTCTTAAAATGATTTATTGATTAATTAATTTAAAGACTGCAAGGGGACGTCACTTGTGGAAGTGCAGGTGTCTGAGAATTCAGGTGCATGTCTGGAGCCAGACCCTTCAAATTTGGACACTTCACTCCTGAATTGCCATTGACTTATTTCTCAATTTGATAACATTACATGCTGAACAACATTAAACAATAAAAATGAATATAAAACATACTTAAATACTGTATATACTCCTAAACCAGGTCTTTGTTTACAATGATGTTTTTGATTTAATATTTTTTCAAATGTTAGGAGTGCTATTGAAGTACTACTTTCCAAAGATATTTTCCAAGACGAGGACATAAGGACTGCAGTTAACTGCAACTCGAGAAAATTCGTCAAGATGAAGGAAACAACATTCGAAGCTGCCATCTCATACCAGTCCAGTTTTGGGGCGTTAAAAAAATGAAAGCATCTCCTTAGTGTGGACCAATCACCGTCACGGGTTACTCTATAAAGAATTTTGTATTTGTATTGCTTCTGCTTATATAAGCTTTGTAATTTCATGAAATAGACTTTTTGACAAAAAACATCTTTCTTTGGCACACTCGTCTTTGAATTATTTTACTGTTTGTTTTATAACAACTCGATTAGCAAATTTTTCTATTTATTTCCTCCAATAACATAATGGAATGAAAAAAGCAAAGCACCTTTTTTATTTACGCAGATCCAAAGTTTACCGAAAATCTTCAGGAATTTAATTCAGAAAATTCACATCTGATACGTGGAACGAGACAAAAACCCACAGAAACAATTAAATGCAACTGCTTGATATTTATTGAGTTCTACTTGCACATTAGTAAAGAAATTAGGGAGAATTAGTTAAAGGAGCAATTGACCAAAAAAATGAAAAATTGATTACAGACTTGCAGCCTTTCACTTCACAAGACATTACTTGATGGCACCCATTCACTGCAGAGGATCTCCATCAATAAGCAAATGATGTAAAGTTATATTTCTTCAGATCTGTTCTGATGAAGAACTAATCTTTATCTTGGATCGACTGCGGGTAAGCGATGTTTCAAAATTGTAATTTTTTGTTCAACTATTCCTTTAATGCAAGACAATAAGACATTTACAATTTTACATGAAACGTAAATGCTCGAGTGTATTTCTTCACACACACATAAGGCTTTTTAATATGACAGGGGCTGTCATTCCAGTTGCTCGAGGCTATAGCAGGAAGGAAAAAAGTCTATTATTGTTACAGTATAAGTATTCTGATCAAATGTAATGCTTCTTAAGGTAATACAGCCAATTCTATTCCTTTACCATTTCATAAACATTAGGTGAAGTTAAAATACAGTTCTACATTCGGCTGGTTATTGGATAAAAATAACAAAGATATAAATAGTGATGATATTTCATAAACATTTAAAACACTCACGTTGATAGTTCATCATAAGACAGTGCTCGTTTCTATTGGTATTGTCAGGTTGTGAAGGAGCCCATATCTCTTGGTCCAGTTTTGATCCATCACTCCAGAGCCATGTTCCCTCCTGTGAACAGAACACCATAAAGGACACTCCGTTTCCATCACACACCTACATGGCATTATTTGATATTCGTAAATATAAAAAAACGTTCACACCAACCATTTGGATCACAAGTTCACGATGTTAACGCATCAAAAACATGTTTGTGTTTCTCTATAGAAACCAGTAGACCTACCATGCCAAACATATCAGCTGTATCCTAATCTTACTTTTTATTCTATGACATAACTCAAAAACAACTACAATATACAAAAGAAAAATAAAAAGAATGGCCATTGACAAGTACGCTAAACAAATGTAAAACAAACATACTGAAACAGCGTCATAGCCTCCTATCCAGGCCTCAGTTGCAGCTTGAGTTTGATATTTAATCATGAACTGTACGAAGGTGTACTCCTCATAACTGTGTACAGAGGCCAGGTTCCCATCGTAGCCCAAACACTGTTTCTAAAGAGAGTAGGACATAAAAACTATTGTTAACTAACTGAAAATTTCAAGACTTAGAAATGAAGGAATCCCTATGATAAGATGGCATCTCATACCTCTGCGTCAATCCAGGAACGCTGAAAGTTAAAAAAGCGGAAGCATCTACCTTTATATGCAGACCATCCACTTTCACAGGTTTCTGTAAGAAAGATAAGTTAGTATTATTGCTGCCTTAAACCTTTAGTATTTTCATTAAACTGAGATCAGATTGATATTGTATGTATACGCACCTTGTCTGACCAGGGTACAGGTCCCTGTTTAAAATGTGTAAATAGCACAAAGAAATAAACAGAACAAAGATACAAATTA
This sequence comes from Carassius auratus, assembly GCF_003368295.1. Taxonomy (NCBI): domain Eukaryota; kingdom Metazoa; phylum Chordata; class Actinopteri; order Cypriniformes; family Cyprinidae; genus Carassius; species Carassius auratus. Next base: position 619,416 of record NW_020523543.1, read on the forward strand.
AACAATGTTTAAGTTTGTAATTGTCCAATTACAGAGACCATATAATCAAATGTAAAATAGCATTGCATAGTCTTCAAAAGAGTTGAATTCTTGTTAAAATTACAAAGTAATTTAGTGAAGGGCAGTGAGAGATTTTCTCTCATTAGATTTCATGGATTAAAATAAGGACATAGACAGCAGCTGCTAAATTAGGCGCAGTCACTTTAAAACACAATGCATCCAAATTCTTTCTCAACTGTTTACATTCACTTAAGTGGTAACCGACCGCCAAGACAGGTACAACATAATATTTTATGCATTTGTCCGTTCAAGAGCAAGAAGAGGCAAAACTCAATTTGGTGTTGAAGGGCTGAGATGTGGCTCTCTGTGTGCACAGAACACAGCGCACTGATGCTGAATTAAGCTTTTCACCTCTTTTTGTGTTTGTATGTTAATGTTTTTGTTCACTCAGGTGCAGACGGAGAACTCAGTTCGGTGTTTGAGCTCTGTCCACATCCGTGGGTCCCTATGATCATCACCATCTTTCACCCCACCAGTGACGACCCTGCTTTTGTCACTACAACTAGACAGAACAAATGTAACACACTAAAATATCTCACCATCGCTTCTGCAATTAAGAGGTGCTGTCTCTGAAATAATAAAAGAAAAATAATATATATATATATTAAACATTTTAATAATCAGATTACAATTTTAGAGCAAAAGAGCAGAACAAATGTAACACACTAAAAGACAGCATCAATATCTTACCATTGCTTGTGCCATTAAGAGGTGTTGCCTCTGAAATAATCAAAGAAAAATTATGTGTGTGTGTGTGTGTGTATTAAAAATTGTAATAATCAGATTACAATTTTATGTCTAAGTCCAAACTAACAGTCTGTGGGATTTGAGGTAAACTGCATAAATTAAAAACTGGGCCACATACACTTCACAATAATTACCTGAAGCATCCAGAGCAAAAGAGCAGAACAAATGTAACACACTAAAAGACAGCATCAATATCTTACCATTGCTTGTGCCATTAAGAGGTGTTGCCTCTGAAATAATCAAAGAAAAATTGTGTGTGTGTGTGTGTGTGTGTATTAAAAATTTTAATAATCAGATTACAATTTTATGTCTAAATCCAAACGAACAGTCTGTGGGATTTGAGGTAAACCACATGAATAGAAAACTGGGCCACATACACTTCACAACAATTACCTGAAGCATCCAGAGCAAAGAGCAGAAAGAAAGACAGACAAAGAGGCCAGACTGCCATTGTTCCTGAAATCAACCAGTACTACTGCACACCTGACAAAACATGAAGACAGAACAGTTTTTATTCATTATTAACCTGTTCTCAATATCCACATTCCAATATTGCCAGCTGTACAAGAGCCCTGTGCATCACTATGAAGAGGAGATATATATATATATATATATATATATATATATATATATATATATATATATATATATATATATATAAGCATTTCAAATTATCCATTGACTCGAGCCACACTTTTATGAAACAGTAAAGTGTAAAGTTTTGAACGGCTGAAAAACCTCACCCTCTATGAAGTTAGTCACGTCCAAGTCGTCTGTAGCTCTCTGCAGAACAACAAATGCTTGACTCTTCAAAACCAGATCATGACTCCCCTCTTTTTATTTGGTTCATACACAGAGGAGACTGCTGTCTGATTGGTTCCTGTCTCCAAAACCCACAACAAATCCTTATCTTACACCTAATCCCACACAGGAAAACCAGGAAAGTTATGATAAGAAATGAGATTCAGCACCACACATTACATAACCTAAAATCAATACAAACATTTGCTTGACTTGGTTATTTCATACATTAAAAAAATATATATAAATTTAGACTATGTATATCTATATAAGCGAGTATAGAGTAGGAATATAGAATGTGACAAATAGAAATATAGACTATGTATATTTGTACATGGAAATGTACAGTATTAACAATAAAAAACAAATAGTGCAGTAATGTGCAAATTGAGTTCAACTACGTGATAACAAAAGCAACAGTAATAGTAACAGATTTGAGATGAGGCTATATGAGTAATCTTTAATGTAATCAATAATCTTTACTTACTATCCTAATGATTTTTGGCATAAAAGAAAAATCTATAATTTTGAATGTTTTTTTTTAGCTATTGCTACAAATATACCCTTAAGAATTAAGGTTTTGTGCTCCAGGGTCACAAATTATGGATCTGCTATTTAAAATGCTGCTTTTTCATCTGAGATAACATTTTAAAATGTATCTCCTCCAAGAGCTCAATCTACAACAACCAAACTCAGGTTGGAATTATTTTTTCTAACTAGTCGAAATTTTCGTTAACAATTTTCGTTAACCAGATGATTATAACTATTAAGGGAGTTGACACTTTTGTACATTAAGACTTATAGTGTGTTTAAGCTGTCTATCACTAGCAAAGCTTAATGATCATCCTAGGATAACATGCTAAGTCATGCTAGCAAACATGTTAATCATGCTAAAAACCATAGATACGTACGAGTTAGATGCCCAAGACGGGGACACGAATAAGTGTCTGGATCAGTCGAATGTGGCATCTACCTATACATATCTATGGTAACAACATGTTAGCAATGTGTTAAATCATGCTATAAAAATGCTAATGACATGCTAACAAAACATTAATTATGCTAGGAACATGATTAACAATATGTTGATCATGCTAGAAACATGCTAGCAATATGTTAATTTTAGAAACATGTTATTCATGTTAACTTCTTAATCGTGCCAAAACGTGCTAATCATGCAAATAATGTGTTAAATCATGCTAGTATCATGCTAACAACATCTTAACTTTCAAACTTCAGCATTGGCAACTGCTTCAAACTTTCACACAATGTTTTTTTTAATCTAATTTCAAAGTTTGTTTGCAATCTTGACTCATCTAGTTAGGTTTAGCAATGTATTATGCACAAACATGAGCAATGTGGAATCAATGTTTGTACATGACCCAGTCAAACTCTCATCAAACTCTCTGAAGAAACACTGAAAAAGTAAACGGTGTTGAAAAGCAAATTGATGCAGATGTCTCACACATCCTGATTTTGCGGAGTTAGATGTATTTCTAGGTCAAGTTAGCTTAAACGCAGTACATGTAGGAAGGGCTTTAATATAATATAATATAATATAATATAATATAATATAATAAATAGAAAAAAGAAAACTGAAAAAAAAACTGAATAGAGCAAGCTAGCGTTAGAGGACTTTTTTTAAAAAAATAATTGTATAATAAATAAAAAGAAAATAGAATACAAAAAGATTAGTTTTTTTTAGATCTAAACTTTCAAACTTCAGCATAGGCAACTGCTTCAAACTTTCAGACAAGGCTTTTTTTTTATATCAACCTTCAAAGTTCATTTGCAAACTTGACTCATCTAGTTAGTTTTAACAATGCATCATGCTCAAACATGAGCAATGTTGAATCACGGTCTACATGACCCAGTTTATCAAGCTTATATTGAAATCCTCCTACTTTTTTCTTTGAAAAATTTGGTAACACTTTATTTTACGGTTATATCTATTAGTTGCTTATTAGCATGTATATTACTAGAATATTAGTCATGTATTAGTGCTAATTAAGCACATATTAATGCCTTATTCTACATTCCTAATCCTACCCTAATCCTACTAATTAGCAGAAAATTAAGAGTTAATTGAGAGAAAGTCATAGCTATTAGTAATAAGCAACTAATAGATGTAACCATAAAATAAAGTGTTAACAAAAATGTTTATGATTGTTTTGTGCAGTTTATACAATTATTGATTTATTTATACTACATTTTTCAAGGCACACCCCCAACTGCTCCCCGGGTACCACAGGAAAAATGTTAAAAAGAGTTAAAATGGAGTTAAATTCAACAAGAAATAGATTAATACAAAGGAGATTTAAACCAGATTAATTTCTTTATTTTATGTGTAAAATTCACAGTTTATCCACAAGCAAAACTGGCTTGAATCTCCTTTGTATTCATATTTGTCTGGCTGAATTTAACTCTCAATTTAACTCCCTGAGGCTTATAAATAACAACAACAAATGCACTTGTTTGATACATTATTATTACATGAATATTATCATTATTTAAATATATTTGAGCCTTTTTTCTGAGTATATACTCTCATACCATGATGTAACTCCACAACCCTACCTAGTACTGTTTTCCTCCATGTTTGCAATATCTCTACAAAGGAGATGTAGTGCAGCTGCTAGAAGATTTCACCTTTGGAGAAGATTTAACACTCGAAAACTCAAAGTATTACAACTTAAACTTTAAGATGAACAATAATTATAATGGCTGACTAATATATATATATCACGTCCCTTGCTTGCAGTCAGACTGAATCTGATCGTGGTTGGGAAAGGGACATCGAGGCTGTCATTGTCTGAGTTGCACAGATAGGATGAAGAATACTTGATGAAGCCTCTGAGCCACACAATCTTGAACAAGAGCAGGAGAACGTGTGGGACAATCAGGCTGTTACTGTGTCTACTCTCCATGATCACCATTACCTGTAAAACATTTTATATCCCATGTTGTTAGCTTTCCATTTCATGCCAAATTCAATTTCATATCTTAATAAAGTGAAATTAAGTGACTGTTACGAATGCATACAGGAAACTATCCAAAATTGGATCCAAAGATCCAATTGCAGTGTTTTAATGGGGTAATCCAAAAGCAAATCCAAAACAGGCAGGTGGTCAAAAACATCGAAAGCAGTCCAAAATACAAGAAACATGAAAAACACAATAGATACAAGAAAGCCAGGTGATGGAAAACAAGAACTCCATGAAACAGATAGAAACAGACCGGTTTATATAGACAGGTGAAAACTATTAAATTGGAGACAGCTGAGTGCAATTAACAGGTGTGAAATTAACAGTGATGAAGGGACAAGGCTTTGTGGGAAATGTAGTGCCTGCAGTGGGGTGCCTATGGGGAAGTGAGACCACTAGTGGACACCCAGGGAAACACAAACCAGACACTGTGACAGTGACGTGAACTTCCGGTTTAGCGTCTGCCATATGAGGCCACATAAGTTGGCAAATCCGGCCTTTGAATTCTGTTTTAAAACCTGATACAGTGTTATTTTTACACCATGTGTATTTGTAAGAGACTCTTGACGATTATTGCAATCTTATTTGAGTTCCAACGATGACTAAATAGCCCAAACGACAAAATAAGACCGATTCAGCTGCTACCGGCACTTTGTCTCTGGAAATGACTAAGTTTGATCAAAAAACGTTCTATACCTGTGCCAATTATTATTACTATTAGCAGGCTTGAAAGTTAAATTCATGCAAATCTGATGCTTACGCCATTGAAATTCAAGGCAAAATTCCTCTGGTACAAGAAGAAGTGTACTACATTTTCATCTCTGAAAGAAGACCTCAAATTCCAGAGTAGGCGCTTAATGAGTCTAGAAACCGCTACCTCAGAATGGATGACCAGTCTTAACTCACTCGAGCCAACAGTTGTTTCTAATCAAAAAAGATCACTTTACTGCAAGTCAAATGCCTGGACTAAGAATGTCATTGCTGCAGATCCAATCTTCGCCTAGTGGAATTCTGGAAGGTCTGGAAGGCCCACAGCCAACAAAGTTCATGGCTAATGCTCTGGCAGAGATATTTGATCTATCTACCTGAACCTCCACTCCTTGCTTGTGCTCATTGTACACTTGTGCCGAAACCTGCAGAAGGTAGCAGTCCAAGAACCTTCGTTTTCTGTTTCCAGTGCTATGACGTTGAGAAGGATATTTGATGAAACTAAGCCAGGGTGGGAAGCTTAAGTTAAGAGACAAAAAGTCTGCCCGGACTTTCTGCGTGAGATTGCCAAGAAGCATGCCGCTTACTATGAGGTGAAACATCTTCTAAGGTCCATGCCAGATATTAAGTACGGTCTAAAGCAGTGGTCGGCAACAGGCAGCCCGTGGGCCAAAAATGGCCCTCCAGCAATAATATCAGGCCTGTGCCCACAGCCAGATTATTTTGATAGCAGCCGGTTCTGAAATAGATCTGTCATGACAGAAACAGTTACTCACAATCAGAGTATGTGGGTGGAGTGGATTTTTGTTGGAGCATCGTGGTTTTCACATAGGTGTAAATCCACTGAGGTGACATATTGATCCAAGATGGCGCCGAGCATGGCTCCGTGTTGCCAGCTCAAAGTAAACTTTGCAGTGTTTTGTTTGTTTTACTGTTTTTTTTTTCCTTCTTTTTTTCACTTTTGAATTGCAGCAGCCTTTGTAGTGCTGCGGTGATGCAATTAGCCATCAAATGCAGATTAGTAGGATGTGTTCTGAATTGGGATAGTCTTTATCGCGCTGCTGTGTCGGCCTTCAAATGCAGCCTTCAAAGGGCGTAGCCCATGAAATGAACTATTGATCGTATTAGAAAAGTAATAAACCACCCATTACAATCTGGTTCAAATTTCATTAGAATCGAACCGTTTACTTGAACATTTTCAGTCCAACTGAGCCATCAATCTGATTACAAACAGATTATTTTGGATGTAAACCTCACACTGACCACATAACATCAAATTTGTCACAGTGCCAGCTGAAAGTGATAAGCAATAAATCATATAATACAGTTTTTGTAAAGATTCTTTAACCTTACGGAATAAATGCTAATTGTTTTTAATTACTCCATGTTGTAATCATGATCCTGCCTTTGGTGATTGGCCCCACTATTTGTGTCTTGCAGCTATATTAGGTGTGTTCAATGAGTGGTCCACTTGCAGTCTAGGTCAGAGTTGAAAACGGAACTGTCAATTCATTTTTTTAGCGTAAATAGTTTGAGGTTGATCACTCATTGTCCAAATTGCACAACATATAACTTAAATGGCACAAAAAAAAAACTGATTTTCTGTTTGTGAATGACACTGAATATGTGTTGTGTATGAATTTGAATTAACAATTAATAGTGTTTATTGTTGTATTCTGAAAATAAATATTTATGAATATGAATGAACTCTTATTAATTATAATTGTTTTCAGTGAGGTACCATGGGTCTGATGCCCATTCCAACTTAAACAGTAAATTTTCATCATTTCATTTCAAAGAACTAATAAATTTCTACCTTCTATTCAAATTTCATGTAAATATATGATAAAATGAAAGTGAAAGTCATAAATACTAACAGGCAGAAATACTGTCCATTAAACTAATGATGAGTTGCCCATGCTGGAAATATGTTACAAGAAAAAATGTGTGAATAGTAAGCATTTTCGGTCACATGTGTAACCCATCTTGTCTGTCTGCGTTGTGTTCTGGGTTGTTCTCAAGTAGACACAGGGGCACTGGCTGTCTACATACATTTGTAATCAAAACAAATACAAAAGAAAAATATCACAGATATTCCCAATAGAAAAACACATTGTAAATTCCCCTTAGTCATTCATTAATTCCATTAGATAAACCACACATATATTCATTCATTCATCTAGAACAAATATACACAAAATCACAAAAAAAACATACCTGCGGTCATAAACAATATGGCAATGAGTGTTGCGTGACATCAGATTAGCATCTAAAAAAAAATAGCATCATGTCAATACAATGTTAATGGCCTGCCGAACAGCTAGCTCACCACGTGCTGCAGCAGCTACCGAACTGCATTTAACATATAAAAGACACAATATCGCGGCTCGTAGTTCATTAAGACTACTGCAAGATTCACTCATCATCATAGACACTCTTACACAGTGATAAGTCAACAAATAAGTGATAATAGCAACTTATATCCGTTTTATTATCGGAGCAACCTGACGTGAACTCACCTGTCAAATCCAGCATTGCTCTGCGGTCAACCTTGCGCGGCGTCTGATGACGTCACACGCACGCACTGCACTAACCTGACGGGCCTGCAGAATGAACTCAAAACGAAACTCCCAGTAATACAAAAAGAAATATTTTTGGTGGAATTCAATTCAACAAATAAACCTGCTACATTCACCCCCCCTGAATTCCACTTAAATAACGACACCCCTGAATTCTATAATAGCACCAAAAATGCATTAATGTAAACACACTCGTACCCAGACCAAATAACAATGAAATCTAATCCCAAAGTTCAGTAAAAACTATCCGTAAAACAGATCAAGAGAAAAAAGAAGGTTGATCAGGCCCTCATCTTCTCAGGAACATAAAGGTGCAGACTACATCCCCAAACATCTGGTCCCCTAGCTTGAAAACCCCCACAGTACGGTTTCACATTCAAGGAAGCGAAAAAAAAAAAAACCCAGTTTGAAAGGAGAAAAACATAACGGTGTGCATTCTAAATCAAACTTTCTGAGGCAAAGAGAGGCCCCATATAACAGGTCTCTGAACCATACTCTCAATAAGCCTATTGACAGACCAAACCACCCTCCCAGTTCTAGTTACGACCCTGCCTTGAATTCTGTTATCAACTACACCAGTCTGAGTCACAGTAGAGTCAGCAGGTGAGCAGGCTTGAGTGGGGGTTGAATCAGTCGGAGACGTATCAACATCAGTAGGTGCATTTGACTGAACAAGGTCTGGGTCAGACAGAGTCACTTTAGATGAACTGGCCATGAGCGTGAGACTCATCCTCAAGTTCAGGAATAGAAACTTCTTCATCTGCTGAAGCCTCAGCAGCTCGATCTGGGTCTGACAGAACCCATGAGGACGTCCGTGCCAAGGAAGACTCTCACTCCAGATTGCTCAGGCTATCCACATCTCCGCAGACACTTGTGCCTTCAACTTCTGATGAGCTGACAAAAGACTGATTCTCCAGGGTGTCTTGGATAGGAAGGAAGCTCACGTCAAGCAAAAGGTTCCTGTGCACAACCTTGCTCTGGCCAGAGGCATCACTGATCTTGTAGATGTGAGTCTTGGGGTTCCGCTCCACTACCGTATACACTGCAGGTTCCCACTTGTCGGCCAACTTCTTTTTTCCTTTCTCTCCCTTGTTCGCGAGCAGCACTCGGGCTCCGACATGTAAGGAAACTCCTCTGACCTTTTTATTGTACTGACGAGCCTGCTGTTCCTGCTCTTTAGGGGCATGCTGCTGGGCGATGTTGGCTGCCTCAGACAGGTAAGATAGCAGGGTCCTTGAGTAGCTGCTGAAGTCTGTCACAGTGAGATCATGCAGAACAGACTGAAAGACAACAACTGGGAGCCTCGGAACGCGGCCAAACATTAAGTGGAAGGGTGCATAGCCGGTTGTTTCGTGAGCAGTTGCATTGTATGCAAATGTCAGCGTCTGGATCTGCTGTGGCCATTCTTGCTTGGCTCTCAGAGGAAGCCTCCGTATCATGTTGCCCAGTGTGCGGTTAAAGCGCTCTGTGCCCCCGTTGCCCATTGGGTGATATGCTGTTGTATGAGACTTTGCCACCCCAAACAGCTGCAGCAACTCGGACACCAGCTCACTCTCAAAACTAGGGCCCTGGTCAGAGTGGATGTGCTCAGGGAACCCGTAGACACAAAATACACGATCCCATAACTTTCTGGCCACTTGCTTGGCAGTCTGGTTCCTGCAAGGAAAGGCAAAAGCCAGTTTCGTAAAGTGGTCAGTCGCCACCAGCACATTAACAGAGTTCTTGTTCTTATCCTCTGCTGACCAAAAATCAATGCAGACCAGTTCCACTGCAGCGGAAGTTTTAATACTTTCCAAGGGGTCTCATGCTGAGGGCTCCGGGGATTTTGCAAGTACACACCTCTCACAGCATCGCACATGCTCTCTCGTATCTCTCTCCATACTGGGCCAGAAGAAGCGCTGTCTCGCCAGATGGAGCGTCCTTGCCTGTCCTTGATGCCCTGCAAAGTCATGAACTCCCTTCAAGGCATCACCCCTCAAACTGGCTGGCAGTAGCAACTGGAATCTTTTCATCCTACTCACAGGGTCCCTCGTTTCTCGATACAAGACACCATTCCGAATGACTAGCCTCTCCCAGTGTTTCAGTAATGCCAACAAACTGGGGCCCATACTGTGCCTTTCTCGTCTGGATGGCCGACGTCTGCGGACCACAAACAGGAGAACCGAAGATATAGTGGGATCCTGAAGCTGCTTATCTTCCAATTCGCGCAGAGTGAGTGAGGGCAGGGTACACTGGCCTGCAGATTGCAGCTGTTGGACATGTTGGCCAAGACAAAGAGCCCTGTTCTCCACACCACTCCTCCAGGAACTGTGAGAGGCTAGAGCAGCTTTGACTTCAGCTGCACTGTAGGAGCCTGCAGTGTCATGTGGTGGCTCATGCTGTTGAACCGCTTGGTGGTGTTGGACGCCCAGTCTGAATGTCTGTTGCTCCTCCTCAGCTTCTGCACCTTCAGCCTCCTGCACTAGGCTACCATATGGCTCTTGGGTCAGACGCCTGCTAACTGAAGTGGTAAAGGGATCTCGACTGAGTGCGTCTGCTACAACATTTTTTGGGCCTGGGATGTATTTCAGGTCGAAGTTGTATGAAGACAGTTTGGCTACTCATCTCTGTTCATATGCATCGAGCTTGGGCTTGGTCATGATGTGGGTCAGCGGGTTGTTGTCTGTCCACACGGTAAAGTTATGTCCCTTCAGCCAGTGACTGAACTTCTCAGAGACGCTCCATTTCAGTGCCATAAACTCAAGACGATGAGCGGGATATCTTTGCTGTGACTTGCTGAGGGTCTTACTGGCAAAAGCAATGGGGCGAGCCTTGTCCTCCCCTACTGGCAATTGTGACAACATAGCCCCAAGCCCGTCCAGGGATGCATCAACGGACAGGATGAATGGTCTGGAGAAATCAGGATGGGCCAATACAGCACAGTTGAGCAGATCTGTCTTGAGCTTCTGGAAAGCTTTTTCGCATTCAGGGGTCCAATCTGCCGCAGTCAGCTTCCTGTACATACCCGCACCTACTCCACTCCTACCAGTCCGGCCTCTCCTCTTCTGGCCTGCCGTCAGGGCAAACAGGGGCTTGGCAATGGCTGAGCATCCAGGGATGAAAGACTGGTAGAAGAACACCATGCCAAGAAAAGACTTCAGCCTCTTTACAGATGGAGTACGACCATCCTTCTCCATCAGAGCCTCCTTTGGCATCTTGCAGATGGCATCAACCTTGGTGGGATCCACTGCAACCCCACTTTGGTCGATGACGTGACCAAGGAACCTCACTGACCTCATAAGAAGGTGGCATTTCTTGGGGCTCAGCTTGAGGTTGTTGTCTCTGAGCTTACTGAAGACCACATGGAGCCTGTTCAGTGCTTCCTCTTCAGTGGGCGCAAAGACAAGTAGGTCGTCTAAGTAGCAGAGAAGGCTTGTGAAGTTAAGGCTTCCAAAGATGCTCAGCATCATACACATGAACGATGCTGGGCTGTTACAAAGCCCCTGCGGCATCCATTTGTACTCGTACAACAGGTGTCGTGAAGGCTGTATACTTCTTGTGGTCTTCACACATCGGAACATTATAGAAGCCTGAGGTCAGATCCATTGTACTGAAAACAGCATTACCTCCCAGTGCTGTTAGAAAGTCGGCCTGATGAGACAGTGGGTGAGCATCTTTTAAAGTCCGTGCATTCAGCCACCTGAAGTCTGTGCAGATTCTGAGCCCAACATCTTTCTTCCACACCATGAGGAGAGGGGATGCATACTCACTGATGGACTTGCGGATGATCCCCCTCTCCTCCATGTCTGAGAGCACGCATCGTAGCTGTTGGTAATATGCAGGAGTGACTCTCCTATATGGCATGCAAAATGGGCGATCATCTGCGAATGCTGTGCACAAACTCTCTCGCCTCGCCACAATCAAGTGAGTGTCTGGAGATGTCGTCATACTCTCCAACCAGTTCGACAAGACGTTTCTTCGCCCAAAAGCTAGCCTGGCATGAGTCAATGTCCAAATCGCTCAACCCCAGGTTGGACAGGCGTTCTTTGAGGTCAGCATCCGTGGCAGCTGAAACTTTAACACTCTATGGCTCCAAGGCCTTTATCTCACACTGACCTTGCTGAACATTGAAGTCCTCCACAGCAAGACACGGGAACACATCAGCGATGATGGCATTACGTCTCAATGTGATTGGCTTCGGCGAAATGTTTGTCATCTTCAAGGGCACCCACCTGTCAGCCCACATCGCAGTAATGACACGACCCACAAGGACATCCCGTGAACTTGACCTGGAATCACATGGCTCCACAATGACTGTGCTGCCTGGAGACATCAGGACCTTGCTGGACAGCCTACCCCACACCAGGTGTTCATGCTGCGGTTCCAGTGTGAAAGCATGAGGCAGCTTAAAAGGGCCGATCTTGTCTGGGACATCCTCACTCTTCCATCTTGTGGTGCAGGACAGCATATCAAGGAACTGGTCACAGTCTGACGGTACTTTCTTGCCTCCAGCTGATATGAGTCTCCAGTAGTTTTCATCGCTCTTCATGGTACGTGCGAGGTGCTTGAGGACATTTGAACATCACGCTGGCCCGGCACAAGCAGAACAGGAACAGCGCACTTCACTCCATACACAGACAGCGTCAAGTCATAAACACCTTTGGGACGTGTCTGTTTTCTCCACAACCGACAAGCACAATTCTTTCGGCTGATTCAGGCTCTTTAAGAAGGACTCCCGCCGTCTTGAGTAATGCTTCAGCCCCCTCACTCATTGTACAAGCCATGGATCCTGAGTCAATCATGCCCTTCAGCTCCACCTTGTCATTAACCACAACCTGGACATAGAATAATTCACTGAAAGCTGGCACCTCAGCAGACACTTGAACCAAGACCTTAAGACCTTCTGGTACGGCTGAACAGGCATTAACGTAAAGTAGCTCCAAGTCCTCGTCTCCAATGAGGGTTTCGTGTTGATCCCCCACACTGCCCCTCTCCAAGTGTGGGCTCTCTACTTTCCTGCCAGCGGCCCTCGTCTGGCATTAGCCTGGCCCACCCGCTTCCGTCCATACTTGTCACAGTCCTTCTTCCAGTGACCAGGAGCAAAACATGAGAGACACAGGTTTTCTCTCCTGCAATGTGTGAGCGTGGAATGTCTGACATCATCACAGACTCTACAACTCCTCCTCTGAAAGGGCATTGGAGCATATGATGGCTCTTGTGCAGGGGCTTGGACATTCTGACGCACCACCAAGTGATCTAAAGGACTGATCAGTGCATTCATGCTATTCACACCAACAGCTGCGGCAGTGGCTGTAGTGGCGTGACTGGACTGGGGAGCTTGAAAGAATGCTGGTGACTGTGCATGTTGTGAAACAGACTGTGCATGGGATGGTTGAGGCAAGTGAACAGCTGGGGAATTGGGCACAAACTGTTCTGCTAAAGGCGAAAGCTGTGATGTTGGCGTCTGAACTGATGCGTTAGCAAACATAGTGGCTTGAGGCGGAACGAACCCCTGGGAAAAAGGCAGCTGAAACTGGGGCTCTGCTGGTGCTAGTTGAGACAGCTTTGGCTCTTGTGACATGGCTGACTGGGTGTGTGTCTCTGTGGAGTATGAGAACTGGTCAGCGTGCGCATCCTGAGTTCCCTCTGGTAGGCGTCAATGCGTTCCTGGACCTCGCTCGTGGTCCATTCCTCGGCCACCTTGAAGCTGAGTCTGTTAGAGAGTATGGGGTCTGGGCAAAACTTGATAAACATCATGCATACCTTCCGTCCCGTATCTTCAACACTTCGTATCTGTCTCTTTAGGCACTCGTCAGCGATATCAATGGCATTATTCAACCTGATCCAGTAGTCCATCACCCCTTCGTCTCGCAGTGGCCTGGTGTTATAAAAGTCAGCCATTGGCATGGATGAGTAGGTCAACTCACTAAAGTGTTGTTTCAGTATGTCAAAGACAAAGTCGGGAGTAGCGTGAGTGGAGTGATGTCGTAGGGTAACCCGTACTACATCTCTAGCCTTCCCCCTTAGCTTAGCTAGTATCTCCTGTAGCTGCTGGTGTACTGGAACATTACTCTTACGAAAATATGCCCCTACCATTTCCACCCACTCCTGGACAGAACACTTATCACTGCTATCACCCCTATAAATAGGAGGCTCCTTAGCATCAGATTGAATTACTAGCCTAACACCGGACAAATTAAACTCCGTTGGTTGCTGTTCAGGCTGTGAACCCCCCTTTTTTTACAGAGGTGTCATGTGCTGTTACATCCTTATTACGTTGCAGCTGGTCTGCAATAGACTGGCCAATTTGTCTTGCTAACTCTGTAATAAGGGCTCTTACATCATCACTAGAGGCTGATTGGGTACGCTGCTTACTTGGGGAAAGACTGGGGGAAAACTGGACACGACTGGAACACGCCCTGGGCGTTCTCAACCCTCCCACATCAGGCGACTGAACCTCGTCCTCGAATAACCTCCCCCTCCCAAACCCCACAGTAGCATACTCATCCCGATCAGAAACACCCATACCCACTGGTGTATTTACTGAGTCCATTGTGCAACACTTGGGTGAAACAATGCAGTCCCCATGGTGATCGAAGTGGCGTCGATACTCGAAGAATCCAGAAGGTCACGGCACCAATGTAACCCGTCTTGTCTGTCTGCGTTGTGTTCTGGGTTGTTCTCAAGTAGACACAGGGGCACTGGCTGTCACAATGTAGTTTATTATCTGCGGTCATAAACAATATGGCAATGAGTGTTGCGTGACATCAGATTAGCATCTCAGTCAAATCCAGCATTGCTCTGACTGTATTCACATAAATCACATTTAACCTCTTTTCATAAAGAAAAACTACATACATTTGTAATCAAAACAAATACAAAAGAAAAATATCACAGATATTGCCAATAGAAAAACACATTGTAAATTCCCCTTAGTCATTCATTAATTCCATTAGATAAACCACACATATATTCATTCATTCATCTAGAACAAATATGCACAAAATCACAAAAAAAACATACCTGCGGTCATAAACAATATGGCAATGAGTGTTGCGTGACATCAGATTAGCATCTAAAAAAATAGCATCATGTCAATACAATGTTAATGGCCTGCCGAACAGCTAGCTCACCATGTGCTGCAGCAGCTACCGAACTGCATTTAACATATAAAAGACACAATATCGCCGCTCGTAGTTCATTAAGACTACTGCAAGATTCACTCATCATCATAGACACTCTTACACAGTGATAAGTCAACAAATAAGTGATAATAGCAACTTATATCCGTTTTATTATCGGAGAAACCTGACGTGAACTCACCTCAGTCAAATCCAGCATTGCTCTGAGGTCAACCTTGCGTGGCGTCTGATGACGTAACACGCACGCACTGCACTAACCCGACGCGCAGGCAGAATGAACTCAAAACGAAACTCCCAGTAATACAAAAAGAAATATTTTTGGTGGAATTCATAAGTATACAAATAAACCTGCTACACATGACTTCAATTGTAATTAATGTATCCACCTTTTTGCTCAATGCGGAAGTAAGCCTATGGGTGAGACTTCTGTTTCTTTAGCTGCTAAAGGTTAATAACGGGGAGAGTAACAACATGCTGTAAATGGTAAAACTGTTTGCAGTGCAAACCAGTGTGTTCTTAAGATAACACATTCAAATAATATGATAGGATACATCAATTGTCAATATCAAGCAGAATAATCAACTGTTAGC
This sequence comes from Carassius auratus, assembly GCF_003368295.1. Classification (NCBI taxonomy): domain Eukaryota; kingdom Metazoa; phylum Chordata; class Actinopteri; order Cypriniformes; family Cyprinidae; genus Carassius; species Carassius auratus. The sequence continues at coordinate 635,006 of NW_020523543.1, forward strand.
TGGATGCAAATGAGACCTCAAGTTTTACCCAAATAAATTACAAATAGCGGCGCCCATTTTTAGGTAAGGAAAAAGGTGGATACTATTTTACTATATTCCCTGTTATAAAAAATATCCTAACTTTCACAATCCTCAACTGATCTTCACAATCCAGGTGTTTGAAAATGTTGTCATCATTCCTACAGTACATATCAGATTCATTATAATAACGAGTCATAAACACATCCACGGCTGTAAATCCCAGTTTAGTTAGAAAGGTAAGGGACCACTGAACAACATCTCATGGAGCACATTTAGTCCAACGAAGCAATACACTCCTGAACAAAATCTTAAGACCAGGGGATGCTTGCAAATTTTACACATTTCGCACTAGTGGATCATAACCGGGTTGTAAGTGCTGCTTCAAAATGCCAAAAGAAGAAACAGGAGCAAGAGATAAAAAATAGAGAGTAGGCAATTTATTGAAAACTGCATTTAAGGTCAAACAGGCTGTTCATCAGCTGATCAAAAGTTTAAGACCATAGCCATAAAAAGGTCAAATCTGCACAAAAATATGGCTTTCATGTCATTGTTTTTCAAGCAGTCATACTGTCAAGATCTCCTGATGGCAAAGGCAAAAAGGCTTTCTCTTTTTGAACGTGGCAGGATTGTTGAGCTGCACAAGCAAGGTCTCACACAACGCGCCATCGCTGCCGAGGTTGGACGCAGTAAGACAGTAATTTTACATTTCTTAAAAAATCCTGAGAGTTATGGGACAAAAAAGTCAAGTGGTAGACCCAAAAAGATTTCACCTGCACTGAGCCGCAGGATCCGACGGGTTGTCCGTGAAGACACAGGTCGATCCTCGACCCAAATTAAGGCCCTTACTGATGCTGACTGCAGCCCAATAACCATAAGACGTCATCTGCTAGAGAAGGGCTTCAAGTACAAAAAACGTCTTCAAAGGCCACGTCTCCTCCCACGACACAAACTTCCCCGTTTGGAATTTGCAAGGGAGCACCAAACATGGGACATTGAAAGGTGGAAGAAAGTTTTATTCTCTGACGAGAAAAAATTTAACCTGGATGGTCCTGATGGTTTCCAACGTTACTGGCATGACAAGGAGATCCCACCTGAGATGTTTTCTATGCGGCACAGTGGAGGAGGCTCCATCATGATCTGGGGTGCTTTTTCCTTCAATGGGAAAATGGAGCTTCAGGTTGTGCAGGGGCGTCAAACGGCGACTGGCTATGTGGATCTGTTGCAGCGGGCATCCCTCTTGACCGAGGGGCCCCGTCTGTGTGGTAATGACTGGGTCTTTCAACAGGACAACGCTGCAATTCACAACGCCCGCCTGACAAAGGACTTCTTCCAGGAGAATAACGTTGCTCTTTTAGACCATCCTGCGTGTTCCCCTGATCTAAATCCCATTGAGAACATTTGGGGATGGATGGCAAGGGATGTTTACAAAAACGGACGTCAGTTCCAGACCGTGGATGCCCTTCGTGAAGCCATCTTCACCACATGGACCAACGTTCCCACCAGCCTCCTGGAAACAGTCACATCAAGCATGCCGAAACGAGTGTTTGAAGTGATCAACAAGAACGGTGGGGCTACTCACTACTGAGTCCTTTTTTGACACTTTTAGTTTTGTTGTGAGTTTATTTTTGGGCAATGGTCTTAAATTTTTGATCAGCTGATGAACAGCCTGTTTGACTTTAAATGCAGTTTTCAATAAATTGCCAACTCTCTATTTTTTGTCTCTTGATCCTGTTTTTTCTTTTGGCATTTTGAAGCAGCACTTACAACCCGGTTATGATCCACTAGTGCAAAATGTGCAAAACTTGCGATGCATCCCATGGTCTTAAGATTTTGTTCAGGAGTGTAAAGTTGTAATATGGATCATAATTCCTTTGTTTACGTTTCAGTTCTTCAGCGACAGAACTGTTTGCATCCGTTATGGAATAACTAAGGGTCAGAAACTGCATCTTGGTAGTAAAAACATGGCATGGTTTTGCAGCGTACAGTGTCACAAACAGAATGAGACAATCCACCGGAAAAAAGAATGAATGAAAGATAGGTGAAAGATATTATATTTGAATTCTGGCGCTCTCTCATGACGCGCTCTGGCGCACCTGTCAGCTGATGGAGGCGGAACTTGTAGCGATCGCTTTTTTCTTTGTTTTATTTTTCAACAGTTTTCATATATCTGTGAGTGTGTTTTATGTTGAATGTGAATGTATCTGCATGATTACCATCTTTTTGAAAACAAAAAGAAAAAATTAAATCAGTTCACTCAGAGCAGAATTGATATTTTAACGTTTCTGTTCATGCGTTTCTCTGATATTATTACCATTCCAAACTGGTTCAGGTGAAGGAAATACCGGTTAATAATGTTATTTTTTTTAACAATATTCTTTGCCTATAATTTGCCTAATAATAATACAATAATAATAAAGTATAGCGTTTTCTTTACTCAAAAATAAAAGGAAAAAATAGAGATCTAACGCTTAGTCACAGTCTCCAGATTTTGGCCAAATGTAAGCAACTTAAAAAAAAAATCTATCAACACTTTAAAGACATCAAATTATTTTTAAGATATTAAAGATGTTTGCTGCATTGTTAAAAAACCGAATGCGGCCCGCAAATCATCTTCATCCGGCCCGCATGAAGAATATGTGCAGATCGCATATATGTCTTGAATTGTGTTTGCACTAAGTTAGTTTGTTTTTTGCTTGTTTGTTTTGCCCGGGGCAGAAAAGGAAGAGACGCAATTTGCCAAGTCAAATTGGGATATTTTAACACTGTTGCCGGAGGTCGTTTTTCATATCTGCGAGTTGAAGGGACTCCAATAACACGATATTCATCCCCTGGAATACAAATTTAAGCATGGGAACCCCACCAAAAATCGCGATTTTTAACTGGGGAGCCCCTCGAAATCCAATTGAGCTAGTTTTGTGCTTGTTTTGAGTAGTATTTGGGCAGGTTTTCTTATTAAAACCTGGCAACCCTGACAGAGACGCAACAAGAACAATCTACCAGACCGCAACATCAATAAACGGCAGCGACATCGTCGATAAGTGGTTGTGTGAGGGAGTTACGGTAGTTAACTCTAGTTTAAACGTATTTGGAGAAATAATGCAGACTGGATGAAGGTGATTATCAAATGCAGTAACGTTATACTGGTTAAATGTCTGCATGTTCGACTGAACGCATATGCTGGCTAGCCGCATAGGACAAATGCGCCAGTAGCACTTCAAACGACAAAAACACTTGAAATTATGTCAAAATGCACGGTTTTGGAGAGTGGTTTTGTAAACACTTAAATGAGTAATCGTAAAGAGCAGCGCTGCTTTTAAAGTGAAACTTACTGAAGTCTGTGAAATCATGGAAATTAAAAAGATAAATCACTCGACTGTTCTAGTCGCAGATTAACTTTTGTAGCTTGAATAAAGATTAATATATATGGTATATGTATATACAATTTATAGTTTATGTGAAGATTGTTTTACATTTACTTAAATTAAGTTATATTTTCAGAGCCTAGATAAAGTTAAAAAAATAACTTTTTTTAAATGATACTGTAATGGCTAAAATTTTGAGGAAAATGCATTTAAACCCTGCGAAGGTCCATGAAGACTGAAAATTATTAATAAAAAAAAATAAAAAAAACGTGTGTTGCGTTTTTGCACTAAATTGTCAGTGCAATCATGATCTCCTTGGCTGCCATGATGGCTTTTTTCAAGGAGGAAAACAAAAGTTTTCAAAGGGGTGAAAACTACTTCAAATTGGGTCATGGAGTTGAGTGTAGCGTGTCCGAGGGTCAGCTTGTGGGTTTTGTAAGGGCCATCATGAGGGACAAGCAAACGCTGCTTTCACATCCTGGCCCAATTTGCTACTCCTGTGCTGCTCTGCTGTGATTCGTTGTTGTGTCGTCATGTGACTCACTGACACAACACGCCGAGGAGCAGCGAACTGAGTGAGCGAAGCTGATAAATTGCACATTGAATGAGAGATCAGGATGGCCGAGAGGAAGAGAAGTGTTGTGTGGAGCTATTTTACGGCACTAAAAGATAATACTGCAATGATACGTGTAAAAATAGCATTCCATACTGTGACAACACTACAAACCTATACAAACACTTAAAAACACATGAGAAGGAAAATGCTGAGCTACAAAAATGAAGAAATGAGGAGGGAAATCCATCCACTTCCAGACCCCCAGCACAGAGACAGAGGCGGTAAAGAATTCATTCTACAGTGCCTAATAACTAATAATTTTCTCTCCACAGTAGCACATTCTCCTCAGAGAAGTAGAACATCATTGTTCTCAGTTGCGCCGCCCAGTAGTACCAAAGTGGGTTTGGGCATTTAAGCCCTCCTCTATCATACGGCAAGTACAACAATGATAGCCGCTGCCTGGGGTGTCTATTGTTCCATAGAAACTTGATGAAAAGTGTCTTTAGCTGAGAAAATATGTTGCTTGGTGGTGGCAGAGGCAAATTTTGAAACAAATACAACAATTTAGGAAGTACATTCATTTTGAGAGTATTTATTTTTCCCATTAATGACATTGGTAGAGCAGCCCATCTATCTAAAGAAATTGAGATCCCTTGCATAACTGGACTATAATTAATTTCTATGATATTGTTAAGCAGTGGAAACATTTTTAATGCCTAGATAAGAGAAGCGATTGACGACTTTAAATTGTGCAACTACATTAGTTGATTTTCCCTGTCTACTTGGTTTAGTAACATAATGGATCTTTTAGACTTATTAATTTTATATCCTGAGATCTCGCCAAACTTCCTAGTCAAGTCTAGCAGGGCCGGGATGGATTTGTTGGTATTTTTGTGAAAAACAATTATGTCATCTGCATATAAAGCTAAAAGATGCTCCATCTGTCCTATGGATATTCCAGAAATGCTATCGTGTTACCTCACTGCAATTGCCAAAGGTTCAATTACCATAATGAACAAAAATGGAGACAAAAGGTCTACACCCTCGTTTTAATTTGATAATTTTTGAGGTATTACTGTTAGTCAAAATTTGTGCATATGGCTCCTTATAGAGTAATCTTATCCAATTACAAAACGTCTCCCCCAAATCAAAGCGTGCCAGAATCTCAAACAAATAAGGCCATTCCACCCTGTCAAATGTTTTTTTCAGCATCGAGTGACAATAAAGCAGTGTCTGGGGCCCCCTTTTGATGATAAAGAATATACAAGATCCTTCTGACATTGTGGAAGCCTTGTGTGCCAAGAATAAACCCATTCTGATCACTTTCAGGATGTCAAAAAATTTCAGATTTGCCATCAGAAAGTTAGAAAGTTACTCTGAATGAACCTCCATTTACTCGAGTTGGGGTAGATTGATTTGGACCTTCTGAGGTAAAGAGCACAAGAAATGTTGTGAAAAGGTATGGAGTAATTTTCACCTGTTAAGCCATTCAAGGCATACATATTAGGTTAATTAGGTCTGGAGAGGTAAATTAAGTCTGTGCGGAAAGTTCAGAATTCTACCTTAAAGCTGCATAATCTAGATGAAGAAGGTCTACACACTGTTCTTTGCGGAGTGGAAGCTATTGTTTACCTTTTTGAGTCAATTAACATTTACAGTATATGCGTTATGAGTCATTTTCTCCTGATAACCCCGAAAAGAACTTTCAGTTTTGATTGTACAGATAAGAGCAATACATCAATCAAATCTGTAAAGGGTCTACTTTTTTGTACACAGACATAATAACAAAAAAACTTTGTGCATTTATAAAATAAAGATAACAAACAAGGTGTGCTGTCTGCAGCCTTTGTCAGCACTGATCTTCATTTAGATGCGCATCATTAAAATGAACTGTAACTCAGTGAACACTCAACTAAGAGACATGATGTCACAGTTCAGGGTGTTTCATCGGCTTCCTGTTGTCTGTGTCCTGTCATTTTCTGCAGCTCTTGAACTGGGCAATCAGCACTGATACATCTGCGCTGGTGTGTGCAGATCACGAGCTGATTGCCCTCACATGTCGCTTGTTCCCATACTCCCTTATATTCCCTGCTGTGTCTGTCCCTTGTCGTCAGTAGATTTCGTGTTGTCTTTGTGACTGCACTGGATGTCTGTTTCCTTACCTGTTTTCCGCTGTTGTCCTCAGGACGTCTGGGCGAGGAGTCTTTCGTTGGCCGCGTGCCCTAGATCCTCTGTCTCGTTTTTCCACGTCCCGTTGGACATTGCAACTGTGGTCTCCACAGCCTGTGTCCGCAGGTGACTGTACAGACGGCTTGTGTGTGTGTCATCACACGTTGGATTAATTTTGGATTACAGTTATCTAATAAACAGCAGAAGGAGATCACCACTTCTCATCATGCCTTCTCTGAACTGTTGCTTCGGCTGGCCCAGCTCACTGAGTGGCTTGATTGGCTTTGGATTTTTCCTCCCGCGACTCCTGTTATGCAACAACCAATCCGAACCATAGACAGTTGCATTCCGTCATGCCGAGCCCCGTTTCAATCCACCTGCTCCTAATTCCAGTGAGCCCAATTCATGACATTCATTTTTATCATTATGTTCGCTGACTTTTTCACTCCAGCCCTCTTGTTTTCCCACGGAGCGATCTAGAGTGGCATTCACCATCACACTTTTAATCGGATGAGCGAGAGAATGGGGAACAGCCATGTGGGACAATGAACATAAGTGTTGCAACTCATTTAAGGAGTTTTTGGAAGAGCTCCGCAATGTATTTGATCGCTCCATGCTGGGGTATGGAGGTGGCGCGGGCGTTAACTATGCTGCAACAGGGAGGTCAGTCTGTGTCGGACTACTCCACAGAGTTCTGCACTCTCACCATGTCATGCAGATGGAATGCCAAAGCGCATTGAGATCACTTTCTTCACGGGCTGGCAGACTACATCAAGGACGAGATTTAGTCTCTCAAACTGCCGGCCAGTCTCAATGGTTTAATCGACCTTGCCATCCACATGGACAACCGGATTGCTCTCCAGTCCCGGCATCGGATGGGCGTGGCCTCTCACAAGCTCTTCTCTGGCCTGATTGCTGGAGCGGCGGGTGACGAAACTTCTCAGCATCTGGAGCGTGGACCTTGAGCTGGCTGCCCGATTAGGTGTTCCATCAGTTCCGCCCCGTGTATAGATTATCGGGGTTTGAATGACGTCAAAGTTAAGAATCGTTATTCTTTGCCGTTGATGTCATCGTCCTTTGAGCTCTTGCAGGGGGGCGACCATTTTTATGAAGTTGGATCTTTGCAATGCTTATCACCTAGTTCGGATTAGGGAGGGGGATGAATGGAAGACCACCTTTAACATCCCCACGGGGCAGTTTGAATATTTGGTCATGCCCTTTGGACTTTCTAACTCCCCGGCGGTCTGCCAGGCACTCGTTTAATACGTGCTTAGAGACATGGTCAACCGGTTTGTATTTGTTTATCTCAACGACATCCTGATCTTCTCCCAGAACGAGCGCGACCATGTCCAACACGTCAGGCGAGTGCTCCAGCGACTGCTTGAGAATTGTTTATTCGCCAAGGTATTCCGTTCCGTTCCTGGGATTTATTCTTTCACCCAAAGAAAATCTGAATGGATCCTGCATAGGTAAAAGCAGTTGCTGATTGGCCCACCCCAGATAGTCTTAGAGCAGTCCAGCGATTTCTGGGGTTTGCCAATTTTTATAGGTGTTCATTCTGAATTTTTGCCATGTTGCCTTCCCTCTGATAGATCTCACTTCCACTCGAAGACGTTTCTGTTGGTCACCGCAGTCTCAGGCTGCATTCTTTAATTTAAAGAGTTTCTTTGTTTCGGCTCCCATTCTTGTTACTCCCGATCCATCTCATAAGTTCGTTGTGGAGGTGGATGCGTCAGAGGTGGGAGCAGGGGAAATTTTGTCTCAGAAGTTACCTTTCGGATGACAGAGTACATCCCTGTGCTTTTTTTTCTCATCGTTTAACCCCCTCGGAACGGAATTATGACATTGGGAATAGGGAGTTACTGACTGTTAAGTTGGTGCTGGAGGAGTGGCGTCACTGGTTAGAGGGCACGGAGGTCCCTTTTTTAGTTTGGATCGAGAGGACCATAAGAACTTAGAATATATTCGCACCGCTAAACGAGTGAATTCCTGACAGGCTCGCTGTGCACTATTCTTCGGTTGGTTACATTTTATTTTCACGGATCTTTGAGGCTGAACCAAGATTTATCCTTCCAGTGACCATTCTGCTCCCTGATTGGGTATTAGCGATGGTCACCTGGAGGATGGAGTCCAGAGTCCGCTCAGCTCTGCGCAACTTCATAGTTCCCGCGGGTTGCCCTGAGAGCCTGTTGTTCATGCCAGAATCGGCGAACTAACGTCCTACAGTGGGGTCACTCATCAGTACTAGCTTGCCACCCAGGAGCGACTCATACATGTAGTTTAATCAAGCAGCGCTTCTGCTGCCTGTCCCTTCGAGACCTTGGTCACACATAGCTATGGACTTCGTCACAGGCCTACCTCCGTATAGCGGCAACACGGTAGTCCTTGCTGTGGTGGACAGGTTCTCGAAGGCCGCACATTTTATTCCCCTCCCCAAATTGCCCTCAGCGAGGGAGACAGCGACTATTGTCCTGGATCACGTTTTTCGTATTCATGGACTCCCGGTGAACGTGGTTTCTGACAGGGGTCCCCAATTTGTGTCTAAGTTTTGGGCAGAGTTCTGTCGACAGCTGGGGGCGAATGCAAGTCTTTCCTCTGGGTATCACCCACAGACAAACGGTCAGGCTGAGTGTGCTAACCAGGATCTGGAGAGAGTCTTGCGTTGTGTGCCGTCCACAGAATGCACACATAATGGATAATGGATTATCCATTATACTGGAGTAGTCATAATGGAGTTCCAGATTAACTATGGTGGAGTATGCTCATAACTCCCTCCTGGTCTCATCTACGGGTTTTATACAGAGATGCCTCCGTACGTGGAGGGTCGCCAGAGAAGCCCGCATTCGGACTGGTGAAAGGAACAAGGGGTCAGCGGACCTTCACCGTGCAAAGCCCCCACTTTACGTGTGCGGTCAGAAGGTTTGGTTGTCCTCCAAGGACATTCCTCTCAAACTCCCCTCACGTAAAACTGGGACCCATATTTATTTGACCATTTGCCATCTCTAAGGTGCTCAGTCCGGTGTCGGTTCGACTCAATTTAACCCCCCAGTTTAACCCCTTAACAGTCACCCCCAATTTTTTGGCATGGAGACAGAAATTACATACCCAAAATAAAAATGTTTCTGCTCATGATTCTTTATGACTAGATACATAATCAAATAATTTGTTCACAAAGCTGACACTTCAAAGTTTACTCAAACATAAAAACAAAAATAAAAATATAAAAAACATTTTTTAAATGTATAAAAAAATTGTTGATGTAAGATATGAATTTAGAAATACAGTGTAGCTAAAGCCACAAGTCTTTCAAAATGTCATTAGAAATTTCATAATCAAATCTGTAAAACTGTGAATTTTATTTCTAAGGTCATGTCATGTGTGTTTTTAGAGAAGGCTTATCAGATTGATTTATGGCGCTTGTCATCTGTTACGTGCCCCTTCTCTTAATTACAAATGATCCACACCTGTGCGGAGCCCTATAAAGAGCTGCCAAAACCACACCTGAGTGCGCACACAGAGAGCCGAAGAACTGAGCCGATGCACTGCCATGCTGTCTAACTTTATAATGATTGCTGTCCACCCAGTTGTAGAAAACGTTCCGCTTTTTGTAGTTGTTTTCATGTGTTACCATATCTTTCATTTGTTAACCTTTCTATTAACCAAACATACCCCTACCTTTGACATGAGCTGACCTGTGTGCGTCTCTCCTTGATGTTAAGGGTGGTGTCCATGCCCCCGTAACATTAGTGGGGGCTCGTCAGGGATTAATAATTTAATTTAAGTCGGACTTTAGTGTTTAGTGTGAATTGTGGAACTTTTGAAAGGTACAACATTTCGGTGAGTATTCTGGTAGGCAACTATGGTTGTCTGTGCTTTTGTTTAGTCCACTGTTTATTTTATTTTGGTGGATATCTCAGGAGGGGGCACGTGATTGGCCTCGAGCTGAGTTAGCCACTGAAGACTGTATAGGTATTTAGGATTTTTCGTTTTGTTTTTGTGTGTGTGTATAGTTAGATAGAGAAGTTGGACAACATTTTTGCTTATCAGAATACCTTTTATTTTAGTTGTATAGCTTGTAGTATATTGTGGCATATTGCCTATTGAGTGAGCACTGGTACTTTGGAGGTACTAGTGTATTAGTGTATTGTATTCCTACACTGCTTTTCGTTTGACCACTTTAGATATTTGCTACTTTGTAGCTTGATCGCAGTTAAACTGCTTAGGTGAGTGCTTATATATTTATTTGTGTTTGTAAAAAAATAAAAAAATAAATTAGGTTCAGGTTAGTGGTAAACCAAACCAGATAATTCCACCTGCACCGTTGTACCCCATACCTGCCGCGAGTGAGCCTTTCGAGAGGGTAATCATTGACTGTTTCGGTCCTCTTCCACGGTCGAAAAGTAGATATCAGTATCTATTAACAATTATGTGTACTGCTACTCGTTTCCTGGAGGCAGTGCCTCTGAGAAAAATCACAGCTAAAATTGTGACCAGGGCTCTATTAAAGTTCTTTGCTTTTGTGGGACTACCGAAAGTCATTCAAACTGACCAAGGAACAAATTTTACTTCGCGTGTCTTCTCCCAGGTCATGAAGTCGCTCCAGATTAAGCTCCACATTTCTAGCGCGTACCCTGCAGAGCTAGTGTTTGCTCACGACATTCGCACACCTTTGAGTGTCCTTAAAGATCAGTGGATGAGCAAGCCTACTTCTCGTAGCGCATTACAGTTTATAAGCAATGTTCTCACCCACCTACACAGAGCTCGTGAACTAGCTAGAGAGAACTTAGAAAAGACCCAAACTGGCATGAAAACTTGGTATGATCGAAAGGCAAGAGCCTGTTCATTTAAACCTGGAGACCAAGTGTTGGTTCTCTTATCCGTGTCCGGTTTTGTATTCCAGGCACGATTCAGTGGACCATATACCGTTGAAAAGAAAACATCTGATTTGAATTACGTAATTTCAACCCCCGACAAGCAAAGACATTTTCGCATCTGTCATGTAAATATGCTTAAACCATACTATACGCGTAAAGCGGTTAAGACTGATTTGTGTAACCTTATCGTACACGGTCTTGAGTCCTCTGTGTTGCCTTCACTCGTAGATGATGATGATGTGGAGACCCCTCCATCGAGATGTGTTATTGAAGGTAGACTTAAAAACTCTGCTATGCTGTCGGTCATTGCAAATCGATTACCACATTTAACTCCCTCTCAAATCGCTGACATATTATCTGTGATGGATGATTTTCCTGAGTTATTCGGAGATGTTCCGACTGTGACAACAGTTCTGGAACATGATATAGATGTGGGTGATAAAGGCCCGATTAAACAACACCCATATAGGATAAATCCAGAAAAGCGTACTATTCTGCAACGAGAGGTTGAGTATATGATAAGGAATAATATTGCTGAACCTAGCTCTAGCCCTTGGAGCTCCCTGTGCCTTTTAGTTGGAAAACCTGATGGCATATACAGGTTTTGTACCGACTACAGATGTGTTAATGCCATCACTCTACCAGACTGCTATCCATTACCGCAGATGGATGACTGTGTGGACCGTGTTGGCTCGGCCACCTTTGTCACTAAAATCGACAACCTTAAAAGGTTACTGGCAAGTGCCCCTTACACCAAGAGCAAAACAAATATCAGTTTTCGTGATCCCAAATGCATTTATGCATCATAAAGTTATGGCCTTTGGAATGCGGAATGCGATTAGTAAATCTTGTTTTAGCTGGGATGGAAAACTGCGAGGCGTATTTGGATGATATAGTCCTTTATAGTACACACTGGTCTGAGCACATAACACAACTTCTAGAGCTTTTCCGTAGGTTATCCCAATGCAAATCTCACAATTAATCTTGAAAAATGTGAGTTCAGAAAAGCCACCATCACTCGGGGAGGATAATTGGCTCTCTGGCTGCGCCAGACTTTAACAGACCGTTTCAGCTTGCTGTGGACGCCAGCAACGTAGGTGCTGGTACCGTACTTTTACAGTTAGGGGTAGACGATGTAAACCATCCTGTGAGTTTCTTTTTCTAAGAAATTTCATTCTGCCCAGCGAAAGTACTCCACTATTGAGCAATAGACCTTGGCTTTAGTTCTAGCTATTCAACACTTCAAAGTGTATTTAGGTTCTATGGTACATCCAATTAAGGTCTATACTGACCATGATCCACTCAAATTCCTCAATCAAATGTACAACTCGAACCGAAGGTTAATGCGCTGGAGTCTCCTGCTTCAACCGTTTAACCTCCAAATTGTGCATGTCCGGGAAATAGACAATATTATTGGAGATGCGTTATCTAGGGTGGATGCTTAATCGTTTTTTTTGTTTGTTTGTTTCTCTCGTCTTAAAATAAAAGGAAGATACTTTTGAAAAATAAACTTGCGTGATGTCTAGGCAGAGATGTATAATAACGAAGTAGAACTACTTCACTACTGTACTTAAGTACTAAAAGGGGGTATCTGTTCTTTACTAGAGTATTATTTTTTTCTCCTACTTCCACTTTTACTTCGGTACATATTTTCGCTGAGTTTAATACTTTTACTCCGTTATTTTTTTTTGTGCTGCATCGTTACTCGTTACAATTATAAAAATGTTGCGAATAATTCCATTACAAACCACTGCCAGAACTGTAGATGGCATGGCAGGTTTGATGAAGCTGGCACATCATTGAGCGAATCAAGCGATTAGGAAGACTGCTGACTGAACTGCTGTGAAGAGAGAAATGAACAGAGAGCCGAGCCAGAAAATGACTCTGTGTGTCGGTTTGCTTCACGCTAAATCACACATGCGCATTATCATCAGCTCCTCGGTTCACGAATCAGATGCGTCTGACAGAAACGGTTCTTGACTCGTGAATGAGTCATTATCTGGCTCGGCTCGGTGTTCATCTTCAGTTCTCTCTTCACAGCAGTTCAGTCAGTGTACTGTTTGAGTCAATGAATTACTCCGGGATATTGGTTTGTTTTAACTCAGAGGGAGTGTCAGACACATTAAACAAGTTAACAGCTTCATTCATCTGTGGATTAATGCGTATTGGAGACGCGAACCGTTTAAAACGATTCAGTTCGATTTGGTGAACTGTTTCAAAAAGATCCGGTTACATCGAATGATTCGTTCGCGAACCGGATATCACAAACTGCTTTGTTTTTAACTGTCTTACAACAGACACGGAAGAGAAGACAATGCTGAATAAAGTCATAGTTTTTGCTATTTTTGTACCAAAATGTATTTTCGATGCTTCAAAAAATTCTAAATGACCCTCTGATGTCTTACGGGTTTGAAATAACATGAGGGTGAGTTATTAATGACATCATTTTGCAAATTGGGCTAACTAACCCTAGTAACCGTTTTTTTGTTTACAAGAAGTTACAGTCAAAGGAATTGTGATTGTCCTTTAGGTTAATCATTTGAAATAGTAAAAACAATATGTTCAAACTTTTGACTACTTCCTTTAATAGCTACATAACACAATACTTCTACTTTTACTTTCAGTTCTTAAATAGTAAATTTTAAAATAGACTACTTGCAATACTTAAGTACAAAAAATGTTGAATACTTTAGTACTTCTACTTAAGTGTGGTGCTTAAAGAGCACTTCAACTTCTACTCAAGTCACTTTTTTGATAGAGCACTTGTACTTTTACTCAAGTATGGGTCTCTAGTACTTTATACATCTCTGTGTCTAGGTTATTGCATCCTTTTGCGATGATGGGTGGAATTTGGTCGTTTACTATTGTAAAAATAATTTGTAGCCTTTTTCATCGCTGCACAAGTTAGCATTTCCGATGTATCACGAGCTGATTGCCCTCACCTGTCAATTATTCCCATACTCCCTTATATTCTCTGCTGTCTGTCCCTTGTTGTCAGTAGATTTTGTGTTGTCTTTGTGACTGTATGTATGTAACAAACAATGCTGTTCTTTCAATTTATCCTCCAAAAAACTGAAAAAAAATATTCTCAGCTTTTTAACATGAATAATAATAGCAATGATAATAATAACAATATATTATTTTTAAATTAGATTGTTAAAAGGATTTCTGAAGGATTGTGTGACTGGAGCAATGATGCAAAAAACAAACAAACATAACATTATATACATTTATTTTGTTCTCTCATTCTTTCTTGTAACTCCTCCCTCTCAGTGACACACAGCTGACTGAAAGGCTCATTATGCAGCTCATTATGCAGCTCATTATGCATTTGTCTTCTCAGGAGTAAATGACAATGATATTCATGAGAATTGATGCTTACTCGCATATGACTTTTACCAACAAAAAGTATCTTAGAAAATGTAAATCAATATATTGTTTTCTGCGAGATGATTTTCACATGATTTACAAAGAAAAATTATAGGCTACAAGCTCCAGTTCTCAAAAGTCCCGGGAACCAATGTTCTTTGTTTTATGGCCTTATTCACTTGATTTAACATTTTTAGTTTTTCACGAACCACGCATAACATTTTTCTTCTCAAAAACAGAATCATGTACATACATGCTGCTCACATATTATTATAGCCCAGTTTGTGCTGATTACAGTGAATTTAGACTTTAGTCATTTAGGTGTTTATAGGGTTAGGGTTAGTTTAGGTTAGGTTAGGCACCTGAAAAAACACAAATGCACAATGCACAAATGTCAGGGCATGACAAAACTTCTACAGAACCCCCCAAAAAACCCTAGACCTTACAGAGTTAATAGTCATCCAATTACCTTACCATTCACAAACTACAGTGACTTGGAAGCATTAACACCAAACCACCTGTTGCTTTTAAGGACTTCACAATCTTTACCACCAGGAGAATTAAACAAGTAGATGCTCGTAGATGGTGGAAACAAGTACAGTACATGTCAGAATTGTTCTGGAAGAGATGGGTTAGGGAGTACTTACCGCAGCTTCAAGAACATCAGAAATGGTCCAGAATCAAACATAACCATAAATTAGGAGTCATAGTGCTTATAGTAGATAACACAGCACCTCGAAACTCTTGGCTTATGGGATGCATAATTCAAACTTTTCCAGACAGAACAGCATTTGTGCGACGTGCAAATTAACACTAAAAGCAACTGTCTGAACAGGCCGAAGCAGAAGATGGATAATTTCACTTGTTACCTGACTTTTTTTTTATGAGCTTGACAAAGATAAACTGAAAAGTGTAATCATTATTTGATAGTAATTAGGGGCTGGAATGTAGTAGACATGAATGAGGTAATGTTTTGATTGTCACATGATCATGGTGGGGGGTCACAGAATTTTGTAGGAATGTGAATAATAGTCACCTGTTCACTGATTGAGAAGAGGGGAAGGGGGTGAGCAAGGACGAGGTATTCTTTGTTGACCACTAAACTCTGTAACATCAAGAGACATCGGTCTGTTCAATAAAAGGTTTATTCTTCAACAATGTTTTATTTTATGCGTCACGAGTGCATAAAGTCCCTGTCTTAGTCTCTCATCGATTTGCTCATTGGATTGATTAGCCACTGTAATGGTCATTTATCAAAGTCATTTACATTGGAGAGAGGCACCAGGCAAGGATCCCCATGGTCTCCTCCTGTTTGCATTCTATTTGGGAGCCTTTGTAAATAAAGCATCAGACAGGGTAAAACAATTCAAAGCATTATTATAAAAGAAGTAGAGCTTAAGATAGCTTGCTAAGCGGATGAAATACTGATTTATCTTGGAGACCCAACCAAGTATTTACCTCAACTCATGAAACAATTTCAGAATTTTGGCACCTTTTTCTGTATATAAATTAAATATTGAGAAAACAGAAATAATTTTATAAAATTATAATCCTCCTGCAAATATTACAAATAAATATTTGTTAAAATGGCATATAAAATCATTTAAATATTTAGGAATCCATTTGACAAAAAATACACAAATATTTGGTCCACTAACTGTAAAAATTAAATAAGATTTAACCAGATGAATTTGAATTCTTTTTTTCTTTCTTTTTTCAATGGTGGAAGCAATTAAATGAACATATTGGCAAGATTTCTATATCTGTTTCAACATTTATCTGTAGAAATAACTGCAAAGCACATATATGAGGAATTCGATTTAAGATGATTTCCCAGAAATACAAGAGTTTGGAAAATATGAAAACACACTCTACAACTATCAAAGAGAAATGCAGGATCAATGTGAAATATTACTTGCTGGTGAAGAGTGGTCAGATACATGGAAATTTCAATGGAAATCAGCCAGTCAAGAGGAAATCAACAAGACATGCGTGAGCAGAATTTATTGTTTGCAAAAACAGTGTACGTTACACAGTATATACTATGGCAATGCCTCAAAGTATACGTGATTACATACGTTTATCAGGCAAAGATTGCGTAGATAGTTGAATGTGTTTGCTGAGCAAAAATAAATGATCTCCATGAAAGTAATGAAGAGAAAATAATTCACTAATAACACATCACAGTTTGATCACTGATGTAAGCAATTCCTGGAAAAGGAAAAGTACTTCCTCAATTAGTGATTCCAAAAAGAATTTCTTTTTGGGCAGACAGAAGGGATCCACAACGTTATTATTCACACATTTCTTGCATTCCATCACATTACTGATTCTCATACACCGATAAAGAGGCACTATCTCATCAATGTTTTTAAATTCTGTTTGGAGATCCTTGTCCTTGTCCTTCTGCCAAATCTCTTGGAAGACAAAGGCATTCATTTGACCTTCTATTTTTCTTTTATTGATCCAATTTCTAAGGCCTTCCAGAATATTGTCTGCACTCTTAAGGCATGTTTTCACACAAGGCGAGTTGTACGAATAAAAAACTACACAGCTTTGGTCTCTTGCCTTTGCTAAAAGTTTGTCCATGAGAGAGTTACCAACAGGATAGAGCAGAACATGCTCAGCATGTTCTGTTGTTTTTTTATCTATTCTAACTGGCCGTGAAGCTATTACATTTTGTTGCTTTGTGCAAAGTTCACATTTGTCACCTCTATTGAGAAGCATTTTCACTTTTGCTGCATCATCCTTGTCAAACACATTCTCGATTGTAGCACGTTTATCTACACAATGAGCCGGTGGGACATAGATTGATAATGCATACTGAGCATCAGTTCCTTGTCCGGTCTTTGGCTGGACACTGAAAGACATAAAACATCATAAGGTTATTTCAGTTATCATAAAACATTATAGTATTTACCTTGTTCCATGTGCATTTTGTTAATCAAACCACATTCATGGTTCAAACTGAATATATTGATTCAATCATCGACTTCAAGCACAAATGTACTTACTTGTCATAAAAATACTGAGTCATTTGAGCAAGACACACAGTGTTCACATCCTGAACGCCTTGAACACAAAGATGAAGCAGGCAGAGGAAGATGATGCTACGACACGCAAACGTTCTACCTTAGAAAAACAAATGCCTTAAAGACATAGTTGACCCAAACATGAACATTCTGTCCTTTCCTCGCAGTCACGTTGTTCCAAATCTGTATAAGCTTCTTTGTTCTGCTGAACACAAAGGAAGATTTTTGTTGGCAACCAAACACATCTCGGCCACCAATTGACTTCCATAGTATTTAGTTTTCCTACTATGTCAGTAAATGGTGGGCAAGATCTGTTTGGTCACTGACATTTCTTCCAAATATCTTCGTTTGTGTTCAGCAAAACAAAGGATTTTGAAAAAACAAAAATGTAGTTGTTTTCATTTGTATCTGCCTTATAAATTACTTTATAAATAATAAATTAAATTAAAATAAATTCATTTCTGGTCTCGCCCTGATTTTGATAGCTCTGCCCCACACATACATACGCAACCCAGACAACGATTAATTTTGTACACCAGACACGATTGGCGCAAGGACGAGCCCCTTACTGCTGATTGGCTACAAGTTTGTTTTGTTACTCTGCACGATTTTGAGAAATTGCTTACTCTGCCTTTAAGCATTTTAAATAACTAGTATTAATGTAAACCGTTAAGAGTTGGTCCAGACCTCTCTGGGGCCTTAAGCAAAATTTAGCTAAGGAACTCTTTTACTGGTTCCCACAGATGTTACTGCTGGAAAGTGTGTTTCATTTTGTGTACATGTGACGCGGTTATCTTTTCCAAGCTGCAATTTACAATGTTGCCCTTTGATATTTATCAAACATAATAAATAGTTGAAGTTCATGGGTTTCTTGCCAACTGTGGTCTCAGCAATGAACTGTGCCCTTTTTTGATTGTGTTGGCTAAGAAGTGTTGTCAGATATTGCCATGAAGAACAAACATAAGCAATCCTTCAAAAATGCACAGAATTAAATTCAAATCTTATGTTTGGCAAATAGGAAAAATATATACATATATATATATATATATATCTAAATATACACACACACACACACACACACACACACACACACACACATTTATCGACAGGTTATGTTAAATAAGCCTTATTTAAAAAATGCAATTTATTAACAGGTCACTTTAAATAAGCCTACTAAAAACAAGTAAATAATCTGGCTAAAGTTTTGCCAATTTAGCAATTTTCGAACCTAATCCTTGCAACTTTTTCCTCCAAAAGCACTCAGCAACAAATGTAGCTTCTTTTAAAATGTATTAACTTATGATAAGTGACTCAAACAATAAATTAACACACATTTACCATCTAAAATACACCAAAAGAGGAAAAGTTTTTTAAATGTAACAATTAATTAATTCATATAACCTCGTTAGTAGCTTGTACCTGCGGTTGTTGATCAGTTATTACACTGTAAGAAAAATATCTAGAAAAATGTAAAACGTTATTATTTAGTAACTTTCCAGGATATTATCCATTATCTGTTGTAATCCTGTAAGCCGAAAGTTGAGCTATTTTTGTGAAAAGAGTTTTTCACAAACTATTTTTGTTTTCATTAGCTAGTATGCTATTTTTGTATTTTATTAATACACTGCTTAAAAGTATAATAGTTCAGAATGTGGTTTTACCTGTTTACTAGTTTTATGGTATTTATTTCATGGATGTAGATGGATGTCTATTTTACAAACAAATCACAATTAACATTTATAAAATATATTCTTTGCTAAGATTTGATTTTGTGACAATTTTGCATCATGATTAGATAATGACATCATTGCACAATGACATCACAATGCCATTTAGTAACAAATCGAGCTTCCTTGAGCAACTTTCCCTGAAAATGAGTTGGCATCACTGCCCTCAGTCCCCTCTCTCGAGCTTGTTTACTCAGCTTGCATAGTATTGGATAATGTGTGGGAGTGTAACGATACCTCATTATATTTACTCTTCTCAAGGTACAAAACTACGGTGCCCGGGAGAGCACATGATCGGTTCACTTAGTTTTGTTGTGGCCACAACATAACTCGTGGGAACATGATTATATGACGTGGCCATGAGATTAATTTGTGAGAACATTATATTAACTCGTGTGAAGATCATATTATGTTGTGGCCACAAAATCATTTTGTCGAGGTAACAACATCCTTTAATTCAAGTTTATTTAGTAAACAAACCTGTGTGACCATAGCAACCCGGGATTATTACAGATTTATTCGTTAATATTTTATTTTGAATTCAGAAATTATTATATTATTGTAGAAAATATTTTTCATTGAATTATTATATTAACTTTATAAATATGCCGGTGGCATCACTAGACTTGCTTAGCCCTGGCACAGCCCCCACCCCCAAAGGATTTCCTACTAAATTATAAATTCATAATAAATTATGTTCCTGTTCCTAACTGTGCTTTCCTTCCTATTTATTGTGCTCATTTCTCTCATGTGTTTGCTGGTTCGTTGTGTGTGTAAGTTAGGGTTTGCTTTGCTCTCTAGCTGTTCTTTAAAAGAAATAGTTTTTCCTTTGCTGTCAAGGTCAGGTATTCACCTATCCTTCATTTATTATTTTTTCTTGTGGATCGTCTCATTCTGTTTGTGACATTGTCCGATACAAATCCATGCCATTTTTTTTATTACCAAGATGCAGTTTCCGACCGTGAGTTATTCCATAACGGATGCAAACAGTTCTGTCACTGAAGAACTGAAACGTAAACAAAGGAATTATGATCCATATTACAACGTTATTGCTTCGTTGGACTAAACGTGCTTCATGAGATGTCGTTCAGTGGACCCTTACCTTTCTAACTAAACTGGGATTTACAGCTGTGGATGTGTTTATGACTCGTTATTACGACAGATTGTGTATGTAAAGCGTTTCCATTGCAAATGTTTTTATGTGTACTGCTTAAACAAATGTAGCAAATACAGTCTTTATAAACTTTCCATTGAAAAACAGCGATCTGTCGTCGATGCTGCATTTGGGTCCTCTCCCTCAGTAACCTTGACACATGTCGAGCATTTACAGAAGGCTATTATTTACAAAAGTATTAAGAGCGTTGAAATTAAGCAAAAAAAGAGAACAAATATAACCAATAATAATAGTCTAATGATACAAATATTACAGGGAAAAGGCGATCAGTTAATGGACTTACAATACCGTAGGTTGAATAATGTTTTCTTGTAGGCATATTTTATATTATGCACTTTATGTAACATTTTTTCATGATAGACTTAATTTGAATGCTATCACATGTAATGAAGTCCAGTAGTCAAGGCATATGGTTAATATAATTTAATATTTTCTAATAAATAATGATTTTCTGATTCAAGATAAAATATTAATGAATAAATCTCTGATAATGTTTGCTATGGCATGTTTGTTTATGCATTAAACTCATGGCTACAAGAAAAATATGTTGTTCCCTCAACATAACATCTCGAGGCCACGACATAAGGATGGGTTACCTCGACAAAATGATCTTGTGGGCACTATATAATATGATGATCCCACAAATTAATATCTTGTGACCACTACATATTATCACGTTCCCAAGAGTTATGTCGTGGCCACAACAAAGCTAAGTGAACCGAGCATGTCCCCTCCCAGGCACCATACAAAACTGCAATAACGTGTATTTTAAGTGTTGTTCAAGCTTTGGCTTTCTGTTTTTGTCAGGTATTATTTTACTCAAAAATTTCAGTTCTGTTATTATTTACTCACCCTCCTGTTGAAAGATCCCAAAATGTCATCAAAATAGGAGCATTATTAGCGGGAGAGACGGGACTAAGTGAGACCCGGCGGTGTGCCGGTGGCCAATGTGTCCGGTCCACCCAGTACACAGATTCATATAAACAAGAGGAAAACCATAATATTGCATATATTTTCAACACGGATGGAAGAGAGAAATGAGCACGCAGGGGGCAGAGCCTGTCGAATGAGAATTGAAAGCGTGAGTGTACTGTGTGAGAAAAGTTTACTTTGTTTCAGTACTACAATAAAAGTACTATAATATAACATACATAGCCCTGATAATGCCAAACATCTGATTTACAAGTAAAAATGGTTCTACGTAAATTTATACGTATTTAGCCGTTGATAGAGTGCAAAATATAAGGCTTCAGAATATTTTTTATATTTGTACTTAATATTACTGTCCTGTAACAGGAACAGAACTAAGTCCTCCACCAAAGTTCATAACAAATTTAGCAAATCAACAGCACATTTTTAAAGATTTTACCATATAGAAGTAGTTGTGATAACAATAACTTTATTTTGGCTTAAAATATTGTGATATGATCATATTGTGAGATCATTTTCGAGTCTCATTCTTTAAAATAAGTTACCAGAGTGTGAAGTCTTTCTCTTATGACTCACCATTTTGTCTGCTGTTCAGAATCAGACGGTTGAGAGATGCTGTGTGAGTCTGCGGTGAAACAGGAGTCAAGAGGATCAGGACGCAGGTGGTTTTTATTGTAACATTTGTCCAGCCCTCATCTTCAACACCTTCAACTTTCCACTCCTGCATTAATGTCTCTTACTAACATCACTGAACGTCTTTGCATGTCTAGCCATGTATACAGTGTGCTTGCTGGTCTTCCTCAAAATGGTGAATAAGGAACAGAATAATTAATAGTTCCTTAAAGAAGTCTAAGGGCTGTACTGTCTAATATTTTATAACCTGTTCAACCTTAAAAAAAACAAAACTTTTTTCAGTATTCATTGATAAATTAAAAATTAAATAGTCCAACATTTATTTAAAATAGAAATAATATAACAATTTACTATACTGTTTAAAATGCTTGGGTCGGTTATTGTTTTCTTGCTGTTTTTATGTTTCTATGAAACTTTTTAGGAGATTAAAAATGATCTTCCAAAGTTTACTGCCAGATCTTAATAAATCTAATATAAAATATTTAAATAGTGCCATCTATGTAATTTATTTAGTTTGATCCAGCAGCCATATCACCCTGCAGCCCAAGACCCCACTGAAGCGTAGCAGGGTTGAGCTGGTCAGTACCTGGATGGGAGACCTATGGAAAACCAAAGAAAACTAGGTGTTAGTGAGGCCAGCAGGGGGTGCTCACCCTGTGTTCTGTGTGGGTCCTAACACCCCAGTGTAAACGCATCATTCATTCAGTCATTCATTGATCAACTCAATCAATTCAGTTTGAATTGAGAAAGTGGAGTGCCTTGCAAATTTGTTGTATCTGAATATTATTGTTTGGTTTGTGGACTTGATCTGGTTTTCTATATAGAGAGTATATTTAGATTAAAAGCTATACAAAGTAGGAGTTTAAAATCATTGACACCATTTCCTAAAATAAAACAGTGTAAAAGTATATAAATGTTTAAATATCTGTTGTCTACTTACGATATTCTTTATGCTAATTTAAAAAGAACACTTTGTATAAAAGCTCTACATTGTATGTTTTATTGTATTTATTTGTGCTCCTACAGTGGTGTTTGTTTTTGTGTCTAAAGGTTTTTCACCTGTTTCACTTTTTGACATTTTATAAGTGACTGGCTGATTGATAACTGCATCAGAAAATGTGAAAAAAATAAAATAAAAGAAAGCACAGTATGGTCAATGAGTGGAATCCGGTCTAATTCTTGTAGTGGTTTGTCTTATCAAGGGGGAAAGTTCTGCACACTTAAACTTTGTAAATGTTGAATACACTTAATACTCAAACAACGTGTGCTGGTAGAAGGACAGTTATGGCCTATTCTCTTGCTTTTGGATATTCTTTGTTGGTAAGTAGTAGTTTTAAATTGATAACATTGATAAAGGAGTATAATAAGGTTGAATGAAATATGTTGGCTAAAATACAGTGTATTTAGTTAAGCGAGGTGAATTGTTACAGATGACCTGTTGCTTAAAACTCGTTATCTAACATTACTTGTCATTAACTGAAAACGTCGGGTTGTGATGACTCCTTTCAACTTATGAAATTTTCTGGCTCAGGAACAAATGTTAACAATATAAAAAGTGATTCATGGCTACCAATATTTTTTAATATAATGATATATGGCTCATGTATTTTCTCTCAGCATCTCGGCCACTAGCGTATTAACCTCAGCACAGAATACTTTAGCTTTTATGAGGCATTTCCCCAAGTAAAAACATGTGGCCCATTCATGTATTTTTCTGACCATAAACAAACCTGCCCCATGTCTACTACAACTTTCAGATTACTGGGTTCACACAGATCGTGTTTTGACTGTTAAAAACGCGAGACAGTGGAATTAAAAAAGTGCAAGGTTTAGAGTCTAGTGTTTTTAAAAGCGGAACTTTTTTGAACTTGTGCCATGTTTTAGAATGATGTATAATGTTTGAAGAGAAGCATTCAAAGACGAATGCATTTACATTAAAATACAATGGAGAAGTACCAAAGAAAAAAATGGGTTATAATTGTAGTACCCTTCTAAAAACTTAGCAAATAGAGATAGCAAAGTATTGAATAATATTAGACCAACATATAAAAATATGGCATCCAGGAATCACAATTTAGATCACCGGATATAAATATGACTTAGGCCTCAATTTCACCACAAATACAGAAAAGTGATATCACAGTCACCACCAGTTTTACTATAAAACACATGCTCATTATGACCGATTTCCTGACGTAACACATATTCATTGCTACTCATTTAAGAGATTCATCATTTTATGGTAAGTTAGAACAACTTGAACAGCATTAAATAATAACAATACAGCGAATCAACTACAATCATCTAGCCCTCTATCTATAAATAAAAAATTAAAAATTGTCATACCTTTAGCTTACTCAGTAAAGCTGCATAGTTGTGTGGGAAATTTGTGTGTCAAATGTAACAATTAAAATGTAACTTTGTGAAACAGACTGTCCTAAATTGTTGCTATAGGAGTATAATGTTAATGCTAGAAATCTTATGCATTTGGCAGTTTTTATTAAAATAAACTATTATATTCCATAATTAAAATATTTTTTTATATTCTGAGTGAGGGCTCCAGCCCTGGTTGTCTTTCCTAATGTTATTTTCTTAAGGCACCATACCTTGGTAGATATCCTCCATAGATAGGAGACTTGAAGCAATGTTGTTCTGGTCAGCGGCCGAACAACTGCAAAACCACACTGTGATGTTACGGTCAGGATGCTCTCCACCACAAAAATAACATGATGATGTTACTCATGTTATATATATATATTTTTTATATAAATATATATATGTTCATGTATTTCTGCTTTATGGACAATAAGATGGACTACGTTCAACTTCAACAGACTATTTGGACTGAGTTTAGGGACCGCTGCATCTTTGTTTTCATGGAGACATTGCTTAGCGACAGAGTTTCAGATGCCGCCATTCAGCTCAATGGTCGCACCAAGTTTCGTGCCAACAGACAAAAATCTGAGTGGTAAGACTCATGAATGTGGCTTGTGTGTCTACATCAACACTAATACCATGTTTCCACCACAGGAACTTTACCCAGGAACTATGGACTTTGGCCTGGTACTTGGTGTGTTTCCAGCGCAGGAACCAGGAACTGAATAAAGTTTCGGGTAAAAAAATGCCCCCCCCAGAATCAACATTTTCAAAATATGTGGTTTTATTAACAAAGTTCGGGAGAAGCACGATCAGATAATCATCCAATTTGACACAGGTGCATCTCATTTAGCTAATCATCTTAAATAGCACACAAGCGTGTATATATATATCCAGTCTTCCTACCTCCTGTTTTTCGGCATCCCTCCTCCACCCCAACTCCTCACTTCTAATCTATTTATCCCAAATTGGGGATAAGGGGAGTTATTTGGGTTCGGGCTGTGCTCCGGGCCTGGACCCCTCCCCCAGGACAGCACGCCAAAATAGGGCTACTCTTCGCCTTCAGATTAGATGTAAGGGTGAACTTGTGAAATTACTGTTATTGTGTCATGAAATGTAATTGTAAAATTATTTCAGGTGAGAATGTAGTTGTTTAAAACTCAAATCTGTGTGTATTTATAAAGACAGCGCCTATTTAAAAATGTTTTTCGCCGATCTCGGAGACGTGAGCTCCAAGCGATCAGCAGGAGCTCAGTGCTTCTGTTTCCGCCGAGAAGCAGCCTCACCTCGGCTAGTCTTTCTGATATGTGCCGCTGGCTCTGATGTCTCTAGTGGTTAAACATAAAATATAATTCGTCTTGGGTAAATCTAACAGGTTATCTTTGGTCTGCATTCAATTTCTCTATATGTTAAAATATAAATAAAAAAGGCAAATTGATATAATATTTTGTTTCATTGTAATTGCTGTATATACACACATTTCCCTGAACTAAGTACATTTCTGGAGCTGTTATCATGTTTAATGAAAACGAAAGGAGGCAGTGGTATTTGATATCCCATTTCGTTTTATTGTAAATATACAGAGAGGAAAATTGCAGTAGCCGAGGCGAGCTGACTGAAGTTATCAAGTACGCTGCTGTTTGCAGATTTACCGGATTTGCGTCATCGCGGACATCACACTCCTGAGTCGAATGCACAAAGTCCGCACTACCGAGGATGCACATCCAAAATCAGCGTACTTTGTATTGAGAAATGCGCGCAGACCTACGTCACCGGTCTCTATTTGCCTAATCTTCCCGGTACTTTACACCGCGGTGGAAACGCAGGAAAGCAACAGATCTGGGTGGAAAAAAGTTCCTGGTACAAATGTTCTGGGTAATTTCGGTGGAAACGCGTCATAAATAAGAACTCTGTACAATCTCTAGTCACTGCTTATTGCTGGTGGAGTTTTTGATTGTCACATGTAGACCTTTTTATTTACCACTAGAATTTACAACAATGTTCACAGTCGGCATGTACATTCCTTCCTATCGTAAGCGCTAATGTTAAAGCTACCGAGGTACTCAGTGAGCTATATTTGGCTATTAGTGAACTGCAGAATGCACACCCCGACGGTCTGTTTATTGTTTCGTGGCAGATTTCAATCATGTGAATCTCAAGAAAGTTCTCCCAAAATTCCATCTGTATGTGAACTTTGCAACAAGAGGAGCAAACGCACTGGATCTTTTTTACACAACCATCCCCAGTGCGTATCGAGCAGAGCCCTGCCCCCAGCTCGGTTACTCAGATCACATCTTTGTTATGCTGATCCCAGCATACAGACCACTCATAAATGACAGACAAGCTCTGAAGCAGGTAAAAACCTGGGAAACCATGAGCCATCTCTGCTCTTCAGGACTGTTTTAAACTGCAAGAGTGTGTCTGCCTCCCAAATAATGTTAGGTCGTTTATTCCAGATTTTAGGTGCTAAATAGGAAATGGATCTGCCGCCTGCAGTTGATTTTGATATTCTAGGTAGAAATTGCCTTGAGTTTTGAGAACGCAGCAGATGTGGAGGATTATAATGTAACAAGAGCTCATTCAAATACTAAACCATTCAGGGCTTTATAAGTAATATGCAAGATTTTAAAATCTATACAATATTTGATAGGGAGCCAGTGTAGTGTTGACAGGACCGGGCTAATATGGTCATACTTCCTTGTTCTAGTAAGAACTCTTGCTGCTGCATTTTGGACTAGCTGTAGTTTGTTTACTAAGCGTGCAGAACAACCACCCAATAAAGCATTACAATAATCTAAGAAAATGAAGAAATGTTCTCCCTGTTAAACACTGGATTTCTCTGTGTGTATTTTTGTGACAGAAGGACTCCATCATGCCCAGATCCAGCAGTGTGAGATTTAGTATCCGTTCCCCAGCCAGCATGGAGGAGCGGAGGGGGAGGTTCTTGAACCTAATCATGCTCCGTCAAAAGGGAGTCTAGTTCAGATCTTTTGGACAATGGCAGTGGGGCTAGGGTATAATGATGAGGCACTGAAGGACCTGTGCAACAACTGCCTGGATGACCCTTTGCCTGGGTCGGAGATGAAGGGGCTGGAGGTCCTGGACTTTTGTGGGTTCACCATCTACCTTCACCATCGTAATCAACGGGATACACCGACCACACCCGTCTCTCCTGACACAATGGCCGCCAGGCCAGTGCCACTGCTCAAGATGGCCGCCAGCCCAGCACCAAGGCACAAGATGGCCGCCATCCCAGTGCCACTGCACAAGGAGGCCGCCAGCCCAGCGCCACTGCACAAGGTGGCCACCAGCCCAGAGCCACTGCACAAGATGGCCGCCAGCCCAGCACCACTACACCAGATTGCCGCCGGCACAGTGTCACCGAACAAGATGGCAGCCACAGTAAACTTTCCAGAGTCAAGTCAGATCCCCGTGGACCCTCCTAATATTGTCATACTTCCTTGTTCTAATAAGAACTCTTGCTGCTGTATTTTGGACTAGCTGTAGTTTGTTTACTAAGCGTGCAGAACAACCACCCAATAAAGCATTACAATAATCTAAGAAAATGAAGAAATGTTCTCCCTATTAAACACTGGATCTCTCTGTTTGTGTGTAAGTTCGTGACAGAAGGACTCCACCATGCCCAGATCAAGCAGTGTGGGATTTCGTATCTGTTCCCCATCCAGCATGGAGGAGCAGAGGGGGAGGTTCTTGAACCTAATCACGCTCCGTCAAAAGGGGAGTGAGGTGGGTGGTCTAGCTCAGATCTTTTGGACAATGGGAGTGGGGCTAGGGTATAATGATGAGGCACTGAAAGACCTGTTCCAGCAACTGTCTGGATGACCTTTTGCCTGGGTGGGAGATGAAGGTTCTGGAGGTCCTTTTGGGGGTTCACCAGTTACCTTCACCATTGTAATCAATGGGATACACCAACAGCAGCCACAGTAGACTTTCCAGAGTCAAGTCAGATCCCTGTCAACTTTCCCGCCAGCCCAGTGACACCGCACAAGATGGCCGCCAGCCCAGCATCACTGCACAAGGTGGCCGCCAGCTCTGAGCCACTGCACAAGGTAGCAGCACCGCACAAGATGGCCACCACCCCAGCGCCTTACCTGACCAGACTTGTTCTCCTGTGCCATCGACCCCACGGTGGTGGTCCTCTGCCCTGGAGGGCCTCTGTCTCAACCGCACCTCTGTGGTGGTCCTCTGCTCCGCCCTGGGGGGTTTCTGTCTCATCTGCTCGGCTGTGGTGGTCCTCTGCGCCGCCCTAGTGGGCTTCTCTTTCGACCGCATGGAGGTAGTGGTCCTCTGCACTGCTCTGGTGCGCTTCTGTCTTGTCCGCACAGCTGTGGTGGTCCTCTGCTCCGCCCTGGGGGGCTTCTGTCTCGTCTGCTCGGCTGTGGTGGTCCTCTGCGCCGCCCTGGTGAGCTTCTGTCTCATCTGCTCGGCTGTGGTGTTCCTCTGCGTCACCCTGTTGGGCTTCTGACTCATCCGCATGGCTGTGGTGTTCCTCTGCGCTGCCCTGTTGGGCTTCTGACTCGTCCGCATGGCTGTGGTGGTCCTCTGCTCCACCCTGGATTCCTGCCCTGTCGGCACTGCCCTGGGTCCCTGAACTTTTCGCCCTGGTCTCTTTGTTTTTTTCACTTCCTGTTTCTGTTCCCCTCTATGGACCTGGCCCTCCGTCCCTTCCCCTGATCCTCCACCAGTCCACCTCCCTCCTGGCCTCTCTGTGTTATTGTTGTTGTTGTTTCTTGTGTTCCCTAGTGTTTTTCGTGTTTCTTGTTTTTGGACTACTTTGTTAATATTGACCTCTTGCCTGTCTGGACTACGATTTTTGGATTTTCCCTATTAAACACTGCAATTGAATCTCTCTGTTTGTGTGTACGTTTGTGACAGAAACGTGGCTTTCTAAGGAAAGATTGCTATCAAATAGCACACTTAAGTTCCTAACTGATGACTAAGAATTGACAGAGCTGCCATCAAGTCTTAGACAGTGTTCTAGATTATTACATGCAGAGTTTTTAAGTCCTATAATTAACACCTCTTTTTTATCAGAATTTCACAGTAAGAAATTACTCGTCATCCAGTTTTTTATATCTATTAAGCATTCTGTTAGTTTTTCAGATTGGTATGTTTTGCTGAGCCGTGATGAAATATAGAGCTGAGTATCATCAGCATAACAGTTGTGTTTCCTGATGATATCTCCCAAGGGTAACATGTAAAGCATGAAGAGTAACTGCCCTAGTACTGAGCGTTGAGGTACTCCATACTGCACTTGTGATCGATATGATACCT
Source organism: Carassius auratus (assembly GCF_003368295.1). Classification (NCBI taxonomy): domain Eukaryota; kingdom Metazoa; phylum Chordata; class Actinopteri; order Cypriniformes; family Cyprinidae; genus Carassius; species Carassius auratus. Next base: position 664,524 of record NW_020523543.1, read on the forward strand.
CTTCATTCACTGCTATGAATTGATGGCGGTCATATAAGTACGATTTAAAGTATGCTAATATACTTCCATTAATGCCAACAAAGTTTCTTAGATGGAATGAGGTCTTAGCTCCCTTCATTCTCATGTGCTCGACACACTCAGAGGCATGGGCGTCCTCCACGAGGCATCTGTATGCTCTAAAATGGGGAGTATTTGTGAAAAGGTGCTGTGATGTTCATATCGGCTAGGCTGCTTGATCCATGTTGAATGTTCTGCATTTTGTACAGTACACGCTGGATAGCGGATGCCTACCATCAACTGTGAAAGTCTATGTGGCCACTATTACCTCATTTCGTTCCCCGCTGGGTGGGCAATCGATTGGTAGGCACACGCTGGTGGGTTTTCTTAATGGGGCGAGGAGATTGCATCCCCCGCGTCTGGATTGTGGACGCAATCATGGCTGCTTAAACAAGCCAATGTTTGGAATGCCCCTTTTACATTAGGGCCCACTCAACCAGGGTTATCACATCAACCAGTGTGTGGTCGAGAGGTATGTCTATTCAGGATATATGCCTTGCAGCTGGCTGGTCTTCTCAGAACACCTTCGCCAAGTTTTATAAGCTGGACGTCCAGTCCTTAGCCTCCCGTGGGCTCTCAGTGAGTGACTGATTCACGTGCATGCTTTCTATATTTATGTGTGTTGCTGCCTCGCACAGTAATTACTCTGTGCAGCCCTCTATGCTATTGTGGTTGTTGTCTGCCCTGTACTCAGTGCAGCTCCTGTTATTCAATGTGTAATTTGATTTGATTCCATCTGTTTAACACAGTTATGTCTGTACAGCCCCTCTCTATATTGTTGTTGTTGCTTACACTCATTTTTCGAGCAGGCTGCATACCACTTGTATCAGGACCAGGGCGTTTTGTGGCAATGTTAGAGAATGCACAACACCATTGAAGGGTTTACCCACACTCTATCACGCAGAGTAACCAGTACGAGTACATACACTTTATTAGCTAGGTGGGAATTGGTCTTGCATGGCTTCAAGTCCGAGCTTAGGGTCTTGGTAGTTGCAGGACACAGGTGCACAGCAACAAGCCTCAATGTGGGATTATTAAGAATCACAAATGGCTGCATTCGATTCCTCAAGGCATGTTGAGGACACAATATCGTCAAGTAGGTAACTTTAATGACTGTTGCAGTATCCACTATAATTGTCCGCTAGTAAACAAAAAAATAGATTCATCAGTCATTATCCATGGATCAGGGGGCTCTGGCTGGTGTGACAAAGTGAAGGCAGGGGTAATTTGTATTTAAATAGATCTGGATATAGCAAATCAAGTTTCAATTCAAGTTGATTTGTTTAGCACTTTTGACAATAAAAATCATTGCAAAGCAACATTACAGAAAATTTTCTACAATATTTAGTAGTAGCTTATCAATGGTGACGGTCAATTTGTGTGCACATGGCAGAAATTTTAGGAAAAAATAATAAAAGACGTAGTCAAACAGATCATGAACACAATGAACGGCAATTATTATATGATGCACTCACACTTGTAGCAATATTTGTTAGTTCTGTATGTTGTTTCAGGGTTAGCATCATCTGAGGTCCTCTGAGCGGTCAGCGTAATTTCTTCTCAGGCATTCTGGATCCAGACAGGAGCTTGTGTAAATCCTTGTCATGACAACTTTATTTGGATTTGCATGGTAATGTACATGACAATGTTAATGTATTTGGTCTTAGAAGCCTGTGCTGAACTCCAAAGAGCTACACTGGGACAACAAATCAGAAATTATGATTCAACCACTGAGAGTGACACACATGCTTGGAGATGCATGCCTGATGGAGCCAAGGTTAAAGATGAAAGCAGGATGGTCTGACTGCAGGATCAGGATCGATATTAAGAACGGAACAGCGAACTGAAAATACTAATAAAACGTGGTTTTGGAAAAATATTTTGTATTTCAAATATTTATACTATTTGGCTTTCTATTAATGCACTACAATGAATCACATCTGTCTAAAGTTTCCCAGTACATTATTCGTAGTAATTTATACCTAAACTAAAAATAACACATGCTTTCATGTCCGAAAACATTTTTGTTTTACATTTCATTAGGGCTGGGCGTTAAATTTATTTTATCGATTAACTTGAATGTTTAGTTTACATTTATTTGTTTGAAAGAATTTTTTTTTTTTTTTAACATCTGCCGATGCTAGTAGTTCTGAATGGCTCCCGTAGTTGAGAATGGGCTCAATCCTCTCCCCGCGAGTTTGCCATAGAGACATGTTGCCGAGCAGAGTATGTGAGCGAGGAGCAGATTTTTTGTCTGAGCGTCGTGGTTTTCATTCGCTCCAAGAGCGCTCCATCAAGAGTACAATTCATGCCAACGGCCGTAATATAACTGCATATTCAGCAGGAATTCACATGTTAAACATATTTAGATATAGCTTGATACAGATGGATCTCTAAAATCAGAAGATTATAATGACGGCAATAGCCGAGCGGGAAGTTATAGGCTAGTTCTCAAGGAGTTTGTCTGTTCTTTTACTGAATATTTTCGGGTTAATGTTTGATTTAAACAGCACATTCACATGCAATCGCTTTCGCAATAATGCATTCTAACAGATGTAATCTTACAGTGCTACTACATTATCAGTATCAGATTTTTTATGATTTTGAATGTTTTAGGAAATGCATAGATCTTTAGATAAAATAACTGACTAAAATTGTACTGTTATTTTCATCACAAACAGAATTTGCACAACAGAAAGCAGCAATTATAGATTTAATGATGACAATGTTATTAGTTTGGCGTGTGGTTGGGAAAAAAAGTTCACACTCAATAGCCTAAGCCACTTTGAAACTCTCCTGTTATTTTATTTATTTATTTTTATAGGATATGTTACTTTATCCACAGAGTGAAGGCGGAGCGGTGTCTCTGGTATCAGTGAGCGCGGAGTGAAGTTGGAGTGATTATTAAATGCTCGGAGTGTGGAGGGGAAATTGTTGCCACACCAAGTCAAGTCAAGTCTGCTTTATCATCAATTCTTCCACATGTACAGTACATACATACAGAGAATCGAAATTGCATTACTCTCAGACCCTTAGTGCATACAGATAACACTAACAGTAGAGCATAAAAATCTAGATCAAATATATGATACAACTATACAATAGGGGCATGTAAAAAGGACATAATACAAGTAAAAATAAAGTTAAACAGTACAGATAAAAAGATTTTAGTGCAAAAAAAGAAGCTTATTAAGTCTGATTCAAGTGACAAAGGGCTCAAGAGCAGTTGTTTTTATTTAACTGACTGATGAGGTAATAGGATGATTTCAGTTCTATGCTGAATGAGGTAGTGAGCAAACCAATGCTGCACAAAGTGACTGGTGCACAGTGGTGGATGCAGAACAAGACAGATGGGTGGGCCTGGATTCAACTATTTCTGAATCTGTTGATATGAGCCGTCGATATCAACAGATTCAGCACCATCAGCACGGACAGCTCCTGGTAGTGTCACACGTAAGAAGATATATCTTAAACAGCTTCCTAATGTATGGTTCGGGAAACATGCCTAGAAATGGTATACCTTTAGTTAAGTTATATGTTAGGAGTCTTTGTAGCAACTCTAAGACAGCCCAGAAATTATACTTGATATCGACAGCTGGAGAATTATTCTCTCATGCACGGACTGCTTTACTGTGTTATGTGAGAAAGCGGTGTTCTTTATAAAATAATCACTTTAGAAATAGTTGAAATTGCATGTATTAGCACACGTGGGATATTATGAGAAGTAATTCAAACTATAATAGCCAACATATTTTGAAAATTGTATCATATATTGCTGGCAAGTTCGGGAGCGAGTTCAGCTTCTTGACAGCCTGGTGGATGAAGCTGTCCTTCAGTCTGCTGGTCCTGGCCTGGAGACTCCGCAGTCTCCTCCCTGATGTTAGCAGACTGAAGAAGCTGTGTGACGGGTGGGAGGGATCACCTGCGATGCTGAGTCTTTCAGCAGGACACGTTGCAGGCCCCATACCACAGTGATGCAGCTCATCAGGATGCTCAAAGTTTTTGCAGCTCCCTTCAACTGTACCATTTTGTGTGCCACTTGACATTTCTTTCAATTCACAAACAAGTCCATCTATTTTGAAAAGCAGTAGGACACCAGCAAAATTACAAAAAAAATTTTGAATTCACAGGTGTCAAATAAATCATCCTCATGTTTTGACTCATACTGGAAATGTTGGTTCGATTTGCTCGTTCTCACAATAGGAAAAGCCATAGTCAATTCCATCTCTTCTGCTATGGCTCTTTCTGTACTTTCTGGAGAAAACTTATCACTAAATTCCACTTGGGTTATTCCTACTGTTGATAAAAATATACAATTTTAAACTCAGTTATCTTGAACCAGTGTTTGCAAGACTGTGATTCTAAGAAAAATGACATAATCTAGTTTTTAATTTATTTTAAAGAAGCTTCCTTTGCTCCAACTGTTCAAATATTATATTCTGTGGTGCGTCTGCAGAAACCTCTTTCTGTGATTGAGTTTGTTTGGCTCCTTTTCTGCTGAATTTTAAATGTGTTCTCTGTGTCAAAGAGCATGTTTGCCATGATAACAAGGGCTGTTCTCAAACATTTAAAGAGGAAGTGATCCAAATCAAGAAAAAGGCCACCACATCACTGTTCTGTACAGTAATAGGTTCTAGCATCCAATGAATAATTACTATTATCCAATAAATTCAGTTTGTACAATCACATTGACCTTGATGTTATTTTCAAAACTCTAGTCACAAAACTTAACACTGATGATCAAAGTGCACATTTTCCCAAACTTTAGTGCATTTTTTCAATTGCTTAGAAACAATAAACAAAATTTTATTTTCTGCTGTCTCTTTTTGGAGTTTATAAGTAGCTGTAATGTGATTGGTTTTCAAGGCATTGTCAAGGCAACTGGGATCGTAGTTTACAGTGCCACTTTATTTTTATAATTACTTTAGAATATATATATATATATATATATATATATATATATATATATATATATATATATAGTTTTAAGTTTAATTGTAAATAAACCTCCCTTTGTCGAAGATGACGACAAAAAATATTCATAAAAAATTTTCTGTGATGAAGCTGAGATGTTGACGAGCAAAAACTAATATCTGATGAAAAAATGAAGACGAAATATATGCCGCGTCTTCTGTAATAAGACGAGACAGGACTATAATGTTATTTGAAGACTGCCGGACATTCAAAATACATCCCGTAGGCTACTGTCTTGTCCTTCAAAATGTGCGTCCTGTCATTGGATTGGTATCAGATGATTTGTGTTTGCATATCAAGTCTCAGTATGCAGCCGCAGTGGATGGATAGGCTACCAAAATGTGAACTAGCGATCTGAAACAATGGCCTTTGCACTCAAAAGGGTAGGAATGAGGTGACCATGTCCCGTTTTTCCCAGGAGTCACAATTCGTTGTCAAATAAACTTGAAGTTAGTGAAGGAAGAAACATACTCTCTTTCAAATACACACACAGCAGTCCAAATGTCTATTGTGTAGAATATCTCACATGAATACAGTTATGGATTAAGTAATCGTGTACAGGTGGGTGAAACCAGTATTACATACATGCAATCCATCTTAAAGGATTTAAAAATATATATAAATCATATATATTAAATATATTACACAAGAACAACTATTATTTTTATAAGTTGCTCCCTTTTCTCTACTGTTTAAATGGATAGTTCACCCAAAAATGAAAATTGTCATCCTTGATTCACATTTCTCATAAGCTTAATTGGTTTAGTCTGAAGAGAGAAGAGTTTATGATTTTTGGAAGTGTGTGTGTATGTGTGTCTGTGTGTGTGTGAAGACTACATAGAAAATAGCTACCAAAATAATTGGTAACTGCAGCTTGACAAAAATGTAATGACTTTTCGTCGACTAAAACTAAAAATGATTTAAATAACTAAAATGTGATTAAGACTATTAAGCATTTCCATCTCAAGATAAAGACTAAGACTAAATCAGAAATCCCTGTGAACATGAACACTGCTTTGCTCCATATGAGCACATTTTACAGACCCGTATATGGTGCATCTGCAGGAAATGCCTCTGTGATTGAGTTTGTTTGGCTCCTTTTCTGCTGTTTATTAAACTTGTTCTCTGTGTCACAGTGCGTATTTGCCATGATAACAAGGGCTGTTCTCAAACATTTAAAAAGGAAGTGATCCAAATCAAGAAAAAGGGCACCACATCACTGTTGTGTACAGTAAAAGGTTCTAGCATCCAATCAATAAGTACTAAATAATAAATACTATTATCCAGTGAATACAGTTTGAACAAATCACATTGGCATTAATATCAGAGCCTTGATGTCATCTTTCAAAACTATAAACTCACCACTGATGATCAAAGTAAACTTTTTTCCAACTTTTTGTATTTTTTTTCTATTAGACACAATATGTAAAATAATGCTGATACAACATGGTTTCAAATGTTCAGAGATCGCTTAACTTCTTTTTCTGCTATGCAAACATACACAAGGCGGAGGAGCCTATGCTCATCAAGCACAGTGTTTTTTAAGACTCAGTGACAAAATAACAACATTACATCTCTCCTTACCAGAAAACATTCTTAATATAACCACTACAAATATCTACAGTAGGTGGCCAACCAGAACGTGCTTTTTACCGCCGTGAGTGCTGGTGGTGTACTTTGCATCAGAGCATTAAAAGCGGTAGCCTATTTCAGGCTACATGGATTCTAAATGTCAATCTTCTTACATTACTTAATATTTGTCACAAATACATTTTTAATTTATAAATTAAAATTCCTTCAATAAAATAGCATGTGTCTTTGTTACCTGTGCTTTATTTTGACAAAGAATACGTGGGGAAAGTATATTGTTGCGTAACCTATTTTATTAATTATTTCCTTTATTTTAGTACCGCATGAGGCACTGAATAATTTTGGTCCCATTATTTAGGCCTAACTAAAACAAGAAACAGATTAATTAAACTTGGCATGATTTAGCTAAATCATTGAAACTGAAAGAAGGGACAGATTAATAAAACATCCTCTGTTTAAACTCAAGTTCTCTCATCATAAATATGCTGATGACTGATGCTCTATATACTGCTGTGATCTGTGTCAGGCTTTCTATTCATAACATTTTAGAAATGAATTTATTCTAATAACATTTTAGAAATGGCATTTTTCAGAGATTCAGCCCAGTGTAGGTCAGAAATGCACAGCTGGACATTATGTCACCGAACGGGACAGAATTGTGAGGCCTCCAAACAGGCTCTGCTTATATTTAGGGAAAGGTTGGTAAAGACACCTTGTGGAAGTGACGTGTTGGTAACCTCTAAGATATGATGCTGCTTGACTCTTCATTGTTATTGTTACATGCATCATTGACTAAATTTTACACAGAATGTGTGCTAATTACTTTGTTCATATTTTACTTGGATGTCCTGCATGTTATCTGCAGAGTAAAAAAAAAAAAAAAGAAAAATAGCTGTCAGATGTTTATTTATAGTGTACATTTATAATAGCTGCATACAGTAGGTGGCAGACCAAAATGCCTATTACTGGCGTTTGGCGTTAACTGCATGTCACATTAATGTCACAAATTATGAAAGGCTTGAAACTTGAAACGTCACACGTACTCAATCATTATCTTTTTAAAAAACATTTTATTCCCATATACAGAGGCCAAAAATTATGTACATAAATTAAGAAATGTATCACTTTTTATCCTTCCTATAAACAAAGTTCAGTTTTGTTTTTAATTGCAAAGTTATGTTTCTTGTTATTTCCTTTTTAATTTTTAATTTAGAAAAATGTTTGGAACTTTTTTTTTATTCAAGTTTGTTTTTGTTTTGTTTTGAGTGATAACCAAGCATATAGTGGCAGATTGCTGAATTGATCAAGTGAAGCAGATCTGACCCAAACCAAACAAATTACCCCCTTTCAATGACAACAAAGGGAACACAGGCAATGTACCTCCAGACTGATTTGTACTGGTGTGTCTAATATAATTTTAACCTCATTGAGGAACTCAATGCGAGGGTTAATTAAGTGATTAATGGTTGTTCATGTCTATGCAATTTAATGTATTGCTGTAAACTTCGGATTTCAAATTTTCATTCTCTTAAACGTATTCTTCCCTAACTTTCGATCTTCCTGCAACTTGTGTGAATGTATGAGTGCGTGCGTTTATGTGTTAGATTAGTTTGTCTTAGATTTATCTAATAAAACCCTATTCATATTGAAAAGAGAAGTTCTTGTGTTTTGTGCTTACAAGTTAATGTCTTAACCCCTTTACTTGCAAACATCGCCGACAGCCCCAGTTTATTATTGTTTCACTTTCACAGCATGTTAAACATCACTCTCTTACTTGATCTGGACAAACAATAATATTAGGTCTGTGAATCTTTGGCAAGGCAGCGATTCGATTACGATTCATAGGTTTTCGATTCGATTCAAGAAAGATTTTTTTGCAAATTTAGAACGATTCAATTAGATTCGAGTCACAATTAAATTCGATTCGATTCGATTATAACAATTAGATTCTGCATACTTTAAGTGCATTCACGGGATTATTTAAATGCTTCTACTAAATTCTTTAAATGTTTAGTCAGGGGGCAAATTACAGTAGCATTTATGGTTAGAGAACCATAGGTCAGAAAAAAAGAAAAAAAACTTTTGTCCATTGTTAAATGCTAGTTTAATGATGCGACATGGCATACGTAAAAATGTATGTAAGCCAAGTTTTTAAAAAAGAGCTTAAAGAGTATTATGTATAAGCTAACATTTTGTCACACCAGTGGCGTAGCCATAATTTCAGAAGTGACAGAAATGTCAAATACAATCATTTTATGTATGTAGCTTATATTATAATAATAATAATTATAATTATTATTATTTTTTATTTATTTATTTTTTTACAAGGAATTATCTTCTTTTTTAATTACTTTTAATTAGTTGTAATAAATCAAATACACTGCTGGACAATAATCAATCATTCAGTTTTATTCAGTTTAGCTGCAGATATAGCCTGGCACGTCTATGAGAGCGAGATCGCTTCTCTTTCAGTGTGAAAACGTCTTCATCTCTATTTAACTCTTCCTCTCCATCAGCGAATGATTCTGAGAGAAAACGCGCCAGATGTCTGTTTGCTAATGAAACAAACGCTACTTTCATGCATCTGATTACCAGATAAATCTCGCACACTTATTTCAAGGTCGTTGTTAATGCTGTGGTTAATTTTAAAAGTTTCCTTTGTATATTCGGTTCATCCCCATTGTTTAAAAACATTTATCATTCAATGGATCTGTGCGTATGATTTAGACACTTACATTTCTGCTCCGTCCATGCAATAAATACAGCTGTCAACAGCTCCGGTAACTCCGTAGGTAAGATGCAGAGAGCCATTGACAAACTACAGAAAAGTAAAACTACTTCACGTTAGCATTACTGGCCACGAGTCCTATAGATCACACGTCAGCTGCGTCAGAGACGAACAGAGCGCAAGCGCAATCCTGTGACAGTCTCAGGCGGTAAACAGTGGAGCGCGTGAAGGACAGATAAGAGGCACGATTCACAAACACTCTTCAAGGTCTTCATTAATTCGTGCGTGTAGTAATTTAATGTGTATACATTTTGAAAGCATTGAATCGCTATAGAAATCGCGATTCATTCGATTCTTAGCATTTTGAATCAATTACTGTCCAAGATCGGCGAGTCACGATTCAAAATCATGTTTCAAGATCGATATATATATATATATAATACATGCTGTTATAAGTTTAAAGACTCTAGCTTCAATATTTGACCAATATTTTGATAAAACATTGTTGCAGTGACAGTTTTTTAGTGATTTATGTCAGGAGTGCAAAATAATAAATCCGTATTATGCCACATTTTGAATAGAAATTCACCACTCATTCATATTCAGCCACGTCAGCAGCGGTTTATTTGTGTTCACATAGACTCACTGAACAGCGTCAATAAGGATTTATAGACCAAAGATGCATATCCGCGGAGATATATGGATATATTTACTGATGTTTACTTCATATTTCTTCAGACAGGATCATCATTTCTATTCATTTTCCACTGATTTGTGCGATCTGATGATAAATAGCCTCTCCCAGTGCTGTCTCTGTGTGTTTGGTTCCGTGTACTCGAGCTGTGACCCAGTCAGACTCTGATTGGACCTTCGGCTTGTCAATCTGACAGTCCCAAAACCAGAGAGTGTCAGATCATGTCACATGCTTCGAGAACACTTCCTGGTTCATATCTGCTCACAACAAAACTGAAACACCTCTGTACACACAAAATACACGAATAATAAACCCCGCGATTATGATAGAAAAGCTTGGTATGAGATTTTCTTGAGATCTGGGGCATTTTATATAATATAAAAAAAATGTACATCTGAAATGCTAACTTGTGAAGCGATGAAAAAAGCTACAAATATCACATTTTTACAATAGTAAACGACCAAATTCCACCCCTGATCGCAAAAAGATGTTATTACAAACACTTGATTGAGGTTTAACGTGAGTTTTGAGTAAAAGTGTACTAATAATTTAATAAATTGTCTGATGTAGCTTGATGCTAACATTAGCTCTAATGCTACTAATAGCAGGTGCATTTCTGCTTCATAATGCATTTCTGTCACAATAATTCACGTAAAGTCGTAAGAAAATGTTTTGTTGTATTTTTATAGTAAGACTTTTGATAAATAAGGGCTAAATGCATACAGAGAGTGAAGTGAGATCGCTGCTTTGTTGATTTGTAAACATTGAAATTCCACAAAAAAGGCTGATAAAGGTGGAATAAAAACAAAAGAATAATGATAAAAGAATAATGCGGATAATGTGTCATACCTGGCGGAGGTGTGAAAGACTCGTTTGGTGAGAACAATAGAACCATGAAAATGTGGAGTTTTCAAAGCCAACACACATACAAAACACACAGGAGGTTTACATGTGAGATCTTACAGAGATGACAAGGGCCATAAATCAATCTGATTAGCCTTCTCTAAAAACACACATGACATGGCCTTAGAAAATATTTCATAAAATTCACAGTTTTACAAATTATATTATGAAATTTCTAATTAAGTTTTGAAAGACTTGTGGCTTTAACTACACTGTATTTCTAAGCGCATATCTTACAGTACATCAATTTAAAAAAAAATACATTTAAAAAATATGTTTTTAATATTTTTGTTTTTATATTTGAGCTTATATATCTCTATTATCATAACAGTCTGAGTGATTCTGATTCCTGAACAGTAAACTTTGAAGTGTCAGCTTTGTGAACAAATGTTGATTATGTATCTAGTCAGAAAGAATCATGAGCAGAAACCTTTTTATTTTGGGTATGTCATTTCTGTCTCCATGCCAAAAAAGGGGGGTGACTAGTAAGGGGTTAAACTGCTGATTTTGTTACTGTGCTAAATGATAGTGTTTTCACTCTACTTTGGATGTTAATATCCAGCGCAGATTTGATGTTAAATGGCTCGTTCAGTGAATCACAGGGCATCTCAGTGATAGTGTCTGTTTTTATTTGCAATCAAGTCAATGATATCGCTGTAGATGAAGTGACCCCAACTAAGCAAGCCAGAGGCGACAGCGGCAAGGAACCGAAACTCCATCGGTGACAGAATGGAGAAAAAAACCTTGGGAGAAACCAGGCTCAGTTGGGGGGTCAGTTCTCCTCTGACCAGACGAAAACCAGTAGTTCAATTCCAGGCTGCAGCAAAGTCAGATTGTGCAGAAGAATCATCCGTTTCCTGTGGTCTTGTCCTGGTGCTCCTCTGAGACAAGGTCTTTACAGGGGATCTGTATCTGGGGCTCTAGTTGTCCTGGTCTCCGCTGTCTTTCAGGGCAGTAGAGGTCCTTTCTAGGTGCTGATCCACCATCTGGTCTGGATACGTACTGGATCCAGGTGACTGCAGTGACCCTCTGATCTGGACACAGACTGGATCTCATGGCCACGGTTACCTCGGAACAAGAGAGAAACAGACAAATATTAGCGTAGATGCCATTCTTCTAATGATGTAGAAAGTACGGTGTTATGTGAAGTGTTTCCGGTTCCGGTTTACCTAATTAATGCAGCCTAAAAATCCTTTAACGGATTTGGATATTAAAAGCATATTAGTATGTTATGTGTATGCCAGGTTAAAGAGATGGGTCTTTAATCTAGATTTAAACTGCAAGAGTGTGTCTGCCTCCCGAACAATGTTAGGTAGGTTATTCCAGAGTTTAGGCGCCAAATAGGAAAAGGATCTGCCGCCCGCAGTTGATTTTGATATTCTAGGTATTATCAAATTGCCTGAGTTTTGAGAACGTAGCGGACGTAGAGGAGTATAATGTAAAAGGAGCTCATTCAAATACTGAGGTGCTAAACCATTCAGGGCTTTATAAGTAATAAGCAATATTTTAAAATCTATACGATGTTTGATAGGGAGCCAGTGCAGTGTGGACAGGACCGGGCTAATATGGTCATACTTCCTGGTTCTAGTAAGAACTCTTGCTGCTGCATTTTGGACTAGCTGTAGTTTGTTTACCAAGCGTGCAGAACAACCACCCAATAAAGCATTACAATAGTCTAACCTTGAAGTCATAAATGCATGGATTAACATTTCTGCATTTGACATTGAGAGCATAGGCCGTAATTTAGATATATTTTTGAGATGGAAAAATGCAGTTTTACAAATGCTAGAAACGTGGCTTTCTAAGGAAAGATTGCGATCAAGTAGCACACCTAGGTTCCTAACTGATGACGAAGAATTGACAGAGCAACCATCAAGTCTTAGACAGTGTTCTAGTTTATTATAAGCAGAGTTTTTAGGCCCTATGATTAACACCTCTGTTTTTTCTGAATTTAGCAGTAAGAAATTACTCGTCATCCAATTTTTTATATCGACTATGCATTCCATTAGTTTTTCAAATTGGTGTGTTTCACCAGGCTGCAAGGAAATATAGAGCTGCGTATCATCAGCATAACAGTGAAAACTAACACCATGTTTCCTGATGATATCTCCCAAGGGTAACATATAAAGCGTGAAGAGTAGCGGCCCTAGTACTGAGCCTTGAGGTACTCCATACTGCACTTGTGATCGATATGATACATCTTCATTCACTGCTACGAACTGATGGCGGTCATATAAGTACGATTTAAACCATGCTAATGCACTTCCACTGATGCCAACAAAGTGTTCAAGTCTATGCAAAAGAATGTTGTGGTCAATTGTGTCAAACGCAGCACTAAGATCCAATAAAACTAATAGAGAGATACACCCACGATCAGATGATAAGAGCAGATCATTTGTAACTCTAAGGAGAGCAGTCTCAGTACTATGATACGGTCTAAATCCTGACTGGAAATCCTCACATATACCATTATTCTCTAAGAAGGAATATAATTGTGAGGATACCACCTTTTCTAGTATCTTGGACAGAAAAGGGAGATTCGAGATTGGTCTATAATTAACAAGTTCTCTGGGGTCAAGTTGTGGCTTTTTTATGAGAGGCTTAATAACAGCCAGTTTGAAGGTTTTGGGGACATATCCTAATGACAATGAGGAATTAATAATAGTCAGAAGAGGACCTATGACTTCTGGAAGCACCTCTTTTAGGAGCTTAGATGGTATAGGGTCTAACATACATGTTGTTGGTTTAGATGATTTAACAAGTTTATACAATTCTTCCTCTCCTATAGTAGAGAATGAGTGGAACTGTTCCTCAGGGGGTCTATAGTGCACTTTCTGATATGATACGGTAGCTGACGGCTGAATGGTTGCAATTTTATCTCTAATAGTATCGATTTTAGAAGTAAAGTAGTTCATAAAGTCATTACTGTTGTGGTGTTGGGAAATGTCAACACTTGTTGAGGCTTTATTTTTCGTTAATTTAGCCACTGTATTAAATAAATACCTGGGGTTATGTTTGTTTTCTTCTAAAAGAGAAGAAAAGTAATCAGATCTAGCAGTTTTTAATGGTTTTCTATAGGATATGCTACTTTCCCGCCAAGCAATACGAAATACCTCTAGTTTTGTTTTCCTCCAGCTGCGCTCCATTTTTCGGGCTGCTCTCTTTAGGGTGCGAGTATGCTCATTATACCATGGTGTCAAACTGTTTTCCTTAACCTTCCTTAAGCGTAAAGGAGCAACTGTATTTAAAGTGCTAGAAAAGAGAGAGTCCATAGTTTCTGTTACATCATCAAGTTGTTCTGAGGTTTTGGATATGCTAAGGAATTCGGATACATCAGGAAGATAACTTAAAAAGCAGTCTTTTGTGGTAGAAGTGATGGTTCTTCGATACTTGTAACAAGAAGTAGAATTTACAATTTTGGCTATATGAAGTTTACACAGAACTAAATAATGATCTGAGATATCATCACTTGGCTGAATAATTTCAACACTATCAACATCAATTCCATGTGACAGTATTAAATCTAGAGTATGATTTCGACAATGAGTAGGTCCTGAAACATATTGTCTAACACCAATAGAGTTCAGAATGTCTATAAATGCTGATCCCAATGCATCTTTTTCATTATCGACATGGATATTAAAATCACCAACTATTAAGACTTTATCTGCAGCCAGAACTAACTCGGATGTAAAATCACCAAACTCTTTAATAAAGTCTGTATGGTGCCCTGGTGGCCTGTATACAGTAGCCAGTACAAACATAACAGGGGATTTATCATTAACATTGGTTTCTCTGGATAATGTTATATGAAGCACCATTACTTCAAACGAGTTATACTTGAAGCCTGCCCTCTGAGAAATTCTGTAAACGTTGTTATAAATTGAAGCAACTCCTCCCCCTTTGCCTTTTAGACGCGGCTCGTGTTTATAACAATAATCTTGGGGGGTGGACTCATTTAAAATAATGTAATCATCAGGTTTTAGCCAAGTTTCTGTCAAACAGAGCACATCTATATTATGATCAGTTATCATATTATTTACAAAAAGTGTTTTCGTAGAAATGGATCTGATATTCAATAAGCCAATCTTTATCATTTGTTTATCCATATTGCATTTGTTTTTTATTTGTTGAACCTCAATTAAATTGTTAACCTTAACTTGGTTTGGACGTTTTTTGTATTTTCTAGTTCGGGAAACAGACACAGTCTCTATAGTGTGATATCTAGGTGAAAGAGTCTCTATGTGCTGAGAATTAACTGACCTCTGTGACGGGAGGCAGCTAGCAGACGGTCGGTTTAGCCAGTCTGTTTGCTTCCTGACCTGGGCCCCAGTTAGTCAAGTATAAACACTAAGACTATGTGCCATATTTCTAGACAGAAGAGCAGCACCACCCCAGGAGGGATGAAGACCATCTCTTTTAAACAGGTCAGGTCTGCCCCAAAAGCTCGTCCAATTGTCTATGAAACCTATGTTATTCTGTGGGCACCACTTAGACATCCAGCCATTGAGTGATGACAATCTGCTATGCATCTCGTCACCACGATAAGCAGGGAGGGGACCAGAGCATATTACAGTGTCTGACATCGTGCTTGCAAGTTCACACACCTCTTTAAAGTTATTTTTAGTGATCTCCGACTGGCGAAGTCGAACATCATTAGCGCCGGCATGAATAACAATCTTACTGTATTTACGCTTAGCATTAGCCAGCACTTTTAAATTTGCCAAGATGTCAGGCGCTCTGGCTCCCGGTAAACATTTGACTATGGTGGCTGGTGTCTCTATATTCACGTTCCGTACAATAGAATCACCAATAACTAGAGCACTTTCATCAGGTTTCTCAGTGGGTGCATCACTGAGTGGGGAGAACCTGTTTAATGTTTTGATCAGAACAGAAGAGCGGTGTTTTGACCCACGACTACGCTGCCTCACCGTCACCCAGTTGCCCTGCTGCAGGGGCTCTGCTGGAACCGGACAATGTACAGGAATCCCTGAGCTAGACGCATCCAAAGCCATATCTAGAGCCCTAACATTCTTACTGTCCTCAATTAAAGTTTGGATCCGTGTCTGTAATTCTGAAATCTTCTCTGTCAGCCTAACTATTTCCCTGCATTTATCACATGTGAATCCCTCATCAGCGACAGAGACAGATAAACTGTACATGTGGCAAGAGGTGCAAATAACAATTGTAGGAGAAGCCATTACTCACCGTGCTTGATGAAATATTCTTACTGCGGTTGTTTGATAAACTTGTGGAAAACTGCAGCGTGAGAGAGGATAGGTAGGTATTATGGGATAGGTAGGACGCGAAAGGATCCACCACACCCATCTTTCGAATTCGGGGAAAAGGAGGACGCATTTGTGGGCCGCATTTGAAGGATCCTACGAATTTGGAAAGCCTTCGTTGCGGCGCTGTGATGTAACATCCTTCAAATGAGTCCTCCGAAGGATGTAGACCCTGAATTTGGACACAGTCGACGGCAGCGGGTGAAGCTTGATGAGGAAACTCACATCAGGTGGCGATGCGTGGGAGTATGATCTGTGATTGGGACACGTATTAGGAGAGAGGGTTATAAAATCCATTCTGAATGAGAGAAGGGACAGAGGGGGCCGTCGTGGATTCAGAAGAATACCGGCAGTGGAGCAGAGGTTGTGAAGACTTCTAACAGTTCAAGTGGGGGAAGAGCTATATATTCTTTAAATGAATAACGAGGATTGTGGAAAAACACGCTGTGAGTTTGACTGAGCTACGACTCTTCTCCTTACTGGCTTCTGATGATTACCGTGGCGACATTGGACAGTTAAGTAACACCTTTGTATTTCTAAAGAGAAGATGAAGATCTGCCATTCCGCTGTGGAAGCTGAGTCATGTGTCTGAAAACTTGAAATTAACTAAAACATCTTTGATTCCTTCGATGCCAGTGAACAACAGTGTTAAACTGACTTGTGTGCAGCCCCTGCTTATTCGATTCATTGGGAAAGAAATGCCAGCTGGATGGTGAGAGGAATGCTTTTGGTGCACCGTGAGTCTGTTCAATTTTGCAGTCCAAATGTTTAAGTGAGCACGAGTGAGTTCTTGCAGTATTCTGATGAATTTATGTGAGTGTGGATGTGTGGTTTTTGATTTTTCACTCCAAATCACCGCTGATCACTTTCTGCCATGCTGGGGCCGCTGAGCTATGTTGTTTAAATGACTCTGTCTATCGAAGAGGTGTTATACAGGGAGGTTTTCTAGCTTCTCCTCTGCTGAGCTCCATGAGTGTACAGCTACGCTGGTGTGATACATAACCTCTTCTCTGCCTGAGCCCTGTGAGTGTACAGCTGCGCTGGTGAGATACTATTAACTTCTCCTCTGCCTCAGTTCCATGAGTGTACAGCTACGCTGGTGAGATACGTAACCTCTTCTCTGCCTGAGCCCTGTCAGTGTACAGCTGCGCTGGTGAAATACTATTAACTTCTCCTCTGCCTGAGCTCCGTGAGTGTACAGCTACGCTGGTGAGATAAGTAACCTCCTCTGTCTGAGCCCTGTGAGTGTACAGCTGCGCTGGTGAAATACTATTAACTTTTCCTCTGCCTGAGCTCCGTGAGTGTACAGCCACGCTGGTGAGATACATAACCTCTTCTCTGCCTGAGCCCTGTGAGTGTACAGCTATGCTGGTGGGAAACTATTAACTTCTCCTCTGCCTGAGCCCTGTGAGTGTACAGCTACGTTGGTGAAATACTATTAACCTCTTCTCTGCCTGAGCCCTGTGAGTGTACAGCTGCGCAGGTGAAATACTATTAACCTCTCCTCTGCTTTGAGCCCTGTTGGTCGAGGATTTACTTGGTCCACTTTGTTCCGTTGTGAAGCTCTGCCGCTTTAGCGGCCATCTATCTAGAGTCCAGCATTCACTTAAGAGGAACCGTTACACGCTACCTGTCCCTCTCACTTGGAGCCTAGAGAAGCTACGACGATTGCCCTCTGCAATATTCTTGTTCTTAACCTAATAAAACAAAGACTTTTATTCTGTTAACTTCGTTGTCCTGCCTTGTTTGACTGGTTTGCTCCTTGAGGTGACACGCCATTAAGGGTGGTGGTGAGGATACCGGTCGTGAGAATACCGGTCGTGTGGCCTGTCGCTACGCTCTGTCCATACCAGCACGGAGTGAAGCTGTTGTTTGGGCCCGGTTGCTGGCCCGCTCTCATGGGCCTGAGAGCTGGGTCCTTGTGGAGCCCCATGGGAATTGTCAGACTGTTGAGGTGGCCCGAGGACTCGCTGTAGCCCATCAGGGACGAGTTGCTGTAAGAGTACGGAATGGGAACCCCTATCTGGTCAACTTGTATCACCACCAGCGGTTGGTCTGAGTTACCTCGGTGAGCCCCCAGCAAGTGAGAGAAGGCGAAGAGGTTCATTTCAGTCAAGTAAGCCCCACGGTAGTCGAGGTGGACATCGTACGGGTGGAGCAAAGGGCAGGCCCATCTGGAGAGGAGATGCCGGCCTACATGGCGGGGGAACCTCTGCGTGGGGAAGGATTGGAGGAGGGCTAATAGTGCAAGCTCTGGGATTTCTTGGTTCAGTGGCAACATGTGTTTGCCACCCATGATGAGGACTATGGTTGTACCGATATCATGATGAACCAGATCCCCACAGGTGATGCGACACCAAGCCGAGAGCAGTATCGTCCTGTCCCACCAACGCTCTACTCGGAGGTCCGTACCCTGTTGCAGGGGATGTTGGAGAAAGGAATCATCCGTGAGAGTAGCAGCCCGTGGGCCGCGCCGATAGTCTTGGTATGGAAGAAGACGCCTGGAGGTTCTGTGTCGATTACAGAAAGTTAAACAAGGTAACCAAGAAAGATGCTTTCCCGCTGCCACGGATAGAAGCTTCTCTCACTGGACTGACCCAGGCAGCGTTGTACTCGACTCTGGATCTGGCCAGTGGGTATTGGCAGGTTCAGGTAACAGAGGAGGATCAGGAAAAGACTGCTTTTACTACCCCCTTTGGGCTATTCGAATGGGATAGGATGGCATTTGGCCTTTGTAATGCCCCAGCCACCTTCCAGCGGCTGATGCAGCGGTGCCTGGGTGGGCAACTGGTGGATACTGCATTAGTCTATTTGGACGATGTCATTGTCTATTCCCCAGACTTTGCTTCACATTTAAAACATCTAGAACAAGTGTTCAGGGCCATGGAGAGGTATGGACTTAAGCTGCAGCCGGATAAGTGCCAGCTATTCCGTAAAGAGATAAAATTCTTGGGCCATCGTGTAAGCGCTGCCGGAGTCTCTCTGGATACCGAAAAGGTGTCAGCTGTTCAGAAGTGGGAACCCCCAAAGACTGCCTGGCAAGTAAGGGCCTTTTTGGGTTTTGTGGGTTATTACAGGCGCTTTATTAAAGACTTCTCCAAGATTGCCAGACCCATAAACCAACTGCTCGTGGGCACTGGACATTCTCGAGGTCGGGGGTCCCCCGTTGTCGGGGGACTCTGCTTGTGATACCGCCTTCCGGACGCTCAAGCAAGAATTGTTGCAGGCCCCCATCTTGGCCTACACAGACTTCACCCAGCCCTTCATCCTATATACGGATGCGAGTAACTTTGGGTTGGGAGCAACAGGGAGTGGAAAGGGTTATCAGTTACGCGAGTTGGAGTCTCCATCCAGCAGAACGGAACGACGCCAACTATAATTCCTTTAAGATTGAGTTGTTGGCCCTTAAGTGGGCCATGTGTGAGATATTTAAAGACTATCTGTGGGGAGCGAAGGTACTCATTGTGACTGACAATAATCCTTTGGTCCACTTACAGACGGCCAAGCTGGGAGCTGTGGAGCAATGCTGGGCTGCCCAATTAGCCAACTACGACTACCAACTACAGTATCGGCCGGGCCGAGAACATACAAACGCCGACATACTCTCCCGACTCCCTGCATTTGCGGTTGGTGGTCAACAAACAGTGTCCTTACTTGAGGTGGGCGGAGAACTATTGGTGAGAGCGGTGGAAGCTCCCGGGACGGATAAGGAAGAGACTGCCACAAGCTTGGGCTGGGACCCTCAACGGTTGAGGGGGCTGCAGGAGGCGGACCGCGATCTGGCAGCAGTTTGGGCCTACCTGGAGCAAGGGTGTCTACCCGGAGTGGTGGAGAGACGAGCTCAGACACGAACAGTGAGGCAGATCCTTGGACAGTGGGAGAGGCTCGGTCAGAGAGAGGGAGTAGTTTGTCGGTCTGTCCAGGATCCAGTGACACATGACGAGGTGCACCAGGTGGTGGTACCGGGAAGTCAGATCCAACCTCTGCTGCGGGCCTATCATGCTCAGGCGGGACATCAAAGACAGGAGAGGACTGTGTCATTATTGCGGAGATGTTTCTACTGGCCCGGGATGGAGGCATCCGTGAGTACTTTTATTCAAGATTGTCCTCGTGTATGCTTTTTAAGGCCAGGAGGGAAGTGAGAGCCCCAATGGTCCCCATGAAGCCCAAGTCTCCGTTACATATTGTGGTAATGGACTTCCTGACACGGGTCGACCCACTGATCATTATCAGAACATCTTGGTCGTCACGGACTTGTTTACCAAATATGCTTGGGCCATCCCAACACTAGATCAGACCGCTTGTACCACCGCAAATGCCCTATGGAAGGTGGTGATTCAACCCTTTGGCTGCCCAGAGACCCTCCACTCTGATCAAGGGCCCAACTTTGAATCGAGGATTATACAAGAGCTATGCCAGCTTTATGGGTGTAGGAAGACTCGTACTACCCCAAAACCACCCCCAGGGGAATGGAGGTTGTGAGCGGTTCAACCAAACTTTGCTGAGTCTCTTGGGGACCTTGGACGCTGACCAGCAGAGCAATTTGGTTAGGTCACCCTTAGTGGGATGGGCACTCATCCTGAGGCGCCCCGAGGTCGAGATAAGAGGGGCGGACCCTGTAGTTCCACCTAGACGCTCCCAACGAGATCCCAACCCAGGGCCAGCCTCCGGTGAGATATGGCGAATGGGACTCAAGCCCCACGTTCTAGGGACTAGAACGGACAGGCAGGGGGGGGATGTCACAGAGTGACAAGCGCCCTGGCAGAACTTTTTCTTTTTGGGATGTTCCCCTGGGGAACAATGACAGCAGAACACCAGAATGGTTCCGGTTCCCTATGAGAAGATCATGGCAGCGGGCGAAGCTTGATGAGGAAACTCACATCAGGTGGCGATGCGTGGGAGTATGATCTGTGATTGGGACAGGTATTAGGAGAGAGGGTTATAAAAGCCATTCTGAATGAGAGAAGGGACAGAGGGGGCCGTCGTGGACTCAGAAGAATACAGGCAGTGGAGCAGAGGTTGTGAAGACTTCTAACAGTTCAAGTGGGGGAAGAGCTATATATTCTTTAAATGAATAACGAGGATTGTGGAAAAACACGCTGTGAGTTTGACTGAGCTACGACTCTTCTCCTTATTAGCTTCTGATGATTACCATGGCGACATTGGACAGTTAAGTAACACCTTTGTATTTCTAAAGAGAAGATGAAGATCTGCCATTCCGCTGTGGAGGCTGAGTCATGTATCTGAAAACTTGAAATTAACTAAAACATCTTTGATTCCTTCGATGCCAGTGAAGAACAGTGTTAAACTGACTTGTGTGCAGCCCCTGCTTATTCGATCCATTGGGAAGGAAATGCCAGCTGGATGGTGAGAGGAATGCTTTTGGTGCACCGTGAGTCTGTTCAATTTTGCAGTCCATATGTTTAAGTGAGCACGAGTGAGTTCTTGCAGTATTCTGGTGAATTTATGTGAGTGTGGATGTGTGGTTTTTGCTCTTTCACTCCAAATCACCGCTGGTCACTTTCTCCCATGCTGGGACCGCTGAGCTATGTTGTTTAAATGACTTTGTCTATCGAAGAGGTGTTATACAGGGAGGTTTTCTAGCTTCTCCTCTGCCTGAGCTCCGTGAGTGTACAGCTACACAGGTTCAGGGTCGCGTTTTTATTTATATTATGTGTCACACTTTATGGACTTGTGTTTGTTTTCATTTCCATCTCTTGTATTCCTTGACCTAGTTTCTGTCTCCCCTTGATTGTGTCATCATGTTCAGGTGTTTCGTGTCAATTACCCTCAGTAACGTCCCCTTATAAGTTGCATTCTGTACAGCGTATCACGGATGCCTGTGGAAAGCACTATAAAGTTTGCTTTTACAAAAATGAAAACATAAATAGAGTTTGCAACTCCGTTTTATTAGATATTTGTGTGAAGTGATATTCTAATAAAAAAGTTAAATAAACTAAAAATAAACTATCACACACTATCAGAAAATGAATTCTTATCAATAACAGTCTGATCTGTCCGTGGTGTTGAACTACAGAATGTTGTTCCTTGCGCTACCTGATGTCTATTGTTTAAAGTGCAATATTGTTTTAAAGGGGTCATATAATGTTGATATGATTCTAAGGTAATGCTTTGCATACAGTAAAGTTTTGCAATGCCTTAACTAACATTTACAATATGAAATACATTTTGTACAGTATTAATTCATTTTTGTTGACTAATAAAATTTCAACTTTTTGTTAGTTCAGGTACGGTTAACAGATACTTTTTTTAATAATGTATTAGTTTAATAATTTTAGTAATGTATTAGACTGCACTTCCGGCTTTGCGACCGTTCGGACATACTAGCTTACTGCTCTGCGCTTTGCTTCTTATTTCTGTACTTTTCTCAGGTTTTTCTAAGATTTTTAATTCAGCAGATCAGCACAGTGCTCAAACAACAGATTTTTGGCACAAACACTAAAACTAAAAACTGTTTGGGACTGGAATAATACTACAAAAAGAAAACTTTGCCTCCCACTGCCAGCAGCTTAAATTCTGGAGACGGGATAACAACTGCCTACATTCAAACAGAAGAGAGAGAAAATGCCTCCTGGTCAATCTACTTGTTTCATTAACTGCTGCAAACTTCTACAAAGAACTGTGATTCTTGAAACAAAGTTACATGCTGCATTTCCAAAACAGGTGCAACACTTAGCAGATCATCATCATGGACCCTCTCAGCATACAGCCGGTGAGTCCCATGAATCTTCTGAATCTCAACAGTTTATACCAAGTATAGAGGAACAAGCCGAAACTGATCACCACAGTAATCAATGTCACAAACAGGGAGCAAGACCCAAAGGAACACGACACATCAGATTTAAGGATGCCAAAGCCGACGCTTTATCCAGTGTTTTCACCTCTGAGGAGAACCTGGAGGAACCCAAAACCATACTTCCAAAAAAGGTAATTTTAAGTCCCATCATCTGGTCAGCTGAAACTCTGCCCTCCTCAATTCCTCCACCAACGCTCCACTGGGTTGTCCCCCGGGCTTGCTGTACAACACCAGGACACAGCACACTCCACTCATCCACTCAGCTCACACATCACTTGGCACTGGCCACCCGGGGAACAATGAAACCCTCTCGCTACTGAGGGAACGCTTCTGGTGGCCCAATATGGCATCGGACATCAGAAGGTACGTGAAAGGATATAGGGAATGCGCCATCTCGAAGAGCCCACGTCACCTAACATCCGGCAAGCTCCTCCCTCTGCCCGTTCCAAACCACCCTTGGTCACACTTAGGTGTTGACTTCATAACTGACCTGCCTCCCTCTGATATTGTTGACTGATTCTCTAAATCCTGTCGTTTTCTCCCCCTGAAAGGTCTGTCCACGGCCATGGAAACCGCCGAACTGATGTTTAACCACGTCTTCCGATAATTTAGCATCCCTGAGGACATAGTCTCCGACAGAGGCCCCCAGTTCATCTTCTGGGTTTGGAGATCCTTCCATTCACTCCTAGGTGTGGCCGTCAGCCTGTCTTTTGGATAACCATCCCCAGTCCAACAGGCAGACGGAGAGGAAGATACAGAAGATCTGCCGCTTCCTTTGTACCTTCTGCAGTGGCCAACAGGACTCTTGGAATTAGTTCCTAGGGTGGGCCGAGTACGAACAGAACTCCCTATGTCAACGTACTCGGCTACCAGCCACCGCTCTTCTCATGGTCAGGATAGCCCTAAGACGTTCCATCGGTCGACTACTGGTTCCGAGAGAGCGAGAGGGTCTGGGACGCGGCCCACCACCAGCTACAATGGGCCCTATGGACAGAAGGTCTGGCTGTCAAGCCGCAACCATGACGCAAACTGAGTCCCAGATTCATTGGCCCATTCACCATCGCAGGGCAGATCAACCCTGTCACCCACAACTCAACTTTCCCCTCTGAGTATCGGATCCACCCCACATTCCATGTCTCACTCCTTAAACCTCACCATCCTTCTGTCTCCCTCTCCACAGAGCCTGGCGTGGCCGAAGCCCCCTGCCACTCCTCCTTGACGATAGAGCTCCCTACAAGGCTCACGACATCCTGGACTCCGGATACGGTCCAGAGAACCGCTCATGGGTCCCACTCAACGATATCCTGGATCCGAACCTGCTAGACACCTTCCATTCCAACCGCCCTGACAGACCTGATCCACGGGGAAGAGGACGTCCACCACGGTGTCGGGGTCCCCGGCCCTCAGGAGTGGGCCATGGGGAGGGGGGTTCTGTAACTGACACGCCAGGCTCCAACACCAACCAATCACAATGCACACCCTCACCGGAATACTAGTCACACCCACCTGCTCCTCATCCACCTGCAATCAAGCCACTCCTATAAAAACCACACACACACACCCAGTCACCGTCTGGTCTCATTCACAACTAGGTCAATACCTACCTGCTTACTCTAAAGACTAACCCTTTACTCTGCTTACCTCTCTCCAGTGATCTCCAGCGTCTTCCTGTCTCCATCGTGTGCGTGTGTGTGTGTCTACTACCTCCAGCATCTTGTGTTCTCCACCTTTGGATCCATTCAACTCACCAAACTCCAGCACCATATCCTCACTATCACTACCTGCTCCTCTGCTTGTGCCTAAATAAACCGTGTTCTCCTGTTATTACAGGCCCCTGTCCCTGAATACCGTAACAACTGCATTTGTTGTTGTTATTTATAAGCCTCAGGGATGAGAGTTAAATTCAGCAAGAAAAATATGAATACAAAGGAGATTTAAGACAGTTTTGCTTGTGGATAAACTGTGAATTTTACACATAAAATAAAGAAATTAATCTGGTTTAAATCTCCTTTGTATTCATCTATTTCTTGTTGAATTTAACTCCATTTTAACTCTTTTTAACATTTTTCCTGTGGTACCCGGGGAGCAGTTGGGGGTGTGCCTTGAAAAATGTAGTATAAATAAATCAATAATTGTATAAACTGCACAAAACAATCATATACATTTTTGTTAACACTTTATTTTATGGTTACATCTATTAGTTGCTTATTACTAATAGCTATGACTTTTCTCTCAATAAATTCTTAATTTTCTGCTAATTAATAGTAAGGTAGTAAGTTTAGGTATTGGGTAGGATTAGGGATGTAGAATAAGGCTATTTGTTAAATTATCATGCTTAATTAGCACTAATACATGTCTAATATTTTAGTAATATACATGCTAATAAGCAACTAATAGATATAACCGTAAAATAAAGTGTTACCAAATTTTTCAAAGAAAAAAGTAGGAGGATTTCGATATAAGCGTGATAAACTGGGTCATGTTGACACTGATTCAACATTGCTCATGTTTGAGCATGATGCATTGTTAAAACTAACTAGATGAGTCAAGTTTGCAAATTAACTTTGAACATTTGAACATAAAAAAAAAAAACGCAAAGTCTGAAAGTTTGAAGCAGTTGCCTATGCTGAAACTTTCGGCAGAACTTTGTTGACCCTGGAACCACAATGTGATTAACCAGTCAGATATGAAGAAACAATCTATAGCTTTTGTGAAGTTTAGGCTCACAATCAGTGTTAGGTTCTACATCAGGGTCAGTCACCTATAATTTCCTCTGATTTTATGTATTACTAATGATTAAGTATGGGGAGGATATGGTCACGGCGCGTTAGAGACGGCGTCGTGAAAGAAAAAGGGTCTGGGTGCAAATGCAGGGAAATTATCTTTTAATGAGAACAAAAAAGCCAACAAGGCCAAAAACAAAACAGAAACAAATCACAGGGACAAGAGCAGACGCAACCAAAATGCAAAACACGAGTATACATGAACACTTACAAATCACAATTAACATTAATCCAGCCAGACAGAGTGGTAAGAGTGGAGAATATGTGTGTGTGAGTATGGGACAGGTGTGTTGAATTTGTGACCAGGTGTGTGTGTGTGTGTGGGTAACAAAGCTGTGCAGAGTGAAGGTAATGAGTCCAGAAGAATGGAAGTGGTGCCCTCCGGTGGTGAGAGGGAAAAACACTGGGTCCGGACTCATGACAGATATGTTCAAGACTACATTTCTGGATTAAAATGTTGTTTCAGGGTCAACAAAATATGTTGACCTAGGAAGACATCTAACTCAGCAAAATCAGGATGTGTGAGACATCTGCATCTATTTGCTTTTCAACACCGTTTACTTTTTCAGTGTTTCTTCAGAGAGTCTGACGAGCCAAAGAGGATAAACTTGGTCATGTACAAACATTGATTCCACATTGCTCATGTTTGTGCATAATACATTGCTAAACCAAACTAGATGAGTCAAGACTGCAAGCGAACCTTGAAATTGGGTTTTAAAAAAAGCCTTGTCTGAAAGTTTGAAGCAGTTGCCAATGCTGAAGTTTGAGAGTTTAGATTCAAGATTCAAGATTCAAGATTTTTATTCGTCACATACAAAATTATATATAGCATATATAACCAGCAGTGAAATGTGAGTCAGGTCCGCTCTATGGACAGTGCAATTATTAAAGAAAACAAGACAGATGTAAATATACATAAATATATCTATGTAAGAATGAAATAAAAGTAAACAATAAAAATATAAGAATAAAATATAAAAAATGTATATTGTAGAATTAAATATAGAACGCAAAATAATGTGCATGAATGTAAACTGTAGTCTTAAATATTAAGATGTACAGGGATGTACAATGTGCATATATGCATTTTACTGTATTCTTAAATATTAAGATACACAGTAATGTACAAGGAGCAAATGTGCAAACAGGGTGACACTGTAGTGTGTCAATGTGAGGTAGTGAATAAAGTGAAAATGATAACGTGAACATTAAGTGGAGGCATGAGGATGTTAGGAAGCGGGTTTAGAGTTTCGGTAGATGTTGTTAGCATGATACTAGCATGATTTAACACACTGTTAGCTTGATTAGCATGTTTCTAGCACGATTAGCATGTTAACATGAATAGCATGTTTCTACTAGATCAACATGTTGTTAATCACGTTCCTAACATAATTAATGTGTTGTTAACATGTCATTAGCATGTTTATAGCATGATTTAACACATTGCTAACATTTTGTTACCATAGATATGTATAGGTAGATGCCATATTTGACTGCTCCAGACACTTGTCTGTCCGCCATCTTGGGCATCTAACTCTACGTATCTATGGTTTTTAGCATGATTAACATGTTTGCTAGCATGACTCAGCATGTTGTCTTAGGATGATCATTAAGCTTTGCTAGTGATAGACAGCTTAAACACACTATAAGTCTTACTGTACAAAAGTGTCAACTCCCTTAATGGTTATGATCATCTGTTTAACGAAAATTGTTAACGAAAAGTTCGACTAGTTAGAATTTATATTTTTTCATATATATAATTATTTTTTAAATAATTCAACGGCCTGTCGTCAATTATTCTTGTCTTGGCATTCATTGTGGACAGCAAAGTGAAAATGTTTTTCTCAATCACTATTTTCTATCAGTATGTTTGTGTGTTGTCCAGTTATTACAGAGGCATAAGAAAATTCCAAGATATAGAATATAAATAGAATCCTGAATTTCAATTTTTTTCCTTCGACAGAATAAAACTCACCAATCTGTTAGGTAACGGAAATGAACATTTGAGGAACTAATGAATAGTTTTGATGAGCTCAAGGAGCCCCACAGCACGTGAATATGTACTCCCCACGTGATGTATGTTCTTCATCTCTCTCCTGATCTCAATGTAGTATTACAGACAAAACCCTTTTCCATTCTTGCTATAGCTGTGAATAATGCCTATAAACATAGTGACAGTGACCAAATGAAATGTCAAATTTGACAACATCCACAAGACTAGAGAATCATTATTAACACAATGTTATAAAATAACCAAGTCAAGTAAATGTTTGTATTTATTTTAGGTTATGTAATGTGTGGTGTTGAAATCTCATTTCTTATCATAATTCTCCTGGTTTTCCTGTGTGGGCTTAGGTGTAAGATAAGGATTTGTTGTGGGTTTTGGAGACAGGAACCAATCAGACAGCAGTCTCCTCTGTGTATGAACCAAATAAAAAGAGGGGAGTCATGATCTGGTTTTGAAGAGTCAAGCATTTGTTGTTCTTCAGAGAGCTACAGACGACTTGGACGTGACTAACTTCATAGAGGGTGAGGTTTTTCAGCCGTTCAAAACTTTACACTTTACTGTTTCATAAAAGTGTGTCTTGAGTCAATGGATAATTTGAAATGCTTATATATATATATATATATATATATATATCCTCTTCATAGTGACGCACAGGGCTCTTGTACAGCTGGCAATATTGGAATGTGGATATTGAGAACAGGTTAATAATGAATAAAAACTGTTCTGTCTTCATGTTTTGTCAGGTGTGCAGTAGAACTGGTTGATTTCAGGAACAATGGCAGTCTGGCCTCTTTGTCTGTCTTTCTTTCTGCTCTTTGCTCTGGATGCTTCAGGTAATTGTTGTGAAGTGTATGTGGCCCAATTTTCTATTCATGTGGTTTACCTCAAATCCGACCGAATATTAGTTTGGATTTAGACATAAAATTGTAATCTGATTATTACAATTTTTAATACACACACACACACACACATATAATTTTTCTTTGATTATTTCAGAGGCAACACCTCTTAATGGCACAAGCAATGGTAAGATATTGATGCTGTCTTTTAGTGTGTTACATTTGTTCTGCTCTTTTGCTCTGGATGCTTCAGGTAATTGTTGTGAAGTGTATGTGGCCCAGTTTTTAATTTATTCAGTTTACCTCAAATCCCACAGATTGTTAGTTTGGATTTAGACATAAAATTGTAATCTGATTATTACATTTTTTTAATATATATATATATATATATATATATATATATATATATATATATTATTTTTCTTTTATTATTTCAGAGACAGCACTTCTTACTGGCATAAGCGATGGTGAGATATTTTAGTGTGTTACATTTGTTCTGCTCTTTTGCTCTGGATGCTTCAGGTAATTGTTGTGAAATGTATGTGGCCCAGTTTTTAATTTATTCAGTTTACCTCAAATTTAGTTTGGATTTAGACATAAAATTGTAATCTGATTATTAAAATGTTTAATATATATATATATATATATATATATATATATATATATATATATATATATATATACATATATATATATATATATATATATATATTATTTTTCTTTTATTATTTCAGAGGCAGCACCTCTTAATTGCAGAAGCGATGGTGAGATATTTTAGTGTGTTACATTTGTTCTGTCTAGTTATAGTGTCAAAAGCAGGGTCGTCACTGGTGGGGTGAAAGGTGGTGATGATTATAGGGACCCACGGATGTGGACAGAACTCAAACAGCTGCTGTCGATGAGAATTTGGAAGCACATGCATTGTCTCTTAAAGTGACTGCGCCTAATTTAGCAGCTGTTGTCTATGTCCTTATTTTAATCCATGAAATCTAATGAGAGAAAATCTCTCACTGCCCTTCACTAAATTACTTTGTTCTTTTAACAAGAATTCAACTCTTTTTCATTTATACAGTGAAGACTATGCAATGCTATTTTACATTTGATTATATGGTCTCTGTAACTGGACAATTACAAACTTAAACATTGTTTAATTTGTTTCTTTGTTCTGTTTATTTCTTTGTGCTATTTACACATTTTAAACAGGGACCTGTACCCTGGTCAGACAAGGTGCGTGTACATACAATATCAATCTGATCTCAGTTTAATGAAAATACTAAAGGTTTAAGGCAGCAATAATACTAACTTATCTTTCTTACAGAAACCTGTGAAAGTGGATGGTCTGCATATAAAGGTAGATGCTTCCGCTTTTTTAACTTCCAGCGTTCCTGGATTGACGCAGAGGTATGAGATGCCATCTTATCATAGGGATTCCTTCATTTCTAAGTCTTGAAATTTTCAGTTAGTTGACAATAGTTTTTATGTCCTACTCTCTTTAGAAACAGTGTTTGGGCTACGATGGGAACCTGGCCTCTGTACACAGTTATGAGGAGTACACCTTCGTACAGTTCATGATTAAATATCAAACTCAAGAGGCAACTCCGTCCTGGATAGGAGGCTATGACGCTGTTTCAGTATGTTTGTTTTACATTTGTTTAGCGTTGTCAATGGCCATTCTTTTTCTTTTGTATAGTGTAGTTGTTTTTGAGTTATGTCATAGAATAAAAAGTAAGATTAGGATACAGCTGATATGTTTGGCATGGTAGGTCTACTGGTTTCTATAGAGAAACACAAACATGTTTTTGATGCGTTAACATCATGAACTTGTGATCCAAATGGTTGGTGTGAACATGTTTTTTTATATTTACGAATATCAAATAATGCCATGTAGGTGTGTGATGGAAACGGAGTGTCCTTTATGGTGTTCTGTTCACAGGAGGGAACATGGCTCTGGAGTGATGGATCAAAACTGGACCAAGAGATATGGGCTCCTTCACAACCTGACAATAGCAATAGAAACGAGCACTGTCTTATGATGAACTATCAACGTGAGTGTTTTAAATGTTTATAAAATATCATCACTATTTATATCTTTGTTATTTTTATCCAATAACCAGCCGAATGTAGAACTGTATTTTAACTTCACCTAATGTTTATGAAATGGTAAAGGAATAGAATTGGCTGTATTACCTTAAGAATCATTACATTTGATCAGAATACTTATACTGTAACAATAATAGACTTTTTTCCTTCCTGCTATAGCCTCGAGCAACTGGAATGACAACCCCTGTCATGTTAAAAAGCCTTATGTGTGTGTGAAGAAATACACACCAGCATTTAAGTTTAATGTAAAATTGTGAATGTCTTATTGTCTTGCATTAAAGGAATAGTTGACCAAAAAATGACAATTTTGGAACATCGCTTACCCTCAGTCGATCCAAGATAAAGATTAGTTCTTCATCAGAACAGATCTGAAGAAATAAAACTTTACATCATTTGCTTATTGATGGAGATCCTCTGCAGTGAATGGGTGCCATCAGAATGAAAGCTCAAACAGCGGATCTTGAAGACATCACAATAATCCACACGACTCCAGTCCATCAATTAATGTCTTGTGAAGTGAAAGGCTGCAAGTTTGTAATCAATTTTTCATTTTTTTGGTCAATTGCTCCTTTAACTAATTCTCCCTAATTTCTTTACTAATGTGCAAGTAGAACTCAATAAATATCAAGCAGTTGCATTTAATTGTTTCTGTGGGTTTTTGTCTCATTCCACGTATCAGATGTGAATTTTCTGAATGAAATTCCTGAAGATTTTCGGTAAACTTTGGATCTGCGTAAATAAAATTCAGCATCAGAGGTGCTTTGCTTTTGTCATGCCATTGTGTTATTAGAGGAAATAAATAGAAACATTTGCTAATCGAGTTGTTATAAAACAAACAGTAAAATAATTAAATGAGGAGTGTGCCAAAGAAAGATGTTTTTTTTGTCAAAAAGTCTATTTCATGAAATTACAAAGCTTATATAAGCAGAAGCAATACAAATACAGAATTCTTTATAGAGTAACCCGTGACGGTGATTGGTCCACACTAAGGAGATGCTTTCATTTTTTTAACGCCCCAAAACTGGACTGGTATGAGATGGCAGCTTCTAATGTTGTTTCCTTCATCTTGACGAATTTCTCGAGTTGCAGTTAACTGCACTCCTTATGTCCTCGTCTTGGAAAATATCTTTGGAAAGTAGTACTTCAACAGCACTCCTACTATTTGGAAAAATATTATATCAAAAACATCATTGGTTTAGGAGTTGTCAGGGTTCTGTCACTTCAGTCTAGTGGTTTTCATGTTTTGTGACAGAGCCCTGATACTCTCCTCCTGTCATTGTTTTCATGTGAGTGCGCGGCTTCGAGACCGCTCGAGCTGTGCGCTCTTGTCTGCGTGTCCTGTTTCATGTTGGAGCGTGGTGTTCGGATCCCGGCACTCATGTCTTGCTGAGTTTCGGTTTCGTGTCGGGGACCGAGCACTCGCGCTCCATGTTCTGTTTTATTGTGGCATTGTTGCACACAGCTCGAGTTATCGGCTGTGTGCTTGTTATATTTTGTCTTGTGCTGTCGCACGCAGCTTCGTTTTTACTGGCTGCGTGCTGTCTTGTGTGAACACGCGGGTTATGAGCTTGCTCATTAGCTGCGTGTTTGTGTCCGATTCGAGCACATGGCTTGCGATTGGTTTGCTGGCCATGTGCTTGTGTTTTTTGTTTTGTGTGAGCACATGGCTTTTGTCTTCGTTCCTATGTGCCATGTGCTCTCGTCAATTGTCTTGACCCCTCCCATCTTGTTACCTGATTATTGTTATAATTTTCCCCACACGTGTTCCCTCGTTAACCTCCTCATTAGCTCCCTATTTATTGCCCTTGTGTTTGCAGTCTGGTTGCGAGTTCGTCGTCGAATCTTTGTCTGTGTATGCCTTGCCTTGCCTTGCCTTGCCTTGCCTCGCCTCGCCCAGTCAAGTTAGTCTGTTTTCCCCCACGGGGTAGTTTTTGTTTGTTTGTTTTATTTTTATTGCTATTAAAGAGCCCTTCTCTCTGCATCTTTGAGTCCTCGCCTCATCCCTCTACCCAAGACCCTGACAGTACGAACTCGCCAGTATGAGGACTCAGCGGAAGAAGGGTTTGCACTGTCCACCAGCCTCCACTCTCTCCAGCCCCCACTATCAGCGCATGCTCCAGTTCAAGACTTTGATCTCTCTCCATCAACAAGGGACTGGTGTGAGGGATTTTGCCCTGGAGTTCAGTGGGACTGCAGAGGGATTGGAGGTCAATGATGCGGCCCTCAAGGACCTCTTCAATTACGCCCTTGATGAGCCTCTCAGCTGGTGGAGTATGAGGGGGCTGGACCACCTGTCGTTTGGGGAATTTGTGGAGTTCTTGGCACGTTCCCCAGCTAAGGAGGCTGCAGCGCCCCCAGAGGAGCCTGTTGAGGCTGCAGCGCCCCCAGAGGAGCCTGTTGAGGCTGCAGCGCCCCCAGAGGAGCCTGTTGAGGCTGCAGCGCCCCCAGAGGAGCCTGTTGAGGCTGCCGCGCCCCCAGTAGTGGCCGACGACATTTCAGTGCCCCAGTCTCGGAGACGGAGGAGAAGGAAGAGGAGAAAGACTTCCCCCATCCCACATGGCCTGGAGGCCATTCAGGAGCCCACTGCTGGCCTGGAGGCCATCCCAGTCATGCCCAAGCTCTCTGCCCTGCCGGCGCCTCCCAAGCTCCTTGCCCTGCCGGCGCCTCCCAAGCTCCTTGCCCTGCCGGCGCCGCCCAAGCTCCTTGCCCTGCCGGCGCCGCCCAGTCTCCTTGCCCTGCCGGCGCCGCCCAGTCTCCTTGCCCTGATGCCGGCTCTGTTTAAGCTCCTTGCCCAGATGCCGGCTCAGTCTAAGCTCCCTGCCCTGATGCCAGCTCTACCCCTGAGGAGTGCCTTGCCGGCTTTGCCCTCCCTATCCGTCGGGGTCCCTGTTTGTCTGGAGGCCTCCTGGTCTCTCCGTCTGGTTCCACCCTGGTGGTCTGCCGGGGTTCCTGTTTGGCCGGATCCTTGCTGGTTCGTTCCTCCGGCTCCGCCCTGGTGGTCTGCCGGGGTTCCTGTTTGGCCAGATCCTCGCTGGTTCGTCCCTCCGGCTCCGCCCTGGTGGTCTGCCAGGGTTCCTGTTTGGCCGGATCCTCGCTGGTTCGTTCCTCCGGATCCGCCCTGGTGGTCTGCCGGGGTTCCTGTTTGGCCAGATCCTCGCTGGTTCGTCCCTCCGGCTCCGCCCTGGTGGTCTGCCGGGGTTCCTGTTTGGCCGGATCCTCGCTGGTCCGTCCCTCCGGCTCCGCCCTGGTGGTGTGCCGGGGTTCTTGTTTGGCCGGATCCTCACTGGTTCGTCCCTCCGGCTCCGCCCTGGTGGTCTGCCGGGGTTCCTGTTTGGCCGGATCCTCGCTGGTTCGTCCCTCCGGCTCCTCCCTGGTGGTCTGTCGGGATTTCTGTTAGGCCAGATCCTCACTGGCTCATCTTTCCGGCTCCACCCTGGTCCACTGCTGGGACTCCTGGACTGCCTGAGCCTCCTTGGCTCAGCCCTCCCGCCCCTCCCTGGTCCCTTTAATAACTGCTTGGGTTTTCATATTGCTTGACTGGGCTCCCTTCCCTCCCTCCCTCCCCTCCCTCCCGTATTTTGTCTGTATTTTGATTTCCATGTCTTGTGTTCTGTTGTGTACCGGGTTTGTGTTGCCATGCCTGTGCTGTCTCGTGCCTGTCTTGTTTTTGGGTGTTCTTCGTTAGGGACGCCAGGTGGCGTCCCTTTTGAGGGGGGCTAGTGTCAGGGTTCTGTCACTTCAGTCTAGTGGTTTTCATGTTTTGTGACAGAGCCCTGATACTCTCCTCCTGTCATTGTTTTCATGTGAGTGCGCGGCTTCGAGACCGCTCGAGCTGTGCGCTCTTGTCTGCGTGTCCTGTTTCATGTTGGAGCGTGGTGTTCGGATCCCAGCACTCATGTCTTGCTGAGTTTCGGTTTCGTGTCGGGGACCGAGCACTCGCGCTCCATGTTCTGTTTTATTGTGGCATTGTTGCACACAGCTCGAGTTATCGGCTGTGTGCTTGTTATATTTTGTCTTGTGCTGTCGCACGCAGCTTAGTTTTTACTGGCTGCGTGCTGTCTTGTGTGAACACGCGGGTTATGAGCTTGCTCATTAGCTGCGTGTTTGTGTCCGATTCGAGCACATGGCTTGCGATTGGTTTGCTGGCCATGTGCTTGTGTTTTTTGTTTTGTGTGAGCACATGGCTTTTGTCTTCGTTCCTATGTGCCATGTGCTCTCGTCAATTGTCTTGACCCCTCCCATCTTGTTACCTGATTATTGTTATAATTTTCCCCACACGTGTTCCCTCGTTAACCTCCTCATTAGCTCCCTATTTATTGCCCTTGTGTTTGCAGTCTGGTTGCGAGTTCGTCGTCGAATCTTTGTCTGTGTATGCCTTGCCTTGCCTTGCCTTGCCTTGCCTTGCCTCGCCTCGCCCAGTCAAGTTAGTCTGTTTTCCCCCACGGGGTAGTTTTTGTTTGTTTGTTTTATTTTTATTGCTATTAAAGAGCCCTTCTCTCTGCATCTTTGAGTCCTCGCCTCATCCCTCTACCCAAAACCCTGACAGGAGTATATACAGTATTTATATATGTTTTATATTCATTTTTAATGTTTAATGTTGTTCAGCATGTCATGTTATCAAATTCAGAAATAAATCAATGGCAATTCAGGAGCTAAGGGTCCAAAATGAGAAGGGTCTGGCTCCAGACATGCACCTGAATTCTCAGACACCTGCACTTCCACAAGTGACGTCCCTTGCAGTCTTTAAATTAATGAATCAATATATAATTTTAAGAGCATGTCTGCAGCCAGACCCTCCTCATTTGGGACACTCCACTCCTGAGTTGCCAGCAAATACTCAGGAGCCCGCACAAAACAGACGCCATGCATTAAAACAATAAAACTTCAAAGAGAGCAAGCAACATCCCTCTCCACACACATTAACCCTTTCGCACATGAGTTTAAAATATTCTAGCTGAGCCCCCGCCGTGATTTTTTTTAGACGACCGTTATTTTAGAGTTTACCGCCTTATTGTTTCCATGGCGACGCGTCATGCTTGTCATGTGACACAACGCAGCTACAATACATCTGTATGCACATGAATCGCTTTTATTTAGTTATACCTCACTGCAAAAACTCAAAATCTTGCCAAGTATATTTTTCTAATTTCTAGTCAAAATATCTCATCACACTTAATATAAGACAAAATCACCTAAAGAACCAGATTTAAGTGAAATAAAGGAGCTTGTTTTTAGACTGTGCATCTTGAATATCTTGTTAAGTGAAACCGTCTTGAAAACATCATGTTTTGTGTCATATCTCAGATGAAACAAGCTTTTTTGACAATGTTTTTAAGCTGCTGTGTTATTTATAAAAGATGCATCATCTTGTTTCAAGAAATAGACTTAACTTGAATTGAGATAACAAATCTGCTTTATTGAAAACTGCAGGTCAACATGCCCAACTCACAAAAAATCACAATGCACAGTACAGTGTGGCTATTTTTCTTACTTTCCATCAAACCATGTTGATATGTGAAAAAAGACAGAAGCAAAAGTTGGAATTATGTTTCCTTCTCTGTTCTGGTGCACTCTGTTATTCCAAAAGTAATAAGTGAAAATAAATGCTGTCATCAATCACAATGTTTGTCAGTGCTTAAAATTTTTTTATTGCGCACAAATACCCACACTCAATACAGACTCAAGAATGATGTTTGATAATGTCTGTGAGATCATACTTCAGTGGAATGTACTTGCTATTATTGAAGTTTACACAGTAGTATGGTGTATAATCAATAAACTTTTCAGCATCCATGAATATATTGGCTTGAGCTAGGTCAGGAACTTCTACCTCATAAGCTAAATAATATCAATCCACCCAACTGTAGAGAGAGGTTGGCATTCAAAACAATACAGTGAAGCATTTAAAATATAAATGTTTTTCACAAGTGCAAACTCTGGAGTATCATTGATGATATTAGAAATAACCAAGGATTTTCCACATGTATGCTTATTCCCATGTTGCATAATCCACTGTACTGAAACTATATGTTCAACATGCTCTATTCCTAAGAAGTCTTTAATCTTTCCTTCTACATAGTGAACATTTTTCACCTCAGAGGCTGGGCCCATGTCGACTTCACTTGAACAAATTGGATGTTTCTCATGCACATTCTGACTACATTCATAAAGTTGGTTGTGCTTCACAAGAGAATTACATATATTTTTAAAACTACTTTTTAAAGCCCCCTGTTTAAAAAAGCAATGCTTTGACTCAAAGCACATACACATATGCCTCACTGTAGGACCAAGTGCCTTAATCTGAATGATCAGTCGCATCCCTTAAGGAATGACTTTCAGTTACTTCCCTCTGGTCGTCGGTTTGTGGCTTCGAGATGGAAGACTAGACGGTACAGAAATACTTTTGTTCCAGTGGCAATTGAATTTTTAAATAATATGAGTAAGATAGATGTTTTAGTATTTGATAGTTAACTTGGATAGAGGATGTGTATGTGTCATGGTGCAGCCTATTTTTATGTCTGTTTTATGTTTTTATGTTTTATAACAGGACTCCACTCACCATTTGGTTAACAGCTCTCTGGGGACGACACATAGTAACAACAGAGGGAAACGACACATAGTCATGAAACATGCAGCACTGACACGTAAGACGACACAATCAAATGACAACGAAAGGTGACAGGAGTAAGTTGAGACGACACATAGCATAGACAGACAACATGTCGACATAATTTTGGCACAAATGGAACCTCATAATTTCCAGTAAAACTATCATGAAATAATTGATTACACTTGGTCTTAAAATCTGTTTTAGGCAATAGGATCACAAGTGGACAGTGCTAAATAAAAGTTTAAGTGTTGTGTGTATTATGTTGTCTATATTCTTAGTGTAACCGGCAGAGTAGTCACTGTCTGGATTAAGTTTGTCCCTCTGCAGCTATGTTAGCTCCCTGATGTAATGATGCCCAGCTGGCTGCTGAGTGATTAACAATTAATTAGCAGCCAGGCTGGGTGCTATATAACAGTCTTCACTGTTTGGTTAAGAGAGATTTCCTGGTCTACAGTTTTGTTGCGGTTTGGATGCGTGGCTCTTTTGTGTAATCAAGGTATTTGTAGATCTCTATACAATGTAGCAGGCTAAGCATTTGGTATTGTTCATCTAATACTGGGTCATTGGAAAATAGGTGTTGGAACGATTGCCAGACGCTTCCGGGTAGTCGTGTGGTGTACTACTGAAGGTATATGTGTGCATCTTGTTGTTTTATTACGTGGGTGTCATTGTTGGACATGCTCTGTGGTTTAAGC
The DNA here is from genome assembly GCF_003368295.1 of Carassius auratus. Taxonomy (NCBI): domain Eukaryota; kingdom Metazoa; phylum Chordata; class Actinopteri; order Cypriniformes; family Cyprinidae; genus Carassius; species Carassius auratus. The sequence continues at coordinate 702,607 of NW_020523543.1, forward strand.
ATATTTGCACACAGGTCTTGGGCAAGGCACCTGCCGGGTAGCTGTACCACAATTAAGTCCCAGCATCTAAAAGGTACAAATTTGTAATGGGTGAACCAGTGTGTTAGCCAGTATTGTACATTTGAACACGTGTAAAATGAGCTTGTGTTGTCCTGATAATGCGTGGATGTGTTAACAATTAACCCTTGATAGAAATGTATTAAATCTACTGTGTGTAACTTATGTAGGATCGTGACGATTGGCACAAGGGCTCCTTTTCCACTGGTCATCTCATATATTACATGGAGACAGATTGCTCCTGCTGCTTTGCCTTGCCTAAATTAAGTGTATTAATAGCTGAGCCTTTTTTATATTTTTTCTTTCTTAGCTATTTTGTTGTGGCCATTGTCTAGTGCCCCTGTCGGACCGTTGTGGTATTAGCTGTTCCAGTAGTATACATGGTATTAAGATTCTGTCTAGTTGTATACTTCATACATCTTGCTAGTGATAACGACCTCTTTGCCTTCCATCTTGTTTCAGAGTATTAAAGCAGCTGCTTATAGGAGAGGTTCCTGGGTCCATCCCTGTTACACTGCTAATTATAGGTTCCTGGTAGCAGCTAATACCGGTCCTGGTCATCCTTTGTGAGCCAAGTCTTTTTGTTGCAACTACTGTGCCTTTACTATGACTGTGTGGCTCTTTTAATTGTATTTACCAATAAAGTGTCTTATTTTACTGAAAGCACATCTGTTTAGTTCATCTCTTGGTGTGTTTCTATGAACCTGTTTGCCTTAGGTTAGGTGTTCAGCAGTAATAAAGTATATCTTGGTGTGAGAGGCACCAGGTGGCGTAGTCAAGAACCGTCAAGCCTAGATCTGGTTAAAGTTCCCCAAGGTCACATAGTGGCGTAGTCGGCAGGGTCCTTGCACACAGAGACGCGTCTTTCCTTTTTTATTTTATTTTGGGGAGTTATTTGTTTTAGTTTTTTCTTCTGTGTATGTATATTTTGATTTGAAAGGCATAGTAATAGGCTAAGGGCAGAGCAGCAGCGGGCACGGCGTGGGACCGAAAGGAGCAGCTGGAAGGCTGCTGATTATTCCACTGTCTCTCCAGTAACGTGTGCTTTACTCTGCTGCAGCAATGGATGAAGTTGAACAGCTGAGGGAACAGATCCGTCAACTGCAGGCAGACAATGACCGCCTACAGCAGCAACCACTGCCATCTCAGCCGGACCGTTTTGCTAACCCGGTTTCCCATGAACGGCTGGTTTACCTCCCTAGGGAACGGAAGTGTCCTGTATTTCGGGGTAGGGTGGGTATTGGTATTGCTGAATGGGTGGAAGAGGTGGAGGTTTGTGCGCGTACCAGACATTTAGGTACCCTTGACAAAGCTTACTTCATGTTTGATCATCTGGATGGGGAGGCTAAAGATGTGCTTCATTATAGGCCAAGGGCAGATCGTGAAAACCCAGAAAGGATTGTAAATATTCTCAAAGAACTATATGGGTGTTCCCAGTCTTATGTTGCCTTACAAAGTTTATTTTCCAGAAAACAATTAGACGGTGAATCTTTACAAGAATATTCACATGCTCTTTTCTCTCTGATGGATAAAGTTAAACAGGTTTCCCCTGACTCTGTGCCCCAGTCTGATATGCTGCTCCGTGACCAGTTTACGGAGCATGTTATTGATTCTGACCTCCGCAGGGAATTGAAGAGAATTGTTCATCAGACCCCAGGGATGTCCATGCTGGAAGTACGTGCTGCGGCTATTCGGTGGGAGTGTGAGGGTAGGCCCAGTGATTTCAATAGAGGTAGGAGTACGAGTTATTCAGTTCCATCCCTTTGTGCTACGCAGTATTCCAAAACTCAGCCAGGCAGAGCTTCACCACCTGTTAGTATGGCAAATCTAGAAATGGCAGAGCTGCGGTCCATGTTGTTGAAGCAACAAGAACAGATCAATAACTTAACTAGTGCCTTAACTACTTTACAGGGAGCAACTCGCTCGGCCTATTCTAGTCGCCCCTTTCCAGTTAGTCGCCCCTCAACGGTCACTTGTAAGCGGTGTTTAAAGCCTGGTCACTACGCTCGAGAGTGTGACAATGAGAGAGTGGTAGCTCCTAATCCTATCTCCCAGGCCCAAGCTCAGGCTAATGTTGTCTCCATTTCCCAGTGGGAAAACTAGCTCCCTTCAGTGTGCAGAGCCACACGCTGAGAGGGGATTTTAGAGGCTCTCAGAATTCAGACACTGTTAGCCACCCTGTAACCTCCCTTGTTGCTCAGTGCCCAAAGGTAGCTGTGAGAGTAGGGGGAGTAGTTGTCAGTTGTCTTTAGACACAGGGTCTATGGTATCTACCCTGGTGGAGAGTTTATTTTTGCAACATTTCAAGGATCAACTTCAACATTGTAATTGGTTGCAGCTTTGGGCTGCAAATGGTCTCGACATACCCTATACTGGGTATACTGAGTTTATGGTTGAAGTGCTGGGGCAGGTAATCCCCCACCGGGGTTGGCTAGTGGTTAAGGATCCCCCAGGTCAGCTCACCCCTCTTGTGCCAGGTTTGCTTGGGATGAATGTTATTTGAGAATGCTATGCTGAACTGTTTGGCCAACATGGTTCTTCTTTGTTCGATCTTCCACCGGTAGTTCATGCTTCACCGCCATGGCGACATGCCTTGCAGTATTGTCATCGGGTTCAGCTCGGCTCTTCTCTACCCAAAACGGGTGTAGCTAAGGTTAGAGGTCGAAGGCCCATTCATATACCAGGGGGCACAGTACAATTGGTGGCAGTCACCTGCTCCGCTCACTTCTGTGACGTTCCTGCTGTCCTGTTGGAACCGGCTAGCGGCTCCTTACCTTGTGGTCTCCTGGTTTTACGTGCGCTAGTGCGTGTAGAACAAGGTACAGCTTTCATCCCTGTAGTCAATGTGGGGCTTACACGTGCTACGTTATACCCTCACCGCATGCTAGGGTTGCTTGCTCATGCCACGGTTGAGGGTCTGCCTGTGGGGATTCTAAAGACCCACCAGAAATAGAGGCTGTTGTATCTAGCATGCAGGTTCCTAATGGGGAAGCCAGGCCCAAGTCAGTGAGGGAGCAGATACAGTCCCTTTGTCAGTGTTATTGGAGGCTGAGCAAGAACAGGTAAGGGCATTCCTGTTAAAACATGAGTCAGCGTTCTCTGCTTTTGAGGGTGACCTTGGTTGTACTAATCTGATCTCCCACGATATACCTTTGCTGCATGACAAACCAGTCAGGCAACGTTATAGGCGTCTACCACCTTCTGATTACGATGCTGTTAAGGACCACCTGCTACAGTTTCTAGATAGCCAGGTTATATGGGAAAGTAGTAGCCCCTATGCCTCTCCCATTGTGATCGTGCGGAAGAAATGTGGTGGCCTACGTATGTGTGTTGATTACAGGCAACTTAATAGTAAGCCCAGAAAAGATGCCTTCCCTCTTCCCTGTATTGAGGAGTCCTTGGATGCATTGTGAGGAGCTCAGTGGTTCTCCGCATTGGATTTGGCTAGTGGGTATAACCAAGTACCTGTGACCAAATTAGACCGTCCAAAGACCGCTTTCTGTACACCGTTTGGCTTATTTGAATTTAACCGCATGGCCTTTGGACTGTGTAATGCTCCAAGCACTTTTCAAAGGCTGATGGAGAGAATGTTTGGAGCACAACATTGCCAGTCCCTCTTGCTATATTTGGATGATATAATTGTGTTTTCTTCTAGTGTCGAAGACCATATACACCATCTGGACCTATTGTGGAGTCGTCTACGGAAGGAGGGACTGAAAGTAAAGCTGGAGAAATGTAGTTTTTTCCGGAAGGAAGTCCAGTATCTGGGCCACCTTGTCTCCCGTGAAGGTGTATCCACTGACCCAGCCAAGGTGTCCGCAGTGGCTAAGTGGGCCCCATCCCACCACTGTGTCTGAACTGAGGTCTTTCCTTGGTTTTGCAGGTTATTACAGGCGATTTGTAGAGGGTTTTTCCAAGCTGGCAGCTCCTTTAAACTGCCTGGGGGCGGAGCTAGCTGGCACAAAGTCCCAGAAGGGCCAAGGGCCCCGGCTTGATGGTGTGTGGTCAAATGTCTGTGGGACCAGCTTCCAGGCATTGAAGCAGCGGTTGGTGAGTGCCCCTACTTTGGCGTTCGCTGACTTTAATTTACAGTTTATTCTGGAGGTGGATGCCAGCCACACTGGTCTCGGAGCAGTATTATCGCAGGAGCAGCAAGGAAGGATCCAGCCAATCGCTTATGCCAGTCGTAGTCTTGGTCCAGCAGAAAAGAACTACAATTCGATGAAGCTGGAGTTTCTTGGAATGAAGTGGGCTATGACTGACAAGTTTCGGGAATATCTGTGGGGCCAACAATGTACTGTTTGGACGGATAATAATCCTCTGAACCATCTGGGGACTGCCAAGCTAGGAGTGACTGAACAGCGGTGGAAGGCCGAACTTGCTGCTTTCAATTATACCATCCGGTATAGGCCTGGTCCTACTAACAGGAATGCAGATGCCCTCTCACGACAACCTGCGGGACCAATGGGACGGACCACCGAATCATCCACACTGGGGACAATTATACCAGTCCTCGTACAGCAAACAACCAGATGTCAAGATCTATCATTGGCGACCCAGATGGCTATTTCTGCCTTCCCCTCACGCTCCCTTGAGGAGTTAAGAAAACTACAAGCAGCGGACCCGACTATCGAGGCCTTCCTGCCTTTCTGGCTAGCACAGGGACCGCCTGACCCGATAGTGCGGATGAAATTGCCTGGCTCTACCCGTGTGCTGTTGCAACAATGGGACCGTATTGTGGGAGCCAATGGACTGCTTTGCCGTCAAATTTTCCGTCCAGATGGGGGTGAGGAGGTGTGTCAACTCTTGTTGCCTGCATGCCTAAAAGTGGAAGTTCTGCAGCAGCTTCACAACAACCATGGCCACCAGGGTGTTGAACGTACCACAGAGCTGATAAGACTGCGGTGTTATTGGCCAGGAATGGGGGAAGATATAAAGCAGTGGTGTCAGAACTGCGAGCGGTGTACTCTGGCGAAGTCTTCGCAATTCAGACCCAATGCGCCCATGAGGCATCTTTTAGCATCTCGCCCAAATCAGATATTGGCTGTGGATTTCACCCTCCTGGAGCCTGCAGTGGATGGTAGGGAGCAAGTGTTGATCATGACTGATGTTTTCACTAAATTCACACAGGCCGTGCCCACCAGGGTCCAGAAGGCAACAACCGTTGCCAATGTGCTCATCCGGGAGTGTTTTTTTTCGTTTTGGAGTCCCGGCTTGCCTGCACTCTAATCAGGGACGCAGCTTTGAGAATGCTGTCATCTACCAGCTGTGTGCCCTGTACCGGATCTAGAAGACCCGGACGACCCGGACAACCCCTTACCATCCTCAGGGCAATGGCCAGTGTGAGTGCTTCAATCGCACTATGCACGATCTGCTCCGTACTTTGCCTGTGGACCTAAAGCACCGCTGGCCAGAGCACCTACCTCAATTAGTGTTTAGTTACAACACTGCTGTCCATCAGACAACTGGCGACTCACCGAATTACCTGATGTTTGGGCAAGATCCCCAGTTACCGGTGGATTTCCTGCTTGGCAGAACAAGGCCTGAACACGGGCATGTGTGTGAATGGGTCTGAGAGCACCAGCTTTGCCTAAATGTGGCTTTCCAGAATGCTAGGGAGCGTTTGCAAGCCGCTGTCTCGAAGAGAAAAGAACGGTATGACCAGAAAAATTCAGAGTGAGCCACTGGTAGAAGGACAGCATGTCTACATCAGAGACCATACAATGAGGGGCCGTTCAAAGATCCAAGATGCCTGGGGCGCTACGGTCCATCAGGTCATTCGTGCACCTCCACCTGGTGGGGTGGTATTCTCTGTGGCTCCAACACAGGATCTAAGTAAAGTACGACAAATACATCGAACCATGCTGAAGCCTGCTCACTTGGACCAGGACCCACAAACTACTGACAGGTGTGTGGAACTACAGGGGGAAACGAGCCATCCAGCAGAAGGTGATACCCCTGGCCAATGGGTCCTTGTCCACTGCCGGGAAGATGTTGTACCTACCCAACTTGGCGCAATTCCTCCAGTGGATGCCCCAAGGCTGGCTTTGCCAGACTCCTCGCAGGTCGCCTCCATCACGGATGAGATGCAGTCTGCTTCAATGGCATCCTGGAGGACAGCCCGGACCAATGCAGGAAGACATGCCAACCCACATCACCTCCCAGTGTCAGTGGTGAGTAGGGCAGATGGGGCTATGAATTCTCAAGTACTTGGGTCTAGTAGTAAGGTGACAATGGTTTTCCGTCCTTTGTATTAGGTTCCCCTTTTGGTTTTTATTTTATTTTTGAAAGGTAGGGTTATGGTCTTGAGTTTACCGGCGGGACGCCGATAATAAATTTGGGGGGGTAGAGTGTAACCGGCAGAGTAGTCACTGTCTGGGTTAAGTTTGTCCCTCTGCAGCTATGTTAGCTCCCTGATGTAATGATGCCCAGCTGGCTGCTGAGAGATTAACAATTAATTAACAGTCTTCACTGTTTGGTTAACCCCTTACTAGTAACCCCCCTTTTTTGGCATGGAGACCGAAATTACATACCCAAAATAAAAAGGTTTCTGCTCATGATTCTTTCTGACTAGATACATAATCAACCTTTGTTCACAAAGCTGACACTTTAAAGTTTACTGTTCAGGAATCAGAATCACTCAGACTGTTATGATAATAGAGATATATAAGATCAAACATAAAAACAAAAATAAAAATATTAAAAACATATGTTTTAAATGTATTTAAAAAAATGTTGAATTAGGAAATGAGTTTGAAAACACAGTGTAGCTAAGGCCACAAGTCTTCCAAGACTTCATAAAAAATTTCATAATCGAATCTGTAAAACTGTGAATTTTATGAAATATTTTCTAAGGCCATGTCATGTGTGTTTTTAGAGAAGTCTAATCAGATTGATTTATGGCCCTTGTCATCTCTGTAAGATCTCACATGTAAACATTCCTGTGCTCTTTGTGTATATTTCACTGTTGAAAACTGCCCGAATCATGATTGTATTGTTCTCACCAAACGGTTCTTTCACACCTCCGCCAAGTATGACACATTATCCGCATTATTCTTTTATCATTATTCTTTTGTTTTTATTCCACCTTTATTAGCCTTGATTGTGGTTTTTCAGGCTTTACAAAGACACAAAGCAGCGATCTCACTTCAGTCTCTCTTTGCATTTAGCCCTTATTTATCAAAAGTCTTACTATAAAAATACAACAAAACATTTTCTTACGACCTTACGTGAATTATTGAGACAAAAATGCATTATGAAGAAGAAAAGCACCTGCTATTAGTAGCATTGGTGCTAACGTTAGCATCAAGCTACATCTGACAATTTATGAAATTATTAATACACTTTTACTCAAAACTCACTTTAAACCCCGATCGAGTGTTTATAATAACTTCCTTTAGCGATCAGGGGTGGAATTTGGTCGTTTACTGTTGTAAAAATATGTTATTTGTAGCCTTTTTCATCGCTGCACAAGTTAGCATTTCCGATGTACATTTTCGATTTTTTTTATAAAAACGCCCCAGATCTCAAGAAATTCTCATACCAAGCTTTACTATCGTAATCGCGGGTTTATTATTCGGATATTTCATGTGTACAGTGGTGTTTCAGTGTTGTTTTGGCCAGATAACTACCAGGAAGTGTGCAGGAAGCATGTGACACGATGGGGCGGTGTCCAGATATGAAACTCTAAGATTGACGTTTGAAAGACCCAATCAGAGTCTGAGTCACACACCGCACAAGCTGTGACTACTGCACGCACACACAGATCGCTGGGAGAGGCTGTTTATCATCTGATCGCGTAAATCCGTGGAAAATGAATAGAAATGACGATTCTATCTGAAGAAATATGAAGTAAACATCAGTAAATATATCCATATATCTCCGCAGATATGCATCTTTGGTCTGTAAATCCTTATTGACGCTGTTCAGTGAGTCTATGTGAACACAAATAAACCGCTTTTGACGTGACTGAATATAAGTGAGTTGTGAATTTCTATTCAAAATGTGGCATAATACGGATTTATTATTTTGCACTCCTGACATAAATCACTAAATATCTGTCACTGCAACAATGTTTTATCAAAATATTGGTCAAATATCGAAGCTAGAGTCTTTAAACTTTCCATTGATGCACAGTTTGTCCAGATGAAGTAAGACAGTGATGTTTAATGTGCTGTGAAAGTGAAACAATAATAAACTGGGGCCGTCAGCGATGTTTGCACGCAAAGGGGTTAAGAGAGATTTCCTGGTCTACAGTTTTGTTGTGGTTTGGATGCGTGGCTCCTTTGTGTAATCAAGGTATTTGTAGATCTCTATACAATGTAGCAGGCTGAGCATTTGGTGTTGTTCATCTAATACTGGGCCATTGGAAAATAGGTGTTGCAACGATTGCCAGACGCTTCCGGGTAGTCGTGCGGTGTACTAAAGGTATATGTGTGCATCTTATTGTTTTATTACGTGGGTGTCATTGTTGGACATGCTCTGTGGTTTAAGCATATTTGCACACAGGTCTTGGGCAAGGCACCTGCCGGGTAGCTGTACCACAATTAAGTCCCAGCATCTAAAAGGTACAAATTTGTCATGGGTGAACCAGTGTGTTAGCCAGTATGCTACATTTGAACACGTGTAAAATGATTTGTGTTGTCCTGATAATCCGTGGCTGTGTTAACAATTAACCCTTGATAGAAATGTATTAAATCTACTGTGTGTAACTTATGTAGGATCGTGACGATTGGCACAAGGGCTCCTTTTCCACTGGTCATCTCATATTACATGGAGACCGATTGCTCCTGCTGCTTTGCCTTGCCTAAATTAAGTGTATTAATAGCTGAGCCTTTTTTATATTTTCTTTTCTTTCTTAGTTATTTTGTTGTGGCCATTGTCTAGTGCCCCTGTCGGACCGTTGTGGTATTGGCTGTTCCAGTAGTATACATAGTCTTAAGTTTCTGTCTAGTTGTATACTTCATACATCTTGCTAGTGATAACGACCTCTTTGCCTTCCATCTTGTTTCAGAGTATTAAAGCAGCTGCTTATAGGAGAGGTTCCTGGGTCCATCTTCATGCACTGCACCTCGTATTGTAGTGGTACACTGCACTTCGCAATATTGATTGAATCACTTGTTTGCAGTGGTTGTGCCTATGTGTGCATGGTGTGTGTATGCTTTTGACTGTAGGCACCAGAGTTAGAGCACGGTTGGTGAACTTCACGTTTATACCGGACAGGTAACCTATCCTGACAGTGAATTAATATGTCCCTGTTACACTGCTAATTATAGGTTCCTGGTAGCAGCCAATACCGGTCCTGGTCATCCTTTGTGAGCCAAGTCTTTTGGTTGCAACTACTGTGCCTTTTACTATGACTGTGTGGCTCTTTTAATTGTATTTACCAATAAAGTGTCTTATTATTTTACTGAAAGCAAGTCTCTGTTTAGTTCATCTCTTGGTGTGTTTCTATGAACCTGTTTGCCTTAGGTTAGGTGTTCAGCAGTAATAAAGTATATCTTGGTGTGAGAGGCACCAGGTGGCGTAGTCAAGAACCGTCAAGCCTAGATCTGGTTAAAGTTCCCCAAGGTCACATTAGCTCATGCTCAAAGAACATAGTAGATGGGCAGATTTTGTAAGCAAAGTATGTGTCCATTTGCATCTAGCGGGGAAGTGAGATCTGATAACAAGTGGTCACTGAAGAAGCATGTGGAGACACATTCTAATGTCAGGTGTTTCTCTGACATTTAGCTGTTCACCTGTGATCAGATCAACCAAGATGCCAGGTCTGAACAGTGGCTAAATCATTCTACAGTTTAAGCGTATTGCTTTTAAGCTTGCTACTAAAAATTAAATATAATTAATTGGAAAATCAATGGCATCAATTACCTGTGTCAGTCGATGGGTTTCTCTGGCTTTAAGAAGAAATGCAGTTGCATGTTTAGAAAGGTCAACATTCATGCGACCCTCTCCATCTTCTTGAAATCCACTCTGAAAGAGATTAACAACATACCTATTAAAACTGGTAAAATATTGTAATTTGTAGGTATCACCATCAGACAATCTGACAACTACCTGGGTAACCTAGCTAGCTAGATTTTTTTCTTCCTATAAAAAGGTACAAGATGGGTGATTTTTACTGATAGGTGTCTTTATTTTGCGTATGTAAAATAAATACAAACACAACTAATAAAAACAAAACCGTACTACACAAAACTATAACTTTGACATCATCAGAAAAAAATATGTACTTCATGAGTAAGATTGACACACATACTAAATTGTATGCATTCACTTGCTCTCTTGTCAATAAATTAACATTAAAGGCTTTGGAATTTAACTTGTTTTCAAATAACAAATTAACTTGTATTGCTTTAACATTACTGGTTCATTACTCGTTACTGACAAAAATAGTGGAATTACAGTAACGCATTACTTGAAAAACTGCTATTACTTTATCTTAAAATTACAACCCGAGCCGGTCATTGACACAAACAAACATGTTCAGTGGACAGTTGACCTAAATAAATGTAAATTTTTCGCTTGTGTAACGACTTACCGCTGGAATGATGATGTTTGAGCCCTCAGCTTCAGCCACAGGGCTTGCATTAGTTTGGTGGTTCGCGGCTGCCCTTTGTGCTCCAGGTAAACCGTGGAGAGTCGGTACTTCCTCCTCCGCCGCTTCAACTTGGATAAGGTGATGCGCGTGTGTCCACTTCACGTGATAGTAGAAGGAGTTATACACCCTGTACTCATTTGGACAGCCATCAATCCCGCACACTACGCGAAAGTCAGGGCTACAAATGTGCATTGTGTTAAAGACTCGTTACTATGGTTACACCCACCAGTTAGCTGCTGCAAATGAGAATGTGGGCATAAACTAACAGTTTTTTGGGAGTTGGGACCAATTTGGATTTGAACTAGAAGGACAGCGTTTGTCGTTGCAGCCGAACAGAGACAGCGAGGCGAAGCTAACAGCATGGAAGAATTGGATGATGTCGCAGTGTCGATTTTAAGGGGTATGATTGAAAATATTTTTCTTTATCATATAAACGTTTTATAAACCTACGAATGCAGAGGCATAATTGAAGCTTAAAAAAGAAGCTAATTGCTTCCTGGGCTGCTCCACAATGACCCGCTACAGCAGCACACTGTTGGCCTCAAACTTTGTCCCACTTGTCACATCACACTCCTTCTTTCACCAGTTGTGTGAAGTGTTACGTGTGGTCTGTGAACTGTAGGAACTGAATTGCGCTTTGGGAATAATGTTTCATTATGTGTTGTTCAGAACAAAAGCAGAGTTACTTGCGCCATTTTCTTCCCGCTAAATTCATAAACCTTGAAGACTAGTCAACTCATGAGTCTATTGGTCATAATATTCTCACCTATATAGGGTGCTTCCCCCACTTTACAACAATACGATTCAATTGTACCCCAATTTATACCCCAACTCCAACGTGGCCTCTAACTGTTTCTTTGATACAGGTTTCTGGAAAAGCCAGAAAGGCCACCATTGTTTGTTCTCCATGCTCCAGTTAAGAGAAATGTTTCCATCTTTGTTTTTATACCTGCCTGTTTTGTCATTTACCTTTACATAAACCTGGAATTAAGTTCACACATGATCTGTACACTGTAAATGGTAATGAGTTGTGGATTAATATGCATACATGGGTGCTCAAATGTTTACAGCTCTCTGCAGAATCAAATCAATTCAGTACTCACGTGCTTTGTTGTATCCCCACCCCTGATATGGTGAGGGCAGAGGGAAACATGCGATCTAAAATGCAGTCTGCTCATATGTAAGAGATTGAGGTGGCAAGTCCTCAATCTTTTCTAGATCAATGCTAACAGCATTAACCTCCCCAGAGGAAGACAGCATTGTACCATTGAGCTCTCATTCGGAGGGGAAGAAACCACAGTGCAGGTTTCCCATCCCCAAGTAAGAGCACTAGATTTAGGGAGTGATGATGGAGAAGGGGAGTGTCACAAGTTGTGGAGCAATTCGGTTGAGGAAAGACGATCACATGTCTATTTTAATAATAATAATAATAATAATAATAATAATACAAACACTATATAACCATATAAAGGATATTCATGTGAGGACATTTAAACTAAAGGATTTATAATCTGTTAATTTGATTCACTACTCCACTGACCTGATGCAGAAACATAGTTGAAGCAGACCGATATCTTCTCTGTGGAATGAAGTTCACGTAAGGTAATGTGAAAAAAGCTGTTGAGCTTGGGAAGTCTCAGGCACCGTCTGCCCCACTTAGTATCATTTATACAAGCCTGCTAAAGCCATGCACGGGATTTTAATATATGCTGCTTACTTTACGGCTTAAAATAGTCTAGAAAATGGTAAAGTTGCATGTCCTGTTTTGACATAAGACAAAATATATGATTAGGCCTCCTCGTTACACCTAAAATAAATTCTACATCCTAAAAGCAAGCTGGAGACACAGCTTATGTAGGAGCCATAAGTAAAAGAGTTGATGAACTGAACCTTATGTATGAAATGTATTGAACATGGGCACGTCTTCAGAAGCACTGTATAAATTGAGAACCGACACAGACACGACAGACTGTTCTGCACAGTTTTCTCAGTTTATTGTCTCTTGATAATAAATTCAAAATTCTGGCATCAAAACCCCAAGGCTTTGAGAGTGATTCTTCATAGACATGGCAGAATCCACCACATTTGGCACCCAACGCGAGGCTGGAAAGGAGCAGAGGGTGGAGGACCACTTTCTGCTGGCTTGACGAACAACATCAATTGTGGCCACTAAACAATACGGTAGGCAGTTTTTTGCTTACAGTATTGTTCAAGAAATTAGCAGTAGATTCTCAAAAAACAAACAAGACCCAGCATTCATGATATGCACGCTCTTAAGGCTGTGCAATTGGGCAATTAGTTAAAAGGGGTGTGTTCAAAAAAATAGCAGTGTGGCATTCAATCACTGAAGTCATCAATTTTGTGAAAAAAAAAAAGAGGTATGAATCAGGTGGCCCCTATTTAAGGATGAAGCCAGCACTTGTTGAACATGCATTTGAAAGTCTGAGGAAAATGGGTCGTTCAAGACATTGTTCAGAAAAACAGCGTACTTTGATTAAAATGTTGATTGGAGAGGAGAAAACCTATAGGTGCACGAGGTGCAAAAAATTATAGGCTGTTAAAATGATCTCCAATGCCTTAAAATGGAGAGCAAAACCAGAGAGACATGGAAGAAAACGGAGAATGGATCGAAGAACAACCAAAATGACAAAGGCTCAGCCAATGATCAAATCCAGGATGAATCAAAGACAGTCTGGAGTTACCTGTAAGTACTGCAGTGTTAATTTCGTTGACTAAATATTTTCGTCATTATTTTCGTCACGAATATATTTTTGCCGACGAAAACGAAACGAAAACTAAAATAGAAGGCACTGATGGAGACTAAAACTATGACTAAATTGATTGACATTATCGTCAACGAATAAAGGACGAGACGAAAATAGACTGTGACGAAAATCAAATCAGCAGACGGGAGAGATGCGAGGAATGAGCAAAAGAACCGGCAAACAAGAACAGACTGCATGAGAGAAGAGAACCAATCAGAGCCTGACTTATTGAGACGTGAAGCGAAGGTTTTCAGTTTTTATGAGCTCCCTGGAAGTCGGCATTCGAAGAGGTGATAGGGACTTTAAGCAACAGCCTCTGGTGGAACGGCAACGCCATTCTGGCGTTGTATTGCGCCTGCGCGAATTTAACTGCTACTTTGTGACGTTCTAATTTAACGGTCTACTACGGGAGAACAGCTGATTTGCCAGAGTCGCTACAACGTGAGAGGTTAGGTAAATAAATGTTATGTTTTTAGACTTATTTACATCATACAATATTAAAAACTCCTCTTCTGACAAAAGATTGTCATTTAACGCCAAAAGCAATCCTTCTCCTGCTTTTTTAAATTATATATTTTTTTGGATCTCAATAAATGAATTAATGCTGCGTTGCGCTGTTCTGTTTTACCGTTGCTTAGTGACTTTTACGTTCTTGGCTACAGCGGTGTGACGGCAAACTTCCGGTCGCTGTAGCCGTTCCATTCGCAGCTGTTGCTTAACCCCTTTGAGTGCAAACATCGCTGACGGCCCCAGTTTATTATTGTTTCACTTTCACAGCACATTAAACATCACTGTCTTACTTCATCTGGACAAACTGTGCATCAATGGAAAGTTTAAAGACTCAAGCTTCGATATTTGACCAATATTTTGATAAAACATTGTTGCAGTGACAGATATTTAGTGATTTATGTCAGGAGTGCAAAATAATAAATCCGTATTATGCCACATTTTGAATAGAAATTAACAACTCCCTCATATTCAGTCACGTCAAGAGCGGTTTATTTGTGTTCACATAGACTCACTGAACAGCGTCAATAAGGATTTACAGACCAAAGATGCATATCTGCGGAGATATATGGATATATTTACTGATGTTTACTTCATATTTCTTCAGACAGAATCGTCATTTCTATTCATTTTCCACGGATTTACGCGATCAGATGATAAACAGCCTCTCCCAGCGATCTGTGTGTGCGTGCAGTAGTCACAGCTCGTGCGGTGTGTGACTCAGACTCTGATTGGGTCTTTCAAACGTCAATCTTAGAGTTTCATATCTGGACACCGCCCCATCGTGTCACATGCTTCCTGCACACTTCCTGGTAGTTATCTGGCCAAAACAACACTGAAACACCTCTGTACACACAAAATATCCGAATAATAAACCCGCGATTACGATAGTAAAGCTTGGTATGAGAATTTCTTGAGATCTGGGGCGTTTTTATAAAAAAAATCGAAAATGTACATCGGAAATGCTAACTTGTGCAGCGATGAAAAAGGCTACAAATAACATATTTTTACAACAGTAAACGACCAAATTCCACCCCTGATCGCTAAAGGAAGTTATTATAAACACTCGATCGGGGTTTAAAGTGAGTTTTGAGTAAAAGTGTATTAATAATTTCATAAATTGTCAGATGTAGCTTGATGCTAACGTTAGCACCAATGCTTCTAATAGCAGGTGCTTTTCTTCTTCATTATGCATTTTTGTCTCAATAATTCACGTAAGGTCGTAAGAAAATGTTTTGTTGTATTTTTATAGTAAGACTTTTGATAAATAAGGGCTAAATGCAAAGAGAGACTGAAGTGAGATCGCTGCTTTGTTGCTTTGTAAAGCCTGAAAAACCACAATCAAGGCTAATAAAGGTGGAATAAAAACAAAAGAATAATGATAAAAGAATAATGCGGATAATGTGTCATACTTGGCGGAGGTGTGAAAGAACCGTTTGGTGAGAACAATACAATCATGATTCGGGCAGTTTTCAACAGTGAAACATACACAAAGAGCACAGGAGAGTTTACATGTGAGATCTTACAGAGATGACAAGGGCCATAAATCAATCTGATGAGCCTTCTCTAAAAACACACATGACATGGCCTTAGAAAATATTTCATAAAATTCACAGTTTTACAGATTCGATTATGAAATTTTTTATGAAGTCTTGGAAGACTTGTGGCCTTAGCTACACTGTGTTTTCAAACTCATTTCCTACATCAACATTTTTTTAAATACATTTAAAACATATGTTTTTAATATTTTTTATGTTTGAGCTTATATATCTCTATTATCATAACAGTCTGAGTGATTCTGATTCCTGAACAGTAAACTTTAAAGTGTCAGCTTTGTGAATAAAGGTTGGTTATGTATCTAGTGAGAAAGAATCATGAGCAGAAACCTTTTTATTTTGGGTATGTAATTTCGGTCTCCATGCCAAAAAAGGGGGGTTACTAGTAAGGGGTTAAAGTCCCTACTGTCTAAAAGAGCGACAAAATGTCCACAGCTCACTTCACGTTTGACGACGAACAAAACAAAACAAAGTGTAAAGCACGCAGAGCGCTCATTCGTGGCAAGAACACAACCAATTTGAAAAGACATTAACAGACGAGCCAACCGGACATTTTCTGAAATGTAATTTTACAACGATGTTCTTTTGTTTATTGAGCTAAGCAAAATTGGAATAGTGCAGTGCGTAGATGTTGTAGCATTAAATATTACGAACTGAAAAGTACTGTAAAATAGCCCCTTCTTCAAATTAGATGCGAGCACAATACTAATACGTAATATCATGATAAATACATTTGATTAATACTAATGTTTAGTATATTTTATAATGTTCTACCTGTTGACAATATCACAAATATTTCTATATTAGTCATGTGAAACATGAATGTTCACATCCTATCATTATACATACAAATCTAGCAATAATGTAGTATTTAAAACATACAATATTGCTAGACAAATGAATACCTTATAAAATCTTGTTACTTTTTTTATCCACCTAGCTGCCAACTTATTAAATATTTACTTTAAATGTATGCACTTATTGTTCAGCTCAGCTGTAAGCTTTAAGGTCCTGGACCTAACATTATTTTTCTTTTATTGATGGTCAATTGGCAGCTAGTTATTGTTTACATTATCATGACAGTGTTTGTTGCTGCATAAAAGCTTTTGAATCGAAATAAAGACACAGTTGTGTTGAAATAAAGTTGAATTTGTGTTTTATATATTTTGGTTAAGTTTGTTTCCTATACCAGCTGTAAAAAATTGTCTAGTAAATCTGTTATTGATTTTAGTCTTATTTTAGTCGACTAAAATACCAAGCAATTTTAGTCGACTAAAATAAGACTAAAATTAAAACAAATCAGATGACTAAAACTTGACTAAAACTAAAAAGAATTATAGTCAAAAGACTAAGACTAAAACTAAATTAAAATTTCGTGTCAAAATTAACACTGAAGTACTGTGACAGTTAGAAGACGTCTGTGTGAAGCTAATCTATTTTCAAGAATCCACCGTGAAGTCCCTGTGTTAAAAAAAGGCATGTGCAGAAGAGGTTACAATTTGCCAAAGAACACATCAACTGGCCTAAAGAGAAATGGAGGAACATTTTGTGGACTGATGAGAGTAAAATTGTTCTTTTTTGGTCCAAGGGCCACAGACAGTTTGTAAGATGACCCCCAAACTCAGAATTCAAGCCACAGTACACAGTGAAGACAGTGAAGCATGGTGGTGCAAGCATCATGATATGGGCATGTTTCTCCTACTATGGTGTTGGGCCTATCAGTTTGCATATGTCAAAATACTTGAAGAGTTCATGTTGCCTTATGCTGAAGAGGACATGTCCTTGAAATGGTTGTTTCAACAAGACAATGACCCCAAACACACTAGTAAATGAGCAAAGTCTTGGTTCCAAACCAACAAAATTAATGTTATGGAGTGGCCAGTCCAATCCCCGGACCTTAATCCAATCGAGAACTTGTGGGGTGATATAAAAAAATGCTGTTTCTGACGCATAACCAAGAAATGTAAATAAAAGGTGGAATGTTGTTAAAGAATAATGGAGTGGAATGACAGCTGAGAGGTGCCACAAGTTGGTTGACTCCATGCCACACATATGTGAAGTAGTTTTAAAAAATTTTGGTCATACAACTAAATATTAGTTTAGTGATTCACAGGATTGCTAAATCCTAGAAACAAAAACGTTTGTACAAAATAGTTTTGAGTTTGTACATTCAACAGCACACACTGCTATTTTTTTGAACCACACCCCTTTTAACTAATTGCCCAATTGCACAGCCTTAAGAGTGTGCATCTCATGAATGCTGGGTCCTGTTTGTTTTCTGAGAATCTACTGCACCTACTGGTAACTTGTTTGCCACGTAGCAATAAAAAATATACTAAAAACCTGGATTATTCTGGATAGTCACATTTTACTGCTATTATTTTGAACATTACGACATGTGAAAGAATGGACACCTTCTAATATTGAAGTTTTGAAGGGGTGTTTAGATTGCACCGATTGGAATATGTTTTTGAATACATCTTCTGATTTGAACGATCAGGTGGTTACCATTTCTAAATATATAACTTTCTGTGTTGATTCTGTTATACCTACGAAAAAGATCACTCTGTATCCTAATAATAAACCCTGGATCACAAAGGAGTTAAAATGCATATAGAATAGAATATTTTTTGTGGGGACCAATGAGGAGAAAAAACTGATTAATAGGGAAGTAAAAAGAGCAATTAAAATCGCTAAACATAATTATAAAAATAAGATTGAGGATGTGTTCATGCAAGGTAATCTCAAAGCTGCCTGGAAAGGAATTAAGAGTATGGCTGCAGTGAGTACAGTAGTACCACAGATCCACATTCCAAGTGGAAACATTGACAATGATTTAATTCTATCTAATGAGTTTAATAACTTTTTTTTCTCGTTGGGATACATCCTTGGTCATTGATGAGATATCCAATTTTAAAAAGACCTTGAGTATTTCTAATCATTTTAAAATTTATTTATCTAATATATCAAGACAGCTGAAGGCCACACCGCTTAACAAGGCCCCAGGTCCAGATGGGATATGTAGTAGAACACTGAAATACTGCGCTGACCAGCTCAGTGAAGTTCTCCAGTTACTTTTCAGTCGTCATTAGATCAAGGGTTGGTACCTGATTTGTGGAAAAGTTCAATTATTGTACCGATACCTAAAAAAACTAAAGCAAATTCCTTGAAAGATTACCGGCCAATCGCCTTGACCTCATTAGTTATGAAGATTTTTTAAAAAGAGATCAAGAGGTATATGATGACAGTTGCTGGACCACTTTTAGATCCGCTGCAGTTTGCATATCACGCTGGAAGAGGCGTAGATGATGCAAAACTGTTCTTGATAAATACTCTTAGTCGTCATCTGGAAAACAGCGGAGCTTTTGCACGGCTTTTGTTTGTAGATTTTTCATCTGCATTTAATCTTTTGCAACCTGTAACGTTGGGGAAAAAACTTATTAGTCAGTTTAATCTTAATCATGGATTAGTTTTATGGATTATGAACTTTTTATCAGACAGACAAAGGGTTAGGATTAATGAGGTGTTATCAAATGTTGTAAATATCTCCACAGGTACCCCACAAGGGTGTGTGCTCTCTTCTATTTTGTTTATATTATATACAAATGACTGTCAGAGTTTGCAAGATAATAGTTACTTGGTAAAATATGCAGATGATACTGTGTTGCTCTCCTTGCTTTCACATTCAGATCAGGAATATGGTTCTGTTTTGTACAATTTCATCTCTTGGTGCAGTAATATGAAACTAGATCTGAATGTCTCAAAAACTAAAGAGATGATTAATAATTTTAGCAGGAGGACATTAGCACTTCAAACGATAGTCATTAATGGCACACATGTAGAAGAAGTAGAACAACGTAAGTACCTGGGTATGGTTTTTGACAAGTTAAAGTTTGATCACAATTCTGAGGTAATCATCAAAAAGTCACATCAAAGATTGTTTGTGCTGAGAAAACTGAATTCTTTTAAATGTACAGAGAGTTGTTCTTAAGTCTTTTTATAATTCATTTGTTGAAAGTATTTTGTCTTTTTCTTTCATTTGTTGGTTTTCTTCATTGTCTATAAAAAACAAAAAACGGTTGCAAGGTATTGTTAGCACGTGCTCTAAAATCATGGGTGTCCCCTTAAGAAGCCTTACTTCCTATTATGAACAGCAGGTGATGAGGATGGCACACAAAATATTAAGAGATAGTACTCACCCGCTGCACTTGGACTTTGAGTGGATGCCCCTGGGGTGACGTTTAAGAGCAATTAAATGCTCTACTAATCGTTATAAATTTACTTTTGTGCCTGAAGCAATACGGTTATGTTACACACATGTGACTTTAGTTTTTTATTTTATTTTTTTCATTTTTTTATTTATTTATTTATTTTCTTCTTTTGTTCTATGTGTTGTAATTGTATATGTCAAGTGTTTTATGTGAGGCACCATGTAAGCTTAAATTAATTACCCCACGGGGATCAATAAAGCTCTAAACTAAAATACTGTATATAATTTGTATATAAAAGTTGTTTGTCGGCCGGTGGTATAGACACTCGAAAAAGCTCCTCCAAATTTAAAGAACAAAAAGAAAAAGGGTTTTGATTCCAGAAGAAAAACTGCATACACATATTTTGTATAATGTTAGGAAGGCCTTGATAGGTGACCTAAATTAAGACTAATTTCCAGCTCAATCAATTTATTTTTATTTTGGTCTGTTCGTTAAATTAGGTTGTTCAGTTCAGTTCAGTTTATTTATATAGCACATTTAAAAACAACCATGGTTGACCAAAGTGCTTAACAATGTCTAGAAAAGAAAACTAGAGAGTCACATACAAATAAAACAAATACAGTAAAAACATACCAATGTCACAGCTCAGCTTGATATAAAAGCCAAGGAATACAAGTGTGTCTTGTATTCCTTGGCTTTTTAAAGGTTGTAAACCTTTAAAAACAGAGAACCATTTCAATTAAACATTTTAATTAACATTTATAATGAATTTAATTGTTTACATGTTTAATTAAATATTGTATGTATTCTATGATGAATTAGTAATTTCAGCCTTTACATGGAATAAAGAACCCATTCAACAAGTCAATGCTGCAATGCGTCACTTAAAGAATCTACACAGCAATTAAATTACAATTAAACATAGCTTCAACATGTTATACAGCATTCCAAATACCATGAAAGTAAATAAAACAGTTCACTGACCATTGGCGTCTTTGGACTGAACCTACAAATGGACTTGGAGTGTCTTCTCAGTGAAGTTTGTTTGTCTGAATGACTTCTTCTTCTTCTTCTTCTTCTTCTTCTTCTTCTTCTTCTTCTTCTTCTTCAGTGAATTTTATTGGCAGTTTGCAATCTTTGTGCATTACCGCCATCTACTTGATTGAGTTGTGATCACATTGGGAAGTAATAAATAAATGAATATATATTAAAATATATATATATAATAATAAAAAAAAAAGGATATCAGAGCCCAAGCTTCAGCTAGCGCTGCGTGTTCAGCTCCTCCAGCTTCAACTTCAGCTCAAACCCCCGGAAAAAAAATAAATAAATATTGGGCTAAAGTCTTCTTGCTAATTGTGTTTCTTTTATAGACTCTATCACTGCTTTGGTTGTAGACTGTGTTCCAGGTAGGCTCAACAGGTTGCTCAAAGTAATAGAGTTCTTTGTTACCCTCTTAAATATTTCTCTTTTTTCAGAGTACTGCCTACATGTCAGAAGTACATGCTTCACGGTTTCTGTTTCCGTACAATCTGGACACATTCCTGTCTCATGTTTCCCTATTGTGTGTAAGCCGCTGTTCAGTCCTGTATGTCCTAACCTTAACCTGGTGAACCAGGTTTCCTCCTGTCGTGAAAATGAGCTGATCATTTTAACTGTTACATTCTGTTGAATACTATATAAATGCCTACCTTTTTCCCCCTTATCCCATGTATCTTGCCAGAGTTTATGAATACCATCTTTAATTATTGTTTTCAATTCTGATTTGCTAAGTGGAACCTGTACTTCTACTTGTTCTGCTTTAAGTGCTTCTTTTGCCAACTCGTCTGCCCTCTCAATGCCCTCAATAGCTGTGTGCGCTGGAACCCAAGTGAGCTGTAATATTAGCTTCTGTTGAGTTATCCTGAAAATCATCTGATTTCACAGTCTGAATGCTAGTTAGGGAGGACATAGAGTCTGAGCAAATAACAGATTTATATGGCTTCACTTCTTCTACCCACTGTAGTGCCATTATGATGGCCATCATCTCTGCAGAGAAGATTGAGAGGTGGTTTGAGGTTCTTTTTTGTATTCTAACTTTATATTTAGGAATGTATACCGCCACACCTGCTTTACCTGCTGGTTCTTTGGATGCATCTGTAAATATTTGTACGGTGTCATCATACATTACTTCTATGTATTGCTGTACACTTTGATACAATCCCGTCTTGATTATATTTTTAGCTTCTAAATTAACTACAGGATAGCAGAAAATCCAAGGTGGAATTGTGCTCAATTTAACATTTTTACTGCAAGGTATAGTACTGATTCCCATGTCAGCTGCCTCTTTATTGCTGTTCCATCCAAAACTACTGTTCACAATGCGACCATATTCCCAGCATTCTTCTAACACCGGTTTTGTAGGATGTGTATTTTCATGCCCTTGTAAGTTTACCCAATATGCAAGAGAAAGTTTTAACCTCCTAAGATTTAAAGGTATCTCCCCTACTTCTACTTGCAGCGCTGGGATAGGTGATGTTCGGAAGGCTCCACTACACAGCCGGAGAGCTTTGGCCTGCACCCTGTCCAGTTCAGCTAATGTAGTTTTTGCTGCTGTTTTATATACTGTACTTCCATAGTCAAACACTGATCGGATTAATGCAATATAAATTCTTTTCAAAGAAGAGCCTGACGCCCCCCAGTTATACCCTGAAAGACACTTTAAAATATTGATTGCTTTCTTACATTTGTCTACCATTTTCTTAACATGATTTTTAAAAGTAAGTTTACTATCAAACCACACACCAAGATATCTTAACTCATTAACCTGTTTGAGAGATTGTCCATTTATCTTAAGATCTATTGTGGGTTTTACCCTTTTCTTATCTTTTCTTAACAGATGAATTGCGTTTTTTCCACTGACACGTGGAACCCCGAGTCAAATTACCATTTTCCAACCTGACTAATTGCTGTTTGCATCCTTTGCTGTAAATTGTCAATATTACGGCCCCTTACCCACAATGCTCCATCATCTGCATATAATGCAGACATCCCAACCTGCAAAAAGTCATTTCAGGGAGGTATCCCGAAGACCCCCCCCCCAAGGAAGGTAATACGTCTCAGCTGTAGTCACCTTCTCAGTGAGACTTTGCCTATCTGAATGGGAGAACTGAAGATATATTGGAGCAGCCTTCCCTGCGCTTAGCCTCCCTAACATGTTGTGGTCCCTAAAAGATATAGCATAAAATATTATGTCTATAAGCAATAGGCCTATGTAATTATTCGTTAATTATGGTTTGTTGTTTTCATGTAGCCTTTGCAAGTAGCCTGAATAATATGCAGATGAAATGAAACTTGTCCACTCACCTCAACATGCCTTTTGCAATCATTTAACCTGCCATGGGCAATAAATGTCATTATGTTTTACATCTATAAGACAGGGGTACACTTTCATGTAGTCTGCCATAAAATGTGTTTTATACTTTTTTTTTTTTTGTGGCACTCTCCCTCTGCCATGGTGCTCCTGTTTCTAGATAGACATAACTGATTAATTTTGTTCGGGAGAAGAAATAAAAGCCCGCCCACACTGACAATTGATTGGTTGATTTGCAGAAACAGGCCAATCAGGATGCTCTCTGTCTGACATGTGCTTCGCACACACATTAGCACACACACGCAAGGTCTCTCGCTCCCTCTCCCTCTCTGCCGTGCGCGCGCTACACAGTATCTGTTTCGCATGTGCGCTTTTGTTCGCTCGGTCTAGATTCCGGGAGATTTTAACTAATTTGCGGATCTCAGGGAGCCGCTTTCAATATGCGGGAGACTCCCGGAACTCCCGGGAGACTTGAGATGTCTGTATAATGCCCTGTTTATTCTTTGGTTCACTCCATCAAACACATCATTAATCATTATATTAAACAGAATTGGACTGCATACACTACCTTGTGGGGTGCCATTTTCTATTGTGTATGTGCTTGATGACTCAGACCCTATCCTGACCTCTATAGTTCTATCCTTTAAAAAAATCTTTGATCCAGTTGAACATTTTACCTCCTATTACCATTTTATTCAGCTTAATTAAAAGTCCTTCTTTCCACAGCATATCATAAGCCTTCTCTATATCAAAAAAGGTTGCCAAAACAGATTCTTTGTTAACGTGTGCTTTACGTAACTCATTCTCCAGGTAGACTACAGGATCCATAGTTGTTCTTCCATTACGAAATCCACTCTGATATGGTGTGATCAGCCCTCTGGTTTGTAATTTGTACACTAAACTTTTAGTAATCATCCTCTCCATGAGTTTACAAAGGTTAGACATTAATGCTATTGGTCTGTAACTTTTGACATTCATTTTATCCTTTCCTGGTTTTCCTATAGGGACTATTACTGAGTGTTTCCACCCAGTAGGCAGTTTTCCTCGTTCCCAAATTTTGTTATATAATTCATCCTCAGCATATCTTTATTTTCTTCAATGATCCTCCTTCTTATATCTAGCTCTTCACCGGAGAGGTTCTGTGAGCTATGTATGCTTACAAAGGATTTTGCAAGTGTGGCAGGATGGCTAGATCCTCCTATATTGATTGTTAGGATTGTTGGCCTATCAGTGGTTAGGGGTGAGCATATAAAAGATGGAGTTGTGTCACAAGGATGTGTTGCTCTTAGGTGCCCCGCCCCTTTCTGGTACCAGTGTTTACATTGTGGTTAGCAGTGTGGCTAACTTGGTCACAGCTCACTTAGGGTTCTTTTTGTGCATCTATCCAAAGGCCGCATGAAGTCGACTGGTTAATGTTGCAACCGGTGTTTGGTCAGACTGCTTCCTTGGCAGTTCGCTGCTGCCCGCTCCTGGCTCCCACATCATCGTGTACATCGTTCATGACTTTGCTTCGGTGTGACGTTTGGCTGCATTTTCCTAGTTTTTATTAACAACTTTTGGTTCAGGATCAATGCTGGCCCTGTCCATTTAACTTTGCGAGGTGCTCGTGCGTTGGAGAGTTCCTGCTGTGGTGCAGGACTCCGAACATCAGTATTAAGAAGTGTTGCTGTCTTGTTCCTAGCTTGTTTGTTTGTGCATTTGTTTTTCTTTGTACTCCATGTGGAAGGCCGGATGATTTGAATTATTCAGATTTATTATTTGATTATTCATTTCTTTTGAGCCCAGTGTGTATTTAATTTTTTTTAGTTTTTTTTTTTAGTTTAACTTTATTCTTTTGTGAATGTTTGTTTGGAATTGTAAATTATTTTCCTTTTAGTTTTTTTTTTATCTGGTTTGTTCATTTACAGGTGCTGTGGGTCAAAACCCAAAAAGGGCAGGGAGGCAGATCTCCACATGTGTGCGGTGGTGGTGCTATCTTGTCACCGTGTGCAGTGTTGTGGCGTGTCGATCACCAACCAAAATCTCACTGGGTATCATGTGTGTGTATGTGAATGGGTGCACCGATAGTGTGTGATAATTGCATTTTGTGATTCTTTAGGAGTTGATTCCAGCTGACCACAGCCCTGTAAATCATTTTTGTTTTTTTTTGTGTGATCCGCAACAAGTAACCAAACATTAAGTGTGTCAGTGCTCATGTGATTTTCCCCTTTTTTAGTAATTTATTATTTGGATTAATAAAGCTCTGTATTTTGGTACCCATGTCTCTCGCTCTATTTTTTGGAACCGAACCTGCATTGCCTTGATTAGCACCTGTGGGTGCGTAGTATTTCCCTGGGTGCAAGTCTTGGGGTGGCGTAGTCCTTTGTCTAGTGTTATAGTGTCTGTTTGCCTATGGCCATGCTGCTACACAAGCATCTCAGCTTTTTCTCTACTGGTTACTGCCTCAGTGAAATTATCTCTTAATACTGGTAGTGAAAGTCCCTTCTTATGCCACCCATCTTTCTGATCATTCCCCGTATGTCATTAATTTTAATTCCTGTCCCAATATTACTACAAAAATCTCTCCAATATTTCCTTTTACCTTCTCTTATGATTCTTTTGGCTTTAGCCTGTGCTCTTTTATACTCCAATAAATTAAAAAATGAATGATTAGATTTAACAATTTTAAAGGCTTTATTCCTGTTTTTAACAGCCTCTCTACACTCATCAGACCACCATGGTACCATTTGCTTCTTCTTTGCTCCAGATGTTTTACCTATTGTTTCCTCTGCTGACTCATATATTATGTTAATAATCATATTATTCAACTCCTCAATGTCGTCACTCAAATTTGGCATGACTTCAATTAATTTGCTGCTTGTTTTAAAATTATACAGCCCCCAATTGGCCCTTTTCATTCTCCACCTTGAAATCCAGTTTTCTTCAAAACTAATGTTTTGACTCCTTATTTTAATCCAGATAGGATAATGATCAATGCCCACTGCATTATCACTGTTCACATCCCATATGCAAGTACCTGCTAGTTGTTGCGACACAAAAGTAAGATCAATTGCAGATTCTACACCATGAGCTACATCATACCTAGTACCTCTTCCATCATTTAGAGACACTAACTGATTATCATCCATAAACTCCTCAATGATATACCCATCTCTATCTGTTCTATCGCATCCCCACAGGGTATTATATGCATTAAAATCTCCACATACTATAACTTTGGAGTCTTCCACATCACATACACTCTCCAACATGTCCCTAGTTATTTTTTGACAACAATTCTAAAAGTTTATAATTCTAATTTTTGTTTTATTGACCCATGCTCAATTATAATTATCTCAAGCTCTTCACTACTGTTTATAGCTCTATAGTTAACACCATGTTGGATAAAGGTGACTACTCCACCACCCATAGTAAGGGTTCTATCCTTACGCACTGCTGTATAGCCAAACAATGTAAATTCAAGTGAGGGTTTTAGCCAAGATTCCTGAATGCAAATAATGTTAGGTTTAACTGATTGCTCCTGAATATGCTGCTTTAGTTCTTGTCTGTTTGCAATTAGACTCCTCGCATTCCACTGTAGAATGGTTAACATCATTAATCTCAACCACCACATGTTGATTGTGTATCTGATATCCCCATTATAAGTGTTGCATTAATGATCTCTACTGACATCTCTTCCATTTCCAAGTATTTTTCTGCCGCTTTTGCTATTATCTTAGTTCTCTCTGTTCGGCTACATGCTTGAGCAGAACAGTTGATGATTTCTACCATAAACGCTACAATCTTTCTCTTTTCCACTATAAGTGTATCCTTGGTAACATTGCAGCATTTATTTATGCTTTGAACTGGGGGTTGAGTCACAAGTGCTGGTCTACTATTGCTGTCATTAGATTTTACCTTTCTAATTGCCTCAACGTATGTAAGCTTTTTACCTTTTACCTTCACGTTCTGAATTTGAACCGCTTTTTTATGTGCATCACATCCTTTGTAGGCAGCACTATGCTCTCCTTCACAATTACAACATTTGATTTTAACTCCCCTCTCACATTTCCCGTATTCATGTTCCCCTCCGCATTTGGCACAACGGAGTTTACTTTTACAGGCTGCTGCAATGTGCCCAAAACGCTGGCATTTAAAGCATCTCATTGGGGGAGGGATATATGGCCTTACTATATACCTGACATATCCAATTCTAATTCTTTCAGGGATTTTGTCTTCCTCTAGCGTCAACAATACAGACAGGCTAGGCCCTTTAACACCATCTCTTGTGAAAGGTAATCGTTTAACTCTCGTTACTCGCACTCCTCTGACATTAACCCTAATTTCTTCTTCATTTATCTCAGTTGACACTCCAGATATTACACCCATAACCTTCCCTCTATCTTCCCAAACTTGTGGCCTAATCTCTTTCCCAAGCAATGATTTACATTTCATTAATCCATGCTGCTGTACTATATCTCTACATATAATCATTAGATTCCCATCTCGTAAAGTTTTAACAAACCGCACGTCACCTACCAGCTTGTGAATAGCATCACTAACCTTCAAGGGATTTGATGTACAAGGAGATTGAAATCGCAGAATAACTTTAATTTCTGAACTTTGTTGTTCCTCTCCCTTATCTCCATCAGATTCTGTCTGCTTTTCATTTTTTTCCGATTCACTATCCTCCATTCTTCGTTGTTTGAATTTCCCTCGTTACCCGTGTCTACCTCAATCTCATTTCCTTCATCCACGTCACTTCCTGCACCTCCCGGATCACACCTCATTCCTCCAAACTCAGCCATTCCGTCCGCCTCGTCCCCCTGCTCTTCTTTCACCTTGTCTGAATGACTGAGGAACTCCAGGTTTTTAACAGATGCTCCAAATCAGTGAAAATTACAACAGGTGACAAGCAGCCAGATTGCTGCTGCTGGTGCACTCTGGGAAATGTAGTTCTTGGACTCATTCCTGAGATTCAGCTCAACACCTCCCACTTGAGCTCCTGGAGCTCACACAATCCCTTCACACCTCTGCTTGTTCTTCAATGGGAAGTAAAATGACAAGTCATCTTACATCTCTATGAAGAATTGTGACTGGAATTTTGGTTTGGAGCCTCTTAGTTACTTAACAAGCACATCTCTTACTATGCCTTTGCTGTCAGCATTGACACGGACCACTCTAGCTAGCTTGTACTGTCCTCTCAGGGCGTTTTGGTATACCAACCAGACCACATCTCCAACAGTTACATTTCGCTCTTTGGTGTGCCATTTGTTCCTTATGAACAGATTAGGTCCAGCCAATTGGGTCCACTTCTTCCAGAAATTATTTACCTCTCCTTGAATCTGTTTAAGTCTTTTGTAAGGGTAGCCATCAAATTGGAAATCTCCAGGGTCTCCCTTTGGATTGCTGCGTCCTAAAAGCAGAGAATTTGGGGTGATGTACTCTATACAGTCTTCTCTGCTTTGAATTCTTGCATCAATGGGTCTCTCATTTGCAAGGTTAGCTGCCATGAAGAGAAAAGTTTGGAATTTACTCCATGTGAAAACAGCATCTCCACCAAGGTTCCTCAATGCCCGCTTTACTACTTTGACAGCTGCCTCTGCTGCACCATCCCTATGGGGAGAGTCTGCAGAGTGGATCTTCCACGACCATTCGGTACCATGCTTGGCAGCTGTGTCTTCAAGTTCAGACTTGTTTACTCTATTAAGGAATTTGTGGAGCTGTTCCAGTGCAGGTCTGGCTCCCACAAAATTAGTGCCAGGATCTGACCAGAGTTTCTGGGGTGTCTTCTCAGTGAAGTGAACCTTTGATAGGCTAGTAGGAATCCTTCAGATGACATGTCACTCACCACTTCAGTGTGTATGGCTCGAGAAGCCATGCAGCAGAAGACTATTCCCCATACTTTGAGTCTAGTTCTTTTCTTGACCTCATCTGTCACTTCAAATGGTAAAACTGGCACTGCTCGCTGATCTTCTTTGAACGTCTGAATTCTACCTCCACAAACTAGTAGTCCAGAATTCACATCTTTGTATACTGCCAGCCTGCTTAGAGTTGTGTCTGAAAAAACTGTACCCTTTTGAGCTGTGAGGAAGATGTCTTTGAGTGCATCTTCTCGTTCTTTGACAGTCACCACAGCTTGCTTGGGTGATCTTAACTCCCACTTTGACTGTTTAGGGGCCTGACACTTCCTCTTCAGCCACTTCTTGGCAGTTAGACAAACCCAGGCAACAACTCTCACCAGTTTGGACAGGCTACTGAATCTTCTTACTTCCACAAGATCTTTAACCCAGCCAGAGGGCTTCCTTCCTGGAAGAACAGTTGTTGGGTTAAACACAGATATTCCTTCTTGAGTTTCACTTTTTGGAATTTCCTGAGTGCCTCGTAGGTCTTTTTCCTGCTTACTCCTTGTTTGAGCTCTTGTTAATGCACCTGAGAAGGCCTTCCTCTGGAGCTTGTTTACACTCTCCCTGGCATGAGCTGCAACCTCTCTAGCCGATTTTATAGGCCACTTCTCCACTGGACACTTCAGGAACTCTGGTCCATTTTGCCATGTGGAATTCTCCTTCAAATCTTCAGGAGAACCTCCTCTCGTTATAATGTCAGCTATGTTTAGATCTCCACAGATCCACCACCAGTCTTGCACTAGGCCAGCTTTCTGGATTTCACCCACTCTATTTGCAAAGAATGTTTTATACCCATAACTGACTCTTTGAATGGCTCCTAAGACCGTTTGACTGTCGAGTAGGTGGAACCATCTCTCAATCTTCATTCGAGCATGCTTTTCCACATACTTCCTGATCCTGGCTGCGAAGACAGCACCACAGATCTCCTCTTTTACAGCTTCACCCTTCTGATCCAGGGGTGTCAGCTTGGCTTTTGATTCAACGAATCTAACTTCAGTGCCTTGACTTGTCTCCCATCTTAAGTACATCACAGCTCCATAGGTTTGGTCACTTCCATCAGAGAAAGTGATGCCCCAAGGTTTCCCTTCCCAGCCAGCTGGTGTGAAGCTCCTGTGGAATTTCACCTGTCCAAGCTGCACATATTCTTCAAAAAGCTGTATGGCTTCTTCTCTGAGCCTTTCTGAGAGAGGTTGGTCACAGTTTTCTTGGGTTAGTTTCCCACCCCCTCCCCCTTGGAATGCTTTTCTTACAAGAATTGCTCCCTTCTGTTTGGCGGGTGTAACTAAACCAATAGGGTCATACAGTCCAGCAACTTGGCTTAAGAGAGCCCTTCTAGTCAGTGGCTTAGGGGTTTCAGTTCTCACCTCCTCCTTCAGAAGATATTTTCCAACTCTTATCTTCTTCCTTTTGGAAAAGTTAACGGAGATTAACATGTAGAGCTGGTCTTCATCCACTTGGTAGCCGGTACCCATGGCTTTGTTGTCTTCATCCCTCATTTGATTTGGAAGAATTAAATTTTTTCCTTGTGTCTCTGTTAAACCCTCCTTTTCCACTCCTTGCCTCCCACTTTGCCCTGACCTGACCCATGGTTTGAGGAAGAAACCTCCAGCTTTCAAAATCTCTTCAACATTTGCTGTAATTTTGTTAAGCTTATTTAGGTCATTATGGGAGGTTAAGAGGTCATCTACATAACTGTCCTCTTCTATGACTCTACGCTCATCCTCCAAGTGAAGAGAGTTGGGCAGGCATGCGGTTTCTCTCATAGCCAACTGAGCAATGCAACCAGCAGGTCTGTCCCCAATGTTGACTCTGGTTATTGCATATTCACTTATCTCTTCATCTGGGCTGTCCCTCCAGAGGAACCTATGAAGATGCATCTCAAGCTCCTCGAGCCATACAGAGTTGTACATCTTTTTGATATCTCCTAGAGATGCATACGTCACTTCTCTGAACCTCAGCAGGACAGCTCTGATATGGTTGAGAACGTCTGGTCTCTTCAGAAGAAGATCATTCATACCAACGCCTTTGTATTCCTGGCTACTATTCCACACAATAC
This sequence comes from Carassius auratus, assembly GCF_003368295.1. Lineage (NCBI taxonomy): Eukaryota > Metazoa > Chordata > Actinopteri > Cypriniformes > Cyprinidae > Carassius > Carassius auratus. The sequence goes on from NW_020523543.1 coordinate 733,596, forward strand.
GAATTGGTGTTGTTACCGAATGAGGGTTCGGCGCCACCAGGTGGCTTACATACCACACTGGTCCGTTCCATTCGTCCATGATTTTGTTGGTGAGTTTTATGGCTGCGCCTCGTTCGACCATTACACGGATCTGGGTAGCATATGCGATTTTCCAGGCTGGCTCTCTGCTTAGTTGCTTTTCGGTCCTCAAAAAACAAGCCTGGACTGCACCTTTGTTGTTTGGGAGAGAGGCTGGATCTACCGTCCAAGGATACTTAGCATCCCAATGTGGAGCTGGTGTGTGAGCATCCCCCTTCTTGTAGGTGAGGCCTCCTTTAATGATCTCCAGTTCCCTCTCCTCTGTCAGGGTCATTTCTTTTCCTCCTGGTGGACAGTTTCCACATCGGCATCCTCCACATCTTGGCTCACATGCAGCTCCGATGCTGTCCCAGTGCCACCCCTCAAGGAACTCACGGTTACTGGCAGCTGTATATTTGGCCTGAACCCCATCCTCCCCATTCTCTCCACTTCTCAGGTTCAATTTATTGATGCACTCTTGCGATTTCATCCAGGCCGTAGCAGATCATTTATGAGCTCTCTCGGTTCCTTTAGGTGTCTTGACTCTGACTTTGAGGAGATACCTTTGAGTGTTCACTTCCATGGCCATAACACCAAACCCATGCACAACTAAAGTTATCTTCTCATGTCTTAACCCCAGTCTTTCAGCAGCCTTATGGGTTATGCAGTTTGTATCTGAAGCAAGGTCAATTAAAGTCCCAATCTTCTGCCCTGCGTTTGCAGTAACTTGCATCAACATCATGATGACAGGAATTTCAGCGAGCCCATTCCTCTGCAGTAGCTCCGACTGGCCTGAGGAGCTAACAGCTACTCAATTCCTGAGATTCAGCTCAACAATGGTGTAGGCCAGGGATAGGCAACTCCGGTCCAGGAGGGCCACCATCCTGCAGAGTTTAGCTCCAACCATAATTAAACACACCTGAACGAGGTAATCAGTGTTTTCGGGATTACTAGATAGATACAGGCAGGTGAGTTTTTATGAGGGCTGAAGCTAAACTCTGCAGGATAGTGGCCCTCCAGGACCGGAGTTGCCTATCCCTGGTGTAGGCAGAAGTACATTGCAAGTAAGGGTCTGTGTTTATTGAAGACTGGGCTTAAGAAGGACAGCAATAAACGAGAAACAGATGTAGAAACGTGCGGAAAAGTCCTTTGGAAAAAGCTCTGTAGAAGTCGTAAGGGAGATCCAGAGGGCTGTACGGGAAGGCAATCATTCCTGCAGAGTACTGCTTTTTTTACTGTATGGAGGAAGTGCATCAGTGAAGGAGCCAGTAGAACTGACGGGTCACTCTGGAGGAGTGTACAGTAGTCTGTTTTAATGTATGTATTAATGTAAGTCTATGTGTGACTGGCTGTGGTTGTATGAGAAAATAAACTCTATATCTGTTGGAGCAAGAGATGCTCTCTCCCCTCCTGGACCATCACTTGAATGTGATTAGGTTGCGGAGACGGGCGTGGCTGGTGTTACACTGGAAAAGAAAGGATGAGTGCATGAGCCCTAAAAACAAAAAAGTGAATTGTATGAATGATGTTTTAGAGAAAAAATAAATAAAAATGTTCCAAGAAATGGACTGTGCAGAATATAGAAATAATAATAGATTAATTAAAATTAGATATGCATTTGTTATTTAATAACTTGTCTCAATAGATGAACTTAAAACATTGCATGTGCTTAAAACTTTATATCTAATATGTGAAGACATCTAAAATGTGTATCTTGTTATCCCTGGGACACAGTATGAAAGTTAATTCATTAGAGAGTTTCAGAGATTTGGGTTTGATTTTACTAAAAGATAACTTGTGTAGTGCAATGTTGAATGAGAGCAAGATTGGGTGACCAAGTTAATAGGAATTTTGATTCAAAAGCCATATTCATTTTACCATAGGAATGGAACTAGTTGCGGTAACACTTTAGAATAAGGTTCCATTAGTTAATGTTAGTTAATGTATTAATTAACATGAACAAACAATGAATAATACATTTATTACTGTATTTATTCATCTTCGTTAATGTTAGTTAATGAAAATACAGTTATTCATTGTTAGTTCATGGTAATTCACAGTGCATTAACTAATGTTAACAAGCACAACTTTTGATTTAAATAATGCATTAGTAAATGTTGAAATTAACATGAACTAAGACTTATAAATGCTGTAGAAGGATTGTTCTTGCTTAGTTCATGTTAACGAAAGTAGTTAACTAACATTAACTAATGGAACCTTATTCTAAAGTGTTACCCTAGTTGCTTAAATATTTAAATTAAATTATTATATTTAAAATAATAGGAATTATTTTATGTTTAGCGAGTGACTTCTTACTCTGTTCGTCTAACACTGCATACATTTTCTTTCCTTCCTCTCTTTTTCCACTTTTTCCAGCAGGATACACTATCACTGGACTGATTTTGGAGCAGGAATGTTGACCATCTGAATTGCCGCATATCTCTGTGCATTTGGATGTGGTGTCAAAGCATTTCCACTCACCTCCCCACCATCATCTTTGTCGGCTTCTTGGCTTCCTGTCGTAGTGGGAGGAGGACCAGGATGTAGCGCTGAGATGTGTTTCTCACTGTTACACTCCAGAAATTTAAGTGTCACTCTGCAGTCTTTTGCCAAATGCTGTCCTGACCCACAACATCTGAAACAAATACGGTTCTCCTTCAGGAATGATTTTCTTTTGTCAATATGTCTAGCTTTGAAGCTCCTGCTTTTTTTAGCAGGTGGGGGTTTTTATGAATGGGACATAGCTTATCAAGACTTTCCATGATCTTCTCACCAGAGCTACACTGGATAGTCATAGAATCTTGTGAAACATCTGTTTTGTGAACAGTCACAGAAGCTCTGTTGCCACTTCTTGTGTATTTCTAAATTTTCAAGCCTTGGGTGCTGGAGGATGTAAAGGCAAAACTGGGATCGTTTTTCACTCGTGCCGGTTGTCTTACAAAGCTGGAGAAGTAATGAAAAGGTGGAAATGCGACTCCATTGTCATCCTTATATTTGGATCCTATAGCTACCCATTTCTCTTGCAAGCTGTAAGGTAATTTCTCCACCATGGGATTTACTCCACTCTTTGCTTGCTCTGCAGACTCCTCACCAAGCCATTTTTTTATCAAATCCAGTTCTTCCCTCGATGAAAGGTTTAGATCTTGGACGGCACTTTGGAATGATGCCTTCCATGCCCAGTAATTCTCAGGATGATCGTCAAATTTCAGGAGACCTGCACTCAACATTTCCCTGTGAATAAGGTATTTTGTTACATCTTGCACACCTTAAGTCTCGGATAAAGGCTTCCTTTGAGGATGAAATGACTCTCTTGCAGGTTCCGGGTAGTAAAGTTTATTGTCAACTTCATCTTTTTTTTTTTTTGGTGCTTGTTTGACATGAGCTTTTCTGCTTTCAACATCTGTTTTTCTCATAATGATGAATATCTGCGTCCTTCATGGTTATTTCACACTGCGCACGCGCCACCTTGTGGCAGACTAGTGGATCAACCTTCAATGCAAATTGTGCTTCTGAGTGTTGCCTGACATATTCAGAGGTGCGTTTGAGCTGAACTGATAGGTAACTCTAATAACTCTGGACTAAGTTCACTCTTGATAGACTTGTCATCTTCTTCATATGCATCTGCTTCTGCTGTTGCAGCAGGAACAGACTTCTGACTTTTTAATATATGGAGGCTCGCTTCAAGGTCAGCTTTTCTTTATAATTCTGGCTTCTTCTTCTGCAAAGAGAAGTTTAGCACGGGCAGCCTAGTTGTGGAAGCTCCACTTGACTGTCTTGAAGCATGTGACTGTACTGACTTCGCACATGCTTCAGCACTTTGAGTAGCTTCTTGCAGTTTTTCACACTCCTATTCTGTGGAGATGGCTAGTACTGTTTGCCATTGTTTCTGCACATAACCTTGTTCAGTTGTGCCCGCCGTGCGCTTGACCTTTTATTATACTGTCCTTGCAATGAGTTGCTTCATCAAAGCTCGACAATTAGCTAACAGTGTAAAGTTCTTCCGGAAAAAAAACAAGGCATAACTTTACTTGAGTTCCACAAAGAAACTTTACTTTTCTTATTGTACTGTAAAACTGTAACAAAGAGCAAAAGACAAACAGAAATGAGCTCAAACCAATACAGATACCTAAAGTACACAACTTACAGCAACAGAAATGCTGAGTCAAAACTAATAGCCATGCTAACCATCAGTTTAGTCATTTGACATGAGAAAACTCCAATAAACCAAAGATATGCCAAGTACAATTGAAAAGTTTCGTTGCAAAACGAGATATATCCATTTTGAGAAATGTTGGTTATTTGACATTATTATTTAAGACATCGACAGTCAAGTTCATTTCCAATTTTTTGTACATTAAACTATTACTTGAGCTCAGTGAAGGCCAAGGACACAATATTCTTCAAATCCAGGATATTTTTTATTTAATTTTATGTCCATAAAAAAAATAAATGAAAGCTTCTCCTTAATGTGGACCAATCACCGTCACAGGTTACTCTATAAATAATTCTGTATTTGTATTGCTTCTGCTTATATAAGCTTTGTAATTTCATGAAATATACTTTTTGACAAAAAACATCTTTCTTTGGCACAGTCCTCATTGAATTATTTTACTGTTTGTTTTATAACAACTCGATTATCAAATGTTTCTATTTATTTCCTCTAATAACATAATGGCATGACAAAAGCAAAGCACCTCTGATGCTGAATTTTATTTACGCAGATCCAAAGTTTACCGAAAATCTTCAGGAATTTCATTCAGAAAATTCACATCTGATACGTGGAACGAGACAAAAACCCACAGAAACAATTAAATGCAACTGCTTGATATTTATTGAGTTCTACTTGCACATTAGTAAAGAAATTAGGGAGAATTAGTTAAAGGAGCAACTGACCAAAAAATTAAAAACTGATTACAAACTTGCAGCCTTTCACTTCACAAGACATTAATTGATGGACTGGAGTCGTGTGGATTATTGTGATGTCTTCAAGATCAGCTGTTTGAGCTTTCATTCTGATGGCACCCATTCACTGCAGAGGATCTCCATCGATAAGCAAATGATGTAAAGTTATATTTCTTCAGATCTGTTCTGATGAAGAACTAATCTTTATCTTGGATCTACTGAGGGTAAGCGATGTTTCAAAATTGTCATTTTTTGGTCAACTATTCCTTTAATGCAAGACAATAAGACATTCACAATTTTACATTAAACTTAAATGCTGGTGTTTATTTCTTCACACACACATAAGGCTTTTTAACATGACAGGGGTTGTCATTCCAGTTGCTCGAGGCTATAGCAGGAAGGAAAAAAGTCTATTATTGTTACAGTATAAGTATTCTGATCAAATGTAATGATTCTTAAGGTAATACAGCCAATTCTATTCCTTTACCATTTCATAAACATTAGGTGAAGTTAAAATACAGTTCTACATTCGGCTGGTTATTGGATAAAAATAACAAAGATATAAATAGTGATGATATTTCATAAACATTTAAAACACTCACGTTGATAGTTCATCATAAGACAGTGCTCGTTTCTATTGGTATTGTCAGGTTGTGAAGGAGCCCATATCTCTTGGTCCAGTTTTGATCCATCACTCCAGAGCCATGTTCCCTCCTGTGAACAGAACACCATAAAGGACACTCCGTTTCCATCACACACCTACATGGCATTATTTGATATTCGTAAATATAAAAAAACATGTTCACACCAACCATTTGGATCACAAGTTCATGATGTTAACGCATCAAAAACATGTTTGTGTTTCTCTATAGAAACCAGTAGACCTACCATGCCAAACATATCAGCTGTATCCTAATCTTACTTTTTATTCTATGACATAACTCAAAAACAACTACAATATACAAAAGAAAAAGAAAAAGAATGGCCATTGACAAGTACGCTAAACAAATGTAAAACAAACATACTGAAACAGCGTCATAGCCTCCTATCCAGGCCTCAGTTGCAGCTTGAGTTTGATATTTAATCATGAACTGTACGAAGGTGTACTCCTCATAACTGTGTACAGAGGCCAGGTTCCCATCGTAGCCCAAACACTGTTTCTAAAGAGAGTAGGACATAAAAACTATTGTAAACTAACAGAAAATTTCAAGACTTAGAAATGAAGGAATCCCTATGATAAGATGGCATCTCATACCTCTGCATCAATCCAGGAACGCTGAAAGTTAAAAAAGCGGAAGCATCTACCTTCATATGCAGACCATCCACTTTCACAGGTTTCTGTAAGAAAGATAAGTGAGTATTATTGCTGCCTTAAACCTTTAGTATTTTCATTAAACTGAGATCAGATTGATATTGTATGTACACGCACCTTGTCTGACCAGGGTACATGTCCCTGTTTAAAATGTGTAAATAGCACAAAGAAATAAACAGAACAAAGAAACAAATTAAACAATGCTTAAGTTTGTAATTGTCCAATTACAGAGACCATATAATCAAATGTAAAATAGCATTGCATAGTCTTCACTGTATAAATGAAAAAGAGTTGAATTCTTGTTAAAAGGACAAAGTAATTTAGTGAAGGGCAGTGAGAGATTTTCTCTCATTAGATTTCATGGATTAAAATAAGGACATAGACAGCAGCTGCTAAATTAGGCGCAGTCACTTTAAAACACAATGCATCCAAATTCTTTCTCAACTGTTTACATTCACTTAAGTGGTAACCGACCGCCAAGACAGGTACAACATAATATTTTATGCTTTTGTCCGTTCATAGCAAGAAGAGGCAAAACTCAATTTGGTGTTGAAGGTCTGAGACGTGGCTCTCTGTGTGCACAGAACACAGCGCACTGATGCTGAATTAAGCTTTTCACCTCTTTTTGTGTTTGTATGTTTAGGTTTTTGTTCACTCAGGTGCAGATGGAGAACTCAGTTCGGTGTTTTAGTTCTGTCCACATCCGTGGGTCCCTATAATCATCACCACCTTTCACCCCACCAGTGACGACGCTGCTTTTGACACTATAACTAGACAGAACAAATGTAACACACTAAAATATCTCACCATCGCTTCTGCAATTAAGAGGTGCTGCCTCTGAAATAATAAAAGAAAAAAGAATATATATATATATATATATATATATATATATATATATATATATATATATATATATATATATATATATATATATATATATATATTAAACATTTTAATAATCAGATTACAATTTTATGTCTAAGTCCAAACTAACAGTCTGTGGGATTTGAGGTAAACTGCATTAATTATAAACTGGGCCACATACACTTCACAACAATTACCTGAAGCATCCGGAGCAAAAGAGCAGAACAAATGTAACACACTAAAAGACAGCATCAATATCTTACCATTGCTTGTGCCATTAAGAGGTGTTGCCTCTGAAATAATTAAAGAAAAATGATATGTGTGTGTATTAAAAATTGTAATAATCAGATTACAATTTTATGTCTAAATCCAAACTAACAGTCTGTGGGATTTGAGCTAAACCACACGAATAGAAAACTGGGCCACATACACTTCACAACAATTACCTGAAGCATCCAGAGCAAAGAGCAGAAAGAAAGACAGACAAAGAGGCCAGACTGCCATTGTTCCTGAAATCAACCAGTACTACTGCACACCTGACAAAACATGAAGACAGAACAGTTTTTATTCATTATTAACCTGTTCTCAATATCCACATTCCAATATTGCCAGCTGTACAAGAGCCCTGTGCGTCACTATGAAGAGGATATATATATATATATATTAGGGGTGTAACGGTTCACAATATTCACGGTACGGTTCGCTACGATACACTAATGTCACGGTTCGGTACGTTTTAGATACAGCAAAATGTAAAAACATCTCAACTTTTCAGAATGCCGCAAGCGCACTGCGGGTCATGTGACAAGAACTAACCAATCAGCTTCATCCTTTCCCGTAACAACGTTGAAAGCTCAGCCAAGATGAAGGAACAGCTCATCATAGTTGTATATGGATTGCAACTTTGAAATAAATTTAGTAGCAGAGCTACTGCAAGCGATTTTTAGAATTGCAAATCCATTTATCCTTTGCTGAAAGACGTGCCTAGCGTTTTCCACGCGTTTTTAGGCGCGATATGTCAACGGCCCCTAAGTCGCTCGCTCACTCAGTATGCGATGAAGGCTCATTGCAAAATGTCTAATGCATTTAACAGACCAGAAATAGAAGATCCTCCAATAACCAATAGGTCTGGTGTTTGGGTGCACTTTGGATTCCCTTTAAGCTATAATGGTGATGACAGAATGAATGGTAAATAGTAAGGTCTCATATCTGCGGCTATAATGTAAATGTAACGTGAATGTAGCCTACCAATCGCCGCGGTGATGTCTTTTGCCCTGTTTGAGTCAGTTGGAAATGTCGGTCTAAATGCTGCGGGTATAGTTTGTAGCGTGTATGTTTCTCCTTTTTTTCGTCTTTTCCCAGATACTGACACAATAAGGTGATGTCGGCGTAAATGAGTTGACATGTTTCAAGTATTCCCGCTGGTGTTTTTTTTTTTTTGTATTCCCGCTGGTGTACCCTATTGTCATGTTGCAGATGCGACATACCGTTGTTTTTTTATCCACCACTTTCTTGCCATGACCATTATAGCTTACAGGGAATCCAAAGTGCACCCAAACACCAGACCTGTTGGTTATTGGAGGATCTTCTATTTCTAGTCTGTTAAACGCATTGGCCATTTTGCAACGAGCCTTCAGCGCGTACTGAGTGAGCGAGCGCCTGACTGAGTAGCCTAACATAAACATATAAGTGTTTTTTTCTTCTTCGGGGGTGTCAGGGGCGTTGCCTGTTACGTCGTTTGGGTTATTGGGCTACCTTGTTGAACGCATATCATTATATTTCTCTTTTTTTTTCCAAATATAATTAATTAGTCCAACGAACCGTTCGGTACATAATGCGTACTGCGTACCGAACCGAAAGCCTCGTACCGAACGGTTCAATACGAATATGCGTATTGTTACACCCTTAATATATATATAATATATAATTAATAATAATATTGCCAGCTGTACAAGAGCCCTGTGCGTCACTATGAAGAGGATATATATATATAAGCATTTCAAATTATCCATTGACTCGAGCCACACTTTTTTGAAACAGTAAAGTGTAAAGTTTTGAACGGCTGAAAAACCTCACCCTCTATGAAGTTAGTCACGTCCAAGTCGTCTGTAGCTCTCTGAAGAACAACAAATGCTTGACTCTTCAAAACCAGATCATGACTCCCCTCTTTTTATTTGGTTCATACACAGAGGAGACTGCTGTCTGATTGGTCCCTGTCTCCAAAACCCACAACAAATCCTTATCTTACACCTAATCCCACACAGGAAAACCAGGAGAGTTATGATAAGAAATGAGATTTCAACACCACACATTACATAACCTAAAATCAATACAAACATTTACTTGACTTGGTTATTTTATAACATTGTGTTAATAATGATTCTCTAGTGTTGTGGATGTTGTCAAATTTGACATTTCATTTGGTCACTGTCACTATGTTTATAGGCATTATTAACAGCTATAGCAAGAATGGAAAAGGGTTTTGTCTGTAATTCTACATTGAGATCAGGAGAGAGATGAAGAACATACATCACGTGGGGAGTACATATTCACGTGCTGTGGGGCTCCTTGAGCTCATCAAAACTATTCATTAGTTCCTCAAATGTTCATTTCCGTTACCTAACAGATTGGTGAGTTTTATTCTGTCGAAGGAAAAAAACTGAAATTCAGGATTCTATTTATATTCTATATCTTGGAATTTTCTTATGCCTCTGTAATAACTGGACAACATACAAACATACTGATAGAAAATAGTGATTGAGAAAAACATTTTCACTTTGCTGTCCACAATGAATGCCAAGACAGTGCAAAACTATATACACACATACATATAGAATAATTGACGACGGGCCGTTGAATTATTATAAAAATAATTATATATATGAAAAAATATACATTTAGACTATGTGTATCTATATACAAGAGTATAGAGTAGGAATATAGAATGTGACAAATAGAAATATAGACTGTGTATATTTGTACATGCAAATGTACAGTATTAACAATAAAAAACAAATAGTGCAGTAATGTGCAAATTGAGTTCAACTACGTGATAACAAAAGCTGCAGTAATAGTAACAGATTTGAGATGAGGCTACATGAGTAATCTTAAATGTAATCAATAATCTTTACTTAATATCCTAATGATTTTTGGCATAAAAGAAAAATCTATAATTTTGACTCATACAATGTATTTTTTTCAGCTATTGCTACAAATATACCCTTAAGAATTAAGACTGGTTTTGTGCTCCAGGGTCACAAATTATCGATCTGCTATTTAATATGCTGCTTTTTCATCTGAGATTACATTTTACAACGTATCTAATCCAAGAGCTTTCAAGCTACAACCACCAAACTTGGGATGGAATTATTTTTTCTAACTGGTCGAACTTTCAATTTACGTTAAACAGATGATCATCACTATGAAAAGTCCCACACACTTTCATTAAGGGGGTTGACACTTTTCTACCGTAAGACTTATCAAGTGTCTGGAGCAGTCAAATATGGCATCTACCTATAAATATCTAAGGTAACAATATGTTAGCAATGTGTTAAATCATGCTATAAACATGCTAATGACATGCTAACAACACATTAATTATGTTAGGAACATGATTAACAACATGTTGATCTAGTAGAAACATGCTAATCAAGCTAACATTGTGTTAAATCATGCTAGTATCATGCTAACAACATCTACCGAAACTCTAAACCCGCTTCCTAACATCCTCATGCCTCCACTTAATGTTCACGTTATCATTTTCACTTTATTCACTACCTCACATTGACACACTACAGTGTCACCCTGTTTGCACATTTGCTCCTTGTACATTCCTGTGTATCTTAATATTTAAGAATACAGTAAAATGCATATATGCACATTGTACATCCCTGTACATCTTAATATTTAAGACTACAGTTTACATTCATGCACATTAATTTGCGTTCTATATTTAATTCTACAATATACATTTTTTATATTTTATTCTTATATTTTTATTGTTTACTTTTATTTCATTCTTACATAGATATATTTATGTATATTTTCATCTGTGTTGTTTTCTTTAATAATTGCATTGTCCATGTAGCAGACCTGACTCACATTTCACTGCTGGTTATATATGCTATATATAATTTTGTATGTGACGAATAAAAATCTTGAATCTTGAATCTTGAATCTAAACTGAAACTTCAGCATTGGCAACTGCTTCAAACTTTCAGACAAGGCTTTTTTTTAAAACCCAATTTCAAGGTTCGCTTGCAGTCTTGACTCATCTAGTTTGGTTTAGCAATGTATTATGCACAAACATGAGCAATGTGGAATCAATGTTTGTACATGACCAAGTTTATCCTCTTTGGCTCGTCAGACTCTCTGAAGAAACACTGAAAAAGTAAACGGTGTTGAAAAGCAAATTGATGCAGATGTCTCACACATCCTGATTTTGCTGAGTTAGATGTCTTCCTAGGTCAACATATTTTGTTGACCCTGGAACAACATTTTAATCCAGAAATGTAGTCTTGACCATATCTGTCATGAGTCCGGACCCGGTGTTTTTCCCTCTCACCACCGGAGGGCACCACTTCCATTCTTCCGGACTCATTAGCTTCACTTTGCACAGCTGTGTCACCCACACACACACACACCTGGTCACAAATTCAACACACCTGTCCCATACTCACACACACAGCTGTTCCCTTTTACCACTGACAACATATTCTCCACTCTTACACCACTCTGTCTGGCTGGATTAATGTTAATTGTGATTTGTAAGTGTTCATGTATACTCGTGTTTTGCATTTTGGCTGCGTCTGCTCTTGTCCCTGTAATTTGTTTCTGTTTTGTTTTTGGCCTTGTTGGCCTTTTTGTTCTCATTAAAAGATAATTTCCCTGCATTTGCACCCAGACCCTGTTTCTTTCACGACGCCGTCTCTAACGCGCCGTGACCATATCCTCCCCATACTTAATCATTAGTAATACATAAAATCAGAGGAAATTATAGGTGACTGACCCTGATGTAGAACCTAACACCGATTGTGAGCCTAAACTTCACAAAAGCTATAAACTGGTTCTTCATATCTGACTGGTTAATCACATTGTGGTTCCAGGGTCAACAAAGTTCTGCCGGAAGCTTCAGCATAGGCAACTGCTTCAAACTTTCAGACTTTACGTTTTTTTTTATATCAACGTTCAAAGTTAATTTGCAAACTTGACTCATCTAGTTAGTTTTAACAATGCATCATGCTCAAACATGAGCAATGTTGAATCAGTGTCAACATGACCCAGTTTATCAGGCTTATATTGAAATCCTCCTACTTTTTTCTTTGAAAAATTTGGTAACACTTTATTTTACGGTTATATCTATTAGTTGCTTATTAGCATGTATATTTCTAGAATATTAGACATGTATTAGTGCTAATTAGGCATGATAATTTAACAAATAGCCTTATTCTACATCCCTAATCCTACCCAATACCTAAACTTACTACCTTACTATTAATTCGCAGAAAATTAAGAATTTATTGAGAGAAAAGTCATAGCTATTAGTAATAAGCAACTAATAGATGTAACCATAAAATAAAGTGTTAACAAAAATGTATATGATTGTTTTGTGCAGTTTATACAATTATTGATTTATTTATACTAAACTTTTCAAGGCACACCCCCAACTGCTCCCCGGGTACCACAGGAAAAATGTTAAAAAGAGTTAAAATGGAGTTAAAATCAACAAGAAATAGATGAATACAAAGGAGATTTAAACCAGATTAATTTCTTTATTTTATGTGTAAAATTCACAGTTTATCCACAAGCAAAACTGTCTTAAATCTCCTTTGTATTCATATTTTTCTTGCTGAATTTAACTCTCATCCCTGAGGCTTATAAATAACAACAACAAATGCAGTTGTTACGGTATTCAGGGACAGGGGACTGTAATAACTGGAGAACACAGTTTATTTAGGCACAAGCAAAGGAGCAGGTAGTGATAGTGAGGATATGGTACTGGAGTTTGGTGAGTTGAATGGATCCAAAGGTGGAGAACACAATATGCTGGAGGTAGTAGACACACACACACGCACACGATGGAGACAGGAAGACGCTGGAGATCACTGGAGAGAGGTAAGCAGAGTAAAGGGTTAGTCTTTAGAGTAAGCAGGTAGGTATTGACCTAGTTGTGAATGAGACCAGACGGTGACTGGGTGTGTGTGTGTGGTTTTTATAGGAGTGGCTTGATTGCAGGTGGATGAGGAGCAGGTGGGTGTGACTAGTATTCCGGTGAGGGTGTGCATTGTAATTGGTTGGTGATGGAGCCTGGCGTGTCGGTTACAGTACCCCCCTCCCCATGGCCCACTCCTGAGGGCCGGGGACCCCGACACTGTGGTGGACGTCCTCTTCCTCTTCAGGTCTGTCAGGGTGGTTGGAATGGAAGGTGTCTAGCAGGTTCGGATCCAGGATATCGTTGCGTGGGACCCATGAGCGGTTCTCTGGACCGTATCCTTCCCAGACCACTAGATACTCAAGTTGTCCACCACGATGCCGGGAGTCCAGGATGTCGTGAGCCTTGTAGGGAGCTCTATCGTCAAGGAGGAGTGGCAGGGGGCTTCGGCCACGCCAGGCTCTGTGGAGAGGGAGACAGAAGGATGGTGAGGTTTAAGGAGTGAGACATGGAATGTGGGGTGGATCCGATACTCAGAGGGGAAGGTTGAGTTGTGGGTGACAGGGTTGATCTGCCCTGCGATGGTGAATGGGCCAATTAATCTGGGACTCAGTTTGCGGCATGGTAGGCACAGGTGGATGTCACGGGTTGACAGCCAGACCTTCTGTCCATAGGGCCCGTTGTAGCTGGTGGTGGGCCGCGTCCCAGACCCTCTCGCTCTCTCGGAACCAGTAGTCAACCGATGGAACGTCTTAGGGTTCTCCTGACCATGAGAAGAGCGGTGGCTGGTAGCCGAGTACGTTGACATAGGGAGTTCTGTTCGTACTCGGCCCACCCTAGGAACTAACTCCAAGAGTCCTGGTGGCCACTGCAAAAGGTACAAAGAAAGCAGCAGATATTCTGTATCTTCCTCTCCATCTGCCTGTTGGACTGGGGATGGTATCCAAAAGACAGGCTGACGGCCACACCTAGGAGTGAATGGAAGGATCTCCAAACCCAGGAGATGAACTGGGGGCCTCTGTCAGAGACTATGTCCTCAGGGATGCTAAATTATCGGAAGACGTGGTTAAACATCAGTTCAGCAGTTTCCATGGCCGTGGGAAGACCTTTCAGGGGGAGAAGACGACAGGATTTAGAGAATCAGTCAACAATAACGAGGATGCATGTATTATTATCAGGGGAGGCAGGTCAGTTATGAAGTCAACACCTAGGTGTGACCAAGGGTGGTTTGGAGCGGGCAGAGGGAGGAGCTTGCCGGATGTTAGGTGACGTGGGCTCTTCAAGATGGCGCATTCCCTATATCCTTTCACGTACCTTTTGATGTCCGATGCCATATTGGGCCACCAGAAGCGTTCCCTCAGCAGCGAGAGGGTTTCATTGTTCCCCGGGTGGCCAGTGCCAAGTAATTTGTGAGCTGAGTGGATGAGTGGAGTGTGCCGTGTCCTGGTGTTGTTCAGCAAGCCTGGGGGACAACCCAGTGGAGCGTTGGTGGAGGAATTGAGGAGGGCAGAGTTTCAGCCGACCAGATGATGGGACTTACAAATACCTTGTTTGGAAGTATGGTTTCGGGTTCCTTCAGGTTCTCCTCAGGGGTGAAAACACTGGATAAAGCGTCGGCTTTGGCATCCACCTTCAATCTGATGTGTCGTGTTCCTTTGGGTCTTGCTCCCTGTTTGTGACATTGATTACTGTGGTGATCAGTTTCGGCTTGTTCCTCTATACTTGGTATAAACTGTTGAGATTCAGAAGATTCATGGGACTCACCGGCTGTATACTGAGAGGCTCCATGATGACGATCTGCTAAGTGTTGCACCTGTTTTGGAAATCCAGCATGTAACTTTGTTTCAAGAATCACAGTCCTTTGTAGAAGTTTGCAGCAGTTAATGCAACAAGTAGATCCAACAGGAGGCATTTTCTCTCTCTTCTGTTTGAATGTAGGCAGTTGTTATCCCGTCTCCAGAATGTAAGCTGCTGGCAGTGGGAGACAAAGTTTTCTTTTTGTAGTATTATTCCAGTCCCAAAGAGTTTTTAGTTTTAGGTGTTTGTGCCAAAAATCTGTTGTTTGAGCACTGTGCTGATCTGCTGAATTAAAAATCTTAGAAAAATCTGAGAAAAGTACAGAAATAAGAAACAAAGTGCAGAGCAGTAAGCTAGTATGTCCGCAAAGCCGGAAGTACAGTCTAATACATTACTAAAATTAATAAACTAATACATTATAAAAAAAGTTGAAATTTTATTAGTCAACAAAGATTAATTAATACTGTACAAAATGTATTTCTTATTGTAAATGTTAGTTAAGGCATTGCAAAACTTTACTGTATGCAAAGCATTACCTTAGAATCATATCAACATTATATGACCCCTTTAAAACAATATTGCACTTTAAACAATAGACATCAGGTAGCGCAAGGAACAACATTCTGTAGTTCAACACCATGGACAGATCAGACTGTTATTGTGTGTCTTGCTCAAATGACTCACTATTTTTATGACAAGTAAGTACATTTGTGCTTGAAGTCGATGATTGAATAAATATATTCAGTTTGAACCATGAATGTGGCTTGAATAACAAAATGCACATGGAACAAGGTAAATACTATAATGTTTTATGATATTTGTAATAACCTTATGCTGTTTTATGTCTTTCAGTGTCCAGCCAAAGACCGGACAAGGAACTGATGCTCAGTATGCATTATCAATCTATGTCCCACCGGCTCATTGTGTAGATAATCGTGCTAAAATCGAGAATGTGTTTGACAAGGATGATGCAGCAAAAGTGAAAATGCTTCTCAATAAAGGTGCCAAATGTGAACTTTGCACAAAGCAACAAAATGTAATAGCTTCACGGCCAGTTAGAATAGATGAGAAAACAACAGAACATGCTGAGCTGCTCTATCCTGTTGGTAACTCTCTCATGGACAAACTTTTAGCAAAGGCAAGAGACCAAAGTGTTTTATTCGTACAACTCGCCTTGTGTGAAAACATGCCTTCAGAGTGAAGACAATATTCTGGAAGGCCTTAGAAATTGGATCAATAAAAGAAAAGACCAAATGAATGCCTTTGTCTTCCAAGAGATTTGGCAGAAGGACAAGAACAAGGATCTTCAAACAGAATTTAAAAACATTGATGAGATAGTGCCTCTTTATCGGTGTATGAGAATCAGTAATGTGATGGAATGCCGGAAATGTGTGAATAATAACAATGTGGATCCCTTCTGTCTGCCCAAAAAGAAATTCTTTTTGGAATCACTAATTGAGGAAGTACTTTTCCTTTTCCAGGAATTGCTTACATCAGTGATCAAACTGTGATGTGTTATTAGTGAATTATTTTCTCTTCATTACTTTCATGGAGATCCTTTATTTTTGCTCAGCAAACACATTCAACTATCTACGCAATCTTTGCCTGATAAACGTATGTAATCACGTATACTTTGAGGCATTGCCATAGTGTATACTGTGTAACGTACACCGTTTTGCAAACAATAAATTCTGCTAACTCATGTCTTGTTGATTTCCTCTTGACTGGTTGATTTCCATTGAAATTTCCATGTATCTGACCACTCTTCACCAGCAAGTAATATTTCACATTGATCCTGCATTTCTCTTTGATAGTTGTAGAGTGTGTTTTCATATTTTCCAAACTCTTGTATTTCTGGGAAATCATCTTAAATCTAATTCCTCACATATGTGCTTTGCAGTTATTTCTACAGATAAATGTTGAAACAGATATAGAAATCTTGCCAATATGTTCATTTAATTGCTTCCACCATTGAAAAAAGAAAGAAAAAAAGAATTCAAATTCATCTGGTTAAATCTTATTTCATTTTTACAGTTAGTGGACCAAATTTTTGTGTATTTTTTGTCAAATGGATACCTAAATATTTAAATGATTTTATATGCCATTTTAACAAATATTTATTTGTAATATTTGCAGGAGGATTATAATTTTATAAAATTATTTCTGTTTTCTCAATATTTAATTTATATACAGAAAAAGGTGCCAAAATTCTGAAATTGTTTAATGAGTTGAGGTAAATACTTGGTTGGGTCTCCAAGATAAATCAGTATTTCATCCGCTTAGCAAGCTATCTTAAGCTCTACTTCTTTTATAATAATGCTTTGAATTGTTTTACCCTGTCTGATGCTTTATTTACAAAGGCTCCCAAATAGAATGCAAACAGGAGGAGACCATGGGGATCCTTGCCTGGTGCCTCTCTCCAATGTAAATGACTTTGATAAATGACCATTACAGTGGCTAATCAATCCAATGAGCAAATCGATGAGAGACTAAGACAGGGACTTTATGCACTCGTGACGCATAAAATAAAACATTGTTGAAGAAAAAACCTTTTATTGCACAGACCGATGTCTCTTGATGTTACAGAGTTTAGTGGTCAACAAAGAATACCTCGTCCTTGCTCACCCCCTTCCCCTCTTCTCAATCAGTGAACAGGTGACTATTATTCACATTCCTACAAAATTCTGTGACCCCCCCCCACCATGATCATGTGATAATCAAAACATTACCTCATTCATGTCTACTACATTCCAGCCCCTAATTACTATCAAATAATGATTATACTTTTCAGTTTATCTTTGTCAAGCTCATTAAAAAAAAGTCAGGTAACAAGTGAAATTATCCATCTTCTGCTTCGGCCTGTTCAGACAGTTGCTTTTAGTGTTGATTTGCACGTCGCACAAATGCTGTTCTGTCTGGAAAAGTTTTAATTATGCATCCCATAAGCCAAGAGTTTCGAGGTGCTGTGTTATCTACTATAAGCACTATGACTCCTAATTTAAAGTTATGTTTGATTCTGGACCATTTCTGATGTTCTTGAAGCTACGATAAGTACTCCCTAACCCATCTCTTCCAGAACAATTCTGACATGCACTGTACTTGTTTCCACCATCTACGAGCATCTACTTTTTTAATTCTCCTGGTGGTAAAGATTGTGAAGTCCTTAAAAGCAGCAAGTGGTTTGGTTCCAAGTCACTGTAGTTTGTGAATGGTAAGGTAATTGGATGACTATTAACTCTGTGAAGTCTAGGGTTTTTTGGGGGGTTCTGTAGAAGTTTCGTCATGCCCTGACATTTGTGCATTGTGCATTTGTGTTTTTTCAGGTGCCTAACCTAACCTAACCCTAACCCTATAAACACCTAAATGACTAAAATCTAATCTCACTGTAATCAGCACAAACTGGGCTATGATAATATGTGAGCAGCATGTATGTACATGATTCTGTTTTTGAGAAGAAAAATGTTATGCGTGGTTCGTGAAAAACTAAAAATGTTAAATCAAGTGAATAAGGCCATGAAACAAAGAACATTGGTTCCCGGGACTTTTGAGAACTGGAGCTTGTAGCCTATAATTTTTCTTTGTAAATTATGTGAAAATCATCTTGTTTACCCACAGAAAACAATATATTGATTTACATTTTCTAAGATACTTTTTGTTGGTAAAAGTCATATGTGAGTAAGCATCAACTCTCATGAATATCTTTGTCATTTACTCCTGAGAAGACAAATGCATAATGAGCTGCATAATGAGCTGCATAATGAGCCTTTCGGTCAGCTGTGTGTCACTGAGAGGGAGGAGTTACAAGAAAGAATGAGAGAACAAAATAAATGTATATAATGTTATGTTTGTTTGTTTTTTGCATCATTGACCATCACCGGAAGGATAAATCTTGGTTCAGCCTCAAAGATCCGTGAAAATAAAATGTAATCAACCGAAGAATAGTGCCCAGCGAGCCTGTCAGGAATTCAGTCGTTTAGCGGTGCGAATATATTCTAAGTTCTTATGGTCCTCTCGGTCCAAACTAAAAAAGGGACCTCCGTGCCCTCTAACCAGTGACGCCACTCCTCCAGCACCAACTTAACAGTCAGTAACTCCCTATTCCCAATGTCATAATTCCATTCCGAGGGGGTTAAACGATGAGAAAAAAAAGCACAGGGATGTACTCTGTCATCCGAAAGGTAACTTCTGAGACAAAATTTCCCCTGCTCCCACCTCTGACGCATCCACCTCCACAACGAACTTATGAGATGGATCGAGAGTAACAAGAATGGGAGCCGAAACAAAGAAACTCTTTAAATTAGAGAATGCAGCCTGAGACTGCGGTGACCAACAGAAACGTCTTCTAGTGGAGGTGAGATCTGTCAGAGGGAAGGCAACATGGGAAAAATTCAGAATGAACACCTATAAAAATTGGTAAAAACCCCAGAAATCGCTGGACTGCTCTAAGACTATCTGGGGTGGGCCAATCAGCAACTGCTTTTACCTATGCAGGATCCATTCAGATTTCTTTGGGTGAAAGAATAAATCCCAGGAACGGAACCAACTGTACGTATAACTCGCACTTCTCCACCTTGGCGAATAAACAATTCTCAAGCAGTCGCTGGAGCACTCACCTGACGTGTTGGACATGGTCGCACTCGTTCTGGGAGAAGATCAGGATGTCGTTGAGATAAACAAATACAAACTGGTTGACCATGTCTCTAAGCACGTCATTGACAAGTTTGGCCAGTCCAAAGGGCATGACCAAATATTCAAACTGCCCCGTAAAGATGGTCGCCCCCTGCAAGAGCTCAAAGGACAATGACATCAACGGCAAAGAATAACGATTCTTAACTGTGATGTCATTCAAACCCCGATAATCTATACACGGGGCGGAACTGATGGAACACCTAATCGGGCAGCCAGCTCAAGGTCCATAAAATCACCCTCTGCTCAAGAATCAATCAAAGCTGACACTTGGTGAAGAGTTTTATTAAATTGTAATAAAGCCTGGAGGACGGAACAACTCCCCACAGTGAAGGCACAGACTGTGAGTGAGACAATGGGACCACTTGGTGATCCTCCCCCGGGCTCTCCCGATCTGCACGGGCTTCTACTCAGGCATGACGAGACGCTGAGAAGTTTCGTCACCTGCCCCTCCAGCAACCAGGCCAGAGAATAGCTTGTGAGAGGCCACGCCCATCCAATGCCGGGACCGGAGAGGAATCCGGTTGTCCATGTGGATGGCAAGGTCGATTAAACCATTGAGACTGGGCGGCAGTTTGAGAAACGAAATCTCGTCCTTGATGTAGTCTGCCAGCCCGTGAAGAAAGTGATCTCAATGCGCTTTGGCATTCCATCTGCATGACATGGTGAGAGTGCAGAACTCTGTGGAGTAGTCCGACACAGACTGACCTCCCTGTTGCAGCATAGTTAACGCCTGCGCCGCCTCCGTACCCCATCGCCGAGCGATCAAATACATTGCGGAGCTCTTCCGAAAACTCCTTAAACGAGTTGCAACACTTATGTTCATTGTCCCACATGGCTGTTCCCCATTCTCTCGCTCGTCCAATTAAAAGTGTGATGGTGAATGCCACTCTAGTTCGCTCCGTGGGAAAACAAGAGGGCTGGAGTGAAAAAGTCAGCGAACATAATGATAAAAATGAAGGGCATGAATTGGGCTCACTGGAATAAGGAGCAGGTGGATTGAAACGGGGCTCGGCATGACGGAATGCAACTGTCTATGGTTCGGATTGGTTGTTGCACAACAGGAGTCGCGGGAGGAAAAATACAAAGCCAATCAAGCCACTCAGTGAGCTGGGTCAGCCGAAGCAACAGTTCAGAGAAGGCGTGATGAGAAGTGGTGATCTCCTCCTGCTGTTTATTAGATAACTGTAATCCAAAATTAATCCAACGTGTGATGACACACACACAAGCCGTCTGTACAGTCACCTGCGGACACAGGCTGTGGAGACCACAGTTGCAATGTCCAACGGGACGTGGAAAAACGAGACAGAGGATCTAGGGCACGCGGCCAACGAAAGACTCCTCGCCCAGACGTCCTGAGGACAACAGCGGAAAACAGGTAAGGAAACAAACATCCAGTGCAGTCACAAAGACAACACGAAATCTACTGACAACAAGGGACAGACACAGCAGGGAATATAAGGGAGTATGGGAACAAGCGACATGTGAGAGCAATCAGCTCGTGATCTGCACACACCAGCGCAGATGTATCAGTGCTGATTGCCCAGTTCAAGAGCTGCAGAAAATGACAGGACACAGACAACAGGAAGCCGATGAAACACCCTGAACTGTGACATCATGTCTCTTAGTTGAGTGTTCACTGAGTTACAGTTCATTTTAATGATGTGCATCTAAATGAAGATCAGTGCTGACAAAGGCTGCAGACAGCACACCTTGTTTGTTATCTTTATTTTATAAATGCACAAAGTTTTTTTGTTATTATGTCTGTGTACAAAAAAGTAGACCCTTTACAGATTCGATTGATGTACTGCTCTTATCTGTACAATCAAAACTGAAAGTTCTTTTCGGGGTTATCAGGTGAAAATGACTCATAAAGCATATAAATGTTAGTTGACTCAAAAAGGTAAACAATAGCTTCCACTTCGCAAAGAACAGTGTGTAGACCTTCTTCTTCTAGATTATGCACCTTTAAGGTAGAATTCTGAACTTTCCGCACAGACTTAATTTACTTCTCCAGACCTGATTAACCTAATATGTATGCCTTGAATGGCTTAACAGGTGAAAATTACTCCATACCTTTTCACAACATTTCTTGTGCTCTTTACCTCAGAAGGTCCAAATCAATCTACCCCAACTCGGGTAAATGGAGGTTCATTCAGAGTAACTTTCTAACTTTCTGATGGCAAATCTTTTGACATCCTGAAAGTGATCAGAATGGGTTTATTCTTGGCACACAAGGCTTCCACAATGTCAGAAGGATCTTGTATATTCTTTATCATCAAAAGGGGGCCCCAGACACTGCTTTACTGTCACTCGATGCTGAAAAAACCCTTGACAGGGTGGAATGGCCTTATTTGTTTGAGATTCTGGCACGCTTTGATTTGGGGGAGACGTTTTGTAATTGGATAAGATTACTCTATAAGGAGCCATATGCACAAATTTTGACTAACAGTAATGCCTCAAAAATTATCAAATTAAAGCGAGGGTGTAGACAAGGGGACCCTTTGTCTCCATTTTTGTTCATTATGGTAATTGGACCTTTGGCAATTGCAGTGAGGTCACATGATAGCATTTCTGGAATATCCATAGGACAGACGGAGCATCTTTTAGCTTTATATGCAGATGACATAATTGTTTTTCACAAAAATACCAACAAATCCATCCCGGCCCTGCTAGACTTGACTAGGAAGTTTGGCGAGATCTCAGGATATAAAATTAATAAATCTAAAAGATCCATTATGTTACTAAACCAAGTAGACAGGGAAAATCAACTAATGTAGTTGCACAATTTAAAGTCGTCAATCGCTTCTCTTATGTAGGCATTAAAAATGTTTCCACTGCTTAACAATATCATAGAAATTAATTATAGTCCAGTTATGCAAGGGATCTCAATTTCTTTAGATAGATGGGCTGCTCTACCAATGTCATTAATGGGGGAAAATAAATACTCTCAAAATGAATGTACTTCCTAAATTGTTGTATTTGTTTCAAAATTTGCCTCTGCCACTACCAATGTGATGAGGCTACAAAGGTGTTTGATTGCTCTTGACTACGCCACTCCAATTATACTTGGGTAGGAGATCCCCAATCACTCAAGGGTTTCCCCGCTCGGCTATCCAATTAAATGAATAAGCTTAAGGCCAAACTGCTATGAGAATTAAAACATCACTTTTATTAAATACATGGATTCTGGTCTCATTTGATTTCCTTCACAAGCTAACCACATTTAGTAATACAGGATGTCAGTACACTAGATTATGTTGGGTAACAATACCTCAAAAATAAAATATATATATATATATATATATATAGGCCCAGATTTTCAAAACAAATAATAGCAATACCGATTACAATACTAGGGGTGCTCCGATCACAATCGGCCGATCGTTATGCGCATCTCGTCAGTAAAGCCGGTTCTCTAATCAGCCGTTAATTCCATCAGGTGTGTGATTTCACATAGAGCACCTGTTACTACACAGAGCCGTTTTTAATAGAGAAGATGCGCAAATCACGTTCATTTTCAGCGTTTATTGGCGCATCTTCTCTATTAACAACGGCTCTGTGTAGTAACAGCTGCTCTATGTGAAATCACACACCTGATGGAATTAACCGCTGATTAGAATACCGGCTTTACTGACGAGATGCGCATTAATGATCGGCCGATCGTGATCGGAGCACCCCTATACAATACCATAACCCTATAAAGAAACAAAAAAACACAAAGGTAGGGAAAAACAGTGGTCATTTACACTGGATGGATCAAATTCTATAAAGGAAAAACAATAAGGCAAAAACACATTCTTATTAAAACATACAAGTATTATCTCTAGACATAACATTAGGCCCGTACATCTATTACAAAATCAATCAATGTTAAACTATGCTAGCTATTCCAGAATTACATGAATAAATAGATACCTTATTTCAGACACCACAGGAAGTACAACCGTCGTTAATATCCACTGCTCATCTCGTTCAGCAGCCAATATAAGGGCCTTTAAGGAAACTTCTCTAAAAAGTATTTATTTATTTTAATACATACAAAAAGGTATTTCACCGCTCATTTCGGACAATAAAACAACCTGCTTTAAAAAAAAAAGGGCAAACACTCACGTGCAGTGTACTGCAATGGTAACCCAGTGTCCACCACTCATCCAGTCAAACCTTCTCAGCATTAAGGTATTTAGAACACACGTCTAAACAAACCAACTACATAAACACAATGAATTGATCAAACACCCCATGCCCAATTAAAACAACACTAAAACCCAAAATCACCGGCTCTTGGTCAACACGTCAAACCAATCACAAAACATCACAAGTGAGCATTAAAACACTATTCTTAAGACCATAACCTCTCTTAAATAAACCTACCAGAGCTTGTTCTTCCAGCGACCAACCATGCCAAACAATTCAAACACTGCAGCCATTCCAACCAACAGGAAGTGACATATTTAAAGGGAACTTACACCCTATACTGATACCCTCAGCAGCGCCCACTACTGACCTGGCTACACAAGCAACATATTTTCTCAGCTAAAGACACTTTTCATCAAGTTTCAATGGAACAATGGACACCCCAGGCAGCGGCTATCATTGTTGTACTTGCCGTATGATAGAGGAGGGCTTAAATGCCCAAACCCACTTTGGTACTACTGGGCGGCGCAACTGAGAACAATGATGTTCTACTTCTCTGAGGAGAATGTGCTACTGTGGAGAGAAAATTATTAGTTATTAGGCACTGTAGAATGCATTCTTTACCACCTCTGTCTCTGTGCTGGGGGTCTGGAAGTGGATGGATTTCCCTCCTCATTTCTTCGTTTTTGTAGCTCAGCATTTTCCTTGTCATGTGTTTTTAAGTGTTTGTATAGGTTTGTAGTGTTGTCACAGTATGGAATGCTATTTTTACACGTATCATTGCAGTATTATCTTTTAGTGCCGTAAAATAGCTCCACACAATGCTTCTCTTCCTCTCGGCCATCCTGATCTCTCATTCAATGTGCAATTTATCATCTTCGCTCACTCAGTTAGCTGCTCCTGGGCGTGTTGTGTCAGTGAGTCACATGACGACACAACAACGAATCACAGCAGAGCAGCACAGGAGTAGCAAATTGGGCCAGGATGTGAAAGCAGCGTTTGCTTGTCCCTCATGATGGCCCTTACAAAACCCACAAGCTGACCCTTGGACACGCTACACTCAACTCCATGATCCAAGTCGTTTTCACCCCTTTGAAAATTTTTGTTTTCCTCCTTGAAAAAAGCCATCATGGCAGCCAAGGAGATCATGATTGCACTGATAACGCAACACACGTTTTTAAATTTTTTATTAATAATTTTCAGTCTTCATGGACCTTTGCAGGGTTTAAAATTTTAGCCATTACAGTATCATTTAAAAAAAAGTTATTTTTTAAACTTTATCTAGGCTCTGAAAATATAATTTAATTTAAGTAAATGTAAAACAATCTTCACATAAACTATAAATTGTATATACATATACCATATATATTAATCTTTATTCAAGCTACAAAAGTTAATCTGCGACTAGAACAGTCGAGTGATTTATCTTTTTAATTTCCATGATTTCACAGACTTCAGTAAGTTTCACTTTAAAAGCAGCGCTGCTCTTTACGATTACTCATTTAAGGCCGTGTTTACAAAACCACTCTCCAAAACCGTGCATTTTGACATCATTGCAAGTGTTTTTGTCGTTTGAAGTGCTACTGGCGCATTTGTCCTAAGCGGATAGCCAGCATATGCGTTCAGTCGAACGTGCCGACATTTAACAGGCATAACAGGTATAGGTTTTCATAAGAAAACCTGCCCAAATACTATTTAAAACAAGCACACAACTAACTCAATTGGATTTCGAGGGGCTCCTCAGTTAAAAATCGCGATTTTTGGTGGGGTTCCCATGCTTAAATTTGTATTCCAGGGGATAAATATCGTGTTATTGGAGTCCCTTCAACTCGCAGATATGAAAAACGACCTCCGGCAACAGTGTTAAAATATCCCAATTTGACTTGGCAACACTGCGTCTCTTCCTTTTCTGCCCCGGGCAAAACAAACAAACAAAAAACAAACTAACTTAGTGCAAACACAATTCAAGACATATATGCGATCTGCACATATTCTTCACGCGGGCCGGATGAAGATGATTTGCGGGCCGCATTCGGTTTTTTAACAATGCAGCAAACATCTTTAATATCTTAAAAATAATTTGATGTCTTTAAAGTGTTGATAGATTTCTTTTTTTAAGTTGCTTACATTTGGCCAAAATCTGGAGACTGTGACTAAGCGTTAGATCTCTATTTTTTCCTTTTATTTTTGAGTAAAGAAAATGCTATACTTTATTATTATTGTATTATTATTAGGCAAATTATAGGCAAATAATATTGTTAAAAAAAAATAACATTATTAACCGGTATTTCCTCCACCTGAACCAGTTTGGAATGGTAATAATATCAGAGAAACGCATGAACAGAAACGTTAAAATATAAATTCTGCTCTGAGTGAACTGATTGAATTTTTTCTTTTTGTTTTCAAAAAGATGGTAATCATGCAGATACATTCACATTCAACATAAAACACACTCACACATATATGAAAACTGTTGAAAAATAAAACAAAGAAAAAAGCGATCGCTACAAGTTCCGCCTCCATCAGCTGACAGGTGCGCCAGAGCGCATCATGAGAGAGCGCCAGAATTCAAATATAATATCTTTCACCTATCTTTCATTCATTCTTTTTTCCAGTGGATTGTCTCGTTCTGTTTGTGACACTGTACGCTGCAAAACCATGCCATGTTTTTACTACCAAGATGCAGTTTCTGACCGTTAGTTATTCCATAACGGATGCAAACAGTTCTGGTGCTGAAGAACTGAAATGTCAACAAAGGAATTATGATCCATATTACAACTTTATTGCTTCGTTGGACTAAATGTGCTCCATGAGATGTTGTTCAGTGGACCCTTACCTTTCTAACTAAACTGGGATTTACAGCTGTGGCTGTGTTTATGACTCGTTATTATAATGAATCTGGTATGTACTGTAGGAATGATGACAACATTTTCAAACACCTGGATTGTGACGATCAGTTGAGGATTGTGAAAGTTAGGATATTTTTTATAACAGGGAATATAGTAAAATAGTATCCACCTTTTTCCTGATGTGAAAATGGGCGCCGCTATTTGTAAATTCTTTGGGTAAAACTTGAGGTCTCATTTGCATCCAGCTAACAGTTGGTTATGCTGCTTGATATTGACAATTGATGTATCCTATCATATTATTTGAATGTGTTATCTTAAGAACACACTGATTTGCACTGCAAACAGTTTTACCATTTACAGCATGTTGTTACTCTCCCCGTTATTAACCTATAGCAGCTAAAGAAACGGAAGTCTCACCCATAGACTTACTTCCGCATTGAGCAAAAAGGTGGATACATTAATTACAATTGAAGTCATGTGACCGAAAATGCTTACTATTCACACATTTTTTCTTGTAACATACTTCCAGCATGCGCAACTCATCGTTAGTTTAATGGACAGTATTTCTGCCTGTTAGTATTTCTGACTTTCACTTTCATTTTATCATATATTTGCATGAAATTTGAATAGAAGGTAGAAATTTATTAGTTCTTTGAAATGAAATGATGAAAATTTACTGTTTAAGTTGGAATGGGCATCAGACCCATGGTACCTCACTGAAAACAATTATAATTAATAAGAGTTCATTCATATTCATAAATATTTATTTTCAGAATACAACAATAAACACTATTAATTGTTAATTCATATTCATACACAATACATATTCAGTGTCATTCACAAACAGAAAATCAGGTTTTTTGGTACCATTTAAGTTATATGTTGTGCAATTTGGACAATGAGTGATCAACCTCAAACTATTTACGCTAAAAAAATGAATTGACAGTTCCGTTTTCAACACTGACCTAGACTGCAAGTGGACCACTCATTGAACACACCTAATATAGCTGCAAGACACAAATAGTGGGGCAATCACCAAAGGCAGGATCATGATTACAACATGGAGTAATTAAAAACAATTAGCATTTATTCCGTAAGGTTAAAGAATCTTTACAAAAACTGTATTATATGATTTATTGCTTATCACTTTCAGCTGGCACTGTGACAAATTTGATGTTATGTGGTCAGTGTGAGGTTTACATCCAAAATAATCTGTTTGTAATCAGATTGATGGCTCAGTTGGACTGAAAATGTTCAAGTAAATGGTTCGATTCTAATGAAATTTGAACCAGATTGTAATGGGTGGTTTATTACTTTTCTAATATGATCAAGAGTTCAATTCATGGGCTACGCCCTTTGAAGGCTGCATTTGAAGGCCGACACAGCAGCGCGATAAAGACTATCCCAATTCAGAACACATCCTACTAATCTGCATTTGATGGCTAATTGCATCACTGCAGCACTACAAAGGCTGCTGCAATTCAAAAGTGAAAAAAAAAGAAGAAAAAAAAACAGTAAAACAAACAAAACACTGCAAAGTTTACTTTGAGCTGGCAACACGGAGCCATGCTCGGCGCCATCTTGGATCAATAGCGGCATGCTTCTTGGCAATCTCAGGCAGAAAGTCCTTGCAGACATATACAGTTTTGTCTCTTAACTTAAGCTGCCCAGCCTGGCTTGCTTTTCACCAAATATCCTTCTCAACGTCATAGCACTGGAAACAGAAAACGAAGGTTCTTGGACTGCTACCTTCTGCAGGTTTCGGCACAAGTGTACAATGAGCACAAGCAAGGAGTGGAGGTTCAGGTAGATCAAATATTTCTGCCAGAGCATTAGCCATGAACTTTGTTGGCTGTGGGCCTTCCAGACCTTCCAGAATTCCCACTAGGCGAAGATTGGATCTGCAGCAATGACATTCTTAGTCCAGGCATTTGACTTGCAGTAAAGTGATCTTTTTTGATTAGAAACAACTGTTGGCTCGAGTGAGTTAAGACTGGTCATCCATTCTGAGGTAGCGGTTTCCAGACTCATTAAGCGCCTACTCTGGAATTTGAGGTCTTCTTTCAGAGATGAAAATATGTTGTACACTTCTTTTTGTACCAGAGGAATTTTGCCTTGAATTTCAATGGCGTAAGCATCAGATTTGCATGAATTTAACTTTCAAGCCTGCTAATAGTAATAATAATTGGCACAGGTATAGAACGTTTTTTGATCACACTTAGTCATTTCCAGAGACAAAGTGCCGGTAGCAGCTGAATCGGTCTTATTTTGTCGTTTGGGCTATTTAGTCATCGTTGGAACTCAAATAAGATTGCAATAATCGTCAAGAGTCTCTTACAAATACACATGGTGTAAAAATAACACTGTATCAGGTTTTAAAACAGAATTCAAAGGCCGGATTTGCCAACTTATGTGGCCTCATATGGCAGACGCTAAACAGGAAGTTCACGTCACTGTCACAGTGTCTGGTTTGTGTTTCCCTGGGTGCCCACTAGTGGTCTCACTTCCCCATAGGCACCCCACTGCAGGCACTACATTTCCCACAAAGCCTTGTCCCTTCATCACTGTTAATTTCACACCTGTTAATTGCACTCAGCTGTCTCCAATTTAATCGTTTTCACCTGTCTATATAAACCGGTCTGTTTCTATCTGTTTCATGGAGTTCTTGTTTTCCATCACCTGGCTTTCTTGTATCTATTGTGTTTTTCATGTTTCTTGTATTTTGGACTGCTTTCGATGTTTTTGACCACCTGCCTGTTTTGGATTTGCTTTTGGATTACCCCATTAAAACACTGCAATTGGATCTTTGGATCCAATTTTGGATAGTTTCCTGTATGCATTCGTAACAGTCACTTAATTTCACTTTATTAAGATATGAAATTGAATTTGGCATGAAATGGAAAGCTAACAACATGGGATATAAAATGTTTTACAGGTAATGGTGATCATGGAGAGTAGACACAGTAACAGCCTGATTGTCCCACACGTTCTCCTGCTCTTGTTCAAGATTGTGTGGCTCAGAGGCTTCATCAAGTATTCTTCATCCTATCTGTGCAACTCAGACAATGACAGCCTCGATGTCCCTTTCCCAACCACGATCAGATTCAGTCTGACTGCAAGCAAGGGACGTGATATATATATATTAGTCAGCCATTATAATTATTGTTCATCTTAAAGTTTAAGTTGGAATACTTTGAGTTTTCGAGTGTTAAATCTTCTCCAAAGGTGAAATCTTCTAGCAGCTGCACTACATCTCCTTTGTAGAGATATTGCAAACATGGAGGAAAACAGTACTAGGTAGGGTTGTGGAGTTACATCATGGTATGAGATTATATACTCAGAAAAAAGTCTTATTCAAATATATTTGAATAATGATAATATTCATGTAATAATAATGTATCAAACAAGTGCATTTGTTGTTGTTATTTATAAGCCTCAGGGAGTTAAATTGAGAGTTAAATTCAGCCAGACAAATATGAATACAAAGGAGATTCAAGCCAGTTTTGCTTGTGGATAAACTGTGAATTATACACATAAAATAAAGAAATTAATCTGGTTTAAATCTCCTTTGTATTCATCTATTTCTTGTTGAATTTAACTCACTTTTAAATCTTTTTAACATTTTTCCTGTGGTACCCGGGGAGCAGTTGGGGGTGTGCCTTGAAAAATGTAGTATAAATAAATCAATAATTGTAGAAACTGCACAAAACAATCATAAACATTTTTGTTAACACTTTATTTTACGGTTACATCTATTAGTTGCTTATTACTAATAGCTATGACTTTTCTCTCAATTAACTCTTAATTTTCTGCTGATTAGTAGGATTAGGGTAGGATTGAATGTAGAATAAGGCATTAATATGTGCTTAATTAGCACTAATACATGACTAATATTCTAGTAATATACATGCTAATAAGCAACTAATAGATATAAAATAAAGTGTTACCAAATTTTTCAAAGAAAAAAGTAGGAGGATTTCAATATAAGCCTGATAAACTGGGTCATGTAGACCGTGATTCAACATTGCTCATGTTTGAGCATGATGCATTGTTAAAACTAACTAGATGAGTCAAGTTTGCAAATGAACTTTGAAGGTTGATATAAAAAAAAGATTTGTCTGAAAGTTTGAAGCAGTTGCCTATGCTGAAGTTTGAAAGTTTAGATATAAAAAAAACTAATCTTTTTGTATTCTATTTTCTTTTTATTTATTATACAATTATTATTTTTTTAAAGTCCTCTAACGCTAGCTTGCTCTATTCAGTTTTTTTTTTTTCAGTTGTCTTTTTTCTATTTATTATATTATATTATATTATATTAAAGCCCTTCCTACATGTACTGCGTTTAAGCTAACTTGACCTAGAAAGACATCTAACTCAGCAAAATCAGGATGTGTGAGACATCTGCATCAATTTGCTTTTCAACACAGTTTACTTTTTCAGTGTTTCTTCAGAGAGTTTGATGAGAGTTTGACTGGGTCATGTACAAACATTGATTCCACATTGCTCATGTTTGTGCATAATACATTGCTAAACCTAACTAGATGAGTCAAGATTGCAAACAAACTTTGAAATTAGATTAAAAAAAAACATTGTGTGAAAGTTTGAAGCAGTTGCCAATGCTGAAGTTTGAAAGTTTAGATGTTGTTAGCATGATACTAGCATGATTTAACACATTATTTGCATGATTAGCACGTTTTGGCACGATTAGGAAGTTAACATGAATAACATGTTTCTAAAATTAACATATTGCTAGCATGTTTCTAGCATGATCAACATATTGTTAATCATGTTCCTAGCATAATTAATGTTTTGTTAGCATGTCATTAGCATATTTATAGCATGAATTAACACATTGCTAACATGTTGTTACCATAGATATGTATAGGTAGATGCCACATTCGACTGATCCAGACACTTATTCGTGTCCCCGTCTTGGGAATCTAACTCTATGCATCTATGGTTTTTAGGATGATTAACATGTTTGCTAGCATGATTTAGCATGTTGTCCTAGGATGATCATTAAGCTTTGCTAGTGATAGACAGCTTAAACACACTATAAGTCTTAATGTACAAAAGTGTCAACTCCCTTAATAGTTATGATCGTCTGTTTAATGAAAATTGTTAACGAAAAGTTCGACTAGATAGAAAAAATAATTCCAACCTGAGTTTGGTTGTTGTAGATTGAGCTCTTGGAGGAGATACATTTTAAAATGTAATCTCAGATGAAAAAGCAGCATTTTAAATAGCAGATCCATAATTTGTGACCCTGGAGCACAAAACCTTAATTCTTAAGGGTATATTTGTAGCAATAGCTAAAAAAAAAAACATTCAAAATTATAGATTTTTCTCTTATGCCAAAAATCATTAGGATATTAAGTAAAGATTATTGATTACATTAAAGATTACTCATATAGCCTCATCTCAAATCTGTTACTATTACTGTTGCTTTTGTTATCACGTAGTTGAACTCAATTTGCACATTACTGCACTATTTGTTTTTTATTGTTAATACTGTACATTTCCATGTACAAATATACATAGTCTATATTTCTATTTTTCACATTCTATATTCCTACTCTATACTCGCTTATATAGATATACATAGTCTACATTTATATTTTCATAGTCTATAAATATTAAATATATAATTATTTTTATAATAATTAAAAATAGATATACATAGTCTATATTCGTACTACTGCAGCGTAGTTTTTTTTTTTTTTTTTTTTTTTTTTTTATGTATAAAATAACCAAGTCAAGTAAATGTTTGTATTTATTTTAGGTTATGTAATGTGTGGTGTTGAAATCTGATTTCTTATCATAATTCTCCTGGTTTTCCTGTGTGGGATTAGGTGTAAGATAAAGATTTGTTGTGGGTTTTGGAGACAGGAACCAATCAGACAGCAGTCTCCTCTGTGTATGAACCAAATAAAAAGAGGGGAGTCATGATCTGGTTTTGAAGAGTCAAGCATTTGTTGTTCTGCAGAGAGCTACAGACGACTTGGACGTGACTAACTTCATAGAGGGTGAGGTTTTTCAGCCGTTCAAAACTTTACACTTTACTGTTTCATAAAAGTGTGTCTTGAGTCAATGGATAATTTGAAATGCTTATATATATATATCCTCTTCATAGTGATGCACAGGGGTCTTGTACAGCTGGGAATATTGGAATGTGGATATTGAGAACAGGTTAATAATGAATAAAAACTGTTCTGTCTTCATGTTTTGTCAGGTGTGCAGTAGTACTGGTTGATTTCAGGAACAATGGCAGTCTGGCCTCTTTGTCTGTCTTTCTTTCTGCTCTTTGCTCTGGATGCTTCAGGTAATTGTTGTGAAGTGTATGTGGCCCAGTTTTCTATTCGTGTGGTTTACCTCAAATCCCACAGACTGTTAGTTTGGATTTAGACATAAAACTGTAATCTGATTATTAAAATTTTTAAAGCACACACACACATATATATAATTTTTCTTTGATTATTTCAGAGGCAACACCTCTTAATGGCACAAGCAATGGTAAGATATTGATGCTGTCTTTTAGCGTGTTACATTTGTTCTGCTCTTTTGCTCTGGATGCTTCAGGTAATTGTTGTGAAGTGTATGTGGCCCAGTTTTTAATTTATTCAGTTTACCTCAAATCCCTCAGACTGTTAGTTTGGACTAAGACATAAAATTGTAATCTGATTATTAAAATGTTTAATACATATATATTCTTTTTTCTTTTATTATTTCAGAGACAGCACTTCTTACTGGCACAAGCGATGGTGAGATATTTTAGTGTGTTACATTTGTTCTGCTCTTTTGCTCTGGATGCTTCAGGTAATTGTTGTGAAGTGTATGTGGCCCAGTTTTTAATTTGTTCAGTTTACCTCAAATCCCACAGACTGCTAGTTTGGATTTAGACATAAAATTGTAATCTGATTATTAAAATGTTTAACATATATATATATATTCTTTTTTCTTTTATTATTTCAGAGGCAGCACCTCTTAATTGCAGAAGCAATGGTGAGATATTTTAGTGTGTTACATTTGTTCTGTCTAGTTGTAGTGACAAAAGCAGGGTCGTCACTGGTGGGGTGAAAGGTGGTGATGATTATAGGGACCCACGGATGTGGACAGAGCTCAAACACCGAACTGAGTTCTCCATCTCCATCACATTAACTTACAAACACAAAAAGAGGTGAAAAGCTTAATGTGTTCTGTGCACACAGAGAGCCACGTCTCAGCCCTTCAACACCAAATTGAGTTTTGCCTCTTCTTGTTCTTGAACGGACAAATGCATAAAATATTATGTTGTACCTGTCTTGGCGGTCGGTTACCAGTTAAGTGAATGTAAACAGTTGAGAAAGAATTTGGATGCATTGTGTTTTAAAGTGACTGCGCCTAATTTAGCAGCTGCTGTCTATGTCCTTATTTTAATCCATGAAATCTAATGAGAGAAAATCTCTCACTGCCCTTCACTAAATTACTTTGTCCTTTTAACAAGAATTCAACTCTTTTTCATTTATACAGTGAAGACTATGCAATGCTATTTTACATTTGATTATATGGTCTCTGTAATTGGACAATTACAAACTTAAACATTGTTTAATTTGTTTCTTTGTTCTGTTTATTTCTTTGTGCTATTTACACATTTTAAACAGGGACCTGTACCCTGGTCAGACAAGGTGCGTATACATACAATATCAATCTGATCTCAGTTTAATGAAAATACTAAAGGTTTAAGGCAGCAATAATACTCACTTATCTTTCTTACAGAAACCTGTGAAAGTGGATGGTCTGCATATAAAGGTAGATGCTTCCGCTTTTTTAACTTTCAGCGTTCCTGGATTGATGCAGAGGTATGAGATGCCATCTTATCATAGGGATTCCTTCATTTCTAAGTCTTGAAATTTTCAGTTGGTTAACAATAGTTTTTATGTCCTACTCTCTTTAGAAACAGTGTTTGGGCTACGATGGGAACCTGGCCTCTGTACACAGTTATGAGGAGTACACCTTCGTACAGTTCATGATTAAATATCAAACTCAAGCTGCAACTGAGGCCTGGATAGGAGGCTATGACGCTGTTTCAGTATGTTTGTTTTACATTTGTTTAGCGTACTTGTCAATGGCCATTCTTTTTCTTTTTCTTTTGTATATTGTAGTTGTTCTTGAGTTTTGTCATAGAATAAAAAGTAAGATTAGGATACAGCTGATATGTTTGGCATGGTAGGTCTACTGGTTTCTGTAGAGAAACACAAACATGTTTTTGATGCGTTAACATCATGAACTTGTGATCCAAATGGTTGGTGTGAACATGTTTTTTTATATTAACGAATATCAAATAATGCCATGTAGGTGTGTGATGGAAACGGAGTGTCCTTTATGGTGTTCTGTTCACAGGAGGGAACATGGCTCTGGAGTGATGGATCAAAACTGGACCAAGAGATATGGGCTCCTTCACAACCTGACAATACCAATAGAAACGAGCACTGTCTTATGATGAACTATCAACGTGAGTGTTTTAAATGTTTATAAAATATCATCACTATTTATATCTTTGTTATTTTTATCCAATAACCAGCCGAATGTAGAACTGTATTTTATCTTCACCTAATGTTTATGAAATG
Source organism: Carassius auratus (assembly GCF_003368295.1). Lineage (NCBI taxonomy): Eukaryota > Metazoa > Chordata > Actinopteri > Cypriniformes > Cyprinidae > Carassius > Carassius auratus. The sequence continues at coordinate 768,957 of NW_020523543.1, forward strand.
GTAAAGGAATAGAATTGGCTGTATTACCTTAAGAAGCATTACATTTGATCAGAATACTTATACTGTAACAATAATAGACTTTTTTCCTTCCTGCTATAGCCTCGAGCAACTGGAATGACAGCCCCTGTCATATTAAAAAGCCTTATGTGTGTGTGAAGAAATACACTCGAGCATTTAAGTTTAATGTAAAATTGTAAATGTCTTATTGTCTTGCATTAAAGGAATAGTTGACCAAAAAATGACAATTTTGAAACATCGCTTACCCTCAGTCGATCCAAGATAAAGATTAGTTCTTCATCAGAACAGATCTGAAGAAATATAACTTTACATAATTTGCTTATTGATGGAGATCCTCTGCAGTGAATGGGTGCCATCAGAATGAAATCTCAAACAGCTGATCATGAAGACATCACAATAGTCCACACGGCTCCAGTCCATCAATTAATGTCTTGTGAAGTGAAAGGCTGCAAGTTTGTAATCAATTTTTCATTTTTTTGGTCAATTGCTCCTTTAACTAATTCTACGTAATTTCTTTGCTAATGTGCAAGTAGAACTCAATAAATATCAAGCAGTTGCATTTAATTGTTTCTCTGGGTTTTTGTCTCATTCCACGTATCAGATGTGAATTTTCTGAATGAAATTCCTGAAGATTTTTGGTAAACTTTGGATCTGCGTAAATAAAATTCAGCATCAGAGGTGCTTTGCTTTTGTCATGCCATTATGTTATTATAGGAAATAAATAGAAACATTTGATAATCAAGTTGTTAAAAAACCAACAGTAAAATAATTCAAAAGGAGTGTGCCAAAGAAAGAAGTTTTTTGTCAAAAAGTCTATTTCATGAAATTACAAAGCTTATATAAGCAGAAGCAATACTAATACAAAATTCTTTATAGAGTAACCCGTGACGGTGATTGGTCCACATTAAGGAGATGCTTTCATTTTTTTTACGCCCCAAAACGTCTCAGGTTACAAATGTAACCTTTGTTCCCTGAGAACAGGGAACGAGGCAGGCCTGACCTGGTGTCATTACATAAGACACTACAGACTAGCCACTTCCTGTCTGTCCGAAGACAGAGCCTCTGGACACTTGCCTTTAGGAAGGCATCCAGCCCGAGGAACTGCGGAGCAGGCAGTGAACCACTCGGCCCGGATCTCAGAGACAGGATATCCTGGAGAGTATGACTCAGCGTAGTGCTTTACAACCCTTGCCAACGTGGGGAGTTTCTCTACTCGATCCACGGATCTACCCAGTGTTTGTGTTTCAAAAACACTGAGGAGGCCTGTGAGGGCCTAAGGACTGATCTAACTGGGAGGCCTCATGAGAGGCCTACGACTGACTGACCAGACTCAGGAGACCACATACTCACATTGACCCTCAGTGAGGGGAGCATAAGATCTACCTGGTAGGCAACCAGGCTGTAGCAGGATAAAGAGGTTCCAGGAGGGAACCCGTAGCAGAGAATAAAAACTTGAGCCGAGCCAGGGCGCAAGCTCACCTTCGGTAGCTGCCTGCTAAGGACTGCTAAACTGAAAGTAAGCGGCCACTAGCTTACAAAACCCAGCATCACCGTGAAACTACTCCCAGGGAGACCTGGAGAGGCCTACTACCTGACAACCACAGTATGTGGGAGCTCACCTTCGGAGAGGCCTGGTGAAGCCTACTACCTGATAACCACAATATGTGGGAGTTCACCTACAGAGAGGCCTAGAGAGGCCTACTACCTGTTACCAGATAACCACCTTAAGTGGAAACTGAAAGTCATTTGGAACTCAACTCCAGGGAGGCCTGGTGAGGCCTACTACCTGACAACCACAGTATTTGGGAGCTCAACTTCAGGGAGGCCTAGTGAGGCCTACTACCTGATAAACACAGTGCAGGAAAGCTTACTTTCAGGGAGGCCTGGAGAGGCCTACTACCTGAAAACCATAGCTGATAGTGAGACAGACTGGCAGTCCAGTTGACTGTCTTTGGGGCCTTGCCTTCAGGGAGGCCTTATGAGGCCTATTACCTGACAGTTCAAAGAAGCGGGAATTCAACTTCAGGGAGGCCTGTGGGGCCTGCCATCTAGTAACCACAGTTTGTGGGATTAAACCCTCAGGGAGGCCTAGTAAAGCCTACTACCTGACCACCACAAATTGTGGGAGCCCACCTTCAGGGAGGCCTGAAGAGGCCTACTACCTGAAACAGTCTAATCAGCTGGATGTAACTGCTGCTGGGGACTCGCCTAACAGGGAGGCCTGGTCGAGCCTACTAGCTGATAGCGAGTCTATTTTGCTACTTTAACGAACACTGCTGGAACCATACTATTAAAAAACTTTTCCTATAGTTTTGTCCTAGTGTATGTTCCACAATGTTGTGACCCACCTCCGAGGAGGCCTGTTAAGGCCTACTAATCGGCAGTGAGCCTTCTGCCCGAACTACCAGGGCCAACCACCGAAGGTGAGCTGGCCTAGGAGCCCTATTGGGGGCTATTCGGTCAAGGAGACCTGCTGGGGCCTACTACCCAACCGTGCAGCCTTCGCGGCAGAAAGCTGTTGCTACAGCATCTTGGTACCTAATCACATTGCCAGAGGCAGTGTACTCAGCAAAAAGCAATACCTTTATAGCAGGGGAGTACAACATATGCCATTCTGCCTAGTGGAGGCCCCATTAGGGGCCTACCTACTAAATGCATAGGCGTCAGCCCATGGCAATGCTCTGGCTTCAAAGGGAGCGGAGTTCAAAAACCGGAATGAAATGTAGTTTAGAACTCCCTGCTCAACCGGAGCCATCGTGTTGTGAGATAGATACAGAGCTGAGAATGGACTACTCAAAACTACCCTGAGTTAGCGGGGGAGTAACAACCATATGCCCCTGCAAGGTTAGACAGGGAGCAGGCCTGCAAGTGGCTCCAAAGGGTGACAGGGATTTGTCCTGCGCCCAGCCTAGGGGGGGCTAAATTGCAATCCAACCCACTTCAACCCATCGGTCGAGCGATTAGCTCAACGGGCTGAGTGGAGCCAGCTCTAGAGGCCCAAAAACATCTCTGTTTGGCAGGGTCTGACAAACTGTCACTTCGCAGAGCGAAAGATGGCCTAACCCTGCCAGACTGATCCTACCTCAGCTACCACCCTGCATTACTCTATCACCCCTGAATGCAGAGAAAGGGGCGGCCTTGGCCAACAACTCCCATTTAAGGGAGGAGGCTGAAATCTATGGGAGGAAGCCTAACACATAATGAATGTGGCAGCTATACTTAGCAACACGCCTCCATTATCCCTAGCATAGCCTAGGCCAGCTACAGAGGCGGCCCAGATGAGGGCCGACCTACAAGCATAGATCTACCTGAGGGCTCGGAGGAGCCACAGCCTACTTGATTGAGAGGCTGTGAAAACACTCAACCTAATGAAACCCTACAGAGCTCAGGGGAGCGAGTACTCAGGATAGCAATGTCACAAACCGATAGGCAGGACATCTATCTGAAGATCTATCTGAAGCGCCAGCGTCAGTCTAAACCTAAAGCAAAAAAGTTTTTTTTTTTTTTTTTTTTTTGGAAGACCAACTACTCTACCCCTGGGTGGCTAATAGCCCTGAGGCTAAACAGAAATGAGCGGTGGCCCACCACGCATATATAATGTTATGACAGGAAGGCCATCACATACTCAGCACAGAAGCCAAATCTTCGAGCTTCTTCCTAATTCGTTCTAGCCACCAACTGGGGGAGGCTTCAGGGCCCTAAAGTCCAATACTTTAATTGTTCCTCTAAGAATGACCCCTTAGATCTATACAGGGAACAAGGTCTGTAGAGAAATACAAATCAGAGTTAGTTATATACACAGAATTTTACAAACCAAAAAGTTCACCTGCGGCATGCGGAGTGAAGACTCGCCAGAGAGTTCTCAGTGAATCTGGGGACCACCACTTTTACATGCCTAAAAGAGGCGCTCACATTAACCAGTTGCTACGGCGGGCCATCAGAACATAGTTCTCATTATAAGGCCCATCCCCAGGTCTGGTGTAATGTAAACGCCTGGGGAGTCAAAAAGAGGTAGAGGGCTGGTAGAAAAGGCCCTCCAGGGAGATCAAACCCTACTTCCGCTGAGCGTTGCTGCGCTTGTGCTGAATGATCTCCTGAAGTCCCTCTTCTTGCGGGAGGCTCGCCTCCTCTGTGTCCTACTCCTCCATGGAGGGGGCGCACGAGAGGCAACACTAGACCTCTGGTCCTATCTACGGTCCTCAGACCAAGACGGACCCGGTCCTCCCGCCTACCTGGGCTGGGGCCCGGATCTCAGTGGTATACAGGTCTTAAATGCGGCTGAGCGCGCCTTCGCTTCCCTAAACTTTCCAACCACCACCTCAACAGAGGTGCCAAAAAGTTTAGCAGGCGAAACTGGTGAATCAAGGAGAAGGGATTGGCCGATTGCGGCAGCAATCTGTTTAGTGGCCCGGAGGGATAAATCTGTGGTCTGGCGCAACTCAGCGACTGCCTCAGAGGACAGCCCTGCCCCCTGGTCGAGATCCTGCAGAAGGTCAGCTTGGTAGGCTTGGAGCACTGCCATGGTATGAAGGGCAGCTGCCATGTACGCTCTGCCATTCAAGCGAGCCGTGGTTTTAATGGGCTTGGATGGCAGAGTCTGAGCTTTTAGTGTCGACACCTGCCCAGATACGAGAAAGTTTGCAAACATCTCGTAAATGGGTGGCATCGACACATAACCATACTCCCCGATCCCCTCAACATCAGCGAAATTACCCCGCTGATGTCGATGAATGCGGGCAGAGTATGGTTTCTTCCATGCCCTCTCGATCTCTGAATGGAGATCAGGAAGGAATGGAAGGCTCTGCTGAGCTGGTGGTCTATGTTCAGGGAAAAAAACGATCGTAAAAACGACCGCGAACGATCTCTCCCTGAGTGCGCCGCCATGGCAACTGAAGTTTGTCAGTGGCACGCTCCATAACTTCCACCAACTCTGCGTACACGGGGCAGGATGGCTGACGAGGTTGAGGATCTAAATCATCCTCCTCAGCCATCTCTTGCCCAGCCCGAAGAGCACTCGCTGCAGTATCAGTAGGAAAAAAGTCTCCGTCATCCACCTCCAGCTCACTCTCGTCAGCCGATGACGCGTCCGAGAGGTTAACGCCCCTCTTGAGACTGTCAGCGAGCTCCATCTGGGATTCCCATGAAGCGCATCGCCGCTCTGCCTCGGCACGAGCGGGACCCGATCCGCGAGGACCAGATCTTGAACTCTCTTCCCTCGAGAAGAGAGCCCGACGAGAGCGTAGTGTTCTCAAAGAAAAACGCTCACAACTTGCACAGAACGCTCCCTCATGAGCATCCTGTGCGTGCTCTTCACCCAAACAGTACAACACATATCTCGTGAGTGTCACCCGGCGACAAATATCTTGGGCACGGGTCAGCACATTTCACAAAACTTTTAGGACTTGCCTTAGATGTGCGTTTCATTTTCGCTCTAAGCAGACGTTTAAATCAGACAAAACAGTCCCTGAAGACGAAAAGGATATTGTCATGGTTTCAAGGCGCCCTTTTTATATCCAGGTCGCACGCTGATCATTCAAGCTGATGATTCACGGCTGTCGCCAGTCAGCATGATTGCTGTGAGTTGATATTTGATTTCAGACACCTGTCACATCTGAGGCGTTCCCCATAGCGTCGATGTATGGAGCCAGAAGAGTCTCAATAAAGATAAATGCACACACTACAGTCACATATGCACACATAGGATTCATACATGCACACACATAATTCATAAATACACACACAGGATACACAAATGCACACAAAATTCACAAATGCACACACAAAATTTAAAAAGCACAGAAGATTCACAAATGCATACAAAATTCACAAATGCACACAAAATTCAGAAATACACACACAATTTAGAAATGCAAACATTTACAAATGCACTCAAGATTCACAAATGCACAGGACAAGATTCAGAAATGTATTTCTGATGCACACACACATATATCTTGATTTACAAACTGATTGCGGTCTGTGAACTTCACTGCATTTGTGTGTGAATTTTGAGACTCCCCTGACTTGGCTCAACACACAAATGCCTTTTTTTTAAACAGGGAATGATCTGCAACCAATCAGATATCTCCCTTGTTTTAGCCAATCACAAGAATGCACCCCACGTGGTGGATTGTATACTTATAAGCCAATCAGCGAACGACTCACTTTCCTCACGCAGCGAACGACTCACTTACCTCACACAGCCGGCGACCCACTTTGCGCAGCGAACGACTCACTTTCCTCACGAGTCACGCAGCGAACGTCTCACTTTCCTCACCCAGCGAGCGACTCACTTTCCTCACGAGTCACGCAGCGAATGACTCACTTTCCTCACCCAGCGAGCGACTCACTTTCCTCAGCGAACGATTCACTTTCCTCACAAGTCACGCAGCGAACGACTCACTTTCCTCACCCAGCGAGCGACTCACTTTCCTCAGCGAACGATTCACTTTCCTCAAGCAGCGAAGTTGAGCGAACGATTCACTTTCCTCACGCAGCGATCAACTCACTTTCCTTAGCGAGCGACAGCCGGAGACCCACTTTTCGCAGCCAGAGAGCCACTTTCCTCTCGCAGCGGACCACTGACTCTCTCTTCATGTAGGGACTGAATATTATAATTAAAGTGACTTCTATATTGCATCCAAAAGAATATTTAGATATATTTAAATATTCAAATAGGTTTAAACATTTTTTTTTTTTTTTTACTTTCATTAAAATATTTCAATAAAATGAAATAATTGCCTATTGCAAATTTATGAATCCATGGTTAACTTTTTTTCTGCAGTCACTGGGCTATATGTATTGAGACATTTTTAAATTTATATTTAGTAAAAAATAATAAAAAATAAACCTGAATTGTAATCTAAACATCTGTATTTTCATACAATTTAATACAATTGCTGTGTGAACACGTTCATGTGATTGGCTTATAAGTAAACAATCCCCCCACGTGGGGTGCATTCTTGTGATTGGCTAAAAGAAGGGAGATATCTGATTGGTTGCTGATCATTCCCTGTTAAAAAAAAAGCATTTGTTTGTGGAGCCAAGTCAGGGGAGTCTCAAAATTCACACACAAATGCAGTGAAGTTCACAGACCGCAAGCAGTTTGTGAATCAAGATATATGTGTGTGTGCATCAGAAATACATTTCTGAATCTTGTCCTGTGCATTTGTGAATCTTGAGTGCATTTGTAAATGTTGTTTGCATTTCTGAATTGTGTGTGTATTTCTGATTTTTGTGTGCATTTCTGAATTTTGTATGCATTTGTGAATCTTCTGTGCTTTTTAAATTTTGTGTGTGCATTTGTGAATTTTGGGCGCATTTGTGCATCTTGTGTGTGTATTTATGAATCATGTGTGTGCATCTATGAATCCTGTGTGTGCATATGTGAATGTAGTGTGTGCATTTATCTTTATTGAGACTCTTCTGGCTCCATATCGATGACGTATTGTCGAAGTTCCCTTCGAAAGGGAACTGGACTGGTATGAGATGGCAGCTTCGAATGTTGTTTCCTTCATCTTGACGAATTTCTCGAGTTGCAGTTAACTGCAGTCCTTATGTCCTCGTCTTGGAAAATATCTTTGGAAAGTAGTACTTCAATAGCACTCCTACTATTTGGAAAAATATTATATCAAAAACATCATTGTAAACAAAGACCTGGTTTAGGAGTATATACAGTATTTATGTATGTTTTATATTCATTTTTAATGTTTAATGTTGTTCAACATGTCATGTTATCAAATTGAGAAATAAGTCAATGGCAATTCAGGAGTGAAGTGTCCAAATGAGAAGGGTCTGGCTCCAGACATGCACCTGAATTCTCAGACACCTGCACTTCCACAAGTGACGTCCCTTGCAGTCTGTAAATTAATGAATCAATAAATTATTTTAAGAGCATGTCTGCAGCCAGACCCTCCTCATTTGGACACTTCACTCCTGAATTGCCAGCAAATACTCAGGAACCCGCACAAAACAGACGCCATGCATTAAAACAATAAAACTTCAAAGAGAGCAAACAACATCCCTCTCCACACACATTAACCCTTTCGCACATGAGTTTAAAATTTTCTAGCTGAGTCCCCGGCATGAGTTTTTTTTTAGACGACCGTTATTTTAGAGTTTACCGCCTTATTGTTTCCATGGCGACGCGTCATGCTTCTCATGTGACACAATGCAGCTACAATACATCTGTATGCACATGGATCGCTTTTATTTAGTTATACCTGTTTTATTCAAAATATTCACAAACGTTGTTCTGACCACTCTGAAGTAAATTAAGGGTTTGTTTTTTAACATAATTGCGTGTGCAACAGTGCCCCCTTTTGGCTAACCAGCAGCAGTAGCTTTAGTTTAAGTTTCACTTTCGGTAGTAAATTTCCATCAACAGTTAATAGAGTGTGCAGCAGAGCAGAGTGCTAGTGGTGTTTTCTCCTGCTGCAATTTTTTCTTTTACACTGTTGCCTTGGATACTATTTGTCCGCAATTACTGTACATATTACTACATTTTTTTTAAAAGTAATTGAAGAGTTCGGTTGCAAAACACGATAAACGCATTTTTTGACATTTGGATTTTATTATTGGAAATCACTGTTCAGATATACCTTAATCTATGTGTGAATTGCTGCCATTAATAAGATTAAAAAATTTACATTTTAAGCCTACTACAAAATATTTTTTTTCACAAAACGCGACATCCGCCAGCCCAGTTTCTTTACAAAGTGCGATATAGGCTATAGAACGTTCAGGATGCTGCGTGAGTTCAGGATGTCACGCGAGGAGAGAGTCACCGCCGGTGAAGTGCTCCGAGTTTGCTCAGTGATTTAACGAAAAGTGGACCAGGATAAAATACTCCTGCGTCTGTCAACAATAAACAAATGCAGCAGGGAACGAGTCTCCGCTGATGTCAAGAAGAAAGTCAGGGAGGTTTGCTGTGTTCACACCAAACGCTAATAGAGCGTCTGGCGCGAATGATTTCTAGAAACTATTTCTTAAAACCCCTATTGTGAAAGTCAAAGGTGCCTCTAGACGCGTGAACGAGGCGAATTCGCGTCTTCCGCGCTGCGCTAAACGCCTTCACGCCACGAGACCTCCAGACGCGTGTAAACGCGCCTTTGCATTGCTTTTTGCAAAAAATAAATAAATAAATGTTATGTTGTGTATGTTCTGGCCAAAACTAACTCAGAATCTTATTATTATTAATCAATCTTTGTATATACTATTCCATATATTTATGATGTATTGTTTTTTAACCACTTTAAGATGTTTGACAATGTTAAGATAAATATGTTGCATTTTGGCATGGTTTTTGACTTATTTATGGACATAAAATTAAATAAAAAATATCCTGGATTTGAAGAATATTGTGTCCCTGGCCTTCACTGAGCTCAAATAATAGTTTAATGTACAAATAATTGGAAATGAACTTGACTGTTGATGTCTTAAATAATAATGTCAAATAACCAACATTTCTCAAAATGGATATATCTCGTTTTGCAACGAAACTCTTCAATTGTACCAGTGTTAATTTCGTTGACGAAGACTATGACGAAAAATATTCGTCAACTAACCTTTTTCACGGACGAAAACTAAATAAAAACTAAATAAAAAGTCAGATATGATGACGAAAAACGTGACGAAATATAACTGACACTTTAGTCAACGAATAAAAATGAGACGAAAATATATGGGAGGGACGAATGGAGAAGAGATCCAATCAGAGCGAATCTTTGAGGGTAGGTTGATCTATGCAGAAGCAGCCGAGCCCTTTTAAAAAGCCGCGGCAAATGCAAGCGCAACAGCTAAACAAACGCAGCAGTTACACAGAAAAGAGAACAAAGATGAGTTTGCAGAAATTCGCACAGTTTCGAGGACGTTTTCATAACAGTTAAGTTGTTTACACAGGGAACTACACTGCGACCTTTTGAAATGCCATTGCGACCCAAAGTTTTATGGGGTCGTAAATGTATCACTGGTTATTTTTGTAACTACTTATGTGTAATGCTATGTTTTAATATGAGCATTTATTAAAACTGAAATGTGTATTTTAAGAATACGTTTTATAACGTGCTCCGAGCATTCAATACATCAAGTTGCCTTCAGCCCCGCGATGCGGGACAGTTGAACTGAGCAGCTGGTTACTCGCACAACACTGAAGCGAGCTCTCCTTCAGCACGTTTGCGTCCTCCTGCACCCGAACGAACAAATAAAAATCGCATTTTAAATAAATATAAGAAAAAGAGTGAAAATTGAAAGAGCTCAATTCAGCAGCGCGGTGTTCTGGTGTTCAGGGAGCTAGCAGAGACGCGTCTCAAAGTCTTCTTGCTTTTGTACCGACAACAAATACAAACTAAATATGTCGAAATACCCGTCTTGGAAAGTGTGTTCGAAAAAGTCTGTAGTTATGTCTTCAGTGAAAGTAAAGAGTTGGAAAGAAATCGGATGCGTATCTTTATAATGGATGCATTTGTCTCTTAAAGTGACCGCGCCTAATTTACTAGCTCTGCTGTCAGTGTCTTTAATGTATGAAAATGAAAGTAAATCAATCACTGCTCTTTATTGAATTACTTAGTAGTTTTAACAAGAATTTATCCAAAGTCAATCCAAAAATCAGATAGAATAGATTATATTGTTTTACTAGTGACAAAAAAAAAACGTTGTAAGAAACGTTGAAGGTGTCTGAATACATTTTGGTTTGATTGTGTATTTTATTTTACAGTGAAGACTATGCAGTGCTATTTTAAATGAACAACCACAAACTTAAAAAAATGTAAACTTTGTGTAAATAGCACAAATAAAGAAATAGAATGAACATACAATACAAATATAATATAGGTGGTTGTCTATTTCAATAATGCTGTACTTCATCTTGAAAGAATGTCATATGCATTGCATATCATTCAGGACGAATGCATATCTTTTTCAGAGAGCATGTATATTTTTCATGGAGAGCAGGCCTTTATTTAATAAATATCATTCCATAACAGACTGATGGAAACATTTAGTCAAGTCAACTAAGTTGACTTTTTTTCTACTAAAAAAACTAGACTAAGACTAAAAGACTTAAGACTAGACTAAGACTAAAACTTTTATGATATTTAGTCGACTAAAACTAGACTAAGACTAAAACAATTCAGATGACTAAAATGTGACTAAAACTAAATGGTGTGTTATTCAAAAGACTAAGACTAAGACTAAATCCAAATTTGCTGTCAAAATTAACACTGGGTTGGAGCTAAACTCTGCAGGATGATGGCCCTCCAGGACCGGAGTTGCCTATCCCTGGCCTACACCATTGTTGAGCTGAGTCTCAGGAATTGAGTAACTGTTGGCTCCTCAGGCCAGTCGGAGCTACTGCAGAGGAATGGGCTCACTGAAATCCCTGTCATCATGATGTTGATGCAAGTTACTGCAAACGCAGGGCAGAAGATTGGGACTTTAATTGACCTTGCTTCAGATACAAACTGCATAACCCATAAGGCTGCTGAAAGACTGGGGTTAAGACATGAGAAGATAACTTTAGTTGTGCATGGGGTTGGTGGTATGGGCATGGAAGTGAACACTCAAAGGTATCTCCTCAAAGTCAGAGTCAAGACACCTAAAGGAACCGAGAGAGTTCATAAATGATCTGCTACGGCTTGGATGAAATCGCAAGAGTGCATCAAGTAATTGAACCTGAGAAGTTGAGAGAATTCTTCCCAGAAGTCAAACTTAAAGAATTGGAAAGGCCAGAAGAGGCCTTCTCATTAGCCATCGAGAGGGAAGACTCGCTCCCCAGAGGGTAAAAATCATTGGAGACCTCGTCTTATGGGAGGGTCCATTGGGCAAGACAGTAGGTGGTGTGCACCCCTACTTATTTGAATAGGTGGAGGTTGCAGCATATGAGTCCAAAACGCACTTTGCTCGGTCCATGAGGACAGCAGCTGTCAAATATCAAGAAATTGCAAGTCCAAGAACTGACACAGCCCAGCTATGGCAGGAGGATGGGGTTCAGGCCAAATATACAGCTGCCAGTAACCGTGAGTTCCTTGAGTGGTGGCACTGGGACAGCATCGGAGCTGCATGTGAGCCAAGATGTGGAGGATGCCGATGTGGAAACTGTCCACCAGGAGGAAAAGAAATGACCCTGGCAGAGGAGAGGGAACTGGAGATCATTAAAGGAGGCCTCACCTACAAGAAGGGGGATGCTCACACACCAGCTCCACATTGGGATGCTAAGTATCCTTGGACGGTAGATCCAGCCTCTCTCCCAAACAACAAAGGTGCAGTCCAGGCTTGTTTTTTGAGGACCGAAAAGCAACTAAGCAGAGAGCCAGCCTGGAAAATCGCATATACTACCCAGATCCGTGTAATGGTCGAACGAGGCGCAGCCATAAAACTCACCAACAAAATCATGGACGAATGGAACGGACCAGTGTGGTATGTAAGCCACCTGGTGGTGCCGAACCCTCATTCGGTAACAACACCAATTCGTATTGTGTGGAATAGTAGCCAGGAATACAAAGGCGTTGGTATGAATGATCTTCTTCTGAAGAGACCAGACGTTCTCAACCCTATCAGAGCTGTCCTGCTGAGGTTCAGAGAAGGGACGTATGCATCTCTAGGAGATATCAAAAAGATGTACAACTCTGTATGGCTCGAGGAGCTTGAGATGCATCTTCATAGGTTCCTCTGGAGGGACAGCCCAGATGAAGAGATAAGTGAATATGCAACAACCAGAGTCAACATTGGGGACAGACCTGCTGGTTGCATTGCTCAGTTGGCTATGAGAGAAACCGCACGCCTGCCCAACTCTCTTCACTTGGAGGATGAGCGTAGAGTCATAGAAGAGGACAGGTATGTAGATGACCTCTTAACCTCCCATAATGACCTAAATAAGCTTAACAAAATTACAGCAAATGTTGAAGAGATTTTGAAAGCTGGAGGTTTCTTCCTCAAACCATGGGTCAGGTCAGGGCAAAGTGGGAGGCAAGGAGTGGAGAAGGAGGGTTTAACAGAGACACAAGGAAAAAATGTAATTCTTTCAAATCAAATGAGGGATGAAGACAACAAAGCCTTGGGTATTGGCTACCAAGTGGATGAAGACCAGCTCTACATGTTAATCTGCGTTAACTTTTCCAAAAGGAAGAAGAAGATAAGAGTTGGAAAATATCTTCTGAAGGAGGAGGTGAGAACTGAAACCCCTAAGCCACTGACTAGAAGGGCTCTCTTAAGCCAAGTTGCTGGACTGTATCACCCTATTGGTTTAGTTACACCCGCCAAACAGAAGGGAGCAATTCTTGTAAGAAAAGCATTCCAAGGGGGAGGGGGTGGCAAACTAACCCAAGAAAACTGTGACCAACCTCACTCAGAAAGGCTCAGAGAAGAAGCCATACAGCTTTTTGAAGAATATGTGCAGCTTGGACAGGTGAAATTCCACAGGAGCCTCACACCAGCAGGCTGGGAAGGGAAACCTTGGGGCATCACTTTCTCTGATGGAAGTGACCAAACCTATGGAGCTGTGATGTACTTAAGATGGGAGACAAGTCAAGGCACTGAAGTTAGATTCGTTGAATCAAAAGCCAAGCTGACACCCCTGGATCAGAAGGGTGAAGCTGTAAAAGCGGAGATCTTTGGTGCTGTCTTCGTAGCCAGGATCAGGAAGTATGTGGAAAAGCATGCTCAAATGAAGATTGAGAGATGGTTCCACCTACTCGACAGTCAAACGTTCTTAGGAGCCATTCAAAGAGTCAGTTATGGGTATAAAACATTCTTTGCAAATAGAGTGAGTGAAATCCAGAAAGCTGGCCTAGTGCAAGACTGGTGGTGGATCTGTGGAGATCTAAACATAGCTGACATTATAACAAGAGGAGGTTCTCCTGAAGATTTGAAGGAGAATTCAACATGGCAAAATGGACCAGAGTTCCTGAAGTGGCCAGTGGAGAAGTGGCCTATAAAATCGGCTAGAGAGGTTGCAGCTCATGCCAGGGAGAGTGTAAACAAGCTCCAGAGGAAGGCCTTCTCAGGTGCATTAACAAGAGCTCAAACAAGGAGTAAGCAGGAAAAAGACCTACGAGGCACTCAGGAAATTCCAAAAAGTGAAACTCAAGAAGGAATATCTGTGTTTAACCCAACATCTGTTCTTCCAGGAAGGAAGTCCTCTGTAGAATTCAGACGTTCAAAGAAGATAAGCGAGCAGTGCCAGTTTTACCATTTGAAGCATGGGTGTCTACATTGCTGGCACAAGAATCCCACAAAGCAAACTACGAGGGACTGGCAGGAACTCTTCTCTGGATGAGGAACAAATCCTGGATAATAAAAATCTTTATACTTGCCAAGAAAATGGTTGACAGCTGTGTGGTCTGCAGGAAAAACAAGGCAAAACAGTGTCGACAAATCATGGCTGACCTGTCTCTAGAGCGAACAGGCCCAGCTGCACCTTTTGAATTCACCACAATGGACCTGTTCGGCCCTTATGAAGTGACAGATGAGGTCAAGAAAAGAACTAGACTCAAAGTATGGGGAATAGGCTTCTGCTGCATGGCTTCTCGAGCCATACACACTGAAGTGGTGAGTGACATGTCATCTGAAGGATTCCTACTAGCCTATCATAGGTTTACTTCACTAAGAAGACACCCCAGAAACCTCTGGTCAGATCCTGGCACTAATTTTGTGGGAGCCAGACCTGCACTGGAACAGCTCCACAAATTCCTTAATATAATAAACAAGTCTGAACTTGAAGACACAGCTGCCAAGCATGGTACCGAATGGTCGTGGAAGATCCACCCTGCAGACTCTCCCCATAGGAATGGTGCAGCAGAGGCAGCTGTCAAAGTAGTAAAGCGGGCATTGAGCAACCTTGGTGGAGATGCTGTTTTCACATGGAGTAAATTCCAAACTTTTCTCTTCATGGCAGCTAACCTTGCAAATGAGAGACCCATTGATGCAAGAATTCAAAGCAGAGAAGACTGTATAGAGTATATCACCCCAAATTCTCTGCTTTTAGGACGTGGCAATCCAAAGGGAGACCCTGGAGATTTCCAATTTGATGGCTACCCTTACAAAAGAATTAAACAAATTCAAGGAGAGGTAAATAATTTCTGAAAGAAGTGGAGCCAATTGGCTGGACCTAATCTGTTCATAAGGAACACATGGCACACCAAAGAGCGAAATGTAGCTGTTGGAGATGTGGTCTGGTCTGAAGGAGTTTGCGTATATACGCAAACTCCTTCAATGATAAATTGCTCACGGCACCACACTTGCACGCTCGCTCGCCAGGTTAACTGACCCCAAAAGTTCTTTGGGGCTCCTCTTTATAGTCCAAGCCCCGCCCCTTTTGTTAAAACCATTGCATACATTTGTGGGTAAGTATTTCAGGTGAGTATGGACCCTTTTCTCAACATCACAAAAATAGCCAAAATATTTACAAAAACAAACTCCAAACCAAAATAACAAATACAAATGTAGAAACAAAAACATTTGCCTAATAATAACAAATTCCCATTATCCCCCCTAATGAACCAAGACAATGGATGAGCCGACTTCCGGTTGCTTCGCGCCGATCCGGCCACACACAGCGGTCCTGACACTATTTATCCAGGCTGCTGGGTGGCGCTCGGGTTCGGTTGATCGATGGTGGAGAAGCAACGCGGAAGACCGGCAACACAGACGCTGACAAACACAGGTATGTATTAACATAACATGATGAAACATCAAACATAGAAACAGAAACAAACACAACTCAGGTATGTATGCATGTTGTCATGCTCAGCAGGGATTCTGAAGGGGATGGAAGTGGAGTGGCTATGTTTGAGTGTATGATGACCAGCGTGCTAATGGCGTGCGTGTGCACCCACAACGCCCCAGCAGGGAACGGAGGATGAGGTAAGAGGGTGTGTGTGTGTGTGTGTATGTGCTGCGTTAACCAACAGGGACAGGTCACTCTGTCACATCACCTCTCCCCTCTCCAGGCCGCGAACTGACGGGATTCCGAGACAGGTAGTCGGCTATTTTATTTTGAGGTCCTGATCGATGTCGGACCTTAAACTGGTAGGGTTGCAGGGAAAGGTACCACCTAGTTACCCGAGAGTTGTGGTCCTTCATGGTGTGGATCCATGTCAGGGCTCGGTGATCCATTTCTAAGGTAAACTCCCTTCCTAGCAGATAGTACCTTAGGCTCTCCAAGGCCCACTTGATCCCCAAACATTCCTTCTCCACGGTAGAGTATTGTTTTTCTCTTGGAAGAAGTTTCCTGCTCAGGAATGCTATGGGCCTCTCTTTACCCATATCGCCTTGGGCCAGGACTGCTCCAATTCCAACAGCTGAAGCATCTACCTGGACAACAAACATCTTGGTGAAGTCAGGACTTATAAGGACTGGGTCAGAACACCTCTGCCTCTTAAGGGTGTTGAAGGCCATTTCACATTCCTCAGTCCAAACAACAGGGTTCTTCACGTTCTTCAGAGCAAGTTGGTCAAGGGAACAGCAGTGGTAGAAAAATTGGTGATGAACCGTCGGTACCAGTCCTAGAAAGGATCTGACTTCCTTCTTTGTCTTTGGTCTTGGGCTACGTCGCACTGCTTCTACCTTGTCCACTTGAGGCTTTAGCTCTCCGTTTCCCAGGTGGTACCCAAGGTAGTTGGTCTCCGACTTTGCCCACTCACACTTTGCCACATTCAGCGACAGGCCAGCCTCCTGGATCTTGCTCAGGGTTTCTCTGAGGTGTAGAAGATGGTCCTCCCAAGTTGCACTGTAGATAACCACATCATCCAAATATGCAGCCGACCATTCTTCACAGCCTCTGAGGACCTGGTCCATTAGTCGCTGGAACGTTGTGGGTGCTCCATGCAGCCCGAATGGTAGGACGGTGAACTGGTATAGTCCCAGTGGGGTCCGGGATGCCTCCTCAAGGGGGACTTGCCAGTAACCTTTACATAAGTCCAAAGTTGTAATGTACCTGGCTTGGCCGATACGCTCTAGGAGGTCATCGATGCACGGCATTGGATATGCATCAAACCTCGATTGAGCATTCAGCTTCTGAAAGTCAATGCAGATGCGCAAGGTATCATCCTTCTTTGGGACGATAACAATTGGGCTACTCCACTCACTCACTCAATAACTCCCAACTCCAGCATCGTCCCAATCTCTGCTTTCAGAGGTGCCACCAGCCTCTCAGGAACACAATACGGTCTCTGTCGTGAAGGGTTCTGATCGAGCAGATGGATCTGATGTTGTACCAAGCTGGTCCGCCCAGGCCTCTGGCGGAACAACGAGGGATATTGACCCAGAAGGTTGTGCAGTTCAGCCTGTTTGTCTTCTCCCAGATGACGGAGTTCAACCTCTGCTGGCTGTGCTGACTCTCTCACTTTCGGCTCTGGCTGGTCTTCATCCTGATCATCCTCCACCTCACGAATCAGCAGTGATGTTTCGATCTTCCTGGGTGGTTCCTTCCACTCCTTCAGGAGGTTGATATGATACGTTTGTACCGCCTTGCCCTTGTCAGTGTGATGAATTTCGTAAGTCACTGGTCCCATCTTTCGAACAACACTGTACGGGCCTTGCCACTTCATTAGTAGTTTGTTCGCTG
Organism: Carassius auratus; assembly: GCF_003368295.1. Taxonomy (NCBI): domain Eukaryota; kingdom Metazoa; phylum Chordata; class Actinopteri; order Cypriniformes; family Cyprinidae; genus Carassius; species Carassius auratus. The sequence continues at coordinate 786,535 of NW_020523543.1, forward strand.
ATGTTGGGAGCAATAACTAAACCTTTTGTCCAGGTTGCAGCTCTCGGGATCTAGCATGCTGGTCGTACCACGTCTTCTGTGTTTTTTGTGCCTGTCGGAGGTTTTCTTGGGCTTTTTCCCTGTAGCTCTCTAGGCAGTCTCTCATCTCAAGGACGTACTGGACAATGCCCTTCTCAGACTTCTTTACGTCTCCTGATGAAGTGGCCTCCCAACTTTTCCGTAGTAGATCCAGCGGCCCTTGAACCTGCCATCCATACAGGAGCTCGAATGGAGAGAAGCCTGTTGATGCTTGTGGTACCTCCCTGTAGGCGAACAGCAAGAATGGTAGCCATTTGTCCCAGTCCCTTCCAGTGTCTGACACAAACTTGCGAAGCATATTCTTTAGTGTCTGGTTAAAACGCTCCACCAACCCGTCGGTCTGTGGATAGTATGGCGTAGTCTTTATGGCAGTGATGCCCAGCTGCCGGTGCAGTAACTTCATCAGCCTCGACGTGAAGTTGGTCCCTTGATCTGTGAGGATCTCCTCAGGTATCCCCACTCGGGAGAACAGCTGGACGAGAGCATTGATGACCTTTGGTGTAGTGATAGAACGGAGAGGGAAAGCCTCGGGATACCTTGTCGCATAGTCACTTATGACCAGGATATACTGGTGCCCTGCAATGCTTTTCTCCAACGGCCCCACAATGTCCATGGCGATGCGCTGAAAGGGGACAGATATCACAGGGAGAGGATGTAATGGTACCCTGTCTCGTTGGCGCACAGCCCTGGTCTTTTGACATATATGGCATGTGGTGCAGTATGTTTGAACATCAGTGTACATGGAGGGCCAAATGAATCGTGAGCTAATGCGTGCATAGGTCTCTTGGAGTGCCATGTGCCTTGCCCATGGAACACTGTGGGCTAAATGTAACACAAGGGGACGGCAACATGTAGGGACAACCAAACTGGTAGAATCAGGGGTTTGCATGTACAATTCATCATTAACAATAAAAATTTTCCCCACACATGTCAGCTTGTTTTCCCTCCAACACCTTATTAAACAAGGGTTTCAAAGACTCGTCGCTTTTTGCAGTTCTGCAATATTTTCTGGAACCTGCCAGTCATGAATTCCCAGACCCTCTGTTTGAATCTTAGGGGCTGGTGTACCTAGGCCTTTTTCCGTGTTTTCCTGGGGCCCTGGGTCCCGCCTTGCAGCAGACTATGATGAAAGTCTGGCAATGGCTGCAGACCTGCTTTCACCTGGGCTCATGTCATTACTGGACAAGCAACATTAACAGCATTAGAGGTATACACAGAACTCTTAACAGAATGCAGTAATTTGGTGAGTACTGGTAAGTCTCTTCCCAAAACCATATCAGCAGGTAGGTCATCTACAATTGCCACATTCAATAGGTAAGTTTGGTCTTGCACACATACATTAACTTCTGTTTGGGGGTACTGCTTGACATCCCCATGAACACATTGTACACGGACCAAATTATCAGACAGAACATGTGACAAATTATTATTATTATTTTTTATTATTTTCTTTTTTTTAACAGTGATATGATGCTTCCAGTGTCCAACAAAGCATTCATACATTGTCCATTAACAGTCACATGCACATTCTGTGTTTTGCATACATTATTCGCACTGTCCTCTTCCCTTGGGATGTAACAAAAGCCATTCAGTTTTGCCTTACGCACTGGACACACTGTTGCTTTGTGACCCAATTGTTGACCGTAAAAGCAAACAAGTTTTTTCTCAGGAGCTGCTTTCTGTGCCTGAGTGACAGAGTCAGTGTTAAGTTCCCCAGAATTAATAGGAGGGGTTTTAAAGTTACCTTTCATAGGTGGAGAGCGCTGAAGAAGCAGAAGAAGTTCTCAACGTCCTCCCCCGGCTGGAGGACTGGCAACCTTGGCTCCGTTCGTGGTGTCGCTCCCTCTGCTCCTGTGCGCTCAGGAAGTCGCGCATCACTGCAAACATCCCACCACTAGATGTTGGAGCAGAAGAGACAGACTCTCGGGGTGATGTAGACTTCTGACGAGCTGATGGGAGATTCTCCTCTTTCTCCTCCTCTGTAGACAGCAGTGTCCCAGGCCACATCTGACTCAGTAACAGCTTTGGTCTGGGACCGAAGCCCCACCCTAGGCTTCCTACCTCTCGATGCAGTTTTGCGAGTAGCCATCCCACTTCTGACACCATATGTGGGACAACGGGTCTTCACAGGCCCGCTGTCAGACGAAACTGGGTTTGCCAAAAAAAATAAAAATAATAATAATAATCAAAAAAAATATGGCAATACTAGCAGAAATGTAAGGTGTTACCAGAATCAGAATCAGAAAGAGCTTTATTGCCAAGTATGCTTACGCATACAAGGAATTAGTTTTAGTGACATAAGCTTCCAGTACACAGAGACAACAACTGTTATTAATTCTGGGGGTAGAAACTGTTCTTGTGCCTTGCTGTTCTGGTGTTTGCGGCTCTGAGGCGCCGGCCAGATGGCAAAAGTTCAAAGATGGGGTGACTTGGATGTGAGGGATCCAGAGTGATTTTCTGAGCCCTTTTCCTCACTCTGGATGTATACAGTTCTTGAAGGGTGGGCAGGGGAGCACCAATAATCCTTTCAGCAGTACGAACAGTTCTCTGTAGTCTTCTGATGTCTGATTTTGTTGCTGAACCAAACCAGACAGTTATTGAAGTACAGAGGACAGACTCAATGACGGCCGAGTAGAACACTTTTAGCAGCTCCTGTGGCAGGTTAAACTTCCTCAGCTGGCGAAGGTAATACAACCTTTGCTGGGCCTTTTTAACAATGGAGTCAATGTGATTGTCCCACTCCAGGAATCTGAATGACTCCACTGCAGTCACAGTGCTGTTCATGATGGTGAGTGGGGAAAGTGCAGGTGGGTTTCTCCTAAAGTCCACGATCATCTCCACTGTTTTGAGCGTGTTCAGCTCCAGGTTGTTAAGACTGCACCAGACAGCCAGCTGCTCAACCTCTTGTCTGTAAGCAGACTCCTCACCATCCTGGATGAGGCCGATGACTGTAGTGTCGTCTGCAAACTTTAGGAGCTTGACAGAGGGGTCTTTAGAGGTGCAGTCATTGGTGTACAGGGAGAAGAGCAGAGGGGAGAGAACACATCCCTGAGGGGCACCAGTGTTGGTGGAGCAGCTGTTTGATGTGAATTTCCCCAGTCTCACTAACTGTTGCCTATCTGTCAGAAAGCTGGTGATCCACTGACAGATAGAGCTAGGAACAGAGAGCTGGGTCAGTTTTGTCTGAAGGGCTGTTGGGATGATGGTGTTGAATGCCGAACTAAAGTCCACAAATAGGATCCTCACATAAGTCCCTGTTTTGTCCAGATGTTGCAGGATGAAGTGCAATCCCATGTTGATTGCATCATCCACGGACCTGTTTGCTCGGTAAGCAAACTGGAGGGGGTCCAGTAAGTGCTTTTCTTCTTTTGTTCTTCTTGAAGACCTGGCGCACATCATCTTCACAGATTTGAAGAGCAGGAGGTGTGGAGGGTGGGATTGCAGGAGGTGTTAATGGTTGTGTAGGGAGATGGTCAGAATGGGTGATGGGGGTTTCAAATCTGCAATAAAACTCATTCCGGTCGTTAGCAAGTCGTTGATTAGCCTCAGTGCAAGGGGATGGTGTCTTGTAGTTCGTGATGGCTCTTAGACCTCTCCACACTGAAGTTGAGTCGTTGGAAGTAAACTGGTCTTCCAACTTTTTAGCGTAGGTCTTTTTAGCCGCTCTGATCTCTTTGCTCAGTGTGTTCCTGGCCTGATTGTACAAGATCCTGTCCCCATTTCTGTAGGCATCCTCTTTGGCCTGACGAAGATGTCTGAGTTTTACTGTAAACCATGGCTTATCATTGTTGAATGTTAAATAAGTCCTGGTAGGAATGCATATATCCTCACAGAAACTAATATAGGATGTTACGGTCTCTGTGAGTTCGTCCAGATCGGTGTTAGCAGCTTCAAAAACACTCCAATCAGTGAGGTCAAAACAAGATTGTAAATCCTGTAATTCGCTGGTCCATCTCTTCACAGTCCTTACTACAGGTTTAGCAGATTTAAGTTTTTTCTTGTAGGACGGTATAAGATGAACCAGACAGTGATCAGAACGTCCCAAAGCTGCTCATGGAACAGAGTGATATGCATCCTTTATTGTGGTGTAACAGTGATCCAATATATTACTGTCTCTGGTGGGACATGTAACATGCTGTCTGTATTTTGGCAGTTCACGGGAGAGATTGGCTTTGTTAAAGTCCCCAAGAATGAGTAAAACAGAGTCCGGGTGTTGTTGTTCTGTGTCTGTGATCTGATCAGCAAGTTTCTGTAAAGCTGAGCTCACATGCGCTTGCGGAGGGATGTAAACACTGACCAGAATGAACGAATGAAACTCCCGCGGCAAATAGAACGGCTTGCAGTTGACAAACTGCATTTCTAAATCAGGACAGCACATCTTCTTTAACACAGTTACATCTGTACATCACCGTTCATTGATGTAAAAGCATGTCCCGCCGCCGCGCGATTTCCCTGTTGATTCTGATTCGCGATCCGCTCTGAACAGCTGAAAGCCCGGCAGATGGAGCGCGCTGTCCGGTATGGCGTCATTCAGCCAGGTTTCCGTGAAACACAGAGCAGCAGAGTGTGAGAAATCCTTATTTGTCCGAGAGAGCAGAAGCAGTTCGTCTGTTTTGTTGGGTTGAGAGCGGAGATTTGCGAGATGGATGCTAGGCAACGGCGTTCGAAATCCGCGCTTCCTGAGTCTGACGAGCGTTCCCGCTCGCTTCCCCCGTCTGCGCGTCCTGAAGCGCTTGATCAGCGCCGCCGCTCCTCCGATAACAACGTTCAGTAAAACGTCTGAATAATTTAAATCCGGTAAAAGATCTTGTGGTGTGTTCTGCCGAATGTTCAGCAGTTCATCCCTGGTGAAACTGATCATGTTTGTTAAACAAAAAACAGGAAAAACGAACAAAAACAGCACAAACACTGGAGAGCCAAGCATAAAGCAACCGTCTGCGGCGCCATCAAGTGATAATTTACGCCAGGTTAACTGACCACAAAAGTTCTTTGGGGCTCCTCTTTATAGTCCAAACCCCGCCCCTTTTGTTAAAACCATTGCATACATTTGTGGGTAAGTATTTCAGGTGAGTATGTACCCTTTTCTCAACATCACAAATATATACACACAAAAATAGCCAAAATATTTACAAAAACAAACCAAAATAACAAATACAAATGTAGAAACATAAAAATTGCCTAATAATAACAAATTTCCATTATCCCCCCTAACGAACCAGACAATGGACGAGCCAACTTCTGGTTGCTTCGTGCCGATGCGGCCACACACAGCGGTCCTGACACTATTTATCCAGGCCGCTGGGTGGCGCTCTGGTTCGGTTTATCGATGGTGGAGAAGCAACGTGGAAGACCAGCAACACAGACGCTGACAAACACAGGTATGTATGTATTAACATAACATGACGAAACATAAAACATAGAAACAGAAACAAACACAACTCAGGTATGTATGCATGTTGTTATACGCAGCAGGGATTCTGAAGGGGATGGAAGTGGAGTGGCTATGTTTGAGTGTATGATGACCAGCGTGCTAATGGCGTGCGTGTGCAACCACAACGCCCCAGCAGGGAATGGAGGATGAGGTAAGAGGGTGTGTGTGTGTGTGTGTGTGTGTATGTGCTGTGCTAACCAACAGGGACAGGTCACTCTGTCACAGAGGTCAAGGCGATTGGCCGGTAATCTTTCAAGGAATTTGGTTTAGTTTTATTAAGTATCGGTACAATAATTGAACTTTTCCACAAATCAGGTACCAACCCTTGATCTAATGACAACTGAAAAAGTAACTGGAGAACTTCACTGAGCTGGTCAGCGCAGTATTTCAGTGCTCTACTACATATCCCATCTGGACCTGGGGCCTTGTTAAGCGGTGTGGCCTTCAGCTGTCTTGATATATTAGATACATTTTAAAATTATTAGAAATACTCAAGGTCTTTTTAAAAATGGTTATCTCATCAATGACCGAGGATGTATCCCAATGAGAAAAAAGTTATTAAACTCATTAGAATTAAATCATTGTCAATGTTTCCACTTGGAATGTGGATCTGTGGTACTACTGTACTCACTGCAGCCATACTCTTAATTCCTTTCCAGGCAGCTTTGAGATTACCTTGCATGAACACATCCTCAATCTTATTTTTATAATTATTTTTAGCGATTTTAATTGCTCTTTTTACTTCCCTATTTATCTGTTTTTTTCTCCTCATTGGTCCCCACAAAAAATATTCTCTTCTCGTTCAATATGCATTTTAACTCCTTCGTGATCCAGGATTTATTATTAGGATACAGAGTGATCTTTTTCGTAGGTATAACAGAATCAACACAGAAAGTTATATATTTAGAAATGGTAACCACCTGATCGTTCAAATCAGAAGATGTATTCAAAAACATATTCCAATCGGTGCAATCTAAACACCCCTTCAAAACGTCAACATTAGAAGGTGTCCATTCTTTCACATGTTGTATTGTTCAAAATAATAGCAGTACAATGTGACTATCCAGAATAATCCAGGTTTTTAGTATATTTTTTATTGCTACGTGGCAAACAAGTTACCAGTAAGTGCAGTAGATTCTCAGAAAACAAACAGGACCCAGCATTCATGATATGCACACTCTTAAGGCTGTGCAATTGGGCAATTAGTTAAAAGGGGTTAACATTATTAGCATGATTAGCATGTCTTAGCACGATTACCATGTTAACATGAATAACATGAATAACATGTTTCTAAAATTAACATATTGCTAGCATGTTTCTAGCATGATCAACATATTGTTAATCATGTTCCTAGCATAATTAATGTTTTGTTAGCATGTCATTAGCATATTTATAGCATGATTTAACACATTGCTAACATGTTGTTACCATAGATATGTATAGGTAGATGCCACATTCGACTGATCCAGACACTTATTCGTGTCCCCGTCTTGGGAATCTAACTCTATGCATCTATGGTTTTTAGGATGATTAACATGTTTGCTAGCATGACTTAGCATGTTGTCCTAGGATGATCATTAAGCTTTGCTAGTGATAGACAGCTTAAACACACTATAAGTCTCAACTCCCTTAATAGTGTCAACTCCCTTAATAGTTATGATCATCTGTTTAACGAAAATTGTTAACGAAAAGTTCGACTAGTTAGAAAAAATAATTCCAACCTGAGTTTGGTTGTTGTAGATTGAGCTCTTGGAGGAGATACATTTTAAAATGTTATCTCAGATGAAAAAGCAGCATTTTAAATAGCAGATCCATAATTTGTGACCCTGGAGCACAAAACCTTAATTCTTAAGGGTATATTTGTAGCAATAGCTAAAAAAAAAACATTCAAAATTATAGATTTTTCTCTTATGCCAAAAATCATTAGGATAGTAAGTAAAGATTATTGATTACATTAAAGATTACTCATATAGCCTCATCTCAAATCTGTTACTATTACTGTTGCTTTTGTTATCACGTAGTTGAACTCAATTTGCACATTACTGCACTATTTGTTTTTTATTGTTAATACTGTACATTTCCATGTACAAATATACATAGTCTATATTTCTATTTTTCACATTCTATATTCCTACTCTATACTCGCTTATATAGATATACATAGTCTACATTTATATTTTCATAGTCTATAAATATTAAATATATAATTATTTTTATAATAATTAAAAATAGATATACATAGTCTATATTCGTACTACTGCAGCATAGTTTTTTTTTTTTTTTTTTTAAATGTATAAAATAACCAAGTCAAGTAAATGTTTGTATTGATTCTAGGTTATGTAATGTGTGGTGTTGGATCTGATTTCTTATCATAACTCTCCTGGTTTTCCTGTGTGGGATTAGGTGTAAGATAAAGATTTGTTGTGGGTTTTGGAGACAGGAACCAATCAGACAGCAGTCTCCTCTGTGTATGAACCAAATAAAAAGAGGGGAGTCATGATCTGGTTTTGAAGAGTCAAGCATTTGTTGTTCTGCAGAGAGCTACAGACGACTTGGACGTGACTAACTTCATAGAGGGTGAGGTTTTTCAGCCGTTCAAAACTTTACACTTTACTGTTTCATAAAAGTGTGGCTTGAGTCAATGGATAACTTGAAATGCTTATATATATATATATATATATATATATATATATATATATATATATATATATATATATCCTCTTCATAGTGATGCACAGGGCTCTTGTACAGCTGGCAATATTGGAATGTGGATATTGAGAACAGGTTAATAATGAATAAAAACTGTTCTGTCTTCATGTTTTGTCAGGTGTGCAGTAGTACTGGTTGATTTCAGGAACAATGGCAGTCTGGCCTCTTTGTCTGTCTTTCTTTCTGCTCTTTGCTCTGGATGCTTCAGGTAATTGTTGTGAAGTGTATGTGGCACAGTTTTCTATTCATGTGGTTTACCTCAAATCCCACAGACTGTTAGTTTGGATTTAGACATAAAATTGTAATCTGATTATTAAAATTTTTAAAGCACACACACACACATATATAATTTTTCTTTGATTATTTCAGAGGCAACACCTCTTAATGGCACAAGCAATGGTAAGATGTTGATGCTGTCTTTTAGTGTGTTACATTTGTTCTGCTCTTTTGCTCTGGATGCTTCAGGTAATTGTTGTGAAGTGTATGTGGCACAGTTTTTAATTTATTCAGTTTACCTCAAATCCCTCAGACTGTTAGTTTGGACTTAGACATAAAATTGTAATCTGATTATTAAAATGTTTAATATATATATATATATTCTTTTTTCTTTGCAGAAGCGATGGTGAGATATTTTAGTGTGTTACATTTGTTCTGTCTAGTTGTAGTGACAAAAGCAGGGTCGTCACTGGTGGGGTGAAAGGTGGTGATGATTATAGGGACCCACGGATGTGGACAGAACTAAAACACCGAACTGAGTTCTCCATCTGCACCTGAGTGAACAAAAACATAAACATACAAACACAAAAAGAGGTGAAAAGCTTAATTCAGCATCAGAGCGCTGTGTTCTGTGCACACAGAGAGCCACGTCTAAGCCCTTCAACACCAAATTGAGTTTTGCCTCTTCTTGCTCTTGAACGGACAAATGCATAAAATATTATGTTGTACCTGTCTTGGCGGTCGGTTACCACTTAAGTGAATGTAAAAAGTTGAGAAAGAATTTGGATGCATTGTGTTTTAAAGTGACTGCGCCTAATTTAGCAGCTGCTGTCTATGTCCTTATTTTAATTCATGAAATCTAATGAGAGAAAATCTCTCACTGCCCTTCACTAAATTACTTTGTCCTTTTAACAAGAATTCAACTCTATTGAAGACTATGCAATGCTATTTTACATTTGATTATATGGTCTCTGTAACTGGACAATTACAAACTTAAGCATTGTTTAATTTGTTTCTTTGTTCTGTTTATTTCTTTGTGCTATTTATTTACACATTTTAAACAGGGACCTGTACCCTGGTCAGACAAGGTGCGTATACATACAATATCAATCTGATCTCAGTTTAATGAAAATACTAAAGGTTTAAGGCAGCAATAATACTCACTTATCTTTCTTACAGAAACCTGTGAAAGTGGATGGTCTGCATATAAAGGTAGATGATTCCGCTTTTTTAACTTTCAGCGTTCCTGGATTGATGCAGAGGTATGAGATGCCATCTTATCATAGGGATTCCTTCATTTCTAAGTCTTGAAATTTTCAGTTAGTTAACAATAGTTTTTATGTCCTACTCTCTTTAGAAACAGTGTTTGGGCTACGATGGGAACCTGGCCTCTGTACACAGTTATGAGGAGTACACCTTCGTACAGTTCATGATTAAATATCAAACTCAAGCTGCAACTGAGGCCTGGATAGGAGGCTATGACGCTGTTTCAGTATGTTTGTTTGAATTCATAAATTAGGATTTTATTTTAGGGGTTTTTGTACAATAATTGTTTTTTTCTTGTACTGCTGATATTAGACATGTGCCGGTAATGTGATACATCACTGTAATGATTATGGAGTATATTGTTATTGTGGGTACTCCAAAATACAGTGAATAATTATACAGTACAATTTATTCAGAATCTGGAATTCATTTTAAGAATACTATTCCCATCAACTGGTCAAAATGCACAGCACACTGTATGCCTCTTAAAAGATGTGTGTGCGCTCTGATGTACACAAGCACACATGAGAAGCACATGGGGAACATGTGAGAGACGAGCTGAATGAAAGCACATTCACTGTCTGACAGCAGATGGCGCTAAACTGCAGAAAATACAGCCCTTACCCTGGAAACCCCAGAAATAAAGCAGCTGCTCTACTTTCTAAGCATGTGTAAATAGATTTAAATAACCATTCAGATATGCGGTTTTGCTGTGGTGTTCATCACAGTGCCAAATACTTCAGTAAATAGGATATTTATGGTGTTCTATTCACAGGAGGGAAACTGGCTCTGGAGTGATGGATCAAGTATGATAATACAGATATGGGCTCCTTCACAACCTGACAATTTCAACGGAAACGAGAACTGTCTTTTGATGAACCATCAGCGTGAGTGTTTTAAATGTTTATGAAATATCATTACTATATTTATCTTTTTTTATACTTGCAAATCCTTAGTAGCCTCAATTCAAATAACCAGCCGAATGTAGAACTGTATTTTAACTTCACCTAATGTTTATGAAATGCTAATGGAATAGAATTAGCGGTATTACCTTAACAAGCATTAAATTTGATCAGAATACTTTTACTGTAACAATAGTATATATTTTTTCCCTTCCTGCTATAGCCTCGAGCCACTGGAATGACTTCCTCTGTAAAGAGAAAAGGGCTTTTGTGTGTGTGAAGAAATAAACACCAGCGTTTAAGCTTCATGTTAAATTTTTAATGTCTTAGTGTCTTGAATAAAGGAATAGTTGACCAAAAAATTACAATATTTAAAACATCGCTTACCTTCAGTCAATCCAAGATAAAGATTAGTTCTTCATCAGAACGGATCTGAAGAAATATAACTTTACATCATTTGCTTATTGATGGAGATCCTCTGCAGTGAATGAGCGCCATCAGAGTGAAAGCTCAAACATCTGATCATGAAGACATCACAATAATCCACACGACTCCAGTCCATCAATTCATGACTTGTGAAGTGAAAGGCTGCAAGTTTGTAATCATTTTTTCATTTTTTGGTCAACTGCTCCTTTACCTGATTCTCTCTGATTTTTTTACTAATGTACAAGAACAACTCTATAAATATCAAGCAGTTGCATTTAATTGTTTCTGTGGGGTTCTGTCTCATTTCAAGTATCAGATGTGCATTTTCTGAATGAAATTCCTGAATATTTTCAGTAAACTTTGGATATGCGTAATAAAAATTCAGCATCAGATCTGCTTTGCTTTTGTCATGCTATTGTGTTATTTTAGGAAATATATATAAAACATCTGTTAATCGAGTTGTCATAAAACAAACTGTTAAATAATGCAATGAGAACTGTGCCAAAGAAAGATGTTATTTGTCAACATGTCTATTTCATGAAATTACAAAACTTATATGAAGCAGCAGCAGGTGCACAAGATGGCGCCGGTGAGCTTCAGCGATGCAAGTGTGTGCATACATACTTCCGGTCTTGTGACGCTCGCATTTACTATAAAGTAAACTTACATACAAAACTTGTATGACTATACAATTGAATTGACTATAATCAATGATTTTTTAATTTAACAGCAGATAATGATAGATCAAAAACATGGGGAAACATCCTCCCTACATTTTGCGTAACTCTGTGTGGAAATTCATGAAGATACAACGTGGAGATTAGGGCTGTCACTTTTAGTTCAAAAATCGATTGCACAATCGATCGGACCAACCAAAAAAAGTTTCCAAAATGAAAAAAGGGAATCAATTTTAACCAAATATGTACACTATTAATTTTAAAAGAATCAATCAATTAAAAAATATGGATGTAACAAAACTCACAAACAAGCAGAAAAAGTGCAGTATGCATTGTGAAAGCTAGACAGAAAATACCAGCAATTTTACGTGCCTACAAGACCCAGTGATGTCGAAAGCGCTGTCATATGCTGCATTCACACCAAACGTGAATAGAGCGTCTGGCGCGAATGATTTTAATGTTAATTCAATGTAAAGACGAGTTTACGCGCATATGGAGGTCTCGCGGCACTGTAGATGCAAATTCGCCTCATTCGCGCATCTAGTTATGGAGGATTCTGAGTTATGAAAAGGACCGTTGCAAGCTGACAGCGACCGGCTTTTGTGGTGGAAAATTGGCAGTAATACCCCTACCTTGCGCAGCTGTATCTGAGTGTTCCTGGGGCGTCAGTGCGGTCGGAGCGCGTCTTGTCAACAGCTGGACATATAGTGAAGTGAATAAAAAACCCTCTGCTCTGGACCCGAAAATGTTGATCGACTTGTTTCCCTGTCCAATAAATTTGTAATGGCCTTAGCCTTTTTGAACATTTCATTATACTTTCATTAAGTGTCGGTTACGTAAAAAAAAACACACACATGGCCTGTCCTCAAGTCCATTTAAAGTTTCATTTTTTGAACAGGTGTTTGAAATGGACTGAATCATTATTTAAAATAATCTTGGAGATTTTTGAATTGCCTAAATCATAAATGCAGCTGGGTTGAAGCCTCCAGTGATGTTTTTCTTTTGTTATGGCAGCCGTCCCCTCCGCATATATATATTTTTTGAGAATGTTGCACTCCTGTTGCTGTTTGTAATTCAGCACGAAACTTCATGCCAATAAATAAGAAATATTGCTGACTTGTGCGTCTCGAGCACTCTCTTTACGTACGTCCTTTATTTGATGTTGAAAAAGGAAACGTCTTTTTTTTTTTTTTGACATGGAGAGACTGCTTCCAATGAAGACACTGTAAAGAAAGAACAAGTTAGATCAGATTACAGGTTCAGTTGGTGGAGTTGGGGTTGGAGGAGGGAGTCAATTGCAAGCAGCAATGTGATGGAAGAGACACCGAATAATGGGAATTTAAATAGACTGCAGGTGATAAGTGTCAAGACTGGATTGGTACACATCAGGAACAGCTGACTGTCAGCTGATGCTGGATGAGGGGATCTTGAGCAGCTTTTGATTTCCAGAGCGGAGCTCTCGAGTGGGGTTGTATGTGGAGATGAGTTCAGATAGATAGCTTGGGGCCAGATCGTGCACACATTTGTAGACGAATAAAATTATTTAAAAATTTACGCGGTACTGGATTGGTAACCAGTGAAGGGCTCAGAGTAGAGGGGTGGAGTAGTCATATTTATGGCCATTTTTTAGAAATTTCGCAGCAGCATTTTGGACTAATTGAAGCCGATCTAGTTACATTTTTGAAATACCGCTGTATAAAGTAGTCCAGCCGTGAAACAATAAAGGCGTGGACTACTGTCTCAAGCGAGCTAACAGGCAATGCGTGTTTGATTTTTGATAACTGACGGAGCTGGAAAAAACTACACGCAACTACTGAGGAGATGTGTTTGTCTAGAGTGAGCTGACAGTCCAACAAGACACCAAGATTTTTAGCACACTTTGTTTGGTGAACTGCCAGGTCATCTAGAATAGAGGTATCAATTTTGGAGACATTTGAGGAGTTAAACACAATAACCTCTGTCTTTGAGTTGTTAAGGGATAAAAAATTATTTGCCAGCCAGATTTTAATCTCGTCAAGGCAGGAGAATAGCGAAGTGACAGAAAGGGGATTATCTCTTTTTTTAGGTAGGTAGATTTGGGTATCATCAGCATAGAGATGATATTGAACTCCATGCTTTCTCATAATCGATCCTAGTGGCAACATATAGAGGGAGAAAAGCAGAGAGGATGAGATCGAACCCTGAGGGAGGCCAAATTCGAGACGCGCAGCAGAGGAGTAGTTTCCCATTTTTATTGAGAAGTAGCGGACAGTTAGGTAAGATTTGAACCACTCCAGGACATAACCATTTAATCCCACTAGCGATTTTAGTCTCCATAGAAGCACCTGATGATCAATGGTGTCAAAGGCAGCTGTTAAGTCTAGGAGAACTAAAATTAAGGAGTCCCCTGAATCAGTGGTAACTAAAATATCATTAAAAACTCTCAGTAAAGCTGATTCAGTGCTATGGAGAGGTTTAAAGCCAGACTGAAAGCGTTCAGAAATGTGGTTAGTGCTGAGAAATAACTGAAGTTGAGTTAAGACCAGCTTTTCTAACACCTTAGAAACAAACGGGAGCACAGAAATAGGCCGAAAATTATTTAACAACGACATGTCCAATGAAGGTCTTTTGAGGAGAGGGTTCGTGCCCGTTTCAGAGCGTTAGGAACCATACCAGTAGCTAAGGACTTATTTATGAAAATGAGTAATGTAGGGCAAACTGACTCTGTGATCAGTATGAGGTAGCGAGGATGTATCTCTAAAAAATGGTCTCCCCCCATGTAAGATTTTTCTAGTTCTAGTCGTTCATTTGTTATATTCAACTAATCAGAGGTTTATATTAAATTTACATAATCAAGTCATTATATATTCCGCGCTCAAGCACATGCATTAAGTTTGCCACAAAGCACATGCAGAAGTAGCCTAATAATTGTGAAAAATTAGACATTTTAATTATTTATTAATAAACACATGTTTTCTTGTCTGCTGCAAGATGAAATTCACAGTGCTGACTCTCTCCGACAGAGAAATGCAACATTCACCGATTGTTAAATGTTAAAAATGTATGCGCCCTGTCTTTAATGCGCATTAATAATTTTATTAATATTAATTCACATTTTGCATATGCATCACAACGTAAATTATTTTTTATATGCAATTATCCAAAATAAAATCAAACAAGATTTGTAATGAAGATAAAATAAATAAGAATAAAAGCTGCACATTTACCATCACACGTGCAGTGCAAATCTTGCATATATTTTACACACTTGCATTTAAATGCAGCTGCATTTTTTTTCATTAAATAATATGAAAGCAAGTAGGGCTGGGTGATAAATCGATTTTGTCAGTTAACTCGAATTTGTAATTGACATCGGTTTGTTTGAATGAAAATCTGTTTCTTTTTAACATCCACTGACGCACCACTGAGGCTCCTGTAGTTCAGAGTGGCTCAACCCTTCGCCACGAGTCTGACAGAGACACGCCGCCGAACAAAGGATGAGCTGAGCGTGTGATTCTGACTGGAGCCTCCATCACGAGTACAATTCATGCCAACAGCCCGTAATATAACTGCATATTCAGCAAGAATTCATGTTAAACATATTTAGCTATGGCTTGATCAAGTTATAATGACTGCAATAGTCCAGCGGGATGTTAGTCTGGCTAAGGAGTTTGTTTCTTTTACTGACTATTTTCGGGTTAAAGCATGATTTAAACAGATAAAGCACATTCACACACAATCGCTTTAGCAATAATGCATTCAAACAAATTTAATCTTACAGTGCTACTACATTATCAGCATGCTATCTGATTTTGAAATCTTGAAGAAATTCATTGATCTGTTTAGATAAAATAACTGACAAAAATGTACTGTTATTTTCCTCACAAACATAATTTTCACAGCAGAAAGCAGCAATTAAAGATTTAATGCTTACAATGTTATTAGTTTGGCATGTGATAGGGAAAAAAGCTTACACACAATAGCCTAAGTTACTTTGAAACTGTCCTGCTATTTTTTATTTATCTATTTATTTATTAAATACTTAATGCACGGAGTGAAGGCAAGCGGTGTTTCTGGTATCAGTGCGCGCACAGCTGATGCTTTGAGCACTGAGGGGAAGTTGTTGCTGCTCCACTCACAGGCTCTGCTGCTGAGTTAGAGAGATGTTTCACCCGATGAAATGAAGACGATTATTAAAACTTGTTTTGAAAAATTTCTTTGTCATTTGAATATTGATTTTAAAATCGATTTAAATCATAGTTTTTTTAGGCCATATGCTATCGCCCAGCACTAAAAGCAAGTAAAGAAGGCTCCCTTTAAAATCACTTATGTTGTCAGTTAATGAAGCTCTTTTTTACATCGTGTGCATTTTGTTAATTATAATGAGAGAACTTGAGTTTAATCGTGAGGACGGTTTATTAATCCATCCATTCTTTAGAGTTTCAAAGATTTAGCTAAATCGTGCAGGTTTAATGTATTCGTTTCTTGTTTTAGGCTAATTAGGCATAAATTATGTGAACGAAATTATACAGTGCCTCACGTTTTGCTAAAAATGCAACAATTTCTTAATCAGTTTACAGACAAATGTCTTTATCCCAAGAACTTATCTGTCAAAATAAAGGACAGGTAACAAATAACAAAAATGCATGTTGTTTTATTAAAAGAATTTTTAAATATAAATTAAAATATAGGCATAATATATGAAAATATTGATATTGCATATTAATCCATGTAGCCTACCCCCTAAAATAGGCTATCACTTTTAATGCTCCGATGCAAAGTAAACCACAATTTCTTTTGAATAATATAACACTTAATTCATATTATATAAATAATACTGCACACCTTTTAAATGTGTCCAATCTAAAATATGGTTTAATACCATGTAGCTTAGAGAACATATAAGCAAAGGCTCAGGCACAGGCTTGACATTTATCCTGCTTGAATTCATTCTAAGAAATGCACATAACTTCATAAGTACCAAACTTTCATCTGTGAATATTACATATTAAATAATGTAATTAATAATAAATAACAAATATTTTAACTATAGTATTTTTCTTTCATTTTCCGTGACTGAAGCCGTCAAATGTAACACATCAGCAAGGCAAAACTGACTTTTATTTGCGAAAATGTGCTTTGATGCGCTTGTTTGATATCTTGTGGTTAAAGCGCCACTCAGCGGTCAGAAGCTGCAAATGCACTTTATACCACCGCAGCGGCGGTACGTGCGGCGGTAAAGAGGACATTTTGAATGTCTACCAACTGTATATATATATATATATATATATATATATATATATATATATATATATATATATATATATATATATAGCTAAATGTTTCGGTTCATTCTTGGTTAAAAAATAAATAAATCCTCAGGTTCCATATGCAGAGTGAAATGAGAACGGTCCAGCATTTACAAATAATTCTTATTAACTGTGTTATTATTCTTGATTTTTCAAACTGTTAACACTATGCATTTTCGAATTATGCCTTTACTGTATGACCAAAAATGTAGTATTTTCTGTTTCAGCTGTTTGATTGTGCTGGTGCCTTGCGCACGTATTCTTTGGAAACAGTGAAGCCATTCACCAGACATTCGGCGCAAGAATTACTGTGAATGATCATTATGATTTTTTCCCGTCGATACTGAAACACGCGTGAACTACAAAGCCTATATTGCCTAATGAATAATAGTTACGCTTCAAATGGGATACGGATATGGATATATTTATTTCCTCTCACAAACTTAATTTATTTTTTAGCGTGTTTTTTTAAAAACATGCAGCAAACATAGGCGATTAATCTGTTAAAATTTGTAACTGTGGGTTAACAAATTTACATTATATACTTAGGAACAGAGCATGGGCCTAATCTAGGCTATGTTGTTAACTATTTACACGTTTTGTATATGTTTACACATTCACTTCATGTGCTCTGCACACAACCTGCCTACAGAGTTTCTCAGCTGTGGACAATTTCAAAATGTTTGATATAAAGGTTGATGTCCTATTTTATACAGGAAACTGTCCATTTAAAAAAAATCAAATAATATTGTTAATTTCATGATAACACGCAATCAAGGTCTTCGGATACTATAAGATACAAGTTCATTTGGGCTATTTGACATGGACTGTGATATTGTACCGTTTCAACTTATAAACTCCTTGAGATTTTAAAGTCAGTTTGATACTATTTAAATTCAAGCTGAATCTAGTATGAAAAAAAGGTTTTAATTACTTTATTTATATGAATTAATGATATGTTATCATAAATAATTTTTTCAAGGTCCCATTTTTCGTGCTTTTTTGAAGCTTTGATTGTGTTTACAGTGTGCAATATAACGTCTTCATGTTTCGCGTGTAAAAAAACAGTATTTTTCACACAATTCACCTATCTGTATACCACTGTTTTCAGTCATAAAAATGGGCTGATGACTTCCTTGTTCTATGAAGTCCCTCCTTCAGAAATACTTAACGAGTTCTGATTGTCCCAGCGGTTCCTCTGTTGTGATTCGACAGCAGCTGAGCGCAGGCTGCCCTCCTGGTAACGCGATTGGACTAGTTTTGAGAAGCAAGTGGGCAGGATTTGTTTTGAAATCCTGGCAATCCAGTACGTGCTGGAGATGTACTTATAATCACAGGAGTGTTTTTACTGACGAGATGCACATGAAAATCGCATTTGATTTTTTTCCACAGCCCTAACATCTAGTTAACAAAGCTAAACAGAGTTGACCTTTGTGTAATAAGTTACAAGAACTGTTAAACGCACCAACTTAAATAATAAAATACATTTACCGGTTGTGGTCCATAAACAACGCCTTTTCCAGACAAAGAGGAAACTGCTCCATCTTTCAAGAATAATCTTTGTTCGAATCTGTCATTAAACTGAGATTGAGGAACCTCGCTGTCATACCTACTGCACATAGTTTTACATGTGGATTATATTTTTTTATGTTACAATTTAAACATAAATTGTAAACATTAATCTCCAAGTACAGCGTCCCTGGGAAGCCCAAACAAAAAGATGGACTCCTAGATGAAAATAACAGCGTTTCGACGACATGGTGACAAACACAAACACAGCTCTTCCTCTTCTACGTCATAGCGCAACAAGGCCACGCCCCCTTTGTTGTGTATTGATGTGGGTGGAGGTTAGTCAAAAAACTGTTTTAGTGATGTCATTACTGCAAGAACTAGAGGGATGAAGTCCAAACGGGTCGTTTTTTTGTAGGCGAATTCTGTTAAATAAAATTTCAATCAGGACCACTACCGTCAAGTATATTTATGACAATTATAATTGCATACAGTTAGTGTTGGCGGTATTGTTATGTTCTGGGCAACACTCCACAAGCCTGTCCATGCAGCCATGCTCGGACAGAGTGGGGAGAGTACCAAGACAAACCCCCCTGTGGTACAGAACAGAACCATTATAAGCATATATAATTAAAATTCACAATAACATGATTTGTAAACAAAATGTCATAGAGACTGCTTCCAATGAAGACACTGTAAAGAAAGAATAAGTTAGATCGGATTACAGGTTCAGTTGGTGGAGTTGGGGTTGGAGGAGGGAGGTAATTGCAAGCAGCAATGCGATGGAGAGACACTGAATAATGGGAATTTAAATAGACCACAGGTGATAGGTGTCAAGACTGGATTGGTACATGTCAGGAACAGCTGACTGTCAGCTGATGCAAATAAAGGTGGGGGGTGGGAGCGTCACCCAAAGTTAATATTCCCCTAGTAGCAGCAGTCTGATATGATGGCAGTATTATCCAATTTTATCCATCTACCATGCTGTAAAAAAAAATTACAAAGGGGGAAGCATCACCCCAAGTTAAGCAACTGAAGATGTGCAACAAGCATGTTTCTTAAAAATGCTTAAATCTCATGCCAATCCCGAGTACCCACAGAGCAGTACGAATCCCCATCTCCAAAAGTCCCCAGCCTGTTCATATCTGCAAAACAAAAATACAGCTTCGATTCTCTCTGGAAAAACCAAGCTCCTGTAGGCATGTTGTGGGCGGAGCTATAATAGTGATTTGTGTTGTTTCCATAACATATTCACTTATGTGCTGATTTCCAACAAAAGAGAGAATCTGATGCAGTTGTACTTACCTGAATGGGGTCTTCCACCATGTTTTAATAGCAAACAATGTGCACATCCAGCGTCAACCTGGTCTTGTTTATAAAACATTCATCACTGAAATGACGAAAACAACACTTGCTACACTCCATTGCTGCCCGAAAAAAGCAAAAGCATCCACGGTCCATGTAATGCTAGGTTGTTTGAGAAGCTGAACGTGGTAAACTTTCCCCTCACATCCAAAACACACTTATTTGGAGACATTCTCAAACATTCCAATGCAGCGCTGCCAACGATTTCCTGATGAAGCGTGTTAACGAGCGATGTCTTGCTCTCCTCTGGTCGAGATGTGCATGGGCGTGCTTTCCCAAGAGAAATGCTCATAAGGAGTTCCACCATCATCTACATCATAGACCCATCATCGAAAACAACCGAAACTTGTACCACCCAGAAATAAGATTTCTGGGTGGTACATAATGGAGGGTGGTAGTCCAGCAGGGGAAGCATGCACCCTTCGGAAACTCAGAATGGCGTCCAGTATGAATGAAAATGCTCCATAGAAACACCTCCGTCAGAATAAAAATGCCTAAACCGAAATGGTAACCTGTTGAGAGGTAGGCTAACCTTCTAGAACCGAACTAAATTAAAATCGTGCCATGTAAACATGTTAAACTGATTACTTGTACCCAAGTAATCGCATCAATAGTCGGTCATCAGAATGGGAACGTGATGTCGGCAACGCTGTGCTTTCAGTGATTTGTAGAAACTGACATTACAGTAGAGACTGGGAAATCGTGAACAAAAATTATAAAACTCCAGTTATACAATAACACACATTAGAATGGAATCTGGAATCTCATGACCAGAGCAGAAAGCTGATGTAATAAGTGAAGCACAATTAACTGCTTTTCAGCTTAGAAACAACACTATGGCTGCATCTGAAACTTAGGCAGATGACTTGCTGGCTGCTGTCTAATCATTCAATGACTTTGCAGGCAGAAGGCACAGGCACCTCATGCAAAGGCACCTCATGCAACGGATTTCGAACAGGCTTCTGAGGCGGAATAATGGTTTAATGATCTACATCAAAATATAGAGAGCTTTGGTTATAACTAAGTGGATATTTCAATACTGCAATATTAATTTCTCGCTAGAAATTACATAAGTGGAAAAAGTTGTTCAGAAACTCACATTTACACACAAACTGACCACCGACCGCAACTTTCAGACGCCATCTTTATTTTTTGGCTTAACTGTCACAGAATGGAACGCACGGGATTGTGAAATATCAAAGGCAGCGAAGGATACATCTATGCTGCCTTCAAAACCGGACAGATGAAGTCATCTCAGGAGACAGGAAATGAAGCTGACATTGATTTCGGACGTGCCTTGAAGCCTTCCTACCTTGGAATGCGACCTCCGAAGGCAGCATTTTTCAGTTTTCGTATGCAACCTATGATAGTGAATAGCTCAATGAAAACACTTGACCAAAATTTGCCTGTTATTGCATGAATTATTACAGATTCATAAACCCATTTGTAAATGTTGTAAGATAGCTTATCATATATATATCATAAAACAATTCATTTCAGAGCTGCATTTAAGAAGGTCTTAGGCAGTTATTTCCCCTTGCTGAATTGACATGCCTTGGTGTTTTCCAGTTTTCCTCTTCATGCCATTAACATTATTCTGGATGTTTTCAGCCAGCAACATTACAGAACCTTTAATGTTCTCATGCGTCACACGACAGTATCAATAATTCTGTGTAACATCTGAATGGCTGAAGCGGTTTATCACTTTACATTGTTGCGCAAACGCAGCGCTGTGCGGGAGACTCCGCTCTTGCATTCAACTGGCGGATGCAGTGCGTAGCGCCGCCTCACACTTTTTTTTTCTTTCTTCAGTTTGGTGTTATTTAGAAACGGTGCCTAAAGTGGTGGAAAACTCCCTTGCTTCGGCGATCAGCTCTCGCTCAACCGGACCAGAAATGTCCCGGTGCACCCGATGGCATTTGAGTTGTCTCGCTGTAGCGGACACGCGCACTCAGTAGATGATGGGCGGGGAAATGTGAGATGACAGAACTGATAATGCACCAATTACAAAAAAGAATTACTAGTTTCTCAACTGTATGGTACACCATTAAAGGGAACGATTCCTGATAGTAAATTACAGATTTTGCGAAGCAAAAAAACAAGTGTGTATACACTTAATGGCCCCGACCACACCAGTGGTACGACAGAAGACGGCCTTGGTCATGTGACCTGAACACGGTCACTTACACACTGAGCACACGAATGAACACTAGAAGTTCAATATTAGTCTGTGTGAGCAGCTATTAAAAATATGAATGCAACCACGTTTTTTTTTTTTTCTGCTTTTTTTCTCTGATAATTTGCATGTCATCGTAGCCACTTATGTCCCAAAATCGAAGCACGAGCACATGTAAACACCACATCGGATTAGATAACATCTCATGTGGTCCAACGAATCTTTAAATCTGGATGAAAAAATAAAATACATGTAAACGTGGCTATTTTTGTCACATTCTTATAACCCCTATTATAACACAGTTAATGTGACTCTCAACCTTAGAAATAAACACCAGTGACATTGATATTGCGCCGCTAAATACAGCGAACCCCCATTGAAACGCTTACATGAGAATGCTGGTCTCGTTTAACCCACCGTTGTTATGGCTTAATCGGCGTGTCCTTAGAGCGATTGCATGCTCTAGCTGCGTATTGCTCCAGGTGTATGAACACAGATGTATAAATGCTGCTGCAAATATGCTTAATATTCGTTCCTGCAACCGATGCAGAACCATGTTAACCACCATGCAACATACACAGCGATATGGATTAAAAAGCATTCACTTATCTTAGACGTGGATTTCAGATGTTCTGAAACAAACTGCAAACTGATTTGCAAGCAGCAATGCGATGGAGAGACACTGAATAATGGGAATTTAATTTATAACTGTAACTGTACAATTAAACGTAAAGTAATTATGGTAGGTTTGCATAAATTAAAAGATCGTTGTTTGCATTCATGTGTGTTTTTATCAATATTTATTTGTTTTGTGAAAGATCTGCACCATATCATTATCTGTCTATGAGCAGCGCATGTATATTGTTATCCTTTTGCATTAACTATCTACGGTGGCCGAGAAGGGTCACAACATGTACAAACGCCACAACAACTACATTTTCAGAAAACACCTCCAAATTCAGAAAACACATGCAAACGCCGCCACAACAACTACATATTCAGAAAACACCTCCAAATTCAGAAAACACATACAAATGCCACAACAACTACATATTCAGAAAACACATACAAACGCCACAACAACTACATATTCAGAAAACAACTTTGTCGATTTCACATCACGTACGCTGCAAATATTCACAGCACGAGCAAATAGGGAAACGAACTGCAAACTGCGAAGACACAACGGAAATGTTTCCAGGGGGGGGCATAATCAGTGACGGACCCGCATCCATCCGGTTGTCTTCGCGTTTCTGAATGTGCGCTTTTGTTGCTTATGGCTACAAGACGTAAGTGTTTCTCTTTTATTATGACAGACTTGTCGATGTGATCTGATACCGTGTTTTCAACATATTATCCCCATAACGTATTAGTCCACTGCCAACGCTGTTAGCTGGAAACTAGCTCGCTTCTGGTCACTAAATAGATGCATAACTGGCGTTTGTACATTGTTGTCCTGATATCGGAACTATTTATTTTTCAGATTGAAATGTTCTGTCCGTTTTGTGCTGTGCAACTGGGGGACGCTCCCAAGTTTTGCCCTTCGTGTGGTATGAACGTGGGGTTCCTTACGGAGCGTCCATCCACGTCATCAAGCGTAGGCCATGGGCCTACAGGTAACATCCCCTTGTTGTGCTCCTATTATCAACCCCCATCAGAGCATATTAGTTATTATAATGAATCTATCTATCTCTCTCTCTCTGTGTGTGTGTGTGTCCATAACCATGAACCCTCAGAGGATGACCTAATACGTGCCTACTTCAGAAAGGACCACTCCAACGAGATTATTAGAGATTTTTTGGAGTCAAAGCATGGGATTGTAATGAGCCTGAAAACTCTAAAAAAGAAGGCTGAAACGGTTAAACCTAAATCGGAGAGCAAATTACACTCCACTGGAGACTGTGAATGCTGCCATCACTACTGAATTGAATGGCTCAGGACAGCTGTTGGGCTACAGGGCTATGTGGCAGACCCTGCGACAGAAGCATTCACTGACAGTAAAACGAGACAATGTCATGCAAGCCCTCAGATTATTAAATCCAACAGGAGTATCTCTCCGTCATAGGCGCAGATTTGTTAGGCGATCCTATTGCGCCGCAGGACCCAATCAGGTGTGGCACGTGGATGGCTATGACAAGCTCAAGCCCTTTGGGATTGCCATCAGTGGCTGCATCGATGGGTATTCAAGGCGGGTTATGTGGCTAAGTAGTGGTAGCACCAACAACGACCCTGCAGTAATCGCTCAACATTACCTGCAGTGTGTTTCGAGCTATGGCCTTCCGGCTCGTCTTCGGACAGACTGTGGGACAGAAAATGGAGACATGGCTGCCATCCACTGTTCTTTAAGAGAGGACCACACCGATGAATTTGCGGGTTCTGTCAGCCACATGTATGGCACTTCAACTGCCAATCAAAGGATTGAAAGCTGGTGGTCCTTTTTCAGGAAACAGAGGTATGTTTTTAGATGTTATAGAGGGTGTGAAATAGAAGACTTACACACATATACACACACATACATACATATTTTTCAATACTGTTTGATATTTCTGTAATCTTTTCATAATGTTAGAATTTCATAATTCTATTATGCTGGGTTGGCACCATACAATGATGACTTTGAAAATGTAGGTTTATTTTTATGAGCGTCATTCATGGATTAGGCTGTGTACTGTTGATTTTGCAATAGTTATGACAAGTAAAAGGATTAGTGTGCGTGGTTGTTTCAAATTTGTTAACGAGAAACAAGTGTTGCTAGTCCAACATTCTGCTGGTGAATGCAGTGCAGAATGTTGTTTTCCAAGACGGTCACATAATTTTTAAAGTATTTGTGTTAGAAACATTTATACAAAACTGAAATCACTGTGTATACTTTAACTCCATTATTAGGACACAGTTCTGGATGGATTTATTCAGTGACCTGAGAGAGAGACACTACTTCAACGGCACCCATGAACACAAGTGCCTTGTACGGTATGTGTTCCTGGGCATCTTTCAGAAAGAGCTTGATGAGCACCGAGAGCTTTGGAATAATCATACAATCAGGCCTGTCCGTCAGTCTCTCTGTCCATCTGGGAAACCGGAGACCATGTACCACCTGCCTCACAGGTTTGTTTGTAGCACCTGGATTGTCATTCAATAAATGTTTGGTTGTTTTCAATTTGAGATTTAAATATTATTCATAATGAGTTCACTGTTGTGTTTTTTGTGCGGCCTTAGGTTTGGTGGAAGGGATTGTGGATTCCCAGTGGATCCCCAAGTGTTACAGGAGTTCAAAGACCTTCTGCCACCCACAAACAGTTTGTGTGGAGATGCTAATCTCCAAGCATATTTTGCCAACTTGGAGAGACAGAGCCAGCTCGCTCCACCCATCAACTGGCCAGCTGCTGTTGACAACTACATTAGACTAAAGGAAATGGCTGGTCTTTGAGAGTGAGAGAGACAGACGTATAGCCAGTTTATTTTCTTTCAGACAGCATTGCCTCCAGTGTGTAGTGTGTACTGATATGGACACCTTTAATGTTTGACACATGGTTAAATTAAAAGCAAAGATATTAATCGATTGCAATGACTTTCCCTTACTTTTTAAACCATCACAATGTATGATTTTGGGGTTAACCCAGTGTTGATTAATACGGTATGCTGAAGCTAAAGGTGACTTTCATGTTAGATCAGTAACATTTCATGACCAATTTATGCAACAACAAATAAACTTCATTCTGACGGCCCTTGCAAAATGTTTCAGAATAGACAAACTTACATTTTCTTATATAAATGATTTTATTTCTTTAAACTGTGACAGTACTGACAAACAGTAAAGTGCGAACAGTAAGAGCAAATCTGCCACAAAAAGTTTCCAAATAGAGAAACGTGCAACTTTTCTTATAAAAAAATAATTGGATTTCTGTAAACAATGTAAAAGTGCAAACAGTAAAGTGCAATGCAAACAGTAACAACAGTAATGCAAATTTGCCACGAATGTTAATTTCTGATTGACACCTCAATGAAGCCCAAATCCAGGGGCGTTCTTGATTCCATAATTCATGGCTTCCTCAAAGATTTCATATGAGGGTAAGATCGGGAGTTTTATTGTGTTAGCGCAGACATTAGCCTCAGGAAACCTTGCGTGTTTCTGGAATGTGAGTTGAGGCTGTGGTATTAATTTTGCTGCTGGGATTTCTTTCAGGCCTGTTGCAAACATTAGAATGTCCTGCAGAGACATCCCTGACCCGTCCTCTGTGGGGGTTGGGAGTAATGAAACATTAAGATTTATCATCCATTTGAGGACTTCACTTTAAACAGCGTAAAGAAAATTATACCTTTTACAGCGATTAAGTAGTCCAGCCAGTAGCCAAGCACTCTCTCCTCCTCATGCCGATTTGAGCTACCAGTTGGGCTCAATTGTGGACGGAACAGTGACTCAACAATCTCGGCTGTCAGGTCTTCCGCTCTGTAACACATGTAGGGCAGGAAAATGGAGGGATGCTGTTCCAGAGCGTTGAAAAAGTTGAGGGTAGCCAGGCCATCCTTGAACCTATAACCGGGTTGGGTTATTAGTGCTATTGCCAGTAGGACTCACTTTTGACTTAACTATTTGATAGACACTCATTTAAGTTTCATTCAAATTCTCGTTTGAATACTTACAAAGTAGTCAATGTGACCTACCTCTGGAAGGAAACATGGTTGCGGTAGGTGAAGTACCACTGGATGTAACCATCCACAACTTTTTCCTTATCCCCCAGTGTCCTCAGGCATCGATAGGATCCTGCTGTCTGAACCATGCTGGAGTGCTTGTCTGCGAGTTCTACGAGTTCCTCCAATGTTCTAGCATTCGTAATCTAGAGTAAAATAAAAACATTGAATAGACAAAATTACATTATACATGTCACAAAGGATGAGACTATAGAATATTTTAAATTTCTCTTTGACAGGAGTCTGTATTGTTTGGAATTTAAACTGTACATATTAGTGACAAAGCATGGAAGTCACTGGCTTTATTCCAGTATCACACTGGCTTTTCAAGCTACTGGGGTGTCCATATTGTTGATTGTTCATCAAAATAAAAATAAAATATATTTTTCTTGAATATGCTTAGAAACACATAATTACCTCAAGGAGAACATTCCTGACTTCAGTATCAGGTATATCCTCAATTGGGGCCTCAATGGTCTTCACTTTACCAACCAGGTAATGGTAGAAGCTTGGGGAAAAGCATCGAGGCCCTGGACCACCATGTACAATAGAGACCGCAACCATTCTTCCAACCTGGAAATACTCATCACCTTCTGCAGCTAACAATGGCAATGTTCCACGGTTAGTTCAAATTGATTTATAATACTGTCAAAAAAAGTGACAAAAAGCTAATTACCTTTGCTATCAAATGACAGGTATTTGCCATCATCTTTGCCTTCAAAAAATCTACTGGTTTTAATGGCGTCCATCAAGAGTGTAAGAAATTCCCGCGTAGGCCCTCCTGTGTCTACAGCCTCCTCTGTTTGCCCGATGTCATCTGTGAATTTGACCAAAAGGCTACAGGTGGGGTCAAATGAGGAACGTTTGAATCCCCTCAGAGCACCATCCCAGACATTAGCACGGTTTATATTAAACCTGCTACAGCTCATTGTGTTAATGTTGAATGACAGATTTGACAGAATGTCTGCAGCCGTCAGTCCAATATCAGTGTCTCTGCAACACAAGAAAGAAAAACATTAACACTGCCTTTTATGCGGATAATTAAAATATAAATCTTTTATTGATCCATTACAGTGAGAACACCATGAGAGTGTGATTAAATGTGATGGGCATTAGCATGAAGCACACATTGCAAGCTTTCTATAATTTCTGCCAGATTTTTTTTTCTGTTAAGGGGTAAGTAAAAAAATAAATACAATGTAAATATTTACTTTAATAATTGTATGGCATCAGAAACAAGGTAAATAAATGCCCAATGTAGCTTGAACTATTTAATATGTCATTAGAGAGAAAGAAGAAAAAAGGTTGACAGCATTATTTATATCAAAGTACCTGTCTTCCTCCTGAAAGTTCTCTACGTCCTCAACATCAGAGCAACTGCTGTCAATGACAACTGGGGCATAGATCTTGGTATATGTGCTGTGGATTAAAGGAACAATGAAATACTAAAACAAGATGGTTGTGAAATTACAGTAAAAAAGGTGTTTTACTTGGTACTGTAATCCATTACATTCAGCAGTCGATAGAGCCAAAAGTATTACTGCAATGAAGAGAACAATTTTAATCCATTGTGACTTACTTGTAGGAGTCACATGATGTGTTGTTTTTTGGTTCTGCTCCTGCTCCGTTGGCCTGTTGATGAAAGTAGAGATAACACCAAACAAATGAACAATAATTACATCACCACCTCATTAACATAAACTTAATAACATTACAGAATAATACATACTTGCCCATCAGATGGCCTGGACATTGTTGGTGGACATTGTTTTGGTAAACTAAAAAAACAAATAATTTGAATCATTTTATTTAAATCATAACATAAGTAATTGTTAATATGATTTAAAGAGCACAACATGCTCGATCTATTCCTTTTAGCAATAATAATAAAAAAAAGAATGCTGTGAAATATCTGGATATTAAAAAATCGCTAGCACAGGTCTCAAAATGGCGCGAGAAACTTACATTTTCAGTGGAAGCCTAGCAAATGCTTCATCATCAGATTCTGAAGATGAGTCATCTCCATGACCTTGGAAAAGAGAAAATGATGCATCGTTATAAGGCTAGGTATACGCAAAATATATAGCAATTTTTCAACCAGCTCAAATTAAATTAAGAACTCACTCAATAACCAACCATTAGCAATTATTATTATTATTATTTTACATACATGTACTTCGATACTTACTCAAATCCTGAAGGGGGCAGATGAACAGTACGATCCTCTGGTAAGCCTTTCCAATGGCCTCTTTATAATGTTCAAGGACAAAGGGTCTGTCTGTGCCTGGTATATTTTGTACCTGAGAGCCATCAGGATAGACCAGGACATATTCTCCATCGTACATTGTGTCTTGATTAAAATCTCGCTGTTTTTTTATAGCAGCTGGCAAAATTTGTTTTGATGACCACAGGGGTTCAACATTTAATGGCAAGGTTTTCCCCCTTATAGGTTTTAACCCATATTTTGTTCTGGTCATTATGCCAATCAATATCTACATAAATAAGAAAAAAGAAGGAGGAAAAAAAACATGTTTAAGACTGTGTGTAATATTCACATTGTGACCTTAAACCTCCATATTTGCTTACCTTGACCGTAATGTTTGGTTTCTTTTTAGCCTTTGAAAAGGTCCTCCTCTCAGCCTCTTTAACTTCCCTGAACCTCATGAATTGAGCTGCTCTTCCTTGGATACTTGTCTCATTCACTAACACACACAGATTCATTATAGCTATGATTTGAGATTGGTTGATAAATTGTCGCCTTTCTGACAGCTAAAACCACGGGACGACAATTCAATGCAGCACAGTGGAATAGGAGCACAACAAGGGGATGTTACCTGTAGGCCCATGGCCTACGCTTGATGACGTGGATGGACGCTCCGTAAGGAACCCCACGTTCATACCACACGAAGGGCAAAACTTGGGAGCGTCCCCTAGTTGCACAGCACAAAACGGACAGAACATTTCAATCTGAAAAATAAATAGTTCCGATATCAGGACAACAATGTACAAACGCCAGTTATGCATCTATTTAGTGACCAGAAGCGAGCTAGTTTCCAGCTAACAGCGTTGGCAGTGGACTAATACGTTATGGGGATAATATGTTGAAAACACGGTATCAGATCACATCGACAAGTCTGTCATAATAAAAGAGAAACACTTACGTCTTGTAGCCATAAGCAACAAAAGCGCACATTCAGAAACGCGAAGACAACCGGATGGATGCGGGTCCGTCACTGATTATGCCCCCCCCTGGAAACATTTCCGTTGTGTCTTCGCAGTTTGCAGTTCGTTTCCCTATTTGCTCGTGCTGTGAATATTTGCAGCGTACGTGATGTGAAATCGACGAAGTTGTTTTCTGATATGTAGTTGTTGTGGCGTTTGTATGTGTTTTCTGAATATGTAGTTGTTGTGGCATTTGTATGTGTTTTCTGAATTTGGAGGTGTTTTCTGAATATATAGTTGTTGTGGCGGCGTTTGCATGTGTTTTCTGAATTTGGAGGTGTTTTCTGAAAATGTAGTTGTTGTGGCGTTTGTACATGTTGTGACCCTTCTCGGCCACCGTACCTATCAGATAAAACAGATAGTAAAACAGTGTAAAATAATAATATGTTGTGAAAATAATGATGAAACAAACTGATGAATGTGAACAATTGAGAAATAGATACTTCTGAAGATAAATCGCAGCCCAAGTCTCACGAGGTAAATATTTAATTTAAAAAAAATCAATGTAATAAAAACATTTTCGAGAAATAAGTAATTTTTACATTTACATAATTGGTAAGATAAAAATACATTATGTAGCTGTGTGTACACACCATGAGTTCAATTTTCATTTCGTGAACAGTAGGTAACAAGTGTATTAAATACATTCACCAGACCCAAATCCACTGGCTCAGTTAACATTTATAGTATAGTGATTATAGGATTGTATATCTTATTTGCATTTGAAGTGATATTATAAATCCTGTAAACATATAGAAGGTAATATTTGGATTTCTCTGGTTCTCTGCACTGACGTTTAGCACAACCGGAAATATCTACGCACACACTCGCAAGACCGGAAATCCAAGATGGCGGAGATATGCAACTAGCCCATACAAATACAAGATTCTTTATAGTGTAATGATTGGTATGACCATAATATTATATCACTACATGATACATTTTATATCTTGATAACAATATATATCTTGATATAGTTCTTTTTTTTCTTTTAATAACGTTTTTTTATGATATTAAGATTTGATAACACAGAATTTTCATATTCCTTGTCATCAATTTCAGTATCAAACCAATACAAGAAAATAATAATAAAATAATAATAAAAAAAACTCAAGCTCACTGGATATACATAAACAGTGATGAAATAAGAACAAGAAACCAAGAAATACATTGTGTAAAATGAATTAGTCTTGAAACCTGTACAAAGGAAGTACAACCTTTGTTGGGCCTTTTTCACAATGGAGTCAATGTGAATGTTCCACTTCAGCTCCTGAGAGAGAGTTGTTGAGACTGCACCAGACAGCCAGCTCTTTAACTTCTTGTCTGTAAGCAGGCTCATCACCGTCCTGAATGAGGTCGATGAGTGTGGTGTCATCTGCAAACTTCAGGAGCTTGACAGAGGGGTCTTTAGAAGTGCAGTCAATGTATATACGGACACAGACATCGCTGCTGCCAGCAGTGTTCATCAAAGACTGTGTCACGTTGAGTCTTTTGTCAAGAGACGAGGCTTTACGAGCTAATCAAATCATCTTCCTAAACTCTATTTTAAACGTTAGAGCTATGAGTGATACAATACTAAATCAAAAGATAAACTGACTAGGCCAATAGGTGGAAATTAATCCGCAGGCAAAATTGGCGATTGCATTGAACCTTTTGAAAGGAAAAAAAGGCTTCAATAGTTAACCAAAGCTAACGACTGTGGTTACAAACATCTTCCTAAAATCTATTTTTAAGGTTTGAGAGCTGTAAGTGATGCAGTACAAAAAAAAAACGATGATCTGATTAAGATGTCTAATCTTGTTCTGGCTTATTCTGCACTTCTGGCTAATTCTGATTCTGGCTTCCTTCTGCACAGAAGCATTACCGATTGCTGCCATCATATTGACTGTGTTAATACTGCATCCTATATTAACCTAGTGAAGCAAATTGTCATAAAATCAGTTTAAGTCCTTTGGGATGCCTTCCTTCAGGTCTTGGAGGAGTTTGAATTTCAGCTCTTTGATCTTCAGGTGGTCTGAATAAAGGCTGCATCTGACAGAGTTCCTCTAAAGACACAGACATGGTTGCTGCAAAAAATAAAATGAATAAAGTTCAAATGATCGTTTCCCTAAATTATAAAGCATTTTTACAAATGATAACGAGGCAAGAAGCAAGCTAGCTTGCTTAATGTGTTGAACATGACGGCATGCCTTGATATTGTAAGCTACAATCCTGTCTTAACTGCAATGCACAGGGCTAACTAAGTCAACGGCAGGCAATTTTTGTACATTAAATTCATTATCCTCATCAGAAACAAAACCATGAAAGATTACTTCAAGATAAAACTGTTTTTATATAAGTTATTATATAATTAATATATCTTTATCATGAATAACCATTGTTTTGAGGACATTTACCTTGAGGACATGTTGTCTGACGAGGATTCGTTGTGACTTTCAGTCTTGATTATTTGGCATACATTTCTTTTATATAATTCTGACCCATACAATGTATTGTTGTCTATTTATACAAATATGCTATACATACAAATGCTACTGATGATTGCGTCTGTGCTGCAGGGACACAGATCTGATGTGTTCTATGACTGTCTAAACAGGAAAAAACACATGCATTCTGATATTTCTAGATTGGTTCGTCATTAAAACTGCAACAGTTTGGTTCTTTGTGGTTTAATGACATGCTATTATTCTCAGGAGGAAGCACGTGTGGAGGAGCATTGCTAAGATCTTTTTTTTCCCGCAGAATTGGGCTACTTGTTTTTCATGTCCACGGGTTGAAGCATCTCCAATAACCTGATATTTAACCTCTGGAATTGTACCATAGAAACCCTGCCAAAAAACCCTGAAACTAGAATGAGATTTTTAACTGGGGACCCCCTTCAAAACACAACTGGGCTATACTTCTGAATAGAAATTAGGTGGGTTTTGTGTTTAGAAAACCTTCTACTCAGCCATCATTGAGTCTGTACTGTGCACTTCAATAACTGTGGTTTGGTTCAGCCCAAAAATCAGACATCAGAAGACTACAGGAACTGTTCGGACTGCTGAAAGGATTATTGGTGCTCCCCTGCCCACCCTTCAAGAACTGTATACATCCAGAGTGAGGAAAAGGGCTCAGAAAATCACTCTGGATCCCTCACATCCAAGTCACCCCATCTTTGAACTTTTGCCATCTGGCCGTCATCACTAAAACAAATTGCTTGTATGTGCAAGCATACTTGGCAATAAAGCTCTTTTTGATTCTGATTAAATCTAAATACGATATGGACTAGTGTCTGTGAATATTAAGCTGTAAAAATACCATGTTGTATTGGACAGAATGGTCCAAGAAGAAACCACTAAAATGAACACTTTGTCCATTTTGTAACTGCATGCTTCTGTAAAAAAGCTCCATCAATACAGATCACAGAAAAATACACACTTTCTATATGGTCATGTCAAACTTCTCCAATTTTCACCTCCACATGAAAATCAAGGGAACTCTGTTGTCATCAAAATGTTTTTTTGTGCAGATTCCTGTTGAAATTACTTGATTTTGACTGAACTTTCACAGAAAAATGGACCGTGTAACCTATTTCATAAGACACTGAAAAACAGCTTACTCTTTGTTGTGTGGTTCCTCCAAGTCCTTGCCATTCAAATGCACTTTTTTATCATTCATAACATGTAAAAGATTGGATGACAAATAATTTTCTCCAATTAAATTCGGATAAGACAGAGATACTAATTATTGGACCAAAAAACACTACACAGAATCTTGTAGATTACAATCTGCAACTAGACGGATGTACTGTTACTTCCTCTACAGTCAGAAATCTGGGTGTTATATTAGACAGCAATTTGTCTTTTGAAAATCATATTTCCAATGTTACAAAAACTGCATTCTTCCATCTTAGAAACATTGCCAAGCTACGAAACATGTTATCTGTTTCTGATGCAGAAAAGCTAGTTCATGCATTCATGACCTCTAGACTGCACTATTGTAATGCACTTCTAGGTGGTTGTCCTGCTTCTTCAATAAACAAGCTACAGGTCGTCCAAAATGCAGCAGCTACAGTCCTTACCAGGTCAAGAAAATATGATCATATTACCCCAATTTTGCAGTCTCTGCACTGGCTACCTATTAAGTTCCGTATCAGTTACAAATTATCATTACTTTCCTATAAGGCCCTAAATGGTTTAGCTCCTGCGTACCTAACTAGCCTTCTACCACGTTACTACCCATCACGCACCCTAAGGTCACAAAACGCTGGACTTTTGGTCGTTCCTAGGATAGCAAAGTCCACTAAAGGAGGTAGAGCTTTTCACATTTGGCTCCCAAACTCTGGAATAGCCTTCCTGATAATGTTCGGGGTTCAGACACACTCTCTCTGTTTAAATCTAGGTTAAAAACACATCTCTTTCTCCAAGCATTCGAATAATGTATCTTTTTAATTGTGAGTGTTGTTGCATCTGATCAAAGGTGCTTTTTTATTCATTAGCTTGGGTTAAACTAATTTTACTTTGTTGGATCAGCAGCTATGCTAATGATGTCTGTATTTTGTTTCTCTGTTTCTGCTGGGATCTTCATCCCGTGGTAACTAGGATTTACACAAGCTCCAGTCTGGATCCAGAACACCTGAGAAGAGATGATGCTGACCCTCAGAGGACCCCAGATGATGCTCACCTTGAATCAACAAACAGATCTCACAATTATTGCTAAATGTGTGACTGCATCATATAATAACTTAATTAAGAATATTGATAGTTCATCGTCTAGCTGACTACGTCTTGTATTATTATTATTATTTTGAATTTTTCGAAAATCCTGTCAAATGTGCACAAACTACTAGCTACTACTAAATATTGTAGAAACATAATTTTCTGTAAAGTTGCTTTGTAACGATTTGTTTTGTAAAAAGCGCTATACTAATAAACTTGAATTGAAACTTGAATTGAATTGAACGAGGTGTGCAATTATTTTCTGGGAAACGCACAGCGAACGTAGTTACAGTTACCACATTACAGTTGCACAAGTTTGCACAAAAAGGTTTTGTCTGCGCTGCCCTGAGGATTTATAATTTAGCCTTTATAGTGTAGCATCTTAAAGGCTTCACATGTCATTTCTCACCAGCGAGGAGACATCGCTGTTTAGAGACGCACAGAGGTAAGTTAGCCTAATTCACACAAGTTCTCTCTCTCTCTCTCTCTCTCTCTCTCTCTAATAACTTCATTAATAACTTAATTAAAATTATATCAATGGCTCAATCCTCCGTTACCAGCTTTAAAACAATGTTTTGGTAATGGCAAAAGAGGCGTTGGATGAGATGCAGAAGAAATAACCCGACTCACAATAGCTATTTAAGTACCAAAACCGGACGAATCTCTTTAAATATACAACCTGATCAATGTCTTGTGGTATGGTAACTGTAGTATAAGCAGAATAATTGACTCCAGACCATTGAATTATTAGAAAAATAATGCACACCCGAGGTCTTTTGTAATGTAATTCATATAATTTGATTATCTAATCTTTTACATCCTCTCCATTACTAATCTGATTAAAATACATATTACTTATTTCCTGAAATTCCTCCCATTTTGCCTTATCAAATTTCCACCATCATTTAAGCATACTCAATTAATCTAATTTGCTAGCTCTTCAATAATCTGTACATTTCTATCTGATCTTTCACTACCCCATAATGTATTTTGTCCATTAAAATCACCACAGCATACAATATTAACGTTATTTTGATTTCCTAATTCCTCTAGTTCTAATCTCTGGCATGGATTATAATAATTATTATAATTTCTTTATTTCTTGCCCATGCCTTCACTGTTATACATTCCTGTTTATTCCTATCATCTATTATTCTATATGGTAGTCCCTGTTTTATAAACGTAGAAAATCCTCCTCCCCCACCTTCCCTTCTATCTTTCATAACTGCAACGTATCCATATAGTAGTATACAATCTAATCTTGGCTATAACCAGGTTTCCTGAATACATACCACGTCTGGCCTTTCCTCTTTTTCTAATACATATTGTTTAAAATCCTGTCCATTAGCTATCAATCTTCTCATATTCCATTGTAGTATTAACACCATTAGTATATTAGCTTCCACCATCTCTTCCCATTTCAATCCAATCATGTTTAGATGATGTTCGGCTGCTTTAACAATAATCTGAATCCTTTCTGTTTTTGGTTTGATGTCAAATGTCGCATTTATTACCCCTGCTATGAATGTCACCATTTTCCTCTATCCATGCCTTCCTCTTGTCTTGACTTTTTGTTATGCCACCACCATCTCTTTAGTTGTTCCTTCCTTACTCTTTTTTCCTCGCTCTACCATTCTAGCTGCATCATCATATGAGACTTTATGTTTAAGGTTACACCTCACATCCCCAGCATGCAACTCTGTGATTAGCTCCACAATTACAGCATTTTAGTCTCACTTTAGCATATTTGCTCTCACAAAATAAATGGAATTTCTGCTCAAAGTCAGATTTAATTAGATTTTTTTCCAAGTAAAAAAGGACAGAACGTTGATATAAAAATAAGTTAAAGTGAAGTGAAAATACCATTCAGGCAAGTATGGTGACCCATACTCAGAATTTGTGCTCTGCATTTAACCCATCCGAAATGCACACACACAGAGCAGTGAACACACACACACACACACTGTGAGCACACACCCGGAGCAGTGGGCAGCCATTTATGCTGCGGCGCCCGGGGAGCAGTTGGGGGTTCGATGCCTTGCTCAAGGGCACCTAAGTCGTGGTATTGAAGGTGGAGAGAGAGCTGTTCATGCACTACCCCCACCCACAATTCAGTCCGGCCCGAGACTAGAACCCACAACCCTTCGATTGAGAGTCCAACCCTCTAACCATTAGGCCACGACTTCCCCAGTGTATAGCTTATTAAATTTTATATTTAAAAACAACACATGAATGAATGGATTCAATTTTATGATATTCATAAAAAGATAATTATTACTAGCCCTTGGAGTTATCGGACCTGATATTATTTTTCCCTCTGAGATGGGATAAAATAACTAAAATAGGATTGAAACAAGTGAGGCTTGTCTTCAGTGAGACAAAAAGTGATGGATCTAATACCACACCATTTGCAGATTACCAGAACCTGTTGTAGTGAAATATCAAAAACGTAATCCAGAAGAGTTTAAATAACAGCAGCTGACAATTTCAGGTACAGACTTTGTATATTATCGGAGACTGATGATTTTTAACACACACACACACACACACACACACATTTATATATATATATATATATATATATATATATATATATATATATATATATATATATATTTTTTTATAATGGTTAATTATTAATTAATGGTTAAATTATTGTGTTTTATTTAGTTAGTAATCTAGTATTTGTAATGTATTTTTTACCTAATCAAAATAATGCAATTGCATGTTAATTGAGATTAACTGGAGTGCTCAATTAATTGGGAAAAACCTTTTTTTTTTGTCAATTGTTAAAAGCAAAGTTATTGGTTTTTGCAAATAAACGCATGTATGTATGCATGTACACTGTGAAAAATGATAAGTTGACTTCACTTAAAAAAATTGAGAACAACCATTGCCCCAAAATCATCAAGAAAATAATTAAAACAATAAGTTAAGTGAATTGTTAAGTTATTTTTAAGGATTTATATAATAATAATAATAATAATAACGACATTTATATTATATATATATATATATATATTAAGTAGTAAGTAGTTTTGCATGAATCCATAAGCTTTTTGTAACAATGTACAAACTTCATAATCATCGGGAAGACGGAGGCGGGAACCGGCAGACAATCAAATCAAGACTTTAATGACAAAAATAAAAACAAAACAGCGCGTCAGCCCCTCACGGATGATTGAGGCACATAAAATAAAAAGCAAACACAACTAAAACCCAGTCCTGGTCCGTCACTGTCGTCGCTCCGGTTTTATATCCCTCCTTCTCCTCCGTGGGACTCGAGACCTGTGGGTTGAGCAGGTGTCACTCAGACTGTGCTTTACCCTCTGGGGGGGACCGCTCACAGGGACCTGCGGGAACCTGGGGGTAGGACAGACGAGGTGAGAGAAAAGGAGATGGAAGGAGGAGCAACAGAGATGAGAGAGGAAAAAAAAATACTCCAGTTCCCAGACACGCTGCGGTGCCTGGCGGTGGCACTGGACAGCCCTCGGCGGACGGCACGATACTCCTCCGCCACCCGGTGGACGGTGACGACTCCTCCGGTTTTGGGCAGCCAGCAGGAGTCCCCCATTCCCTGCTCCTCTGGATTCCTTCACAGAGGCAGCAGACTCCGGCCCCTGGCGAATGGCGTCGTCTCCTCCGGTCCCTCACAGACGGCAGCTGCCCCTCCACATCACAGGCGGCCGGCAGCAAACTCACCCATCCCCGGAAACTCACTCCAGCCCACCGCCTCGAGTGTCGATGGCGGCACACTTCCTCGCCTACTCGATGGCAC
This sequence comes from Carassius auratus, assembly GCF_003368295.1. Classification (NCBI taxonomy): domain Eukaryota; kingdom Metazoa; phylum Chordata; class Actinopteri; order Cypriniformes; family Cyprinidae; genus Carassius; species Carassius auratus. The sequence continues at coordinate 824,967 of NW_020523543.1, forward strand.
CGCGGATTCAGGCGAAGGATCTTCAGCAGCGCATCCCTCCTTCTGCCGGGTTTCGGCACCACTGTAACGATAAAACCTTCATAATCATCGGGAAGAAGTGGAAGATAATACAAATCAAACTTTAATTACAAAATAAAGACAAAACCGCGTGTCAGCCCCTCAAGGATGACTGACGCGAACAAATAAAAAACAAATCCAAAATGAAGTTCAGGCCTGGTCCTCTCTCGTGCGTCACTTTCGTCGCTCCGGATTTATATCCCTCCGTCTCCTCCGTGGGACTCGAGACCGAAGGGGTCCACTCCACCGGCCTCGCTCCTGTTCCATCTGATGCATCTGACACATTGCCACCCTTGCCCATGTGGAAACAAAAGAAAGTGTTGCTGGGAAAGTGCTAATTTTGTCATATTTTGATGAGAAAATGCAAATTTTTTGCATAATTTCATTACATTTTGAATTTGCTAGAAACCAAAACCAAGTCGTCAGCAGGGCGTTTTACTTACAATTTATAATAATCCAAAACGTCTCGGTTACGTACGTAACCCTCGTTCCCTGATGGATGGAATGGAGATGTTATGTCGACCGACAAATGGGGTCTCACTTGGGAGGCCAATCATCTCTGATTTTAAGAGAAAACGCCAATGAAATTGGCAAGTGGATTAACACACCTGAGCCACTCCCCATGCTAGCGGGTATAAATAGGGCGACAGGTGCATCCACTCATTAGGTTTTACGCTGAGGAGCCGAGAACGTGTCCCGGCAACAGCGAATGGTTCAAGGTTGTGGCATGGGGACATAACGTCTCCGTTCCCTCCATCAGGGAACGAGGGTTACGTACGTAACCGAGACGTTCCCTATCTGTCGGTCACTACGAGTTATGTCGACCGACAAATGGGGTCCTATGGAAAACGCCATAACCTGAACCTCGTCACAACCCTGAGGCGCTGCAATTGTTGACAAGCCTTGGCGTGCCACAAAAGCTACGCTTAAGGTCGTAACCTTCCCAAAGCCCCAGCGCAAATTCACTGACCTTGGTACCGAAGGGGCCAAAGGGTGAGTACATCGCTGCTGGAGAAGGCCATGCTGCTGTTCCGCCCACATAAGTAAATGGAAGGGATTTCAACCTTCGGAGAAAGATTGCTTCAAATCTTCCCTATTTGTTCTTTCAGCTGGCAAGACAATGGGGAAGAAAGCCTTTAGGAAAGGCCGCTACGGAGACCACATCCTACCCGTAGGGAGGTGACATGTGGATATACCGGTATGGACTGACCCAGGGGGCAGTACTACATATGGAAAGGGTCTCTGAGGCAGGTCCTACCTTGGAGTAGGGATGGAACGGCTGCCAGAAGAGACTGACAGAGCGATCTGTCAAGGGAAGACACGGGTTTGCCAAGAGGGAAACCTTACCGTAGAAGAATACACATATGGGATTACCCGTAGGGAACCCAGCCATATGGACACCTAGCCCAGTACAGGGGCTGACCGGCTCCGGGCATGCTAACGCCAGTACTGGGCCTGGCGACAGACTGCTCCGCCAAGTCTGACGCCGAGGGTGCTGGAGGATGCTCGACCAGGGTACGCCAACCGGGGGACCCTACTGGGAGAAGAAAGCGCTCACATCCCCGTGTTAGGGGGAATGGCGCAGCAAGCGAGACACCCAGCCAGCCAGCCCTTCCCGCCAATTACCTGTTACCCAACACACGGGAGGAAACTGGCTCTACACGGAGGTTGTAAAACCTCGCAAAGATGTTAGGTGTCGCCCAGCCCGCAGCTCGACAAATATCTGCCAGAGAGGCGCCGTGCGCCAACGCATAGGGGGAGGCCACACTCCGTGTGGAGTGGGCCCTCACCCCCAGGGGGCACGGCTCGCCTTGGGAATGGTAAGCCAAGGCGATGGCGTCCACTATCCAGTGGGCCAACCTCTGCTTAGAGACAGCCTTCCCCTTCTGCTGACCTCCAAAGCAGACCAGGAGCTGCTCAGAGCTTCTGAAGCTCTGGGTTTGGTCCACGTATATGCGAAGCGCTCTTACGGGACACAGCAACGACAAGGCTGGATCTGCCTCCTCCAGGGGCAGCGCTTGCAGGTTCACCACCTGGTCTCGGAAGGGAGTGGTGGGAACCTTGGGCATGTATCCAGGCCGGGGTCTCAGGACAACGTGAGAGTAGGCCGGCCCGAACACAAGGCACTCTTCACTTACCGAAAATGCTTGGAGGTCCCCGACCCTCTTGATGGAAGTGAGCGCGATCAGGAGCGCTGTCTTGAGAGACAGGAACTTCAGCTCAACCGAATCCAGCGGCTCGAAGGGACCCCTCTGAAGTCCCGCCAGGACAATAGAGAGGTCCCAGGAGGGAATCAGGGGTGTCCTAGGAGGATGTAACCTTCTGGCACCCCTCAGGAACCTAACGATCAGGTCATGCCTCCCCAGGGACCGGCCGTCCACTGCATCGTGATGTGCTGCAATGGCAGCTACATACACCTTCAGGGTGGAGGGTGACAGCCCACGCTCCAGCCTACCTTGCAGGAAAGAAAGCACGACTCTGACCTGGCATCTCTGGGGGTCTTCTCGGTGAGAAGAACACCAATTCGTGAACAGACTCCACTTCAGAGCATAGGCCTGCCTCGTAGAAGGGGCTCTAGCCTGAGTGATAGTGTCTACCACCGCTGGGGGCAGATCACTTAGGTCTGCCGCGTCCCGTCTAGAAGCCACACGTGGAGGTTCCAGAGATCTGGACGCGGGTGCCAAATGGTGCCAAGCCCCTGAGAGAGAAGGTCTCTCCTCAGGGGGATGCGCCAGGGAGGGGCTGTCACGAGGAGCATGAGTTCCGAAAACCAGGTCCGGGTGGGCCAGTAAGGCGCAACCAACAGGACCTGTTCCTCGTCCTCCCTGACCTTGCACAGTGTCTGTGCGAGCAGGCTCACTGGGGGAAACGCATACTTGCGTAAAGCCCGAGGCCAGCTGTGTGCCAGTGCATCTGTGCCCAGGGGGGCCTGGGACAGGGAATAGTACAGCTGGCAGTGGGAGGACTCGTGGGAAGCAAGCAGGTCTACCTGGGCTTCCCCGAATCGACTCCAGATCAGCTGGACCGTCTGGGGATGGAGTCGCCATTCCCCGGGGAAAGTGAGCTGTCGTGAGAGCGCGTCGGCTGCACGATTGAGCTCCCCCGGGATGTGGACAGCGCGCAGCGACTTGAGCCACGTCTGACTCCAGAGGAAGAGATGACGGGCGAGTTGAGACATGCGACGTGATCGTAAACCGCCTTGTCGGTTGATGTACAAAACAGCCGCAGTGTTGTCCGTGCGGACCAACACGTGCTTGTCCAGCACTAGCGGACGAAACCGTCGCAAAGCTAGATGCACTGCCAGCAACTCCAGGCAGTTGATGTGCCAAAGCAGTCGAGGTCCTGTCCAGGACCCTGAAGCTGCCTGCCCGTTGCATGTCGCGCCCCAGCCCGAGTTGGAGGCATCTGTTGTGACAACAACGTGCCGGGACACTTGTTCTAAGGGCACGCCGGCCCGTAGAAAAGCAAGGTCCGACCAAGGACTGAATAGGCGGCGACACATCAGTGTGATGGTGACACGATGTGTACCGTGGCGCCATGCCCATCTCGGGACTTGGGAGTGTAACCAGTGCTGAAGTGGTCTCATATGAAGCAACCCGAGCGGCGTGACTGCGGCTGCGGATGCCATATGCCCCAGGAGCCTCTGAAAGTGTTTCAGCGGTACCACTGTCCTGCCTCTGAAGGAACTCAGGCAGTTCAGCACTGAGTGGGCACGCTCGCTGGTGAGACGTGCCGTCATACTCACCGAGTCTAACTCCATACCGAGATAAGAGATTCTCTGCACAGGGGAGAGCTTGCTCTTTTCCCGGTTGACCTGAAGCCCCAACTGACTGAGGTGCCGAAGCACGAAGTCCCTGTGATCGCACAACTCTTCTCGGGACCGGGCCATAATGAGCCAGTCGACGAGATAGTTGAGGATCCTGATGCCCACTTCCCAGAGTGGGGCAAGGGCGCCCTCCGCGACCTTCGTGAAGACACGGGGGGACAGGGAGAGCCCGAAAGGGAGGACCTTGTACTGCCATGCCTGACCCTCGAAAGCAAAGCGCAGGAACGGTCTGTGACGAGGGAGGATAGAGACATGAAAGTACGCGTCTTTCAGGTCGATCGCTGCAAACCAGTCCTGGGGCTGGACGCATTTGATAATGCGTTTCTGCGTCAACATCCTGAACGGGAGCTTGTGTAGGGCCCGATTCAAGACTCGCAGATCCAGGATAGGTCGAAGGCCACCGCTTTTCTTGGGCACGATGAAGTAAGGGCTGTAAAACCCCGTCCTCATCTCGGCTGGAGGGACCGGCTCGATTGCATCCTTCGCCAGGAGGACAGCAATCTCCTCGCGCAAGACAAGGGCGTCCAGGACTGCCACCGAAGTCTCGAGCACGCCATTGAACTTGGGGGGTCGCCGGGCGAACTGAATCGCATAGCCGAGTCGAACCGTCCGGATGAGCCAGCGTGACGGGTTGGGCAGCGCAAGCCACGCTCCCAGATACCGTACAAGTGGCACCAAAGGGACAGTCGACATACCCGCAGTGGTGCAGCGATGGGGAGTCGTGCCGGAAGGCCCAGAAGGCACTGCGTCCTGGGTCATCGCAACCACACTCCCCGTGTTCCCGGAGGAACTGGCCAGAGACGCGTGGAGAGGCGTTGCGTCTCCGAACCGCGACCTCTTGGCCGCTGGCGAAAGGGGGCGTCGTGGGTGAGAGTGAGGAAGCTGTGCGTCGCTCATTGTCAACCCACGAGCCTTGCAACTCGGAGGAAGGAGAAACTGAAGATTCTCCACCCGGCCCTCCTCCGGGGGAAGGAGTGGCGCTGTCTTCGCCATCTCCTGAAGAGCAGTTCTCCGCATCTCCGAGTTGCCCGTGTCAGGGCCGCTTGGTCGACTTCTTCGAGGACTTCGCAGCCGGGAGTGACACGGGGGGCGCCGCTCTCCTGCGCGGGGCTCGACGCGCCGGCCTCGAAGAACTCTCAGCACGGGGCGGAGCTGGCGTAGAGGACGCAGGGGGGCGCCCACGGCGACGAGCAGGCTGAGGCGCTACCCGCGACGGAACGGTGGCAGCCGGAGAGACACGTCGGGGCAGGATGTGCTGAATGGCCTCAGTCTGCTTCTGTACCGCCGAGAACTGCTGGGCAAAGTCCTCGACAGTGTCGCCGAACAGGCCTGCCTGGGAGATGGGGGCGTCGAGAAAGCGCGCTTTGTCCATGTCCCTCATCTCAGCCAGGTTCAGCCAGAGATACCGCTCCTGGACCACCAGCGTGGACATCGCCTTCCCGAGGGACCGCGCCGTGACCTTCGTTGCCCGTAAGGCGAAGTCAGTCGCCGTGCGCAGCTCCTGCATCAACCCCGGGTCGGTACCACCCTCGTGCATGGCTTTGAGTGCCTTGGCGTACCTGCAGGATAGCCATGGCATGCAGGGCAGAGGCAACTTGGCCCGCAGCACTGTAAGCCTTGGCAGCGAGTGCGGCCGTCAGCTTACAGGCCTTGGACGGGAGGCGCGGACGATTCCTCCAAGTGGCAGTGTTTTGTGGGCACAAGTGCACCGCAACCGCCCTCTCCACCTGGGGAACCTCTACGTACCCCCTGGCTGCCCCGCCATCGAGGGTGGTGAGGATGGAAGAGGGAGAAGAGCGGCTTCTGGCCGTGAAAGGGGCCGTCCACGACTTCGTCACCTCTTCATGCACCTCCGGGAAGAAAGGCACCGGAGCAGAACGAGGTTGTGAGCCACGTCCCGCGCCGAGAAACCAATCATCCAGCCGTGAGGGCTCGGGACTGGGCGGTGTAGTCACCTCCAGTCCGATACTCACGGCTGCCCGGGCAAGCATGGCCGACAACTCCAAGTCCGATTCGGCAGCAGCGACAACACCCGAGGGGGGCAGCCCCGCCGAACCTTCATCCTCAGAGGTCGATAACCCATCCCCCGATGCAGCAATCGACATCTGGTCTTCGGGCGGCGCACCGAAAGACACGCTGGGACCGCTGTGAGACGGCCCAGCAGAATCAATCGGCAGCTGCACGGGACAGTCGCTGCGTGAGGAGTGAGAGGTCCGTGGGGCGTGGCCCGGCGGAGAAGCTCTCACTGTGATCCTCAGATCTCCCAGAGCGCCAGCCGGCGGCCCTCTGCTCGAGCCAGAGAGACCGGGACGGGTGGCGACAGAGGGGTCTGCTGCACTCCCCTTGAGGAGTGAGAGACGCGATCGCAGCGCTGCCATGTTCATACGCCCACAGTAGACGCATGAATCATCCACGAGCGCAGCCTCAGCGTGTTGGACGCCCAGACACTGCAGACAACGCTCGTGACCGTCAACCGAAGACAGGAAACGACCGCATCCAGAAGGACACGGACGAAACGGCATCTTGAAAAAGACGCGAATCGTCCGTGATTTGCTCTTTTAGAACTGTCTCTTTTAGCCGAAGCGCCCAGGGGAATCGCCGTCTCGCAGGGACACCGCTGTAACGCGCCGTCACACCGACCAGGAACAGTTTAAGCAAAAACAAAGATGATGGCTTTGTAGTGATTTTCTTCATCGACTACTCGGCTCCGAAGCAAAAATCTAATGAGTGGATGCACCTGTCGCCCTATTTATACCCGCTAGCACGGGGAGTGGCTCAGGTGTGTTAATCCACTTGCCAATTTCATTGGCGTTTTCTCTTAAAATCAGAGATGATTGGCCTCCCAAGTGAGACCCCATTTGTCGGTCGACATAACTCGTAGTGACCGACAGATAGGGAACTTGCTTGTCACTGGCAATCAGACGACTATGAATCCCGAGTCTTATGTATATAATATGAACCAGCTTAATCTCATCATCAACATTTTTTTATTTGATTTTGGGAACTGTCTGTATCCTTTATGTCGTCACATTTGAAACTGGTTTCATCAGAATAACTTGTAGCTCGTCTTTTTTCAGGTTGTCCAGAGGGATGAAGCTGAAACAGAGCTTGCAAGTTATTTGTTTATACAAAAAAGCTCAAACCATATTTACTGTCACAGCTGTGGATGTTACATGGTCTGTGAACATGTTTTAAAAGAGATGTAATTCTTGCAGAATTAAATTTCCTGTCCTTTTGAAGTAAATTTTTGTGTCTTTATTTAAGGAAAATGAGCTACAGACCGAAACAAGATATTTTGTACAACAAAACTTGAATATGAGAGTAACTTTGGCTTTTTTATTGAGGCGTTATAATATTGACCAAAATTTATTAACTTTGTTATAATTAAAATTGATAGTTTGTTCTGAGTAAAAATTTAATCTTAACTTTTAACAAAATTACATACATTTTATTAATTTTCCAAACTAAGAATTCAATTTATTTTATTGAAACTAAAAATATTAGTTTTTCCAAAAATGAAAAAAATAATTTGAACCAACGCAAAATTTAGATTTACATCAAGTAAAAATTTATAGTTTCAACAAAATCAAACAAATTATTTGAGAGAAACTAATTACATCTATTTAATTAGTTTATTTCAAAGTAAAAACTAAACTTGGATGTAATTGTAAATTGTAAGTTTTTCTAAAATAAAAACACTAGGTTGTATCAAAGCAAAAAAATGACACATATTCTTTGTAACAAACAATATTATTAATGCGAGGAGGACTTTGTTTTGAACCAAGAAAATAATGCGTTTCACAAGTTTATTGTCTGGTGGGGGCGCTATATTGATGACATAAGTCTTTTTTGGTCTGGCTCGGAAACAGAGTTGATTGAATTTCATGGTTATCTGAATAGCATTAATGCAAACATCAAGTTGTCTTTAGAACATAGCAAAGTGTGTATTAATTTTCTCGATTTGACAATTTCAAAAGATAACCAAGAAACCTTGCATACATCAGTGTATAGAAAACCGACAGACAGAAACACAATTTAACATGCCAAGAGTTTCCATCCAAATTGGCTTAAAGAGAATGTCCCATATGGGCAGTTTCAGAGAGTGAAGAGGATCTGTGACCAAGATCATGTTTTTGAGAGTAAGTCACTAGAGATGATGGCATGATTTAAGGAAAGGGGATATAGAAGCTCCACTCTCCAAAAAGCTTACACCAGAGCCAAACATATAGATAGAGCATCATTACTACAAAGGAATATACCGAAACTAACAAAAGAGAGGTCTGTTTTTGTCACTACATACAGTACAGAGGCTGAACAGATAAAGCAAATCATACAAAAAAACTGGGGAATTATTGAAAGTGATGAGGTACTATGTCAGGTCTTTCCTGAACCACCTCTCATTAGTTTTAGAAGATGTCCCACCCTACAAGATAGACTGGTTCACAGTTATCTTAAACCAGAAGTAAAACAAACATGGTTAGGCCCTAGGCCCTGAGGTTCTTACAAATGCCATCACTGCAACCATTGTGTTAATGTAAGACAAACCAAAATGTTTCATGATGTTGGTTCTCAAAAGGAATTCACTATTAACCATTTTATAGACTGCCAAACTACCTTTGTCATTTATAGATTGGAATGTCCTATGTGTGAAGTCTTTTATTTAGGAAGAACTAAGCAGCGTTTATTGGACAGACTGGCTGAAAACAAATACGCAATTCGCACAGGAAACACCAACTATCCCATGGCAAGACACTATATGGAACATCACAATAGTGACCAATCCACCTTACAGGTCTGTGGGATTGACCACATTCCTTTGTCCTCAAGAAAGGGCAATAGGCAAAGGCAGCTGAATCAACGGGAAGCTTTCTGGATATTTCACCCACAGGCTACTAAATATCCAGTCTTGAATGAGGAACTTGACCTTAGTGTATATCTTTGATGATCTGTTGTCCTATGGTGGTTTGACATTTTTATACTATGCTTGTATTTTACTTTAATGGGTCACCGTGTTGGGTACAGGTATGGTCCTTTCAGGAAGTTAGTTTTTGTATGTACTTAATTGATTTGTTAAGAAGTGGAAATGATGACATCTACTGTCTCTTGTGTGTACTAACAATTGTAACCTTAGCACCACAGTTGACAGATGGAGACTTCTGATTGGTGGACTGTTAGTTCATAAGAAACTTTGTTTGTTTGAGATCTGTTTAACTCCCAGAAGAAGGCATGTAGCCGAAACACGTTGGAGTTTTTTTAGAAGGTTAATGTGACCAAGCCATAATAATAAAGGCTTTTTTACTTTTGTAATTGAGAATGCCTTGGAGTTTCTTTTTCATTTTTGGCATCTAGTTTCCCATCCAAAGAGCACCTCTATTTTAACCAGTTTTGGAGTCCAGGAAGCGCTCCTTTACCATTCCTTTTTTCAAACAATATTATTTTTTTGGGTTACAGTAAAACATTCTGTTGGAAAAAAATTTACATTTAGGTTTTGTGTTAAATCAAAATGTACAGTTTTAACTAAATAAATAATTTTTTAGTAATTTTTAAATAAATACAATTTGAGAAAATCTAAAAAAATAGATGTAACAAATTACAGTTAATCCAAAGTATAATTTTTTTCAGTGTACTGTACTCAGCACACTCAGCAGAGTCCATTCATGTAAGTTTTATCACATAATACTGTAGAATATGCACAAAAATGTAAGTCCACGGGAGCACTGCGGAGGTCCCGCTGAAAAAATTGTAAATGGACATTTTCTTAAAAAAACTCCCAGTTACCATTTATTCAGCGCGCCCTTCCTAGTGGTTCCGTGGACAGATACATTTTAGCAATATCATGGTTGAAGTCTCATCAGCTGTACTCTGCAAGATCCGAGAAATCAATCTTTGTAAGTTTTATGCCATAATACTGTCGAATTTGCATAGAAATAAAAGTTGGATTTTGGTTAATTTCCCCACATGTGGTGCATGTCTACCTGCAATTTATTTGACGGCTTACGTGTCCACTTGCAGTTTATTAAAAAGCAATTCTATTTAGATTTTTTTTTTATGTGTGCAATATTGTTAAAGGAAACACATCCACTGTACTCAGCACACTCAGCAGAGCCCATTCATTAAAGTTTTATCACATAATACTGTAAAATTTGCATAGAAAAAAGGTTGGATTTTTCACATATGGTGCATGTTCACCACAATGTCACAAAATTTGCCAAGCTGTAACTCCCCCAAAATGGGGGCAAACTTCACCAAACTCGGGTCAGAGTAAAACCTCCAGAAGGCCTACCGAACACCAATGGCCCCCCATCGATAACACCCCGGGGGGTGGAGTTATGGCCCCCCATATTTTTGCTAGTCAAATGGAAGGAAGAGACCTAGCGACATGAAACTCGGGGACTTGATAGCCCTCGAAGGGCCCTCTCTGAAGCCACCTCCCCCAAGTCAATAGACCCCCATGGGCCAGAGATACGGACCTGCAAATGTGAAAAGTCCCAAAATTTGACCCGGGGAAAAACACCAAACTCTGGGCAAAATTAGACCTTGGGGACCTCTATCCGACGCCACTGGCCCCAAGTCCCTAAACCCCGGGGGGGCGGAGATACGGTGCCCTAAAATTGGTGTCCATCCAATATGAATAAATGGCAAGTGTCCACCTCAGGTTAAATAAATAGCAATTCTATAAAATTTGATTTAATTAAACATATGCAATATTCTTGATCAAAACTTCTGCAGTGGACTCAGTCATCTCTGCAGAGTCCATTAATGTAAGATTTAACCCATAATAATGTAGAATTTCCATAGAAAATGTAGATTTTGGTTAATTTCACCACATATGGTGTCCACCCTCAATTTATTTGACGGCATATGTGTACACTTGCAGTTTATTAAATAGCAACTCTTTCTTTCCTTTCCTTTATTTATTAAGCACTTTTACACAACTTGTCATTGAACAAAGTGCTGTACAAACACATAAGCAATCATAAAAACATACATCATTTACACCACATATAAATAATGAATTAAACCCCTCAGTTTGATAACCTACAAAGCAACTACTATACCCCTTTTAATGCTAGAGCTAGAAGGTATTCTTTAAGCTTATGTTTAAAAACCGTAAATGTACACTCCAATCTAATAGAAAGGGGAAGGTCATTCCAGAGTTTAGGAGCTATCGCTACAAAGGCTTGATCTCCACTTCTCTGCTTTGTTCTTGGAGTCGTTAAAACCAGCTGATCAGCTGACCTCAAGGACCGTTTTGGTGCATATTTCTCAATAAGATTTGCCAGGTACAATGGAGCCATACCATGCAGTGATTTATGAACATAAATTAAAATTGTAAAATTTATTCTGTAGTCAATCGGTAGCCAATTTAAAGAACCCAATACTGGGGTAATATGGTCTCACTTACGAGTACCCGTCAAAAGTCTCGCAGCGGCGTTTTGAACAAGTTGTAAGCGTTTAATCAGTGACTTATTTATGCCGACCTAAAGCGCATTGCAGTAATCTAGTCTTGTAAATATAAATGCATGAATGAGTTTTTCGAGATCACGAGTGGACAGAAATGGTTTCACTTTCGCTATTAAGCTCAAATGATAGAAACAAGACTTAACAACAGAATAAACGTGTCTCTCAAACCTGAGATCACTGTCGAAAAGAACACCTAAATTCCGGACTAATGGCTTACAAAAGGGTGCTAAATCACCCAGATCATTAAGATTATTTGGAACTCCAAACCAGACGACTTCAGTTTTCTCTTCATTTAGTTTTAAAAAATGTAAAGATAACCATGATTTAATGTCATGTATACAATTCCGCAACAACTCTATTTGGTTCTTGCTGTTCTTTTTTAGAGGGAGAAACATTTGCATATCATCTGCATAAAAGTTAAAGGGGATTCCATGCTTGCTAAAAATTGACCCAAGGGGTAGTAAATACAAGGAAAACAAGATTGGGCCAAGAATGGACCCCTGTGGAACCCCACTGAGCAGAGAAGCATGTTTTGAACGATCTAGACCAATATTTACCGAAAAGGTTCTTTTTAAAAGAAAATACTTGAACCAAGCAAGCGCTGTACCCTGAATTCCTACTACATTTTCTAGGTCAATAGTATCAAACGCAGTGCTAAGGTCCAGTAAAACAAGAACTGCTGAAGACCCTGAGTCGACTGCAGTCAGCAAATAATTTAAAACCCTGATCAAAGCAGACTCAGTACTGTGAAAAGCCCTAAAACCTGGCTGAAAAACTTCAAATATATCGTTCTGAATCAAAAAGCTATTTATTTGATTCAAAACGACCTTCTCCAAAACCTTGGACAAAAAAGGTAACTTCGAGATTGGCCGGAAATTTGATACAACAGCAGGGTCCAAATTAGTTTTTTTTAAAAGGGGCTGGACAAGAGCGTATTTAAAATGTTTAAGAACAACTCCTGTTAAAAGACTATTGTTTATAATGACTAAAATACTGTGGCCAAGAACATCAAATGCTTCCTTTATCAATTTAGCTGGAATAATGTCTAATGAACAGTCAGTTTTGACTGCTTGATTACCTCAGCTAGTGACTGCAAAGAGATCATTTCAAAATGGTCAAAAGTAACAAATGGTGGCCGAACAACAGAAGGATCAAACAAACTAGGTTTGATTTTAGTTTTAATGTCCGAGATTTTTTGGACAAAATAATCCAAAAAAGTCTCACAAGTAATGGGTGGCAGATGGAATAGCACATCTAATTTTGGATTAAAATCTGAATTTATTACATTAAATAAAACTTTTATTTATTTATTTTTTTTATTGTACCTTTATTTTACCAGGTAGGCCAATTGAGAACAAATTCTCATTTACAACGGCGACCTGGCCAAGATAAGGCGAAACGTGCAAAACAACATAGTGTTACACAATAAATACACAGAACACAGGAGTGCAAATTTATAAAATTACAGTAAAACACAAGAAGGCAATACCGGGTATCAAAAAACAGGATAAGATATATGTGAGTCTGTTAAGCAACATAATTAAGACATATTAGGACATAGCGAAAATATTTTTAGATTAAAAAACAAATAAATAATTTTATTGAATATATAAGGTGTATCTTATTCAAAATCTATCTAACCGAAATATCATTTAAGTGCATGGATTGTATGACCGCAATTATGGAAAGGAGCATTAAAATATATATATATATATATATATATATATATATATATATATATATATATATCTGAGCAATAATAATAATACAAGAAACTCAGCAGGTATGACAATATTGCATGTGAAAAAAGTCCACTGTGCAATGCGGACATAGCATAAAGGAGAGAAGAATTGAAGACAATTAACAAGTACAAAGATCGGTCAGATGTTCAGAAAGGGGTAGTTTAAAAGCAACTGGTGATATGAGTGTTTCAAGTTTTAAGGTTTTTTGTAATCCATTCCAGTCATTGGCGGCTGCAAACTGGAAGGATTGGCGGCCGAATGTTGTGCAGACTTTCGGGGTGACTAAGGCAATATACCTACTAGATCGTAGGAAGTTGGGAGGAGATAACTTTGTTCTCCACAGAGTGTTTTTGTGTTGATTGAGGGAGGTCAGTTCTGTGGTGAACCACGAACTATATCTATCTTTCGTTCTGAACTTTTTAAAAGGGGCATGCATATTTAGGACAAAGAGAAATTCACTTTTGAAGTACAGCCAAGCGTCCTCCACTGACGGTATAAGATTAATGTTTAACCAGGAAATAGCGTTCAGGTCATTTAAAAAAGCCTGTTCACTGAAATATTTTAGACAGCGTTTGACGGAGATGAGGGGTGGTCGTTTAACCCCGGTCCCATTACGGACGCAGCCAATAAGGCAATGATCGCTAAGATCCTGGTTATAAACAGCAGAGGAATGTTTACAAGGCAAGTTAGTCAGGGCAACGTCTATGAGCGTTCCCTTCGTCGCTAATTTGAGATTGAACCTGGTAGGTTCGTTTATAATCTGTGTGAGGTTAAGTGCATCAAGCTTAGAAAGTAAAATAACTGGGGGGTTGAGCATATCCCAGTTTAGGTCACCAAGCAATAAAAACTCAGAGGATAGGTGTGGGGCAATGAGTTCACATATGGAGTCAAGGGCCCTACACGGGGCTGAAGGGGGTCTGTAACAGGCAGCAACAGTAATGGCCTTATTTCGAGATAACTGGATTTTTAAAAGTACAATCTGATCTGGACAAAATTACTGAGCTCTGTAGCTTATCTCTGCAGTAGATTGCTACTCCACCACCTTTTGCAACTCGATCTTGCCGAAAAATATTATAGTTGGGGATTGTTATTTCAGTACTGTTAACAAACTTCCTAAGCCAGGATTCGGATACAGCTAATATATCAGGGTTGGCTGAATGTACAAGAGCTGTAAGTAAGTCTAGTTTCGGGAGTAGACTTCTAATGTTGATATGCATGAACCCAAGGCTTTTACGATCACAAAAGTCAGTGAAAGAGATTGCCTGGGACTCAGGGAAGGCACTAGGTGTTTTCGGGCCAGGGTTGAGCTCTACGTCTCCAGATGAACAAAGGAGAAGAAAAATAAGAGTGTGGCACATGGCTTTAAGGACTGGGCGTTTAGATTGGCGGGTAGCATTATACAAAGAACTGGGTATCAGATCATAATACACTAACTGCAGTGCAGTGTAAAAAGCTATAGATATGGCAAGTATAAGTGTTCAGTTGAGGTAAACCTAAGTGTAAAGTGGTAAAAAAAGAGATCGAATCTCTGAACAGATCAAATATGCCAGAGGTGCCTGGCTCTATCGTCAAAATAAAAGAATTAGCATAATTGAAGCAGAGGGGGTTGAATATTCTACATGAGAGTAGGGTAGTGAAGGAAAGCAAAAACAGCAAAAAACACGACATAATTTACTATAAACAAAAAACTGGGAAATCACAGATAATCGTTAATAACTAGGACTGAGCAAGGACAGTAATCAGTGTTGGGACCTGGCCCAACAGACAAAAACAGTACCGTGATATTATGTTGTTATTGTCCTCCGGGCGATGAAATGCTACCACTGCTTAATCGACCAGCCGGGATAAGCTAGCTGTGAATGCTCCGGCTGTGTAATGAGACAAAGGTCCAGTAAAAGTTCGGTGAACACGTAGAATAGACTAGTAAACAGTCGATGTGTTGAATGGTTAGCCAACGCTATGAGCCAAGTCTGGAACAATGCCGCTAGCCGTAGTTCGTTAAACGTTTGTCGGATCCGATTCCAGGTAACTGGCTGGCTGTGATGATCCGATGATGCACGGCAGCCAATGTCCAATATTGTATTATGAAGAGTCCGATGGAACAGTGGAAAGACGTAAGACCCCAGGGCTGGTGGTAATGTGCTGCACGGATTAGCAGGTGGACCTGGGGTCTGAGGAGACGATCCTGGGGAGAGAGCTCTCCGGCTGGTTCAAAACAATAGGTGGAGGCCGCTAGCTGTAACTGGTTTGCTAACTATTAGCTCGCTAATGCTGGTCGGCATTAGTAACAAAAATATGTGTTGCACATAGGAAAAATAAATAAATAAATATCACATAATAGCAAAAGAAATGTTTACGAGCAAATTGCTTAGCTTGCAGCTTATAAAATCATAAACAAAAATGAATACAGGGACAGAGACAAAACACGTCTGCACAGTTACGCCATCTTGTAACACATGATCTGATCACTTGCGGCTTATTATTATTTTTTGTAATTACTTCAGCAAAGTAATTTCTCTTAGCCATCTGAACGGTATTCTGATAGTTATCTTGAGACTCCCGTAACATTTGAAAAGATACCTGTAACTTATCTTTTTCCATTTTCGTTCAAATTTTCTACAGGTTATCCTCAGCGCACGAGTCGCATCATTCAGCCAAGGCTCGGATCTAAATTTGCACTTTTTGACATAAAGTGGGGCTACTGAGTCCAAGAGGGATAAACAAACAGAATATGGCACCACCAGTGAGGAGTCCACATTAAGAGAAAAACTATCCATAAAATAAAAAGGGTTAATTTCAAAAAATTTATCTTTAAATTGCTCTATTGCCCCAGCATTTAAAGCCCGTTGTAGTTGGCTTTGAGCTCTAGGTTTTTCAACATGTGGTGTCAAGATCTTAAAAATACTTGACTTATGGTCAAAACCATAAGTCAAAACTAAGTCTAAAATATGACCTTGAACATGAGTGGGTTTATGCACGTGCTGTATAAGATTGAAAGAATCGATTACATTCAAAAAGTCTCTTACCAGTGGCTTGGTAGGACAACACACATGACAACAAACGCACAGCGGTCGGCACAGGTGGAACGGAATCCATTTGTGTAAGTTTTATGCCATAATACTGTAGAGTTTGCATAGAAAAAAAAGTTGTAAATGCGTACTGGTTTGTTGGACATGCGCTCCCTTTTTTATCCTTTGACCCCTAAGGAGGGTCGTAGGGACAACAGACTTTTCTGCCCGGTCGAGGGGGTCCCCATGAGGCAAACATGCCAAACTCGGCCTGATCGGACCCCAGCGAGCCGTGTCCACGAAACCGCTAGGCCGAACACATTCAAGTAAATGGCAGGGGTGATTTTTTTAGAAAAGACCCAGGGGCCCAAAATACGGATTGGTGGGTCCAGGGGCCGCCCGAGTGAGCTGCTGATGGCGTGGGGCCCTAAGGTGACGGAAAAATTCAGAGCCTCCTGCACAAAATCCTGCACAAAATCTCTCCCTCAGCCCTCTCTGACTCATACATGATCATAGCCTTTTGAGAGATTTCAGGGTGCCAGACAGGTATTTTTTTTCAAGGTCCTACAGCTTAGTTCTTCTGGGACATGGGAGAGGGGCCACTGAGATGTGAGAATCTCGGGGCCTTACGACCCATCGTCTCCGAAGGGCGGATGTCCCACCTCCAAACGTGTTTGTTGGACACAAGCTCCCTTTTTTGACCCTTTGACCCCTAAGGAAGGTCGTAGGGCCACCAGACTTTTCCGCCTGGTCGAAGGGGCCCAGTGAGGCGAACATACCAAATTCGACCCGATTGGACCCCGGCGAGCGGTATGGCAGATGGACAAAACGTGGCTCACTGGGATGCGAAGCCCACCGGAGAACAGCCCCGGTCATTTGTTTCAAGGGAGAAAGGCCAAATAATAGGGTTCAGGGAGCGAATACCCCCAATGTCCAGCAGAACAATGGCAAAAGGACCTTTATAGGGTTCGTGGACAGGGGGGTGGTGGTGGGGGGGTTCTTCCGGTGCTTAACATCACCCCATAGAGGTGTACGAACTCGATTTACTGTGGATTTCCTACAGAAAATGGGGGTAAATTGAATCGTACCGTTCGCCAGTTTTCTAAAGGAGAAAGTTGATTCAAATTGACAGTACAATCCCTTCGAAACATTATGCGATCAATGGCAATGTATTTATATGAGTGTTTTTACCATGAACCCTTTATATGTACAACCTCAACAGAAGACAATTTGCCTCCAATGACCTGCCGGAACCTGTCAGCTGCCTCTGGAGTCCCACAAGCCGTCCAGGCCCGATAGGACTCCTTCTTCAGCTTGACGGCATCCCTTAATTCCAGTGTCGACCACCGGGTTAGGAGATTTCCACCTCTACAGGCACTGGAGACCTTACAGCAACAGTTCCGAGCAGCCGCAGCGACAATAAAGGTGGAGAACATTGTCCATTCAGACTTAATATCTCCAGACTCCCTCAGAATTCGTTTAAAGCTCTGTCGGAGTTGGGAGTCGAAGATCTCTCTGACAGGGGGCACGGCCAAACATTCCCGACAGACCCTCACAGTACATTTGGGTCTAGCGAGTCTGTCCAGCTTCCTCCCCCACCGTCGGAACCAACTCACCATCAGGTGGTGATCAGTTGACAGCTCCACCCCTCTTTTCACTTGAGGGTCCAAGATATGTGGCTGAAGGTCTAATGACACGACCACAAAGTCAATCATCGACCTCCGGCCTAGGGTGTCCTGGTGCCACGTGCACTGATGGACACCCTTATGCTTGAACATGGTGTTTGTTATGGACAAACCGTGGTTATCACAAAAATCCAATAACAGAACACCACTCGGGTTCAGATCGGGGGGCCGTTCCTCCCAATCACGCCTCTCCATGTGTCACTGTCACTGCCCACGTGGGCATTGAAGTCCCCCAGTAGAACGATGGAGTCTCCAGTCACGGCACTTTCCAGCACCCCTCCCAGAGACTCCAAGAGGGCCGGGTAGTCCGCATTGACATTCGGCCCGTAGGCACAAACGACAGTGAGAGACTTATCCCCGACTCAAAGGTGCAGGGAAACGACCCTTTCGTTCACCGGGGTGAACTCCAACACAAATGGTGGCTGAGCTGGGGGGCTATAAGCAAACTCCAGAGCCCTGCTGTGCATGGAGGTGAGCCCAACTATCTCTAGCTGGCCCCTCTCGACCTCCCGCACAAGCTCAGGCTCCTTCTCCGCCAATGAAGTGACATTCCACGTCCCTAAAGCCAGATTCCGAGTCCAGAGATCGGGTTGTTGGGGGTCTCGCCTTCAACTGTCGCCCGATCCACTATGCAACGGCCCCTTACAGTCCCTCCTGCAGGTGGTGATCCCACAGAGCCCCCGGCCGGACCACATGGCGGGAGGCCCAGCCACCAGTCGCTCACATACGAGCCCTAACCCCGGGCCTGGCTCCAGACCATGCTGGGCGACATCTCGGTCCTTGCTGTATTTGTCAACATAAGGAGGTTTGTGAACTGTTCTTAGTTTGGCCCGTCACCAAGGACCTGTTTGCCTTGGGAGACCCTACCAGGAGCATATAGCCTCAGACAACATAGCTCCCAGGATCATTCGAGTGCTCAAACCTCTCCACCATGATAAGGTGACAGTGCAATTCAGCCTATTATTACTAATAATGATGAATGTAATTGATGAATTAAATGAACAATCGTGCCAATACACACATATATATTAACTGACATATCAAGCTATTTGAAAGCCTGCATCTAACACAGTCGACTGAAAGCTTGACTGGCCACTTAACTGGTAACTTCAGCAAAACATCACTCGTTGAACTCTTCAGTGTAATCAGTGTGTTTAATAAGTCATTGTATTTTATAATATTACGTATTTTTGAATAGTTCAGCCAAATGGAGTACCTGCTCGGCCAAAATATTGAAAGACAGAGGAGGCATAGGATCTACTGGTTGAGGTCCACCCATCTGTTCCTGTCTGAGGTGGAGTGTTGCCAGAAGCTTCCTTTTTAGAGTTAATTTTTTTTGCGGGTGGGTGATTCCAACATCCCTTGAGTTCGATTGGAGGCATATCCACACCTGCTGTAAGTTCTTCCATACATACAGTAACATCAAGCCTAGTCCGACATGTGAACAAATTTATTAAATTCCCCATGACGCCTGCTACCCAAAATAGGTTTAAAGGGTTAGTTCACCCAAAAATCATAATTATGTCATTAATAACTCACCTTCATGTCGTTCATAACCAGTGAGACCTCGGTTTATCTTCAGAACACAGTTTTAGATATTTAGGTTTAGTCTGAGAGCACTTAGTCCCTCCATTGAAACTGTGTGTACAGTAAACTGTCCATGTCTAGAAAGGTAAGAAAAACATCATCAAAGTAGTCCATGTGACATCAGAGGCTCAATTAGAATATTTTAAATCATCGAAAATACATTTTGGTCCAAAAATAGCAAAAACTATGACTTTATTCAGCATTGTCTTCTCTTCTGTGTCTGTTGTGAGAGAGAGTTCAAAACAGAGCAGTTTGTGATATCCGGTTCATGAACGAATCATTCGCTGTAACCGGATCTTTTTTAATCAGTTCACCAAATCGAACTGAATCGTTTTAAACGGTTCACGTCTTCAATACGCATTAATCCACAAATGACTTAAGCTGTTTACTTTTTAATGTGGCTGACACTTCCTCCGAGTTAAAACAAACCAATATCCCAAGGTAATTAATTTACTCAAATAGTATACTGACCAAACTGCTGTGAAGAAAGAACTGAAGATGAAGTCAAGACACCTTTTTTTAGATAGCGCTTTAAACAAAATACATTGTGTTGAAGCAACTGAACAACATTCATTAGGAAAACAGTGTGTCAATAATGCAAAATGACAGTTAAAGGCAGTTCAACATTGAATTCAGTGATGTCATCTCTGTTCAGTTAAATAGTGTCTGTGCATTTATTTGCAATCAAGTCAGCGATGTCACTGTAGATAAAGTGACCCCAACTAAAGCAAGCCAAAGGCGACAGCGGCGAGGAACCGAAACTCCATCAGTGACAGAATGGAGAAAAAAACCTTGGGAGAAACCAAGCTCAGTTGGGGGGCCAGTTCTCCTCTGACCAGACGAAACCAATAGTTCAATTTAGGGCTGCACGATATTGGGAAAAAATTACATTGCGATATTTTATTTTTCTGCGATATATATTGCGATATTTTATCTTACAAACAAAAATGGGGTGAGCACACTTTTTAATGTTTTAAACATCGACACCATCGTGTCAATTGATTAATATGTGCGAGGGAGAGAGCAAGATAGCGCTCGTGTTGTTTTAAGATGGCTCGCTCTCTCTCTGTCTCTCTCGCGCTACCTCTCTCTCTCTGCCCTTTTAAACTGTCTCTCTCGTGCGCTCTCTCTCTGTCTCTCTCGCGCGCTTTCTCTCTGTCTCTATAGCGTGCTCTCTCGCGCTCTCTCTCTGTCTCTCTCGCGCACGCTCTCTCTGTCTCTCTCGCGCACGCTCTCTCTGTCTCTCTCGCGCTCACTCTCTCCCTCTCTCTCTGCCCAGTTAAACTTGTACAGTTAACGAATAACGGATCAACTACGACAGCCTACATCGTACATCCTGAGATGTGACTATCGTGGATTCGTACATCGCGATATCGATGCTTAAACGACACTTGGGAGAAACCAGTTGGGGGGCCAGTTCTCCTCTGACCAGACGAAACCAGTAGTTCAATTCCAGGCCGCAACAAGGTCAGATTGTGCAGAAGAATCATCTGTTTCCTGTGGTCTTGTCCTGGTGGTCCTCTGAGACAAGGTCTTTACAGGGGATCTGTATCTGGGGCTCTAGTTGTCCTGGTCTCCGCTGTCTTTCAGGGCAGTAGAGGTCCTTTCTAGGTGCTGATCCACTATCTGGTCTGGATACGTACTGGATCCGGGTGACTGCAGTGACCCTCTGATCTGGAAACAGACTGGATCTGGTGGCTACGGTGACCTCGGAATAAGAGAGAAGCAGACAAATATGAGCGTAGATGCTAGGGGTGTCCATGGTTAACCGGTTAACCGATTAACCGTTAAAAATTGTGTAACCGAGTGAAACATTTTGCTCGGTTAAGTGACGTCAATGGCGTGAATTGAATTTAGTTGTAATACATTTTTGCACCACCAGAGACCGCCAGAGCGCTCCCAGACATTTGTAATGTCCACAAGAAGAAGTCATTTTTCTAATATGAAGCGGGCTAATACGAGTGACGGGGCAAAATGCAAGTATTGCAATACAGTGCTTAGATATACTTCAAGTACAACCTCGTTGTTGTAATCTCAACAGCCAACACCCGGGCATCATTAGGCCGGTCAGGACACACTGGATGCGTGGCGTGTCTGTTTTTAATTCGGTTCCCATGTTAACAGGTTAGAGCTTGCCGACTGCCTGCGTGAGACGCGTGGCTCGACGCGTGCATGCTAGAAATAGAACCGACGCCTTGTTGGAAGCGTTTTCAGGCAAAGTATAATAGGAAAATATGTTTATATGTCATTTTGTACAAAAATACATATTAATTCATGACATTTTGATATTTGAAAGTCTATAGGTTGACATAAATTCAGATATAAATGTAATTTAAATAAATAAATAAATAATTATCGATTTTCAAATATTGTACGTGTCAAACATAGTCATAGTCATAGCCTTAGCGAGGCGGCCGCGGAGTCTGCTTGTTACCTTTTGCCTTATACATTTTAGGCTTATTCTCAAATTCAGATTGTGTTAATGGGCGGCATTATTAGGCAGTTTTAATAGGACAATTTGACCGGAGAGATTAAATTTTGTCGGACATTCCTTTTTTTTTTTTTCGGCCAATGTCCGGAAATTACTATGGTTATGGTTACTATGGCACACTATGGTTAACCGAGTATTAACCGCTAAGGGCCTCGGTTAACGGTTAATGAAAAACTTGAGAACGTGCAGCCCTAGTAGATGCCATTCTTCTAATGATGTAGCAAGTACATAGGGTGTTATGGGAAGTGTGTTCGGTTACCTAATTAATGCAGCCTAAAAATCCTTTAACGGATTTGGATATTAAAAGCATATTAGTATGTTATGTGTAAGCCAGGTTAAAGAGATGGGTCTTTAATCTGGATTTAAAACTCCAAGAGTGTGTCTGCCTCCCGAACAGTGTTAGGTAGGTTATTCCAGAGTTTAGGCACCAAATAGGAAAAGGATCTGCCACCAGTGTTCTAGGTTATAACAAGCAGAGTTTTTAAGGCCTATAATTAACACCTCTTTTTTCAGAATTTAGAAGTAAGAAATGACTCATCATCTAGTTTTTTATATCGACTTTTTATATCATTTTTCAAATTGGTGTGTTTCACTGGGCTGTGAAGAAATATAGAGCTGAGTATCACCATGTTTCCTGATGATATCTTCCAAGGGTAACATATAAAGCGTGAAGAGTAGCGGCCCTAGTACTGAGCCTTGAGGTACTCCATACTGCACTTGTGATCACACTGTCTAAGACTGGATGGTTGCTCTGTCAATTCTTCATCAGTTAGGAACCTAGGTGTGCAATTTGATCGCAATCTTTCTTTAGAAAGCCACATTTCAAGCATTTGTAAAACTGCATTTTTCCATCTCAAAAATATATCTAAATTATGGCCTATACTCTCAATGTCAAATTCAAAAATGTTAATCCATGCATTTATGATCTCAAGGTTAGACTATTGTAATGCTTTATTGGGTGGTTGTTCTGCACGCTTAGTAAACAAACTACAGCTAGTCCTCAATCATTAGTCTGGAGACATACAGTGGTTCTCCAAGTCAGAAGAGTCATAACAGTGTCAGAAGAATGTGCTCTGTGGTATATTTTCACTGCAAAACTAAAAGAAATGCCGCAAATATCATTGCAAATTTTGAGAAAAGCTGCAGCAAAATCAGTCATTTTGATCTCCAAAATCACACAAAAGAGTCGTGGAGGGACTGCCTTGTACTCTCTGATGTTCGCTCTGTTCGAAAAACACGCTGAATCCATCCAGACTCAGATCAGGGGACCTGACCCAGTTTGCTGCTGTTTCAAATTAGTTTTTAAAAGGGACGGAAGCTATCACAAATTAAATAATCAAACATTTTTATGGGGGTTGGGCAGAAGTTGAAACCTCCATAAAAAAAAATCTGTGCAAACTACGTATCTCAGTGTTTGTTGAAGAACAGGTACAACAACATACCACAATTTCTTATTTTTACAGCTTCATTGTACTGGTACACCAAAGATACTCAGTATTTTATTCATTATAATCTGAAGCTACTGGAATGTAGTTAAATCTGTCACGAAAACAAATTCCTCGTATGTGTAAACATACCTGGCAATAAAGCTCATTCTGACTCTGATTATGAAATCATTAGATGCTGGTTTTATGTGAAACACTAATAAGTGAAATATATGCATTGTTGTTTGTCACAGACTGATGGAATAATTGACAGTATTCAGTGTTTTGGCATTGAGAATAAAAGATTCATCAAGCGGTTCGTAAGTTTGTGTACCTACATAGATACTCATTAGTCTGGCCCCCCGCACACACACATATGAAAAATATTGTTTTGATTTTTGGATGTAAAATAAATTATGATATGATTTTCACTTATTGTTATCAAATAAAAGGAGGCTAACTTGAAGGCGGCGCCCCCTGTTGACCATTATGCTGTAGGTTTCCTGTGAAAATAGGATCTTTAGGATGTTTATGATTTAGGATATTTGTATGACAAAATGTTTATGTAATGTTTGTGCATAAAGCAATAATAATTGTAGTTTTTAATTCTGACAAAGTCATTATTACAAGAAAGTCTCTCAGTATTATGGGAAACTACTGCAAGTAATTATTATGAGAACGATTATCATAGGTATGTGAAAAGTTATTAGGGGAGACTAATAATTTTCCTTCATAACCAATAGTGAGGCAGAGCCGGCTCTCTTTTCTCTCAAAACGTCAAGGTCTAAAGAAGTGTTTTAGATGCTGAATTTATCTGAATTTGAGCGCTGTGTTTTAGAAAGACCTGAAACGTGAGCGAAGCATTCAAGACATCAGCTAGTGGATTTACATTGAAATACAATGGGGAAAAAACAGCAGGGAATGCAAAATGCGGTCTGAGTGAATTAACCTATTAAAAGCTACTTATCAAATACAGATGGCAAAGTACTGAGTAAAACAAAATCGCATAGACCCTGTAAGGTCCAGACACTTGGCCCAAGGAAGGCATCTGGTGCTGGATGAAGGTTTCCTGCGTGTTCGGTCTTTCAGCGCGTAGAGTTATTCAATTTAGGTTAAACTCAAATCTGACTCCATTTTATTATCTAATCTTACTCCATTTTAGTATGACCTCAAATTTAGGTTGAAAGGCAAATTGGTTGTTTGTTGGTCTCTAATTATTATTGTTATTCTTCTGACATTTGAATATTCTAATTTAACTCTTTACTTTATTTTACTCGTTCATTAGGAATCTATGTCGCTCAGGGTGCCCCACGACGGCCGTTCTTCTACGTATGCCCCACGATCACAAACTCGCCAGTCTCAACAGTAGTCAGAGGTTATGACTAATCCGTTTAGTCCCCATCAGCTACCCATGTACAACTTAGTTAAAGCTCAAAACAATAATCAGCGGTTCTGCTAGCACTATCTGTCTAGCCCCCCTAATACATAGTTTGAAGTGTGCACTTCATGCTATGGGCTCATTCCAGCTACAGAAGGCCCTGATCCTTTTGCTGCAATCGTTTAAATACCTCAGACCAAGACAAACAACCCATGAGATGAAGACAGAAACTAACAATTGGAATTTGCATTAACTCAGGTCCCAGACCAGGGTAGTTTACACCTCAATGGGAACAGGGGGTAATTTACATGGAGGACCCTGGGAACTTTTCTTTCTTTGTGTCCAGGCAAGAGGAAACGGAACATGCACCGTCAGGAGCAGCTTGCTGTTTTAAGAGAGATGCAGGTGGCTGATATTCAACAGCAGGAACCGAACCGGGCACAGAGGGAGCTACATTTGTAGATGGCAATAGATGAGGCCCGGCAAGCAAGGGAACAGGAAACAGCCTGAAGGAGGGAGGAAAATGCACAAACGGCTGCATTCAATCGAGCCTTTCTCAACATCATGTGGATGCTTGTACAGGCGGTGAGTAACAGAACAGAACAGTGACAGAACTGACAAGAACAGAACACTCTGCCCGACTAAAACCTCCCTAGTCCATACTTTATGGAAATAGTTAATTTTTTAACTTGTTTTCCTGTGAATGTTTTTCTACTACATACGTTTGTGCACAACATTTAAAGTTTGTTGAGTGTAATTTATTTTTACTTATAAAAGTTTATATATATGTCTTATTTATATTTTTATTTTTTTGCACTACATACATTTTCACATTTAAAGTTTGCTTGGTGTACATTCTTTACTTTTAAATTTGTCTTTACATTTTCTTTATATACATTTTTTGCACTACATAAATTAGTACTTTGTTTAACGTTTGATCTGTTTACTATTTTCTTAAATAAAATTTACTTGTCAAACATGTACTTTCCTTTTTAATGGTACATGTGGATTAGAGCAACAGGTATTATCAAGCTAAATGTCACAATTTAAAAGATTTATAGTACACTTATACTTAAAACTCACTTTAAACTGCTATTGAGTATTTGTATCATATTCTGCTCGTGGTTTAAAATAGTGTTTGTGCATAAAATGAACAAAAAAGCTATTCTGTATGACAAAATATTTAGTTAGTATAGTTCCGCTGTTAGCCGTCCAGTGTCAATGAATGGTTTTAATAGCCAGTTCTGCAAGGGATAGGCAGAGTCTCCAAGGATGTAGTAGCCAACATTCACCCTAGCAATGTTTTTGGTGCTAGCTGGTATGTGGTTTCCACGGCTTGCCACCTCCCACAGTGTGGACAGTCTCAAAACCCGAGCATCATGCAGGCTTCCAGGCAGTCCTGTGAACACATTCCAGAAAAAGTCCCTTTCCATCCACAACACCTTGAAGGATGATGGAGTGCCAGCCTTTACGGATGAAATTGTCACAGTGATAGTCTTGTGGTGCTATTATGGGTATGTGTGATCCATCAATAGCACCAATACACTGTGGAAGTCCCCATCTGTTCTCAATGTAGCCAGCCATATCTTCAAACCTCTCCTGATCTGGAAAACGAATTTGTTCTGGTATCAAAAACGTCTCTGCTGCAGCACAGAACTCCTGAACACACCGACACACAGTTGAAATGCTTGCTCCAAAAAGATGTCCAACACTTCTGTACTCAGAGCCAGTAGCAAGCTTCCACAGTGCAATGGCTACTCTCTTCTTTAGAGATACATACACGCGGAAGTTTGTGTCCCGTCTCTCCATCGCAGGACGCAGTTTATTGCACAAGTAAATAAACTTTTCTTCCGACATTCTAAAGTTCTCCAACCACTGCCTGTTTGTAAACAAGAAGGACCAGGAACAATCACACCCCACCACTCAAAAGCTCTGTTAAATGTCCAAACAGATGGTCTGTGACGGCGACTTTGCAAAATATGATACATCTGAAATACACAGAGTACACATTTTAATACCTACAGCTAAATCCATTATATGCTTTGTGACAATATAGCGATTGAGACCCTAAACAAGATTAGCTTACCCTCGTGCGCCGTCAGGCAAATCGAGTGATGTCATCATCTTCGCTTCGTTGTAAGAGTTCCCAGACTCGTTTGTTTTTTTTGCAGTAATTTGTTTTGCTGCCATCAGCCTCATTTTAAACACATTTCTCCATCTTGAAGTTAAAAACATCCACATGCCGAGAATCAAGAACACCATCCCCTCGATAGGCTCCATTGTTTCTGTGTTGTGCGTTTGAAATATGGCGCGTTTAGGATGATGTCATGACAGTAGAGGTGGCAACTATTAACAATCAGTCCCACCCAATTTGAAGCGGTACTAACTGCAGTGGAAAAGGAACCGAGCTAAAGCGAACCGAACCGTGCCGTACCAAGTCGAGTCGTACCAAGCAGTGGAAAAGCGAAGCGAGCCAAACCATACCATGCAGTGGAAAAGCGCCAATAGATCTTTAGAGGAGTACCTCGTTTGTAATCTAAGCCATCATTGTCTTCTGTTCGTAGTGTACAGACTGCATCGTCTAAATTAAGTGATGCAATGGGTAAGATGAATGTTCTATGGTCATGTCTGGGAGATGAATGGAGTCTAATCTATAGCAATCTGTGTTGCAAAAATTTAGTTCCTGTTCTAATCCGGTAGGCCATGTAGATGTTTGTGTAGTAATGCTCTTCTGTGAGGTGTGAATGGCCTCTTCAAGTGTCTTCACATTCACTCCCGCATTTCAGGCTATGTGTCAATTCTGCTGTCTTGGCTTGATGCAGATGGGACCAGACACCTTCCTGGTATCTGTCCTCCAAAGAATTGCAGTGGTCAGCCTGAGAAAGAAACTGTAGGGACGCAAATGGAATTTAGAAGTCTGTTTCTGACGCGTGCTTTGCCTTAAATAAATCAAATCATTGTCAAAAAATAAAGTCGGATATGCCAATCCACTTATTGTCCATCTGGCATTGCAAATAACAAAATAAAATAAAGGAAAAATATAACTTAAACGTAACTTCGTTTCTTCATTAATAAACAAATATTTTCATTCAAAAAAAAAAAACTGTTAAGAGGTACGATCACAATTTCCTCTACCTTCATCTCAGCACGCACAGCACGGTCAAAAAGTTTGTTTGACCTTCCATTGCGCACCTGTAACTCATCAGCGGTTGGCTTAAATGTACTCAAAAATACTCATATGCCCTCTAGTGTCACAGACACAAATTACAGTGAGATGGCTCCACTGCTGGGCTGGACTGCTTTTTGATTTGGATTGTCTTTTTGGATTTGTTTGCTTTTTGTGACATCTTCCTTTTTCCTTGTAATGGAGCCAGCAAGAAAGAGGAATCCTCCTCTGTCCGGGAGTTTTTTGAAATGGTTGGTCACAATAAGGTATGTGTATTATTATTGTTTTACTATCTTGATCTAATATTAATACTCACTATAAGGCTGTATTATATTTCATGTCTATTCGTTTATGTTTCTAGGTGAAATGCTTGCTGTGCCTAAAGGAGCTGTCATACAACAATAACACCTCCTCCATGCTCAGGCATTATCCAGCACTGCAGGAGCATGCACGGACTACTAACAATCTTCTGAGGATCCACTAGTATATTGGGCTCAACATTAACATCTGTATCCTCATTTATACCAGCTGAAACTAACATTTTTATGTTCCCCTGTATCCTCTGTTCCATGCGAAAGGACCTTTTCCAAGGCTGGAGAGGTTCTGTCCAAAAGGAGGAATCGTCTAAGCCCCAACACAGAAAACAATTCTGTTCCTCAATAAAAAGAATGTGTGATCCTTCCTTCACCCACCCAGTGTTGCAGTTTGTTCCTCTAAACCCATAGTCCCATAAGCACAACACTGCACTAAAACTAGTAACAGTTTAATGCACAAAACACACCAGAAATTCTTAACCTTTCCCACCCCACACTTTTCTGTTGCAATTTGCGTTATTACACTCCCTCCACCATAAGAACTACACTCAACACACTCTCACTTTTGTTGTTCCTACTGTCACTATCCAAACAATTTATGAATAATGAATTAACTGTGTGTGACAGTTGTCTCTGCACAAGTAAATTCAGACAGAGAGAGAAACATTTTATTTGATACCCAGTCAATGGACAAATGTCTGCTCAGGTCATTGATTCAGTATTTTTATTGGTCTGCTATGGCTCCAACAGAAACAAATACAAAGAGAACCACAGTTCATTTGGACCTTATAATCAGTTTCATGTACAGGCACGTGGAATTATTTTAACTACATTAATCCTCGTGTATTGTAGTTTTAATTCCAGATGTCTCATGAAATGGAGTTCGCTTGGTCAGATCTGAATCACTGCTCCTGTTTCAGTGCAGTCTGAGTGTGTAACACCTGATGCTGCTCTTGCAGTCGAGCCCTCACAGTCTGCTGTGTCATGAGCATTAGAGAGCCCAGTTCTACTGGGGACATTTTCTAGATTTGGTGTTCTTATCACCCATGTCATCGTGAATTCCAATGGACCAATGTCCATGGCTTTAGTTGCATTTGCTCTCATTACAGTCAGATCTGTGGGCAGAAATGTGTTCATCTGTTTCACTGTTGTCTGGTTAATGTTGTTATATGGTGTTGTTCACACATTCAGATATCTGTGGCACATGAAGACCTCTTGTATTTTGGTATGATGTTTAGTATTTTACACCCTCCTTTCATTATTTTTCAAGTCAATTTAAAAGATTGAATGGTGTTTTGTGGCTGCATTCGACTGTGGCTTTGTGTAAATACAGTCATGCTCCAAACAAAGGCAAGGAAGCTTCACCATTGCAATGCAAATTTAGTCCTTTAGTAACAGGGAGCCCGCCTGAGAATGTGAGTATGAGGTGTGATCTGGCTAAAAAATGCTTCCATACCAATGTTTTTGTTAAGGGGCAATATGCAATGCAAAGTTCAGAGGTATTGGATCCTGTTGTGAGGAAAGCATTTTCATTGTTAAGACAATTGTGAATCACACTGGGGCCACATGGCATTTCTATGCTCCTCTACGTGATTTAACTGCAGCTATATGGAAAATAGCAGAGTGTACCACTCCTCAAAAGTCCTCAAAAGTTTAGGTATCATTTTGGAGCTTTCTTGGAAGCTCTTTTATCTGTGTTGTGATTTTATCACTCGGTTTTGCCAACTTCCATATCATATTCAAATGTATCAACTTAATTGATCTTCCTTTATCAAATAACAAGTTTTCCAATTGTTTATAATTAAGCATTTTTATTCTGTTTGTTCATTCTCCTTAAATTGTTGCTCATTTGTTGCAATGAAGCAAATAAAACATTATAGAACACAGTTTGCTGAGTTCTATTTTGAACTCTCTTTTGAGTACCAGACAATAATTTGGATGATGGTATTTAAATTTTAAGTTTCATCTCTTGTTGCTTAGGCATACAAAGAGATATTTCCACTTCAGAACAAGATCTCATTCCTTATCTACGCTGCGGTTATCATGTCCCCGACAAGTTTGCGGTTTCGTCTAATTCTCAAACCCACCGGATCCGGTCTCCGGTCAAACAACATGAGTATTTCCGACTCATTCGAGATATGTTTATGTATGGGATGCGTCTGTCTTTCCCTCAATACTTCTAAAAGGCAAAAAAGAATTGTTCTTACCACAGCAGCTGGAGAAAGAGAAGGAGATGGTCAAACCTCTTGTTCGGTACAAATCCATATTGAGCTGAAAGACGTCACTCGCCTGTTTAGCAGATCCGGTTACCAGTCACCACTTTGTAAGGAGATCTGGTCGGCTGGGTCACCACTTTCTAAGGTCCAGACACTTGGCCCAAGGAAGGTATCCGGTGCTGGATGAGAGTTTCCTGCGTGTTTGGTCTTTCAGTGCGTAGAGTTATTCAATTTAGGTTAAACTCAAATCTGACTCCATTTTATTATTTAATCTGACTCCATTTTCTTATCTAATGTGACCAAAGAGTATAGAAGCCCAAGAGGCGAAACTCAATAGAACGCTCCATAGCAACAGTTGCCCCCATGACGTGACGGCGCGGCCACCATTATAGACCGAAAACTGAAGGAAAATAATGGGAGTCAATGGCACTGGAAAAATGAACATAACAAAAAATTAACAGAACTTAATGTTTTCTGGCCGTCATATCTAAATATGAAAACAATTTAAAATACATTAATGAGGATGACCGACGTTAAATGAGTTTAAATGACAGAAAATATATGTCTATGTGTTGGTTATGCATGGCCTAATTACCCTTAGGAAAATAATATTTTGGGACAAAATATTACTATAGAAGTACTATAAGACTACTATAGAAATACTATAGCGGCTCTATGATATTATAAAGGTAACATACTTCTGTGATGTTCTGTAATACCTCTATAATATTTTTTTTAAGATGCTATAGTAATTCTATAGTATGTCCCAAATTACTATAGGCCTAGTATTCCTATAAGATTACTATAATATTTTGATTCCTATATAATATAAGATTCCTATAGCACTTTTTTGTAAGGGTATGTCCCCCACCGAATCGGCTTCATTAGCCTACCACTTACAGTTTATAAAGATACAATTATAAAATTATTGCAAACCTTTAATCTATCAATATTTATGTTCTATTATGCATTTTCCTTGTTATATGAATAATTTCATGTTACAATTTCATGTATTTTCAATAATTTCCTTGTTATATGAAATTCATGAAATAATATATATAGGCAGACACACAGTAATAAGATTTATTCAAATTTTGATTTTGACATTAGTGAACATCACCATCACCATATATATGATTTGGAAAAATAAATAAATAAATAAATAAATAAAATTATAAATGAGCATTTCTAAAGACAGTTCACCTTTAACAAGAAAATCACAAAAATATTGACAACTTGTTTTTCACACAGTGAACGTTTCAATGGCAAGAACAAAAACAATCTGTGAATGTCCTATTACAGACGGAAAGGAACAAAAAAAAGATGTGAAATCTAAAGAAGTGCACACATGAACTATAAACAGTACTAAAATGGAAGTGGTGCCATAAGATCTCAGTTATTAATCAGACACCACCATCTGTTGTGTGTGCATTTGTGTATGAGAAGTTTGTTTGTATTTTTTTTTTCTTTTTGTGAGAGGAGAGGCATTAACATAGAATGGAAGCATTTGTCAGAAAGGTGTATAATCTAGCAAATGTGTACTACTAGCCAGCTACTTGCTAGCCAGTTACTAGCCAGTTCAAATTTTGTATAGATTTCTAAAAATGAACAGCAAAACCTCTACACTCAAACTGGCGCTTCCGCAGCGCCATCTACAGACTGTTACCCATAACACAACAGAGTTTCGCCTCTTGGGCTTCTATACTCTTTGATCTGACTCCATTTTAGTATGACCTCGAATTTAGGTTGAAAGGCAAATTGGTTGTTTGTTGGTCTCTAATTATTATTGTTATTCTTCTGACATTTGATTATTCTAATTTAACTTAGATATGCCCCCCCCCCCCCCCCCCCCCCCCCGACAGTTATATAACTACGTACAACTTAATTAAAGCTGAGACAATAACCAGCGGTTATGACCAGTACTTTTACTAGCCCCCCATAGTTAATGCAACGGAGTACAACTTAACTAAAGTCAAGCGGTTTAGCCAGAAATGTAAAACCTCACCTGATGTGCCCTATGCTCCATCTAGTCTGAGTTTCAGTATGCACTTAACCCTGGACGCAGATTTGCGGAAACATAGCCTTCACTTAATCTACTTGAGAAAATAATTTCAGAGTAAGTCAGAGTAAATCAAATGTAACAATTTATTATCAGTCAGGTAAGGATTATGCCAATTACATAGCCAATTCATAGATATTAAATCAATACAAGACATCAAATTCTCAAAGATGAATCTAATAGTAAAAGATGCATACCTGAGTCTTAGAAAAATACATAGTTTGAAGTGTGCACTTCATGCTATGGGCTCATTCCAGCTACAGAAGGCCCTGATCCTTTTGCTGCAATCGTTTAAATACCTCAGACCAAGACAAACAACCCATGAGATGAAGACAGAAACTAACAATTGGAATTTGCATTAACTCAGGTCCCAGACCAGGGTAGTTTACACCTCAATGGGAACAGGGGGTAATTTACATGGAGGACCCTGGGAAGGGGCACTCCCTCCCATTACAGTAGGCAAAATATCTCTTAATTCTTAGGAAATGAATTATCTTTTAATCTACTTTTGAACGACAGAGACCATTGTACCAGTTGCACTGAGACAATTCAAATGACACGTGACAACATGACTGTAAATATCACTTGCATTAATATAGACCGTTATATTCTACTATTGCCCATTCTGAGTGAGATATGTGAAGGGAAGGAATGGGATGAGAAGGAACTGTTGCATATGTGAGAGAGGCGATTCCTGCATTTTCTCTCAGTGAGATGTGGGGACAGATGTCTGTATGTTAATGCACTGTGTGTCCTTAGAATGTCTCAGATGATCAAAGTGTCTGAGGTTTCTCTAATTCTTACAACACCAAAATTAAAAAATCTGATATCTAGGAAATAAAAATGTGAGCCGTTTCAGGCAGCAGTTTAATCACAAATATAGACAAATGATACCAGAAATACTTAACTTGTTACAGTGAAGTTGATGAAACACAAGCTCATTGAGACATAGAACATTAATTGCGACCCATTTAACAGATGCATCATTATAGGTTACAACAACTTAAACAGCAACAAACAATAACAATACAGTGAAATAATTAAATAATAGTCATCTCGCCCTCTATTAAACACAAAAAGCATATTTAATCATAGGTACTAGTGCTGTTTTCTTAGTTGCACCACTTGTGGGGGAATTTGTGTCAGAGTAACAATTAATATGATATTTTGAGGGATATTTTCAGTTCAATTCAAGTTTATTTGTAGAGCGCTTTTTACAATACAATCAGTACAAAGCAACTTTAAAAAAAAAAACTAGTGATAATGAGGCGCTCTGATTTTTTTTGTTGTAGAATACGATAGAGGATTATATTATTTAAATATATACTTAACATTTTATATTTATTTTAGTAAACCCTTTTAAAATGTAGTTTTATAAACAGGAGGTTTATGAAGTGTTTGTGAATCTGAAGGAGATTTTCAGGGAAGGTCTGTTTTAAGCGTAAATTACTCATAATTTACTGGTATATTTACACAAGTTTCTGAATGAGGCCCACTGTCATTATTACAAGAACGAGTCTCATTATTAAGTGAAAAGCCATTATTACAAGTTTCTCTTTATTATAAAAAAATATGTTTTTCTCTGAATCTTATGACATATGAGCTCATTATGAGAAACTAATTAGTTATTATGAGAAAGTTTCTCGTCATTATGAGGCATATTCTCAATTATAAAGAAGTACTAGTTATAATTATGAAAAAGTTTAATATTATGCTCTACACAATCATATTTTTTTTTACTAAATTGTAGCCGAACTCAAGGGACTTTTGTCAAATAAGTATCATAAATGATCTTTTGGCTTTTCAGTTCCCGAAAAAGAAGAAGTGTCCGGCTGCATTTCAATGATATTGGAGACTAAGTTTATATTGAATATGGTTTACTGAATATTTCTGAATGCCAACCTGCGCTAATGATGAAGTGTCTTAATGTTAAGACTTTTGTCTTTATTTATTTGATTTGTTTGCTAAGGTTCAGGTTCAATTATTCAATTAAAATTGTACATTTATATATATATTTATATTACAAACTGCATAAAAATAAGTATTTTATGAATAAAAAAATGGAATAAAAAAAAATATCAATATACAAACCATTCACAATTGCTCAGTTGGGCTACAATATTAGTCCCCGATTGATCCTAAATAAAGAGGCATTTGGGAGACGTACAAGCGCTTTCTTTTCTGAAGGAGCCGAGGCAAAAGAGCCGAATCTTTGAAAAGAGCCAGACTTTTATGTATTTTTATTATTTAAACATTCATTCAGAAATACAGAGCCAAAGGTTCAAGGATGACCAAACAATATACAGCAATTAAAAGCAGCGTTCACTTAAAATATGGCAGGAATATTGGGACACAGCGCATACAGGACGTCATTTATACAGTATACAAACACAAGTAATCACAAACATGAGGAAGGACAGAAGCCCAAGGGACAAGATGGTAGTCTCACTGGGTTAAATGCAACATTACACAGAATAGGAAAACATCCCACTGGATTATGCATTGATTGTAATGTGCAAGAGACAGAGAAGCATATAAAAGGCACAAACTAAAGGCACAGATGGATGAACAAAGCATTTATTAGGGAAAGCATCCGGAAGAATACACAAGTTTTTTTGAAAAAAAACCAAAAAACACTGGGTTTAGTGAAAGAATTAAGTGAAATAATTTAATAGGAAGTTGTTGTTGTTTTCTCTCTCTCTCTCTCTCTCTCTCTCCTCTGATGTCGTTCTCATACTCACACTCCAGTCTCGTGGGGGGCGGTAATGCGCCTTCTTTTGCAGAAGAAGGAGAAGGACTTCGCATCGCGTCACCACACCACGCGCGCCTCGGCTTTCTTCTGAGGTGAGAAGCGGTTCACGGTAAACAAACTTCATACAGTTACAGAGTTCGCTCGTTACAGCCGTTCTTCACCGGGTCGTTCGTGTGGTACACTGCTATATGTGTGTGTGTGTGCTTCTCAGTGTCTGACTGATGAATGAATGAACGCTGGAGTGTTTTCATCTCCTGAAGATCACACAAAGATCATGAATGAAGCAGAAGCAGAGTCCTACTGGATCACGCAGGAGGTCATCGAAGAACAGATAGGTTTGTGTTTGTGTTTCCTCAAACAGTTCATCAGATGTGTGTGTAACACAGTTATACTGAAGGAGTGAGGAGTCAGATTATATGACAGAGCTGCACAGTTAATCACTGTATGGTTGTGATTCAGTCACTCATGCAGTCATTTAATCAATCAGTTCTTCTGTCTAGTAAACCTTTGATGTGTATGATTTATCAAACGACACGACACAAAATCACTCACTGCTCTTCTTTTGTACTCTTGTAGTGTTGATAGTGATTAAGCTCTCTCTCTCTCTCTCTCTCTCTCTCTATATATATATATATATACATACACACACACACACACACACACACATATGTATACGTTACAGCTGAGATTATGCAGTGTTTTGTTATTTTGCCAATAGGTAAATGTTAGTGTAAAAACTTTATTGTCCCAGTTTGTTCTGCAGCATGATAGATTTTGCACCACAAACAAGACAAGACATCACACAACATTAATAGCACATGAAGAAAACAAAATAAGAAAACTACCTCTTCCTGAGGTCTGAATTCAATTTCACTTTTTTTTTGCAAGATTCAACGTTAAACTCAATTCAATGCAAGCCTTACAAAGAGCAGTCATCTGTGTCCTGTCAATATTAAATTAAGCTAATTTCTGCAGACGATAGTCTTTGTTGGCTCATCTGTAGGGCTGTCACTTGAGAAAAATCTAATTCGAACAGATCTTAAATATCATGCAAAAAAAGTTTGGGAGCCGCTGGCCTAGCCTAATTCATTTCTTAATATTGCTTGCAAGAAACACCAGTCTATCAACTTGATCTGAATCAAGTGCAGCTCTTTTTATTAACCCAAGATGTTTCCAGACACTACATTTAAGATGCGCTGGGGTTGTAATTGTCCACTTCAAAACAGGGGAGCTATTATTAGCTATTAGTTATGAGTCTTTACTTTTTTGTGTGTGTCACTCAGACAAAACAACTCCAAAAATGCCTTCAGGGCTTGTGAAATAGTTTTGTTTGGTATATTATTTTGCCATTTCCATTCATTTTATGTTACTGGATTAACTGAATTGACTGACAAGACCACGGTGGATGATTTGGTGCGCAACAGATCATGAATGTCATTGACTAATATCTTGTCTTTTAAAAGTATAAACATGATCATGAATGTGAAAGTGAATTGCAAGTGTGGATTTAAAAGCAATCTTAAGACCCCGTATATTGATAGTGGTTATCTGTAGTGGGCGAATTATGTACAGTATCTCCAACCCTTACCGTGTTATCAATAAGGCGTTTATTCATTGCTGTGTAATTTTCTTCTGCACTGGATATCTTGCATCTTTTACAGTTTAAACCTGTTGAAATCTCTGAAAAGCTTTTTTATATTGGTTTTTATGAATTTGATGCCATCATATAAAGATGCATGTGTAAGGTCCAGGCACTCGGCCCAAGGAAGGTATCCGGTGCTGGATGAAGGTTTCCTGCGTGTTCGGTCTTTCAATGCGTAGAGTCATTCAGTTTAGGTTAAACTCAAATCTAACTCCATTATTTATTTAATCTGACTCCATTTTAGTATGACCTTGAATTTAGGTTGAAATGCAAATTGGTTGTATGCCTTTTTTAATTGGTATTCTTGACATTTGATTATTTTAATTAACTCTTTACTTTTATATTAACTCATTCATTCGGGTGCTCATGTTACTAACAAGGATTCAACGTAATCTACTAGAGTCAATAATTACAGAGTAAAACAGAATAAAATCAAATGTAACAATTTATTATCAGTCAGGTAAATATGTGTCCTGCCAATTACATATCCAATTGAAACAAATCATAGCATTATAAAACATCAAATTCTCAAAGATTAATCTAAAAGTAAACTATGCATACCTGACCTTAGAAAATACATAGTATGAAGTGAAGAGACACACAACACACTTCAGGCTTTCTGGCTACAGAATCAGCCTGATCCTTTCGCTGCAATCGTTTAAATACCTCACACCAAGACAAACATCTCCCAAGATGGAGACAGAAACTAACAATTGGAATTTGATCAGGTCAGGTCCCAGAACAGGGTAGTTTACACCTCAATGGGGACAGAAGGTAATTTACCCTAGGAAAGGGCACTCCCATTACAGTAATCAAAATATCTCTTGACTCTTCGGATCTGTATTATCTTTTAATCTACTTTTGTAAGATTGAGACCGTTGTACCAGTTGCACTGGGACATTTCCAATGATACTAGACATGAGTGTTAGTTCACTTGCATTGACATTTTCATGTTATCATTTTGAGCAGACTGAGTAGAAGGAAGAATGGGTGAAGGGATTTCAAATGAAACAAATGGCCGGAAGGGGAGGAGGTCTCCTGCTCCTCCACTCTGTGGGGTGTCTCGAAGATGCCCGTGTATGTTTTTATGGAGATCAAAGTATCTCAGGTTCTTTCATCCTTACAATGTCATGAGACTGACATATCCCACGAAAACCATCCTTGACTATTCAAATTTTAATTAGTTATTAATTGTTTAATCTCAATTATCATATTTTCACAATCATTGGAAAACTATTTTTTTTTAAAATTCGATTAATTGCACAGTTCTAGCTGATGGTGTTTACTTAACAATGCGCTTTCACTTTAATTCAGCGCCTGCAGTATAGCAAAAATAGACTCAGTACATTAACAATCGCTGCACTGCTGCAGAGCACCGCTCCTTGACACCTCGTGCAGCTGGAATCCGTTAATACGCACAGCAGATGGAGTATGCGTGAAACAGGCGTTATAACGTAACACCAGAGCACTGCGGTGTTTACCCTCACCAGGCCTCGCAGTCGCTGCTCAGAAGTGCAACATTGCAACGTTGCGCGGCCGCGGCACAGCATAACATTCATTCTGAACGCTGAGTAATTAAATACACCGGTACATTCAAAATTAACATCGTAACGAAAATATACACCGGTTTTCGGTATGAACCGGTTTACCGCCCAGCACTAACTTATGTTCATATTGGTGTTTCCATCCAGGCTTTTTTTTATGCAGTATTCCAAAATTTGCATAAAAATAAAGTCATGTGAAAAAATTAGGACACCCCATTACCCTGTAGGGATGGGTATCGTTAAGGTATTAACGGTATTACTACTCTTACCGATACTGCTTAACGGTCCTGTACTTTAACGGTATTCTTATCGGTACTTTGTGTTGTGTGTGTGTGTGTGTGTGTTTTTTTTTTAAGAACAAGTTGAGAACAGGTTTAACATTTTCTTTATTTTTTTATGTAAAATTAATAATGGGCTTGTCTTGGACCAGATGTGTTAGGAGGAGTTTATTGGATAGTAGCTGCAGCTTAAAAAAAAAAAAAAATATATTAATATATATATATATATATATATATATATATATATATATATATATATATATATATATATATATATATATATATATATATTCA
This sequence comes from Carassius auratus, assembly GCF_003368295.1. Taxonomy (NCBI): domain Eukaryota; kingdom Metazoa; phylum Chordata; class Actinopteri; order Cypriniformes; family Cyprinidae; genus Carassius; species Carassius auratus. The sequence continues at coordinate 863,894 of NW_020523543.1, forward strand.
ATAAATTTTATATAATAAAAGGTTGCAAAATGTGGCAATTGGGTATTTTGTAAACTAACTTGAGGTGCTGTGCATTTAAGTTAGCCAAATAATGTTTACATTTACATACTGATTTTTCCTTATTTGGAATTTTAAAAACAAGTAGAAAATATGTTGATTTCATTTTCATTTTTCCCAAAAGAAATCAACAGAATTTCTAGGTAAGGTTAGCAAACCAGGGAGATTTTACATTTATTTTAAATGACGTGAACAACGTTGATTCAACATGATTTTAGCATACACACCTGACGTGGAAGGGGCAACAACCAGAGAGGAGCTAACAACCAGAGAGGAGCTAACATTAGCTAGGCAGTCGATACACATAATGCACTTTTGAAAGATGCTTTGACAGATTGCTTGTGTTTCCGCCCTTACATGCAAATATTGTTTTGCACTTATCACAACGAGGGTTATCAGCATTAACTGTAGTGAAGTATAACCACACTTTGGAACGTTTTGCTCTCTCTGCCATCGTCACTCTTTGTATTAAGCGGGAGTTTTACGTGTGCATGTACCGCGCTCTTTCTCATTGTGTGTGTGTGTGTGTGTAACTGACAGGCAGCCTCCGCGGTGCGCATGCGAGTTCTTGCAGGTCTCACAGACAAACGTCTTAATAATATGGCATATTAGAAATGTTTGGTAAGATAAAATGTGCACGATAATATTAAGCAAATCTCTTCACCATCGTCACTCTTTATTATTAAGCAGGAGTTTAAGTACAATTAATGCATGTGCGTGCGCTCGTTGTGGTGTGTCTGTGTGTGACTGACAGACATTCTCCGCGGCAGATCTCACGGACAAACGTCTTAATATGATGGCACATTAGAAATGTTTAGTGAGATTAAATGTGCACGACAACATTATTAAGCAAAAATAAATAGTACATAATTTTTTTCCCTCCAGTACCGAAAGCAGAACCGATACCATCCGATCTTAATGATTAAGACTACGGTCTTTCATAATTTAGCCCCGGGGCCAGTTTAATACCGGGTTTCGGTACCCATCCCTATTACCCTGCCCACTAATAGCGAGTGTTACTCCCTTTGGCTGAAATCACTTCAGCGAAATGCTTCTCGTTGCCATCTACCAGTCTCTGACATCGGTTGGAGGAAAGTTTGCCCCATTTCTCAATGCAAAATTGTTTCAGCTGTGAGATATATGATGGGTTTCTTGCATGTACAGCATGTTTCAAGTCAGCCCACAGCATCTCAATGTGATTCAGATCTGGGCTTTGACTCGTCCAACCCATTTACTGGTATGTTTTGGGTCATTAGCCGCGTTTCCACTGTCGGGCTTAAACCTGGCTTGCTAGTGTGTGCCAGGGCCAGTCGCGTTTCCACTGTCACTTTTGGGGCTTGATCGTGCCTCGTCAGAGCTTCCTTGGGGTCAACGGCCGTTTTTTTTTGGCCCTACAAAAACCTTGGGCCAAAGCGGGCCTGCTGGGGCTAGAGGAGGGGTTATGAACAAAGGAGGAATTTCTCCGCATCTGGAGAGCCTCAGCGCGGATCATTTCAGAAAGATAACAGCTTTAACACCAGCATAAAAGACTTTGCCTCATTGGAGCTTCCTCGGTGCCAATGGCTAGGGTTTTTTGGCCCAACGAAAACGTGCGCCGCGCTCGTTGTGGTGTGTGTGTGTGTGTGACTGACAGACAGCCTCCGCAGCGCGCATTAGAGATTTTGCAGATCTCACAGACAAACGTCTTAATATGATCGCACATTAGAAATGTTTGGTGAGATAAGATGTGCACGATAACATTATTAAGCAAAAATACACAGTACATTAATTTTTTCCCCTTGTTCCACTATCGACAGCAGAACCAATACCGTCAGATCATACTGATACTACGGTATTTCATAATTTAGCCCCGGGGCCAGTTTAATACCAGGTTTCGGTACACATCCCTACTCTTAAGCTTCTACAATCTTCTTTTTGAAGGACCCAGGTAGCTCTTTTGACCTCACCATGGTGTCCACTCTAACTTCATTAGCCAAGAGCACACCAGACCAAAAGTGTGAGATTGAAATAGGGCAACCTCCTTGTAACAATGTTCTAATCATGTGTACCTGATATGATACACCTGTGTGTGCTTTAAGCCAGTTTAAGTGGGAATAATTGTTGGGATTACCTAATTTTTACTTTCCACAATTTTTCTTTAGTATTGCTTTACATTGATATGAAATATCCATATTTTCAAAAACACACAGGCTTCCATAGGGTGTCCTATTTTTTTCACATGACTGTAGGTGGATGGAAACCTAGCTAATGTTATTTGAACATTTTACAACTCTGACTTGAAAAATGTCAAATGTGTAATACTTCTCACTGCAAAGATAATCGAATGGTCCGTGTACACCATTCAAAAGAATCCATCAAAATGATCATACTTATTGCTAATGTATCATTGTTCACATTGGTTTCCCTTTATATTTGGTCTTTTTGGCATTTTCAATGATTTAATAAAAATTATTATTTTTTTATTTCATTTAGACCTGATGGAAGAGATCAATGAGATGGAAGAAGTGATTGAAGAAGGGAAGAAACATCATGACATCGAAACTGATGAAACATCTTTGAGTCCCTCGTGGGAACCAAGACCCGAAATATGTTTCATTTGCCCTCAGTGTGGAGAGATTTTCACATGTGAAGAAAGTCTTAATCTTCACACAAAATTTGAAAGTGGAATGAAGCCTTACGCATGTGATCACTGTGGGAAGAAGTTCAGAAATAAACGATACCTGAATAAACACAAGACAACCCACACTGACGAGAAGCCACACTCATGTGATCAGTGCGGGAAGAAGTTCAGACGAAAAGAAAGCTTGAATGAACACATGAAAATCCACACCGGAGAGAAACCGCACTTGTGTGATCACTGCGGGAAGAAGTTCACACGAAAAGAGAGCTTGAATGATCACATAAAGATCCACACAGGAGAAAACCTGCACACCTGTGAACAGTGCGGGAAGAGTTTCAGGAAGTCCAGGGCTTTCAAATTTCATCTGCTTCATCATTCTAGAGACAGGATCTATAACTGTGACCAGTGCAGTAAAAGTTTTTTTAGTCCAGATAACCTGAGGCACCACATAAAAACCCATAGAGAGGAGAGGCCTTACGTGTGTTATTTGTGTGCAAAGAGCTTTAAATATATGGATTGTTTTAAAAAACACCAGAAAAGACACAGCGGTGTGAAGGATCATACTTGCTCTGAGTGCGGAAAGACTTTCTTTACACTTTCTGCACTGAAACAGCACCAGACCGTTCACACCGGAGAAAAACCTTACCAGTGTTCACACTGTGACAAGAGATTCCGTATTTTAAAAGACCTGAAAAGACATGGGAGTGTCCACTCTAGATAGAGTCATATCACCCCCAGTCCTGTGAAGAGTTTCACCTGAGTATCTACTCAGTCATACGAAGAAGACATGTTCAGATCTGGTGCTCTCAGGAGTCTTTGTAGCAACCTTGCGTGTGTGTGTGTGTGTGCATGGCTTCAGGAGAGCAACCCCTTCATTTGTGTTGTAACACTAATGAGCGGATGGTATTCAACCATCTGTCCCATATTAATGAATCCTCTATCACATTCTGCACTCAAAGACCAGAACGTGAGTTAAAAAAACAAAAAAAACAAGGACCTTCGTTTTACAGCATCTTTCAACATAACTCACCACCCTGGGCGCCGCCACGGCGGCAACATCCTGGCGTCGATGAGAATTATAACACCTCGGAGACTGTCCAGAGATATCTGCGCGAGTCTCAAAGGAAAGACAAACACCCACCCTTTTCACTCACAGCGCGATCACACACATACACAAACAGGCATGAGCATTTTTGGCTAGCACATGGGGCTTTTTCGATAAAACTACCTCTAAATGTATTTTAATGTCTCCTTTTATGTGCTCAAATGTAGTTATGTGGCATAGTGGAATAGATAAATACTGTGTGTTTAATCAAACTTTATATGCATGTAGTTAGGAACAACTCTTATCTCTGTATACCTGATTTGCAAAATCATAGTTTTTGGTGTCTGTATAATTGTAAAAACCCCACTGTAACGAATCTTGTCGGAAAATTTACCAAAAGATGCATTGTTTCAGAGGAGCAATCTTGCTGAGTAAAAAGGTTTAATTTTGTCATCGCCATAAATTAGATCAGTGGGCGGAAATCAGCAAACAAAGAATATTTTTCCCGCCTCAGTTTCTCACACTTCATTGGTTCATATGGAAAGATAGGTGTAACCTACTTTTCCATAAAAACAAAGGGAAACCCTTGTTGTTGGCATTCCGCCAGAGAAAGAGGGGGTTCTCACCTTCGCGACTGGATTTCTCAAGAAGTTTCTCCGTTTGTTGTTCTTTACTTTTCGTTTCATTTTAATTTTTCTTTGTCTTTTGATATTTGACTTCGTTCAGTTGTCTTCACTTGGCCAAACGAACTTAAGTCTAATCATCATTTGGCAAAGTTTACATTGGCGTTAGCCATCGAGCTCGCGCATCATCTGCTCTGGAAAGAACAACGCTGAAGCCGCACCGATGGACAATTTGAAATCAGCTTCACACAAGAGCCAGATCAAAGCAAGTACTTTCTTATATCGCAACTAAAATTGCTGTTTAAGGTTGTCTAGGCTATTCCATTTTTGTACAATTATTCAGTGACTTGGGGTCTCTTGCAAAGTTAACTCTTTGAAAATTGTCACGCTGAGATTGGTCTTTACTCTTTCTCTCTCTCATTTCTCTCCCTCTCTATTTCATTACTATTCTCATTTGTTTATCTTTTCCTACATTGTACTATTCATTTTGCTATATACTAATATTTACTCCGTGTGAATTGTAGTTGTGTACTGTTTAGTCTGTTTTTATTAAATACCATAATTTGCTTGAATTGAACTATTTTATTGCTCACCAAGATCGAAGTCCCTGAACCATGTGATATAAGCTACAAGCTTTGTTTTGTATGAATTAATTTCGGTAATCTAAGTAGTACTGGCACAGAAAATATTTTTTTTTTCTTGATCAGAAGATAAATATTTCTTGGAGTTTGTAAGAAGGGTATTTTTATTGATTTTTGATAAGGAAGTCTAGCTTCCAGTTCACGCGACAAACAGATTGTCTAGATAACTAATTCTAGTAATAATAAATTCTAGTAAAGGTTACCTTTAAATTATTAAATATTCCCTCTTTGGGTAATTAAATATTTGTAAGCAATATGCACATCTTATTCATAGACTCATGAATATTCACTTCATTTGAGTTAATTATTCCCCAGAAAGTGATTGTTGCTTCAGTGTTATTTTATTTTCATTCTTATATGCTCATGCATTCATTGTAATTTTTGGTGTTTATATATTTTGTAATTATTTTACAAAATTATTGCTTTTTTGATATTTTTTTCTTTATCTGTAATGATCTTGTTAAACGGTTTCAAGAAATATAAGTTTAAGTAAGAGGTAAGAAAATGTCTCCATTGAAGGTTGTTAAAGGACTCATACGATGCGGATAAAAAAAAAAAAAAACATTGTTTTGAGTATTTTGTGTCATGAAATGTGTTTATGTAGTTTAAGGTAAAAACACATTATTTTCCACATACTGTACATTATAATGGTGAGCCAGTTGATCCAGGAGGCCAAGGAGACCAGAGGAGACCTAGCCGTACTCTGGCTGTATCTTACCAACGCCTACGAGTCTATACCCCACAAGCTGGTCAAAGAAACACTGACAAGACATCACGGGCCAGAAACGATCCGCAACCTCATTCTAGAATGCTACAACAGATCCAGATTGAGGGTTTAATCAGGAACGTTGACATCTGACTGGCAACGGCCAGAGAAGGGAATTACAATCTCGGTACCTCTCTAGCCAAGAACATGATTGTAAAAGCAGCAGAGAATGAGTGGAATGTAGAGACCCCATGTCTAGATCTGGTACTCGGCAGCCACCTATAAGAGCCTTCATGGATGACCTTACCATGACAGCAGCTTCAGTTCCGGGTAGTAGATGGCTGCTTCAGGGGCTCCAACACCTCATCCTATGGTCAAGGATGAGCTTTAACCCAGCCAAGTCCAGGTCCATGGTTTTAAAGAAAGGCAAAGTGGCCGATTGATTCCACTTTACATTGGACGAGTTACAAATTCCATCAATAACCGAAAGACCAGGTAAGAGCTTGGGGAAGATCTTTTACAGCTCCCTGAAGGACACAACGATGTCCAAAAAACCAGAAACGATGCAAGGAACTGGCTCACTGCGCTCGAAAATCAGGGCTTCCAGGAAAGTAAAAAACCTGGAAGTACCAGCACGGAATCCTGCCGAGGATTCTGTGGCCCCTTCTCGTATACGAGGGAAGAAGCGTCAGTTGGTGCAGGACAAGGTGCAGACAGAGCTGGATGAAGACCGCCTGACCAAGATGGTCGGTATGCAACAGCAAGGCGTCTGGACTAGGTGGGAGAACGCAGAGCAGCGCAAGATTACCTGGGCAGAGTTGTGGAGCTCTGAACTAGACTTGTGCCGGTATTTGGTAATGTGATATATCTCTGTAATGAATATGTACAATACTGTTATCGTGGGCAATTCTAAATACCGGGAATAATTATATTACAAATTATCCTGAATCTGGAATGTATTTTGAGAATACTATTCCCATCAACTGGTCAAAGTGCACAACACTGCTGTATGCTGCTTGAAAGACTCTTTGTGCTCTGATGTCAACAAGCACGTATAAGAAGCACATGGAGAAACACGTGAGGGACGAGCTGAATGAAAGCACATTCACTCTCTGACAGCAGATGGCGCTAAACTGCAGAAAATGTCCTTACCCTGGAAACCCCTTAAACAAGCTGGACTACTTTCTGAAACATAATTGCATTTTTAAAAAAGCCATTCAGATTTGTGTATTTAAATTTAATGTTCATCATAATGCCAAATACTAGTATTAAGACTTAATATCTTATTTTAATCTGGACTACAACGTGCCATATATGTAGTTTGAAAATGTTTAGATTTTTTATTGTTGATTCACACTTTACATCAGGGCTTCATTTTTATCATTAGTTAATTCATTGGTTAACATTAACTGCCAATAATAAATTCTTCTGAATATTCATTAATCTTAGGTATTCCGATATTTAATAGCACGTTGTTAATGTAATGTTGCAACTGTATTATTTAATGAGCTAATATGAACTATGACTTGTATTTTTCTGTTTACAAAGATGAATAACTCCTGTAGCAAATGTAGCTATTGTGAATGTTAATGTTTAACTAATGAGATTGTAAAGTGATACCTATAGGTCTTTTGCACTTTAATCTGTGCAAAACTTTTAACTTTATACATTTTTCATTATTGTTTTATTTATTATTTAAATGTTTAGTTATTTTTGTTATTACAAAAAAATGTATATTATGTAATACTGTTTACCGTGATAAAAGCATTAGCAATTAATCGCAACAGGAAAATTTGATACTGACATGTCCCTACTCTGAACCACTGCGCATCAAGTTCCTCATCAGTTCAGTGTATGATCTTCTACCTAACCCATCCAACCTTCACCGCTTGGTAGACTCACCGCCATGCCAACTGTGCCAAAGGAGTGGCACACTAGAGCATATCCTCAGCTGCTGTCCAAAGGCGTTGGAGGATGGGCGGTTTCGCTGGCGACATGACCAAATCCTCAGGGCTTTGAGAGATACAATCACTGTAGCAATCCAGAGCAGTAAGTGTCAGCATCCCTCCAAGCAAACCATCTCCTTTGTCAGACCTGGGGAGAAGGCATATCAGCAGCCATGCTCCCCAGGTGGGCTCCTCGCAAATGCAAGAACCTGGCATCTTCAAGTGGACCTGGGAAGGCAGCTCAAGTTCCTGAATCACATCACGGTCACTTCACTCCACCCAGATGTGGTGATAACATCTGAGTCGACTAGGCAGGTGGTCATAGCAGAGCTTACAATGAAGTCTAGTCATCTTTAATTATATAGCACTTTAAACAAAATACAGTGCGTCAAAGCAGCTGAAAAACATTCATTAGGAAAACAGTTCGTCAATAATACAAAATGATAGTAAAAGACAGTTCATCATTGAATTCAGTTATGTCATCTCTGTTCAGTTAAATAGTGTCTGTGCATTTATTTGCAATCAAGTCAACGATATCGCTGTAGATGAAGTGACCCCAACTAAGCAAGCCAGAGGTGACAGTGGCAAGGAACCAAAACTCCATCGGTGACAGAATGGAGAAAAAAACCTTGGGAGGAACCAGGCTCAGTTGGGATCAGTTCTCCTCTGACCAGACGAAACCAGTAGTTCAATTCCAGGCTGCAACAAAGTCAGATTGTGCAGAAGAATCATCTGTTTCCTGTGGGCTTGTCCTGGTGCTCCTCTGAGACAAGGTCTTTACAGGGGATCTGTATCTGGGGCTCTAGTTGTCCTGGTCTCCACTGTCTTTCAGGGATGTAGAGGGCCTTTCTAGGTGCTGATCCACCATCTGGTCTGGATACGCACTGGATCCGGGTGACTGCAGTGACCCTCTGATCTGGACACAGACTGGATCTGGTGGCTACGGTGACCTCGGAACAAGAGAGAAACAGACAAATATTAGCGTAGATGCCATTCTTCTAATGATGTAGAAAGTACATCGGGTGTGTTATTGGAAGTGTTTCTGCCTCCCGAACAATGTTAGGTAGGTTATTCCAGAGTTTAGGTGCCAAATAGGAAAAGGATATGCCGCCCGCAGTTGATTTTGATATATCCTAAGTATTATCAAATTGCCTGAGTTTGAGAACATAGCGGACGTAGAGGATTATAATGCAAAAGGAGCTCATTCAAATACTGAGGTGCTAAACCATTCAGGGTTTTATAAGTAATAAGCAATATTTTAAAATCTACACAATGTTTGTGTATAGGGAGCCAGGGCAGTGTTGACAGGACCGGGCTAATATGGTCATACTTGCTGGTTCTAGTAAGAACTCTTGCTGCTGCATTTTGGACTAGCTGTAGTTTGTTTACTAAGTGTGCAGAACAACCACCCAATAAAGCGTTACAATAGTCTAACCTTGAGGTCATAAATGCATGGATTAGCGTTTATGCATTTGATATTGAGAGCATAGGCCGTAATTTAGATATATTTTTGAGATGGAAAAATGCAGTTTTACAAATGCTAGAAACGTGCCTTTCTAAGGAAAGATTGCGATCAAGTAGCACACCTAGGTTCCTAACTGATGATGAAGAATTGACAGACCAGCCATCAAGTCTTAGACAGTGTTCTAGATTATTACAAGCAGAGTTTTTAGGTACTATAATTAAAACATCTGTTTTTTCAGAGTTTAGCAGTAAGAAATTATATATTTCTATATAATTTATACTTACTATATAATTATACTGTATATCAATTTGCACTGGCTTCCAATAGCTGCTCGCATAAAATTCAAGGCATTGATGTTTGCCTAGAAAACTACCACTGGCTCTGCACCCATTTACCTAAATTTGTTACTTCAGACTTATGTGCCCTCTAGAAGCTTGCGTTCTGCAAGTGAACGTCGCCTGATTGTGCCATCCCAAAGAAGCACAAAGTCACTTTTACGGACTTTTAAATTAAATGTTCCTTTCTGGTGGAATGACCTCCCCAACTCAATCCGAGCAGCTGAGTCCTTAGCCATCTTCAAGAATCGGCTTAAAACCCATCTCTTCCATCTTTATTTGACCCTCTAATTTTAACACTCAAATTCTATTCTTTAAAAAATCTAACTACCTTTCTAATCTTTTTGTATTCTAGTTTATTTTTATTTATTATGCAATTGTATATGTATGTGTGTGTGTATGTGTAAAGACCTCTAACTAGCTTGCTCTATTCTTTTATTTTATTACGTGTACTGTGTTAACCTAACTGAGACTTGTTAAAACACTTAAATATAATTGCTCTTTTTGTTGTTTTTGATTGCTTCCACTGTCTTCATCTGTAAGTCGCTTTGGATAAAAGAGTCTGCTAAATGAATAAATGTAAATATAGAGCGGAGTATCATCAGCATAACAGTGAAAGCTAACACCATGTTTCCTGATGATATCTCCCAAGGGTAACATATAAAGCGTGAAGAGTAGCGGCCCTAGTACTGAGCCTTGAGGTACTCCATACTGCACTTGTGATCGATATGATACATCTTCATTCACTGCTACGAACTGATGGGGGTCATATAAGTATGATTTAAACCATGCTAATGCACTTCCATTAATGCCAACAAAGTGTTCAAGTCTATGCAGAAGAATGTTGTGGTGAATTGTGTTAAAACGCAGCACTAAGATCCAATAAAACTAATAGAGAAATACACCCATAAGAGCAAATCATCTGTAACTCTAAGGAGAGCAGTCTCAGTACTATGATACGGTCTAAATCCGAAATCCTCACATATATACCGTTTTTCTCTAAGAAGGAATATAATTGTGGGGATACCACCTCCCTTTCTCCTGGGAAGACAGACTGCAGGAGGAAAATGACCGCAAGAGAGCCAAGTATGCTGAGCTGGTGGAGGAGTGCAGGGCGAGGGTATCTATTGACCCAAAACACCTGTTGACCCAGGGTTTATCACTGATGACGTGTCCAAGTACCACGTTGAGGTGTATTTTAGAACTTAGAAATAGTTTTCCCCCTTATGCCACGTTTTCTGAACCACGCTGATTTTCACAAAGCTCCATCTCTCTGAAAAGTGAGGTGTGCTCTGATTGGCCAGCTATCCGGTGCATTGTGATTGGCCGAATACCTCAAGTATGTGACATAAATGTTATGATCAGCTCTAGGCATGACGAAATGGATCTCGTCCTCTTTTGGAAGGCCAAACAAAGTGGTTTCACTTTCATGGTCAGTGTTGCCAACTTAGCGACTTTGTCACTAGATTTAGTGACTTTTTCAAAAAAGCAACTTGCCACAGATCTAGCGACTTGGACATACCATATTTAGTCCCTTAACTCTTCAGTATTGCCGCACGAGCGTGTGCTCTCTCTTTCCCAGCGCTCACCTCTCTTTGCATCTGCTCTGTTCAGCGAGCGCAGAAAGGAGCAGCACTTTCAGTTAAAATGGACATTCTGTTGCTTCCAACTCTATTTTTATTTCAAGTTTAGTTTTATGTTTACTTGATTTCATTAGACAATGTCGTGAATAGGATTTTAGTGCAGATTAACATCTTTGAGAGCTGATTATGTAGTCTTAATGGACCGTGTTTCATTCATTATAATATTCATTCCTTTGTCTGACAACAGAAATATAAAAATAATTTAATTAAAACCATTTTAAATTAGAATTTGTCTGCATTAAAATGCAGTATGCGAATACAGGGAGGCAACATAATACTTCTCACTTATGTCATGAATATTTAGTCTCTGTATTTAGTCTTAAATTCTCACGCTCTTTTCGCTCTGGCTGGCTTGAGAAGTACAGTGGTGTATAACTCTTATGCGGTGTTGGGGGACGTTTACCTCCACTACAAGGTAAAGTTTAGTCTTATTATGGCCACAACTTTCTCTGTGTTTCAGCCAATGGAATGATTTTTGGTGACATTATTTTACACATATTTTGGGAAAATGCTTTGAAAATGTTTAAAAAACGCAACAGTACACAATATAATAATGTTGATATGCTCCATATAACTCCATATACAAGTCAGAAACTAAGCTTTTTTTGTACAGCCCTATCAAAAGGGTTAACCTGTTAGCCAGCAACCCCCCCATTATGGGACTCACAGCTGAAAGTGCTCTACCAAACTTATAATTGTGTAATGAGAAGGGAATAATTGGAATTAGGTGTTAATGCACACGCCCCTTAATTTGAATGAATTGTTGTGGCTTGATTAAATTAAAGTGTACAGCTGATGAAGGAGGAGAGGAGGATTATTTAAGGATGGGTTGAGCACTATTCGAGAGAGATTCCGCGAGCTCTCACTGATGGGGAAACGCTAGACGGCCGCTTGGAATAATTAGTATCTCCGGCGGTGAAGATAGGCAGTCAGTGGTGGGTAAATGTGTTAGACAGCTAGGGACATTACTTTGGGCTAGGAGAGCTCGTGACCGATGTAACTGAGATAATACCGAGAATGCAGAAGCTGATTAGGTGGACTAATAAACTGATAATTGAAGATTTCCTGTGTATCCTCCTCACCTGATGTGAGCTTGTCCGTTTTGTATGTGGGCCAATTTAGGCAAACCAGGGGTAATCTGTTTTATGAGAGAATGCTATATTTTAACAAGTAATAAAGAATCGTGTATAAACTGCCACCTGATTGTGCGGGTCTCTGCCTTCCCTGTCCTTTGTGCGGTTGTTACAATTGTAACAGTTTCCTACTTCAGTGTGTTACAAACATAATTTTGGTGTCTTTGGAAAGATAGAGATGTCTTTGGGCTTTACTTTTTATCAACCAAATTTGATAAATGCTAAAAAATATTGAAAGTTATAGACACTGAAGTGCCTTGAAATTTTTTTTGCCACACTTAAAAAAAAAAAAATATATATATATATATATATATATATATATATTAGGGCCGGGACTTTAGCGCGTTAATTGAGATTAATTAATTACACAAAAAATAACGCGTTAATTAAGATTAATTAGTTACAGAAATAAAAATCCCGCATTTTTTATAACTTATTTTTGCACCGCGGAACGTTTCTCACTGGATGAGTTTCGGCGGACCGATTATACTGTACCACCAACTAGCATTCGCAATCGCATATCACCGCAGCACATCGAACCTCAAGTATCACCTCAACGCAAAACATATAGCAGCTAGCGTGGACTTCACACTTTATGTTGAACTATGTATTATTTTGTTGGTGCAACTGGCAGTTTATGTTGAACTCTATTGTTTTGGACAAGGTTATTGAGAGTTGGACTTAGTATGTATGAAGCAACAGAGAGACATGTTTTCTAATAGTCAGGGTTTCCAATGTTCTGACTGTTATTAGCAGTATTGTGTTTTACTTAAAAAAAAACACTTTACAGAAGGTTCCAGCACCTATAAGCTACCTGAATTTCTGAAATGTACTTTTTCTAAATTGTTTCTAAATATGCTATTGCTACACTTAATGGCAAAAATTGCACTGGTCTGCTAGACTTGGTTGAACAAAAATAAACAATATTTTTTTGCTTAAACTTATGTATTCAGTCATTATTCAATGGTATACTATAAATTCATGTGAAAAAAAATTACTTCTCACTGTTCTCAGGTCAAATATTTATATGCGATTAAAATGCGATTAATTTCGATTAATTAATAACAAAGCCTCTAATTAATTAGATTAATTTTTTTAATCGAGTCCCGGCCCTAATATAATATATATATATATATATATATATATATATATATATATATATATATATATATATATATATATATACCCCAAAATATAAAAAAAAATATTTACCAACAGTATTGTAGGCTTCTACAAAACTATTTAGTCATGGTTCGGTTATTTAAGAATCTCCCCACCGAACGGGGCAACAGGAGAGGACACATTCGGTGGGGAGATTATTAAAGAACCGAACAGTTATAAACTGAGGCCCACTGCACTGGATTAAGTGCAGTTAAAAACAGCCACGGATTGCTTCATTAAGGAAGCTAAATCAACCCAGGATCAGTTGGCCTCTCATTTCTCTTCAGTGATTGATCCTAAGTTTATCATTAATCAAACTGCCTGTTGATCAAGGATAAAAGAGTGCATATGTCAACAGAAAGAGAGTTATAATGGCAGACTTGGAAAAGCTTGGAAGTGTGCGATCAAGAGCACAGGCTTCATTTACAAAAAGAGCTCATACTCTCACCAAACTGGGATTTTTGGAACCGACTGAAGTTCTTAAAGAATGTATGTTTAGGGTGGACTTTTCTAAAGTCACAGATGTGGGATATGAGTATGCAGAAGCCTTGAGGGAGTCGACTGATAAAAAGGTCATAGAATCTGCAACCCAAATTGATGTAAAGACAATGGAGTGTGAGAAAAATTTCCTTGAGGTAAAGAAAGCCACCCAGGGAAACTTTTGGGCCAGTTATGCAGAGGAGGCATTCTTCAGGCAAGCTGAAACCGCTGAGTCAGGAAGTTAACTTTCGGAAGTCAATCAAGGACCGTAGGCTAAGGAATAGAGGTCTTTAAAGAGGGGTCACTGAGATCGAAGAAAAATGCTGGTGAAGTGGAAGGAGTTGGTTCCTGGACTGAAGACATTAGATCTCAGGACACGCCATAAGACACTAAAGAAGAGGGTCTTGGTGTTGTCTGATAAACTGGAAGACGATGAAGCAGACCGAGCAAAGGGTAGAGAAAGAAACTTGGGAGATGATGGTAGCACGGTTGGTGATCTAAGGCAAAATGCTTCTTCCCTTTCTCTCCCTGACATGTCTTCTGATCTCAAGTTTAAGCCAAAAAAAACCCACAGGGGCATCGAACATGAACACCCGAACCCTTTTTCAGCAAAGTAGCCCAGATAGGACCAAAGGAAATTCTGATCTCCAATCTCAAATTAGCCTTTATAGAGCACGACTACCCACTTTCTTTGGTGATATGAGGGACTATTATCGCTGGAAGACTGAGTGGGAGGACCTAGAACAATTGGGTAACCCACAAGGTGTGGGATGTATAAAAAAGTTACACTTATTAAATAGTCTCCATGAAAAGGTCAAGAAGAATCTAGTTCTATCTAGCTGTGAATCTGCCGAAGATATGTTTGGGCTGCTGGAAAGCAAATACGGGAATAAAGCCAAAATAGTCCTAATGATCACCAATGAGGTCCAGTCTCTCCCGCCCGTCAAAGGAAACTATCCAAGAAGATGCATTGAACTGATCCAAGCTGTGGAAAGGGCACTTTGCAACCTCCAGATTCTTGGTGAAGAGGACGCTTCTGTACTGTCTGTGGAGATGACTCCCATGCCGGTAAGCTATTTGCCTGCAAGGTCTTCAGAGAGCAAGATCTCTTAAGAAAAAGGACCAATGTGAAGGAGCTAGGGTTGTGCTCCAAGTGTTTGCGGCTCCACCCCAAGGATAGAAAAGGATGCACATCCAGATATCTCCGCCCAAATGGAGACTGTCGGAAAGGAGAGGTGTCGGACCACAATTACCTTCTGTGCCCTACGCCACAGACTCCAAAGAAGGACAGCTGCAGTGAGGAGCAGAGTATCATAAAAGGGAAGAAACTTGGCCTAACCAAGAAACAAGAGGATTTTTTGGCAGAGCTTACTTTAGAACAAAGAGAGAGATGCAAGAATGGGTTCTCAAATAAGATATCATCAACTGTCCTCACATCTGAATCCAAATATCACAAATGAAAAAGCTGATCGCCTTGGACTGTGCGGTGAGAACATACGACTTATAGTCCATGGAGTTGGGGTGATGAAAAAGACCAAAAGATATTGTCTTGACCATAAGATATTCCCTGCGGCTGAAGGTGAAGACATCTAAGGGAAAAGTAGCAAAGCAAACCTTCAGAAATATGGAGAAACGTTTGGAGAAGGAACCTGTGTGGAATGCTGCATACAAAGAACAAATACATGAAATGGTGTCCAGGATGGCTGCTGTAAAACTCACAAGAGAGGAAATTAACAACTGGGAAGGACCTAAATGGTAAATTAGCCATCTGGTTGCACCAAACCCTCATTCCTCCTCAACCCCTGTGAGAATTGTGTGGAATAGTAGCCAAGAGTTCCGAGGCATAAGTCTAAATGATGTCCTTCATAAGGGTCCTGATGTACTCAATCCCATCAGAGGTGTCCTTCTAAGGTTCAGAAGTGGACTCCATGCTGCACTGGGTGACGTAAAGAAGATGTACAACTCAGTGTGGCTGAAAGATGATGAAGTTCACCTCCACCGCTTTCTCTGGAGAGACAACCCTGAGGATGACATTGAGGAGTTTGCAGTCGTCAGATTCAATATCGGTGATAAACCCGCAGGATGTATCGCCCAAGTTGCAATGAAGGAGACAGCCAATCTTCCTCAGTTTGTTGATATGATTGAAGAATGACAAGTTCTAATTGAGGACAACTATGTGGATGATATCCTGACCTCACACAATGACCTCAAGTCTCTGGAAATGATCATCAAAGGGGTGGAGGAGATTTTGAAAGCAGGAGGCTTCTTCCTCAAACCGTGGGTTCTGTCAAGGTATTTAAATACCTTACGGGAAGTATCCGTAGAGGACAAAGCTGTGAAGAATGGGACAGTGTGGGCATGGAACTTTCATCCAGCTGACGCACTTCATCGCAACGGGGCTGCGGAAGCTGCAGTCAAGCTCATAAAAAGGGCTCTCACTAGCCTCAGAGGGACAACAAACTCACTTACCTGGGGTGAACTTCAAACCCTCTTTTACCAGGAAATTAACCTCACTAATGAAAGGCCGATTGATGCCAGGGCACAAGAACAAGAAGACTCTATAGAGTACTTGACCCCCAATATTCTACATCTCGGAAGGACTAGGCAAGGAGGAGACACATGAGATACTGACTTATGTACCCATCCCTGGTGTTGCTCAGAGCCATCATGATTGGTGTGGATATGTTCTGGAAGAGGTGGAGTGAACTTGCCGGACTTAATCTATTCATTCGTTCAAAGTGGCACCGAATGCAAAGGAATGTAGCAGTTGGTGACATCGTTTGGATTGCTGATCAGAACGCGCTGCAAGGGCAATTCCGGCACGGACGGATCCAAGCCGTGTATCCTGATAAGAAAGGACTAGTGAAAGACGCTGACGTTAAGATGAGTGCAGGTCCTCCTGCCTACCTAATGGTTGGGCAACTTAGAAGGAATCCTCAGCAGCTAACGTCAGTCATCCTAGGGAGAGATGTGAGGAGACTGGTAGTCTTCATTCCTGTGGAAGAGCAGTGATTCCTAGAAAGCGCTGTCTAAGCGCCCAGACCCCGATTCTGAAAGCATTACCTCAGGATCTCTCATTCTATTTCTCTCCGTTTCTCTCTGTTTCTTTCTATCCATCACTGGTTGGTACGTATTTATGCTGCTTTCGGCACCAATTGCACCATCATTTACGAAATGAAGAGTACATACCCCATATGACCAAACCTGAATAGTGAAAATGACATTCTATTCTTCTTCTTCTTCTTCTTCAAAAAAGAAATTATATCTATATAATATGGTGAAATGTAATGTTTGTCTCTGACCGCCTTAAATCACATGATCAGTCGGTCAAGTGGGAGGTGTAGCGTTTACTACGTCACGGGTGTTTAACAGCAATCTAACGCAGGTAAATAAGTGGGAGGTTCACTTACCTGATTAAAGCACGGGCAGTCAAGAGTTGAAACGTGGACCAGTAAAATCCGTATGTTGGAATCCAGTACTTTATAAGCACGGGCTATATGCAGAAGCGAGTATTAGGTTAGACATGTTGTCTCGTCAGGAGAGATGCGCCACCGGTAAGCTGTTGTTTCTCTACATTGAGCTGCGATTTAAGTTTGTTTGTTTGTTGCGCTACTGCTGTACTGCCGCTATGTATGTGCGCAGTCTGTATACTTGATAACTGTTACGTTGGTCACGTTGATACAATCTTATTTGCGGTCTAAGGTTTAACCCTCTGCAGTCTAAGGGTATTTTTGGGGCCTGGAGAAGTTTTGTCATGCCCTGATATTTGTGCTTTTTTACATTTCTTATAAATATCTAAATGGGTAAAGTCTAATATCACTGTAATCAGCACAAACTGGGCTATAATATTATGTGAAATGCATGCATGTACATGATTGTATTTTTGAGAAAAAAAAATGTTATGCATGGTAAGTGAAAAACTAAAAATTTTAAAACACTTGAATGAGGCAATAAAACACATACATAACATTGGTTCCCGGGACTGTTGAGAACTGGAGCTTATAGCCTAGAATTTTTCTTTCTAAATTATGTGAAAATCATCTTGTTTACTCACTCACAGAAAACAATATATTGATTTAAATTTTCTAAGACACTTTTTGTTGGTAAGAGTCATATGTGAGTAGGCGTCAACCATCATTAATATCATTGTGATTTACACCAGAGAAGACAAAGGCCTGCATAATCAGCTGCATAATGAGCCTCTCATTCAGCTGAGCCACTGTGAGTGAGGGGTTACAAGAAAGAATGTGAGAACAAAATAAAAGTATATAATTTTATGTTTGTAGTTTATTAAGAATATATTTAATTGTCCCACAACATAATTTAATATCCACTTGGGGGAGCAGTTAAACAGTTTATTAGGAACAATCAAAGCTTACTTTCAAACAATTTTTTTGGCATCCTTACTCCAGTCACACAATCCTTCAGAAATCCTTTTAACAATCTTATTTTCTACCAAAAAAAAACCCATTTATTACTATCATCATTATTTTTTTTTATCATTATTAATGTTGAAAAGGGCTGAGAATATTTTTCAGTTTTTTTAAGGGGGAATAAATTGAAAGAACTGCATTGTTTTTACATTTGTTAGAGTTATCTCTATTTGTTACATTTATATTATTTACATCAAACTTTTGAATGGTATAGTATTGTACATTGTTATTGAAACTTCATAATGTTTCACTTGATTATACATTTAGTCAGGAATTATAGTTTGGAAAAAGTATTTGGAAAAAGACTTAACTAGTAAAATGTTTACACGTTATGTGAAAACTAGTACAAGTATATAACTAAATAAAAAGAGACTTATTAATGTTTATGATCTCTGCTGAATAAAGTGCTTCATTCTTTTTTCTGAGGAAATCCATTTCTCAAATCCTCAACCACATCACATCTTTTTGGGGTGAATTATGTCTTATTCCTCTCATTGCGAAGCAAACAGTAAAATAAAATAAAAACTTGAAGAACAGTCTTGCTGCTTTTTCTTCTGTGTGTGCGTATTCAAGCCGCGGGCTTCAGTTTGAATCTGAACAGCGCTTTAAGCGCGGGGGCGTGGTCACATTAGATATAATGAAGGGAGACATGAAAAACAGACATCGCGTTGTTTTCATATGGATTACTTTATCACAGAATATCTGTTTTCGGCAGCACTTGTTTAGTTTAAAAGTAGACATGTCAGGCTTTCTATAGATATCTCTCTCATGTCTCTTCGTTGAGTATTCACGGAGTGACAGTTCATTTTAATGACATGTTTGTACATGACTATCAGCGGAGACAAAGGCTGCAGACAGCGCACCTTCTTTGTTATCTTTATTTTATAAGCGCACAAAGGTGTTTTGTTGTTATGTCTGTATCCAAAAAAACTAGACCTTTTACAGATTCGATTGATGTACTGCTCTTATCTGTACGATTAAAACTGAGAGTGTAATTTAAGTTCTTTTCGGTGTTATCAGGAGAAAATGACTCAAAACGCATATATGCATTAATCGACTCGAAAGGGTTAACGCTGTCTGCTCGATAATATCCGTGACTATATTCTAGTAAATATTTGAATTTGGAGCGTTTCACTGTTACATAAGCTACTTCCTGGTTGTGGTGCTGGATGGCTAATGTAGTCAATCGCTTTACATTGGTAATGGATTGCTATGCACAGCGTCACTATTTAAAATTACAATCACTGTATTCACTTTAGACCAACATACACCTTTGTGGTTTTGGGCTATTGGTTTGATGTGTTTTACATTGATTGTGTATTTCTGTGTTTAGAGATATGTGCTTTGTTTAATCATTGAATTTTAAACACTAATTATATTAAAATTCTTATAATTGCTGATTATATTGACATTTATATTTTATTCATGTTAGTATATTTCAGAATTGATGGTGTATTATGTATGTCAATGTGGCTAATATTGTTGTTTACACCATAGCCTTTCTATTTCAACAGGTTTATAACCTGCTATTTGTGGATTAATATGCTGTTTGTGGAAAATCAATCAGTTTAGAGAGAGAGCAATTTGCGGAGCAAATTCTGTCTTTAATGAACGAAATACAGGAGCTTGAGAATTATTGTAAAAAAACCAGAAAGAGTCCCAAAGGGAAAAAACTGGAACCAAAAACTCATCCTTGTACAAAAGGAGAAAACAAAAGCCACCGGCCACCCAGGCGGATTCAGTACGGTGGACAGCTCCGCAACCACACAGTAGAGAGATATCGGCAGGTCAGGACACTCACAGCGGCAAAACTTCAAGGCTCACACTCACAGTAACCCCAAACAGACAGGACTAGGACTGAGACAAATGACAGGGGATAAGACATACAAGGTTAGCGATTCTTAGAGGAATAATCTGGTTAGGCAGGTAGGGAGGAGAGGGAAAGAAGTACCCGGGACGTTGGACTCCGAGTCCTTGCACGAGAACAGGGGTGGCTGATAACTGAGACTCGCTTGAAAAGGGGATAGCCCGGTGGCCGAGGACGGGAGCGAATTATGAGCATATTCAGCCCAGGGGAGCTGTTCAGACCATGATGCCGGGACCGCTGGGAGAGTATAGCTCCAACGCCTACTTCCGATGCGTCAACCTCGACTATGAACTGTTTGGAGGGGTCAGGGGTCATAAGGATGGGAGCAGATGTGAAAAGGGTCTTTAGGCGGTCAAAAGCGCTCTGGGCGGACTCGGTCCATTCAAAACTGGACTTAATAGAAGTAAAGGCAGTTAGGGGCGCTGCGACCTGACTGTAGTTGCAAATAAAGCGCCGGTAAAAATTAGCGAACCCCAAGAAACGCTGCAAGGCGACGCGAGAATCAGGAATTGGCCAATCAATAACCGCCTTAACCTTAGCGGGGTCCATGCTAATGCCCTCCCCTGAAATGACCGATCCCAAAAAGGTGACAGAGCGCGCGTGAAAGCAGCATTTCTCTGCCTTGATGAACAGCCTTTTCTCGAGAAGCCTTTGAAGAACGCGGCGAACATGCTGGACGTGCACCTGGAGGGAGGGCGAGAAGATAAGAATGTCATTAAGATAAACAAAAACAAAAATATTTAGCATGTCTCTAAGAACATCATTTACCAACGCCTGAAAGACAACTGGGGTGTTTACAAGGCCGAACGGGAGAACGCGATACTCAAAGTGCCCAAGGGGCGTGTTAAACGCGGTCTTCAATTCATCCAACTTTACGAACATCAAAGAGGACACACTGACAATCTTCAGCTAATTTCTAAGTGGTGAAACAATCATATTCATAGCTGAAAATCCCCTTTCACATTCAGTTGTGCTCACAGCCAGTGTATCTACTGTGTGTTTTCATTTCAGAAGACCCTCTTTAATTACCATGTTTGGTTTTCCTTGTAGTCCCTGAAACCTTGTTTGACACTGTTATGACACCTGGCTCAAGGGAAGCAACAAAAGACAAGGGACACATGCAAACCAATATTAAACTCAAAAAAATGTTTATTTACCACTAAATTAAAGTAATATTAAATAAAATGAAAACAATTAAAAGAAAATCACAATGTGTCGGTATTCGTCAGTAATGTCAGTGTGTAAAGCAGAGTGCATGGTTGGAAATGTTGAGGCATAAAATGCAAAAGAACAAATCAAACAAAACAAAGTCCCAAAACCAAACAATGTCCAAACCAAACAAAGACCAAAGTTCCAAAATCCTTCAAGTTCTTCCTTGGCTCAAGTGGAGATCTCTTTTTAAAGGAGCGCCTGAAGCACTGGTCACAGGTGTCTTCAATAGACTGCCAATTTGTGGAAACAAGTACCAAGCTACAATACCCAATACCAACAGCAGAGGTCGTCACAACAATACTGTAGTTCATTGCCAGACTATCACACAGCTGCCTCAATTCTTGTTCCCTTTCAAAGGCTTCAGTCGATGCTGCAGTGCTCAGTGCATTGAGAAACGTCTTATTCGTGACCAGCTTTTTTAATAATGCGTGTAACACGTTGATAGAATTGACCCGGTGGTGATATAGCCTTGGTTGATGACGTCATCGGAGCGTGCGCCCGCAACACTAGCTATAATTAGATACGCCACAGGTGCATCAACAGGTCTTTTGTCTTCAGATCATTCTGTGCATGTGTGCCTCAACAAAACGGTAAGTCTGCGGTAAGTATTTTTTTTCTTTGTAGGATGAGCCAATGAAACGGTTAGTATTGTGTTCCTCCATACTCTTGTCTTATGTATAAACTGGATACACATGATTACTGTTTTATTTGTTTGGGGGAAGAGCACACGGTTCCGGCTTTAGAGACGGGCGAGTGCAAGCATTGTGAACTGCTCTCAGTGAAAATGCTTTTTGCTCATCTTAGCTATTTTCAGACCGCACCCACCTTTTCATTGAAGGGCTGTTGTGTCGATCTGCGTGACGAGCGAGCGATGGGCTCGTCCCTTTCGCTTGCAGTATCACCGGATCCACGCATCCTGTCTCATGATCTTGAAGCACGCTCTGGTGTTTCTTCGGTTCACGAGGAGGATTTTATATCTCTTGGGTTTTCGGGCCATGAGCAGCCCCCCTATGAGCGTTCCTCTTGCGAGAGGTTACTCGGGCAGTGGACAGGTTGGAGCTTGATTGGCCATGCGAACAAGAGACCCCCAAACGTATTAAGTGTTGTGTAACTCTTTTCACAGGAGCAATCTCCGGCGAGCGATTCTCTCAGTTATCGCCTGGAAACTAGCAGTGCTGAGAGGCTCACTACCTCTACGGATGTCTCTAGAGCAGCTAGCACAGTCGTCTCCTGCCAGTCCACCACTTCAGGGCTCTGAGCTAGTGGCTCTGGGCACACGAGGAAGTGGTTGCTGAGCTACATCGAGACATGAATTTGTCTCATGGGGAGGGGCCATTGGCATCCTTATTACACGGTGCCCGTCTCTCCTCAGTGCCCTCAGGAGACCGTTCTGCCAACCCTGCCGGTGTTTCAGCGTGCAGCGATCTCCAGCGAGCACTTCTCTCAGTTACCGCCTGGAAACTAGCGGTGCTAAGAGGCATGCTACCTCTATGGAGGTCTCTAGAGCAGCTAGTACGGTTGTCCCCTGCCGGTCCGCCGCTTCAGGGCACCAAACTAGTGGCTCTAGGCGCACTGAGCTTCACTGAGCTTATTTGTCTCCCTGTGCGCCTAGGCAAACGGCCCATGCCTTTGGCCATTCTATGTCAGTCTTGGTCAGCACTATGAGGCATCTGTGGATTAATTTGACTGGCATTATAGAGGCATTCATAATTTCCTCCCTCATTGCACACAAGGGGAGGTGCCATCAGCAC
This sequence comes from Carassius auratus, assembly GCF_003368295.1. Classification (NCBI taxonomy): domain Eukaryota; kingdom Metazoa; phylum Chordata; class Actinopteri; order Cypriniformes; family Cyprinidae; genus Carassius; species Carassius auratus. Next base: position 887,012 of record NW_020523543.1, read on the forward strand.
CACACTACACGGTGACCGTCTCTCCTCAGTGCTCTCAGGAGACTGTTATGCCATCCATGCCGGTGTTTCGGTGCCGGCTCTAGGTGTACAAGGGAGGGTTTGCCCCTTCCCGTTACCCTTACAAAACCCCTCCATCCCCGCCACTTCTTGTGCTTTGGGGGGCGTTGGTTTTTACTGCAAATGGTAGATGTTCCCATGTTTCCTTCCGTTTTTCAGGACACGGAACATCTAACATCCCCTTAAAAGGAAGTGTTAAAATTGTTACCACTCTCAGAGAGCATTTCTGCGGGGGTATTGAGCACAGTACGGATAGGATACAGGATCCAATTTATTCGGCAGCCTCCACGTTTCAACGGTGTGGCCTCCACTTCCTTCAAACCGGAGCTGATGCAGGTACTGTCTCGAGAGCTACAGACTCTTTTGGGAAAAGAGGCCATAGAACATGTTCCTTGTCCAATGAGAGAGTTGGGCTATTACAGCAGATACTTCTTGGTTCGCAAGAAGGGGTGGGGGAGTGCGCCCAATCTTGGGGACACTACCGATGGGGGAATTGAAACTCCATCCAAAGGTAGTGAAACAGATTTGGAAAATAAATTTACGAGGCAGAGGTGGACCTCTTCACCTCCCATCAGACAGCGCAATGTCCCCTCTACTTCTCTCTGAGCTACTCCGGGCTCTTGTGTCTTTGAGTCAACGGCATAAGCTAATGTCTGAGACATTTAATGTCTTCAGACATTTTTCAAGCACGGCGGCGTGGGTATTCTCGTTCCCAATGCACTGAGCAGTGCAGCATTGACTGAAGCTTTCAAAAGGGAACGTTCCCGGTTACTTAGCTGTAACCTTGTTCCCTGAGAAAGCGGAACGAGATGCTGCGCTGCATTGCCATACTGAATGTCACAGGACTGCTCTTCAGACAAAATATCCTGTTGATGCACCTGTGGCGTATCTATTTATAGACCCATGTTGCGGGCGCATGCTCCGATGACATCATCAACTGAGGCTATATCACCATCTGGTGGTGAGTGTGGAATTGTCCTGATTGGAGTGCCCTCTACAAAAGTTCATGGGGACTCCATGTAATTATCGTGACAGCTACATTTCTAAGTGTCCTTGGTAAGTTTATTTTTTAAATAATTTCTTACATGTAGCTGAGTAGCCTATCTGAAGATTTATTTACGCGGTTGCACCTATTATTTATAGCCTAAAACCTCACGTTAAATCTTGTTGTTGTTGATTTATTATAAGGGATCATAGAGGGCACAGGTTGTTATGGAGAAAAATAAACAGTTCTGTCTTTTCACAACAACCAATAAACTCCATAAGCTATTATTATTATTATTATTATTACAGTGAAATAATTAAATATGACGGGGCAAGGCGAGCTTGTGTCGCGGACTCTGTGCAACAGAGACAAGAACTGTGACACCGTGGCTCCGCCCGCTCTGATCATACAGGTTTGGTTTTCAGCTGCAGTGTGGAAGGAGCCTCCACTCTTTCTGTAACAAGCTACAAGTTGTTTATCTAACTAACTTAATCTTACAAATCTAAATTGTAAATAATCACAAATAGTTTGAAGCTGTTTAAGGGTGGTTGGAACGATAAGGCTAGCTACAGCTCAGCTAGCCAGGCAGCGCAACAGTGTTTTTTTTTAATGCCCACTGTCCCCATGTGAAGCAAAAGCACACAGACGTCCGTACGTTGTTATCCAACCTTTTCATTCAGGGACTGCCCTGGATTACTGGCACACGCCATAGTCACATTATGTTTATTATGGCATTATGTTTTTGAATATAATAATTTTCCCACTGATGATCCAAAAGATTTCTTCAAATGCCCATCCTCAACCCAGATGCTATAAACATAGTCTAAGATGGCCTGTTCAATCTTGGGTAGAAGCCAGAGTTGTAGCCTTTTATTCAATTAATTTATGATTTTCAGGTTCCAGAAAAAAACCCAGACAACCTTATTAATACCTTTTCTGTACTCCATAGGTGTTAGTAAAGACAGAGTCTCCAGAGTGGTGAAATACTTCAGTCAACATGGTGAAGCCAGACCAGAGTGCAGGGGTGGAACCAGAAATGTTGATGAGAAGATGGAGAACAGGCAGGCAGTAGTTCAGCATGTGTCCTCATTCATGTGCAAGGCCAGCCACTACGCTTGTCGTGGTGCACCTGGACGGAAGTACCTCCCAAGTGACATGTCAGTAACCAAAATGCACCGGCTGTTCCAGAAGCAGAACCACAGGGACATCAGCTACTCCCTGTATTACAATGTTTTCTGCACCTCAATCAACTTGGGATTTGGGCATCCAGCAAAGGACTGCTGTGCCACCTGTATGAGCTTGAGACTCCGTATGAAAGATCCTCACTTTACTGAGGAAGAGAGGAAGGCAGAGATCGTGTCTGCCATGCTCCACCGACGCAGAGCCCGGGTGTTCTACACATTGCTAAATGCAGTGGAGGACACAGTTACTTTCTGCTTTGACATGATGCAGAACCTCTCTCTGCCCAAGTCTCCCATTAGCCAGACCTACTACTCTAGGCAGCTTTACATGTATGTGTATGGTGTTGTGGTCCACCATGGAGAGAGGAGTCTGCATGCACTGAGTGACTGTCATCTCTATGTGAGGCTTGAAAATCAAAATAGAAAAGTGAAGTGACATTCAGCCAAGTATGGTGACCCATACTCAGAATTTGTGCTCTGCATTTAACCCATCCGAAATGCACAAACACAGAGCAGTGAACACACACACCCACACTGTGAGCACACACCCGGGGCAGTGGGCAGCCATTTATGCTGCGGCGCCCGGGGAGCAGTTGGGGGTTCAGTGCCTTGCTCAAGGGCACCTAAGTCGTGGTATTGAAGGTGGAGAGAGAACTGTACATGCACTCCCCCCACCCACAATTCCGTCCGGCCCGAGACTAGAACCCACAACCCTTCGATTGGGAGTCCAACCCTGTAACCATTAGGCCACGACTTCCCCCTAAAAAAAGCAACATGAAAATGGAGTGCTTCTTCCCTGTCCGTGGCCATAGTTTTCTCCCTGTTGACAGAATTTTTGGATGAATTGAGCAGGATATTCGTAAGCAGGACACCATCCTCCTGCCAGACAAATACAACAACATTCTGAAGAAGCATGGCTCTGTGTATGTGTACGGGAAGGACTGGTAGAGCTTTGACCACAAAGCTGCAGCCAAGGCTCTCATACAGTCCACGCGGTCTTACAAGATCAGCGAAGCCTGGGTGCTGGAGATCGATGGCAAAGGGTTGGGAGTGAGAACCACCTTCAGTGGTCCCACCTACCAGCACACTCTCCTGAAGAGAGGCAACAACTGGGGCCAGTATAAAGCAGATCCCCTAATGACCACAGTGAAGGCTGTGAAGAAGGACATCATCAGCCTGGTTAAAGCCATTGGTGCCCCAGCAAACGTCGAGGCATTCTACAGTCACGCTTAAGCTTTGACCAGTGATGTCCACAGGGGGGAAGAGTAGACTAAAAGGCACACACTGGCATCTGAAGCCCATGTGATACACAAGAAAATACACACACACACACACACACACACAAACACCCACACACAAACAAAACATTGATTCACTAGCTTTACTTACAGTAGTAGAATATAGCCATAAATAACATAAATAAAATAAATTGGTGTGAATACAAAACTGAAAATTTTAGTAATTAAGCAGAATTGTATAAGGTTTAGTAACAAGCTACTTTTTTATTGCTTGACACAAGTTTTATGATTTCAATTCAGTTCAGTGATAGTGATTTGATTCAATATTGACTTGATTAGGTAGACTACACAAGATTTTTCTCAAGACAAAAAACAAAACAAAACCATAATCAATACGTGTTTTTTTATTACAACAACTGTATTTAAGATTGTTCATTAGCTAGAGATCATCCGTTCACGTGATGCTATAGGGATCTGTCACGTCACATTTACAAGTGCCAAAACGGTATTTATTGCTTGAATTTCAAAATAAAATTGACAGAATCTGAGAGATGAGATTATTTTTTATAAAATAAGTATCCTGCTCTGTCTTGTCTGTCGGTCTCCTTGTCCTCTTTGCTTTTCGATTTTACTGTGTGTGAGAAATTGATGTGGCGTCACGTGAAAGCGCGAATGCGTGAGAGTTGGCAGCTATGGCCTTAGCAGACAAATCAAATGAAAAACTAAACCGTGCGAGCGAGGCTACATTAGTCACATTAGAAAATCAAGTTGTAGGTTGTGTTTGAATAATTATGTATCTTATTTATCTTAGGTAAATTAAACCAAATACTCGTATGCTCAATAAAGAATTAGACAGCACAATGAGCCCATCAGGCGGCTGAATATAAAAGACTGGTTTTGCAAGCCGTTGGCGGGTTTCCATGGTAACGTTGATGGTGGGCGGGGTGCTGAACCTGAAAACGCAGGGATTAATTTATGTACGTAAGGGATGACGTATGATAATTCCATGTAGCCTGGGTGTCTCTGTGTAGTATTGCTAATTATTCAGTCTCATATGTCATGTATTTACCAGGAGATGAAAAATAATTCAAGTGGAATAAAAATATTTGGCACTGAATGAGACAGAGCTGAGCATGGTGTGTTGTGGACCCGAGGAGGCTGCGCTCCACCCCAATTTAACATGTATATCTCCCTCAGAAACACCTTCCAGAGGTTCACAGCCTTACACAATAAAAGCATCAAATAACACAATTGGGCCAACCCATTTTTGGCCCAGGCCTATGAGTAGTGAGTGATTTTCATTCTAGTGGTTCATCCAATAAGCAGCCCGAGTAAAGGTTTGAGTGAAAGCCTCTCAGCCAATCAGCGGCTTCTACCCCACATGTGGACTCTGCATCATCACAAGTGATCCAATGAAATGGCGTTGGCCATTGACAGACTCAGGCAGTTTTGCTAATATGAAATGTAAAACAAAACAAAGCAGCTGTTATGGAAATTTTTAGTGTTGTTAATTTGGCATTGATTGCATTAATCTCATTTAAGTATCTTTGTTAACATACAATGAATAAGGTAGTATATATAGTCCATAGGTACATTGAGTTATTTTATTTAACTTGTGCACGTAACTGCTTTAGGTTGAATAACAACATTTGAGGGGAAACTGTAGCAGAGACGGACAGTTTTTGAGAGTTACCAGGCATCTACGATGAGATGTGCATGAGATGTGCATGTGTTATGATGTGATGTGCACTGAGCAACATGATTGGCTCAAAGGTCCTAGTCTGTCCTTTAATGTATCTTTTTACATTTTTATAAAAAGTGGGCTGTGAGTCTGTGTGTTATCTCTTTGCACACGGACTCGGAAGATGTGTGTAAACCAAATCATTCTCTGCAGAGAATTAAATAAATACTAAGACAAAACTCTGTTTGGTTTTTCATTCTCAGTCTCTACAAATTGTTATTGAATTAGAATTTCCACAACAAACTTGGCGACGAGCGACGGGATTCCACAGCTGATCGTCCGGGACCGAAGGACGTTAGTTGGCTGATCACCCTAAACACACAATTGGTTTAGCCATAAACCCCAAAAAGGTTTCAGGGAAGGGGGGACTGATGTCTGAGGGCTTGTGGACCTTCACTGCTGGTTTCTCAACGAATTAGAAAACGCGTGCTACAAACGGTGAGACTGATTTTGAAATTCCAATAACCTTAGAAATTACAAAATTGGGTTTCTAATTTGGTAAACTGCGGTTTGATATTCCTAGACCTTATGTTGCAAGTCCAAGCCACCCCACAGGTCGCAGGTACGTGAACGTTTTTTTCACGGGTACGTGGAGCTAATGAATGGTTTCACAGATACACGTGCAACGGGTTTTCAAAGGTACGCGTACGTTTTGCCTGTACGTGAAACAGTTTGTCGCCGGTACATGAAACAGGATAGTTTTGCAGGTACGCGAGACTGATTTTTCTCGGGTACGGAAAACGGGCCTGCTGCAGGTAAGCAGGACGGGGGTGATAAGACTTCGTGCGAGTAAGTGCGAAGCCACATGGTGGTGACGATCAAGTGTGAGGTAAAGAGGACGCGTTCCAGGTAAAGTCGAGGATTGCAGGGTGGGGTCTGGAAATGTAAAATCTAAGATCGATCTTGATGATTTGGACAGTCCAATTTAACCCTTTCGAGTCGATTAATGCATATATGCGTTTTGAGTCATTTTCTCCTGATTACCCCCAAAAAGAACTTAAATTACACTCTCAGTTTTAATCGTACAGATAAGAGCAGTACATCAATCGAATCTGTAAAGGGTCTACTTTTATTTATTTTATTTTACCACTTATAAAATAAAGATAACAAACAAGGTGCGCTGTCTGCAGCCTTTGTTTGTGCTGATCGTCATGTACAAACATGTCATTAAAATGAACTGTAACTCCGTGAATACTCAACGGAGAGACATGAGAGAGATATCTATAGAAAGCCTAATCAAGTCAATATTGAATCAAATCACTATCACTGAACTGAATTGAAATCATAAAACTTGTGTCAAGCAATAAAAAAGTAGCTTGTTACTAAACCTTATACAATTCTGCTTAATTACTAAAATTTTCAGTTTTGTATTCACACCAATTAATTTTATTTATGTTATTTATGGCTATATTCTACTACTGTAAGTAAAGCTAGTGAATCAATGTTTTGTTTGTGTGTGGGTGTTTGTGTGTGTGTGTGTGTGTGTGTGTGTGTGTGTGTGTGTGTGTGTGTGTATTTTCTTGTGTATCACATGGGCTTCAGATGCCAGTGTGTGCCTTTTAGTCTACTCTTCCCCCCTGTGGACATCACTGGTCAAAGCTTAAGCGTGACTGTAGAATGCCTCGACGTTTGCTGGGGCACCAATGGCTTTAACCAGGCTGATGATGTCCTTCTTCACAGCCTTCACTGTGGTCATTAGGGGATCTGCTTTATACTGGCCCCAGTTGTTGCCTCTCTTCAGGAGAGTGTGCTGGTAGGTGGGACCACTGAAGGTGGTTCTCACTCCCAACCCTTTGCCATCGATCTCCAGCACCCAGGCTTCGCTGATCTTGTAAGACCGCGTGGACTGTATGAGAGCCTTGGCTGCAGCTTTGTGGTCAAAGCTCTACCAGTCCTTCCCGTACACATACACAGAGCCATGCTTCTTCAGAATGTTGTTGTATTTGTCTGGCAGGAGGATGGTGTCCTGCTTACGAATATCCTGCTCAATTCATCCAAAAATTCTGTCAACAGGGAGAAAACTATGGCCACGGACAGGGAAGAAGCACTCCATTTTCATGTTGCTTTTTTTAGGGGGAAGTCGTGGCCTAATGGTTACAGGGTTGGACTCCCAATCGAAGGGTTGTGGGTTCTAGTCTCGGGCCGGATGGAATTGTGGGTGGGGGGAGTGCATGTACAGTTCTCGCTCCACCTTCAATACCACGACTTAGATGCCCTTGAGCAAGGCATCGAACCCTCAACTGCTCCCCGGGCGCCGCAGCATAAATGATGAACACTGCTCTGGGTGTGTGCTCACAGTGTGTGTGTGTGTGTGTGTGTGTGTGTGTTCACTGCTCCGGGAGTGTGCCTATTATGCAGCTCATTATGCAGGGCTTTGTCTTCTCAGGTGTAAATCACAATGATATTCATGATAGTTGACGCCTACTCACATATGACTTTTACCAACAAAAAAGTGTCTTAGAAAATGTAAATCAATATATTGTTTTCTGTGAGTGAGTAAACAAGATGATTTTCACATAATTTAGAAAGAAAAATTCTAGGCTACAAGCTCCAGTTCTCAACAGTCCCGGGAACCATTGTTATGTATATGTTTTATGGCCTTATTCAAGTGATTTAACATTTTTAGTTTTTCACTAACCATGCATAACATTTGTTTTCTCAAAAATACAATCATGTACATGCATGCATTTCACATAATATTATAGCCCAGTTTGTGCTTATTACAGTGATATTAGACTTTATACATTTAGATGTGTATAAGAAACTGAAAAAAAGCACAAATATCAGGGCATGACAAAACTTCTCCAGGCCCCAAAAATACCCTTAGACTCCAGAGGGTTAAAATGACATGAAATAGAAATAGGGGAAATAATTATGGAATTCATACCCTGGGTTAAGAATTATGGTTTTCCAAAAAAGAAAAGGTACCTTTAGCATAACAGCCCTTAACAAAATAAAAGAGAGCTTGAAAAATATGAAAACAAATTAAGAGAATATAAAAAGCGAAAAACAAGCAAAAAGACAAGTTTCAGAAAAATGGGAATTTTTATTTTACTTTTTAAAGCACAGGCGTGAAGTAGCAGAACGCTGAGAAATATATATCAATGCCATTTAGGAAAGAACTGAAAAATTACAGTTCTGTAGAAAATGCTGACAAAAGAACTGATCATACAGTTCAGAATTCTTCTCTTTATCCCCTTAGAGAACTGCGGTGTGCCAAAGTCCTGGCTTCACCCCTATCGACAAATGCCACGGCAGCACCAGATTCAACCACCACAGCTGCCTTCATACTAAAGAGCAACTGCATCAGTAATTACCGCCTGACGAAAGACAAGCACAACTGTGACAGCATCATCATCATCCAAACCGTCTGCTCTACCACCAGCAACATCACCGTAATGATGAAATACTCCATGGATGGAGTCAGCACCAGATCTAAAGCTCCTGAGAGAGTGACACTGCAGCCGAACAGCCTGAACGAGAAGAAACTGGAGGAAAAGGAGAGCATGTCAGAGCTTTCCCCATGACTCAAGCGGCTGGGCTGAATAGAACTGTGATGATCTCTCAACCACGGAACGAGAAAGACTTGAAAGAGACAAAACAAAGCATATCGTCAAGCAGTGGAAACATGGTGTCAACGGATCAAGACTCACTTTCCAGTCAGAGTGAACACCACCAAAATCATGCAGAAGAGCAGAGGACAAAGACTGTCTCAGGCTGATTCTGATGTTTGCTTTTACTGGTGGAGAGGGGACATTGAAACATTTCACTGTGCACATTTGATCAACCAAATGGCGGCTGGACCAGAGAAAGCTGAGGCAGACTGACAACAGAGACTTCCACAGCAGAAGCTGGAGAAGGAGAGGGGAGTCGGGAGCAAAGTCCACCAAGGCCACGCAGCACAAACAGATAAGTCTGAAAACACACACATTTTCTCTAAAGCTCACTGCAACGAAGAAAATACGCTTGCTCATATTACCGCTCTTAGCAATGAAGAAAAATGCTTGCTTTAATAAATGATCATATTGAAAGATTAGAAAATGATAGATCTTCTTTTGACAAGAACATAGGCACATAAATTAGCTTGTAAACAAATGCCACAAATAATATAGGTTAATGGAATTGAAAGGGCTGGCAACTCAGTAATTAGAAAGGATGAAATAGATACAATTCCAAAATTAAGTGGAAATTTTGTTTGGTCTACTACTGCATCTGGTTATACGGTCAGATAAAATTTCACCGTACCACTGAGATGTAAAGATTAGAATGGCATGAACTTTAAGCATTGTTTACTACTGTCAGAAAACTGCCTTCAAAATTTGTAAGAAAGAGATTTAATGTGGAACTGGGAAGTGGCCCAGTGCCAAATTCAAACTTAAGGGGGGGGGGGGTGTAATGCTCGTTTTCACTCAATCTCCTGTTAATCTTGAGTACCTATAGAGTAGTACTGCATCCTTCATAACTCCAAAAAGTCTTTAGTTTCATTATATTCATGAAAGAAAGATAGTCTGTACTGATTTTTCCCAGAAAAACACGACCGACTGAAGGCGTGATGTGTGGGGGGAGCTAAAGAATCACGAGCGCGAGTAGGCTTTTGCGTTGAGAGCATGTGGAAGCTGTGACATTACCGTGAGGAAAAAAACATCCAAAACAAACCATGGCTAACAGTCAGATTCAGCCGTTTATTTATGATCCAGAATCAGATCCCGAGGCTGAAACTGAACGAGAGCAGCAGCAGCAACGACTCGCTCCGAGCGGGGCTCGAACCCGGGTCTCCGGCATGGGAGGCGGATGCACTAACAAGGAGGCAGAGATATTTGAAGCAGTTTTACTCACCGCCTGCGGTTCCAACACACGATCGTGACCCTTTTTCGTTGGGACTGCATCATCCTTAAGAAATAAACGATGTGCAAATCCGTCGTCAAACTGGGCCTTGTTTGTAAAACAAGTATCTTCTAAATGCAGGGAACAAACTCAAACACTTGCACAACTCCGTTGATGCTCTGTAAAAATAAACTCCATCCACTGGTCCCTTAATGCTGTTTCTCTTTTGGTAATCTGTGCAGGGTTGTCTTGCCCTGGCAACCAAAAACACACTTCTTTTGTGACATTTGGCGACGCTCTCGCTCTGATCAGTGAAGTCTGTTGTGCTCTCAGTGCTCTGCTATACGGGAGCGCGCTCTTCCGGCAGAAGTGCCTCAGGACCCATATAAGGAAATTACGCTCCATCTAACGTCACACAGAGCCATACTCGAAAAAAACTTTCCGAAACTTGTGGCAAACATAGTGTCATCCAGATGCTTTGCCAGATCTGAATTGATTTGTCAAAAACCACTTCACCTCCTCTCGCAGCTCATACAACCGCTGTAACACCCGATACCTGGAGAGCCAGCGAACTTCAGTGTGCAGAAGCAGCTGTTCGTGCCCTGACCCCAAATAAGCGAGAGTTTAGCGGCCGTGATTTGATTAGATTTATCATTTTCATGGACTGGTTCAGCACGGAGTCAAAGAGAACTGGCATTTTTTTTAGCAGCTAGTGCTTCGCGATGGACCATGCAATGTGTCCATTTCACAAGTGGAGCTCCTTGCTGAACGAGAGCAGCTAGGCCACGCTCACGCCCCATCATTGCCTGCGCACCATCCCACACAACGCATCGGTCCCAAGCCAAACCATTTTCACGGATAAAAATATCAAGGACATTGAAAATGGCTTCTCCTGTAGTGTGTGACTGAAGAGGCCGGCAAAATGAGAGTCTCGGCGATTGTATGCGGTTTACCCAGTTTACCGATTCTTTTGACCACTACATACGATGCCTCCAAACACTGTTTAGACACAGTGCTGTGCACTGAAATGGTTGCCTGTTGCTGATGGAGGCCATCAAGCTTTCTTTTAAAATATTCAGCCGGTTTATTTTTAATGCCAGCATGCTTTGTTTCGAGGTGCCTTTTTAATTTGCAGGGCTTCATACTGTGGTTAGCCAGCACCTCAGCACACACGACACACTGAGGTCTCAGATCAGATGTGACTGTAAACCCAAACTGCAGGTATGCTTCATCGTACCTTCGAAGCTTTTTTGCAGCTGGTGGTGCGTCGGTTGGCTTGTTGGTCTTCACAAGAAATTTCTCCATTTTTGTTGTGTTTACAATAAAGTTTAGGCAATATGTAACTGTGTGTGTGGCGTTGTTGAGAGACGTATCAGGGGCTAATCAGTCAGGACTCAGGCACGATCTTTAATTAACAAAATAATTATTTGGCAGAAATTCAGATTTTATTTTAATACTAAATGATTGTAGTCCTCGTGTGTGTGTGTGTGTGTGTGTGTGAGTGAGTGAGTGAGTGAGTGAGTGAGTGAGTGAGTGTCTTAGTCGCGTGGGTAGTTTTAGCTAAGTGTAGCTAAAAAAATTACTGGCTAGGGCTGAGATTTGATATAATCTTTAAAAAGAATGTTTGTGGGTTTAGTCTTTAAAAAGACTGTTGGGGTTCTGTAGTAAAGGCCTATGTAATTCGAGATTGATAACAGAGCGAGAGCTGGCACAAGCGAACTTGGCAAGAGACTAGACTAGAGTGAATGGAGAGCTATGTCGTGAGTCAATTTAAATGCAGTGATTTATTTATTTTTTATGAGAGTGTGAACATTTACATTTGCACCCCGCTCTGTAAGCCAGGGCGGGAACAGCGGCGGCCATGTGCATGCGTGAGTCATTTGCAGCCTGGACGCGGAGGGGTGTGTGTGTCTGCTCTCTGCTCTGACTGCAGGCTGGGACTGCTGCGCGAGGCTACTGAGACCGCCTGTGAGTGCTTTTGGACGGGAGAGGGGCTCACGGCAGCACCCGCTGCTCGTTGAGCACAGTAGGCCTAACTGCAGAGTGATTCATGCTTTCGAGTCTCCAAACACCACAAAAGTCTCCAAAAACATCAGTAAAAGTCGCTGGATTTGTCACTTAAAAAAAAAAAAAGTCGCGAGGAGGATGATTTGTTTGTGTTATAATCAGTGCTTGAGGTGTGGGGGGGGGCTGGCGGTTCTCTCATTGCATTGGCAAATCAAGACATTTTTACAGTGAGAAACAAGACTTGGAGATATTGCTGTTACAACAATTTATTGTTATTTATTTATTAACAACATAAATGTATTTAAACATGTTTGTGTGTGCGTGGCTGCGTGCGTGTGAGCCTTTTCAAAAACTAAAGGAAAGCTGTAGCCTATATTCTGATTAGTTTATTCGTTCATATATATATATATATATATATACAGTCTTGTTCAAAATAATAGCAGTACAATGTGACTAACCAGAATAATCAAGGTTTTTAGTATATTTTTTTATTGCTACGTGGCAAACAAGTTACCAGTAGGTTCAGTAGATTGTCAGAAAACAAACAAGACCCAGCATTCATGATATGCACGCTCTTAAGGCTGTGCAATTGGGCAATTAGTTGAAAGGGGTGTGTTCAAAAAAATAGCAGTGTCTACCTTTGACTGTACAAACTCAAAACTATTTTGTACAAACATTTTTTTTTCTGGGATTTAGCAATCCTGTGAATCACTAAACTAATATTTAGTTGTATGACCACAGTTTTTTAAAACTGCTTGACATCTGTGTGGCATGGAGTCAACCAACTTGTGGCACCTCTCAGCTGTTATTCCACTCCATGATTCTTTAACAACATTCCACAATTCATTCACATTTCTTGGTTTTGCTTCAGAAACAGCATTTTTGATATCACCCCACAAGTTCTCAATTGGATTAAGGTCTGGAGATTGGGCTGGCCACTCCATAACATTAATTTTGTTGGTTTGGAACCAAGACTTTGCCCGTTTACTAGTGTGTTTTGGGTCATTGTCTTGTTGAAACAACCATTTCAAGGGCATGTCCTCTTCAGCATAGGGCAACATGACCTCTTCAAGTATTTTAACATATGCAAACTGATCCATGATCCCTGGTATGCGATAAATAGGCCCAACACCATAGTGGGAGAAACATGCCCATATCATGATGCTTGCACCTCCATGCTTCACTGTCTTCACTGTGTACAGTGGCTTGAATTCAGAGTTTGGGGGTCGTCTCACAAACTGCCTGTGGCCCTTGGACCCAAAAAGAACAATTTTACTCTCATCAGTCCACAAAATGTTCCTCCATTTCTCTTTAGGCCAGTTGATGTGTTCTTTGGCAAATTGTAACCTCTTCTGCACATGCCTTTTTTTTAACAGAGGGACTTTGCGGGGGATTCTTGAAAATAGATTAGCTTCACACAGACGTCTTCTAACTGTCACAGTACTTACAGGTAACTCCAGACTGTCTTTGATCATCCTGGAGGTGATCATTGGCTGAGCCTTTGCCATTCTGGTTATTCTTCTATCCATTTTGATGGTTGTCTTCCGTTTTCTTCCACGTCTCTCTGGTTTTGCTCTCCATTTTAAGGCATTGGAGATCATTTTAGCTGAACAGCCTATCATTTTTTGCACCTCTTTATAGGTTTTCCCCTCTCTAATCAACTTTTTAATCAAAGTACGCTGTTCTTCTGAACAATGTCTTGAACGACCCATTTTCCTCAGCTTTCAAATGCATGTTCAACAAGTGTTGGCTTCATCCTTAAATAGGGGCCACTTGATTCACACCTGTTTCTTCACAAAATTGATGACCTCAGTGATTGAATGCCACACTGCTATTTTTTTGAACACACCCCTTTCAACTAATTCAACTAATTGCCCAATTGCACAGCCTTAAGAGCGTGCATATCATGAATGCTGGGTCTCATTTGTTTTCTGAGAATCTACTGAACCTACTGGTAACTTGTTTGCCACGTAGCAATAAAAAAATATACGAAAAACCTTGATTATTCTGGTTAGTCACATTGTACTGCTATTATTTTGAACAAGACTGTATATATATATAAAACAAAATACGACCTCACGTTTGCAGCCTCTGAAACCTCCATCAGTCATAAAAATTAATTTGGATGTTTCGATTTTCTGCATTTTCCGCATCCGTAGCAAATATTTTGAGGGGTGTTTTTGACCATTGACAGCCACCAAATGACGAATATGAAAAAACGAATACGACAATTTCGGACTCAGGGTGCAAGGACCTTAAACTTTTGAGGCTTGTGCAGCTTCTCGAGGAGAAATCAAACAAATGAGCGCCGTTTTCTAAAGTCTATGAGCGCAAGTAAACTAAATTGACATACTGCAGTTAAATTTCAAAATGTGGTGTTTTTATATTTCTAACATTTGAATACAGTTCAGCAACATACATCACACGACCTGACGACCAAGAGAGCTGACAATTGACCATCACTTAATTTACCATCACCTCGCGATTGAAAATGTGACACTGATATGACAGTTCAACAAACAAGTTAATAATATTAAGTCACTTACATTTTAGACGTAATATTGACTGTTTTGGTCTATTTTAGCAACGAAAATAGATCCGATTAATCCATACAAAGATCACAACATAGCGCATCTCACAGAAACGCTCTCAATCGTGTTTTGAATGATTCAGTGTTTTGAACAAATCGTTTGAGTCAAAGATTCAATGACCCATTCACAAACATCTGTCTCATTCTGGATGAATCGGCCGTTTGAACAAATCGTTTAAAATGAACGACTCAATGACTCGCTTAATAAAGCCGCATCATCTGCATTTGCGCTCACTATCGACCAACCAATTTGTTCAAAACTTTTTCTTTTTTTTAATCAGTCCAAAAACATTTTAATTTTGATTCAGGAGTTATGTATATACAAAACTATAAATTTTATGACAGTGATACATTTTTTTGTGTGCAAATTTTTATTTTTTTTCAGTTTTTTTTTTCCTCCTATCCTGTAGCCTACCGGTTGAGAACCAGTGTGTTACAGGATCATGGGGGAGACCTGTGGCCTATTTTTCGAGTAAGCTCGGTCCGATAGCTGCAGGCATACCAAAATTGTCTGAGAGCTGTTGCATCTTCAGCTATTTTAGCTACAAGGGAAATTGTGGGGTACTCTGATGTGACTTTGCTCAGGCCACACACAGTCTCTGTGATCCTATTGGAACAGAAAAACATCCCATTTGTGATCGGCTAGGTGGCTCAGGTACAATGCAATTCTATTAGAAATGGCAAACATCACAATTTAAAAGATGCACAGTGTTAAATTCAGCTCCACTGCTCCCTACGAAGCAGGATGGGGAAGAACACGATTGTATTGCCACATTTTAACAGGTCTGTACACCAAGACCAGATTTAAAAGAAACCCCCTTAAAAATTGCTGACTTAATTCTATTCATTGATGGTT
Organism: Carassius auratus; assembly: GCF_003368295.1. Classification (NCBI taxonomy): domain Eukaryota; kingdom Metazoa; phylum Chordata; class Actinopteri; order Cypriniformes; family Cyprinidae; genus Carassius; species Carassius auratus. Next base: position 902,491 of record NW_020523543.1, read on the forward strand.
CAGTATCTAGAGACCCAAATAATTGGCAAAAACAGAGCAAGTTAAGCTGTAACCACTGCATATGCATCAAGAAGATCTGGAGCGCTCCACGCGCATTGCTCTGCGCAAACGACAGAATTAGTAGCATTGACGGAGGCTTGCACAATTGCTGATGGACAAACAGTTACCATTTACACAAATTATTGTTATTCTTTTGGGGTTTGTTTTGATTTTGGGGCATTGTGGAAACACAGGAAATTTCTAAAGTGTGATGGTAAGCCTGATTTAAATCATGATAATATAGCAGCATTGTTTGAAGCAATTTTGTTACCAAAGTTAGTTGCTATCTGCAAATGCGTCACACATTCCAAGAGTTATGATTTTGTGATTTTAGGTAACAAGTAAGCTGATACTACGGCGAAGGACACAGCTATGAGAACAGAACCTTCTTTTACCTGTGTAACATTTAACAATGATTAATTCACACTCCCTTCTGATTATCTTACAGCTATGCAAGCTTTTGCCACAGCAGATGAGAAGAAATAATGGGTGAAGGTTGAAATAATGGGTGACAGACCATGTCTGCCAAAACACTTTTTCCCACACTATGCAAAACTTGTACATGCCTAGATCACATGAGTAAAGGGGGAATGTTTGATTTGCTAAATTAATATTGGTTCACAAAGGGATTTACTTCCTTTGCAGATGGGTATTCTCAATCATCTATGATCTGTGCCACAAGCAAAGTGGACAGAGGGCAAATTATGTCTCAAGTGGCACACCCAATTCCAAATCAGAGAATTGATAATATAATGTACAATTGAAAGCACAATTGATAATGCAAATAAAACCATCAGTCAGATGTGACATAAAAGAGAAAATTAAAGAAGTGTTGTGAGCAGACAGGACTGTCTTGGGTCAAAGCAATCCCCATTGTGTTAATGTACATGAGAATGACAAAAAGAACAGTCTAACTTGAGTCCATTTGAAATTTTGTTTGGCAGGCCAACTTCCAATGGAGTAGGACCAGAACCACAACCACTGTGATCTACAGCCTTGTGTGAAGATGACATGTTAAAGTGTAGTAGAAAGTTGTCTGTTGTTCTCTCTCAGATATCTTAGCAGGTAAAGGATGCTCTGCCAAAGCCAGCGAAAGGAGTCTTGCATGATATCAGGTCTTGCTGATAACACACATAACTGAGGTGAAAGTGGCAGAGGGAGCTACGTGGCTACATGCAAGTCACTGCAGGAAGGTTCCAGCGCCACCAGAGGTCTACAGCTCAGTGAAGTGATTGACCAGCGGTCCCGTGCCAAGGGGGACGTCTTGCTGACTTAGGTGAACAAACATACAGTGGTGAATGGGAGCTGAACACGAAGCAACATCACTGTGTGGGGGTGAAGTCAATGAAAAGAGCTGTTAGGAGACATACCATCCGACCACTGCAGTGAAACTACACGACCAACTCGACAAGAGGGAACACAGGCTGTGGAACGGAGCTGAAAATTTCTTCTATACATGTAATACCATCACTTGGGGTCAGCCTTCTTCAAATTGAAGTCCAAATCACGAGGTATGAACTGATAAGTTTCATGAACACTACTAAGGTAATATGTGTAATGGTGTTATGATGTGATGTGCACTGAGCAACATGATTGGCTCAAAGGTCCTAGTCTGTCCTTCAATGTATCTTTTTACATTCTATAAAATTGGGCTGTGAGTCTGTGTGTTATCTCTTTGCACACAGACTCAGAAGCTGTGTGTAAACCAGATCATTCACAGCAGAGAATTAAAGCAATACAAAGACAAAACTCTGTTTGGTTTTTCATTCTCAGTCTCTACAAATTGTTATTGTATTAGAATTTCCACAACACAGCTTATTTTATTTTTAAATTCGACAAGGAATGCTCAGAGGAACAGCAGGAGGAAACTCCTGCAATTTTGTCAAGTTTGGTGATACAGGAAACCCAGAGAGATCCAAATGCAGGTGTGAGATTTTATTAAAGGGCAAATCCAAAAGGGTAAACAGTCCAGGCAGGGTCAAAACCAGAATATCCAATAACATAACAAACAAAAACAAGAACACACGGCAAGAACAGACTCAGGAAAGTATCACACATAAGACAAGGACTCCGTGACACAGACTCAGACAGACCGGGTACAAATACACAGAAGGATAATGGGGAAACTGGAGACAGGTGGGGAACAATCAATTAACTAAAACAAGGAGGAAGGTGACCAAATAAGGGAACAGGAAGTGAAAAGGTGACAGACACCGTGGGAACGGAGGACACCTAGTGGAAACCCAGGGAACACAACCCAGACACTGTGACAATTTTATGTTGTGACCATCCTGCTCGGCCGCCCTCTCCCCATCAAGTCCTCCCGTAGTAGCCACACCCTCACACCAGCAAGGCATGTAGGGTGCTAAAAGTTAGGCTAAAGTTAACGTTAGTGTCTGTCTATATGCAAATTTTCCGGAGGGAAAATAATATTGGCAGTAGGCAGAGCAGAGGTAACTTATGATAGCATTTTATGTGTTATAGGAGGAGACAGGATTCAGCAGCCTAGCACAAACGCCATTCCCCAAGAAGACCTGTCATCAATAGATGAGGCTGCAAGCCAGCCCAAACTTGTACATTCCCAGCCACACAAATATCAGGGCAAGATAGCAGCTTATGAGGATAAACTTATTAATACGGGCTTCAAAGACTGGAAACATTTCTCTGAGGGTTGTGGCAAACATGAAGCCAGCAGGGCACATGCTGCAGCGCTGGGGAAAATGGATGGTTTCAAGCAATGTCAACAGTGAGGACGGCGAAATATTATTAACCAGCTGAAAAAGCGATGCCAGCGACAATTCCTTAATTGATAGACATAGACCTCCCGTTCTGTGCAAAACAAGAAATCCTATTGCGTGGGCAGCCGGAAAACCCAGATGCGTTAAACAAGGGTAACCTTTTGGAACTACTTGACCTGATTTCTAAATATGACCCAGAAATTAAAAGGTGACTGAATGAATTAACCAAGAATGGAAAACTACTCCACCACACTATACAAAATGAGATACAGGAAATTCCAACATCACTCCTTGTCAAAAGACATAAAGGCAGATTTGCATGATGAGCCAGACACATATTATGCGATTTTAGCAGATGAGTGCAAAAACTTGTCAAAACGACCAGCACAACGGCACATTGAAAGAATGGGCTGTGGGATTTGGAATTGGACAACATGACGGAAGATGCTACATCAGCATAGATTTTGTAAGTGCTGGAGCCATAGCAGCTGGACCCGGTGCTGTGCGTCAGATTTTGTCGGGGAACAGAGGAAGGGTACATGCAATACTGAAGAAGACGTTTCTCAACACTTTATATGTGCATTGTAACTCACATAGACTTAACCCTCTGGAGTCTAAGGGTATTTTTGGCACCTGGAGAAGTTTTGTCATGCCTTGACATTTGTGCTTTTTTCAGTTTCTTATACACATCTAAATGGCTAAATTCTAGTCTCACTGTAATCAGCACGAACTGGGCTATAATAATATGTGAGCAGCATGTATGTACATGATTATGTTTTTGAGAAAACAAATGTTATGCGTGATTAGTGAAAAACGTCTCAGGTTACGAATGTAACCATGGTTCCCTGAGAGGGAACGAGACACTGCGTCCTCTGAAGGGACACTATGGGGAACACCTCGTCGTGACCCGTGTCTGAAGCATACTTTGAAAAAACGCCAACTCGTTGGCCGGTGACAGCGTCTGACGTCACTACCGGCGCGACTATAAATAAGCGACCGGAGAGCACGTCATTTATCTTCTTCGTGAAGCTTGCGTCCGAAGCATGGCAAGGGATCTAGAGGACGCAGTGTCTCGTTCCCTCTCAGGGAACCATGGTTACATTCGTAACCTGAGACGTTCCCCCTCAAGGGAACTTCGAACTGCGTCCTCTGAAGGGACACTATGGGGAACAGTATACCCACGCCGCCATGCTGAGGGGAGCGCAGGCCAGACCATGGCGAACACTAAGTACCAACTCTACCATTCTTATGGGAGTTGCCCCTAGGACGTTTAGACAGCTGTCTGTGACACTACCCCTTACGGCCAAAGGCCTAAGCTACATACCCAATTTAATTGATCAGGGCCTCGACCCGGGGCAGAGCTTAAAGGCTTGGAATAGGAAGGATTCCTTTAAAGGGATACGGCTAAGAAACCAGTATTATACAAGGTCTTGCCTGTCACACAGGGGCTACCGCTTGCTCTTGCAAAAATTTTTCGAAGGAGCTGTCTCAACAGAACCCTGGTAGCAAACCCCTGCTAGATAGGTATTCAAGGATACCTGAATGGAGTGGCGCCCAAGATGAACGGGGCTTTACACCAACTCAAGAAAGGGCACGAAGCCACCGCGCGAAGCCCTTACCATAAAGGATTTTTAGAAAGAACGCAGAGCCTTAGCGTGCGAACTTACCACAGAGTGGATTTCAGAAAGTGTGCAAAGAATACACGTGCACACTTACCATAGTATGGATTTTAAAATACTGTTCTAGGGAGGGGTTCTCCTGGCACTCTGAAGGGGAAAAGCAGAGAACACCGTCAAACGAGAGGAACTCTGAATTCAGAGTAGCGTAATAACACGTGACCCTTCTTTTTTGGAAAAAGGGGCCCGTGGTTAAAATTACTGCGAGAACCGCTCCAATATCCCTTGATGAGGGAAGCAATGCTTGAGTGTAAACAAATGCACTCCGGCTGAAAAGAGCCAAAGGAACCAAAGTCTAAACATCTCGAAAAGGGAACGAAGCTGAGCGCGTAACCCTTACCATACAGGATTTTAGAAAAGTGTGCAGAGACTTGCGTGCACACTTACCACTTTAAGAAGTACACAGAATGTAGCGTGCGTACCTACAGGTTCCTAAGCATCGCAGAGGTGTTTATATAAGCGGTCAGGAGGCCCCTCAGGGTGACCTGGCCATCATGAAATCTCCTGCAGTGCCGTGCCAGTTCTGATGATCAGCGAGGCTCCCACAGAAGCCCGTGATCTCGGCCGCCTAATACCAGAGCACGAGGCCGGAAGGACGGTGCTGACGGGTGTTAGTAGATGCCATGACTGAGCACTGTAAAAGAGACTCACTTAGAAAGTTAGTAGACATATGACCACCAGCAATTCAACTCATAAGTATATACAGAAAAAGGGTTACATACTCACCCATCCTCCTGTAGTGGAATCCTGCTCACAGGGCGCCTCCTTATAGTCCGGACCATCAGTAAGGTGGTTACTATGAATATAGAACCAACCAAAAAACATCATAGGTCCAGCATATGAGACTGTTATGAGAGAAATTCTCCCCCACCTAACCTCGATCAGGTGGAGAGCTGGTGGTCGCAGGGGAATTCAGGCAAGGGAGGAAAAGAGCAGAAGTTAAACATAAAAAACAGTTACTGTTCTCTCTAGGTATCGCTCTGATTCGGACGAGAACGCTGCCTCGTCTGAATCACATCCCTCAGGTCCTGCTTACCTCCTCGCGACCCACGATTCCTCTTGCCCCTGCCCATAGGCGGGGGAGGAGCGCGAGCCGCGACACTAGCCTTCTGCGCCCGTCTTTGATCCTCAGAACGAGACGGGCCAGGACCCCTATGTTGTTCGGGCTCGGACCTGGTCCTTCGTGGAATGAAGGTTTTAAAAGCAGCTGAGCGCGCCCTTGCCTCCCTGAACTTTTCAACCACCATCTCGACGGAGGTACCGAAAAGCTCAGAAGGCGAGACCGGAGCATCGAGAAGAAAGCCCCTTTCTTTCTTCCCGATGTCTGCCAGGTTCACCCACAGATGTCTCTCCGTTACTACCATGGCAGCCATAGACCTACCCATGGCTGAGGCGGCCTGCTTGGTAGCACGGAGAGAGAGGTCTGTGGTGCGGCGCAGCTCGGCCACCTGATCAGCTGAAAGGCCCTCGCCTTTATCCAGGTCCCTCAGCAGGTCAGCCTGGTAAGCCTGAAGCACCGCCATAGTGTGCAATGAAGCCACAGCCTGACCTGCTGCTGCGTATGCTTTGCCATTTAAACGGGATGTATCCTGGAGGGGCTTAGATGGCAAAGAGGGAGATTTAAGAGAGGATGTTTCCCCCACAGAGAGATAGCTAGCCAGCGTCTCTTCTACAGGGGGCATCTTCTCATAGCCATTTTCGCGCATGCCCTCGATGTTAGCATAACTCGTATGCTGAAACCGATGGATGCGAGAAGAAAATGGCCTCTTCCATTCTTTCTCGATTTCCGCATGTAAATCAGGCAAGAATGGAAGGCTCACCTGGGCTGGAGGGCTATGGTCAGATAAATAACGCTCATCAAGGCGACCTCGCGGCGTTATTTTGCTGGTACGTTTCCATGGCAAGTTTAACTTTGCTGTGGCACGATCCATAACCTCTAACAGCTCCTCATACGCAGGGCAGGAGGATTGAGAAGGCTCAGCCTCAGCTTCTTCGCCATCCTCAGACATCTCCTGCTCTTCCTGGGTAGAACCCAGCAGAGCACTAACTTCAGTATCAGAAAGGGTTAATGATAACACGTCTTCCTCCCGAAGTTCATTCTCGTCCGCCGCCGAAGAGCGAGAAAGAGAAAGTCCCTCTCTAAACTCTTCAACGAGGTCCACCTGTGATCCCCACGAGCTCATTCTCCTCCGTGCCTCAACAGCGGCGGGTCCTGAGCCGCGGGAGACAGATGGCTGTCCCTCTTTCCTCGAAAAGAGAGACAAACGAGAGCGGAGCTTTTTCATGGAAAAACGCTCACAGTGCACGCAAATCGCCCCCTCAAGGACATCGCGCGCGTGCTCTTCGCCCAAACAAAAAACGCAAAGACTGTGTGTGTCATCCGGTGTCAAATAACGCTGACACGGATGCACGCACTGTCTAAACGCCTTGCTAGTGGAAGCCATGATAACAAAAGTAAAGATCGCTCTTACCGTGGTCGTTTCTCAAACGCACACTTCAAACAAAACAGTCAAATGAAGACGAAGAAGATAAATGACGTGCTCTCCGGTCGCTTATTTATAGTCGCGCCGGTAGTGACGTCAGACGCTGTCACCGGCCAACGAGTTGGCGTTTTTTCAAAGTATGCTTCAGACACGGGTCACGACGAGGTGTTCCCCATAGTGTCCCTTCAGAGGACGCAGTTCGAAGTTCCCTTGAGGGGGAACCTAAAATGTTGAATAAGGCAATAAAACACATACAGAACATTGGTTCCCGGACTTTTGAGAACTGGAGCTTGTAGCCTAGAATTTTTCTTTCTAAATGATGTGAAAATCATCTTGTTTACGCACTCACAGAAAACAATATATCGATTAAAATTTTCTAAGACACTTTTTGTTGGTAAAGTCATATGCGAGTATGCGTCAACTATCATGAATATCATTGTGATTTACACCTGAGAAGAGAAAGCCCTGCATAATGAGCTGCATCATGAGCCTTTCAGTCAGCTGTCACTGAGAGGGAAGGGTTACAAGAAAGAATGTGAGAATAAAATAAAAGTATATAATTTTATGTTTGTAGTTTATTTAGCATATATTTAATTATCCCACAACATCATTTAACATCCACTTGCGAGTGCAGATAAACAGTTTATTAGGAACAGTGTTTGGAATAACGCCGTTTAAAAGAATGGCGTTAGGTAACGAACATGTGCGGGACGATCTGAATCTGATCATGATGAGAGAGGGACATCAAGTCCTTGTCTGAGTGCACAGAGAGGATGAGGAACACCATGATGAAGACCCTGAACCACACAACCATGAACAAGAGCAGGAGAACATGTGCGGGACGATCTGACTGCTGCTGTGTCTGCTCTAAACATCTGTGTCTGCTCACCATGAGCATGACTACCTGTAAAACATTTACACAGAGTAAAACACTTTATATCATGTTGTCAGCATTCTATTTATTGCTGAATTTAATTTAACGATGAAGACCCTGAACCACACAACCCTGAACAAGAGCAGGAGAACATGTGCGGGACGATCTGACTGCTGCTGTGTCTGCTCTAAACATCTGTGTCTGCTCACCATGAGCATGACTACCTGTAAAACATTTACACAGAGTAAAACACTTTATATCATGTTGTCAGCATTCTATTTATTGCTGAATTTAATTTAACGAAGAAGACCCTGAACCACACAACCCTGAACAAGAGCAGGAGAACATGTGCGGGACGATCTGACTGCTGCTGTGTCTGCTCTAAACATCTGTGTCTGCTCACCATGAGCATGACTACCTGTAAAACATTTACACAGAGTAAAACACTTTATATCATGTTGTCAGCATTCTATTTATTGCTGAATTTAATTTAACGATGAAGACCCTGAACCACACAACCCTGAACAAGAGCAGGAGAACATGTGCGGGACGATCTGACTGCTGCTGTGTCTGCTCACCATGAGCTCCCCGACCTGGAAAACACTTACACTGAGTAAAACACTTTGTCATGTTGTCAGCATTCTATTTATTGCTGAATTAAATTTTATATTTGTACAATTGCATGTTAATTTGATAAAGCTTCATTATTTCTGTGATTTAGTGAACTGAACTGGTGAGCAGAAGGTTTCTGGATCAATCTCCAGCGGTGTGTCTTTACTCCTGGTGACTCCAGAGGGATTGAGATCCTGTAATAACAGCACTGTAAGTCACTTCAGATAAAAGTGTCTGGCAAATAAATACATGTAAATGTGAATTTTGTGAATGCTATTTTTGTGTCTTGGGCAGAAAAATGCTTAATAAAGCTGCTTATTTCTTAAAGCTTTATTTCTTCAATGTTCCACTATAATATTAATGCATGCATACATTTAATACAGTTTCTATTTGGGGTTTTAAAGGGTCAGGTCCTCTAAACATATAAATTCAGTCATTAATGACTTGCCTCCATTCTGTTCAATCCTTTGCCTGAACATAAAAGGTGATGTTGGTCAGGTTTCTCCTGCTGGTTTGTGTTCATACACTATCAGTCAATGGAGCCTGACTTTCAGATTCTTCAGGACATTATTTGATGATGCTTTAGAAACTTCTGAAACTCAGGCTTTATTGACTGATGATGTATGAACAGAAACCAGCAGAACGAACTTGACCAAAATCACATCCTCAGTGTCTTTTGGTCTTTCTCTAGATGTTCTCGCTGGCTCGACACTGAAGATGAAGAGACCACAGCAGCATCTGGTCCTGATGAGAAAACAAGAGGAGATGCAGTGATGGAGCATTTCATCCATGACTCTCCATCTTCTCCATCCTCAGAGCACACAGCAGTCTGCAGACATTTCAGATCCTATTAAGATGCACAAGCACAAAACAAAAGCAGTTATTTTAACAGCACAGTGTCACTTCATTTCTGTATTAGGAGTAACAGAATGATCTTACTTTATATTTGGGTTTCAGGTTTTTTCCACAGATGCTGCTGTCACCTGCTCCAACACAAAAGATCTGCATCAAATGTACAGCAAACAAGAATCAGAGAATCAGTGCTGTAATAACTGTTTATTAATAAACTACAACTTAAGATTTATAAGATGTTTTGATGACTGTAGTGTACTCACTCAGAGTCTTTGATGGCCGCATTTCTTCATCAGTCTCTCTGCAGCAGATAAACACACGTGTCTCATCTGTCCCTGTAACATCCAGACAAGAGTCAGTCTCTGTGATTTATCTGTGATATACTGCATTTACATGTTGAGATAGATGCTGATGTGCTCACTCACTTTATCCAACACAAGAGCTCCACAATTTATCAACAACACTAATGGTCAAATAAAATAGATAACTTATGTTTACTTTACCTCCACACCTCCTGCTCTTCAAATCTGTGAAGATGATGTGCGCCAGGTCTTCAAGAAAAACAAAAGAAGAAAAGCACCAGGCCCAGATGGTGTTACACCAGCCTGTCTGAAAATCTGTGCTGACCAGCTGGCCCCCATCTTTTCACAGATTTTCAACAGATCCCTGGAGTTGTGTGAAGTACCTTCCTGCTTCAAACGCTCCACCATCATCCCCTTCCCAAAGAAACCCAAGATAGCAGAACTTAACGACTACAGACCTGTGGCTCTAACGTCTGTCGTCATGAAGTTGTTTGAAAAACTGGTTCTGGCTTATCTGAAGGACATCACTGGACCCTTACTGGACCCCCTCCAGTTTGCTTACCGAGCAAAAGGTCCGTGGATGATGCAATCAACATGGGATTGCACTTCATCCTGCAACATCTGGACAAAACAGGGACTTATGTGAGGATCCTATTTTTGGACTTTAGTTCGGCATTCAACACCATCATCCCAACAGCCCTTCAGACCAAACTGCCCCAGCTCTCTGTTCCTAGCTCTATCTGTCAGTGGATCACCAGCTTTCTGACAGATAGGCAACAGTTAGTGAGACTGGGGAAATTCACATCAAACAGCTGCTCCACCAACACTGGTGCCCCTCAGGGATGTGTTCTCTCCCCTCTGCTCTTCTCCCTGTACACCAACGACTGCACCTCTAAAGACCCCTCTGTCAAGCTCCTGAAGTTTGCAGACGACACTACAGTCATCGGCCTCATCCAGGACGGTGATGAGTCTGCTTACAGACAAGAGGTTGAGCAGCTGGCTGTCTGGTGCAGTCTTAACAACCTGGAGCTGAACACGCTCAAAACAGTGGAGATGATCGTGGGCTTCAGGAGAAAACCACCTGGACCCCCCCTCACTCACCATCATGAACAGCACTGTGACTGCAGTGGAGTCATTCAGGTTCCTGGGAACCACCATCTCTCAGGACCTGAAGTGGGACAATCACATTGACTCCATTGTTAAAAAAGCCCAGCAAAGGTTGTATTTCCTTCGCCAGCTGAGGAAGTTTAACCTGCCACAGGAGCTGCTAAAACAGTTCTACTCGGCCGTCATTGAGTCTGTCCTCTGTACTTCAATAACTGTCTGGTTTGGTTCAGCAACAAAATCAGACATCAGAAGACTACAGAGAACTGTTCGGACTGCTGAAAGGATTATTGGTGCTCCCCTGCCCACCCTTCAAGAACTGTATACATCCAGAGTGAGGAAAAGGGCTCAGAAAATCACTCTGGATCCCTCACATCCAAGTCACCCCACTTTGAACTTTTGCCATCTGGCCGACGCCTCAGAGCCGCAAACACCAGAACAACAAGGCACAAGAACAGTTTCTTCCCCCAGGCAATCTACCTCATGAACAGTTAAATGTTCTCTACTTATGCTTATAAACGTGCAATATCCTTATATTTATTTGTTAACCCTCCATCCTAGAACATTCCTGCATCTCACTCAATCCTATTTCATTATCATTTATAGCACAATTGTTTATACACTTATTTATTTGCCAATTTGTAAATCTCTATTTTTTATTTATTTATTTATTTTTTCTGTGTGTTGTTGTCTCTGTGTACTGGAAGCTTATGTCACTAAAACAAATTCCTTGTATGCGTAAGCATACTTGGCAATAAAGCTCTTTCTGATTCTGATTCTGATTAATGTAGATTTATTTATGTACATTACTTAACATTCATCTAAAGCAATGTAGACAGTTAATTCTACATAATAACACATACATCTCTCACTTAGATGTCTGTTCATGTGATTTGCTATTTTGCAGTTCTCTTAATACATTTCTCTGTCTCATATTAAACAGACAATTAATCGTCTTTAAGATGTATATGGTTTATGCAAATCCACTTTGTGTCACAGTGTCTGGGTTGTGTTCCCTGGGGTTCCACTAGATGTCCCCCTTTCTCACGGTGTCTGTCTCACTTCCTGTTCCCTTATTTGGTCACCTTCCTCCTTGTTTTAGTTAATTGATTGTTCCCCCACCTGTCTCCTGTTTCCCCATTATCCTTCTGTGTATAAATACCCAGTCTGTCTGAATCTTTGTCACTGAGTCCTTGTTTAATGTTACAGTTATTTCATGTCCGTCATCCTTGCCTTGCCTAGTGTTCGTGTCTTGTTTATGTTATGTTTTGGATCTTCTGGTTTTGACCCTGCCTGGACTGTTTACCCCTTTGGATTTGCCCTCAAATAAACACCATACCTGCAATTGGATATCTCTCTCTGTGTTTCCAGTACACCGATCGTGACAGAAGGACTCCGTCAACACGAGATCCAGCGGTATGTCGTTTTGCCATTCCCCAGCCAAGATGGCGGAGCGGATAACAAGGTATCTTCTATTGACTGCCCTCCGCCAAGAGGGCAATGAAGTGGGTGCCCTGGCTCAAGTGTTCTGGTCCCTGGCCGAGGGCATGGGCTACAATGATGCGGCCCTTAAAGACCATTTCAATGGCGGGCTGGATGATCCAGTGTCTCAGGAGGCGCAGTTAGAGACACTGGAATTCTGGGAATTTGTGCGCTACCTGCAGCATCGGTGTCGGTGGGATGCCCCAGCCACTCCTGTCTCTTCCAGCGGGGTGGTCGTCAGCCCAGCACCACTGCCCAGGATGGCTACCAGCCAAGTGCCACAGCACAAGATGGCCACTAACCCAGCGCCAATGCCCAAATTGGCCACCGGTCCAGCGCCACAGCCCAAATTGGCCACCGGTCCAGGAGGACATTCCCGAGCGGCTGCTGCCATCCCAGAGGCGGTGCCCGAGGCCGTTCCCGATGCAGTGACCGAGGCGGTGGCCGATGCTGTTCCGGAGGCCGAGGCGGTGCCCGATGCAGTGCCCAATGCTGTTCCGGAGGTCGAGGCGGTGCCCGATGCTGTTCCGGAGGCCGAGGTGGTGCCCGAGGCCGAGGCGGTGCCCGAGGTCATTCCCGATGCGATGCCTGAAGCCAAGGCGCCTCAGGTCAACACAGACAGTTCAGAGTCGAGTCAGGTTCCGGTGGACTCTCCGGAGTTGAACTAAATGGTGATGTGTTAATTCACTTTATCCAAAACAAGAGCTCCACAATTTATCAACCACACTAATGGTCAAATGAAATAGATAACTTATGTTTACTTAATGTAGATTAATTTATTTACATTACTTAACATTCATCTAAAGCAATATAGACAGTTGATTCTACATAATAACACACACATCTCTCACTCAGATGTCTGTTCATGTGATTTGCTGTTCTCTTAGAACATTTCTCTGTCTCATATTAAACAGACAATTAATCGTCTTTAAGATGCATATGGTTCATGCAAATCCACTTTGGAGACGTACATGTGCTTACTGGAGATCCGCTGTTCGCTTTACATAATAAAACATGTTTTGATGTTGTTTTTCATCACAAATATACTATGATGTTACTGGCTAGCGTCTTTACACCTTAACAAATCAAGTTTACTCTACAGTAGCTCAACAAATAAGATTTTATGACATGGGAACCGTGTTTTGTTTTATAATACTCACCTTTGTAAACACCCTCTACTCTGCTCTCCTTCACGTTCGATGACGATTTATCCCTTTCGCGTGGCATTCTGGGATTGAAAAGTATCCCTCGATGAAGCCTTCAGAATCTTGGCTGAAGCAGTAGGACATCCGGGGATTACTCGCCTACTGTTTTATGGTTTAAGGTTTCAAACGTACTTCTTTCTTCACATACTTTTTTTTTTTTCTTCTATATAGTAGATGAGTAGGCATATTAGAACGCAAATTAAGTATATGTACAACTGAATCTCGCGAGAGTTATTGTAATTCTCGCCTACTTTATGAACGCAAAAGATTCAAACATACTAATTTGTCGCATACTGCTTTTTCCATACTATATAGTAGAGAAGTATTCGATTTCGGACGCAGCCACACACAGGCAACAGATAGCATGCATATATATATTCATGCATACATTGCTAGGGCACGCCTCTCACATGGTTCTCAGCACCTAAGCTGCTGGTCACAACAATAAACAAAGAAGCAATAAATAGCATGCACATACATTCATGCATATACTACTCAGGCACACCTCTTACATAATTCTCAGCAGTAAAGCTGTTGGTCACAATGTAAGCAAAAACACAAGCAACAGGTAGCATGCATATATTAATGCTTACACCTTCATGTATACATATACATATGCATACACATATACATTTACAATATATTTAAAGAGTAGTTACAGGAAAGAACAATATTACAAAATCACAGAAAACGTCTATAATCTATCTCCTCATTTAATCCTGGACAGTCCATTGCTTTGAAACTCCATATCCAAAAGGTTTAACGTTGCAATAACTGTTTTAAAATATCATCTCCACATATTGATTTTTTTATAATTTCAATGCCCTGAATTCTCAAAGATAAAGGGTCACTATGGTGTATTTCTTTATAGTGTTTGGCCATAGGGTAATCTTCGTTATTGACTCTAATTGCGTATTTGTGTTCATAAAACCACTCTTTTAGTTTTCTTTTAGTTCTGCCCGCATAGAAACACCCACATGGGCATTGTAGGAGGTAGACCACATATTCAGAGTTACAGTTAATAAAACCATTAGTCTTAAATTCACTCTGCGTTCTCAGATCACACTTTGAATGACACCCTCACAATGACTGCAAGATCCACACCTATAGGTTCCCCACAACCCTTTTTCTAGCCATGTTTTTTGTCTAGGACCTGGAAGGTAACTTCTTACAAGTTTGTCCCTTATGGATGGTGCCTTCTTGAACACAGTCATAGGTGGCTCTGGAAAAATGTCTTTCAGAATAGAATCACTTTGAATCAACCACCCCCAATTGGACTTAATTATTTGTTTCACTTCAGAGGCACTGCTACTATATTGGGTAACAAAGACAGGTCTAGAGTTGTTCTTAGCCATGTCTTTCCTCTGCTTTTTTTTTTCTTTAGTAGATCAGAGCGTGTTGTCGAGCATGTCATAATGTCATATCTTGAGCCTGCATTTTCGAAACCAGAGTCATTATTGCAGATTCATCTAAACTGAAATTGTCCAAAAGGAATGTTATCTTTCAGGTTCCTTAGATGGAAGCTGTCAGCCCTCAATTAAGTGTTTCTGTTAAGCTTTTCCTATATATTGTTGTGTGCAAAAGATTATTGTCATCTATGGAGATCAAGTCCAAAAAATTAATACATGTTTTTGAATGTTCAATTGATAGTTTTGTATTAGGGTTAGGTGTATTGATGTACTCATAGAACTGCAAAAGTTCTTCCTCATTCCCAGACCAAACAAAGAGGATATCATATATAAAGCGTCCCCAAAATACTATCTTGTCACAGAATTTGTTAATAGATCGATTATATATGTATTGCTCTTCCCAGTGACCTAAAAATAAATTGGCATAATTAGGAGCAAAACATGCACCCATCGCTGTGCCCTTGAGTTGTCTAAAGAAATCGTCTTGGAAGAGGAACACATTATTGTGTAAAATCCATTCTGTGAGAGAAAGTAAAAAATGGTTGGGTGGTGATGTCTCCGACTTATGTAACAAATAATGTTGTAAGGCTAATGGGCCTTCCTGGTGGTCAATATTGGTATATAGGGAGGCTACATCTAGAGTCACCAAATAACATTTTTTGACATTTGTGATATTCATGAGTTTACACAGCACATCAGTATTGTCTTCAATGAAAGGAGGGAGATCCCGCACTAGAGGTTTTATAAAAAAAAGTCCACAAATTGGGAGCAGGGCTCAGTCAAAGATCCATTGCCTGAGATAATGGGTCTGTCACACCCAGGGGCGGCTATGCTTTGACTAAGCCACACCCCTTCTCAACTTCCACCTCGAGGAGGTCCCCAAAGCCAACCCAATGGCCAAACAACACGAGAACAAGTAAGTGATAAAACAATCTTTATTTAAATATTTAAAAATAGCTTGGGGAATAGGGAAAGGGCAATTAAAACTAAACTCTGACTCGGCCCTCCAGATGGGCTATGGCCGGGAAGAGGTCAGGGAGCAAAGGGGCCACGGGGATCCGGGGCGTGGGACTCGGGGCCCGGCCAGAGTCTTAGGTATCCGTAGCGCCCTCCTTCTTCCTCCTCTTCGCTGAATACACTCACGGTAAGTACTGGTTCACACAGTTCGTTCTCGGGGTGCTCACTCTCTTTCTCTTCCTCCACAGGCAACGGCTGGGACGCAAAGGCACAGTTAATTCGGCTTGGTTTTGCTCTCACCTCTTCGCTGATTGCAGCTCACAGTAAGTACTGGTTCACACAGTTCGTTCCTTGGGTGCTCACTCGCTTTCTCTTTCTCCACAGGCAGCGGCGTAAGTACAGGTTTCCTCGGTCTCTCCTCGTGTTACTCACTCTCTTTTTCCTTTTCTCTCCACAGGTATCAGATTGGACACAAAGCACAGTTAGTTTGCTTTGAATAGCTCCCACCTCTGGGCTGAACACAGCGTACCGTGCTATCTCCGGAGATCTGAAGCACGCTCACAACATATACTGTACTGAACTAGGCTAGAACCAGCAGTCTCCTTGTCCTCCCGCGACGGAGTGCGTGAAGGCGGGGGTTTATCTGACAGGACACACGGCAATACACAGCAACCCACAGCAATATACAGCACCACGTCAAAATTTTAGGTTTTCACAGCACGAAGACTCACCCACCACACTCAGTGTACGAAAAGGACACCCGTCTTCCTTCACTTCGCTTGGTTCGGATCTGGCGATGGAATATGCGGCCTAGCTAGTGATGTCGTCGTTGTGACTACTTCAATAAGTATTCCTTCGGCTCTCCCACCACGCTATATTAGGGGTAGGGCCGCCCTCCTCCTCCTGGGGAGATCTACACAACGCCAGGTCAATATACAGGGCACTTTCGGCTTGCTCTTAGTACTCACATCAATGCCGCTTCCAGTCCCCTTTTTCACGTCGTCTCAATTCGCCGTATAATCCGTTCACTTCTCAACCTTTAAGGTTCGCGATGTCTTCACAATCGTACAATTCCAGCCTGAGGGAGAGTGAGAGCTAGACAGCCACCAGCAGCGCACCAAGACGGGCACGACACAGTGCTTCACACACACCAGAAAGAGCTCCCAGACTGTGAAATAACTTGGCCTTAAGTACTGCCTTGTCCAGCGTATCCTCCAATCACCAACCGCTGTCCCTAACTAGGCACAGGTGCATCGAATTCCCTGATTTTCCCTCTTACGGCGCTACCGGACGTTCCGGTGTTCTGTTTTTCCGGTCCGGGCGGAAACACTTCCGGGCGGAACCAAAATTCCCGAATTTTGGTTCCGCCCCTAAAGATCGTCACCTTGTGACATCCTCCCCCGCCAATCCGTTCTAGTCCCTAGAACGTCCTCGGGCTGTCCACTCACCATAGCGGGCAGGGGGTCGGCCTCGGTTCTCTCGCTGGGATCGTCTCACTGGTGAATCGGGCTCAGCTTGTTCAGGGGCTGCTTCTGGTTCTCTCGGGGCGATCGGGGGTGGTGCCACCACGGGTCTCCCTGGTACCACAGCCCAACCTTCAATCCAGGGGGCCACTGGTACAGGTTCCGTGGGGACTTCTTCCACGGCTTCAGGGTAGTTAGGGCATGGGCGAATCATGTTCCGGTGCACCACACGGTCGGGGCCTGACTTCCCTTCTGGCCGGATGGTATAAACCGGCTGTCCCGGCCTCTGCTGCCGGCAGACTACATAAGGGGTGGCCTCCCAATGGTCACTCAGTTTCCCCTTCCCCTGCCGCCGATTATCTCTCACCAACACCCTCTCTCCTGGCAGTAGAGGGGCTTCTCTAGCAGTCCGATCATACAACCGCTTACTTTTCTCTCCTGCCGTCTGTATCCTTTTCGACACCTGCTCGTAGGCGAAATGCAAGCGCTGGTGATGGCGCCCCACCCACTCCGTTACACTTGCTTCCTCTTGGTCGGCTGTCACTCCTAGGACCAGGTCAGTAGGCATTCGTATGTGTCTGCCAAACATCAGGTACGTGGGGGCGTAACCTGTAGTACTATGTATACTGTTGTTATAGGCCTGTAGGAGGTTTGGCAATGCACTCACCCAATCGTCCTGCCGTTGTTGGTCCAAGGTCCCCAGCAGCCCCAATAGGGTCTGATTGAATCTCTCGCAGCCGCCGTTCCCCTGAGGATGATACGAAGTGGTGTGAGTTTTCGTGCAACCGTACAACTGGCATAGTTCTCTAATTACCCTGGACTCAAAGTTGGCTCCTTGATTGGAGTGCAGAAACTCCGGGCATCCGAACGTCTGGAAGACGGCCCGCCATAAAACTGTAGCGGTGGTGGTTGCAGTCTGGTCAAGGGTGGGGATAGCCCAAGCGTACTTTGTGAACAAATCCGTTATTACCAAGATGTTCTGGTAGCGATCTCGTGGTCGGCCCAGTGTCAAGAAGTCCATAGCCATGATATGAAGGGGGGCCTTCGCATGGATGGGTACCATTGGCGCTCGGACCTCCCGTCTGGACTTAAACGATATGCATCTCGGGCAAGCTTGAATTAGGGCGTGCACCGATGCCTCTAGCCCGGGCCAAAAGAAGAATCTCCTAAGCAGGGACACGGTCCTCTCCTGTCCCTGGTGCCCCAACTGGTTGTGGTACGCCGAAACTAACGCCGTTACCTCATCTGCGGGTACCACGATCTGGCGTACTTCTTCGCCCAACTTCGGGTCACTGACCCTTCTGCACAGAACGCCATCTCTCAGCTCCAGCCTGTCCCATTGCCCCAGCAGCCTCCTCCCAGTATCCGTCTGGGCTAACCTCTCCGCTGGCGTCAGCCGTCGGCCCTGTTCCAGCCATTCTCTTACCAGCCGCACATCTTGATCCCTGGCCTGTCTCTCCCTCCACCGACGGGGATCCCATCCCCAGTTCTCAGGCACGGCCTCTTGTCTGCTGCCTGGTGCCTCTACTGCTCCTACCATATAGCCCTCCTCCGGGCTGGCCCCTCCGGGGCTTTCCGCTTCGGGCAGCCTTGAGAGGACGTCCGCGTTCGTGTGTTCACGCCCTGGTCGGTACTGTAGTTGATAGTCAAAGTTGGCCAGTTGGGCCACCCACCGCTGCTCCACGGCTCCCAGCTTCGCCGTCTGTAAGTGTACTAATGGGTTATTGTCTGTAATGATCGTCACCTTGGCACCCCAGAGGTAGTCTTTCAATTTCTCACTTAGGGCCCACTTCAATGCCAGCAGCTCCAATTTGAAAGAACTATAGTTCGCATCGTTCCTCTCGGCTGGGTGGAGGCTCCGGCTGGCGTACGCGATGACCCTCTCGACTCCGTCCTGCCGTTGAGCCAACACCGCTCCCAGCCCGAGATTGCTGGCATCTGTATACAGAAGGAATGGTTTTGTGAAATCTGCGTATGCCAAGATAGGGGCCTGTAGCAGCTCCTGCTTCAATGTCTGGAACGCAGACTCACAATTTGCATCCCAGTCTACGTTGGGCGACCCCCGGCCCCGGTTACGACCTGTGCCAACCAGCAACTGATTAAGGGGTTTAGCAATTTTTGAAAAGTCCTTTATGAAACGCCTATAGTATCCCACAGATCCTAAAAAGGATCGCACTTGCCTCACTGTCCTCGGGGCCTTCCAGTCTTTCACGGCCGATACCTTTCCAGGATCTACGGACCCTCCAGCCGCACTGACCACGTGGCCCAAAAAGTTGACTTCTCTCCGTAGTAAGTGACACTTATTGGGCTGTAGTTTCAATCCGTACTTCTCCATGGCCCGAAAGACTTCCTCGAGGTGCCTCAGGTGTGAATCAAAATCTGGGGAGTAGACAATCACATCATCCGCGGCAAAGGGATGGCGTCTTTCTTAGTCACGAGGTTCAGCTTACGGTAGTCCACGCAGAATCTCCAAGCCCCCGTCTTCTTTTGCACCAGCACTATGGGGGCCGCCCACGGGCTGCTGCTTTCCCTGACAACTCCTTGCTTCAGCATGCCTTGCAGGAGTGTACGTACCTCGGTATACAAAGTGGGCGGAATTGGGCGATACCTCTCCCGGCTGGGCCCTGCATCCCCGGTAGGTATATGATGTTGTACCACCTGGGTGCATCCGTAGTCTTCATCGTGGGTGGCGAACACATGCTGCCATCTCCGAAGGAGGGCCTGTAACTTCTGTGTCTGTGCTTGTTCTAAATCCTCCCCTTGTAATGACTCACCCGCCAGGTGGCTCGGCACACTCCTCTCCATACCACCCCATGGGGTGTCTACTTGTGTCAGGGCCACCTCGATGACAGTGGGGCACACCTGACGAAAACTAATATCCCTCTCTTCCCTTACTTGGCGGGGTGTAACCGTTGTCAGACGGGCTAATCGTTGGTGCCGATGTATTTGCACCGCGTATGGGTGTACATTCCGTATCCTCACGGGGACTCTCCCCCGCCGGACCGTCGCTAGTCCTCGTGCCACTTCCACTTGTGGACAATCCACATGGGGCTCCACCAGCACCCACTCTTCTGGGCCCGCTCTTCGGGGCGGTACTCGCGCCCACACAACAGCCTCACTTTTTGCGGGGACAGACAAAGCAAAACGACACATCACTCTTCCTACCTCTTCCTGTTCTCTGTGGACTTGGCTCATTTGCACCCTTCGACAGTCAGCTACCACACACTCCCACTTGGGCCTCTCTGCAGGTGGTATCTTCGATACGGGCCTAGCCCGAAATAGCTCTTCCCAGCAATCAGCGAGGACATTCATGCCCAACAGGGCTCGATGTGCACCCAGACAATGGTCTTGCACGATAATCACACCTTTCTGGGGGACCATCACTCCGTGAACCTCTAGGTCCGTCAATCGGTAGCCAATATATGGGATGTCGAGGCCGTTTGCGCCCTTCAGAGTAAGCCAGGGGGCCTCCGCCCCTGGTGCCCCTTGTTTCCCAAACACTTCTTCGGATAAACTCTCAGCAAATAACGTCACTTGGGAGCCTGTGTCTACCAGGCATTGAATCTCCTTGCCGCACACTCTCACCTTCGCCACGGGGCTACGCCCAATCATCTGGCTCCTAGAGCCATATCCTCTTCCAGGGTCTTCTCGAGGGGTCCCGGCCACACGACCCACAGTGGCCGGCCGACCTAAAAACCCCCTTCTGACGCCCTGCGGGGCCCACACTGGCGGCTATAGTGACCTGGTTTGCCACAGCGGTTGCAGATGGGTCGCCCTTGCTCGTCCCATTCAAAACGGGGCCGATTAAAGTGGTTCGGGCGCCTGAACGGCTCTCGGCCTCCCTCTGAGTACACTCGGGGCGCCGGCCGTGGTTCCTCCCGCGCCCGTCCTTGGCGCAATTCTCCTACGAGGGCTTTAGACAGTTCAGACATCTGATTGCGGACATCTTTCAAAAGTTCAGCCTTCAGTGCTTGCTTCCAGTCAGGGCCTCCGGGTTGTGCTGGTGCTACTTCACTGACGGCCGCACACACTGGGGGACCACTCACCTCAGTCTCATCACCTTCCAGGGCCAGTGCCTCTTTCTTCAGATCTTCGAACGTAAGACCCGGGTCCCTTCGAAACTGGATACGTAGGCTCTGTCTCACCGGACCCTCCTTCAGCCCCAGAAGAAACTGGTCCCGCAATAGAGTCTCTCCATCTCCCAACCCGTGGTCCTGACGGGTCTGTAGTCGGGCGAATTGCTCTCGCAACCTCAGGGCGAAAGCTCTAATCGGTTGACGGGGGCCCTGCTTACAATTGAAGAACTGGGAGCGAAGGACAGCTACGGGGGTGTGGTCACCATACTGTTCAGTGAGGAACTGGAACACGGTTTGGGCGTTGGCTCTAACGGCTTCGGGGGCGGCATGCACCTCTCGCCGCGCTTCTCCATCCAGGGAGTTTAACACAAATTGAAGCCGCTGGGCTGCACTAAGGCCCTGTAGGTCGGCCAGGTACTCTAGCTGGGCCTTCCATTCAGACAATCGTACCTCGGATTCTGTCCCCCCATACTTTTGGATCCAGGGGCTCCCCATAAAAACGGGCATAGCATGGGGTTGGGCTGAAGGCCCCGCGTCGTCGGTCATTGGACGACCTTGGTTACTCAACTCGAGGTGGAAACCCTGCCGACTACGCCAAATCTGTCACACCCAGGGGCGGCTATGCTTTGACTAAGCCACACCCCTTCTCAACTTCCACCTCGAGGAGGTCCCCAAAGCCAACCCAATGGCCAAACAACACGAGAACAAGTAAGTGATAAAACAATCTTTATTTAAATATTTAAAAATAGCTTGGGGAATAGGGAAAGGGCAATTAAAACTAAACTCTGACTCGGCCCTCCAGATGGGCTATGGCCGGGAAGAGGTCAGGGAGCAAAGGGGCCACGGGGATCCGGGGCGTGGGACTCGGGGCCCGGCCAGAGTCTTAGGTATCCGTAGCGCCCTCCTTCTTCCTCCTCTTCGCTGAATACACTCACGGTAAGTACTGGTTCACACAGTTCGTTCTCGGGGTGCTCACTCTCTTTCTCTTCCTCCACAGGCAATGGCTGGGACGCAAAGGCACAGTTAATTCGGCTTGGTTTTGCTCTCACCTCTTCGCTGATTGCAGCTCATAGTAAGTACTGGTTCACACAGTTCGTTCCTTGGGTGCTCACTCGCTTTCTCTTTCTCCACAGGCAGCGGCGTAAGTACAGGTTTCCTCGGTCTCTCCTCGTGTTACCCACTCTCTCTCCTTTTCTCTCCACAGGTATCAACTTGGGCACAATAGCACAGTTAGTTTGCTTTGAATGGCTCTCACCTCTGGGCTGGACACAGCGTACTGTAAGTACAGGTTTCGCTCTATTTCTCCTCGCGTTATCCACTCTCTCTCCTCCTCTCTACAGGTATCAACTTGGACACAAAACACAGTTACTCTGCTTTGGATGGCTTTCACCTCTTCGCTGATTGCAGCTCACAGTAAGTACTGGTTCACACAGTTCGTTCCTTGGGTGCTCACTCGCTTTCTCTTTCTCCACAGGCAGCGGCGTAAGTACAGGTTTCCTCGGTCTCTCCTCGTGTTACCCACTCTCTCTCCTTTTCTCTCCACAGGTATCAACTTGGGCACAATAGCACAGTTAGTTTGCTTTGAATGGCTCTCACCTCTGGGCTGGACACAGCGTACTGTAAGTACAGGTTTCCTCTGTTTCTCCTTGTGTTACTCACTCTCTTTTTCCTTTTCTCTCCACAGGTATCAGATTGGACACAAAGCACAGTTAGTTTGCTTTGAATAGCTCCCACCTCTGGGCTGAACACAGCGTACCGTGCTATCTCTGGAGATCTGAAGCACGCTCACAACATATACTGTACTGAACTAGGCTAGAACCAGCAGTCTCCTTGTCCTCCCGCGACGGAGTGCGTGAAGGCGGGGGTTTATCTGACAGGACACATGGCAATACACAGCAACCCACAGCAATATACAGCACCACGTCAAAATTTTAGGTTTTCACAGCACGAAGACTCACCCACCACACTCAGTGTACGAAAAGGACACCCGTCTTCCTTCACTTCGCTTGGTTCGGATCTGGCGATGGAATATGCGGCCTAGCTAGTGATGTCGTCGTTGTGACTACTTCAATAAGTATTCCTTCGGCTCTCCCACCACGCTATATTAGGGGTAGGGCCGCCCTCCTCCTCCTGGGGAGATCTACACAACGCCAGGTCAATATACAGGGCACTTTCGGCTTGCTCTTAGTACTCACATCAATGCCGCTTCCAATCCCCTTTTTCACGTCGTCTCAATTCGCCGTATAATCCGTTCACTTCTCAACCTTTAAGGTTCGCGATGTCTTCACAATCGTACAATTCCAGCCTGAGGGAGAGAGTTAGACAGCCACCAGCAGCGCACCAAGACGGGCACGACACAGTGCTTCACACACACCAGAAAGAGCTCCCAGACTGTGAAATAACTTGGCCTTAAGTACTGCCTTGTCCAGCGTATCCTCCAATCACCAACCGCTGTCCCTAACTAGGCACAGGTGCATCGAATTCCGGAAACACTTCCGGGCGGAACCAAACTTCCCGAATTTTGGTTCCGCCCCTAAAGATCGTCACCTTGTGACAGGTCTACCCTCGGGTTGTTCTAAATTCTTATGGATCTTCGGCAACATGTAGAAACATGGCATCTAGGGATTCTCATTCATTAGAAAAGTAAATTCCTTGTCTGAGATCGGTCTCTACCAAAGGACAAAATGTCCCTTAGTTCGTTTTTCATTTTAACAATTGGATTTCTCTGCAATTGTTCATAATAAATATTATTTCCTAGTTGTTTTTGTACTTCAATAATACATGAACATTTATCCATTACTACAACTGCACCCCCTTTGTCAGCAGGCTTTATTATTATCTGCTCATTCTTTGTTAGAGAACTCAGTGCATCTCTTTCGCGTTTTGAAAGATTGTGTTTTATTCTGTTCTGTCTTTTGTCAAACATATTGTCTACATCATGAGAAACCTTTTTGGTAAAAGCAATCAAGGTGTGATTAGAACTTAGGCTTAAAATGTCTCTTGGCATCATGAGTGGTATCAAAGTTCAATTCAGGTGTGCTATTCAAGAGTTTATTCGACTGATGGTACCATACCTTCAAATGAAGGTTTCTGTAGAACCTAAAAAGGTCCACCTTAGTTTTAAATGCATTAGCTTCACTTGTAGGGGAAAAAGTCAATCCTTTTGATAGCACAAAAGGATTTGGTCAATTTCTTAAAAAAACCACGTTGGAATCTTCGGAACCAAAAGAAGAATGCACGCATGGTAATTAATATCTCTAAATATATATTAACTCAAGACTCTGTAAATATGCTCCCTTCCTTCCTAACCTACCTGAAATCTTATTGCACAACGGCAGAGAAGTTGCAACTCTCACTGGCCAATGCCAGCCAAGATGGCAAATGAGTGCGGGGCACCGCCACTACATAATTCACTGTGTTGGCGGCATAAACTCAGAATCTTCCTCTTTCATTTTCACCTTAAATTTTCTCTTGACGCAATGATAAATGTATGTCTGACCATTGGAACGAACCAAAAAAAAAACACACAAAAAAAGCTAGAAAATCACATTCATGATCACATTTGCCTACATTGACGCTGATGCATTAAAGAGGAGGGGCTCCCCTGTTCCGAGCTGGCGGCTCGGTTGACGCATTCGTTCCAATTACCTGCCGTGGCCAAGGCAACATCTACATTACATTTACATTTACTCATTTACCAGACGCTTTTATCCAAAGCAACTTACAAATGAGGACAGTGGAAGCAATCAGAATCAACAAAAAGAGCAATGATATATAAGTGCTATGACAAGTCTCAGTTAGCTTAACACAGTACATGTAGCATGAGCTCTTAAATAATATAATAAATAAAAAGAAAAACAGAATAAAAAAAAAGAATAGAGCAAGCTAGTGTTAGAGGTCTTTACACACAATATATATATATATATATATATATATATATATATATATATATATATATATATATACACACACACACACACACACACACACACACACATATACACTCACAATTGCAAAATAAATTAAAATAAAATAGAGTACAAAAAGATTAGAAAGGTAAATTGATTTTATATATATATATATATATATATATATATATATATATATATAATTAGAATATACATCTATGCTCTCCTCTGATGTCGTTCTCATACTCACACTCCAGTCTCGTGGGGGGCGGAAATGGGCGCCTTTGAGATGAGATGAGATGCAGACCGCCATGAAACCCGACAGAAGAAGAAGAACTTCGTGTCGCTCGCCGGTGACGTCACCACGCGCGCCTCGGCTCTCTTCTGAGGTGAGAAGCAGTTGACGGTAAACACACTTCATACAGTTACAGAGTTCGCTCGTTACAGCCGTTCTTCACCGGGTCGTTCGTGTGGTGCACTGCTAAATGTGTGCGCGTGCGTCTGCTGACCGGAATAATCGTGTAGCAGCGATGTGAGGAACACTGTTACATTCAGTCAGACTTCTGAGATGTGTTCGTGTGTGTGTGTCTCTTGATCGAAAGAGTGATCTGTGAGGAGAAGTAATGCTGTCTAAGTGCCGTTTATGCGCGACATGTGAGTTCAAACAGGAGTAAATGATTCTTCTCCCTCTGACAGGTGTGTATCCCTCGTGTGTGTGTGCTTCTCAGTGTCTGACTGATGAATGAATGAACGCTGGAGTGTTTTCATCTCCTGAAGATTACAGAGATCATGAATGAAGCAGAAGCAGAGTCCTGCTGGATCACGCAGGAGGTCATCGAAGAACAGATAGGTTTGTGTTTGTGTTTCCTCAAACAGTTCATCAGATGTGTGTGTAACACAGTTATATACTGAAGGAGTGAGGAGTCAGATTATATGATAGAGCTGCACAGTTAATCACTGTATGGTTGTGATTCAGTCACTCATGCAGTCATTTAATCAATCAGTTCTTCTGTCTAGTAAACCTTTGAGTATGATTTATCAAACGACACGACACAAAATCACTCACTGCTCTTCTTCTGCTCTCTTCTGTAGTGTTGATAGTGATTAAGCTCTCTCTCTCTCGTAGTAGTAGTAGTAGTAGTAGTTTATTTCTTCAGTCATTCAGACATAACAAACAGAATTATTATAGTACAGCAATGACTGAAGGCATTTAGGCTGAAGTGAAACACTTATTGATGCCTAGCGCAATTTACACCAAGATTTAAATACCCAGCATGAGGCAACAGAAAGCAGCAAAGTGGAAACAGATGTAAGAATATTACCAGCTTTATAAAAACGGCTCATATGAATAACATATTAATGAAGATATTTTTCAAATGTAAGCCATTACTAATAACATTACACAAGTCACCTTGTTAATTTCCCTCTAAACATTCTATTATACTGCCATTTTAAACTTATTAAACTCAACTTATTAATCTCATTAAACTTATTTTAATGGTATTTAAACTAAATAACATAATTCTAATGCAATATAGCTACCAATCACATTTGATTAAAAAAAAAAAAAATTTTGAACACCTTTATTGATATAGATTGTTTTAATGTGTCATCCTTGCTATTCCATAGATTTACAACCTCTAACTGAGAAACACCTCCCTTTGGTATTGGTCCTGGCCTTATTTTTTGATAGACCCCGATTCCTCTCAAATTATATTGAGTCTCTCTGGGCTTGAACCTCTCCTGAATACAGACTGGAAACTTGAGATTGTGAACCTGATACATCATTGGAGCTGAGCTAAGATCAACTAAATCATGTAGTTTCAATGCATTTAATTGAATAAATAATGTGTTAGTTGGTGCATAATAATTAACTCTGTTAACAATTCTAATAGCTTTCTTCTGCACTATGAAGATAAGGTTTGATAATAAATAATATTATAATATAATATAATTATTCCCCCAAATTTCTACAAAATAATTTAGGTACAGAAGAATTTGTGAATTATATAATATATATAGTACATTTTGATTTTTACATGATTTAATTTTACACATTATACCAATTATTTGAGATATTTTTGTCTTTAGAAAGTTTATATTTAATTTCCAGTTGAGTTTATCATCAATATGGATTAGAGCTGAAACAACGAATCGATTTAATCGATTAAAATCGATTATTAAAATAGTTGTCAACTAATTTAGTCATTGATTCGTTGCTAAACAACTTATTTGCTGTAAGCGGCTCATTTCGTGCATATTTCAAATCTGCGATGACCAAAGTGTGGCAGTAATGAGCCACCGGGGGTTTTACTCAGCCAGTACAACTGGAGAAGTAGCAAATAGCCAATAGCTGGCCTCGTTTTATGTCACGTGCTTCCCGAACAGCGTCTCTGCAGCATTCAGCGGGATGTGGGAGTACTTTACTTTGAGCCTTCAAAAAAGAAGATTAACCTGTAAACTCTGCACTACTGAACTGTTTAAGGGGCCGTTCACATGTCGTGTCTTTTGTGCGCTCAAGTTCGTTATTTCCAATGTAGGTGCGCAGTATGTGTGCTCATAATGGAAGCGACGCGGTCGCGGCGCGTACGCACCGCATCGAGTTAAAAACATTTCAACTTTTCAGAATGCTGCAAGCGCACCGCGGGTCATGTGACAAGAACTAAATAATCAGCTTCATCCTTTCCTGTAATAACGTTAAAAGCTCAGCCAAGATGAAGGATCATAGCTGTATATGGATTTCAATTTTTAAATAAATTTAGTAGCAGAGAGCTACTTCAAGCGATTTTTAGAGTTGCAAATCCATTTATCATTTGCTGAAATCTCGCTTCTTCATGGAGAGAGCACGTCATGGTTGCTTAGCAAAGGCAGACGCCTCAGGAGCGCTTCTGCCCGAGCGCTTTGGAAAAAAGGAGAAAGTGGTGCGCCTAGCGTTTTCCAGGCGTTTTTAGGTGCAATATGTGAACGGCCCCTAAGACTTTTATTTGTGCAGATTCTCTAGTACAATGTTGTTTGCAAATGTTAAGTCGTAAAAGCTGATAACATTGCTTTTTAAAAGTTGACATTTAAAGCTTTACAAACATGTTCTGTGATCAGTTTGTGGTTTACCAGTTCATAATTCAATCGTGCAGCCTAATTATGACTGCATTTTTTTTCTAAGTATTCACTGCTCTTTTTCACACAGCAGGTTTTTTGTGTGTGTCCGATTTTTTTTTTTTTTTTTTTTTTTCTGGACAACCTTCTGATGGATTTTACTTTAAATTGTGAGTTCCATTCAGGTTCCATGCCATTGGCACTTTATTTTAAGGATTGTTTAGATTTTCACAGCATAAGCTATAAAGCTGTTTCCCAGTATATAATAAAATACAACGCACTGCAATTTTATTCTGTTTTATCCTTATTCTTCGTGAAAATATGTTCTGAAAGATTCCTTAATAAGCTTTGTTCGGATGTTAAACTACTTTAGGAGCTCTAAGGACTGCCATGGTGAAAACATTATTTGAAATCTTGTGAAATTTGCTAGAGTATGGGTCAGTGTTTTGATTGCAGAAGAGTTCGTCAAAGGATTGCTAACACGTAATAAAACAACTCCAGGTATATTTTTGATGAGGATATGACAGTGCAAAATGGTTAAAATCTCTTAAAAATCTATGCTGAATGATAAAACCCCTTTATTAATAATTTACTTGGGGAAAAAATGGAAAAAAACTAAAATATAAGTACATAAACCGATTCATCGATTAATCGTAAAAATAATCGACCGATTAATCGATTATCAAAATAATCGTTAGTTGCAGCCTTAATATAGATACCCACAAATTTTGTTACACACTCTCTCAATTTCTATATGATTAATTTTGATTGGTTTCTCAATTTTTCTATTACCAAAAATAATATATTTAGTTTTAGTCAAGTTCATTGATAATTTGTTATAATCAAACAAATAAAGTTTTTAATTTGGAAAGCTCTTTTTCCACTATCTCCAAGAGGAACTCTAAATTTTGTCCAGAGCAATAGAGACTAGTATCATCGGCAAACAAGATACAATTTAACTTTGTCAGGACCTCCGGAATGTCATTTATGTACATTACTTTATTATTATGTACAATGTACATTATGTACATTACAGTTTATGTACAACCGCTTTGGCCCCACTATAGAGCCCTGTGGAACTCCATGCGTTATGTTTGTTATTTCAGAGTCAAAGTTGTAAATATGTACGTATTGATCTCTGGCACTAAGAAAATCTCTCAACCAATCATGGGAAATGCCTCTGATACCATATCGTTCTACTTTAGCCAAAGCTGATTGTGATCTATGGTATCAAATGCCTTGTTCAGGTTGATAAAAACACAGACAGTACTCTCCATTATCAATCGCTGTGGATATTTATATATATATATATATATATATATATATATATATATATATATATGTGTGTGTGTATATATATATATATATATATATATATATATGTATATATGTGTGTGTGTGTATACAGCTGAGATTATGCAGTGTTTCTTTACATCCTCTCCTTGAACTGTCACCATATCGTGGTGGAGAGGTTTGAGTACCCGAATGATCCTGGGAGCTACGTTGTCTGGGGCTATATGCTCCTGGTAGGGTCTCCCAAGGCAAACAGGTCCTTGGTGACGGGCCAGACTAAGAACAGTTCATAAAACCCCTTATGGCAAAATTAAAATCAAGGACCGTGACGTCGCCCGGCATGGCGCAGCCGGGGCCCCACCCTGGAGCCAGGCCCGGGGTTGGGGCTCGTATGCGAGCGCCTGGTGGCCGGGCCTTCCCCCATGGGGTCCGGCCGGGCTTAGCCCGAAGGAGTGACGTGGGGCCGCCCTCCTGTGGGCTCACCACCTGCAGGAGGGAGCGTAAGGGGCCGGTGCATAGAGGATCGGGCGACAGTCGAAGGCGAGACCCCCGACGACCCGATCTCTGGACACGGAATCTGGCTTTAGGGACGTGGAATGTCACCTCGTTGGCGGGGAAGGAGCCTGAGCTTGTGCGGGAGGTCGAGAGGTACCGACTAGAGATAGTCGGGCTCACCTCAACGCACAGCTTGGGCTCTGGAACCACACTTCTTGAGAGAGGCTGGACTCTCTACCACTCTGGAGTTGCCCATGGTGAGAGGCGGAGGGCTGGAGTGGGTTTGCTAATAGCCCCCCAGCTCAGCCGCCATGTGTTGGAGTTTACCCCGGTGAACGAGAGGGTCGCTTCCCTGCGCCTTCGAGTCGGGGATAGGTCTCTCACTGTCGTTTGTGCCTACGGGCCGAACGGCAGTGCGGACTACCCGGCCTTCTTGGAGTCTCTGGGAGGGGTGCTGGAAAGTGCTCCGACTGGAGACTCCGTCGTTCTACTGGGGGACTTCAACGCTCACGTGGGCAGTGACAGTGATACCTGGAGGGGCGTGATTGGGAGGAACGGCCCCCCTGACCTGAATCCGAGCGGTGTTCTGTTATTGGATTTCTGTGCTAACCACGGTTTGTCCATAACGAACACCATGTTCAAGCATAAGGGTGTCCACCAGTGCACGTGGCACCAGGACACCCTTGGCCGGAGGTCGATGATCGACTTTGTGGTCGTGTCATCAGACCTTCGGCCATATGTCTTGGACACTCGGGTGAAGAGAGGGGCGGAGCTGTCAACTGATCACCACCTGGTGGTGAGTTGGATCCGATGGCGGGGGAGGAAGCTGGACAGACTCGGCAGACCCAAACGTACTGTGAGGGTCTGTTGGGAACGTTTGGCCGAGCCCCCTGTCAGAGAGATCTTCAACTCCCACCTCCGGCAGAGCTTCGACCGGATCCCGAGGGAGTCTGGAGATATTGAGTCCGAGTGGACCATGTTCTCCACCTCCATTGTCGCTGCGGCTGCTCGGAGCTGTGGCCGTAAGGTCTCCGGTGCCTGTCGAGGCGGCAATCCCCGAACCCGGTGGTGGACACCGGAAGTAAGGGATGCTGTCAAGCTGAAGAAGGAGTCCTATCGGGCCTGGATGGCTTGTGGGACTCCGGAGGCAGCTGACAGGTACCGGCAGGCCAAGCGGACTGCAGCCCGGGTAGTCATGGAGGCAAAAACTCGGGCCTGGGAGGAGTTCGGTGAGGCCATGGAGAAGGACTATCGGTTGGCCTCGAAGAGATTCTGGCAAACTGTTCGACGCCTCAGGAGGGGGAAGCAGTGCCCTGCCAACACTGTTTACAGTAGAGATGGGCACCTGTTGACCTCAACTGGGGATATCGTCGGGCGGTGGAAGGAATACTTCGAGGATCTTCTCAATCCCACCGACTTGTGTTCCGTTGAGGAAGCAGTGGCTGGGGACTCGGAGGGGCACTCATCCATCACCCGGGCTGAAGTCATCGAGGTAGTTAAAAAGCTCCTCGGTGGCAAGGCACCGGGGGTGGACGAGATCCGCCCCGAGTACCTCAAGTCTCTGGATGTTGTGGGGCTGTCTTGGCTGGCACGCCTCTGCAACATCGCATGGCGGTTGGGGACAGTACCTCTGGACTGGCAGACCGGGGTGGTGGTCCCTCTTTTCAAGAAGGGGGACCGGAGAGTGTGTTCCAACTATAGGAGGATCACACTTCTCAGCCTCCCTGGAAAAGTCTATGCCAGGGTACTGGAGAGGAGAATTCGGCCGATAGTGGAACCTCGGATCCAGGAGGAACAGTGTGGTTTTCGTCCCGGTCGTGGAACACTGGACCAGCTCTATACCCTTTCCAGGGTGCTGGAGGGGTCATGGGAGTTTGCCCAACCAGTCCACATGTGTTTTGTGGACTTGGAGAAGGCATTCGACCGTGTTCCTCACGACATCCTGTGGAGGGCGCTCCGGGAGTATGGGGTCGGCGGCTCCCTACTTAGGGCTGTTCGGTCCCTGTACGACCGGAGCAAGAGCTTGGTTCGCATTGCCGGCAGTAAGTCAGACCTGTTCCCGGTGCATGTTGGACTCCGGCAGGGCTGCCCTTTGTCACCGGTTCTGTTCATAATTTTTATGGACAGAATTTCTAGGCGCAGCCAAGGGCCGGAGAGTGTCCGGTTTGGGGACCATACGATTTCGTCGCTGCTTTTTGCGGATGATGTTGTCGTGTTGGCATCCTCAGACCAGGACCTTCAGTGTGCATTGGGACGGTTTGCAGCCGAGTGTGAATCGGCTGGGATGAGAATCAGCACCTCCAAGTCCGAGGCCATGGTTCTCAGTCGGAAAAGGGTGGATTGCCCACTTCAGGTTGGTGGAGAGTTCCTGCCTCAAGTGGAGGAGTTCAGGTATCTTGGAGTCTTGTTCACGAGTGAGGGAAGGATGGAACGTGAGATTGACAGACGGATCGGTGCAGCTTCTGCAGTAATGCGGTCGCTAGGGCTGTAGTACTCGAGTCCGGTCTTGGACTCGAGTCCGGACTCGAGACATTTTTCTGTCGTCTCGGACTTGTCTCGGACTCGTTGCATTTGCACTCGGACTTGTCTCGGACTTGGCCATTGGACTCGCCAAGTCTTCTAGTTGGTCTCGACCGAGTCCAGCAAAAAAATAAAATAAAAAAATTCTCCTTCAAAACAAAACCACATTTGCATGATGTCGCGACTGAAAACGTGTGGAAAACGCTAGGCGCGCTGCTCTCCTTTTTTCCAAAGCACTCTGTAATCTGCGCTCGCGCTCCAGTGGCGTCTGCTGTTGCTTGGCAACCATGACCCGCTCTCCATGATGACGCAGAAGTTTCAGCAAAGAATAATTGGAATTTCAGCACTTAAAATCACTTGCAGTAGCTCTGCTAATAGATTCATTTAAAAAATGGCTATCCTTGTACAACTATGATCATCTGTTTCTCCATCTTGCCTTAGCTTTCAGTATTGTTCCGGGAAAGGATGTGCATGACCAGTGGTGCACTTACTGCGACCTGAAAAGTTTAGATGTTTCTAATTTAATTTTCTACCTGTTAGATTGTGTTTTATTTACGTCTACACCTAGATAGCCTTTTTTTTTTTTATCAATAAACGCGTATTAATGTATAGCCTTATGCAACAATTAAATATGTAAATTTTAAAAACTTTATATATGACATTACATATTTACATTTTCATGTAACAGCCAGTATTTGTATCTGTAACAATCACAAAATTTTTCCTATCTGCATTCGGATACAACATCGTAGCCTACAGTTACTTGATAAGACTGTTATGACTTTTTATATATTTTTTCGTAGTTATCACTGAACAAGTATGTCGTGTTAAACTGAATTAATTATTAATTTCTAAAATAATATTTATCATGCAAGCAGAGAGATGTCATGACAAACGTGTCATAGTGATCATTTGAACACGACTGAATCCATTCAATGCACACATTCTCATTACGCAGAACTCTTTGAGCGAGTCTATAATGTATAGTCGACTTCACTAAACAGATGTGTGTGTGCCGCGCAAACCAGCAAAACATAAAGATGCAAACATGTAGGACAAGTAGACAATGTATCCATATCTATGTTGATTATTAGCCTACTTTTGAGAGAGAACTGATTTGGTTTTTGAGAGACTGAGACGCGCAGCGCGGCTGTTTGATTGGTGAGCGCGCTGTGCTTATTCCATTCATTCGTATCATGGTAGCCTAAGCTTTCAATATTTGCCTTTTAAATATATACAAATAATATAACGTGTAGCTATGATGTATTATTATAGGTAAAATTACTCTTGCAACGCTCTGATTTCTGAGAGATGCACAGAGAGGCGACAACAATGCGGTGTTTGATTTGCGCGCTTTTCACTCATAAAGTTTACATTCATTCAGTTCTGGCGCTGATTCCCTGGCTCACCTGTTATCTAGCAAACACCAGACTGTGTCAGCTTCAGTCGAGTATTCAGGCAGAATTATTCCTTGTCCGTTATTCGTTTTTTAAGCCATTATCCGTGCCATTCCGAATAAGGTATTCGGCTTCAGGCACAACCCTAATTATTACATTACATAGGCCTATTTTATTTTTACATGCAACATAGATAAGGTCATATAGTAATATTGTAATTCTAAAATTCACGTCGTACTTGCAAACACTTTGTATGCATTATGGTTAATACATGCTGGAGTAGTCGATTGTTTCCGACAGTGCTCGACTAGTCTATGCAAACACTAGTACAGTATGACAAAAATTGCTGTATTTATGTGCGCATGCCCAGTAGAGCCAAACGTATCCATTCTAGCCTTGCTGCGTGCATTTGTCATATCCCGAGCTTTGCGTGTGTCTGTGCACTGTGCCAATTAGGCATAGTCATATACATTTTTGACCACAGATATAATGTCAACAAAAAATAAAGTACATAAAAATTATTTGACCTTACAGTTCCAAACTTTGTTTGTTTATCCAAGTTTAGCTCCCAGGGTCGGACTGGGGGTAAAACCAGTACTCATTAGCAAGGCCCCAAAGGAAGAGAGGGCCCTTGAAAAGTATGAATCTGAAATATATTTTATTTTACCTGGATATTTTCATGGGTGGGGGGCATGGGGGCCCATCAGGACTGCCTATGCATAGGGCCCAGGATCTTGTTTAACGCCCCTGTTAGCTTTAACCCTAATTATACACACTTGAACCTAATCAAGCTCTTACTAGACACACTAATCTTCCAGGTGTTTTAAGGCCAGTTGGAGCTAAACGTTTCAGGACATTGGCCATCCAGGATGTAGTTTGGAGACCCCTGTCCTACAGAGTTGTTACTTTGCACATGCTTTTTGATCATTACAAATAATAATGTAAAATGATTTTCTTAGAATAGGAGATATGCTTTCTCTCGCATCACAAACATTATCAGTAGTTAAGTATGTGGTCTTGAATAGGACCCTTTTTTCACTCATTTGGACTCGGTCTTGGACTTGGACTCGAAACTTTTGGACTTGGACTTGACTTGGACTCGAACCTCTTTGGACTCGGTCTTGACTCGGTCTCGACTAGTCCTGGACTTGGACTTGACTTGGACTCGACAAAGCCGGACTTGACTACAGCTCTAGCGGTCGCTGTACCGGTCTGTCGTGGTGAAGAAGGAGCTGAGCTGTAAGGCAAAGCTCTCGATTTACCGGTCAATCTACGTTCCTACTCTCACCTATGGTCATGAGCTGTGGGTCATGACCGAAAGGACAAGATCCCGGATACAGGCGGCCGAAATGAGCTTTCTCCGTCGGGTGGCTGGGCGCTCCCTTAGAGATAGGGTGAGAAGCTCGGTCACTCGGGAGGAGCTCAGAGTAGAGCCGTTGCTCCTCCACATCGAGAGGAGCCAGCTGAGGTGGCTCGGGCATCTATTTCGGATGCCTCCTGGACGCCTTCCCAGGGAGGTGTTCCAGGCACGTCTCACCGGGAGGAGGCCCCGGGGAAGACCTAGGACACGCTGGAGGGACTATGTCTCCCGGCTGGCCTGGGAACGCCTCGGGGTCCCCCCGGAAGAGCTGGAGGAAGTGGCTAGGGAGAGGGAAGTCTGGGCGTCTCTGCTTAGACTGTTGCCCCCGCGACCCGGCCCCGGATAAGCGGAAGATGATGGATGGATGGATGGATGGATCTTTACATTTTGTTATTTTGCCAATAGGTAAATGTTATTGTAAAAACTTCATTGTCCCCTAAAGTTCGTTCCCCAATTTGTTCTGCAGCATGATAGAATTTAAACCACATATAAGACAAGACATCACGCAACATTAGTAGCACATTAAGAAAACAAAATAAGAAAATCAGAATCAGAATGAGCTTTATTGCCAGGTATGTTTACACATACGAGGAATTTGTTTTCTTGACAGGAAGCTCCGCAGTACAACAGAATGACAGCGACAGAACATAAAACACATAATAAAAGAATAAAAAATATTTTGGGGTTGTAATTGTCCACTTCAAAACAGGGGAGCTATTATTAGCTATTAGTTATGAGTTATGAGTCTTTACTTTTTTGTGTGTCACTCAGACAAAACAACTCCAAAAATGCCTTCAGGGCTTGTGAAATAGTTTTGTTTGGTATATTATTTTGCCATTTTCATTCATTTTATGTTACTGGATTAACTCAAAATGAATTGACAAGACCACGGTGGATGATTTGGTGCGCAACAGATCATGAATGTCATTGACTAATATCTTGTCTTTTAAAAGTATAAACATGATCATGAATGTGAAAGTGAATTGCAAGTGTGGATTTAAAAGCAATCTTAAGACCCCGTATATTGATAGTGGTTATCATTAGTGGGTAAATTATGTACAGTATCTCCAACCCTTACCGTGTTATCAATAAGGCGTTTATTCACTGCTGTGAAATTTTCTTCTGCACTGGATATCTTCCATCTTTTACAGTTTAAACCTGTTGAAATCTCTGAAAAGCTTTCTTATATTGGTCTTTATGAATTTGATGCCATCATTTAAAACTGAATGTCATAAGACTGACATATCCCACGAAAACCATCCTTGACTATTCAAATTATAATTCATTATTAATTGTTTAATCTTGATTACTGTATTTTCATAATCGGTAGAAATTGAAATCAAAACAGGTTTTTTTTTTTTTTCGATTAATTGAACAGGCGTTGCTAATGGTGTTTGCTCTATATGCTTACCATTCTAAACACTGTTTTTATTTATTTGGTCAATAATTGATCGATTAAACTCTGCTGTACTGCAGCTTCAGGGCAAATAATATCCAGGTAACGTTACATGAACTGGGCACAAAATGGAACATAAAACTTAATTTTCTTTTCTTTTTTGTTTTTTGGTAAAAGATAAACAAAACGTGTATTCTAATGGAGGAAAAAGTTAGGACACCCTGCCCACTAATAGCGAGTGTTACTCCCTTTGGCTGAAATCACTTCAGCGAGATGCTTCTTGTTGCCATCTACCAGTCTCTGACATCCGTCGAAGGAAAGTTTGCCCCACTCCTCAATGCAAAATTGTTTCAGCTGTGAGATATATGATGGGTTTCTTGCATGTACAGAATGTTTCAAGTCAGCCAACAGCATCTCAATGTGATTCAGATCTGGGCTTTGACTCGTCAAATACATTACTCTCCATTTCTTCGTTTTCAGCCAGTTCTTGGTGGATTTACTGGTATGCGTTTCCACTGTCACTTGCGGGGTTTGATCCTGCCTCGTTTGAGCTTCCTCGGGGCCAATGGCTAGGGTTTTTTGGCCCAACGAAAACCTGTGGAAACGCTGTGCTATTCTGACTTCGGTGCTACTGGCCCGAGGCTATGAGCCCCGCCCAGCCTGTTTTAAGATCTGGCTCACACTGGCCCGACAGAGGAAATACGGCTATTGTCCTGTTGCAGGATCCAGTTCCACTTCAGCTTTAATTTTTTACGGATAGTCTCACATGTTCCTCAAGCACCCCCTGATACACAGTAGAATTCATGGTGGATTCTATGATGGTGAGCTGGCCAGGTCCTGCTGCAGCAAAACACTCCCAAACCAGGACACTTCCACCTCCATGTTTTACAGTTGGTATGAGGTTCCTTTCCTGGAATGCTGTATTTGATTTACGCCAAACAAGTCCTTTATTTCAGTGTCCAAATAATTCAAATTTAGACTTATCTGTTCAAAGAACATTATTCCAGAAGTCCTGGCCTTTGTCTACATTCTCTCTGGCAAACTTAAGTCTGGCCTTTGTTTTTCTTAGAGAGCAGGGGTTTCCTCCTTGCACACCTCCCATGAAAGTTAAACTTCTATAGTCTCTTTCTGATTGCTGAGGCATGCACTTTCACATTAACAGTAGCAAGAGCCTGCTGTAGGTCCTGTGATTAAATTTTAGGTTTTTGGTGACCTCTTTTAGCATCTTGCGGTCTGCTCTCGGGGAGAACTTGCTTGGGCGGCCAGACCCGGGCATGTTGATAGTTGTTTTGAATGTAGACTATTTTTCGGACAAGTGGAATGGCTGATTTCAAAATCTTTGGAGATCGTTTTATATCCCTTTCCAGACTCCTAAGCTTCTACAATCTTCTTTTTGAAGGACCCAGGTAGCTATTTTGACCTCACCATGGTGTTCACTCTAACTTCATTAGCCAAGAGCACACCAAACCAAAAGTGTGAGATTGAAATAGGGCAACCTCCTCGTAACAATGTTCTAATCATGTGTACCTGATATGATACACCTGTGTGTGCTGTAAGCCAGTTTAAGTGGGAATAATTGTTGGGATTACCTAATGTTTACTTTCTACAATTTTTCTTTAGTATTGCTT
Organism: Carassius auratus; assembly: GCF_003368295.1. NCBI lineage: Eukaryota > Metazoa > Chordata > Actinopteri > Cypriniformes > Cyprinidae > Carassius > Carassius auratus. Next base: position 940,853 of record NW_020523543.1, read on the forward strand.
TACATTGATATGAAATATCCATATTTTCAAATATTTTCAAAAACACACAGGCTTCCATAGGGTGTCCTATTTTTTTCACATGACTGTAGGTGGATGGATACCTAGCTAATGTTACTTGAACATTTTACAACTCTGACTTGAAAAATGTCAAATGTTTAATACTTCTCACTGCAAAGACATGATAATCGAATGGTCCGTGTACACCATTCAAAAGAATCCATCAAAATGATCATACTTATTGCTAATGTATCATTGTTCACATTGGTTTCCCTTTATATTTGGTCTTTTTGGCATTTTGAATGATTTAATGAAAATTATTATTTTTTATTTCATTTAGACCTGATGGAAGAGATCAATGAGATGGAAGAAGTGATTGAAGAAGGGAAGAAACATCATGACATCGAAACTGATGAAACCTCTTTGAGTCCCTCGTGGGAACCAAGACCCGAAATATGTTTCATTTGCCCTGAGTGTGGAGAGATCTTCACATGTGAAGAAAGTCTTAATCTTCACATAAAATTTGAAAGTGGAATGAAGCCTTACGCATGTGATCTCTGCGAGAAGACTTTCAGTCAAAAAGCAAACCTGGCCAAACACATGAAAATCCACACTGACGAGAAGCCACACGCATGTGATCACTGTGGGAAGAACTTCAGAAATAAAGGAAACCTGAATGAACACATGAAAATCCACACCGGAGAGATGCCGTACATGTGTGATCAGTGCGGGAGGAAGTTCAGACATAAAGGAAACCTCAATACACACATGAGAATCCACGCCGGAGCGAAGTCCTGCATTAAAACCACTGAAGATAAACCGCACACATGCAGTCAGTGTGGAAAGAGATTCAGACACAAACATCTCCTCAATCAACACATGAGAATCCACACCGGAGAGAAACCGCACTCGTGTGATCACTGCGGGCAGAGTTTTACACGGAAACAGCTACTTAATGATCACATAAAGATCCACACGGGACAAAACCTGCACACCTGTGAACAGTGCGGGAAGAGTTTCAGGAAGTCCAGTGTTTTCAAAGTACATCTGCTCCATCATTCTAGAGACAGGATCTATAACTGTGACCAGTGCAGTAAAAGGTTTTTTAGGCCAGATAACCTGAGGGAGCACATGAAAACACATTCAGAGGAGAGGCCTTACGTGTGTTATTTGTGTGCAAAGAGCTTTAGACATCTGAATGGTTTAAAAATACACCAGAAACGACACAGCGGTGTGAGGGATCATACTTGCTCTGAGTGCGGAAAGACTTTCTTTACACTTTATGTACTGAAACAGCACCAGACCGTTCACACCGGAGAAAAACCTTACCAGTGTTCACACTGTGACAAGAGATTCAGTATTTTAGGAAACCTGAAAAGACATGAGAGTGTCCACTCTAGATAGAGTCATATCACCCCCAGTCCTGTGAAGAGTTTCACCCGAGTATCTACTCAGTCATACGAAGAAGACATGTTCAGATCTGGTGCTTCTGTGTATGTGTGTGTGCATGGCTTCAGGAGAGAAACCCTACATTTGTGTTGTTTTATTTTCTTTCTTGTATACACATGCATTTATTGTCATTTTTGGTGTTTATATATTTTGTAATTATAAAAATAATTATGGCTTTTTTAATATTTTTCCTTCAACTGTAAAATGGAATATAAGTTTAAGATATAAGATAATGTCTTCATTGAAGGTTGTTAAAGGACTCGTACGATGATGATAAAAAAAAAAAAACATTGGGTCTCATTCATGAAACACGAGCAAAACGAATTTTTGTGTAAATCGCGTGTAAAGTGGTTTTGGCGTAAATTTTCTGATTCATTAAAACGGTCGTATTTTCCAAATGTTAGTTGGTAAGAAAGAAATCTACACCTGCTCCCAGTCACGCGTAAATAGTGCGTTTAACGTCTGAACGTTTTGCTCATTAATACGGATGCATTTTAATTCACCTTAATCGGGTACATATTTACACAGCATTTTGAAAATAATATTATATATATTAATTACATACGGTTTTTCTTTTAACTTTTATTATGAGAGCCAGTAATAGGATCTGTAATATGCTGCCAAACTTCCTTTTTTAGGACCTGATATGCCACTAGTACGCTTGAAAATAAAATGTGGCGTTTTGAATGAACTTCTGATAATAAAACTTCAATTTCTGCAGCTGAGAAATGTTTCTTTTTCAGTCGCTTTTGAGAAGACATGTTGAAATCCTTAGTTTGGTGTCATAATATGATGCTCATATATAATCAGTCGGATTTAATAGGCAGGATTTATGGTAATTGAGAATGAGCGTGCACGCGTGTCCCATTTACGACTGATTGGAATTCATTAACACACACACATTTCACTATCACATCTGATGTTTACGAAGTTTTTGTGAATCAGGAGAAGAGTTTTCGGGAAGTTCTCTTTACGCGCAAATCACTCAGATATTTACTTGTATATTTACGAATGTTTCATGAATGAGACCCATTGTTTTGAGTATTTGGTGTAATGAAATGTGTTTATGTAGTTTAAGGTAAAAACACATTATTTTCCACATACTGTACATTATAATGGTGAGCCAGTTGATCCAGGAGGCCAAGGAGACCAGAGGAGACCTAGCCGTACTCTGGCTGTATCTTACCAACGCCTACGAGTCTATACCCCACAAGCTGGTCAAAGAAACACTGACAAGACATCACGTGCCAGAAACGATCCGCAACCTCATTCTAGATTACTACAACAGTTTCAGATTGAGAGTTTCATCAGGAACGTTGACATCTGACTGGCAATGGCTAGAGAAGGGAATTATTACCGTATGTACAATCTCAGTACATCTCTTCGCTCTAGCCAAGTCCAGGTCCAAGTGGGCTATCGATTCGGCTTTACCCTGGAGAGGTCACACATTCCATCAATGACCGAAAGACCAGTTAAGAGTTTGGGGAAGATTTTTCACAGCTCCCTGAAGGACACAACCGCTGTCCGAGGAGTTCAAGGTCACTCGTACCAGGGAGGTCTTAATGTATTGAGGTTCATCCAATGCTAAAAACTCTTCAGCTGGAATCTGTGTTAAGGCAGGAAGGAAGTGGAAGGCTCAGGTTGCGGTGGACAGAGTGGAGGCACGGCTGAGGCATGGTGTCTTAGTTGGCAACGTGGCAGTGGGTCGTGCAGGCCTGGGCAGTTTCCCTAATCCACGTTACGATAAAGCAAAAGGGAGGGAGAACCGACAGTTGGTGCAGGACGAGGTGCAGACAGAGCTGGATGAAGACCGCCTGACCAAGATGGTCGGTATGCAACAGCAAGGCGTCTGGACTAGGTGGGAGAACGCAGAGCAGCGCAAGATTACCTGGGCAGAGTTGTGGAGCTCTGAACTAGACTTGTGCCGGTATTTGGTAATGTGATATATCTCTGTAATGAATATGTACAATACTGTTATCGTGGGCACTTCTAAATACCGCGAATAATTATATTACAAATTATCCTGAATCTGGAATGTATTTTGAGAATACTATTCCCATCAACTGGTCAAAGTGCACAACACTGCTGTATGCTGCTTGAAAGACTCTTTGTGCTCTGATGTCAACAAGCACGTATAAGAAGCACATAGAGAAACACGTGAGGGACGAGCTGAATGAAAGCACATTCACTCTCTGACAGCAGATGGCGCTAAACTGCAGAAAATGTCCTTACCCTGGAAACCCCTTAAACAAGCTGGACTACTTTCTGAAACATTAGTGCATTTTTAAAAAAGCCATTCAGATTTGTGTATTTAAATTTATTTATAGTAATGTTGCAACTGTATTATTTAATGAGCTAATATGAACTATGACTTGTATTTTATTTTTTATTTTTACAAAGATTAATAACTTATGTAGCAAATTAAGTTATTGTGAATGTTAATGGTTGACTAATGAGATTGTAAAGTGATACCTATGGGTCTTTTGCACTTGAATCTGTGTAAAACATTTAGCTTTATATATTTTTCTTTGTTTTATTTAATTTAAATGTTCAATTATTTTTATTAGAAAAAGTTAACCCATTTAAACTAAATTTCAATACTGTGATAATACTGTTTACCATGATAAAAGCATGAGCAATTAATCGCAACAGGAAAATTTGATACTGGCATATCCCTACTCTGAACCACTGCGCATCAAGTTCCTCATCAGTTCAGTGTATGATCTTCTACCTAACCCATCCAACCTTCACCGCTTGGTAGACTCACCGCCATGCCAACTGTGCCAAAGGAGTGGCACACTGGAGCATATCCTCAGCTGCTGTCCAAAGGCGTTGGAGGATGGGCTGTTTCGATGGCGACATGACCAAATCCTCAGGGCTTTGGGAGATACAATCACTGTAGCAATCCAGAGAAGTAAGTGTCAGCATCCCTCCAAGCAAACCATCTCCTTTGTCAGAGCTGGGGAGAAGGCATATCAGCAGCCACGCTCCCCAGGTGGGCTCCTCGCAAATGGAAGAGACTGGCATCTTCAAGTGGACCTGGGAAGGCAGCTCAAGTTCCCGAATCACATCCCGGTCACTTCACTCCGCCCAGATGTGGTGATAACATCTGAGTCGACTAGGCAGGTGGTCATGCAGTCCCCTGGGAAGACGAACTGGAGGAGGCAAATGAGCACAAGAGAGCCAAGTATGCTGAACTGGTGGAGCAGTGCAGGAGTGGTGGCTGGAAAGCACGAAGTGAGCCAATGGAGGTTGGGTAAAAATGGGTTTTGCTGGACAGTCATTGCTCAGAACACTCAAAATCCTTGCAGTTAAAGGACATCTCTGAGGTTGCCAAAAAAGCCTGACGATGGCTGTGGATCCGGAGGGGAGATCCGTGGAGTCGCACGCCACTTGGACACAGGCTAATCACCCCCGGCAGGGTCGCCCCGGGGGCGAGGGTGTCTGTTGATCAAAGACCAGAAACACCAGTTGACTTGGGGTTTATCACTGACGACGTGTCCAAGCACCACCTTGAGGTGTATCTTAGAACTAGTTTCTCCGCTATGCCACGTTTTCTGAACCACGCTGATTTCCACAAAGCTCCATCTCTCTGAAAAGTGAGGTGTGCTCTGATTGGCCAGCTATCCGGTGCATTGTGATTGGCCGAATACCTCAAGTGTGTGACAGAAATGTTATGATCAGCTCTAGGCATGACGACGTGGATATCGTCCTCTTTTGGAAGGCCAAACAAAGTAGTTTCCCTTTCACGGTCAGTGTTACCAACTTAGCGACTTTGTCACTAGATATAGTGACTTTTTCAAAAAACCAACTAGTGACAAATCTAGCGACTTGGACATACATTATTTGGTCTCTTCACTCTTCAGTATTGCCACACGAGCGTGTGCTCTCTCTTTCCCAACGCACACCTCTCTCTGCATCTGCTCTGTTCAGCGAACGCAGAAAGGAACAGCACTTTCAGTAAAACAGACATTCTGTTGCTTGTATCCAGGCCCGGCTGCAGGATAAAATGACTGAGGTGGCATGTGAAATTGTTAAGAGGGCTCAACTTTATTACACCATCAATGATTAATGCAACGACAGATTTTTAAATACAGGGCTCCCTAAAACACTCCATATGCAACTGCAGGTAACAAGAGACAAGAGTGTTGGTGCTCATCAAAAAAATTTCTTCTACATCTTCATCAGCTGCACTCTCAATAACAGTTTCAGTGTCCTTTTTATGGTCTGAAATATGCTGCATATACTTTCTTATGTCCATTGTTGAATATTAATGATAATTCACATTTTAGCTGAATATGAATTGCTGATAAAATCACACGTTCAGATATTTGCTCGACGGACACCGAATGGTGTGGAGTTGGATAAAACCACGCCCCTTGCTTTAAATTTAAACAACTCTATTTTCCATGTGACTTAATACCCACATCAGGAAATCACACAGTCGACAAAAATGACTCCCGAGAGTAATATTTTAAGGCAACAGTTATTTTAGAACGTCCCCCCTTAATGTTTCCATGGCAACGCGTCATATTTGTCATGTGAAACACCGCAGCCACAATAACACTGTATAACAGATGTAGGCTATCCTTCATTTCGTTTTTCCTTTTTTATTTGAAATATTAACAAACTTACTTACCATGTCATCAACTATCCTATATTCCGATTCTCAAATATGTGTAAGAGAGTGTGTTTGGACGTTTAAAAATCTTTATAACAATAGAGTAAACGTTATAATTAGCCTACTTCCACTGTGTTTATCTGATAAGAAAAACACGTCGGCAAATTATATTTGAATAGATTGTTTTTGCTGTTTTCACAGACTCCAAATGTAGGCTATTGTTTTACCAGTGCTTAAGTGTAGTCTATTTAAATGTCTGAAATCTAAAATAAACATTATGAGGTTGAAAACACTGCATAGTTGTGATATGACAGCGCTGAGCTCGCCCGTCAGGACACCGTCTCTGGCTCAGCGCCAACCAACGCGACACTAGCACATGAACATTCTAAATCCCATGGGGATAAGGTTAAATTATTATTTAACTCAAAAGGTTGAACATTTTATTTTTAACCATTAATAAAAAAATGAAACCGAGGGGCCACAAGTCAGATCTGAGGGGGCATTGCCCCCTTGTGGCGCCGGGCCTGCTTCTAACTCTATTTTGCATGCAAGTATAGACCAGCGCTACTTTTGCGTCATTAAAGGTTAATCGCCCCTTTTGGGGGGAAAACAAACGGATTCACCTGATACAGAACTCGCTCCAATTTCTTGATAGCAAAAATGGCAGAAACATACAAACTCTTTTTGCCGGCCGAGGACCGAGAGAGGTATTTAAAGAAGCTACTGGATACGGTGTTTACAGAGGTGTCCCTTTGAAATGGTCGAAAACTGGATTAATAACCCCACGCAGTGGCCAAATATGGACATCTATCGTTACCATTATCTCGTGGAATCACCAAGTAGCCTACTTTTGTCATTAACATACTCACAGTATGATAAACTAGAGGATGAGGCCATGTCAAGAGGAGTCGGTGGTTTACTTGGATCATATTTCACTTGATTTAATATATTGACAGTTTTGTTGTAGTTAGAAATACGAAGCTGCTAGAAGCTACGTGATTAACGTTAGCTCTCATTAGGCACGCTCCCTTGGCTGTTAACTGATTTTAAGTTTCAAATATTCGCAGGCTAGGACTAAACAATATAACTATTATACAATATCTGTTTGTAATTGTGTCTGACAGGCCTGTACACATCAGAAACAATGAAAAACAAAAGGTCCCTGGAGTGAGCTCTGTATCAGGAATCCGTTTGTTTTCCCCCAAAAAGGGGAGTTACCCTTCGATGACGCCAAAGTAGCCTTGGTCTATAGCCGAAATCACAGCACAGCCATTGTCTTAGTCATATGTTTACTTGTTTTCATTAGACAATGTCGTGAATAGGATTTCAGTGCAGATTAACATCTTTGAGAGCTGGTTATGTAGTCTTACTGGACCGTGTTTCAGTCATTATAATATTATTCCTTTGTCTGACAACAGAAATATAAAAATAAATAAATTAAAACCATTTTATTGAGAATTTGGCTGCATTAAAATGCAGTATGTGAGTACAGGGAGGCAACATGATGCGGGGGCGTGTTAGAACGAGTTGTTTTAAGGGGGTGTGGACAAGTCTTAACCTTTATAAAGAATATATTTTTGGATTTGATACTTTAGTCTTTGTGTTTTTAAAGATCTTCTTTATTCACCAACAGCTTGTAACACTCCAAAGAGAAAAGAAAACTTGAAATCGCATCATATGACCCTTTATCATCACTGTTAAATCTGATGTTGTGAAGCTATAATTTTCCTTTGCTACGGCTTGTGGTATAATAACACTTGTTGGATTTTTGCTGGTCGTTTTTATCATCATTACTTCTACACCTGATTCTGCCCTTGTCTGCCTCTTCACAGTCAACTTTCTGACAGATAAAGACTGTTAATACAGTTCTGGGAACAAGTCTTGCTGTTAACAGGTTTGGGGTATAAGGTAACTGCTGACTGCTTGTTTGAATGCCAGACAAAACATATTTTTGACAGATTTTTAATTGGCCGGGGTCAGACTTAATCTAACATTTCAAACCAGACCCAGTAATATGTCAAGCAATAAAACCCAGTAATGGAAAAATGCTTATGTTTATGTTATGCTTATGTTGAAACTGAGGAATTTCAAAATATTAATTTAATCTATAAGCTGTATAAACAGCAGGTTCCAGTAGTAGAATTCATCTAACAAAATTAGCAAAGATAATCCCCACGGTTAAAAAAAAGTCTGTATAACTTTAAAACAGATCATCATACTCAAGTAAAAGTACAGATATCTTACCAGAAAATGACTTTGGTAGAAGTTGAAGTCACTGTTTGGAATATTACTTGAGTAGAAGTCTTAAAGTATGTGATATGTATTGAACTTAAGTACAAAAAATTTAAATCTTATATGTACTTAAGTATTGAAAGTAAAAGTACAAGTAAGTGGAAAAAAAGTTAAAATAAATAAATGTTTACGGTAAATTAAACTTTGATAAAAAAGATATAATGTAAACCTGTTTACAGTAATTTACTTTAAAAATAATAGCTGTAAATGTAAACTTGTTTCACTGTAAACTACTTTAAGAAATAACAAATATACTTTAAACCTAAGTACAGTCTATCTCCGTAATAAATGCAACTGTATGAAATATTCTTTTATTGTAAAGTTCAGTTTTACAGAAAACAGCTGTGGTTGCCAGAATTTCACCGTAAATAAAACAGTACAATACATAAGTAATTACAGTTAGTTCCCATAGATTCTAAAGTCAACAAACAGTCAGGACATTGTAAATTACTAAATAAACTAATACCACCAATTGTAAATTGGTTTTCACCAATTGAATTTTTTTTTTCTTCTTCATACAGGCACTGTGTTATAATAATTAGAGCTGATCCAGTAACTTGTTCAGTATACTCACAAACTTGAGTCTTGGAAAAAAAAAAGGAAGTGCACGTGTCCATAATAAATGATGGATAACCAATGGTGGCATAAATATCATTCAGCGACACTTGCTCTGGTTGAACAATTCCAAGTCCGCACTTGACTGAAGATACGGGACAGTGTTTGTTCAAAAAACTGGAAACGTAAATACCTAAATACACAGTTTCCTCCACTTAAGCAATCCGAAAATCATCATATCTGTTTCAAATCTTCAGCTGACATCAGTTACCTGACAAATACAATCACTTAACTATACCATTTCTTACTAATTATCCTTAAGACTGGTGTCTGAATTACTGGCTCCAGACTTCTTGACAATGTTCTGAAAACTGGGATTTTGAGCAGGTGTTGTCTTGTTCATGGTGTTTAAACATGATCCTCTCTGCAAACAGAAAAAAAAATTATAATAATTATGCATACATTTTTGTGTGTGTGTGTGTTTGTATGTTGTCAATAGACATTATTCACAGTGCCATCTTTGATTTTTTACATTATTGGTGATCTACAAACTTCATACAGGTTTTTACAGCAGATGCCACACGGTAAGCCTAACCCTCACAGCCTCGCTTTTATACCCGTCATGGCAATGTGCTGAATAGGGTGCATTAATGTTTTAGAAAGAAAATTCCAACTTTCAAAAAAACAATCTGGATCAGCCAAGAAAACTGCAGGTGACGGTTTGTCTAGCAATGTTGACAAACTGATAGTAATATGATATTAAAAGAGACCGTACACCAAGATTGTTAAAGCAACATGCCGATTTATTGGGACTTTAGCTTATTCGCTGTATCCTCCAGAGTTAGATTTGTCCATACACCCACCGCTAACCTAGCTTAGCACAAAGACTGGAGGTAAACGGCTCCAGCTAGCATACTGCTCCCAATAAAAACACAGCCATCTTCTAACTGTATACATACTGGGAACTATATTCTCAGAAGGTGAAGCACTGCTACTTCTGTGGAGTGATTAGCACAACACTGAGCAAACTCTCTGCTCCTCACCACGGGGTTCTCAGGTTACTTACGCATTTTCATTTGCTAGAACGTGTTTTAGCTTAATGTTGTGAGAAAGAGTGAGAAAGAAACAGAGAAAGACAGTGTGTAAGAGACAAATGGATAGAGACAGTAAAGACAACCTCGTCACCCTTCCTGGTGTGAAGCATGAGCCCTATTGTATACATACGTAGCTGATTTTGCATTTCTTAACACTTTCTGTGATGGAGTGTATAGGTGAACCTGACCAGTGTGATTTATTTTACAAGATAGCACTGCACACACAGTGCTGGAATCCAGTGCCATTCGGTTGGATGTAACTATCCTGCTCACCATGCTAAACTCCCTTTCTGAGCTTTTATCAATTAGCTCCTGTCTGAGCCTATCCTCATTCATGAGAAACTGTGGGACACAGAGAAAGAAAACAAATTCATTTATCATAACCTTCAAGGTAGATCCTGCCAGCTTAATATCTCTGATTTCTTAGTTTAAAACATTCAGAAATTCAGATTTACCATACAAAATACGTTATCCCTACCAGTGTCTGGACTTATCTTCATTCCAGATCCAGGGTCTAGTATTCTCAAGTCCTTCAGTGGCTGGGAATCAACTGGAAAACAAACCAACATCTTGCGTAAAACTTCTTCGCAGAAAGCTCTCACAGTTCTACATGAAATAGATTTAAAAAAAAACATGGATTTGTGTTAGACATTTATTTCAATGTGGGTTAGAACAGAAGATGAACATTATAATTATATTGTACAAAATAAATCACTTACTGAAAGAATTTGTTTTTAGTTGGAACAGGGAACTCTGTGTCCCCCCAAATGAAGAGGTCCTCGTCTGCCAATTGATGTCCCTCTCCAAAGTTCACTTCTTTGAGAGGGACATCCATAATCGCCTTTACTGTCAGTTAACACGATAACAGTTATACAGGTGAGTGAGAGAAAAGGGTGCATGTCTACATGTATGAGTTTTAGCTGTTGTCAAAGTGGATGTACAGTATTGTTCAAAATAATAGCAGTACAATGTGACTAACCAGAATAATCAAGGTTTTTCGTATATTTTTTATTGCTACGTGGCAAACAAGTTACCAGTAGGTTCAGTAGATTGTCAGAAAACAAACAAGACCCAGCATTCATGATATGCACGCTCTTAAGGCTGTGCAATTGGGCAATTAGTTGAAAGGGGTGTGTTCAAAAAAATAGCAGTGTCTACCTTTGACTGTACAAACTCAAAACTATTTTGTACAAACATTTTTTTTTTCTGGGATTTAGCAATCCTGTGAATCACTAAACTAATATTTAGTTGTATGACCACAGTTTTTTAAAACTGCTTGACATCTGTGTGGCATGGAGTCAACTAACTTGTGGCACCTCTCAGCTGTTATTCCACTCCATGATTCTTTAACAACATTCCACAATTCATTCACATTTCTTGGTTTTGCTTCAGAAACAGCATTTTTGATATCACCCCACAAGTTCTCAATTGGATTAAGGTCTGGAGATTGGGCTGGCCACTCCATAACATTAATTTTGTTGGTTTGGAACCAAGACTTTGCCCGTTTACTAGTGTGTTTTGGGTCATTGTCTTGTTGAAACAACCATTTCAAGGGCATGTCCTCTTCAGCATAGGGCAACATGACCTCTTCAAGTATTTTAACATATGCAAACTGATCCATGATCCCTGGTATGCGATAAATAGGCCCAACACCATAGTAGGAGAAACATGCCCATATCATGATGCTTGCACCTCCATGCTTCACTGTCTTCACTGTGTACTGTGGCTTGAATTCAGAGTTTGGGGGTCGTCTCACAAACTGCCTGTGGCCCTTGGACCCAAAAAGAACAATTTTACTCTCATCAGTCCACAAAATGTTCCTCCATTTCTCTTTAGGCCAGTTGATGTGTTCTTTGGCAAATTGTAACCTCTTCTGCACATGCCTTTTTTTTAACAGAGGGACTTTGCAGGGGATTCTTGAAAATAGATTCGCTTCACACAGACGTCTTCTAACTGTCACAGTACTTACAGGTAACTCCAGACTGTCTTTGATCATCCTGGAGGTGATCATTGGCTGAGCCTTTGCCATTCTGGTTATTCTTCTATCCATTTTGATGGTTGTCTTCCGTTTTCTTCCACGTCTCTGGTTTTGCTCTCCATTTTAAGGCATTGGAGATCATTTTAGCTGAACAGCCTATCATTTTTTGCACCTCTTTATAGGTTTTCCCCTCTCTAATCAACTTTTTAATCAAAGTACGCTGTTCTTCTGAACAATGTCTTGAACGACCCATTTTCCTCAGCTTTCAAATGCATGTTCAACAAGTGTTGGCTTCATCCTTAAATAGGGGCCACCTGATTCACACCTGTTTCTTCACAAAATTGATGACCTCAGTGATTGAATGCCACACTGCTATTTTTTTGAACACATCCCTTTCAACTAATTCAACTAATTGCCCAATTGCACAGCCTTAAGAGCGTGCATATCATGAATGCTGGGTCTCATTTGTTTTCTGAGAATCTTCTGAACCTACTGGTAACTTGTTTGCCACGTAGCAATAAAAAAATATACGAAAAACCTTGATTATTCTGGTTAGTCACATTGTACTGCTATTATTTTGAACAATACTGTATATGGCCTCCAGTGTGTCTTACACACGGCAGCTTTGCAGCTGGACTAGGTGCAGATGCAGCCGAGATCTTGCACATACGGCTGGTTTGTTTTAACCCTACTTATTACTGAGCTGTGCCTGCCTTTCATGACACTTGTGTTATCGGAATTGAGCGCAATCAGATTTTTTAGGGAATGCAACGATTCCTAAAACCAGGAAAGATAAGGAAAATGGAGCCACAATGTCTTTAAAAAAACGTGTACTTTCTACACTCTACAGTGTGAGGGAGAAACAGAGTGTGTGTGTGTGTGTGTGTGTGAGAGAGAGAGAGAGAGAGAGAGAAAGAGACAGTGTGTGTGTATGCATGTGTGTGGTTTGTTTTTGTTTTTTTCTGCCACTGTCAATGAGGATGGTCATTCTGGTCTTATTGGACTGGTTATTTTGATCAATGATTGTATATCATTCGCAGGAAAACTCTCAAAAACAAACTAGGAAATCAGTTATTTGTTTTCATTCTAAAATCAGCAATGGTCGCTGCAGAACATAGGACCCGCCCCTTTGTGTACCCTCAGAAGAGCTACCCACTCTAGCTCTGCAACATATTTTGGATTTTTTTTTTGATAATTAGGCATACCTAAATTTAAAAGAGCGTAAACAGAAAAAAATGGTGTAATTTTACACCATTTAATTTTTCATCATTTGCTCCAGGAGCTGCGTCTGGATGACGGGCGCTTTCAGCGGTACTTCTGCCTGTCTCGCGCCCAATTTGATGATCTGTTGTCCCGCGTCGGAGCAAGGATCACCCTCCAGGACACCAACTACAGGCGCTCTATCACAGGTGCGGAGCGCCTGTCCATCTTTCTTTGGTTAGTGAATGTGTAGGTATTTTAAATTTAGTATATTATATATATTAAATACAGTATGCTAAATACGCTATTCTATCAATGTTTCTCAAACTACGGAAACCACTGTTGGTACTCTTTCTAGTGATAATCAGTAGGTCTTTGTAAAGTCCTGATTTAGTTTTATTTAGACCTGATTTTGTTCTGGTATAATCGTGGTTTAGACCTGGTTGAGTCCTAGGTTTGTCGTGGTTTTTCAGTCACAGTTTATTCTTTGTTAATTTGGGATTTAGGCTTCCTTTAAATTCTATGAAGTGGTTCTATTGCAGTGTACTTATAATAATATTCTAATAATAATATATCATTATAATAAAATTATAATAATATTTATAACAATGTTTTCTAGGTTTCTTGCCACTGGGGACTCATTCAGGACCATAGCATCCAGCAACAGGGTTGGTGTCTCCACGGTGTGCCAGATCATCACCCCCGTAGTGACTGCCATCTGGTACTGCCTTGTGGAGGACTACATGGCTGTTCCCACTGGAGGTCCATCGCAGAGGGATTCCAGGAGCGGTGGAACTTCTCTCTGTGCTGTGGAGGGGTGGATGGGAAGCATGTGGTGATGAAGGCACCCCCCAACTCACGTTCCCATTTCCACAATTACAAGGGAACCTTCTCCATCGTTCTCCTTGCAGTTGTGGATGCGAAGTATCACTTCCGGGTGATCAATGTTGGGGGATATGGCAGGACCAGTGACGGTGGGATTCTGGCGAACTCCGCCTTTGGACAGGGTCCCCTGGCTGGCACACTTCATCTGCCTCCTGACCAGCCTCTACTTGGTGCTGAAGAAAGAAGACCCCAGCCCGCTGTCTTCGTGGCTGATGAGGCGTTCCCGCTGCGAAGGGAACCTCAGGCAGCCCTTCCCTGGACGCACCCTTCCTCTAGAGAGGCGTGTCTTCAATTACCGTCTATCCAGAGCCCGGCTGGTGGTGGAGAATGCTTTTGTCATCCTCACCTCACAGTGGACGATGTACCGGCGGCTCATCGAGGTCCACCCTGAAATTGTGGAGAAGTGTGTGAAGGTGACATGTGTTCTCCACAACCTAATGAGGTGTTCGGAGGGGAGAGAGGCACCTGCTGTGAGGGGCACGGGACAAGTTGGAGAGGAACCGCTGCCAGGTCTGGGTTGGGTTGCAGCAAAACTACTCCTACAGAGAGGCAGTCCGGGTGAGGGACATCTACATGGCTCGTTTTTCCGCAAAGGGAGCAGTAGAATGGCAGCCGACAGAGTAGTGTTTGAAGTCCTACTCACGACTTCCCCAAAACGGCTATTTTAAGAGCCACCCAGAAACCTATAAAGAGAATAACTATCTTCAGAGTTTTACCTCTATCATTAAACACACAAATAGATATCCTCTCTGTTTGCAGGTCAGGGATGCACTGTGTCTGGTCTATCTGTCTGCTCTACTCCTGCTGGCTCAGTTCCAGGCTGTCAGGTCCACCACAACAATACACATTTAATAATTTTAGACCCTGACTCATTAACTTTTCCAAATGGTAGGTATTCCACATCAGTATATAAGGTAAAATGCTAAAAACATTCATAGTTAACATAGTTGAACAAGGTCATTCCTCATTTGATGTATACTTATTATATGGGTCTGTGTCATTTCTTTGTTCAGGTTATTACTGTAAAATAATCAGTCATTTATTTTTGTTTTGATGATAAATGGAGCCAGCCTCCAAAAGTAATTAATCTGTCCTGTGATTTCTTTGTTTTCTTCACACAACACTGTACAGACACACTAAAGATATTGGTTGACTTTACATTATAATACGTTTCATATAATCAAGATTTACATATGGAATAAATAGCATTCATTACAAAACGAATATGTGTCATATATTGAAATTAAGTTTTTATGTGATAAAACACTTGCTTTGTTGTGAATTAGAAACACACCAGGCATTTAGTCATATTTAAAAATAATTTATTCAGGCCAAACATAAAATAAATTGAATATAAACTTAAAATAACAATATAAACTTAAAAAAAATACATAATGTTCAAACTATTTACATACGGAGACATACCTGCTTCATCTCTAATAGCTGACGACTTTGCAACGTTTTTCATTAATAAAATTAAACACATTAGTGCACAATTTTCCACACCACAATCAGTCAAGCTTAAATCACCAGCAAACTTACACTCATTTACATCCTTCTCTTCACTCTCTGAGGCAGAAGTCTCAAAACTCATCCTTTCTAATCACCCAACAACTTGTCCGCTTGATCCTATTCCATCTCATCTCCTTCAAGCCATTTCTCCTGCAGTTGTACCTTCACTCACTCACATCATCAACACTTCCCTCCACACTGGTGTTTTTCCCTCATCATTTAGACAGGCACGTATAACTCCACTACTTAAGAAACCCAACCTCAACCCATCTCTTTTAGAGAACTACAGACCAGTTTCCCTTCTTCGTTTTATTGCAAAAACACTTGAACGAGCTGTGTTCAAACAAGTCTCTACATTTCTCACACACAACAATCTCCTTGACAGCAACCAATTTGGCTTCAGAAGTGGACATTCAACTGAGACGGCCTTGCTCTCAGTTGTTGAAGCTCGAAGACTGACAAGAGCAGAATCCAAATCTTCAGTACTTATTCTGCTTGATATGTCCGCTGCTTTTGACATGGTTAATCACCAGATCCTCCTATCAACCCTACTGGCAAATGGCATCTCAGGAACCACACTTCAATGGTTTGAGTCTTACCTATCAGATAGGTCCTTCAAAGTATCTTGGAGAGGTGAGGTGTCCAAGTCTCAACATCTAACCACTGGGGTGCCTCAGGGCTCAGTTCTTGGACCACTTCTCTTCTCTGTCTACATGGCATCATTAGGTTCTGTCATTCAGAAACATGGCTTTTCATACCACTGCTATGCTGATGACACTCAACTCTACCTCTCATTCCATCCTGATGATCCGACGGTAGCTATTCACATCTCAGCTTGTCTAACTGACATTTCTTCCTGGATGATGGACCATCACCTTCAACTCAACCTTGCCAAGACAGAACTGCTTGTGATTCCAGCAAACCCATCGTTCCATCACAATTTCACCATCAAGTTAGGCACATCAACCATAACTCCTTCAAAAACAGCTAGAAGCCTTGGAGTTATGATTGATGATCAGCTGACTTTCTCAGACCACATTGCTAAAACTCTCCGATCCTGCAGATTTGCTTTATTCAACATCAAGAAGATCAAGCCCTTTCTTTCGGAACATGCTGCACAACTCCTTGTTCAAGCTCTTCTTCTGTCCAGGCTGGAGTATTGCAATGCTCTCTTGGCAGGTCTTCCAGCCAATTATATCAACCCTTTACAATTAATTCAGAACGCGGCAGCAAGACTAATTTTTTTAAATTCAAGGCATTGATGTTTGCCTACAAAACTACCACAGGCTCTGCACCCATTTATCTAAATTTGTTACTTCAGACTTATGTGCCCTCTAGAAGCTTGCATTCTGCAAGTGAACGTCGCTTGATTGTGCCATCCCAAAGAAGCACAAAGTCACTTTTACGGACTTTTAAATTAAATGTTCCCTTCTGGTGGAATGAACTCCCCAACTCAATCCGAGCAGCTGAGTCCTTAGCCATCTTCAAGAATCGGCTTAAAACCCATCTCTTACATCTTTATTTGACCCTCTAACTTTAACAATTACAATTCTAATTCTATTCTTTAAAAAATCTAACTACCTCTCTAATCTTTTTGTATTCTATTTTCTTTTAATTTATTATGATATTGTATATGTATGTGTGTGTGTGTGTGTATGTGTTAAGACCTCTAACTAGCTTGCTCTATTCTTTTATTTTTTTAATCTGTTTTCTTTTTATTTATTATATTATTTAAAATCCCATGCTACGTGTACTGTTAACCTAACAGAGACTTGTTATAGCACTTACAGTTGAAACCAGATATTTACACACACTTAAGAAAAAAACACAAAAACTTTTATTTCTTTACTGTCATACATTAAATCAGAGTAAACTTTTTCTGTTTTAGATGAATAAATATTAACATATTTTTTGCATTTGTTAAATGTCAGAATTGAGCGAGGGAGAATTTTTATGTATTTTTTTATCACTTTCATCAAAATCAGAAGTATACATACATTAAGTTTAATGTGTCTTTAAACAAAAAAGAAAACTCCAGATGATACCATTCTGAGCTGAAGAACCTTCTGATAGGTTCATTGATTCCATTTGAGTTAATTGGTGGCACACCTGTGGATGTATATAAAGGCACACCTTAAACACAGAGCCTCTTTCTTTGACATCATGGGAAAATCAAGAGAAATCAACCAAGACATCAGGAAAAGAATTGTGGACCTCCACAAGTGTGGCTAATCCTTAGGTGCAATTTCCAGATGCCTGAAGGTCCCACGTTCATCTGTTCAGACAATAATATGCAAGTATAAAAAACATTGGAATGTACAACCATCATACCGCTCAGGAAGGAGACGGATTCTGAGTCCCAGAGAGGAAACTTTTTTTGGTGCGAACTGTGTGAATCAACCCAAGACAACAGCAAAAGACCTTGTAAAGATGCTAGCTGAAACTGGTAAGACCGTGTCATTATCCACAGTAAAACGAGTTCTGTACCACCATGAGCTAAAAGGTTACTCTGGGAGGAGAAAACCATTACTTCAAATCCACCATAAAAAAGCCAGACTACAGTTTGCCACTGCACATGGGGACAAAAATCTTAATTTCTGGAGAAACGTCCTGTGGTCTGACGAAACAAAAATTGAACTGTTCGGCATATAATTGTATATTTGGAGGAAAAAGGGCGAAGCTTTGAAGCCTCAGAACACCATCCCAACCGTGAAGTATTGGGGTGGTAGTATAATGTTGTCGGGATGCTTTGCTGCAGAAGGGACTGGTGCACTACACAAAATAGATGGCATCATGAGAAAATAAATTTTTGTGGATATATTGAAGCAACATCTGAAGACGTCAGCCAGGAAGTTAAAGCTTGGGCAAAAATGGGTCTTCCAAATGGACAATGACCCCAAGCATACCTCCAAATATGTTACAAAGTGGCTTAAGGACAACAAAGTCAAGGCATTGAAATGGACATCACAAAGCCCTGATCTCAATCCCATAAAAAATTTGTGGGCGGCACTGAAAAGGCAAGTGCGAGCAAGAAGGCCTACAAACCAGACCCAGTTGCACCCGTTCTGTCAAGAGGAGTGGGCCAAAATTCCAGCAAACTATTGTAGAAAGCTTGTGGAAGGATACCCAAAACGTTTGGCCCAAGTGAAACAGTTTAACAAATACTAAGGAGGTGTATGTATGTATACTTCTGACTTTGATGAAAGTGATAAAAAAATACATACAAATTATCCTTCGCTCGATTCTGACATTTAACAAATGCAAAAAATATGTTAATATTTATTGATCAAAAACAGAATAAGTTTACTCTGATTTAATGTATGATAGTAAAAAAATAAAAGTTTTTGTGTTTTGTTCTGAAGTGTATGTAAATATCTGGTTTTAACTGTATATATATCATTGCTCTTTTTGTTGTTTTTGATTGCTTCCACTGTCTTATCTGTAAGTCGCTTTGGATAAAGGCATCTGCTAAATCAATAAATGTAAATAAAAAGGACCTCGCTTTGAAAAGTGAAGTAAAGTGGAAGTCGTGACATTTGCCAAATATGGTAACCCATACTCAGAATTGATGCTCTGCATTTAATCCATACAATTGCACACACACAGCAGAGAGAAGTGAACACACTGTGAACACACCCCTGGAGCAGTGAACACATACACACACACCGTGAACACACACCCGGAGCAGTGGGCAGCTATATATCCAGTGCCCATGGAGCAACTGGGGGTTCAGTGCCTTGCTCAAGGTCACTTCAGCTATGGTTATTAAGGGTGGAAGAGAGCACTGTTCATTCACAAATTTAGCACAACGGTGCTGTTTTCCATCACCAATTTGTACATTTTAAATTTTTATTGTATTTCATGCTCTGCAGAAAAGGCAGAAAGCTGAGGAGGAAGTGCTCATCAGCAGACGGTGGTGGTGGGGCTGGAGGATGCCTCAGGAGCTCGAGCAGCGTCTGCTCCACTTCTGATGGACCACCGTGAGGCCGCCGGGTGCTTCTCCTCTGTTGGCCTGTGAAATCAAAAATACAACACAGTGCAATGAGAAGACAGAAAGATGATCATTTAAATAACAAAATTGTCTAGATATTGGGAGAATATATGTGCCTGAGTGAGTGGCATAGCCAGTGCTTAAATACAAGTGTGAAATTGTTTTAAACTTGCTTTAACATTTTACATAATTCAAGTTACACTTCAGACATATAAACATCAGGAAGATGTATGCAAATGACTGGTGGCATACATTGCAATATAATTGAGTCTGCATTTACAAGTACAATGATTATTAGTAACGGGACTAATTCACAAAAATTATTTTGACTATGTGAATATTAAATCTATGAGTGGATACTGTACTGATGTTTTCTGCATGTAACATGTTCAGATATTGTTTGTAGTATTGCCTTCACAGACCTGTGGGTGCAGCAGCAGGGGGTGAAGGAGCAGGGATCAGTTTCTTCATTATCTGGAGGCTCTGTCAAGAATATATTAAATGTTAATACAACACGTTGGTAACAAAAGTCATAGAGAGATTACATTATACTCTTCATCTCTAAACAATGACAGTATATATGCCTAGTAAATTGGCTTAATTGGAAAACTCACCTGTTTCCGTATCCCCTGCTTCAGCCTCTCCCTCTCCTGGTCCCTGTGGTGGTTGTACTCTATGACCGGGGCCTCGACCCCACCCCCCCATGTAACTGGTGGTCTCCCGTGGGGTGACGAAGGGTCCCAGGATCTGTGAGTACTTCCACTTGTTCACTGACCCTGCTGCTGACCCACGCCTCTTTTCCATCTCCTTCCTCTTCTCCCTGAGGCTTTTTCACTTTTTCCTGCACACGTCCTCTGAATATACATATTATCTTGTTAGTGAAAAGTAGCTGTATAATAGGGGGAAAATAGTTGTAATAAACGGTGTGAAGGCCGCGGTTCGATAAACCTGTATGTGACTCAAAAGTTAAATGTGTATTTACAACTTACCAGGTTGCCCAATCTCCTCACCGACACTCTTCCAAGCGAGGTCCTTTTTATTCCTGTGTCTATAGAAATATGAACTTGTGTCATATATCTGTGGGTGACTGCTCACTGATAATATCAGTCGTTGCTCCATGTTGAATGAGTGACTCCGGGCGGGCCTGCTGCCACAGCAACAAGCAGGCTCCTGATTGGTTAACGCAGTGCGAATTGATGCCAAATGTAATAATTTTCAACTCGGGCGTCAGACCCGAATTCGCGTCAAACAAGTTTATGTACAAAAAGCACCATTCGCGCTCAACACTTATCTTCCATGCCACGCTAAATGCCTCATTCGTGCCGCAAAACCTCCAAACGCGCGTAAATGCGTCTTTACATTGACTTAACATTGAAATCATTAGTGCCAGATACTCTGTTCGCGTTTGGTGTGAACTCAACGCATTGGAGTTACAAATGCTCTTATCATCTTATCGTGGTTGTATCTATCTATTAGTGCTATTGGATCTTAGTGCTGCGTTTGACACTTCCAATAACACTCAATGTACTTGTTACATCATTAGAACAATGGCATCTACACTAATATTAGTCTGTTTCTCTCTTATTCCGAGGTCACCATAGCCACCAGATCAAGGCTGTATCCAGATCAGAGAGTCACTGCAGTCACCCGGACCCAGTACGTATTGTTATGTCCAGGACGTATCGCATGCTGTGGATGTGTTCCTTGTTGTCTCCTCTCTAACAGGATTTGTCCAAAGCTTAATGAGGGACTGCCAGTGGTTGGACCAGAGACGGGACCAGTACTATTAATTCCCCTGGATCTCGCTGGAGGGTGCTCTCCCTTTTTGCTCTTACCTTTGTTGTTGTCAGCCATGAGCAATGTGCTGTGTGTATCTCTTTGTTTAGACATGCTGACTCCTGTGTGTTTAGTTGTAGTGAAATTGCTGTTAGATCTTAAGTAGTTAACAGAGTGCTGTTAACCACATGTTTTTGGAGAGCTTTATGACTTGAACCCCAACCGTTCAGTGTTTGTTTGTTATCCCACACATGAGGACGTAGGGTAGGTAAAGAGTTAGGTGAGATTGTTGTATTTTGGTTTCTTTATTTTGGATGCTTAATGGGAAGTTAGAGTTGTTTTGTTTATTGTTTTGACATTTGCTCACCCCTGATCATTTGCCACAGTTTCTTCTCATCTCTACAAAATTGCTACCACATCAGATTGATCCAAGTATCAACTAAGAGAATAAAAGTACTTAAACAGCTAATCATTGTGGTGTCATTTATTTTGCGGTTCTGACCTAGACTATACAATCTCCCGCTGTATTCATGTTACGTCATGTTGATTGTTTCATGTGGGTGTTGCCACTGATCGTCTGATCAATGGCAGGTGCAGCTCATTATAACAACCTACTTCATGCCCTGTCTTTCGTCTCTTGTTTGTCAGATTGTTGTTTGAGGTCCTCCGTGTTTGATTTCTGTACAGTCTCTCGTGTTCCTGCCCTTGCTTTGTCTCCTGTTCGGCCGTCTCTGGATTGTATCATTAACTCACGGATTATCTTCACCTCTCACGGATCTACCACCACAATCATCTCTACCAGCGCACTCAACCCACCTACTCACCAGTCTGTGCTGCCATCGAGGTCCTTGCGTCACTCTCCAACCTTCATCCATCACACCTCTTTACAATAAACTGTTCATTTGCATTTGCCTCCTGTCTTCCATACGAGTCGTTTCAGTTTGTTTGTCACAGATGGTCTAAATTGGTAATTTGTCTGTTACAGATAACATAAATTATTGGGACTTGTTTGGTGCTGGTAATAAACTTTGGAGGATGTTGTGGATTCATTCATTAGGTATCAATGAGGGTATTTGGCAAATTACCCATGCGTTTGTTTGCCTGGTAATTTTCTTGAGGTGTGGGACGAGTTTACGGTCAAATTTGGAATTTCATTTAACGTCATTTGTTATCTTCTACTAAGGAGAAATTGAATACGTTTCGGAAGGCTGATTTGTTGCAGATTGCAGTCTTTTTAATTTTCCTGTTCCTAGGGAGGGGCTTAAACAGGTAGTTAAAGAGCAGTTGTATAACAAGTTGGTAGAGGCTGGAATTTTACCGGAAGAATCTGTGGAAGGGTTACCACAGAGTCTTGAAACTGAGGTAGGTGGAGAACCTCTTTCTTTTCCTAATATAGATCCTAGCCATCCGCGTTTTGATCCTATGTTAGCGATTTAAATTGTAGGAGTGCGATCTACAGTTAAAGAAACAGGATTATGATGCACAGCTTCTTCATTTTCGAACTTTGGAGTTGCAGGTTGATAGTAACTTTAAACAGCGTAAACTGAAACTGCAAGCCACAGAGCAATTTAATGCACCTGTGTCTATGCCTAGATCGAGACCTCCATCTCCTCGTTCCCCAGTGAATGTGCCAGTTTCAGCTGTGCCAGAGCAAAGTCCGCACTTGCTACTTCATCTGTTGGTGAGTCCGTAACTAGTCTTGATGTGAGTAAATATGTCACACTTGCTCCCCAGTTTGGAGAGACTGAGGTAGATTCTTACTACTTTGCTTTTGAGCGTATTACAGCTATTTTACGTTGGCCAAAATAATTGTGGTCATTGCTTTTGCAGTGTAAGTTAGTGGGTAAAGCTCAGGAAAGTGTGTACAGGTTTACCTATCGAGCAGAGTCTGGATTATGATATTGTCAAAGCTGCTGTGTTGCGATCATACGAGTTAGTACCTGAAGCTTATCGTCAAAGATTCCGAAACCATCAGAAAATATCCAGTCAAACATTTAGTGAGTTTGCTCGTGAGAAGACAGTGTTGTTTGATAAATAGAGTATAGCAAGCAGAGTTAACACATTCAAGCAGTTACGAGAACTCTTTCTGTTGGCGGATTTTAAAAGCTGCTTTTCTGAGAATATTGTTGTATACCTAAATGAACAAAAGCATTGTCTATACCAAATGCCGCTGTTTTGGCAAATGATTTTGTCATTTTTTTTGATGAGCCAGGACATAATTATAGACCGTAAGCGCAGGAATAATGGTAAATCTCCAGAGAAACCAAAAGGAGTTGCGGTAGTCCATACTGCTTCCATGCTATCTCAATGTTCTAATTCACATACTGATTTATACTGTCCATTTATTATGAATGGCTCTGTATCTCTCTGCAGTCCGGCTTGAATCTCTGCTGGGAACAGGGAGGAAGTAACTGGCTGCCATGCAAATAATTGATCCGTCACTAGACAAGTGTGTTGCTGTGGCTATACAGGAAGATGCGACTAAGAATGCGGTTTATGTTTGGGAAGATGGGGTGCTCATGCGTAAATGGTCTCCAGTAGGGAAGGATCTGAGCTGGAAAACAGTATTTCAGGTAGTGGTCCCTGATAATTACCATGAACCGATTTTGCGATTAGCTCATGATCATGCTTTCTCTTGCTATTTGGGAGTAAATAAAACTTCCAATAGCATCATTCATTATTTCTATTGGCCGGGGTTGAAATCAGCCTTTTCCAAATACTGTCATTCGTGTCATGTGTGCAAGTTAGCTGGTAAACCTAATCAAGGAATTCCTAATGCTCCTCTTCATCCTATACCAGTTATGTCGGAACCATTTGAGACCGGGGCCATAACAGTATTCAGACCAGATGATGGGTCAGCACCAAGAAAGGACCTCTACAGCCCTGAAAGACAGCGGAGACCAGGACAACTAGAGCCCCAGATACAGATCCCCTGTAAAGACCTTGTCTCAGACGACCACCAGAACAAGACCACAGGAAACAGATGATTCTTCTGCACAATCTGACTTTGCTGCAGTCTGGAATTGAACTACTGGTTTTGTCTGGTCAGAGGAGAACTGGCCCCCCAACTGAGCCTGGTTTTACAAGGTTTTTTTCTCCATTCTGTCACCGATGGAGTTTTGGTTCCTTGCCGCTGTCACCTCTGGCTTGCTTAGTTGGGGTCACTTAATTTACAGTGATATCATCGATTTGATTGCAAATTAATGCAAAGATACTATTTCAACTCAACTGAGATGATGACATAATGTAAAAGGAGCTCATTCAAATACTGAGGTGCTAAACCATTCAGGGCTTTATAAGTAATAAGCAATATTTAAAAATCTATACGATGTTTGATAGTACTCGTTAGTACCTAGTACTCCCCCAATACCGATACTTTTATTTTGGAACTTGCCGATAATGAGAATCAATACCAATATTTTTATTGCATTTGTACATTTTTTAAATATTGGGTACAGAAACCAAAAGAATATGTATAATGTTAGCTGGTTAACTTAATTAAACCGATACAGTCAAACCAAAATTTATTCAGACACCTTCAACATTTCACATTATCACAGTTACTTCTCTATAGTTTAGAAGATGGTAATAAAATATGACAAGAATAGTTAAACCGTGTCGGAACAAATTAATCTTGATAATGTTAGATAACTTTGATAGAATGGTATGTAATGAATTACAATCAACCAAAAATATTCAGCTGTTAGCATGACAGTATTTACACAACTATCAATACATAGTAAGGCAAACCTTAGCCTTAATGACTTAATGACTGCCTGTAGTCTCTTGATCATCATCCAGCTTCATGCAAACCTGACTTGGTCTGAATAATTTTTGGTACCAAATTTGTAACAGTTTTACTGGTAGTTTTTTGCTTAAAAGTTATCCCAGTTTACTTTATTTTGCTTTCCGCACTTACATAAATGAACAAATAGTGTCCTGCACCCACTAGTAAAAAAACATAAAACATTATATCTGATCTCTGAATAATTTTGTTGTTGTATGTCCTTAGGCAGTCATCTTGGCTGCAGATAATTGTCAGGTCCTGTCCATCTAACAATACATAGGTTGTGTGAATATGATTAAGTTATAACCTGATTCTGATTTTTTTGATTATCTGATTCTGCCTTTATGATCCTAGCTACATGATCTATGAATTAATATTGTAGGAAAGTATTTTCTGTTGTCATGAAAATATCCTTTCTTAGAGTTGATATAAACTTACTCTGAATGTTCGCTGGATGAACAGATTAGCTGATGGCAATTTAATTCTGCTACAGTTACTACTGGCAGCACATATAAATTGTAATTATTTAATAAATTTCCCTTCTAAGCAGTATCTTTTAGAAATTACAACTTATCTGAAAGTATGAGACAACAACGAATAAAAAAGGGTGCAACTGTAGCCTAATGGTTAGAGAGTTGGACTTGTAACCGGAAGGTCGCAGCTTCAAGTCTCGGTGCTGAAAAATGTCAACTTAAACAAGCTATAAAAATTATCTGTGTTTATTGTAGAGTTAAGTGGATTTAACTTAACTAATAAACACAGAGAGACAAATCCAACGTGTGCTCTCTAAGCATACCTTTATTAAAGTGCTTATTTTACCACTTCCCCCACCTAACCACAAGGGGCAACGTCACATTATGTGTCCTATAAAATCCATTATCACTACATCCCCCTTTCTAAGATCAGTAGAACTGATATATAACTCAAGATTAAACTGACTATATCAAAAGTTAACTGTTCCCAATTCAAACTGTTGCACTATGCATAAGACATCATAACTCATTGTCTTTTTCTCAGATATTCCTGAAAACTGTAAATCAAATGGTATCTTATGAACAATAAGCAAATGAACATTAACTGAAAATCTAAACTAAGAAGGTGGGGTAGACTACCCGATCCTTCTACTGAGTGTGGCGGTTTATTCTTCCCCGTAGAAACCACTCAGTCTCACCAGGGATACCCGCTATTTAACCACAAAGTCCTTCAGTTACCCTGGAGGTCATCTCTCTCTTGCAGGGTAAAGTGCCAGAGGCTCAGGACTACATGGTTGAACTGGGCCCTGCTCTGCATGCTCTGGCTTCACTGGTTGACCAGTAGATTGCTCTGGCTCTGGTAGGATGGTCTGCGCTGCTGGCGCCACTGGCGTAGAGACAAGGTGGTTTCGGTGCAGGTTTCCTCTGGGAGTGTCAATGATGTATGACCTTGGTGCTTCCACCTGTCTTATCACTGTCCCCTTCTCCTTTGTGTCCTTTACCCAGACATGGTCACCTGGAGTCAGTTTTGTGAGCTGTTGAGCTCTGTCTTTTGTTGAAGTTCCAACTCAATCTCAGTCTCTTTTTGTGTTCATCCTCTTTGAGTTTGGTTATATCAGTCCAGCCTGGGTCGAGAGATGACAGAGTGACTGGAACTGTTGTTCTGAGCTGCCTGCCCATCGACAGCTGTGCTGGACTGTACCCGTTAGCGAGTGGTATGGCTCTGTAAGCCATGAGTGCCAGATATGGGTCTTTCTCTTTCTGGAGGAGGCCTTAAACTGTCCGCACAGCTCACTCTGCCTCTCCATTGCTCTGAGCGTATCTGGGCCTGGAAGTTGTGTGTGTGAACCCCCACTGTTTTACAAACTGAGTGAAGCATTCAGATGAGAACTGGAGTCCATTATCTGTCATGACCTCGGACGGTATGCCATGCCTGGCGAAGATAGACTTGCAATGTTCCACTACTGCTAATGAAGTTGTAGATGTGAGTTTAGCTACCTCAATGAAACATGGAAAATAGTAGTCTACCACTAATAGATACTGGTTATCGTTCCACTGAAACAAGTCAGCACCCACCTTTGCCCATGGTCTATCAGGGAATTCTGTAGGCAGCAGTGGCTCTTTGGGGTTGATTCTTTCTTTTGCACATATGTCGCAGCCCTCGACCACTTTCCGAAGCTGTGTACACAGTCCTGGCCACCAGACAGATTGCTTGGCTCTTTCACGACACTTTGCTATGCCTTGGTGTCCTGGGTGCAGTTTCTGAAGGATGTCTGTCTGTAGCAGCTTGGGAATATCTAGTCTACATCCTTTCAGTAATAAGCCGTTCTCCACTGATAGCTCTTCCGCGACATGTGTGTATGGTAGGTAAGCTCTGTCTATTGCGGATCTGTCTGGCCAGCCCTCAGTACAGTACCGTTTCACTTGGCTCAGTATTTCATCACAATCTTGATGTTCCCTTATTTCTTGTAGCCTCTTTTCCGTAGCAGGGAGGGTTGACATGATCATGTTTACATACATGTTGAATTCCTCTTCCTGCTCCGGCTGCCCTCTGTCTTGCAACGGTGCCCTTGATAGCACTTCCGCCGTGGCCAACTTCTTGCTGGCTATATGGGAGATGGAGAAACTGAAAGCCATCAGTCTCATTCTGAGTCTCTGAATGCGCGGGGAGAGCTCATCCAGGCTCCTGGAGCCTAGAAATGGGACCAGAGGCTGGTGGTCCATTTCAACGTGGAATGTGATGCCTGCCCGGAAGTCTAAGAAACGCTAGCACGCTCATGTGATTGCCAAGGCCTCTTTCTCAATCTGTGCATACCTTTTCTCAGTGTCTGTGAGTGCTCTGGAGCTATATGCGACTGGCTTGAGGTGTCCATCCTCCTGTCTCTGGAGTAGCACAGCTCCCAGTCCAAATGATTAAGAGTCAGCTGAGACGACGGTCTCCGCTTTTGCGTTGTAGAGCGCCAGCCCAGGTGGCGTGCTCAGATCCGCTTTGATGCTGTTGAATACTCTGTGTTGATCATACCCCCACTGAAACACGTTTTGCTTCTTTAACAGGTCCCGGAGTGGCTGTGTCTTTTCTGCCAGATGTGGTAAATACTTTACCAGTTGATTCACCATTCAAAGGAATCATCTCACTCCGCTCGGATCCTCAGGCTCCTCCATGTCAGTCACTCCCCTCACTTTGTTAGGATCTGCTCTCACGCCAGCTGCATCTATGATCTGTCAGAGAAATTTGACATGCCCTTTTTAGAATTCACATTTCTCTCCTTTCAGCGTGATGCCTGCCTCCTGCAGCCTCCCCAGTACCCAAAGCAGTAGTGTGTCGTGCTGGGTCTGTGTGTCTCCGTACACGAGCACATCGTTCATTTGGCACAGGACACCATCGAGTCCCTCCAGTATCTGAGACATTCTCTTCTGGTAGTGTTCAGGTGCTGAAGATATGCCGAAGCAGAGGCGGTTAAAGCAGAACCTCCCAAAGGGAGTGAGGAATGTTGTGAGGAGAGCGGATTCCTTGGCAAAGTGAATTTGCCAAAACCCTGAGTTTGCATCAATTTTGGCACCCTCTAGCTGTCCAAGTGTGTATTCGATTGATGGGAGCATATGTCTCTCCCTCTTAACTGACTCATTCAATTTGGTGAAATCCACGCAAATGCGCACCTCATCTTTGCCTGGTTTTGGGACCGTGATCATACCGGCGCACCAGTCTGTGGGTTGTTCAACCCTTGAGATTACCCCCATCTCTTCCATGCGCGTGAGTTCTTTTTTTACTTTAGACATGAGAGGTAGTGGGATTTGTTGTGGGGTTGATATGGAGAATAGTTTAGCGTCTGCTTTAAGCTCTATCTTGTATTCACCCTCCATCTTGCCTAGCCCTTTGAACAGTGTGGGGAACTGCTCCTTGACTCTCTCGACTGAATACAGTGCTACTGTGTCTACTCTAGCGACTATTCGTAATGCCTGTATAGCTGGACGTCCCAGTAGGCTAAACTTCAGACCCGGGACTACATACACTTCCTGTGTGGTTCTTTTACTGTCTGTTCCTATAGTGGCTGTGGATTTCCCCTTCACCGTGATGGGCGTCAGACCTGGACCCTGCAGCACTTTCTTTGCTCTCTCTAGCTCCGGAAACTGCCCTTTCTGAAATACATCTTAAGATAACATGGTTACCCTTACGAAAATTAACCATGGTTTAACTACAGATAAAACCAAAAAACCATGGTTACTGTAGTTAAACCATGGTAACCACAAATTAACCATGGTTTTGCTATATTAACCATAGTTTAGCCATGGTATTTGTAGTAAATCTGTGGTTTTACAAATGGCAGTCAATACGCCAAAAAACCATGGGTTACTACAGTTTTACTATAATAAAACCATGGTTATTTTTCGTAAGGGTACATCTGCCCCTGTATCTATTTTTAATACAGCTGTGTGCTCATTCACTTTAAGGTTTATTAAACATGGTTCACCATCTGAACTGACTGTGCTTAGGAAAGCTATTTCTGCCTTATCTGACTTTTCATTAAGAGCCCCTGACCTGCACACTTTTGCATAGTGACACTTTTTCTGACACTGGTTACATTTTACTTCTCTAGCTGGGCACTGATTTTTACTGTTTGCTGGCGTTCTACCAAACCACATGCATCGTGTCTGGTTACCTGGCTGTGTCTGATCACTTTGTTCCAGCCTGGATTTTCTGCAGTCTTCCTTTGCCTTTGTCAAATGTATGTTTTGTTAGAATGCTGTCCACGTCTGTGGCCTCTGCCTTAAAGTTACTCTTCAACAGATCCTGTTGTTTGTGCACACTTTCGCTATGAATTTTGTTCACCTGGTTTTCCTCCAGCTGTAGCTCTAGACCCGATGCAATCCGGAATCTCTCAAACCTTCGAATTCACTCTTCTGGCTTTGTGAAATCAAACTTAGGTGGTGGGGGAATCTGTAATCACTCCATTTTCTTTCCTTCTCGTCCACCTCGAATGTAAATTAAGAGCAATGTTAGTTTTGCAAGCTAGCTAAACTTCAGACTTACAAACTAAAGTTACCGTGAGTTCTCTCCAGTTCGATCAGCAAATCCACATCTCATGTTTACCCGACTCGAGAAACTGAAGTATTCTGACACCATGTAGAGTTAAGTGGATCTAACTTAACTAATAAACACAGAGACACAAGTCCAACGTGTGCTCTCTAAGCCTAAATTTATTCAAGTGCTTATTTTACCACTTCCCCCACCTAACCACAAGGGGGCAACATCACATGATGTGTCCTATAAAATCCATTACCACTACAGGTATTTTAAGCTAAAATTTCATATACATACTCCAGGGAAATCAGAGACTTATTTTACATCTTTAAAAAAGGGAACAATTAGGTTATTTTTAAGACATTACTTCCACTATAAGTTTTTTATATAAAAAATAGGTCAAATATTGAAGCTTGTGTCTTGGATCTTTTTTAACTCTATATGATTTTCATGATCCTCAGAATATTTTGTTGAATAAATATCTGAATAGGGGTGCTCCGATCACGATCGGCCGATCGTTAATGCGCATCTCATCAGTAAAGCCGGTTCTCTAATCAGCGGTTAATTCCATCAGGTGTGTGATTTCACACAGAGCAGCTGTTACTACACAGAGCCGTTGTTAATAGAGAAGATGCACCAAAAAACGCTGAAAATGAAGTGGATTTGCGCATCTTCTCTATTAACAATGGCTCTGTGCAGTAACAGCTGCTCTGTGTGAAATCACGCACCTGATTGAAACCGGCTTTACTGACGAGATGCGCATTAACGATCGGCCGATCATGATCGGAGCACCTCTATATCTGAACATGCATTACATCAAAATAAAGAACAGACCCTCTACTTTTAAACAAAATAAGCAATTGCTTAAAGCATTCTTTTTTTATTTAAATACGAATATGAATGTGGGTATGTTTCATAAAGAAAAAACATTTTGAGCAAAAAGCTGAAAAAAACGAATTTTAATCAAATGCTACATCTGGATCATATTCAGTACTATTACAACAGCAAAAAAGCAGTACATAACTTCCATCAGCATATCTAAAGCTTGCACAGTCCTTCACCACTTCCAGGACCCAAATTTCACATGGTAACATTAGGCAGATTTCATTTAAATGCTATTTATTATTGATGAACACAGTATTTTTCATATGAATATGCTTACTACTAGATCACTCGTTTCTGCATCTTCCTTGTCTGTGTTTTTGATCAAGTTATACTAAACTCATTCAGGATGCAATAGCGCAATAGTGCTCTGATCATGTAACTGCAAGAACAAGGAAACACGGAAAATTCTGGTTTGGCATGGAAAGAGTTAATGATACATAGTTTGATAGACAGCAGTGATGTGGTTACTTCACTGTATGGATCTTCATGTGTCGCTTCAGATTACTTTTAAAAGAGAAAGTCTTTCCGCACTGATCACACGTGGTATGCGGTTTCTCTCTGCTGTGGGTCTTCTCATGTCTTTTCAGATTTCCTAACTAAATGAATCTCTTGTCACAGTGTGAACACTTGTGAGGTTTCTCTCCAGTGTGAACTCTCTGGTGCAGTTTTAATTGTCTCGCTGTAGTAAAAGTCTTGTCACACTCAAAGCACATGTGCTCTCTCACACCAGTGTGTATTTTCTCATGTAAATGTAAACTCTGTAGCTGAGAAAAACTCTTTCCACATACAGAACAGGAATGTGGTTTCTCCTTGGTATGAACTGTCAGGTGTGACTTCAGGCTTGATGACCTAAGAAATGTTTGGCCGCACTGATCACACTTGTGTTTCTTCTCTCCGTTGTGGGTACTCGTGTGAACATGAAGATGAGGTCTGCTTCTAAAACTCTTCCCGCACTGATCACAAGTGAACGGCTTCTCTCCGGTGTGGATCTGCATGTGTGCTTTAAGGTGTGGTTTTTGTCTGAAGCTCTTCCCGCACTGAACACACGTGAACGGCTTCTCTCCAGAGTGAACTCTCATGTGAACCTCAAGACTATTTTTGTTTGAGAATCTCTTTTCACACTGATCGCACATAAACGGCTTCACTCCGGAGTGGATCCTCATGTGTAACTCGAGAGTATTTGTGTGTGTGAATCTCTTTTCACATATAACACATGAGTACGGCTTCTCTCCTGTGTGAATTCTCATGTGTACTCGAAGGTTTGTTGATTGTGTAAAGCTCTTCCCGCACTGATTACACGTGAACGGCTTCTCTCCAGTGTGAAATCTCATGTGAAGCTTAAGACATTGTTTGTTTGAGAAACTCTTCCCGCACTGATCACATGAGAACGGTTTTTCTCCAGTGTGGATTGTCATGTGTTTTTTAAGGGCTCCACTTCCAGTGAATTTATTTCCACATTGAGTACATGTGAACGGCTTCTCTCCGGTGTGAACCCTTAAGTGACACTCAAGACTTGTTTTGTGTGAGAAACTCTTCCCGCACTGATCACATGGGAATGGCTTCTCTCCGGTGTGAACTCTCATGTGTCCATTAAGGTTTCCTTGTTGTCTGAAACTCTTCCCGCACTGATCACACGTGAACGGCTTTTCTCCAGTGTGAACTCTCCTGTGAA
Organism: Carassius auratus; assembly: GCF_003368295.1. Taxonomy (NCBI): domain Eukaryota; kingdom Metazoa; phylum Chordata; class Actinopteri; order Cypriniformes; family Cyprinidae; genus Carassius; species Carassius auratus. The sequence continues at coordinate 973,539 of NW_020523543.1, forward strand.
GCTCGAGGCTGTTTTTTGTTTTAAATCTCTTCCCGCACTGATCACAGGTGAACGGCTTCTCATCGGTGTGAACGATCATGTGAGACACGAGAGCAGTTTTGTATGAGAAACACTTCCCGCACTGATCACAGGTGAACGGCTTTTCTCTAGTGTGGATTATCATGTGTTTCTTAAGGTTGGCTTTTTCTGTGAATTCATATCCGCACTGATCACACGTGAACAGCTTCTTTCCAGTGTGACTTTCCATGTGACGCTTAAAACTTTGTTTGTGTAGGAAACTCTTCCCGCACTGATCACATGTGAACGGCTTTTCTCCGGTGTGAACTCTCCAGTGACATTCAAGATATAATTTGGATGTGAAACTCTTTCCGCACTGATCACACGTAAATGGTTTCTCTCCGGTATGAACTCTAATGTGACGCTCGAGACTTTGTTTGGTTGAGAGACTCTTTCTACACTGAGTGCAGGTTAAAGATTTATTGGCTTTTCTTTTCTTTAAAATGGTTTTATTATTCTTTGAGCGACTCAAAGGGTTTTCTCCAGGTTTGTCATGATGCTCCTCCTCCATTTCACTAATTAAATAAGTCGAGCTCAAAACTCTCCTTCAGTCAGTGAGTGTTTGAAATAACTTGATCCAATGTGGATTATAGAATCACCATACAGGGCAGAAATATTTATAAGCGATGTAAAAGACTATGCACGCTAAACATGTTACCATAATCAGACGTCAGCTTCTTATTCTATATTACAATCGTGTATTTATTAAGTAACTTATATTATCTGTCTCAAGCCTCGTCTCGAGAGTTTATCTCACGTTGCCTATCATAAAAGAATATAGCCAATAATGTTTTTTGTTCGGGAGCTTTTATAAAAATAGAGATATTATCATTCATTCTAAATATGACGGCTACTGTGGCTAATAAACAGAAACAGACTTGACTGAATAAGCAGGTTATTTTCATGAGCGTTAAAAATAAATAAATAAAATAGAAATAAGTGTATTTATGTATGATTAATTTTGAGTCCTGATAAATTAAACCAATATGATCAATGTATCACTTATTCTATAGTTAAAACGTCGATGCTTTTGAATTTGAATATATAACAAAGCATGCAAACAAACGGCCCGCTTTTATCATGTTCGTTTTGTGATTGCACATGACTTATTTCTTAGTTTTCTGATAACTTCTCTTTGATGGTGAAATTTTGAGGTTGCATGACGTTGTTCTGAGAGGTGTGTAAAGGGCGTGTTTTAGTGACGTGCGGCGGTGCTTCAAGCTCCACTGTGGAAACCCTGTGCTATTCTGGCCTCGGTGCTACTGGCCCAGGGCTATGAGCCCCGCCCGGCCCGCTTTAAGCCCTGGCTCGCACTGGCCCGACAGTGGAAATGCGGCTATTGGTACATAGGATCTACAGCTGTGACATTTCTGTAGCTAAACACAAGTAAAACTCCTACGAATGGTTTGTGTAAGTATAAATTTGTAACAGGACATATATAATTACATTTTGTAACATTTAAATGTATAAGAGTAATTGGAACCATTTGATTCAGGGGGTAGAGATTGTTAGGATTAGTGGTGAAATGAGATACAGCGCGTAGCGATGGGTAGGTTTAGTGGTGAAATGGGATCCAGGGGGTAGAGATGGGTAGGATTAGTGGTGAAATGGGATCCAGGGGGTAGAGATGGTTAGGATTAGTGGTGAAATGGGATCCAGGGGGTAGAGATGGGTAGGTTTAGGGGTGAAATGGGATCCAGGGGGTAGAGATGGGTAGGTTTAGTGGTGAAATGGGATCCAGGGGGTAGAGATGGGTAGGATTAGTGGTGAAATGGGATCCAGGGGGTAGAGATGGTTAGGATTAGTGGTGAAATGAGATACAGCGCGTAGCGATGGGTAGGTTTAGTGGTGAAATGGGATCCAGGGGGTAGAGATGGGTAGGATTAGTGGTGAAATGAGATACAGCGCGTAGCGATGGGTAGGATTAGTGGTGAAATGAGATACAGCGCGTAGCGATGGGTAGGTTTAGTGGTGAAATGGGATCCAGGGGGTAGAGATGGGTAGGATTAGTGGTGAAATGAGATACAGCGCGTAGCGATGGGTAGGTTTAGTGGTGAAATGGGATCCAGGGGGTAGAGATGGGTAGGATTAGTGGTGAAATGGGATCCAGGGGGTAGAGATGGTTAGGATTAGTGGTGAAATGGGATCCAGGGGGTAGAGATGGGTAGGTTTAGGGGTGAAATGGGATCCAGGGGGTAGAGATGGGTAGGATTAGGGGTGAAATGGGATCCAGGGGGTAGAGATGGGTAGGATTAGTGGTGAAATGGGATCCAGGGGGTAGAGATGGTTAGGATTAGTGGTGAAATGAGATACAGCGCGTAGCGATGGGTAGGTTTAGTGGTGAAATGGGATCCAGGGGGTAGAGATGGGTAGGTTTAGGGGTGAAATGGGATCCAGGGGGTAGAGATGGGTAGGTTTAGTGGTGAAATGGGATCCAGGGGGTAGAGATGGGTAGGATTAGTGGTGAAATGGGATCCAGGGGGTAGAGATGGTTAGGATTAGTGGTGAAATGAGATACAGCGCGTAGCGATGGGTAGGTTTAGTGGTGAAATGGGATCCAGGGGGTAGAGATGGGTAGGATTAGTGGTGAAATGAGATACAGCGCGTAGCGATGGGTAGGATTAGTGGTGAAATGAGATACAGCGCGTAGCGATGGGTAGGTTTAGTGGTGAAATGGGATCCAGGGGGTAGAGATGGGTAGGATTAGTGGTGAAATGAGATACAGCGCGTAGCGATGGGTAGGTTTAGTGGTGAAATGGGATCCAGGGGGTAGAGATGGGTAGGATTAGTGGTGAAATGGGATCCAGGGGGTAGAGATGGTTAGGATTAGTGGTGAAATGGGATCCAGGGGGTAGAGATGGGTAGGTTTAGGGGTGAAATGGGATCCAGGGGGTAGAGATGGGTAGGATTAGGGGTGAAATGGGATCCAGGGGGTAGAGATGGGTAGGATTAGTGGTGAAATGGGATCCAGGGGGTAGAGATGGTTAGGATTAGTGGTGAAATGAGATACAGCGCGTAGCGATGGGTAGGTTTAGTGGTGAAATGGGATCCAGGGGGTAGAGATGGGTAGGATTAGTGGTGAAATGAGATACAGCGCGTAGCGATGGGTAGGTTTAGTGGTGAAATGGGATCCAGGGGGTAGAGATTGTTAGGATTAGTGGTGAAATGAGATACAGCGCGTAGCGATGGGTAGGTTTAGTGGTGAAATGGGATCCAGGGGGTAGAGATGGGTAGGATTAGTGGTGAAATGAGATACAGCGCGTAGCGATGGGTAGGTTTAGTGGTGAAATGGGATCCAGGGGGTAGAGATGGGTAGGATTAGTGGTGAAATGAGATACAGCGCGTAGCGATGGGTAGGTTTAGTGGTGAAATGGGATCCAGGGGGTAGAGATGGGTAGGATTAGTGGTGAAATGGGATCCAGGGGGTAGAGATGGTTAGGATTAGTGGTGAAATGGGATCCAGGGGGTAGAGATGGGTAGGTTTAGGGGTGAAATGGGATCCAGGGGGTAGAGATGGGTAGGATTAGGGGTGAAATGGGATCCAGGGGGTAGAGATGGGTAGGATTAGTGGTGAAATGGGATCCAGGGGGTAGAGATGGTTAGGATTAGTGGTGAAATGAGATACAGCGCGTAGCGATGGGTAGGTTTAGTGGTGAAATGGGATCCAGGGGGTAGAGATGGGTAGGATTAGTGGTGAAATGAGATACAGCGCGTAGCGATGGGTAGGATTAGTGGTGAAATGGGATCCAGGGGGTAGAGATGGGTAGGATTAGTGGTGAAATGGGATCCAGGGGGTAGAGATGGGTAGGTTTAGGGGTGAAATGGGATCCAGGGGGTAGAGATGGGTAGGATTAGTGGTGAAATGGGATACAGGGGGTAGAGATGGGTAGGATTAGGGGTGAAATGGGATCCAGGGGTTAGCGATGGGTAGGTTTAGTGGTGAAATGGGATCCAGGGAGAAGAGATGGGTAGGATTAGAGATATGTAAAGTGAGAGGAGTTGATTCTCGAGTTGGAATTGGTGCTGCTGTAATACCAGTGTACTTATGGTAACTCCTCCGGAACTATCGTCTTAATATAAAGTGTGACATTCTGGACACCAACCACAATTTATATTAAAGGCCTAACTTACTGGCCACTGCTGTGTAACATCACAGTAATTACATGATAAATCTAATATACAGTTTAACACTTTCTTTACCAAAAAAGTGCTGTTAGTCCTGTTACACATTTGTACACATACCATCCAGTGGTTTGTAAAATGTGTGTAGTTACACAAACATCACAGCTGTAGATACTATGTACCAATGTGTACTAACACTGTGGTTACATACTGCATACTCATCCAGTTACTATGTAAATACACAGCTATTAGGGACGCAATATAAAGTGGGACTGTGACTAGAGAAGTTATTTCTGAGATAAAGGCTACGAGCAAGTTATAAAATAGCCTACACTGCCTCAAGTTGTTCTAAATATTTATTTGTTTGTTCTCCTGACCTCAAAAGTTATTTTGAAGAATGTTTGTTTGTAACCAAGAAAATAAAAGTTCTGGTAAACCAATGACTCCCTTTTTCCATACTATGGAAGTCAATGGGGCCCAGCATTTGTTTGGTTACCAATATCCTTCCAAATAAATTTTGTGTTTGTGTTCAACAGAAAATAGTTTACTCAAAAAGTTAATTTCTGTCATCAGTCTGTCACCCTTATATTGTTTCAAACCTGTATGAGTTTCTATACCTTTAACAACAATATAGTCACATATATACAGTTAACACAACAGTGAGGTTCAGGCTTGTACTGAAGAATGCACTTGATCAATTTTCATTGCATTAAATCTGGTAGTTTTAACCAAGATTATGCTAGATTAAATTTTCCAATTTTAGGTTAACAGAAAATCCCAGTTTATTCCCATTAATTTGCATGGAAGTTTTCCCATTTTGAAAATTCCCACAATTATGTATCCCTAATCATGAATGTTAAATAAACACCAACCTGTTAGTTCTTCAGTGTCTTGTGTGTGTTTGATTTTGCAGGGCTCTGGATCTCTCATCTTCTCTCTGTCTCTCTTTTCTCTCATCTTCTCTCTGTTCTCTTTAATAAATTCAGTCTCTGAGAGGATTTCAGCTCTTCCTGAGGGTCGTCTTCACTTAAACTGATGGGAATCTCCCAAAATATATTGCTGAACAGCAGTGGGAGGAGCTTAACTGATGATTCATTCCAGTGTGGGAGGAGCTTCACTCATGATGAATTCCAGTGTGGGAGGAGCTTCACTGATGATGAATCCCAGTGTGGGAGGAATTGATCTGTCAAAATAAAAAATAGCAGTTACTGAATCTGTTTTTATAGGGTGAAAATAAAAAATAGCAGTTACTGAATCTGTTTTTATAGGGTCAAAGACCATTTGTCAAACTTCATCAAATTAATTTTGAAAAAGTTCATTTATATACATAGAAAACCCATTAAGTGCAAAGTTGTGTATATTTTAATGTTTTAAATAACTTTTGTGAAAACAAAATGTATATATATTTAAAAATGAAACAGCATAGTTATTCGTTATGACCCGTACTTAATAAAATATACAGACGAAAAAGGGATCATATTAGAATTTATTATACTTTAGATGATGACAAAGTTCTTGCTGACTAATGAAGGAAAATGTAAAAGTATAGAGATTAAACATGACAATTCATGGGTATTTTGGGTATTCATGGGTATTAAATACAGTGTTTGAATATGACATAAAATGATTGTTGTTGTAAATATGCCAGTTTTTTCGATATAAACCCATTTTTATCTTTGACCCATATACTAATAGACAAATGTAAGCATTTATATCTGTCTGTGTGTTAACATAACTGATGATAATTCAAACATTTGTGTTTTTAATTTTAACATTATTATCTTTCTTCATTTAAATAATGATAGCTATATAGAAAAAGTAAAGAACTGTGTGAAAAGCGTTTTGGAAGCATAAAGACTCAAATAAATGTACACATTTAAGGAACGATTGCATACCTTCTGTTGACACCAATGAAATGAGCTTTAACTGGCAATTTACAGGAGATCAGAAGACATCAGCATAATAAATGAGGCAAGAACAGGATCTATTGACATGAAATAAAGAGTGTTTCAGCAGCTCTGTTAATATGGATGAGCCTCAATCAACAAGACATTCAGGATCATCAGCAGATCATCTCACTTTATTCTGAGTGTTTGCTCTTAGAAACACATTATTTGGGTTAGGATGGATGCTAAAAGTGTTCTGCTTAAAGATAATACTGTTATAATATAAAAACAAACACTAAAGTAGCTCGTCTTCATTCACCACTACAGCTAAATAACTACAGCAGCATGTCCATATGAATCTAGCCTAAATATAGTTTGATTTTCAAAGTTCACTCATTGGAATAAAGTAATTATATCTTGTGTTAGTTTTGTGTGCAGAAACCGACAACAGTCATAAAACTTCCAGCAATACAAATTGCACCCGAGTACTAGTATTTACATCATCAAACTATATTCATATATTATGATTTACGTACATATTAAATGTTTCACATTGCTCATTATAAGCTCAATGTGATGTATTTATCAGTATCGTTCCAGTATATTTTTACCTTAAGAAAATCAGTCCAAAGAAATCCTAAGAGTAGGAATAAAATCTCAACAAAATTAAGGGAATTTGATTTTGCTAATTTTAATGTCCACTTTAGAGTATCAAAGAAACTCCATCTTTACACTGGAGGGGAAACAGTCTGTGAATGCATCTAATGGCACTTCAGATGTAGCTTCTGCTTCTGTTTAGCTGAGGTCCCATAAATGCCTTTACATTACAACATTTCAAATGCATAAATAATTTTATAAGATTAATGTTTTAAATATATTTGAACGTACTGTTTTTGAAAGTAAAAAATGTTGGGAAAAATGCAATTCTTTTAAATATAAATACCAACTCACCAGTAGATGGCTGTAAATTTCTTTTATTTTTTTATGTTTTTATGAAAGGATAACTGAATCACTGACTTACTTGATTCGTTCATAAACATGGATTCGGTAACGAAACACCGCTGTGACTGAAATTTCATCAGCAAACTTGAGCCAAAACAGTCAATATTGTATTAAAATTGTGAACTTTGTGTCTGCCTGACTCACAATGAAGAACTGATCCACATCGACGACATATTTACATGTGGATGTGAGCAAAAACTATAAGGCCTCCTTCTCAGGGGCGTCACTGTTGTGGGAAAATGGGACAGAGGTATAAGGTCCAGAACAAAGTCCTTTAGAGGGCCTGATCAAAGATGGGAAACATGAATCCTCTAATGATGTTCAAAACGTGTTGTAATAGTTTCTATTGTCTGTAAAAAGTTGATCAGTACATGTTTATCCATACAGAAATAATACACTGCAATATTTGACCTTTAATGTGTTTCTTGTTTTCTGCTTTCCTTCTGTAATCCCATCATAGGTTCCTCTCTACAAGTTTTCTATTTGACTCACTTTCTGACACACTATACGATCAAAATCCACTTCAGACCATAACGTATTGATTAGTTACTGATTATTTATTTTTCCTTTTACACTTCTAAAACAGGTAGTTGTTTCTGCTCTGTAAGTAGGATTTCTCAATGGTAGTGTAAACAAAGTATTTTATAGACTTTTAATTGAGACCCTAAAGCTCCAATATACTTCAAACTAAATCGAAGAACGAACTGATATGACGTTATTTCAAACAAATTCAGGCAGAACCGAAGTTAGTTCAGGGTTCATTTCCTCAGTTTGAAACAGCTGAACAACGAAAACTTTCTAGGGTAGTTTCTTTGGCTCCTAAACACCTTTGAGTTTCTATTGGTCAGTGGTGGTTACACAATCGGTGGGTGTGATCTGAGACTCCACCTTCTTTGACGTGAGAGTTTTTTCCCCAGTTCGTTTCTCATTCAACAGAGGTCAAAGCTATGAAAGAATGAAAGGAGAGTGTTAAGATATAAGGTAGAAAGTACCAAATACATGTGTTTCAAATAAGTGTTACACCATACTGCTGTTGCTGCTGTTGTTCTTTCAATAAGTGAATTTAAAGGGTATACAATAAATGAAATGCCAAATGAACATACAATAATAAACCTTTGATTCTATCAAAAGTAAATCATGACACCACATAAAAAGGTGTAACAATTTATCCAGTTTAATAAAATGAACACTAACAGAATAAAGTAACAAGCTGACTCCATTTTTTTCCACATCATGCTACAGTTTTCATACTGAGACATTCACACTTCCCATAAAGGACTGATTCTGGTTCTTTTGTATTGCAAACATGATACTTGACTCTGAACTGCTGCTAATCATTATTCTTTTGTCTATAATATTCTGACCATTGGTGCTCGTCTCACACCTATAATACCTACACTTCATTATTTCATTGTTGTTGTGTTTAGGGCAGACCCGTAAGAGTCGTGACACGTTTACATTAATCTACACCCGACTCCAGCAGCACGGGGTTTTTGGAAAGTCCCAATATACTTCAAAGAAATCTGAGAACTAACTGATATGATGTTATTTCAAACAAAATCAGGCAGAATCTAAGATTTCTCATTCAACGGAGGTCAGGAAAACAATATCTCCGGCCTAGTCACGAGCAACATTCGGCCTCATTTACACTACCAGTTAAATGTGACCCAATTCTGATTTGACTGATTCTGTGACACAGATCGGATATGTACTATGACTGTAAACAGGAAAAAGGCGAATGCATTCGGATATTTGGAGATCGGTTTCAGGCCTGATTCATATGTGGAAATAAGTTAAATATAAATCAGATATGTGCCAATGTGACTGTCACAAATCCAATCAGATTTTCTTAGGCACTGCGTTCTGTACGTCATTAAAACTGCAACAATTTGGTACTGTTGGGAAAAACATCTGATGTGTAACATTATATTAGATCCATGCAATACAGTACAGGACATCTATATCATTATCATAATGTTAATATAAAAATAAAAGAAAACACTCGCTGCACTTAATTGAACTGCTTTTGCATCTGTTCTTATTTATAATAGAAAAAGGAAAAAAATAGTAATAGTAAATATAGTAAAAATAGTAATTAATAATTAGAAAAGATGGAGGAATTTACTATCGACTTCAAATGGGTGACTGTCAATTTTTGTCAGATTCCAGCCAATCATAAAACATTTTACAGGTCTTTTAATTGAGAATGTAAATTTCCCACCAATTTTTTTAATTGCTTATTGTGATGCGTTTTGTCAGCACAAGATGCATTATTCGCACAAGGAATAATAATTGATAAACTTTATTTTATAAAGTACTCTTAAAAGCAGCTTCTCAAGGCGCTGAACACAATATAATCAATACAATAAAAAAACAATACAAAATCAACCACCCAATGCAAAAAAAAAAAAACCATCATAATTCTGAACTTCCCTAAGGTCAAGAGGCAGGGACTTCCAAAGGACAGGAGCATAGAAAGAGAAAGCCTTATCAACCATAGATCTTAGACATGTTTGAGGAACAACCAACAAGTTTGACTGAGAGGAACGCAATCTACGACTAGGAGTGCACGGATGTAACGATTCTGTAAGGTTATGTGGTGCCAGACCATGTAGTGCTTTAAAAGTAAGCATCATAATTGTGAAATCCACTCTAAATCTGTCCGGGAGCCACTGCAGAGATTCTTATACTGGAGTAATATGACTGCAAATCCTAGTCCCAGTTAAGATCCTGGCGTATTGCATTTTATTAAGTGTAGATTTAGAAGCTCCAGCTAGTGTTAGCAATAATCCAAATAAAAGAGCATTACAATAGTCCAACTGTGAGATGGCAAAGGTTTCAACAGTGCTCTGAAAAGAATCAAAAGACATATTTGCATCAAAGATAACTCCAAGGTTCCTCACTCGACACTGGATTTCCAAGATAGAGCTGTCTAGAGTCAGGGACAGACAACCAGCTTTAGAAATTTGATAACAGGATATAATGAGCATAACTTCACTGTTTACCACTATTCAAAAACAATTAATTATTATCCATCTATATTTTAACCTCAGTTATGCAGTCAGACAAATAATCAACGTCAAGGCGCTCATGAGGTTTTGAATGTATATAAATCTGCATTTCGTCTGCATACAAATGGTAATCCAGGCCAAGCAATCTCAAAAGGTGGTCTAAAGGTGACAAATAAATGTTAAAAAGCAAAGGGCCCAAAACAGACCTCTGAGGAATGCCAGTTGACACAGCTGATCTCAGACCTATAACCACAAACTGGGAGCGGTCAGTAAAATAAGACCCCAACCACCTTATTGCAGTCCCAGACACACCAAACACTCTTTCAAGACGAGTTAGTAATAGAAGGTGATCCACAGTATCAAACGTGGCTCTTAGATCAAGAAGAATAAGAATAGATGTTGCACCACAGTCAGAAGCCATCAACCAATTATTGGGGACTTTGACCAAGGACGTCTCAGTACTGTGAATTTCATGAAAACCTGACTAAAGAGGTCTAAAAAGATTATTCACTGTAAGATGATTACACAAATGAGAAGCAATAATATGCTCAAGTTTATCTATATATCTCCATAGATATGCAACTTTGGTCTATAATCCCTAGTTGACGCTGTTCAGTGAATCTATGTGAACACAAACTGTAGACATGACTGAATATGAATGCTTGTTGAATTTCAATTCTAAAAATGACTCATACATATTTATTATTATGTACTCCTGACATAAATTACTAAATAACTGACACTGCAACCATGTTTTATCAAAACATTGGTCAAATATCAAAGATAGTGTCTTTAAACTGTTGTGGAAATTCTAATTCAATAGAGACTAGGAATTAAAATACAGAGAATGATCTGGTTTTCACACAGCTTCTGAGTCTGTGTGCAAAGAGATAACACACAGACACACAGACCAATTTTTATAGTATGTAAAAAGATACATTGAAGGACAGACTAGGACCTTTGAGCCAATCATGTTGCTCAGTGCACATCACATCATAACACATGCACATAACATGCACATTACATCATAGATGCCTGGTTAATAAATTTCCCTAACAAAACTTTCAACTGATGCACAGTTTGTCCAGATCAAATAAGAGAGTGACGTTTAACGTGCTGTGAAAGTGAAAAAATAATAATCTGGGGCCACTGACGATCCTTGACTGCAAGGATGAGATGAGATCTGCTAAAAGCAGTGCCTTATTATTCACAGAGCAGGCATTAAACAAGGCAGCATGCACCCGTCTATTCGATGAAGATGGCAATGATTTATTCTCCATGCAGGGGACAGATATTAAATTTCTATGTTTGATGCCAGTGGAAGACAAACAGTTAAACATACTCCAACATGTGGTGACAAAATAAAAAATATTGGGAGAAAATGAGACAAAAAGGCTGCACCACGAGCCCCGATGTGGAATAGCTGAGCGGCACAGATATATCCACACCTGTACGATCGCTCGCGGAGAGACTTTAAATATTCACAGAAAGCATTTAATTCCTAAAAAAAAAATTGCAATGAAGCTTGGTGTTGATGACCCGGAGTTATGCAAAAAGCACGTAGAGTAACATCCGAGACAAGTTTTCCAAAGCCATGAAAAGAATGAAATGAAAGAGTAGAGATATAAGGTAGCAAGTAATGTCACCAAATACATTGTGTTTCAAATAAATGTTACACATACTGCTAGTGATGGGTCCCGAAACCAGGTATTGAACTGGCCCCGGGGCTAAATTATGAAAGACCGTAGTATCAGTAAGATCTGACGGTATCAGTTCTGTTTTCGGTACTGGCGGAAAAAAAATAATGTACTATGTATTTTTGCTTAATAATGTTGTTGTGCACATTTAATCTCGCCAAACATTTCTAATGTGTGATCATATTAAGATGTTTGTCCGTGAGATCTGCGTGTACTCTCATGCACCCCGCGGAGGCTGTCTGTCAGTCACACACACACCACAACGAGCGCACGCACATCCATTAACTGTACGTAAACTCCCGCTTAATAATAAACATGTAACAATTTATCCAGCTTAATAAAATAAATGACTAATAAGTTAAAGTAACAAGCTGACTTAAATATTTTCTCCACATTATAATAATAATTCCTTACATTTATATAGCGCTTTTCTAGGCACTCAAAGGGCTTACATAGTCAGGGGGTATCTCCTCATCCACCACCAGTGTACTGCATCCACCTGGATGATGCGACGGCAGCCATAGTGCGCCAGAACTCACCACACACAAGCTTACTGATGGAGAGGAGACAGAGTGATGAAGCCAATCAGCAGATATGGGGATTGTTAGGAGGCCATGATGGTCAGAGGCCAATGGGCGAATTTAGCCAGGATGCCGAGGTCACACCTCTACTCTTTTCGAAAGACATCCTGGGATTTTTTAATGACCACAGAGAGTCAGGACCTCGGGTTAAGGTCTCATGCAAAGGACGGTGCTTGTTGACAGTATAGTGTCCCCATCACTACACTGGGGCGCTAGGACCCACACAGACCACAGGTGAGCACCCCCTGCTGGCTTCACTAGCACCTCTTCCAGCAGCAACCTAGTTTTCCCAAGAGTCTCCCATCCAGGTACTGACCAGGCTCAGCCCTGCTTAGCTTCAGTGGGCAACCGGTCTTGGGCTCCAGGGTGATATGGCTGCCGGGCAGTTTAAGTTTACAGACTATGAGACATTCACACTTCTAAGGACTGATTCTGGTTCTTTCGTATTGCCAACATAATACTTGACTCTGAACCGCTGCTAATCATTATTCTTTTGTCTATAATATTCTGACCATTGGTGCCCGTCTCACACCTAGATTGCATACACTTCATCATTTAATCATTGTTGTGTTTATCAGATATGCGTGAGAGTCGAGAGTCATGTATCCATTAATCTACATTTTATCTGAAAATTGTATCCATTTTCAAATGTCTTTTTGCCCCCAAAGAATGAAAAAAAAAACTTTGTTTGAAGTATACCGGGGCCTTAAAAGAATCACATCAGCTAGTGGAAAATGGGAATCAGATGACCCCTTTAAGAGCCAATCACCCTGCATTACAGGTGTATACACACATGTTGCATTTACATTTACATGTAATCATTTAGCAGACGCTTTTATCCAAAGCGACTTACAAATGAGAACAATAGAAGCAGTCAGGTCAACAAGAGAACAACAACAGAATACAAGTGCCATGACAAGTCTCAGTTAGTCTAGTATAGAACGCATAGCCAGGTATATATATACAATTTTTTTTTTTATTAAATGAAAAAGACAAGAAAAGGAAAAGTACTGGTGTTAGTAGGTTAAGTGCAGGCGAAAAAGATGAGTCTTTAGATGTTTCTTGAAAATGAGTAAAGACTCAGCTGTACGAATTGAGATTGGGAGGTCATTCCACCAGCTGGGCACAGTCCAGGAAAAGGTCAGTGAGAGTGATTTTGAATTTCTTTGGGATGGAACCACAAGGCGTTGTTCGCTTGCGGAGTGCAAACTTCTGGAGGGCACATAGGATTTAACCAGTGAGTTTAGGTAAGTTGGTGCCGTGCCAGTGGTCGTCTTATAGGCAAGCATCAGTACCTTGAATTTGATGCGAGCGGCTACTGGTAGCCAGTGTAACCTGATGAGGAGAGGAGTAACATGAGCTTTTTTTGGCTCATTGAAGACAACCCTCGCTGCTGCATTCTGGATCATTTGCAGAGGCTTGACAGTACATGCAGGAAGGCCCCCCAGGAGAGCATTACAATAGTCCAGTCTGGAGAGAACAAGAGCTTGGACAAGAAGTTGGGTTGCTTGCTCTGACATGAAGGGTCTAATCTTCCTAATGTTGTATAAGGCAAACCTGCAGGACCGGGTCGTTGTAGCAATGTGGTCAGTGAAGCTTAACTGATGATCCATCACAACTCCTAGGTTTCTGGCTGTCCTCGAAGGAGTTATGGTTGACGAGCCCTTCTGTATAGAGAAGTTGTGATGAATCAATGGGTTAGCTGGAATGACCAGTAGTTCAGTCTTTGTAAGGTTAAGCTGAAGGTGATGGTCATTCATCCAGCTAGAAATGTCACTCAGACAGGCTGAAATGCGAGCAACTACCGTCGGGTCATCTGGCTGGAATGAGAAGTAGAGTTGGGTGTCATCAGCATAGCAGTGATAAGAAAAGCCATGCTTCTGAATGACAGATCCTAAAGATGTCATGTAGATGGAGAAGAGAAGTGGTCCAAGTACTGAGCCTTGAGGAACCCCAGTAGCAAGGTGGTGTGACTTTGAAACATCACCCCTCCAAGACACACTGAAGGATCTGTCAGAGAGGTAGGACTTAACCCACAGGAAAGCAGTTCCAGAGATTCCCATCTTTCTGAGGGTGGACAGGAGAATCTGGTGATTAACAGTGTCAAAAGCAGCAGACAGGTCCAGTAAGATGAGTACCGAGGATTTACCGATGTTGCTATCATTTAACTAAATATTTGTAGTCACTCAAGTGTTTTATCACTGTCCGGGTGTCTATAATGTACTTTTAATGCTTTATACCACAGTTAAACAAGAAGGTGTCAAGGGATGTCACTATTAATAAACTGCTAATAGAAGACAGAGCTCTTTGCTGACATTATTTGAGGAGCACTCAAAAGATTTAGAACCCAAATATCAGTTTACATAATCTACTTAGATGATCTAATCATCATCCAGTCCATCTGCGATTACATGAAGAAACAGAACAAACTGAGGTAGGTTTCTTCAAGTGTCTTAGAAACAGAACAAACTGAGACAGACTGAATCCAAAAGAACTTTAGCACTGGCTGCATCTGAAATCGCATACTTAACGAGTAGGTACTTAATTTCAATAAGTATTTACTTAACGAGCGCTAAAAGAGTATGTACTCTACAGCCAAATCTCGTTGAGTATGAATGCGGTCCGCCATGTTTACGTTATCATGTGACCTATGGCGTTATAACAAGCGCAACAACTTCAAATATATGACTGACTGCTACAGGTTTAATATTTACTATCTAAATATTTTGATGTTAATGCAATTTGCCCCTTTTGTGGTCTTATTGAATACACAAATGCTCTTTTATTATTATTGTAGTTTAACCAATATATTTGTGTTGTTTTTATGTTTTAACTTGAAATGAAATGACCCGCAGTTTAATCCTTGAAGATTTAACCCTTCATAGCATCAATAACTCAACGACCCTACCTCTTACGGTTTTGCTCAGCGTTTGCAGTATTTGTTATATCTGCACAAATAAGACGTTGATCATTTGCTTGAAGATCTCGCCTTTGGAGAAGAATGTTGATTTTACAATTGAAAAATGTAAGACTTACTACTTAGAAATTAAGATTATCTTAGAAAGCATTTCTAGCCCACCCCAATACTTATCAACAATAATAATGATAAATGGTGACTAATAATTATATATATATATTTGTAAAACAAATTGTAATTCTTTTTTTTTTCATATATATGTATGACTTCACACTAGACAAATGCAGCCAAGATGAATACATCTAAATATTCAGTCAAGTAATGAATGAATGCATGTGTTAATGAAACACTTAGGCTATATTTTATTTACTGACAACAACAGGAGACTTGAAAACCCAGAAAACTTTGTTACCCAGAAAACAGGATACAGGTTTAACTCTTTTGAAATACTTCTGCTAAATGTTACTCTGTCAGACATGCAAAAGAAATCTAATGTATCTCTTGCTCTGGCTACTGTGTATAGACCACCAGGGCCGTATACAGAATTCCTAAAAGAATTTGCAGATTTCCTCTCAGACCTTCTAGTTACAGTTGATAAGGCGCTAATCATGGGAGATTTTAATATTCACGTTGATAATGCAAATGATACATTAGGACTTGCATTTACTGACCTAATAAACTCCTTTGGAGTCAAGCAAAATGTCACCGGGCCCACTCATCGTTTAAATCATACACTAGATTTAATTATATCGCATGGAATCGATCTTACTGCTATAGATATTGTACCTCAAAGTGATGATATTACAGACCATTTCCTTGTATCGTGCATGCTGCGTATAACTGATATTAACTATATGTCGCAGCGATATCGCCTGGGCAGAACTATTGTTCCAGCCACCAAAGAAAGATTCACAAATAACCTGCCTGATCTATCTCAACTGCTATTTGTACCCAAAAATACACATGAATTAGACGAAATTACTGACAACATGGGCACTATTTTCTTTAATACATTAGAAGCTGTTGCCCCGATCAAATTGAAAAAAGTTAGAGAAAAACGTACTGTACCATGGTATAACAGTAATACTCACTCTCTCAAGAAATTAACTCGTAGTCTTGAACGCAAATGGAGAAAAACTAACTTAGAAGTTTTTAGAATTGCATGGTTTTGGGAAGTGACCTAAAGATAACGACGAGTTAATGATATTGAGAAGCGGTTCTTCAGCTACAGGTAACAGCTCTTTCAGTAATTTAGTGGGAGTGGGTACAGGATCTAATAAACATGTTGTTGGTTTAGATACAGTGATAAGTTTATTTAGCTCTTCCTGTCCTATGGTTGGGTGTGATGGATGAAACTGAAGTGTTAGATGCTGTAGAATCTACATTCGCTATTGTATTTCTAATGTTATCTAAGTCATTACTATTTAACGTTGGTGGAATATTTGAATCAGGTGGCGTCTGGTAATTTGTTAACTTAGCCACTGTGCTAAATAAAAACCTTGGATTGTTTTGGTTATTTTCAATGAGTTTGTGTATATGCTCTGCCCTAGCAGTTTTTAGAGCCTGTCTATAGCTGGACATACTGTTTTTCCATTCAAGCTGGCGATTATCAAGCCTCTTATTAAGAAACCAAAACTAGATCCTAGTGTACTGGCAAATTATAGGCATATTTCAAATCTTCCATTTATGTCATACATTTTTGAAAAAGTTGTGTGTGCTCAATATAGCACCTTCCTTCATAAAAATGATCTGTATGAAGAATTTCAGTCAGGTTTTAGGCCCCACCATAGCACAGAAACTGCACTTGTTAAAATTACAAATGACCTGCTCCTTGCGTCAGACCAAGGCTGCATCTCATTTCTAGTCTTACTTGATTTTAGTGCTGCGTTCGACACCATAGATCATGATATACTCATAGATCGATTACAAAACTATAAAGGTATTCAAGGGCAGGCTCTAAGATGGTTTAGATCGTACCTGTCCGATCGCTACCATTTTGTTTACTAAAATGGGGACTCATCTCATTTATCATCAGTAAAATATGGAGTGCCACAAGGATCCGTCCTAGGTCCCCTTCTATTTTCAATATACATGTTGCCCCTTGGTAATATTATTAGAAAATACGGAATTAGCTTCCACTGTTATGCTGATGATACTCAGCTATATATCTCAACGAGACCAGATGAAACTTCCCAATTATCTAAGCTAACAGAGTGTGTTAAAAATGTAAAAGATTGGATGACAAATAATTTTCTCCAATTAAATTCAGATAAGACAAAGATACTAATTATTGGACCAAAAAACACTACACAGAATCTTGTAGATTACAATCTGCAACTAGACGGATGTACTGTTACTTCCTCTACAGTCAGAAAATCTGGGTGTTATATTAGACAGCAATTTGTCTTTTGAAAATCATATTTCCAATGTTACAAAAACTGCATTCTTCCATCTTAGAAACATTGCCAAGCTACGAAACATGTTATCTGTTTCTGATGCAGAAAAGCTAGTTCATGCATTTGTAGTGGGACGAACTTGGGTGTCTCCTCTTTAAGTTTGTTCCATCAGTTGTCCAGTCATACAATGTGGGACTTTTAATGCACCGTGTTGTGCTCACCTCTTGTGCGTCATTGCCCGAGGCCCGCCCCTTCCTGACTTAGACTCTTCCTGTCTTGCAGGTATGTGCTTGCTAGCGAATGCAAATCAGTGGTGCGCTTGTGGTAACCAGCGTTATTTTGAATCATAGTTTCCGACATATAACCGTCTCATGTTGCTTGGCGACTGCTTTTAAATGCACTTCCGCTGCATTCCCATGCCTTCTTGCCAGTTTGATGTCTGTTTGCGTGTGCGGCTGGACGTGTGATCATAGCTACAATAAAAAGGTATGTGTAGCCATCCCTGTTTATATTTGAGGTGTTTGGTGCGAAGAATAAATGCTCTACGTAATCCTTTTTAGGTGGAATAGTTTTAAGGAGGACTCATTCAGTGCAGCCTGCGGGTCAACGTATTTTGATGCTGCTGCTTTGTTTGTTTGTTTCATGTCTGTTTTGCAATCTAACGCAGAGGCGTGAGTTGGAGCGGGTATTGGTCCTCTCCATTGGACCAACTTTTCTGCGTTCTGCGTTACAGTTTGCCCAATTAACTTCCCGCCACACATTCATGACCTCTAGACTGGACTATTGTAATGCACTTCTAGGTGGTTGTCCTGCTTCGTCAATAAACAAGCTACAGGTCGTCCAAAATGTAGCAGCTAGAGTCCTTACCAGGTCAAGAAAATATGATCATATTACCCCAATTTTACAGTCTCTGCACTGGTTACCTATTAAGTTCCGTATCAGTTACAAATTATCTTTACTTGCCTATAAGGCCCTAAATGGTTTAGCTCCAGCGTACCTAACTAGCCTTCTACCACGTTACAACCCATCACGCACCCTAAGGTCACAAAACGCTGGACTTTTGGTCGTTCCTAGGATAGCAAAGTCCACTAAAGGAGGTAGAGCTTTCTCACATTTGGCTCCCAAACTCTGGAATAGCCTTCCTGATAATGTTCGGAGTTCAGACACACTCTCTTGGTTTAAATCTAGATTAAAAACACATCTCTTTTGCCAAGCATTCGAATAATGTATCTTTTTAATTGTGAGTGTAGTTGCATCTGATCAAAGGTGCATTTTTATTCATTAGCTTGGGTTAAACTAATTTTACTTTGTTGGATCAGCAGCTATGCTAATGATGTCTCTATTTGTTTCTCTGTTTCTGCTGGGATCTTCATCTCGTGGTAACTAGGATTTACACAAGCTCCAGTCTGGATCCAGAACACCTGAGAAGAGATGATGCTGACCCTCAGAGGACCTCAGATGATGCTAACCCTGAATCAACAAACAGAATTAACAATTATTGCTAAATGTGTGACTGAATCATATAATAACTTAATTAATAATATTAATAGTTCATCATCTAGCTGACTACGTCTTGTATTATTATTATTATTATTATTATTATTTTTATTTTTTCTAAAATCCTATCAAATGTGCACAAACTACTAGCTACTACTAAATATTGTAGAAACATAATTTTCTGCAAAGTTGCTTTGTAACGATTTGTTTTGTAAAAAGCGCTATACAAATAAACTTGAATTGAATTGAATAAACAAGTAAAATAATAAATAATAGTAACCGTCACAATAAATAAAATACAATTCAACAGCAAATGAAACAAAACTGTCACGGGTAACAAAAACGCTCAACCAGTGGAACCCTCTTGACGAGTCACGAGTTTCCAGAGGGAATGATTTTTGAGCGACGCATAACCACTCCGGTTCCGGGTGTGGCAGAAATCACCATTCCGGTCTGATTAGCGCGAATGCACTTCAGGTGTGAGAGAGAGAGGAGCGGTGATCACATAGGCTTCCTGCTTTACAAGCTAAAGATAAAAGGGCTATTCAGAGAAGTTTCAGGGAGTTGGTTTCTTTCCGGGAGCAGAGTGGGACACAAGCTTGCTCGGGGAAGTTATGGGGGTGTGCAGGTTTCCTGATGAAGTCTCCGGGTAAAAGGTTCCCTATTGAAGATGTCTGCATTAGGAGTGTACTGGGCTGTGGTGAAGCCTCATTGGGGTGAAGGCCGCCCACTGAAGTCTGCTGCAACAGAGTTCGCTTGTGGGAATAAGCTGGACTGATTTATCGATTACATCTGTGCTGATAAAGGAGAGAGAAAGATAAGTGAATTGATTTCTTCTTACAAACATTGCGAAAAGCTTGAAGAGGAGACAGTGAATGTAGATCTGACTGTTGGGGAAGCTATGTGTTTCAGAGTGTGCTGAAGAGGAATTGAGGATTGAATATCCCCCATTGGGAGTGTAACGAATGGATTGAGGCCTCTGATCAGCCCTACCGTGTGAGTGAATTGCAGTGCTTTTGCCTTACTGTACACATGGATTCATTGCTGTGGATTTGTGGTGAACACGAGTGTGGTGTGCTTTTGCTGAGAAGGGGTCTCGACCCTTGTTTATAAGTTTGTGCAAAGTTATGATACCTACTCACCGTCGGAATCCCAGAATGATACAGCTGAGCTGGAAGGAACATATGGCTGTGGAGAAAATCCCTTACCTGTCTACTTGCTGTTTGAGTCCTGGAAGCATGCAGCCTTGCTGTTTGGAAGTATGCAGCATCACTGAAGATGTAAGCTTCTAAATCACTCCTTCTCTAATGTGTCCTGATGAAATTATTCTGTACTGTGAAGAATTCTTACCAGTCTACTCACCGTCTGAGTCTTGGAAGTATGCAGCATCGCTGGCAAATTAAGCTTTTAAGCCACTGTCTCACTCACGTGTACCGACACCAGTATTATGTACTGAGAAGACTTCTTACCCCCCCTTACTTACCGTCTGAGTCTGGAAGTACGCAGCATCGCTGAAGAAGAAAGCTTTTAAATCACTCTGTCTCCATTGTGCCCTGATGCAAGTATTCTGTATTGCGAAGGATCCTTGCCTGTCTACTCACTGTCGGAGTCCTGGAAGAATGCAGCATTGCTAGTGGAGTAAGCTTTTTAAACCATTGTTTTACTGTGTATCGACGCAAGTATCCTTGACGGAGAGGCATCCTTCCCTGAATACTCACTGCCTGAGTCCTGAAGTGAGCCGCCCCATTGGTGAGTCGCCGTCAAGGCGAAATTGTGACGTACGATCAGTATCTACCCATAGCTGAAGACCTAGAGGACACTGAAGTCTATCACACATGTGCTCATTGATACACTGTGTTCAATAAATATTGTTATTCCTTTTGAAGTTACCTCTTGTCTGCGTTGTCCATCTGTTGCGGACATGTGGTGTCAGCTCCTTGCGGTGGGGTCGGAGTTATAGGGGTGGCCGGTCGCCCGAGGGCCCACCCGGGTGACAACTTTATTCAGAAATTGTTCTGTTTTTGAATGTTTACAGACGGTGAACCCACATCCGTCCATCGGGTCCCTCACTGCTGCAGTCAGACTGAAAATGATCATGATGAGAGAGGGACATCAAGTCCTTGTCTGAGTGCACAGAGAGGATCAGGAAGACCATGAGCAGGAGAACGTGTGGGACGATCTGACTGTTGCTGTGTCTCCTCCAAACATCTGTGTCTGCTCACCGTGAGCACCACTACTTGGAAAACATTTATACCGAGTAAAACACTTTATATCATGTTGTCAGCATTCTTTTTAATGCTGAATTTAATTTTATATTTTTACAATTGCATGTTAATTTCCTATAGCTACATTTATTTATGTGGTGTAGTGAACTGGACTGGTCAGCAGAAGGTTTCTGAATCAATCTCCACCGGTTTGTCTTTACTCCCGGTGACTCCAGAGGGATTGAGGTCCCTGTAATAACAGCACTGTAAGTCACTTCAGATAAAAGTGTCTGGCCAATTAATACATGTAAATGTGAATTTTGTGATTGCTTTTTTGTGTCTTGGGCAGAAAAATGCTCAATAAAGCTGCTTATTTCTTAAAGCTTTTTTTCTTCAATGTTCCACTATAATATTAATGCATGCATTCGTTTAATACAGTTTATATTTGGTGTTTTAAAGGGTCAGTTTGTTTAAACACTCTAAATTCAGTCATTAATGACTTGCCTCCATTCCGTTCAATCCTTTGTCCAAACACAAAAGATGATTTTGGTCAGGTTTCTCCTGGTGGTTTGTGTTCATACACTATCAGTCAATGGAGCCCGACTTTCAGATTCTTCATGACATCATTTGATGATACTTAAGAAACTTCTGAAACTTAGGTTCCCTTTCAATCTGTCACGTTCGATGTAACAAATGGGATCTCGCCCGAGAGCCCAATCACCTTCAAGTTATACAAAACGAGCCAATGGTACACAGAGTACCTTGGTCTGTGGAATTTGCATCGAGCTCCGCCCCGCAGAGCGGTTATATAAGGAGCAACGCAAGCAACCCGCATTCAAGCTTTCGCTTCAGAGCCGAGCACATCCCTTGCTGCAATCACTGGAGTGTTACAAGCAAGAGCTGGTGTTGGTGTGACGGCGCGATTTAGCAGTTCGTCTGGGTTTCCTGCGACAGCTCCTGCGTCCGACTGAGCGCTTCAACACCTCTGAAAGAACAATTTATTTCACAAAAGAGATACGGGCCGATTTGCGTCATTTTAAAGATGTCATTTCGCCTGTGTGTTTTTTGGTGTGGTCGATATATCGCTCCTCGTGACGGTCACGATCGCTGTGTCACATGTCTGGGCTTCCAGCACGCTGAGACTGCGTTCGTGGAAGGCTCATGTTCTCATTGCGGGGACATAGATACTCGATTACCTTAAAAGGTATAGAGTCCCATCTGCCACACCCCGTTCTAGCTCTTCTTCTCGTAAGAGGGCTGCTTCAGCTGGTGGCTAGGGTGATCTGAGGGTTACTGTGTGGGCATCCCCGACGAGTGAACCTCCTCATGCCACACCCCACTCACATACGCCGCAGCCAGATGAGTTTGCTGGACCCTCTCAGGCTCCTCTCTGGCTCCTGACATCTCAGGCTCCTGACATCTCATTCAGTAACTAAATTAGCATACTATCATTTAAAAAACATCGCAAGAATTAGATGTTTTGTTTCCAGTCAAGACTTGGAGAAACTTGTTCATGCCTTTATCACCAGCAGGGTGGACTATTGCAATGGGCTCCTCACTGGTCTTCCCAAAAAGACCATTAGACAGCTGCAGCTCATCCAGAACGCTGCTGCCAGGATTCTGACTAGAACCAGAAAATCTGAGCATATCACACCAGTCCTCAGGTCCTTACACTGGCTTCCAGTTACATTTAGGATTGATTTTAAAGTACTTTTACTCGTATATAAGTCACTAAATGACCTAGGACTGAAATATATTGCAGATATGTTCACTGAATATAAACCTAACAGAGCACTCAGATCATTAGGATCAAGTCAGTTAGAAATACCAAGGGTTCACACAAAACAAGGGGAGTCTGCCTTTAGTTACTATGCTGCCCGCAGTTGGAATCAGCTTCCAGAAGAGATCAGATGTGCTAAAACACTAGTCACATTTAAATCTAGACTCAAAACACATCTTTTTAGCTGTGCATTTGTTGAATGAGCAATGTGCAATATCCGAACTGATTGCACTATATTTTCACATTATTATTTTTATGTAAAATCTTTTCCTAACTGTTTTTAAATGTTTTAATCATTTTAAAAGTTTTAAAATTACGTTTTATTTTTGTTATTATTTTTCTTCATGATTATTTTACTTTCTTTTATGTAAAGCACTTTGAATTACCATTGTGTACGAAATGTGCTATATAAATAAACTTGCCTTGCCTTGCCTTGCCTTTATTGTGGTGTAACAGGAATTCAATATATTACTGTCTCTTGTGGGACATGTAACATGCTGTCTGTATTTTGGCAGTTCACGGGAGAGATTGGCTTTGTTAAAGTCCCCGAGAATGATTAAAACAGAGTACGGGTGTTGTTGTTCTGTGTCTGTGATCTGATCAGCAAGTTTCTGTAAAGCTGAGCTCACATGTGCTTGAGGAGGGATGTAAACACTGACCAGAATGAACGACTGAAACTCCCGCGGTGAATAGAACGGCTTGCAGTTAATGAAGAGTGTTTCGAGATTTGAGCAGCACGTCTTCTTTAACACAGATACATCTGTACACCACCGTTCATTGATGTAAAAGCATGTCCCGCCGCCACGCGATTTCCCCGTTGATTCTGCGTCGTGATCCGCTCTAAACAGATGAAAGTCCGGCAGATGGAGCGCGCTGTCCGGTATGGTGTTATTCAGCCAGGTTTCCGTGAAACACAGATCAGCAGAGTGTGTGAAATCCTTATTTGTCTGAGAAAGCAGAAGGAGTTTGTCTGTTTTGTTGGGTAGAGAGCGGAGATTTGCCAGATGGATGCTAGGCAACAGCGTTCTAAATCCGCGCTTCCTGAGTCTGACGAGCGCTCCCGCTCGCTTCCCCCATCTGCGCGTCCTAAAGCGTTTGATCAGCGCCGCCGCTCCTCCGATAACAACGTTCACTAAAACGTCTGAATAATTGAAATCCAGAAAAACATCTTGTGGTGCGTTCCGCTGAATGTTCAGCAGTTCATCCCTGGTGAAACTGATGGCAGGAATATAACTAAAGACAGGACAAACTAACAAAAACAAAAACATATGCAGAGCACGTCACGGAGGCAGCCATCCTGTTTCGGCGCCAGCAAGTTATGAAAGGTACCTTCCCCAAAGACAATCCTTGTTCTGAGTCTGAGCCCTGCAAGGTTGAGACGATATCAGATTAACCACCGTTCTGAGTCTGCGGTACATCCAGAGAGACAGTAGTAGACACAGCATTCTGAGTTTCTGAACTCAACTTCAAGACTGCCAAGGTTCTACTCAGTTCCTGAGTAAACCAAACCAGTGTTCATTTCATCAACAAAGTTTAGGACAAAAAATATTCGTTAATGAACATTTTTTCTGTGATGAAGAACTACTATATGTGTCACAGTGTCTGGGTTGTTGTTCCCTGGGGTTCCACTAGATGTCCTCCTTGCTCACGGTGTCTGTCACCAGATCACTTCCTCCTCCCTTATTTGGTCACCTTCCTCCTTGTTGTGTAATTGATTGTCCCCCACCGTTCTCTTGTTCCCTCATTATCCTTCTGTCTATTTATACCCAGTCTGTCTTAATCTGTGTTACGGAGTCCTTGTTTAATGTCAGAGTATTATTCATGTCCGTCAATTCTTGCCTTGTCTTGCCTTGTGTTCGTGTCTTGTTTATGTGGATTGATGTTTTGGTTTCGACCCCTGCCTGGACTGTTTACCCCTCTGGATTATCCCTAAATAAATCATACTTACCTGCTATTAGTTCTCTCGCCGTGTTTCAAGCATCACGTATCGTGACAGAAGGACTCCGTCAAACAGAGAACCAGCGGTATGTCTACTCATGCCTCATCCCCAGCCACAGAGTGGGACAGAGGCGGTTTTGAAGGAACTCGCATGGTGGTTTTCCGGGGGACCAGGGGAGGTCGCCGAGGAGGGAGTGGTCGAGAGGAGATTCAGCACCACTCTCAACCATGGCCTCCCTTCGACCCGGGGCTCATGTGGGATGGATCAGAGCCACCCTCTCACCATGGGGGACGGAGAGGTGAGAGGAAGCGCACGCCCGCCATGGTAGCGCCACAACCCAAGATGGCCGCCAGTCCAGCGCCACAGCACCAAATGGTCGCTAGCCCAGTACCACAACACAAGATAGCCGCTAGCTCCACGCCACAGTACAAGATAGCCACCAACCCTGTGCCGCTGCGGTGCATGGCCACCAAACTCACATCACGAGGCAAGATGGAAGCCAGCCTCACACCACAGTACCCGATGGCCACCAGCTCAGCGCAGACGCCCAAGATGGCCACTGACTCATTCTTTGATTATTTCGCTATGCTATCAAGGATCCTAGAAGTTCCCAAGACAGTTCACGTCATGGCTGCTGAGCCAGCGTCTCAGCACAAGATGGCCGTCAACCCAGTGCCACAGCTCAAGATGGCCACCAGCCCAGCGCCACAGCACAAGATGGCTGCTGAGCCAGCGCCTCAGCACAAGATGGCCGCCAGCCCAGCGCCACAGCACAAGATGGCCACCAGCCCAGCGCCACAGCACAAGATGGCCGCCAGCCCAGCGCCACAGCACAAGATGGCCGCCAGCCGAGTGCTGTTCCGGAGGCCGAGGTGGTGCCTGATGCCGAGGCGGTACCCAATGCTGTTCCAGAGGTCGAGGTGGTGCCCGATGCGGTTCTGGAGGCTGAGACGGTGACCGAGGCTGTTCTGGAGGCCGAGAAGGTGACCGATGCTGTTCCGAAGGCCGAAGTGGTGCTCGATACCGAGGCGGTGCCTGAGGCCATTCCCGATGCAGTGTCCGAGGTCGCTCCCGATGCCTCGACCGAGGCGGTGCCCGAGACCGTTCCAGAGACAGTGCCCGAAGCCAAGGCACCTCGGGTCTTCACAGACAGTCTAGAGTCTAGTCAGATTCCCGTGGACTCTCAGGAGTCGAGTCAGGTATCGGTGGACTCTCAGGAGTCGAGGCAGGTTCCCGTAGACTCTCAGGAGTCGAGTCAGGTACGGGTGGACTCTCAGGAGTCGAGTCAGGTACCGGTGGACCCTCCGGAGTCGAGTCATGTTCCCGTGGACTCTCAGGAGTCGAGTCAGGTTCCGGTGGACCCTCCGGAGTCGAGTCAGGTGCCGGTGGACCCTCCGGAGCCGAGTCAGGAGTACGATGATCCTCCGGAGCCAGCGCCAGTCGCCGATGATCCTCCGGAGCCAGGGCCAGTCGCCGATGACCCTCCAAAGTCAGGTCTAGTCACCGCTGACTCTCCAGAGTCAGGTCAAGTCGCCGATCTTCTGGAGTCCAGTAAAGACACCAGGGGGTTACCGGAGTTTCGTAGTCCCGTTGGTACGGCCGCACAGAGGTCAGCTCCGCCTTGGGGGGCTCTCGTCTTGACCACATGGCTGTGGTGGTCTTCCGCTTGGACCTGGGGGGCCCTCGCTCTGACCACATGGCTTTGGTGGTCTTCTGCTCCGCCCTGGTGGACTCCGGCCTCGACCACAAAGACATGGTGGTCATCCGCTCTGCCCTGGGGAACTCTGGCGGCAACCACGAGGACGTGGTGGTCTTCTGCTCCGCCCTGGTGGACGCCTCAACATGCCCTCCTTGGACTTTGTTTGGTGTTCTTGGTTTCTGTTTTGTTTCTGTCTGTTTTCCCTCAGTTAGTCTTGCCCTCCATCCCTCCCCCTGAACCTCCTCCCTCCTGGTCTCCCTGTTTTATGTTTACATTTCTGGTGTTTGTTCCCCATGTTTTTCTTTTCCGGCCCTCCGTCCCTCCCCCTGAGCCTCCACCTGTCCGCCTCCCTCCTGGTCTCTGTGTTGTGTCTTGTCATGGAGCGTCTGGGAGACGCTCTGTAGTGGGGGGGGTACTGTCACAGTGTCTGGGTTGTTGTTCCCTGGGGTTCCACTAGATGTCCTCCTTGCTCACGGTGTCTGTCACCAGATCACTTCCTCCTCCCTTATTTTGTCACCTTCCTCCTTGTTGTGTAATTGATTGTCCCCCACCGTTCTCTTGTTCCCTCATTATCCTTCTGTCTATTTATACCCAGTCTGTCTTAATCTGTTTTACGGAGTCCTTGTTTAATGTCAGAGTATTATTCATGTCCGTCAATTCTTGCCTTGTCTTGCCTTGTGTTCGTGTCTTGTTTATGTGGATTGATGTTTTGGTTTCAACCCCTGCCTGGATTGTTTACCCCTCTGGATTATCCCTAAATAAATCATACTTACCTGCTATTGGTTCTCTCGCCGTGTTTCAAGCATCACGTATCGTGACAATATGATGATAAAAACTAAGACGAAATTGATGCAGCGTCTTTGTAAATGAGACGAGATTTTAACGTTATTTGAGGACTACCAGAGTTGGACGTCTGTTTTGGTGCCTGTTGGGGCAAAATTGAATCAACTCTCATCAGCATAAGAGACAGGCTCACTCTCAGTTATAATTAAAAAGAAAGCTTTTATTCTTTGCAAAGAAGGTCAGACAGTCATACAGTAACAAAAGTTCCTGCAGAGTGCGACCCAGGAAGAGGGCAGTCCTCCACCTTATAGCCCTCTGTCCTGTCAAGGTCACAAAAGTCTTAGCAACTGTACTTTTCCATCGATAACATAAAACACACTCCACATTTGGGACTAGGGTGTCCCCCTCAGATCATCCTCAGACATTGTCCCCCGACTATATGGCCCCGAAGACCCTCTCAGGTCATTCTCAGACATCTGTTTCCCCCCAGGTGTCACCCTTCTGAACCTACACAGCGATTCTAAGAAAACACATGCATGTACATGCATACAGAAGCAATGTTAAATTAATTTTTCCACCACAATTTCCCCCTTTTTATCATTCATTGATCACTTAAACATAAAAATTCATTTCTACTGGTTATACTTTCACTACACACTTAACATTATGTTGGAAGCCGGGCTAAACGAATAAACACTGTTATTGCATTCCTGACATAAGGGAAGTCGTGGCCTAATGGTTAGAGGGTTGGACTCCCAATCGAAGGGTTGTGGGTTCTAGTCTCGGGCCGGACGGAATTGTGGGTGGGGGGAGTGCATGTACAGTTCTCTCTCCACCTTCAATACCAGGACTTGAGCAAGGCATCGAACCCCCAACTGCTCCCCGGGCACCGCAGCATAAATGACTGCCCACTGCTCCTGGTGTGTGCTCACAGTGTGTGTGTGTGTGTGTGTGTGTGTGTGTGTGTGTGTTCGTTCACTGCTCTGTGTGTGTGCATTTCGGATGGGTTAAATGCAGAGCACAAATTCTGAGTATGGGTCACCATACTTGGCTGAATGTCACTTCACTCATAAGTCAGACCCTTAATCACCTCACAGATACAAACACAATTCAAAATCTAAAATTCACACTCAAGAATACAAACATAAATCAAAATAAAGTCATATCATCACATTCATCTCTGATTTCCACATAAATGATCACTCTCCTAAGTTTGTGAAAGAAGTGGGATTCCCCAATCTCATGGCTTGCAGCTCGACCAAGCTATTGTTTAAAAGTTTTTTTATATAAAAAAAAAGAGGTCAAATATTGAAGCTTGAAAAAAAAAAAAAACATCCACCACAACAAATTTTGAGTATTTTCACAAAATGTCATGGTCCCCAGAATATTTTGTTGTATAAATATCTGAACATCGATATATATATCAAAATAAAGAACAGACCCTCTACTTGTAAACAAAAGAAACAGTTTTATTAAATCATCAAACATTATTTTTTTATAAATACGTGAATGTGGGTAGGTTTCATAAAAAAAAAAAAAAAAAAAGTATTGTGTAAAAAGCTGAGAAAATATTTTTTTTTATCAAATGCTACATCTGGATCATATTCAGTACTATTATAACAGCAAAGAAGCATTAGATAACTTCCACCAGCATATCTAAAGCTTGCACAGTCCTTAACCACATCCAGGACCCAAATTTCACATGGTAACATTAGGCAGATTTAATTTAAATGCTGTTTATTATTGATGATCACACTATTTTTGATCAAGTGATACTAGACTCATTCATGACACTTAATATCGCTCTGATCATCAACTGCAAGAACAAGGAAACCCGGAAAATTCTGCTCTGGCAGGGAAAGGGTTAACGATACATAGTTTGTTGAGGTAATTACGTCAGCTTACATTAAAACTTTTGTAAATAATGAACATTTCAGTGCATCCAACTGAAGGTTAACACGTTAAAACTTTTTAAGATCCTTCAGGGCATTGTGCCGATGACCCACACTGCTAATGCATTCAGAGAAATACAGTATTTTACAACAAAATTCAAAATGACTAAAAGCCAAAATGGTATGTTTCTTCGTAATGTTTATTACCTGCCAGTGCCAGTGTTTTTCTAGAATCTGTGCGTGCATTCATTTACATTTAGTCATTTAGCAGATGCGTTTTTCCAAAGTGACTTAAAAATGAGGACAATAGAAGCAATTAAAACAGACAAAAGAGCAATGATATCGGGTGCTATAACAAGTTACCATTCACATACACATCCCGCAAAGATCCCATAAAACAACTCAACATCTCTCAAGAAACAGCCCTTATGCAGTTTTTCTCTGATTTAATCACATACTTGTGCACCATTCCACTATGCTGGTGAACAATCACAACTTCATCTGCGTCTCTACGACACAGCCCTTACACTATTGGTCCGGACTCTTGTTCACACAGAGCATGTTTTGGGACTGATCCTAGCAAACGTAATAGGTCCCCATCATCCTGATTGATTCTGAGATCAATCCCAGAAAATGTTTCCTACATGGCATAAACTGATTGGTCACAAATAGACAGCAGTGATGTGGTTACTCCACTGTATGGATCTTCATGTGTAGCTTCAGGTGACTTTTAAAAGAGAAAGTCTTTCCGCACTGATCACACGTGGTATGCGGTTTCTCTCTGCTGTGGGTCTTCTCATGTATTTCCACATTTCCTAACTGTGTGAATCTCTTGTCACAGTGTGAACACTTGTGAGGTTTCTCTCCAGTGTGAACTCTCTGGTGCAGTTTTAAATGTCTCGCTGTAGTAAAAGTCTTGTCACACTCAAAGCACATGTGCTCTCTCACACCAGTGTGTATTTTCTCATGTAAATGTAAACTCTGTAGCTGAGAAAAACTCTTTCCACATACAGAACAGGAATGTGGTTTCTCCTTGGTATGAACTGTCAGGTGTGACTTCAGGCTTGATGACCTAAGAAATGTTTTGCCGCACTGATCACACTTGTGTTTCTTCTCTCCGTTGTGGGTACTCGTGTGAACATGAAGATGAGGTCTGCTTCTGAAACTCTTCCCACACTGATCACACGTGTGGCTTCTCTCCGGTGTGGATCTGCATGTGTGCTTTAAGGTGTGTTTTTTGTCTGAAGCTCTTCCCGCACTGAACACACGTGAACGGCTTCTCTCCAGAGTGAACTCTCATGTGAACCTCAAGATTGTTTTTGTTTGAGAATATCTTTTCACACTGATCGCACATAAACGGCTTCACTCCGGAGTGGATCCTCATGTGAATCTCGAGAGTATTTGTGTGTGTGAATCTCTTTTCACATATATCACATGAGTACGGCTTCTCTCCAGTGTGAATTCTCATGTGTACTCGAAGGTGTGCTGATTGTGTAAAACTTTTCCCGCACTGATTACACGTGAATGGCTTCTCTCCAGTGTGCAATCTCATGTGAAGCTTAAGACATTGTTTGTTTGAGAAACT
The DNA here is from genome assembly GCF_003368295.1 of Carassius auratus. Taxonomy (NCBI): domain Eukaryota; kingdom Metazoa; phylum Chordata; class Actinopteri; order Cypriniformes; family Cyprinidae; genus Carassius; species Carassius auratus. The sequence goes on from NW_020523543.1 coordinate 1,004,587, forward strand.
CTTCCCGCACTGATCACATGAAAACGGTTTTTCTCCAGTGTGGATTGTCATGTGTTTTTTAAGGGCTCCACTTCCTGTGAATTGATTTCCGCATTGAGTACATGTGAATGGCTTCTCTCTGGTGTGAACTCTCATGTGTCCTTTAAGGTTTCCTTTTTGTCTGAAACTCTTCCCGCACTGATCACACATGAACGGCTTTTCTCCAGTGTGAACTCTCCTGTGATGCTCAAGGTTTTTTTTTGTTTTAAATCTCTTCCCGCACTGATCACATGTGAACGGCTTCTCGTCGGTGTGAACGATCATGTGAGACACGAGATAGGGTTTGTGTGTGAAACACTTCCCGCACTGATCACAGGTGAACGGCTTTTCTCCGGTGTGAACTCTCCAGTGACATTCAAGATATAATTTGGATGTGAAACTCTTCCCACACTGATCACATGTAAATGGTTTCTCTCCGGTATGAACTCTAATGTGACGCTCAAGACTTTGTTTGGTTGAGAGACTCTTTCTACACTGAGTGCAGGCGAAAGATTTATTGGCTTTTCCTTTCTTTAAAATGGTTTTATTATTCTTTGAGCGACTCAAAGGGTTTTCTCCAGGTTTGTCATGATGCTCCTCCTCCACTTCACTCAGTTCTTCACTCCCCTCGCTCTCTTCCATCAGCTCTGAAAACAAAAGTAACTTTAAATTAACCAAAATATCTGGAGCAATATCTGTTTGGTTACTGACTTTCTTCCAAATATCTTCCTTTGTGTTCAGCAGAACAAATGAATTTATACAGATATGAAACAACCTGAGGATGAGTAATTTTGGCTGAACTATCCCTTTAGCTTGAAAACAAAAATAGAAAAACACAATGTTGCAAACTATGTATTTTATCTTTATCTTGATTTGATGAACGTGCTTGAAGCTTTTTAACTTGAAAGTTCTTCACCATCATGAATAGTAGCAATGACAAGGGTTTTCAGCCAAGAATATACATTAAACAGCCCAAAAGTATTCAGCTCATTCTCTGTAGCTGTCGTCACTGCGCGGTGTGATGCACTGCTCAATATCCCGCTCTATGAATATGTGGTCTTGCTTATGTATATTATTTTTTTCAGTTCACTCTTGTACTGAAGAATGCACTTGGTCAATTTTCATTGCATTAAATATGGTAGATTTAACCTAGATTATGCTAGATTTAATTTTCCGTTCATAGGCTAATAGAACATTAAAGTTCCCAGAATTATGTATCCCTAATCATGAATGTAGAATAAACACCAACCTGTTAGTTCTTCAGTGTCTTGTGTGTGTTTGATTCTGCAGGGCTCTGGATCTCTCATCTTCTCTCTGTCTTTCTCTTTAATAAATTCAGTCTCTGAGAGGATTTCAGCTCTTCCTGAGGCTTGTCTTCACTTAAACTGATGGGAATCTCCCAGGATTTATTGCTGAACAGCAGTGGGAGGAGCTTAACTGATGAGGAATTCCAATGTGGGAGGAGCTTCACTGATGATGAATTCCAGTGTGGGAGGAGCTTCACTGATGATGAATCCCAGTGTGGGAGGAGCTTCACTCATGATGAATTCCAGTATGGGAGGGGCTTAACTGATGATGAATTCCAGCGTGGGAGGAGCTTCACTCATGATGAATGCCAGTGTGGGAGGAACTGATCTGCCAAAATAAAATATAGCAGTCACTGAATTTGTTTTTATAGGGTCAGATGTCAAATTTTAGTGTCTGCATCGAAATAATTTTGAAAACGTAATTTTACATACATAGAAAACCCTTTAAGTGCAAACTTGTTTATATTTTAATGTTTTAAATAACTTTTGTGAAAACAAAATGTTCCATCATAATTCAGTGCAAAATATATATTTATTTAAAAATGAAACAGCAGTTATTCGTTATGACCCTTACTTCATTAAATATATAGAAGAAAAAGGGATCATATTAGAATTTATTATACTTTAGATGATTACAAAGTTCTTGCCGACTAATGAAGGAAAATGTCAAAGTATAAAGATTAAACATGACAATTCATGAGTATTTTGGGCCTTATTTTTAGTGTTTGAATATGACATAAAATGATCGTTGTTGCAAGTATGCCATTTTTGTCTTTGACCCATATACTAATAGACAAATCTAAGCATTTATATCTGTCTGTGTGTTAACATAACTGATGATAATTTAAACATTTGTGTTTTTAATTTGAACATTATTCTCTTTCTTCATTAAAATAATGATAGCTATATAGAAAAAGTAAAGAACTGTGTGAAAAGCGTTTTGGAAGCATAAAGACACAAATAAATGTATACATTTAAGGAACGATTGCATACCTTCTGTTGACACCAATGAAATGAGCTTTAACTGGCAATTTACAGGAGATCAGAAGACATCAGCATAATAAATGAGGTGAGAACAGGATCTATTGACATGAAATAAAGAGTGTTTCAGCAGCTCTGTTAATATGGATGAGCCTCAATCAACAAGACATTCAGGGTCATCAGCAGATCATCTCACTTTATTCTGAGTGTTTGCTCTTAGAAACACATTATTTGGGTTAGTATGGATGCTAAAAGTGTTCTGCTTAAAGATAATACTGTTATAATAGAAAAACAAACACTAAAGTAACTAGTCTTCATTCACCACTACAACTAAATAACTACAGCAGCATGTCCATATGAATCTAGCCTAAATATAGTTTGATTTTCAAAGTTCACTCATTGGAATAAAGTAATTATATCTTGTGTTAGTTTTGTGTGCAGAAACCGACAACAGTCATAAAACGTCCAGCAATACAAATTGCACTCGAGTACTAGTATTTACATCATCAAACTATATTCATATATTATCATTTACGTACATATTAAATGTCTCACATTGCTCATTATAAGCTCAATTTGATGTATTTATCAGTATCGTGCCAGTATATTTTTACCTTAAGAAAATCAGTCCAAAGAAATCCTAAGAGTAGGAATAAAATCTCATCAAAATTAAGGGAATTTGATTTTGCTAATTTTAATGTCCACTTTAGAGTAGCAAAGAAACTCCATCTTTACACTGGAGAGGAAACAGTCTGTGAATACATCTAATGTCACCTCAGATTAATTGCATTTTCCCCAACATTTTTAACTTGTACGTTAAAATATATTTAAAACATGAATCTTATAAAATTATTTATGCATTTGAAATGTTGTAATGTAAATGCATTTATGGGACCTCAGCTAAACAGAAGCAGAAGCTGAATTCTTTTAAATATAAAAAACAACTCACCATTAGATGGCGGTGAATTTATTTTAATGAGCCGTCTTTTTTTATGTGTTTTTATGAAAGGATTACTGAATCACTGACTCACTTGATTCGTTCATAAACATGGATTCGGTAACGAAACACCGCTGTGTCTTGCTGAGAGAAAACAGTTCTGCTGTGGCTTTGACTGAAATTTCATCAGCAAACTTGAGACAAAACAGTCAATATTGTATTAAAATTGCGAACTTTGTGTCTGCCTCACTCACAATGAAGAACTGATCCACATCGACAACATATTTACATGTGGATGTGAGCAAAAACTATAAGGCCTCCTTCTCAGGGGCGTCACTGTTGTGGGAAAATGGGACAGAGGTATAAGGTCCAGAACAAAGTCCTTTAGAGGGCCTGATCAAAGATGGGAAACATGAATCCTCTAATGATGTTCAAAACGTGTTGTAATAGTTTCTATTGTCTGTAAAAAGTTGATCAGTACATGTTTATCCATACAGAAATAATACACTGCAATATTTGACCTTTAATGTGTTTCTTGTTTTCTGCTTTCCTTGTGTAATCCCATCATAGGTTCTGCTCTATAAGTTTTCTATTTGACTCACTTTCTGACACGATATAAGATCAAAATCCACTTCAGACCATAACGTATTGATTAATTACTGATCATTTGTTTTTCCTTTTACACTTCTAAAACAGGTAGTTGTTTCTGCTCTGTAAGTATGATTTTTTTTAATTGGTTCAAATTTCTCAAAGGTAGTGTAAAACAAACAAAGTATGTTATAGCCTGGGAACGTTTTCACAGAAGTACGAAAGTATTCAACATTTTTTGTACAAGTATTGCAAGTAGGCTATTTTAAAATTTACTACTCAAGTACTGAAAGTAAAAGTAGAAGTATTGTGTTATGTAGCTATTACATAAGAAAGTAGTCAAAAGTTTGAACATATTGTTTTTACTATTTCAAATGATTAACCTAAAGGACAATCACAATTCCTTTGACTGTGACTTCCTGTAAACAAAAAACGGTTACTAGGGTTAGTTAGCCCAATTTGCAAAATGATGTCATTAATAACTTACCCTCATGTTGTTTCAAACCAGTAAGACATCAGAGGGTCATTTAGAATTTTTTGAAGCATCGAAAATACATTTTGGTCCAAAAATAGCAAAAACTACGACTTTATTCAGCATTGTCTTCTCTTCCGTGTCTGTTGTAAGACAGTTAAAAACAAAGCAGTTTGTGATATCCGATTCGCGAACGAATCATTCGATGTAACCGGATCTTTTTTTAATCCACAGATGAATTAAGCTGTTAACTTGTTTAATGTGTCTGACACTCCCTCTGAGTTAAAACAAACCAATATCCCGGAGTAATTCATTGACTCAAACAGTACACTGACTGAACTGATGTGAAGAGAGAACTGAAGATGAACACCGAGCCGAACCAGATAATGACTCGTTCACGAGTCAAGAACCGTTTCTGTCAGACGCGTCCGATTCGAGAACCGATGAGCTGATGATACTGCGCATCTGTGATTTAGCGTGAAGCAAACCGACACACAGAGCGTCTGGAACCGAACTGATTTCTTTTGGTGATTGATTCTGAACTGATTCTGTGTTAATGTCATGAGCCCAGGTGCAGTCAACACCAATGACGCCATTGCATCGAGCGCAAAAGAATCGGTGAACTGTTTTCTTCAACTGGTTTATTGAATCGAACTGTCAGAAAGAACTACTGGTGATCCGGAAACCGATGTAACCGGTTCTTGACTCGTGAACGAGTCATTATCTGGCTCGGCTCGGTGTTCATTTCTCTCTTCACAGACAGCAGTTCAGTCAGCACGCGCAGTCTTCTTAATCGCTTGTTTCACTCAATGATGTGCCAGCTTCATCAAACCTGCCATCTACAGTTCTGGCAGTGGTTTGTAATGGAATGATTCGTAACATTTTTATAATTGTAACGAGTAACGATGCAGCACATAAAAAAAAATATCGGAGTAAAAGTATTAAACTCAGCGAAAATATGTACCGAAGTAAAAGTGGAAGTAGGAGAAATAAATAATACTCTAGTAAAGTACAGATACCGCCTTTTAGTACTTAAGTACAGTAGTGAAGTAGTTCTACTTCGTTACTATACATCTCTGCATAGATTGTCATGGAAAAAATCTTGTCCTGGAAAATTATTATTTTTAAATGTTCTTGATCATCCGGCAACTGGTTGAAACAATTAACGTAACAGAAAGCGCTCTGTTCAGGGATGCTGAGTTTAGACACGTGAGCTCACGCTGTTTAAGCTCCCTGTGACATATGACGCTGTCTCGTGTTGGCGGTTTTCAGGTGCTAGAAATTAAGTGCTCGAATGTTTGCAGCAAATGTTCACTGGTATGCAGGTAATATTTAATTACTTGTTAATATTATTGTAAAGTAATTATTTTGGACACTCCTTGTTCTGAGTCTGAGCCCTGCAAGGTTAGATCAAAGACAATATCAGATCAACCACCGTTCTGAGTCTGCGGTACATCCAGAGAGACAGTAGTAGACACAGCATTCTGAGTTTCTGAACTCAACTTCAAGACTGCCAAGGTTCAACTCAGTTCCTTGAGGACAGAAAAGTCCGTTAATGACATTTTCTTTTCTGTGACGAAGATGAAATTGAAGACGAACTGGTGAAATTGATGCAGTGTATTTGTTAATAAGGTGAGACGAGATTATAATGTTATTTGAGGACTACTGGACATTCAAAATCTATCCTATAGGTTACTGTCTATTCCTTCAAAATGTGCGTCCCTGTCATTGGATTGCAATCGGGAAAGGGGGTGTATGTATATCTAGTCTCAGTATGGCAGCCGCAGTGGATAGATAGACTACCAAAATGCAAACTAGCGATCTGAAACAGTGGCCTCAACACCTGAAGAGGTAAGGTGACCAGACATCCCGTTTTTGCTAATTTGGCAATTAACTTAAAGGATCATCAGAATCGTGCTGATAGAAGTGCTCTCTCTCTCTCGCACGCTCCACTAATTCATTTCTCATATACTGTCAGGTACTCAGTACTGCAGAGAGAAGGGCTCTTTATTGATAATATAATAAAATAAACAAAATAAGACTTCCCCATAAGGAAAACAAAACTTGACTGGCAAGACAAGACATGAGGAACACAATCATTTGATAACAAGCTAACCACAAGACTGTAAACACAAGGAGAATAAATAGACAAAAGGCATGTGCTCACACAAAACAAAATCACACAAGAACTACACACAAACACGCATCTAATGAGCAAACTCATTACCCACGTGTCCACACAAGACAACAGCGCACGCAGCCAGTGAAAACCAAGCTACGTGCAACACAGCACGACAAAATAGAACGAGAAAGCATGCAGTCGATAACACGAGCTGCGTGCAACAATACAAGACAACAAGAAAAGCTCACGGGTGAACACAAATGTGTGCTACACAAAACAAACTTGGACAGAAGAGCTCCCACAACAAGACAGAAAATTAAGCGTGAGTGTCCAGACCCCGACACAAAATTTTCTAAGGACTCAAATACACAAAATCCAAATGTCTATCGTGTAGTTTCTCATGTAAAAACAGTCAGTTACTGATTAAGTGAACTTAAACAGGTAGGTGAAAACGCGTGTGTCAGTATTACATGCATGCCTTCTGTCTTGAAGGGACAGCATTCCTAATGAAGTTCCTATCAGTGTATGGTAACCAACAAAAGATGTTAAATAAATGTACAAATGTTAAGTAAACCTACTGTATCTGAAAAATGAGTTTAATTTGTGTCTCTTTCATATTTGTCTTATTGTGCTTCTTCTTCAAAATTTAAAAATTATGTTTTTGTTATCTATATTATATATGAACAACTAAAATTTGTATAAGTTACTCCAGTAAGCTTAATTGACTTGAAGCCTGTACCATGATGGTAGCTGAACAAACTCGGGGTTACAGGATTGGTTTTGAGTCGACAAAACCAAACCTATGCAATCAGGCTTTATTGGTACCATGACGCAGCTCATCAACTTTCTCTGTCAACTCAGGCTTTGATCCTTAAGCTATGATTAATTCACGCGCGCGCACATAAAAGAGTGACGTCGACACTGAACAACCAATCGCGTTCTATATGGATAGAGCGAGAGCTAAATATATTTTTCCGCGAGATAATTCTTCAGAAATATGAAGAATATAGAAGTATTTTTCAAGCACGCAGTAACACTGTATCTGCTGCCAAAGCAGGAGAACAATCTTGGAGGAAGATTGCTGATTGCGTTAATGCGTAGGTTAAACAATTAATGTGCATTTATGCAGGCTAATCATATTAAAAATGTATTAAATGCTAAAATGAAAATGTATTCGTGTTTACACACATATATATATATATATATATATATATATATATGTATGCATACGTATACGTGTGTCTGTAGATGTATGTAAATTGTAAATGTATAGGCTATTACATCCTAAGAAAGATTGATATTCATTGATTTTTAGATGCAACCCCAACTACAAACGTTCTTGGCAGCAGATCAAGACAAAATATAAAAATATAATTCAGAGTGGTGAGTATTTACCATAACCTTTTATTCTTTTTTTGAACATGTAATCACAAACACTTGTTTGCAGCAAAAAAAAAAAAAAAAGTGAAATGAGGAAAACTGAGGGAGGGCCACCTCCTCAAGATTACACTGTGGCGGAGGAGTTGGCGCTGAGCAACAATAAGGGGCGGCCGATTATGGATGGGATTGGAAGTGCTATACAGTCTGACCCTGGTGCTGGCTCCTCTAAGCAAGTGACACTGGGTATGTGTGTACAATGTATTACTAATTTTTTTTTTTAAAAGTTAAATATGGCTGACTCTGTTCTGCAGTAGAAATACAGTGTCCCTGTTGAAGCCAGCACACATGCACACTCTCTACCACACAGAGGTCCCACGCAGACATAATACCAAACATAACCTGCTTTATAACAGTTATGCTTTACATTGGCCTTTTATCTCTTAGGGTGAACCAAACGATGAAGACACTCTGTCTGTGTGTTCTGAGACAGTTGCTGAGGTGAATGCACTGAGCTTTTTATTATGGCACACATTTAAATGTCATAATTAAGTGACCCCATACACGAAAGAAATATATTTGAAATATATTTTCAGAATATGTTTTGGAATATATGCAAATATTTGAAATTGGCCCAATAAATATATTTCACACTTAACATCATATATATTTTTTTATATTTCAGAATATATTTCAATGTATTTGGAATATATGACACATATAAATTTTTGACACTTTTGGGGACCCATACAGAAAAAAAAATACATTGAAATATGTTCTGAAATATAACAAAAATACATTAAGTGTGAAATATATTTATTGGGCCAATTTCAAATATTTGCATATATTCCAAAACACATTCTGAAAATATTTCAAATATATTTCTTTTGTGTATGGGACTGGCCCTTACACATCTCTTTTATAGGATTTTTCACAACCTGCCCCAGAAGCTGAAGCCTCTACCTCAATGGGCTATAGAAGGAATGTGAACAAGGTAATGCTTTAAACCCTTGACATAAATTACAGTTAGTCCTGTGTTTGTAGAAAGTCATGCCCCCCCCCAGCCACATGATGACCAATAAAACAGTTTGAGACATATCTGCAGTGTCAGTGTGCTTTTATTAAGTCAAATATTGTGTTGTGATTGCATCTTTGACAGCTGCACCAGCTGGGTGGTCAAGTGTGATGGGGTCAATTTCATCAGGGAGAAGCTGGTTTTGTGGTGGTACTCGCACCTTTCTGATAGTGGCTATATTATGCAGAATGGCACATGCAGCCACTATCTGTGATGCCCGCTCTGGTGACACTCTTAAATGCCTTTAGGATGCCAAAGGTCATCTCGTTCTTGACCCTGGTTTTACTGAGGGCCACATCGAAGTGGTTTTGTGGCCCTGTCTGAGGGTCAGGATAGGGGGTTAGCAAAAACCTCTGGCATGCATAACCTTGATCTCCAACCAACAGGCCATCAAAAAGCCCTGTCATAGAACAGAAAAGGGAAAAATTGTGTAAGTTTTGCTATTAAAATTAAAACTTTAAAGTGTACTGTGCCAAATTTAACTTGCCTTCCTCAAAGTGCTGACACAAAATAGACTCATAGAAAATTTGTGAGTCATGCACAGAGCCAGGCCATTTGGCATGCAAACTTCTCTAAAGTCCTCTACAGATGAAATGTACAGTAAATAATTGTCCGATCTGTTAGTTACTATTTATTTAAAGACTGATCTCAATGCAAAAAAAAAAAAAAAATTCACATAGGCTATATAGTAGCCCTACCTGAACATTAAGGCTGTAAAAGGACTTTCTGTTCACATAATCTGCCTCATGTTCTCCGAGAGCTGTGGAGATTGCAACATGTGTGCAGTCTATTGCTTCTATGACTCTAGGGAATCCTATCATAAGATATATATTAAAAATATATATTTAAAATCATTCTTAACAGGTAGCTACTGCTGACTACTGCATAATAGATTTCTAAGTGTGAAATATGCTTTTTTGAAGAGAAAAAAACTGAGTGTGAAATGTTAAATTTGTTCATGTGATGTCACCCTATCAAGATATCTTACCGGCAATTTTATAAAAGCCCTCTTTTATGGACATGGTCGATAAATGTCCAGGGAACACAATGAAGCTGTTTATGTACCCCTGCAGTGCGAGGACCACCTTTCGAATGGTTCGACAGACCGTGTTTTTCCCTAGATTCTCTGCATCCCCGACCGCATACAAGTATGTATCACTTGCAAAAAAACTCAACGCAATACATACCATTTGCGGTACAGTAAGGGCATGACTTCAACGAGTCACATTTGTTATGTGCAGCTCAAGAAGTTCACAAAGATAAGACATTCCTTCTGCGGAAAATCTGTATCTTTCATACAAGTAAGTATCAGGACAGTCAAATGGATTTTGTCTGTCCCTAAAAACTCTCTCTACGAAGTGCTGGTCTAACAATTTGCGCGGAGATGTCCACAGGATTTGGGAGAAAAGCTGAAGCCATTGCAATAGTGAACAGACGCTGGGAATTAGTTACGTCACCTATATGTTTCTTTGCTCACAGCTGATTGGTCAAACTTCAGTCTGAGCTCTTGAATCCAGAACATAACCTGCCGCGGAGCAGGTTAGCCGTGCAGCATAAGATACCATGGCAACGAACACAGATTAAAGCCGAGCTACTTTCATAGTACCTAAAACCCAGGGTTGGCGTTAACTAAGCTGAAACATAGCTGGCTAGCCACCTAATCCAGCTTCATGGTACAGGCCCCTGGTCTAAAGAGAGAAGAATTAATTACTATTTTTGTTTGAAAACTACATACACAGTAGCTACCAAAATAAATGTTGGTAACAGCAGCTTGACTTAAATAATGAGTAAAAGTAATTACTAAAAGTTGACAAAAATGTTTTTCTTTAACTAAAACTAGACTAAAACTATGAAAGACTCAAATGACTAAAATGTGACTAAAGCCCCTTTCACACAACGATACCTGAAAACACACAGACAATGTGTACCAGAAATTGTTCCCGGGTCACTAGATTTGGTTCATTCCCGGAATATGTGCATGCGTTCACACGCAACCCGTTAAGGTCCCATATTGACAAGTGATCATCAGGATGTGACGTGGGGGCGAATATGCTTGGCGCCAAGAAAGAAGGGAGAAGCAAAGCAGAAGTGTTTTCATACCTTAATAAACAAGGCAGCTGATCAGCTACTATTGACATTATTTGTTGTTTATGCTTAATGCTCAAATTATAGCATGTTTTTCCGATATTGACTTCTTTTCAGAGAGCTAATGAGGTAATGCGATCGCTGGAAGCTAAGCTTGTAACAATTCTGCGCAAAGCTTGGGAACTACACTAATGATACAAAGGGAGGAATGAACGAGTGTATAAAGGAGATCGCACGATCAGATTGGGAAGTCGTGGCCTAATGGTTAGAGAGTCGGACTTGCAATCGAAAGGTTGTGAGTTTGAGTCTCGGGCCGGCAGGAATTGTAGGTGGGGGGAGTGCGTGTACAGTTCTCTCTCCACCTTCAATACCACGACTGAGGTGTCCTTGAGCAAGGCACCGAACCCCCAACTGCTCCCCGGGCGCCGCAGAATAAATGGCTGCCCACTGCTCCGGGTGTGTGCTCACAGTGTGTGTTCACTGCTCTGTGTGTGTGCAATTTGGATCGGTTAAATGCAGAGCACGAATTCTGAGTATGGGTCACCATATTTGGCTGGATGTCACATCACTTTCTTATTTCTTTCACAAGCCACATTAAAAAGCCAAACCAAGTGGTGGTGTTTTTCCAGTGGTCTCTTGGTAAGCAGTGTTAATGCAAACCGAAATTCAGGTAACCATTGGTCCCACAACTAATGATGTTGACCCACATATGAAGCAATCATTGTTTTTAATGTCCAGTTTACTTTTTCTGTCAGATTTGTCTGTTGATGGTAACTGGTCGTGAGTTTTTGTATACTTCCCCAGGTTTTACACAGCTCAGCCAGCAGCTTGGAGGTAAACTGTGCACCACGGTCGGAGATGATGCTTTTCAGCACTCCCCACCAAGATATCTTGCTTAAGAATTTTCAAAATGTTTTGCATCTTGCTGTTTCTGAGCGGGAACTCTCTACCCATTTGGTGTAGTAATACACTACAATGAGGAGATAAGCATTACGTTTTTTGCTGGAAGGGAAAGGTCCTATCAAATCCACTCCCATAGTGTGCCCTGGCTCAGTCGCCTGTGTGTTTTGTAAAAAAAACACTTGGTTTGGTGTTATCATGCTTGTATTTCTGACAAGTATCACAGCCTTTGACGACTGCCAGACATCCCTTTGATGAACTGTTTGCCACCAAGCCTCATCCAAAATCATCAACAGGTTATTTAACCCCTTACCAGTCACCCCCCAGGCTATTTATCATCAGATCGCATAAATCAGTGGAAAATGAATAGAAATGATGATTCTGTGTGAAGAAATATGAAGTAAACATCAGTAAATATATCCATATATCTCCACAGATACGCATCTTTGGTCTATAAATCCTTATTGACGCTGTTCAGTGAGTCTATGTGAACACAAATAAACCGCTGCTGACATGAAAGAATATGAATGAGTGGTGAATTTCTATCCAAAATGTGGCATAATACAGATTTATTATTTTGCACTCCTGACATAAATTACTAAATAACTGTCACTGCAACGTTTTATCAAACCATTGGTCAAATATTGAAGCTAGAGTCTTTAAACTCTAAGTCTTTAAACTTTTTTTCTCTCTTGCTCTCAACGGAGGCGGTCGCATTTCTTTCCTCTCCTCCCTGCCTTTCCTTGCTTCGCTTGTTTTTCTCTTGTCTTGTCTACTTGAGAGACTCTCTCTGCACTGCTCTCCTAAACTGGAATATGGATTTGATAAACTGGTCTCTCAACGCAATTGACACCATCTTCTCGACGAGTAGCCTGGGTTCGGGGGAACCTGACTGCCCTGCCGGAACGTTTGCAGCTGGCTACACGATGGACGCGTGGGCGAATTGGCGGGTCGTGTGTCTGGCGACTCTTTCCGTGGAGGACATTGAAGACATCTACCTATTCAGAACCATGATAACAGGTCTTCTGCTGATTGGATTAGGCTTTGCCCTGGGTTATCGGAAAATTAAGACGACAGGAACAGCCGTCCAAAGCCTCACAAGGCTGCCCGTCATGATTGAAGTAGTGGGCAGAGCGGTCAGCATTGAGACTGAGACTATTAACTGCAATATGGATAACATCATGAAGTAGCTCACGGATTTGGAAAAGAAATTGGAGAATTTGGAGAGCAATGGACAATGAAAAATCATAGTGACCATGAAAAGAAATGCGGCTACTAGACCAAACAACTGGTATCTTATCTTCTTTTAGCTTTCTTTACCTGCCTTGGCTGGATGACAAAAATCTCCCAGGCGAGCAGGGCAGCTTGACTTGTCTTGCAATCCTTTACCCTCTCCCACAGACACCTGGTGATTTTTTGACTCTATCTAGGACCTGACCAAGGACGTCTCCATGGCAACTTGCTGTGACGCTGTAAAATCTGCTGACTGAAGCATCTAGAGAGAGTCTCAACTCTCCAGGCCTACAAATACACAAACCCTTACACATATACAGATATGCATTCACCCTCCCAACCCCCATCCCCCACCTTCGCCGCTTTGTTCCGCCAGTCTGGCAGGCGGGTCTGTGACTAGCGCTTTCAAGCTGCTGGGACCGGATGGCTGTTTGCCTGCGCTGGATTACCTCAACCACCCCAAGTTCCGTACCCAGTTGCAAAGTCGTGTGTCTATGGTGTATTGATTATGTGCTTTTTGTGCTGAAGTGTTTTTCCTGTTCTCATACTGTGCTCCCATAAGGAGCATAGTCTGGGTGTTGGTTTTTTTCTCCTCACTAATGTTATGCTGTACTTATTTCTTCCTCAAATACCCTGTCTTCCTGTCCTGTCTACCCCACTGTCATATTGTATGTATGGACAGGTTGATGGCTAATTTCGCTGGTACTTGTGACTAGTGACAATTAAGGGCTACTACTACTACTAAACTTTCAATTGATGCACAGTTTATCCAGATTAAGTAAGAGAGTGATTTTTAACGTGCTGTGAAAGTGAAACAATAATAAACTGGGGCTGTCGGCGATGCTTGAACGCAAAGGGCTAAAGGGATACACGTTCATCTTCGTTCCCTTTCTCTGAATTGGTTAGACCCCATTATCTTGGGCTCCACTCAACTAGTGTGTCTATTAACCCTTTCGAGTCGATTAACGCATATATGCGTTTTGAGTCATTTTCACCTGATAACCCCGAAAAGAACTTAAATTACACTCTCAGTTTTAATCGTACAGATAAGAGCAATACATCAATCGAATCTGTAAAGGGTCTAGTTTTTTTTGGATACAGACATAATAACAAAAAACCTTTGTGCACTTATAAAATAAAGATAACAAACAAGGTGCGCTGTCTACAGTCTTTGTCTCCGCTGATCGTCATGTACAAACATTTCATTAAAATGAACTGTAACTCCGTGAATACTCAACGAAGAGACATGAGAGAGATATCTATAGAAAGCCTGGAATGTCTACTTTTAAACTAAACAAGTGCTGCCGAAAACAAATATTCTGAGATAAAGTAATCCATATGAAAACAACGCAATGTCTGTTTTTCATATATCCGCTCATTATATTTAATGTGACCACGCCCCCGCGCTGAACGCGCTATTCAGATTCAAACTGAAGCGCGCGGCTTGAATACGCCCACACAGAAGAAAAAGCAGCCAGACTATTCTTCAAGTTTTTTATTTTATTTTACTGTTTGCTTCGCGATGAGAGGACTAAGACATAATTCACCCCAAAAAGATGTGATGTGGTTGAGGATTTGAGAAATGGATTTCCTCAGAAAAAAGAATGAAGCACTTTATTCAGCAGAGATCATAAACATGAGTAAGTCTCTTTTTATTTATTTGTACTAGTTTTCACATAACGTGTAAACATTTTACTAGTTAGACTTTTTCCAAATACTTTTTCCAAACTATAATTCCTGACTAAATGTATAATCAAGTGAAACATTATGAAGTTTCAATAACAATATACAATACTATACCATTCAAAAGCTTGATGTAAATAATATAAAAGTGACAAATAGAGATAACTCTAACAAATGTAAAAACAATGCAGTTCTTTCGATTTATTCCCCCTAAAAAAACCTGAAAAATATTATCAGCTCTTTTCAACATTAATAATAATAATAATAATGATGATGATGATAATAAATGGGGTTTATTTGGTAGAAAATAAGATTGTTAAAAGGATTTCTGAAGGATTGTGTGACTAGAGAAAGGATGCCAAAAAATTTGAAAGTCAGCTTTGATTGTTCCTAATAAACTGTTTAACTGCTCCCCCAAGTGGATATTAAATTATGTTGTGGGATAATTAAATATATTCTTAATAAACTACAAACATAAAATTATATACTTTTATTTTGTTCTCTTTCTTGTAAGTCCTCCCTCAGAGTGGCACAGTTGAATGAGAGGCTCATTATGCACCTCATTATGCAACTCATTATGCAGGCCTTTGTCTTCTCAGGTGTAAATCACAATGATATTCATGATAGTTGACGCCTACTCGCATATGACTTTTACCAACAAAAAGTGTTTTAGAAAATTGACATCAATATATTGTTTTCTGTGAGTGAGTAAACAAGATGATTTTCACATCATTCAGAAAGAAAAATTCTAGGCTACAAGCTCCAGTTCTCAACTTTTCCGGCAACCAATTTTATGTATGTGTTTTATTGCCTTATTCAAGTGATTTAACATTTTTAGTTTTTCACTAACCATGCATAACATTTTTTTTCTCAAAAATACAATCATGTACATGCATGGGTTTCACATATTATTATAGCCCAGTTTGTGCTGATTACAGTGATATTAGACTTTACCCATTTAGATATTTATAAGAAACTGAAAAAAGCACAAATGTCAGGGCATGACAAAACTTCTCAAGGCCCCAAAAATACCCTTAGACTCCAGAGGGTTAATGCACTTTCAAGCTTCACTCAACTCAGGCCACACCATCTGGCCACAAAAAGAATGTTATCAGAAAAAATACGGTCTTGCGACAGTCAGTCACTACAAAATTTACATACAAAAAAACCACACTACATTCAAAAGCTTTGGCTGAGGGCTAAAGAACAAGGAATACAACCACACACTAGAGTAAACTCCTATCACTCACACACAAAGTCTGTGCATCTCACTGCACCAAGCATCCTGTGTTCAAACCACCACCAACACTCTGAGAAAACAAGAGAGGATCCCTGGCTGAAGCCCTCAGCACCTGGCAAAAGAAGTTTGCAATCACTCACACAAACAAAAATCACGATAAGAAATAAAGTAGATCAATTCAATAACCAAAAAGAAACAATAAACCGAAAAAAACACTTACCTGGAAACTATAATAAAAAAACAAATAAATAGCACAAACATAAAACAAATAGGACAATGGTGAATCCTCGCATTAAACATCTGAACAAGCCGCTTGAGATCATTTGGTTTCATTCTGATCCAACAGCACGGCATGAACTGGTTTGCATATACAGTATTGTTCAAAATAATAGCAATACAATGTGACTAACCAGAATAATCAAGGTTTTTAGTATATTTTTTATTGCTACGTGGCAAACAAGTTACCAGTAGGTTCAGTAGATTCTCAGAAAACAAATGAGACCCAGCATTCATGATATGCACGCTCTTAAGGCTGTGCAATTGGGCAATTAGTTGAAAGGGGTGTGTTCAAAAAAATAGCAGTGTCTACCTTTGACTGTACAAACTCAAAACTATTTTGTACAAACATTTTTTTTTCTGGGATTTAGCAATCCTGTGAATCACTAAACTAATATTTAGTTGTATGACCACAGTTTTTTAAAACTGCTTGACATCTGTGTGGCATGGAGTCAACCAACTTGTGGCACCTCTCAGCTGTTATTCCACTCCATGATTCTTTAACAACATTCCACAATTCATTCACATTTCTTGGTTTTGCTTCAGAAACAGCATTTTTGATATCACCCCACAAGTTCTCAATTGGATTAAGGTCTGGAGATTGGGCTGGCCACTCCATAACATTAATTTTGTTGGTTTGGAACCAAGACTTTGCCCGTTTACTAGTGTGTTTTGGGTCATTGTCTTGTTGAAACAACGATTTCAAGGGCATGTCCTCTTCAGCATAGGGCAACATGACCTCTTCAAGTATTTTAACATATGCAAACTGATCCATGATCCCTGGTATGCGATAAATAGGCCCAACACCATAGTAGGAGAAACATGCCCATATCATGATGCTTGCACCTCCATGCTTCACTGTCTTCACTGTGTACTGTGGCTTGAATTCAGAGTTTGGGGGTCGTCTCACAAACTGCCTGTGGCCCTTGGACCCAAAAAGAACAATTTTACTCTCATCAGTCCACAAAATGTTCCTCCATTTCTCTTTAGGCCAGTTGATGTGTTCTTTGGCAAATTGTAACCTCTTCTGCACATGCCTTTTTTTTAACAGAGGGACTTTGCGGGGAATTCTTGAAAATAGATTAGCTTCACACAGACGTCTTCTTACTGTCACAGTACTTACAGGTAACTCCAGACTGTCTTTGATCATCCTGGAGGTGATCATTGGCTGAGCCTTTTCCATTCTGGTTATTTTTCTATCCATTTTGATGGTTGTCTTCCGTTTTCTTCCACGTCTCTCTGGTTTTGCTCTCCATTTTAAGGCATTGGAGATCATTTTAGCTGAACAGCCTATCATTTTTTGCACCTCTTTATAGGTTTTCCCCTCTCTAATCAACTTTTTAATCAAAGTAGGCTGTTCTTCTGAACAATGTCTTGAACGACCCATTTTCCTCAGCTTTCAAATGCATGTTCAACAAGTGTTGGCTTCATCCTTAAATAGGGGCCACCTGATTCACACCTGTTTCTTCACAAAATTGATGACCTCAGTGATTGAATGCCACACTGCTATTTTTTTGAACACACCCCTTTGAACTAATTCAACTAATTGCCCAATTGCACAGCCTTAAGAGCGTGCATATCATGAATGCTGGGTCTCATTTGTTTTCTGAGAATCTACTGAACCTACTGGTAACTTGTTTGCCACGTAGCAATAAAAAAATATACGAAAAACCTTGATTATTCTGGTTAGTCACATTGTACTGCTATTATTTTGAACAATACTGTACCTGAAACAAGCTAAAAGCATACCCACTGTCCAGATTAATGCCCAAACATGCAGTACCCATATTACAGAGCGATGTACTTGTCTCACTTTGCCCAAACTGACCACTGGAGCAACAGAATATACCTGCTCACCTGCTTTCACAATCTGGTATAGTACTAGGCCACAGAGGTCGTACATCTTGTATCTACCTCTCACATTAAAAGCTCGAAAAAGCACCAACTGGCCCTCCCGTAATGGTTTCTCTAGGACCCTTCCATCATGCCGGGCCTTGCGATGTTCAGCCGCAGTTCTTAGCTGCTCTGTCACCCCATCAAAAGCTACTTTGAGCCTATTCTGATTATCTAAGACCCACCTCTGCACATAGCCTGCCTCTGGCTCCTGGACTCTCTCAAGCAGAAAATCGACTGATAGCGGTGGCTCCTGGCCAAACATCAAAAAGTGGGGAATTCCCCTTTACTCTGATAAGGGGTACTATTTTATGAAAATAACACCTGGGGAAGACACAGCGGCCAGTCACCCTTCTGAGAATCGGCAGAGAACGCAAAAAATTGTGCAAAGTTCTATTAAACCGCTCGCATTGTCCGTTACCAGCCGGATGGTATGGAATAGTGCGAGACTTCTCAACACCATACAAGCGGCAAAGCTGTTGGATAAGGGTGGCCTCAAAGTTCCGACCCTGAT
The DNA here is from genome assembly GCF_003368295.1 of Carassius auratus. Taxonomy (NCBI): domain Eukaryota; kingdom Metazoa; phylum Chordata; class Actinopteri; order Cypriniformes; family Cyprinidae; genus Carassius; species Carassius auratus. The sequence goes on from NW_020523543.1 coordinate 1,023,288, forward strand.
CTAAATGGATACAACTCAGAACACCAAGTCGACAAAACCATTCATATACCAGAACATGGGCCAACGTCTCTGCCCGCTGATCTCTGGTAGCCACACCCCATGGGTATTTAGAAAATACATCAGTCATGACCATGACGTTCTCAATGCCAGACTGGGAAGGCTCCAGAACTGTAAAATTGATGGCTATACCTTAATTTGGCCGAGAAGCCATCAGGTGTCCAATAAAACTACTGTGTGTTGACGGAGGGCCCTTCGCATGCTGGCACCTCTCGCATTGCTGGCAACAACGTGCAATCTCAGAGGAAATATCTGGCCAATAGAACAATAGGGTCAGTTCCACCCCCTAATGCCCATGCTGCTGATGTAACTGTGTCAGAACCTCCTCCTTCATAGGCAATAAAACCTGCAGGGTTTCTTCCCCAATTACCACATCCTGCTCCAACAAGCGGTCCCACTGCCGAAGCATCGTGACCACTGGTTTTGCCAACTGCTTGTGCTCCTACGATGTTTGGAGTGCTTGTTGTCGCCAGAACCTTAAAAATTCTGCAATATGTAGATCAGCCCTTTGACCTGAATGCATATCTCCAAAGGGCAGACCTGGGAACACCATTACCTGGCTCACCTGGGCCACCGGTCACCCCTGGGCTACTTGAGCTATATTTTCTGGGATAGCCCGCCCAGTGTCTAGACTTTGAATGTCCTCCCTTGGTGGATTCAGTCTAGACAAGTCATCCGCATTCCTATTGCAGCGACCAGACCTATACCTGATCTCAAAATCGAAGCAGCCAACTGGGCCGCCTAGCACTGTTCAGTGGCACCCAGCTTGGCTGTAAGAACATGGCTGAGAGGGTTGTTGTCCGTGAATACTACAACGGCCCACTTGAGCGCCAGAAACTCCAATTTCATAAAGCTATAATTGTCCATATGGCGCTCAGTGGGCCGAAGACCCCGACTAGCATATGCTATTGTTTGCACCTTTCCTCCCTGCTCTTGGGACAAGACTGCCCCCTAACCCCCATAGCTGGCATCAACCTCTAGGACAAAAGGCAAGGAGAAATCAGCATAGGCCAGCACCGGGGCCACACACAGTCGCCGCTTCAGCTCTTCAAAGCTGTGTTGACATTGTATAGATCAGAGGTCAGCAAAGTCCTGCTCTGAACACCTCAGACGATTTGAATTTGTCAGTCTTGATACTAGCCCATGCAACGGAGCAGCTACTTTAACAAACCCCTCCATGAAACGACGGTAAGCGCTCCCAGAAAGGAGCGTACCTCACCCACATTAGTGGGACAACGCCAGTGGGTCACTGCCTCAATCTTACTTGGGTCTGTAGCGACCGCCTTCAGATGAGACCACATGACCCAAATACCTTGCCATTTGTTGGAAAAATGAAAATATCCCCAATTTAGCTTTTAATTCCTCCCTCTGCAGCCGATTGAGGACCACCTCCATCCAAGAGAGATGTTGATCTACTGAGGCCGAAAACACCACTTTATCATCGAGGTACAAAAGGAGAGACTGTCCCTGTTTATCACCAAACAGCCTTTGCATCAGCTGCTGGAAGGTGCTAGTAGCGCTACACAGTCTGAAGGGCATCCTGTTCCACTCAAACAAGCCAAATGGAGTACAGAAGGCCGTTTTATATTTATCCCCCTCTGTAACAGGTACCTGGTTATACCCACTGGCGAAATCCATGATTGAAAACCATTTGGCTCCCGTCAGTGAGTCCAAGGTTTCCTTGATACGAGGTAATGGAAAAGCATCCTTTCTTTTGCTCACATTCAGACGGCGGTAGTCTACGCACAAGCGCAGACCACCATCCTTCTTCCTCACAAATAGGTGATGCATAGGGACAACTGCTTTCACTAATTATTTGTGCCTCAAGAAGCTGATATATATGCGCTTTCACTACCTCATATTTGGACGGAGGTATCCACCGATGTCACTGCCTAGTGGGAGTATGGTCTACAAGGGGTATGTCATGCGAGATAAGGCCTGTACACCCAAGGTCCCCCTCATATGTGGAAAACAATGACTCATAATTCAACAGCAAGGCCTGAACTTTCACCTGATCTGCCATTGGCAATACAGACAGAACAAGAGAATCAATCTGATCCTGCACTGGAGTAACTCGAGCCGCCTGTACACTTGCGGACACTGCCACCGGCTGAACCTTGCTAACCTCAGAGGGCAAACTTACCACATCCACATATCTTAAAGTACCAATAGTAACTCGTGGATACAGAACAATATCGGTTGTACCGACATTAACCACTAGTATGTATACAGGTCCCTGAACCACTCTCACCAAGGCAGGAGATGCCAACAGGCCTGCTGGAAGACCTACATCAGGGGGTTCAAATAAGACTGTCCCACTGCAATAATGTATTGAACAGTTAGCAGCTACTAGCTTTAACGTACCCCCGGAAATACGGTTTACCTGACGACCCCGCACCCTGACCTGACCCTTAACAGTTAAGACAGGCTTAATGCCTACATGATGACAGTGTTGCAATGCCTGCGTAATGAATGAGGGAGCCTGTGACACAGCCGGTAGCTCAAAGAGAGCTGAACCATGTTGGCCAAAGAGCTCCTGGTAGCAGCGGTCCAATACATTCATCTCCAAGACTCCAGGGACCCAGCCAGCCAAACTGCCAGGAGGATCCCGGACCACCAGCACCCAGAGAGCAACCAATCACAAAGTTCGATATCCAGCTCCAGGTACCCTATATACAGAATTGACAAACCATTCGCCGCTCTCAGTTGCAACCACTGGCATGAAAGGAGGTGTTCTGGTCCCCAAGGCTTAAAATAAGTAGTAAAACAATTTTGTGAGCCAGTGTCCACTAAACAAGACACGGGAACCCCTCCCATTTGAATGACGAGCTGCAGAAGGACGACACCAGACGAGCAAGTGAGTCTGGGATAATCAAGTGACTTGAGCCCCTCCCTTCCACAACCGAGCAACGACTCGACCATTCGGTGGGGAACAGTAGGCTCAAACCGAGTAGCTCTATGCTCTATGTTGCTTACGCCGCCTATAAATAATGTGACTAGATCGCGGTACTCAGCCCCCCATTTGGGTTTTCTGAATATGGGCTAAACTTTGAGTAAGTTGATTTAATTGTTGTTGCTGCATTTTCACCATCTCTTTTAATTCCCGCAATTCAGATGACCCTCCTGGAGTGTTACCACCAGGCTGTGACTGTCCGTGCACCCCATATTGTATACAGTGTGCTGTTGGAACAGAATGGCTGCGTCCCTTTGCACCCCCTGGGGTCCCCTCCTGCTCCCAATGAATTGCCTCAACGCGCAGTTCAAGTAACGTACTATTGGGGCTACGTTGAACTAATTGTTTTAACTCGCGTCTGAGTGTATTATCGCTCACATTTTCAAAAAACTGATCTCGTAATAGGGCACCAACATTGGACATTTCATGTAGCGCCTGTTCTTCAACTTTCTCCCATAGGCTCATCATGGCCAGGGAGAATTGCACAAGAGTCTCCCCTTCCTGCTCCCACCTAGATAAGTACATTTCTTTTAATGCTACATACGATCTCGTACAACCATTAAATGCCATTACATTTTGGGCACATACAATCCCTGGGAATAAACACATCAGGAAATTAGGGACTAACTGCTGAAGGAGTCGCAGCATTAGAAGGATCAGCACTAGAAGCTGGGAATACAGCTGGTGGCCCCTGACGCAACTGCTCATTATCAGTCCGCAGCTGGGCCACCAATGCCCACAGCTCCTGCAAATCTTCCTCCATACCAGGCGCTTTTTTAATTTTTTTAAGTTACCTGAATGGGCCAAAATCAAAGAAAACGACCTCATCACCAGAGCACTACTAATCGCACAGGGTCGCCGTTGTCCTATTCCTACTCAAAAAAACAAAATACCGTCACACAACCAAAGTCGGAAAGGGAAAAAAATATTAATATACTATTCACCTCTCTGTCCTACACCAGTGCAAGAGACCCTGGCGACTACGCCACAATGTAGCAGATCCCAAGTAGCAATGCCCTGTTTAAATAGGTATGGATACATAAGTGGAGTGGTGCCCAAAATGAACGGGGATTTTACATGCTTAAGAAAGGGCACGAAGCAACCTTTACCATGTGGGTTTTTAGAAAAGAATGCACTAGCATGCAAACTTACCACAATGTGGATTTTAGAAAAGTGTGCAGAAGACTTCACGTGCACACTTACCATAATATGGATTTTAGGATACCATTCGAAAGGCCTCTAGTTGCACTCTCAAAGAGCAGCTCATAGATGGAATGATACATCCCAAAACCCGACTATCTTTGAGAGTCATCAACACGATCAATGGTAATGCTGAAGTAGCAGTAAATGTCCAGCTGAGGGGAGGGGCAAGCACCCAGTTTTCAAATGAGATGAAAGCTTCACCTTCTGCATGTTCCACCTACAGCAAGTTCCAATGCTGGAATGGCTAGCAGAAGGTTACCTAGCTGAGGGAGCATAAACCCAGCTCTCAACAAGAGAGGGGGGGGGGTACAGCATGATCATTAGAATCAGAAGGGTAAGAGCACTGCAAGCCAACCTGATAATAAAAATAAGTGCATGTATGCGGCAGCCGGGGGTGGGACTTTGGGTCCTGTGCCTTGCAGCATACCTCCTTCATGGCCCATCGTAGTGTGACATGGGCAGGGATCTAGCTAATGCCCAGATATAGTCTTACAATACCTTTATTACTTCTATATTTATTATTATTACAATTATTATTGTAGTTATTTTTGGTATTGTTATTTTTACTACTGCTACCATTATTATTATCATAATTATCATTACTATTTGTCCACTTCCTGATCCTCCAATGTCCCATTTGAAACTTGTTCCTGATGAATGAGTTTATTGTTAATAGTTATTATTGCTACTATTACTAACTAATACTATCACTATTATGATTTTATTTCTTAACTTTCCCTTCATTTCTGATGAATTCATTATTATTATGAAAATATAAGGTTATAGGCACCTATCATACATATCATATCATGTAAATATCATATATTTGGCCTTTGTTGTGTAGACTACTACTATTTGCTTTTCTTAAATCATTTATTAATCATTTGTTATTTTTTGCAGTATCCAATTTAAATTGGAAACTATTCAACAATTGTAAATGTTTATAAAGATTTACTAATCATACAAGCAGTCATTTTAATGGCAAAATGTAAAGACATTACACACATTATAATTTGGGTGCAAACCACATTTTTATCACCTGAACACTTACATTAGTATACTATTGTGACTCATTCAATATTCCTTGAGGCATACATCTACACAAGGGGAAAACACATTTTTAAGAAAATACTTATAAAAACAATGCAATATAAAAAGATTGAATCGTGTTCCCTGACAGTAATCACATTGACACTTGTACACTTGTTGACCCCTTACCCAACCTTAAACCCACCCATACACCAAACCTGAGACTAACCTTATACCTGCTTCACACCTCAATAGCAGAAGAGTTGTGCATTAACACAAGCTTTAAATCATTGAATAACACCTGGTAAAACCATTCTAAATTTTCAAGATGTGCTTGATTATATGAATTAGAAGTTTTTAATGATATTTGCAAGAATTTTAATTTCCATGAAATGCTAATACAGTAATACATATAAAATACATTTAACGTAAGTTATTAAAAAGAGAAAGAGACACTTTATAATAATAATGACTTAGTATCTCATAATAACATACTTTATCATAAAAATTAGATACTTTCCAAGCAACCATCAAAATGTTCTAATAGTCACTAATAGTGACTGTTAGGATAATAGTGACTGTTAGGAAACTAACTTACACAGAAGTGACTTTATTGCTCAGTGTCTTTACTGTATGGATCTTCATGTGTAGCTTTAGACGACTTTTAAAAGTGAAGCTCTTTCCGCACTGATCACACTTGTGAGGTTTCTCTCCAGTGTGGACCTTGTCGTGTGTTTTCAGATTTGATGACTGAATGAATCTCTTATCACAGTGTTAATACTTTTGAGGTTTCTATCTGCTGTGGATTTGCTCATGTCTTTTCAGATTTGCTGACTGACTGAATGTCTTGGCACAGTGTGAACACTTGTAAGGTTTATCTCCGGTGTGAATCTTCATATGTTTTTTCAAATTTCCTAACTGACTGAATCTCTTATCACAGTTTGAACACTTGTAAGGTTTCTCTCCAGAGTGAGTCTTCTGGTGCTGTTTTAAATGGTTTACCAAAGTAAAAGTCTTTCCACACTCAAAGCACACATGTGCTCTCACATCAGTATGTGTTTTCTGATGTGATTTTAATCTTTTCAGCAGTGAAAAACTCTTTCCACATAAGGAACATGAATATGGTTTTTCCCCCGTATGAACTGCCAGGTGTGTCTTCAGGGATGTTGACAGAAGAAATGTTTTGTCACAATGATCACATGCATACGGTTTCTCTCCAGTGTGGATCTGCTCATGTCTTTTCAGATTTGCTGACTGAGCAAATCTCTTGTCACAGTGTGAACACTTGTGAGGTTTCTCTCCAGTGTGAATCATCAGGTGCTGTTTTAAATGGTTTACCAAAGCAAAAGTCTTCCCACACTCGAAGCACACATGATCTCTCACAGTATTGTGTAATTTCTGATGTGATTTCAAACTTTGCAGCAGTGAAAAACTCTTTCCACATAAAGAACACAAATGTGGTCTTTCCTTTGTATGAACTGTCAGGTGTTTCTTCAGAGCAGTTGACCTAAGAAATGTTTTGCTGCATTGGTCACAAGCATGTGGTTTTTCTCCAGTGTGGATCCTCATGTGAACATCAAAACTGTTTTTTAATGAGAAACTGTTACCACATTGATCGCATGTGTATGGCTTCTCTCCAGTGTGGATCCTCATGTGTCCTTTAAGGTATGATGATTGAATAAAATGCTTTCCACATTGATCACAAGTGTATGGTTTTTCTCCAGTGTGGATCTTCATGTGTCCTTTAAGGTATGATGATTGAGTGAAACACTTTCCACATTGATCACAAGTGTATGGTTTTTCTCCAGTGTGGATCTTCATATGGACTCTCACATGTTTTTTGCTAGTGAAGCTCTTGCTGCACAAATCACATGTGTGTGTTTTCTCTCTGCTGTGGATCTGCTCATGTGTTTTCAGATGTGCTATCCAACTGAATCTCTTATCACAGTGTGAACACTTATAAGGTTTTTCTCCAGTGTGGAACCTCTGGTGCTGTTTTAAATGTGTTGCCCAAGTAAATGACTTCCCACACTCGAAGCACACATGATCTTTTACACCAGTATGTGTTTTCTGATGCAATTTAAAACTTGAATGTGGCTTCTCTTTAGTGTGAACTCTCATGTGATTCGCAAGACTTCGTTCGTTTTTGAAATGCTCTCCACACTGAGTGCAGGTGGAAGATTCCTCAGCTCTTGTTTCCTTTAAAAATATATTTTTTGAATTCAAGTGACTCAAAGGTTTTTCTTCAGGTTTGACATGATGTTTCTCCTCCACTTCAATCTCCTCGTTCTCTTCTTTAGGGTCTGAAAAGAAAGAGAAAAGTTGTATTTTCAATTAACCGAAATAACTCAAAGACAAGAATATGAATTGAAAGGCCATAAAAGTGAACTCTGATGTAATAGCAGAAAGCAGACAACTTAAAAAAAGATTTTACAATTATTTTGAGGCATTTTTATAAATTATTTGTTCCTGACATTTTGTCTGAATGAGATATATTGATCTTCCAAATATTATTTTTAAAACATTACAGACTAATGTAGTGTAGTGTTTCTGTAATAAGATCTAGATGCTAAGAAAAGAAGGGATTTAAGTCCAAAACCTCACTTGAAATAACTTAACAAGTCAATCGTGACTAAAACAATTTCATAAACGAGAGTTAACGCAATCTCACTAGTCAGGATAATTTCATGCAAGTATAGGTCTCTGCAGGGAAGTAATGGGACTTACCAGATCAGGGTCTTTTTACACCATGATACCTGATTGGTTGACGTCATAGTGACGGTAGGTTTAGGGGTGGGGTTGGGTAAGGGGGATCATTTAGATTGCATGATTTAGAAACACCCAGCAGTTTGAAAACATCCACAAGGTGATAAATAGGGCTGCTCCAATCACGATCGGCCAATCGTTAATGCGCTTCTCATCAGTAAAGCCGGTTATCTAAACAGCTGTAAATTCCATCAGGTGCGTGATTTCACATAGAGCAGCTGTTACTACACAGATCCATTGTTAACTGAGAAGATGCGCAAATACATGCTGAAAATGAACGTGGATTTGCGCAGCTTCTCTGTTAACAACGACTCTGTGTAGTAACAGCTGCTCTAGGTGAAATCAAGCACCTGGTGGAATTTACCGCTGATTAGAGAACCGGCTTTACTGATGAGAAGCGCATAATGATCGGCAGATCGTGATCGGAGCAGCCTTAGTGATAAACGGCCACTTTTGCTCTGCAGAGACCTAAGTCTCATTTCATGTGCATGCTTATTCTTAAAAAGCCCTTAATGGCGATCATGGACCAAATTGTGAATATTTGTACGGTTTAAATTTGTATTGTTCTTCAAATGTTAGAAAGTAATGAAAATATCAATTTGGCTGTCAGGAGTGGACACAAAATGTGTACGCTCTTCTGTGTCAGCCACGACACAAGAATGTGCTGTTTGCATTCAAATCAAAGCGTAAATCCACATGGGAAATATATGCTTGTATCGCGGTGCTAAAGTGACATTACAGTGCAAAATTTTTTAATAAAGTCAATAAAGACTTAAAAAGAAATGTATTCTTGTCACTTTATAATGTTACGGTTGAACCAATGATGGCAGATGGACTACTTTGACAATGTGTTTCATACTTTTCTGGACTTCGTCAGTGTATTTTACTTGGCAGTCTATGGGACAGTCACAAGACTCCCTGTTTTCACTCAAAGGCTACGTTCACACTGCAGGGCTTAATGCTCAATTCCGATTTTTTTTTTAAATTAGATTTTTTTTTTGCAAGGTCGTTCACATTTCCAATTAAATGGGACCTTTTGTGATCTCCTGTAGGAACGTGAAATGACCCAGAAGTGACCTGCATGCGCAGAAGAGTACTCAACAGTGAACGACGTCACTCGTTGTTTGCGGAAGTAGCTAACGTTAAACATGGATGTCAACAACAGTGTAGTCAACATCGGAGCTCTTTTTGCAATATTAAAGTTATTTTCCCAACGGAGCCAGCACAATTACAATATTCTCGTTTTAAGAAGAAAATTTAAAAGAAGGTTTTTGGCCATGGCGTTTTGTGGAGCAGTGTTAGCAACGTCGGTACAGAGAAACCTGTAGGTGCGGAGTCGCAGCCTTCTCGTTCCCACCTACTTCAACGCAGAATTATGACGTCATTGTAGCGTATCAATGACGTACGGGTCGGATACATGTGGCCTGGCCGTTAAGATGGAGGTTGAATTTCAAAAGATCGGATACGTATCGGATTCAGGACCACATACCCAAGTGGCCTGGGTCACATTTGAAAAGATCGGATCTGTGTCTTTCAGACTATCATGAAAAGATCAGCTACAGGTAGCATGGGGCAAAAAAATTGGAATTGGGTTGTTTCAGCCTGCAGTGTGAACGTAGCCAAAATATCTTAAATGGTGTTCGGAATATAAACAAAGCTTTTACTGGTTTGGAATGACATGGAATATAATTACATATATGTATACAATTCCCAACCCAAGCTCCTGTAAAGCTCCTGTCTACTTGGAATATCATTATCATATGTTCAGTGTAATCAGGTCCTGGTGCCACTGCTCTCAAATGTTGGCCTGGAGCCCTGATAATATAAATTGTACCAATCCCAATTCTATTTTATACCCCTTCATCCCCTTTGTCCTTTGAAAAAGAGGTGTGGAGTGAAAATGTTCCTCTATAGATTGGGACACCACTAATATGCCATCACACGTCATCATAACATCGTCTGGCTCCTACAATACACACCAGTGATGCATGCGCGGGTCAATGTATATATTTAAAAATAAATAAATAAACCCCACACCCAACCGACATTTTCAACTAAGCCGCACGCAACTCGGACCGCAAAAAAAGAATAATAAAATATTGTACCCGACCCGCTTCCTGACCCACATTTTTAAAAAGTAGTAAATGCTTATCATTGCGTCACTGAATTAGGCAAAAAATAAAAAAACTAATACATTATAATCTTGACAAGAATAAAATAAAATAAAAATAGTAAATAAACTCATGATTTGTACTAAAATGGTCTAGTCTGGCTATGTTTATTTTGATGTGTCTGCAAGGTCAGCAGACAGTGAGGCTCGGGTTTGTTCTGATATTTTCTGAATATTCCGCTAGGCTAGATCGCTCGCTCAACACAGAATGGCCTGCTGGTTCGAACATATGTGGAATAAGGGCTGCCTCCAAATTATTAATTTTTTTTTCTAGTCTACTAGTAGTCGTTCATTTAAGCCATTCGTGGACAAATCATCCCTTTATATTAATTTAATTACTTTAACTGGCTATAGCCTACAGGATAAGAGGTGTTATTACCGCACGAATAATCTTGCCACAAAGAACCAGAAAAATAATGATGATTATGAATGTGTCTTAATTAGCAAGGAGACTATTAATTGTTTAGTGATAAACTGGTGTTTTTTGTGTCGCTGCTGAGATGAAGTTAACCATGAGGACTCGCTGTGTACACCAGAGAGAAAAGCACATTTCATATGGATTACATATTCAGAGAAAAGCCTATTTATTTTGGTTTGAATATTTTCATTTAAAAGTAGACATTTCAAGCTTTCTGTAATATATAGCACTGTTTTTAAGTAAACTATTTAAGTAATCTAGGTCACTTTATGAGAACAGAACATATGTAAATGAGAACAGCATTATTAGGCATTCAGTAATAATAAAGTATCTGAAAGTTTAGAGAGAACGGACGGATCTGAAGTACCAAAACTCATCTTAATGCAAACCCAATGCGATATGTCATAAATATGCTAATTAATGTTACATCATTTGCCACGAGTCTCACAAAATGCATAGTTTAAGTATCTGATGAACTGTTTGAAGTTTAACAACATTAATGTTTTTCAGCATCATGAGTGAATGAAGAATCAAGAACAAACACCAACCTCTAAGTTCTTCTTCAGTGTGTTTGATTCTGCAGGGTTCTAGATCACTAATGTTCTCACTTTCCTCTTTAATAAACTCAGATTTCAGCTCTTTCATGATGTTCTGAACTTGTGAACTAATTGTGAAATGCTGAAGTCTTCCAGCATTTATTGGCAGTGTGATTGATGTAGGAGGAGCTTCACTGATGATTATTCCAGAGTGGGAGGGGCTTCATTGATGACACATCCAATAGTGGGAGGAGCTTCAGGGATGATGAATTTCTGTGTTGAAGCAGCAGATCTGCAAAAATCATCAATGAGACTGTTTTTTAATTTAAATTTTTAAGCATTTATTAAGTGAAGCAGATGCTCTCCAACTTCAATCTTTGAAGAGACCATAGCCTAAGTGGTGTCTCTGTAAATCATTACTACAGTAAAGTTTACAGCATTGACACAAGAGCACATCAGTTTAACATTTGCTCATTCAGGATCTATGCATACTTTTCCCTTCTGCTTCCGTATAAGTGCTGCACAATTAATCAAATTTCTAATTGCGATTATGATTATGGACACCAAGATAACAATCAAAAAAAGTTTTCTAAGAGACAAAACTTGTAATATTATAATGACATGTTCAGTGTTACCAAATCCGGTGCTGGTGCCACTGCTCTCGATTGTTGGTCTAGGTCCCTGATAATATAAATTGTACTGTAAAATGTTGCTGTGTAATTAGAAATTAAGTCTGTTCAATTGTAAATGAAATATATAGATTAAATAAACCATTTTTAAAACATTGTTATTTTATAAAATTATTTTACCATAAATTTACCTTTTTTAAGAATAAAATAAAAGTTGGGCACATTAACCATAACTTCTTCAAAAACAGCTAGAAGCCTTGGAGTTATGATTGATGATCAGCTGACTTTCTCAGACCACATTGCTAAAACTGTTCGATCCTGCAGATTTGCTTTATTCAACATCAAGAAGATCAAGCCCTTTCTTTGGGAACATGCTGCACAACTCCTTGTTCAAGCTCTTGAAGGTCTTCCAGCCAATTCTATCAAACCTTTACAATTAAATCAGAACGCGGCAGCAAGATAAATTTTTAATGAGCCAAAAAGAATACACGTCACACCTCTGTTTATCAATTTGCACTGGCTTCCAATAGCTGCTTGCATAAAATTCAAGGCATTGATGTTTGCCTACAAAACTACCACAGGCTCTGCACCCATTTACCTAAATTTGTTACTTCAGACTTATGTGCCCTCTAGAAGCTTGCGTTCTGCAAGTGAACGTCGCTTGATTGTGCCATCCCAAAGAAGCACAAAGTCACTTTTACGGACTTTTAAATTAAATATTCCCTCCTGGTGGAATGACCTCCCCAACTCAATCCCAGCAGCTGAGCCCTTAGCCATCTTCAAGAATCGGCTTAAAACACATCTCTTCTATCTTTATTTGACCCTCTAACTTTAACACTCACTATTCTAATTCTATTCTTAAAAAAATAAATCTAACTAGTTTCCTAATCGTTTTGTATTGTATCCATTTTCTTTACATTTATTATACAATTATTATATATTATTCTTTTTATTATATTATATAAAAGCCTTTTCTACATGTACTGCGTTTAAGCTGAGACTTGTTATAGCACTTATATATCATTGCTCTTTTTGTTAGTTTTGATTGCTTCCATTGTCCTCATTTGTAAGTTGCTTTGGATAAAAGCATCTGCTAAAATGTAAATGTAAGAAGAAAACAAAACAATGTATAGTTGAAGTATTTTCAGTTTACATAAAAATAAACAAATGTCATAAATCTTTTTTAAACATCGTTCAACAGAAATTGTGAAAATCACTATTAATAATCGCAATTACTATTATTTTTTCATAATCGTGCAGCCCTACGCCGTATTAATTTATAAGAATATATCTGTATAAAAATATAGATAATTTAATCTCTCCAGGTGAATATCTGCACATAATATCTAAATATAGTTTGATTATTTTAATAACTACGTTCGTACAAATTAAGTAATTCAATTATTAACACGTTTAGTTTTATATGCAGAAAGCAAGTAATCAGAACATCTTTAAAAAGTATCACAACAAATGAATGTTTACTGTCTGTATTCTAATAATTCATGAAAAGATTTAAAATATCCCACGTTATTAAATATTTTGCAGTATCTATTTTTTATTTTAACCTCAGTTAACTAACACATTGGATCCCAAAAGATGAACGTCAGAGAAATAAGGTTATAAATAAAATCGCAGCAGCAACACTTTCCAGAGACAATCAGAAACATAAACATTATTAACACTTTTAACATTAAATATTACTATTAACATTATTAACACACGAACACACAACAAAGCTGCAAAAACAGCAACATTATCAGAGCAAACATCGATACAAACACACAACCGAGCTCAACATGTTTTCCTCACGTAGTTGTTGTCTGCTGTTCTGAGTGTTTAATTCATCAAACACTCAACCCAATGAACTCGACACACTGACGAGCCTGTGTGTGTTGCTGAAACCCCAGAAAAGTGTCTGACATTTGTGTAAATATGAGAAATACCGTGAGTTGCTCGCCTCTCCTCAGAAGACTCGACGCGACTGAATGAGCGGTGACGTCATCGCCGCGAGACCAGGTCAAATGCAGATCGTCAAAAATGCACCGAATTCTATTTAAAACGAGCGCAGCGCAAAGCTGATAAACGATCACGCTTCTTTCTCTCTTAAAGGAGCTGAGAAAACAGAACAAACAGCCCTCTATCACAATCAGTTCTCTCTCTGTATCTCTCTCTTTCTCTCTCACACAACCGTTAAAGGGACAGGTAACAAATATACTTTTCATTACTATTTCCGAATACTTCATATAAGAAAACTACAATAATAATAACTAGATAAAAAAGTTTGTCAAGACAAACTTTAAGTTGGCTTGAGAAAGCCTGACCAAAAAGTTTGAAAAGTTTAGAAAGTTTGAAAATGTGAAAAGTTTAAAAATGTAAAAAGATTTAAGTTTAAGAAATTTAAAAAAGACAGTGATTAACATATGGCTAGCATTACAAGCAAGTGAATACCATGTCACTAACGTGATTAGCAAAGTTGCTAGCATGTTTCTAGCATGATTATCATGTTGGTAGTATGTTGTTAACATGTTTCTGGCATGATTAACATGTGAGTAGCATTTTGCTAGCATGTTTCTAGCATGATTACCATGTTGCTAGCATGTTGCTTACATGATTAGAATGCGACTAACATGTTACCAGCATGATTAGCATGTTGTTAGCATGTTGTTAACATGTTTCTGGCATGATTAGCTTGCGACTAGCATGTTCTTAGCATTTTTCTAGCGTGATTAGCATGTCCCTACCATGTTTCTAGCATGATTAGCATGTTGCTAACATGTCCCTAGCATGTTGCTAGCATGATTAACATGTTTCTAGCATAATTACCATGCGACAAGCATGTTGCTAGCATGTTTCTAGCATGATTAATATGCAACTAGCATTTTGGTAGCATGTTTCTAGCATGATTAGCATGTTGCTAACATGTCGCTAGCATGTTGGTAACATGTTGTTAACATGTTTCTATTATGATTAACATGCGACTAGTATGTTGTTAGCATGTTCTCTAACATGATTAACATGTTGCTAGCATGTTTCTAGCAATGATTAGCATGTTGCTAACATGTTTCTAGCATGATTAATATGCAACTAGCATTTTGGTAGCATGTTTCTAGCATGATTAGCATGTTGCTAACATGTCGCTAGCATGTTGGTAACATGTTGTTAACATGTTTCTATTATGATTAACATGCGACTAGTATGTTGTTAGCATGTTCTCTAACATGATTAGCATGTTGCTAGCATGTTTCTAGCATGCTTAGCATTTGCTAGCATGATTAGCATTCGACTTGCATGTTGCTAGCATGTTATAACCATGATTAGCATGTTGCTAGCATGATTAGCATGTTTCTAGCATATTGCTAGCAATTGCATGATTAACATGCGACTAGCATGTTGTTAGCATGTCACTAGCATGTTTCTAGCATGATTAACATGTTGCTAGCATGTTGTTAACGTTTCTAGCATGATTAGCATGCAAGTACCATGTTGCTAGCATGTTTCTAGCATGATTAGCATGTTGTTAACATGATTAACATTTGACTAGCATGTTTCTAGCATGATTAGCATGTTGCTAGCATGATTAACATTTGACTAGCATGCTGCTAGCATTTTTTCTAACATTACTAACATGCGACTACATTTACATTTATTCATTTAGCTGACGCTTTTATCCAAAGCGACTTACAATTGCTATATATGTCAGAGGTCGCACACCTCTGGAGCAACTAGGGGTTAAGTGTCTTGGTGTGTCACAGTGGATTAGAACCCGGCATGTGTCTTATCCACTGCGTCAACACCACATAGCATGTTGCTAGCATGATTTTACCATGATTAGCATATTGCTAACATGTTTCTAGCATGATTTGCATGTTTGTTAGCATGTCGCTAGCATGTTTCTAGCATGATTAGCATGTTGCTAGCATGAGTAGCAATGCTACTAGAATGTTGGTAGCATGATTTTAGCATTATTAGCATGTTGCTAGCATTTTTCTAGCATGACTAGCATTCGACTAACATGCTGTTATCATGATTTTAGCATGATTAGCATGTTGCTAGCATGTTTCAAGCATGATTAGCATTTTGCTAGCATGTTGTTAGCATGTTTCTAGCATGTTTAACATGTTGCTATCATTTCGCTAACATGTTTCTAGCATGATTAGCATTTTGCTAGCATGTTGTTATGTTTTTCACTTTTTTTATTACCATGCGACTAGCATGTTGCTAGCATTTTTCTAGCATGATTAACATGTTGCTAGCATGATTAGCATGTTGCTAAAATGTTTCTAGCATGATTAGCATGTTGCTAGCATTTTGCTGGCATGATTAGCACCCAGAGTAGCTTGCTAGCATGACTTTAGCATGATTACCATGTTGTTAGGATAGATAGATAGATAAGTATTAGATAGATAGATAGATAGATAGATAAGAAGTATTAGATAGATAGATAGATAGAAACATTCAGATTAACTCAAAATGTTAAAATGCTTTAAATACTCAAAATACTTCTGCCTAATGTTACTCTGTAAGATATGCAAAAGAAATCTATGTATCTCTTGCTCTGGCAACTTGTATAGACCACCAGGGCCATCATATACAGTAGTGGTGGAAATTATGATTCTTTCTAGAGATTCGTTCATTTTCAGTTCGTTCACCAAAGTGATTCGTTCAGAATCATTCAATGACTCATTCAGTTTAACTCAAAATGTTAAAATGCTTAAAATACTCAAAATACTTCTGCCTAATGTTACTCTGTCAGATATGCAAAATAAATCTATGTATCTCTTGCTCTGGCAACTTGTATAGACCACCAGGGCCATATACAGTAGTGGTGGAAATTATGATTCTTTCTAGAGATTCGTTCATTTTCAGTTCGTTCACCAAAGTGATTCGTTCAGAATCGTTCAATGACTCGTTCAGTTATCATTTCTTCGTATTACATAAAATATGCCAGCAGGTGGCAAAAAAGAGTGTATTATGTGTTATGTCTTTAGTCAACGAACGTATTCACTTGTTACTGTCAGGACCGGGGCTCAAACTTGGGTCTCTGATGCCAGAGTCTTAATTTCTACCGCTGAGCCACATAAGGTAGTTGAACCCAATAGTCAGACGCCTTGTTAACTTAACTCAGAAGAGTTTATTCAACAAAAACAGCAAAAGGGAACAAAATATCCTTTGTATAGAGTTAGGTTACAAAACAGAAAAATCCTCAGACCAGAAATGGTCAAAAATAGTAAAAAACTGCAAAACTATTAACAGGAAAACAATTCAAAAAATACTTTCAAAGAATAGATCTTGGAACTAGAGCAGACTTATGGCAGCAACTTGCTTAGGAACGATAATAACCAAGCAAAGATACAAAGGAAGTGATCAGCTTAAATAGACAGCCCCCCTTGCATGAATTTCAAGATGGCGCCGCCAAGTCCGGTCGCCGTCCAGGTTGCTCCGCTTAGATTATGTTTTTATTTACTTTTTTACCTACTTTTGCTTTCTCTTTCTACACACATTACCTCTGCACTGATCATATACAAAAAGGAAACACTTTTGGACATTGGACACCGCTTCACTGACCTGTTTCAGGACACTTTATCCTCCAACCCATCGTGGCCATCTGAGATTCTCCGGAACGCCGAGATGAACAATGGCCACCTGAATAACCACCCAAGGCGACGGATCAAGAAACACCGCGGGAAACGTGCTGGGATTCGCAACAGACTGAGGAAAAGAGCACACAGCCTTCCTTTACCGAGCATTTTGCTCGCCAGTGTCCAGTCTCTGGAGAATAAGATGGACGATCTTAGAGCCAGGATAAGTTTCCAACGGGACATTAGGGACTGTAACATCCTTTGTTTGTCTGAAACGTGGCTCACGCCCTTGGTCCCGGACGCTGCTGTAACGCCGTCTGAAAACTTCTCTGTTTTACGGATGGACAGGACAGCCGAGGCCGGCAAATCCAAAGGCGGAGGAGTTTGTTTCATGATTAACAAGAAATGGTGTGACCCCAGGAATATCTCCACTCTGTCGCGCTCCTGCTCGCCTCATCTGGAACATTTATCCATTATTTGCCGCCCATTCTATCTGCCTCGGGAGTTTTCATCGATCATCATAACTGTTGTTTACATCCCTCCACAAGCAGACACTGGCTTGGCTTTGTCTGAGCTTCACGATGCGCTCAGCGGCAACATCAACAAACATCCTGACGCTGCTATTATCATCGCTGGGGACTTTAACAAAGCCAAACTCAGGCAAGTCATGCCTAATTTTTATCAACATGTATCCTGTCCAACCAGAGGAGCGAATACACTGGATCATTGCTACACTCAGTTTAAGAATGCCTACAAAGCACGCTCACTACCGGCTTTCGGCAAATCGGACCATGCCGCCATTTTCCTCACACCGGAATATAAACAACAGCTTGTTCAAGATCCCCCGGTGAAGAGGGTGGTGACGCGATGGTCCGACCAATCAGAAGCAACGTTACAGGCGGCTCTTGATGACATAGACTGGGACATGTTTCGCGCAAGTTCATCTGACGTCAGCGAGTTCACGGATGTAGCGTTAAGTTTTGTAAACACGCTAGCTGAACAAGCTACGGATACAATAAATATAAGGACATTCTCAAATCAGAAACCATGGGTGGACAGATCAATCCGTGCAGCAGTAAACAAACGCACTGCTGCTTACAACGCCGGTCTTCTATCGGGAAACACGAGCGAGTACAAAGCATCGTGCTATGCTCTCCGGCGCGCAGTAAGAGCCGCCAAACACAGACACAGGGAACGCATAGAGTCACATTTCCAGCTAAATGACTCCCGACGCATGTGGCAAGGACTAAGGACCATCTGTGACTTTGGAAATAAATCCTCTGCAGAGGCGAGAGCAGATCCGTCGCTGGCTGACGAGCTAAACACTTTCTACGGCCGCTTCGAAAGCAATCGAAGCAGTGCGAGTATGCCGATCAGCGCGTCAGGAAGCAGCAGTCAGAGCAGCGATCATCATGCGATCACCGTGTCAGAGGACGAGGTTCGGAGGGCACTAAAGAGAGTGAATGTAAGGAAAGCAGCTGGACCTGATGGGATTTCTGGCCGTGTTCTGCGGTCCTGCGCTGATCAGCTCGCTGGTTTGTTTACATCCATTTTTAATGAGTCTCTTGCTACATCGGTGGTTCCCACCTCACTCAAAAAATCGGTCATCATCCCTGTGCCTAAAAACAATAAACCCTCTTGTCTGAATGACTATCGTCTAGTTGCCCTCACATCAATAGTCATGAAGGTCTTTGAGGGACTGGTTAAAAACGTCATCTGCTCCTCCATCCCGGATACTTTGGACCCTCTTCAGTTTGCTTATCGCCCAAACAGATCCACAGATGATGCCATCTCTCATATCCTGCACTCTTCTCTCACACACATCGACAGCAATAACAGGAACTATGTAAGGCTGCTATTTATAGACTACAGCTCAGCTTTTAATACTATAGTCCCCATAAAGCTAGCTTCCAAACTCATAGACCTCGGACTGAATTCTTCACTCTGCGACTGGATCCTTGATTTCCTCACCGGCAGACCTCAAGTGGTGAAACTAGGCCAGCACACCTCCAGCTCCATCACCCTGAACGTAGGAGCCCCGCAGGGCTGTGTCCAGAGTCCCCTGCTCTACTCTCTCTACACACATGACTGGCGTGTCTTCGCACAGCTCCACATCCATTATCAAATTTGCTGATGATACTGTGGTTCTGGGCCTCATTCACAACAATAATGAGACCGCATACTTGGATGAGATAGAGAAATTGACATCATGGTGCCAGGACAACTGTCTCTCTCTGAATGTGAGCAAAACTAAAGAACTGATTGTGGACATCAGGAAGAGACAGCAGCAGCCCTACACTCCTCTTATGATCAGCGGGACCCCTGTGGAGAGGGTGAGCAGCTTCAAGTACCTTGGTGTAAACATCTCGGAGGACCTCACTTGGACTACTCACATTCAAACACAGGTTAATAAATCCAGGCAAAGACTGCACCATCTGTGACAGCTGAGGAAATTCAGGGTCTCACCAGCAATACTGAAAACTTTCTATTCTGGAGCTATAGAAAGCGTATTGACTCAGTGTATCTCAGTGTGGTATGGGAACAGCTCCAGTCAAGACTGCAAAGCCCTGCAGAGAGTTGTGCGCTTAGCTGAGCGCATTTCAGTGTCTGCTCTCCCCTCTCTGCAGGACATCTACCTCAAACGCTGCAGAAGTAGAGCTGCAAAAATCATCAAAGACTCCACCCACCCCAGTAATCATATTTTCACTTTGCTGCCATCTGGTAAGCGCTTCCGTAACCTGATAGCAAAAACTGAGAGACTCAGGAGGAGTTTCTTCCCCCAGGCCATCAGGCTCTTAAACTCTAAACCAGCTTCTTAACATCCTCATGCCTCCACTTAATGTTCACTTTATCTTTTTACTATATTCACTACCTCACATAGACACACTGACAGTGTCGCCCTGTTTTGCACATTTGCTTCTCGTACATTCCTGGGTATCTTAATATTTAAGATTACAGTAAAATGCATATATGCACATAGTACATCCCTGTACATCTTAATATTTAAGACTACAGTTTACACTCATGCACATTATTTTGCATTCTATATTTAATTCTACAATATACATTTTTTATATTTTATTCTTATATTTTTATTGTTTACTTTTATTTCATTCTTACATAGCTTTATTTATGTATATTTTCATCTGTGTTGTTTTCTTTAATAATTGCACTGTCCATGGAGCGGACCTGACTCACATTTCACTACTGGTTATATATGCTATATATAATTTTGTATGTGACGAATAAAAATCTTGAATCTTGAATATTGAATGAGAAACATGTGAAAACAATAACACTGATTACAAAAGGCACAATGTTGACGTGAGTGCACATTGGGGACCTCTAGTGGGCAAAATAACACATTGCAAAACAAAGGCTCTGACAGGACCCCTCCCTCTAGGAACGGCTCCTGACGTTCCCTCCAGGACAATTGGGCTTGCGAGCGAAATTCTTGCACTAGTTTGGGGTCTAAGATGTCCTTGGCAGGAACCCAGGAGCGCTCCTCGGGACCATAGCCTTCCCAGTCCACAAGATACTGCCGGGACCCACGTACTTGACGGACATCTAGTATTCTGTGGACTGTGTAAGCTGGCTGGCCCCCGATGATACGAGGAGGTCTTCCTGTCGCAAGAAAAGGAGAAGACAAAACAGGTTTTAACAGTGAAACATGAAAAGTTGGATTAATTTTCAAAGACTTAGGCAAGTACAATTGATAGGTAACTGGGTTCACTTTCCTGGCAATCTTGAAGGGGCCGATGAATCTCTGGGAAAGTTTGCGTGACTCCACCTGCAAGGGAATGTTCTTAGTGGAGAGCCAGACTCTTTGGCCAGGGTGCAGAGAGGGGGCAGGTCTGCGTCTGCGATTAGCCTGGCGCTGGTACTGCTGAGAGGCCCTAAGGAGCTTGAGTCTGGCTTTTTTCCATGTCTGGCGGCAGCATTTAACAAATTGATGAGCAGAGGGAACTGCAACCTCCACCTCTTGTTCAGGGAATAGTGGAGGGGTGTACCCGAACTGGCACTCGAAAGGGGACATGCCTGTTGCAGAGGAGCGAAGGGTATTGTGTGCGTATTCTGCCCACATGATGAATGAAGACCAGGAGGAAGGATTGTTAGCTGCCATACATCTCAGTGTAGTCTCAAGATCTTGATTAAGCCGCTCTGTTTGTCCATAGGACTCTGGGTGAAACCCAGAAGACAGGCTCACTGTAGCCCCCAGAGATTGACAAAAAGCCCGCCAGAATCGGGAGGAAAACTGGGGTCCTCGATCAGAGACGATGTCTTGTGGAATTCCAAAGACTCTGAGCACATGATTTATAACCAATTCAGCAGTTTGTTTTGCGGTGGGTAGTTTAGGCAGAGGAATAAATCTGGCGGCCTTGGAAAATCTATCTACTATGACCATGATAGTGGTGTTGCCTTGTGATAGTGGAAGACCAGTGATAAAATCCATGGAAAGATGGGACTAAGGTCTATGAGGTATAGAGAGGGGGTGCAATAGCCCTTGAGGAGAGTGGTGAGAGATTTTATTTTGGTTGCATGTGGGACATGCGTTCACAAATGCGGTCACATCCTCCTTGATAGTTGGCCACCAAAATCGTCTTTGGAGGAACTCAAGAGTGCGTGAGGCACCAGGATGACAGGTGAGACGAGAGGAGTGTCCCCACTGGAGGATCTGAGAGTGGACAGCTTTAGGGACAAACGGACAGTGGGATGGCCCCCCTCCTGGGTCGGGTTCTCTGGCTTGGGCTTGTTTTACTGTATCTTCCAGATTCCACCTGATAGGGGCTAATATCTTGGAACTTGGGATAATTGGTGCAACACAATCTTCCTGTGAAGTTTTAACATATGCTCGGGACAAAGCATAAGGCTTTAGGTTCTTAGAGCCAGGGCGGTAGGACAAGATGAACTGGAATCTATTGAAAAATAAGGACCAACGTGCCTGGCGGGGGTTGAGTCGCAATATATTCCAGATTTTTGTGGTACATGAGTACTTGGAATGGGTGTTTGGCCCCCTCAAGCCAATGTCTCCACTCTTCAAGCGCTAACTTGACTGCCAGTAACTCTCGATCCCCCCTCGACTTCCACGATGAATGGTCTATCTTGGTTAGAGAGAATGAGAATAGGTGCAGAGGTGAAATATTTCTTCAGTTTGTTGAAAGCCAACTCTGCTTCAGGTCCCCAAGAAAAACTGGTTGTGCTCTTCTTGGTGAGAGCAGATAAAGGAGCCGCCACAGTACTGAGATTCTGGATAAATTTGCGATAAAGATTGGCAAAGCCAAGGAAATGCTTTACCTCTTTTACCGATGAGGGAGAGGGCCAATCCACAACAGCTTGAACCTTTTGAGGATCCATTTGTATTTGACCAGGCTTGATGATGAACCCCAGGAACTGAACCTTGGTCACATGAAACTCACATTTCTCAGGTTTAACATAAAGATGGTTATCAAGAAGGCGTCTCAGAACCTTACTGACGTGTTTTACATGCTCTTGGAGGGACCTCGAGAAGATGAGGATATCGTCTAAGTAGACAAAAACAAATTGGTTTAACATGTCTCTGAGAACATCATTGATGAGAGCTTGAAATACTGCGGGAGCATTAGTGAGGCCAAAGGGCATAACTAAATATTCATAGTGCCCACTGGGCGTGTTGAAGGCAGTTTTCCACTCATCTCCTTGCCTAATGCGAACAAGATGGTAGGCATTGCGCAACTCAAGCTTAGTGAAGATGGAGGCTTCTTGCAGAATTTCAAATGCAGATGTCATTAGAGGCAAGGGATAGCGGTTTCGAATGGTTATCTTATTAAGGCCCCTGTAATCAATACATGGTCGAAGTCCACCATCCTTCTTCCCAACATAAAAGAATCCAGTTCCAGCAGGGGAAGAGGATGGTTGGATGATGCCTGCCACAAGAGCTTTATTAATGTATCTGTCCATAGCAGTTTGTTCAGGGGGAGACAAAGAGAATATACGACTTCTGGGGGGACAGGTACCCGGGAGTAACTCAATGGCGCAGTCATAAGGCCGATGAGGTGGTAAGGAGGTGGCCTTCCTTTTACTGAACACTGCTTTGAGGTGGTGGTACTGAGCAGGGACTTGAGACAGATCTAGGGTTTCTTGGGACTCGAGAATAAGGTCAAGGGGGTTCTGAGCCAAGCATTTAGTCTGACAGGTGGGACCCCAACTGAGAACAGTGCCAGTCGACCAGTCAAAGTGTGGATTATGCTGGAGAAGCCATGGGTGACCGAGGATAACAGGGAACTCTGGAGACTGTATACGGTGAAAGCACATTCTCTCCTGGTGCTGGTAAGTGGTGAGACCAAGGAGAGAGGTGAGGTGGGTTACTTTCCCGGGAGACAATGGTCTTCCATCCAAGGCTGTCACAGTTAGGGGTGCAGGAAGAGAATAAGTAGGGATCTGAAGACTCTTAGCAAGAGAAACATCCATGAAATTCCCGGCAGCGCAGAATCAATCAATGCCTCGAGTTGGTGTTTTTGTTCTCTCCAAGTGAGTGTGATAGGAAGGAACAGCCCAGAGTTGGAAGGTGAAGTGGTGCGTGTAACTCCCGTCACAGTCCTTCCTTGCCTGTACGGGACTGGGCGTTTCCCGAAAGCTCGGGGCAGGTGGAGTGAAAATTACCATACAATCCACAATATAGACAACAGTGCGCTCTCATACGACGGTCTCGTTCCGAGGGGGAAAGCCTAGCCCTACCCAATTGCATGGGTTCCGAAGAATCTTGGGGCACTGGTGGCATTTGAGCAAGAGCTGGACTGGCAGACAATGAGGAAACAGATGGCCGGTTCCGGCTTCTCTCTCTCAGGCGATTATCCAGCCGGATTGCTTGATCCATAGGAGTTTCCAGATCAACAGCAGGTTCTCTGGTAGCCAGATCATCCTTGATTGCCTCTGATAGACCATTCAGGAAACAAACCATGAGGGCCTCATTGTTCCAACCACTCCCTGCTGCAATGGTCCGAAACTGAATGGCATACTCAGCTGCCCAAGAAAGAGCTTTGCC
The DNA here is from genome assembly GCF_003368295.1 of Carassius auratus. Taxonomy (NCBI): domain Eukaryota; kingdom Metazoa; phylum Chordata; class Actinopteri; order Cypriniformes; family Cyprinidae; genus Carassius; species Carassius auratus. The sequence continues at coordinate 1,047,649 of NW_020523543.1, forward strand.
AGAAAGGAGGGTGATAACGTATGCGATCTTGGCTCGATCTGAGGTTGTAGTTCAAACGTGAGAGAGCATTGAGTCAGGAACCCATCACATGCACTAGGGTCACCTGAGAAATGTTGTGGTGGAGGTAGGCGGGGTTCACTTAGAGGAGGAAGGGGTACAGAGGCAGCAGGAGAGGCAGTAACTGAGGTAGAGGGCAGCCGGTCAAAGATCTGATTGACAGAAGTCATGAGATCAAACAGCAACTGGGAGTGTCTAGCCATCAAAGTCTCCTGCTGAGCTAGTGCTGACTCATGGCATTGGACTGTGGACTGTGATACTCAGCAACTGTGGCAAGGAGTTCTTGAGGATTTGGCGCCTCTGGGTTCATAATGTGGCTTGGTTATTCTGTCAGGACCGGGGCTCGAACTTGGGTCTCTGATGCCACAGTCTTCATTTCTACCACTGAGCCACAGGAGGTAGTTGAACCCAAAAGTCAGACGTCTTCTTAACTTAACTCAGAAGAGTTTATTCAACAAAAACAGCAAAAGGGAACAAAATATCCTTTGTATAGAGTAAGGTTACAAAACAGAAAAATCCTCAGACCAGAAAGGGTCAAAAATAGTAAAATAGTCTTCAAAACAAAAACTACAAAACTATTCACAGGAAAACAGAAATACTTTCAAAGAATAGATCTTGGAACTAGAGCAGACTTACCGCAGCAACTTGCTTAGGAACGATAATAACCAAGCAAAGATACAAAGGAAGTGATCAGCATAAATAGACAGCCCAGAATGAGAAACATGTGAACACAATAACACTGATTAGAAAAGGCCAATGTTGGGAAGGTTACTTTGGAAATTTAATAGGTTACAGATTACAAGTTACCCTGTTTAAAATGTAATAGTAGTGTAACTTTTTCAATTACTTTATTAAAGTAATGTAACTAATTACTTTTGAGTACTTTTTGATTACTTTTCTAAATTTGTGAACATTATAATAAATAAAAGCATATATATCAACTCAAATACAGTTATCTAATAAGCATGTGTCATATGCTGTAAACTCCTGAAACATTGGTGTTTTTTTTTTAAACTGCTGTCTCTTTATATATGATATGATGATAGTTTTCTCAAAATAAGTAAAATGCATGAAGTGACAGAGCAGTTCTAGAAATTATGTGTATGTGCTCGTGTACTCATATATTGAGACGGCAGAGGTTGAAAACACTGCGAGCTTCAGTAGGCCTATGTGTAGTAAATGAAACTGCATGTCTTTGCCATTAATTTACAGGAGGGGCAGACTGGGAAGAAAAAAATCATAATGGAAAATTCAAACTCATACAAACAAATTCATGGACAATACTATTTATTATTCATAAGTAACTGTAATTTAATTACTCATTTTTTCTTAGTAACTGTAACTAATTACAGTTACATTAATTTTGTAATTAAATTACGTAACGCCGTTACATGTAACTAGTTACTCCCCAACACTGCAAAAGGCACAAAGTTGACGTGAGTGCACATTGGGGACCTCTAGTGGCCAAAATAACACATTGCAAAACAAAGGCTCTGACAGTTACAAAAACTGATTTGACTTTATTAAAATGTGTGTATAATCGCATTCAATATATAAAGTCTAATTAAGTTGTTTAGATGAACAAAGCACAAGGTTTTCTTGCCTAATTAGCATTTTAATTGTTTGGTCAGACCGTTTGTATATTATATATTCACATTCATAAATCTGGGATTAAACGTGGAGTTGCTAAATATCAAAACAAGCGTATGTGCACAGTACTGTACCTTTGCATTTTCCGAGATTGACATGCTAAATGGCAGACTAACCTGGTTTACTCTCATTCATTACGTTCACAAACGAGATAAGCTATGTACCAGTTAATTTCATTCACGAACGACATGTATCCTTTCTTTCAGCTCGTTCACAAATGACATGTGTTTCAGTTCAGTCATTTCATTGACGAATGAGATGTACTAAATCATTCAACTCATGCAAGAGCGACATGGGTATCAGTTCAGTCATTTCATTCACGAACGATACGTTTTCTAGATCTAGTTTAGACTCATATGAAACTCGTTAATTGAACGGCGTATTTCTTCACTACATTGAACAAATCACATACTCTGTCACATCTCATACTCGAAGGCTATTGGCTTGAGGTTGAGTAATTCTTAAATGGTTCAGTTACCCAGTTCACTGAGCTGCGCATGCCCTACTAATAGCGCCGCGCTACTGTGGAGGGAGGAACTTCACTGAACGAGAAATATGAGTCAGTGGATTACGTGAACGAGAACGATTCATTCACCTAAAAGATTCGTTCAAAAAGAACGATTGGTTCACGAACGACACATCACTAATATACAGAATTCCTAAAATAATTTACAGATTTCCTCTCATAAATACACAGTACCTCAACACTCCCATTTTTCCCAGGAGTCTCCCATATTTCACATCCATCTCCCAATCCCCCCCTTGTGTGTTATTTCTCCCGGGAAACTCACGTGATTTGGATGACCCTACCTCTTCATAGGAATAATCAAATCAATACATTATTCTAAGGTTGTCCAGTTGCCAGATCTGGTGTGAAACACATCCTAATCCCTAAATAGATACATCATATAATATTGAACCCATTTCTGACCTCAGCCTGGCAACCTACAGCTCTGTTGCGCAGTTAATATCTGCGAAGCTAGACAGGGGAATTTGAATCAAGCTTCACTAAAAATGGCATAAGAAAGCTCAGGTGGTGCTACCACGAAGAAAAAGTAAATATAGCTTCAAATAAAATGACAGCTGGTCAGAAGAATTTAATTTCTTATCACAAAGCAGCATCTACAATTCCCACACTTTTTGCAAAGTATGTCAACACTGATTTCAGTATCGGACATGGTGGGGAAAACGATGTAATGCAACACAATAAAACCCCCTCCTGTAGAGGCACAAATGGGCACACCCGCGATCAGAGCCGTCGCTAGTGGGGTGAATGGTGGTGACAATTATAGCATAAAGCATTCAAACACAAAACGCGGAAATGCTCAACTGAGTAGCTGGTTACTCGCTCGCTTGGTACGCACGCATAGGGCTGCGTCTGATAGACAGCAACACTGAACCGAGCTCTCCTTTGCAAAGTTCTCCTCGGACTTCCTCCTGCATCTGAACGAACTAATACAAATCACAATTTAAACAAACAGAAAAGGATGTGAAAGATCCCAATTCAGCACCAGCGGTGTTCTGGTGTTCAGGGCTCACGCCGAGAGAGGAGTCTCAAAACGCTTGAACACCAAATTTGCATCTTTTTGCTCTTTTACGGACAAATACATAAAAAAATATGCCAAAATACCCATCTTGGAAAGTATGTTCGAGAAAACTGTTGGTTATGTCTTAAGTGAAAGTAAACAGTTTAGAAAAAAAATGGATGTGTATTATATTGGCTGCGTTCATTGTCTCTTAAAGTGGCCGCGCCTAATTTAGTTACTAGCTGCTGTGATGTTAATCAAAGAAAATGAAAAGAAAATCATTCATTGCTCTTGACTGAATTACTTTGTAGTTTTTAACAAGAATTAATGCACAGTCAAAACAACAATTATATATATATATATATATATATATATATATATATATATATATATATATATATATATATATATATATATATGTATGTATGTATGTATGTATGTATATATATATATATATATATATATATATATACACACAATTCACTTCTTTTTTACTAGTGGGAGCAGGACACTATAATACATTTATGCAAGTGAGTATAGCTAAATAAAGTTAACTGTGACATATTATACCCAAAAATATATATGTATATATATATATAAATATATATTTTTAATTTGCAATTAACATATATGATATATATATATATACATATATATATATATATATATATATATATATATATATATATATATATATATATATATATATACAGTATTGTTCAAAATAATAGCAGTACAATGTGACTAATCAGAATAATCAAGGTTTTTCGTATATTTTTTTATTGCTACGTGGCAAACAAGTTACCAGTAGGTTCAGTAGATTCTCAGAAAACAAATGAGACCCAGCATTCATGATATGCACGCTCTTAAGGCTGTGCAATTGGGCAATTAGTTGAATTAGTTGAAAGGGGTGTGTTCAAAAAAATAGTAGGTGGGACTTTCAATCACTGAGGTCATCAATTTTGTGAAGAAACAGGTGTGAATCAGGTGGCCCCTATTTAAGGATGAAGCCAACACTTGTTGAACATGCATTTGAAAGCTGAGGAAAATGGGTCGTTCAAGACATTGTTCAGAAGAACAGCGTACTTTGATTAAAAAGTTGATTAGAGAGGGGAAAACCTATAAAGAGGTGCAAAAAATGATAGGCTGTTCAGCTAAAATGATCTCCAATGCCTTAAAATGGAGAGCAAAACCAGAGAGACGTGGAAGAAAACGGAAGACAACCATCAAAATGGATAGAAGAATAACCAGAATGGCAAAGGCTCAGCCAATGATCACCTCCAGGATGATCAAAGACAGTCTGGAGTTACCTGTAAGTACTGTGACAGTTAGAAGACGTCTGTGTGAAGCTAATCTATTTTCAAGAATCCCCCGCAAAGTCCCTCTGTTAAAAAAAAGGCATGTGCAGAAGAGGTTACAATTTGCCAAAGAACACATCAACTGGCCTAAAGAGAAATGGAGGAACATTTTGTGGACTGATGAGAGTAAAATTGTTCTTTTTGGGTCCAAGGGCCACAGGCAGTTTGTGAGACGACCCCCAAACTCTGAATTCAAGCCACAGTACACAGTGAAGACAGTGAAGTATGGAGGTGCAAGCATCATGATATGGGCATGTTTCTCCTACTATGGTGTTGGGCCTATTTATCGCATACCAGGGATCATGGATCAGTTTGCATATGTTAAAATACTTGAAGAGGTCATGTTGCCCTATGGTGAAGAGGACATGCCCTTGAAATGGTTGTTTCAACAAGACAATGACCCAAAAAACACTAGTAAACGGGCAAAGTCTTGGTTCCAAACCAACAAAATTAATGTTATGGAGTGGCCAGCCCAATCTCCAGACCTTAATCCAATTGAGAACTTGTGGGGTGATATCAAAAATGCTGTTTCTGAAGCAAAACCAAGAAATGTGAATGAATTGTGGAATGTTGTTAAAGAATCATGGAGTGGAATAACAGCTGAGAGGTGCCACAAGTTGGTTGACTCCATGCCACACAGATGTCAAGCAGTTTTAAAAAACTGTGGTCATACAACTAAATATTAGTTTAGTGATTCACAGGATTGCTAAATCCCAGAAAAAAAAATGTTTGTACAAAATAGTTTTGAGTTTGTACAGTCAAAGGTAGACACTGCTATTTTTTTGAACACACCCCTTTCAACTAATTGCCCAATTGCACAGCCTTAAGAGCGTGCATATCATGAATGCTGGGTCTTGTTTGTTTTCTGACAATCTACTGAACCTACTGGTAATTTGTTTGCCACGTAGCAATAAAAAATATACTAAAAACCTTGATTATTCTGGTTAGTCACATTGTACTGCTATTATTTTGAACAATCCTGTATATATATATATATATATATATTAATTGCAACATTTTGTATAAATTAATACATTGAATAAATTATGTTTCACATTATTTTCAAAATTCACATTAATGAAGATCTACATTTCTCAGTTTCACAGAGGATCACAGGGAAGTATGTTTATTTGACACAAGCAGAGGTTATGGTGAACAAAGGTGAATCAAACTGAAGATGAAGTGGTGAAGAGTGACTAAATGGGTGTTGATCAGCACCAGCGGTGTTCTGGTGTTCAGGGCTCACGCAGAGAGAGGAGTCTCAAAACGCCTGAACACCAAATTTGCATCTTTTTGCTCTTTTACGGACAAATACATAAAAAAATATGCCAAAATACCCATCTTGGAAAGTATGTTCGAGAAAACTGTTGGTTATGTCTTAAGTGAAAGTAAACAGTTTAGAAAAAAAATGGATGTGTATTATATTGGATGCGTTCATTGTCTCTTAAAGTGGCCGCGCCTAATTTAGTTACTAGCTGCTGTGATGTTAATCAAAGAAAATGAAAAGAAAATCACTCATTGCTCTTGACTGAATTACTTTGTAGTTTTTAACAAGAATTAATGCACAGTCAAAACAACAATTATATATATATATATATATATATATATATATATATATATATATATACACAATTTTCTTCTTTTTTAATAGTAGGAGTAGGACATTATAATACATTTATGCAAGTGAGTATAGCAAAATAAAGTTAACTGTGACATATTATACCCAAAAATATATATGTATATATATATAAATATATATTTTTAATTTGCAATTAATATATATATATATATATATATATATATATATATATATATATATATATATATATATATTAATTGCAACATTTTGTATAAATTAATACATTGAATAAATTATGTTTCACATTATTTTCAAAATTCACATTAATGAAGATCTACATTTCTCAGTTTCACAGAGGATCACAGGGAAGTATGTTTATTTGACACAAGCAGAGGTTATGGTGAACAAAGGTGAATCAAACTGAAGATGAAGTGGTGAAGAGTGACTAAATGGGTGTTGATACTGTCCTTGGTGTCTTGGAGGAGTGAAGATCCGAGAGGTGGTGGCTTGAGACGATGGAGGACGATGACACACACACACACACACATAGTGGACACAGTAGGTAACTAGAGATTGCTGGAGACAGGTAAGTATATAACACGGTTAGTCCTTGAAGTTAGCAGGTAGGCTTGACCTAGTTGTGAACGAGACCGGACAGTGACTGCATGTGTGTGCATGTCTTTTATGTGCTGGGAGATTGGTAAGCTGATGAGTGGCAGGTGAGTTTGATCAGTACTCAGGTGAGGGAGTGCGCTGAGATTGGGTGGTGTTGGAGCCTGGAGTGTCTGTGGCAGTACCCCCCTACCCACGGCCCACTCCTGAGGGCCGAGGAACCCGACGTCGAAGTGGTCTTCCTCTTCCCCGTGGGCCAGGTCTGTTGGGATGATTAGTGTGGAAGGTTTCCAGTAGGTCTGGGTCCAGGATGTCATTGCATGGGACCCATGAGCGTTCCTCTGGACCATAACCTTCCCAGTCCACAATGTACTCGAGCTGTCCACCATGGCTTTGGGAATCCAAGATCCCTCGAACCTCAGATACAGCACCATTGTCCAGGATAAGTGGAAAAGGGGTTTTGGCTGCGGCTGCCCCAGGCTCTGTGGAGAGAGGGACAGAACAATGGTGAGGTTTGAGGAATGACACATGGAATGTGGGGTAAATGCGATACTCAGGAGGGAGTTATAGCTTGTAGGTGACCGGGTTGATCTGCTCTGTGATGGGGAATGGGCCAATGTATCTGGGACTCAGTTTGCGGCATGGTAGACACAGGCGATTGTCCCTGGGTGACAGCCAGACCTTCTGTCCAGGTTGGTTGGCTGGAGCTTCGGAACGGTGAAGGTCTGCTGTCGTCCTGCGTCTACGTAGGGCCCATTGTAGTTGGTAGTTGGCTGAGTCCTAGACCCTCTCGCTCTCTCAGAACCAGTAGACGAGTACGCACTGGAATGGTGCGAATCCGGTGGAGGGTTGGCACAGGGAGTTTTATGCATACTCGGCCCACCCCAGGAACTGGTTCCAAGAGTCCTGGTGGCCATGACAGAAGGTACAGAGGAATCAACCGATCTCTTGGATCTTCCTCTCCGTCTGCCCGTTCGACTGTGGATGGTATCCTGATGACAGGCTGATGGCTACACCTAGGAGGGATTGAAAGGCTTTCCAAACTCGGGAGATGAATTGGGGACCTCTGTCGGATATGATATCCTCAGGGATGCCAAAGTACCAGAAGACGTGGTTAAATATGAGTCCCGCAGTCTCCATGGTCATGGGTAGTCCCTTTAAAGGAATCAGATGACATGATTTAGAGAATCTATCAACAACTACAAGAATACTGGAACAGTCTTTAGAAGGTGGCAGGTCAGTGATGAAATCCACCCCTAGACCATTGTCACTTAGGAATGGGCAGAGGAAGGAGTTTGCTGGATGGTAATGACGTGGACTTGAGATGGCGCATTCCCTACATCCTTGCACGTACCTTCTGATGTCAGATGCCATGCTGGGCCACCAGAAGTGTTCCTTCAGCAACGAGAGGGTTTCATTGACACCCGGGTGGCCAGTGCCTAGTGAAGTGTGAGCAGAGTGGATGAGTGGAGTGCGCTGTGTCCTGTTGATGTATTGCAAGCCAGGTGGGCAACCCGGCGGAGTGTTAGTGGAGGAATTGGAGGGTAGAGTCTCCGTGGGCCAAGTGATCGTGCTGACTATGAGTTTCTCAGGGAGCACGGCTTCAGGCTCTTCCAGGTTTTCTTCAGGAGCGTAACAACGGGATAAAGTGTCAGCCTTGACATTCTTGGATCCGGGGTCAATAGGAAATAGTGAAATTAAAGCGGGTAAAGAATAATGCCCATTGAGCTTGTGTGGGGTTAAGCCTCTTGGCCATTCGCAGATACTCTAGGTTCTTGAGGTCTGTAAAGACCAGGAAAGGATGCCTAGCTCCCTCCAGCCAATGCTTCCACTCCTCAAGTGCCAACTTGATGACTAGAAGCTCTCGGTTGCCGATGTCATAGTTTGCCTCCGCCGGATTGAGCTTGCGGGAAAAGAAGGCACATGGATGGTGTGCTGGAGTAGTTTCTTCTCCCTCTAGTAGGAGTCGTTGTATTTGTTAAGAGTGTTATGTTTAACCTTTACTAGCATGAGAGTTAGAAATGCAGCACATGTTGAAGCATGCTGACAGCAGAATCTACTTCTGATGTGATCTACATTCATCCTTCTTGTTGTCTTACAGAAAGCATTGCTTGTGAGTATTTTATGTTTAATATAAGTCTTGAAGACAATATTCGTGAACATTTATGTTAAACAAGATTATATTTGATAGTTTTAGTTTGCTGAATGTTAGCCAGACTTTGCATAGATAGATGTGAACATACATTAGAATACAGTTTACATGCTGTTTATTCATTTCCTTTGTAGTTTCACTCTGTCGGTAATTGAAGGTTACATCAATAAAAGGACATCACACCTGTCAATTGTCGAGGAGTTTATCTATCTGTATAGCTGTGTCTGAATCAAACAGTGAGGGCAGAATAGATGGAGTCTGCTGGGATGGAGTCTCACCTGCTGCTGGGAAAGTACCGCTCCTATCCCTGTGGTGAAGTCGTCGACCTCTACGATGAAAGGCCTGTCGGGATCGGGATGGAGCGGTAGTGAAGGCCTCCTTCAGGGTATTGAAAGCCTCTGTGGTGGCTGGGGTCCAGGGCAGAGACTTGGGCTTATTACGGAAAAGACTTGTAAGAGGGTTGGTGAAGGAGATGTAACCCTGGATGGAGTGGCGATAGAAGTTTGCGAAGCCAAGGCATCGTTGTAGTTCTTTAATGTTGGTGGGTGTTGGCCAGTTCCTGATGGCATCCACCTTACCCTCGTCCATCCGGATGCCACTGCTATTGATGTTATAGCCAAGGAACTGCACTGAGGGCTGACAGAAGGAACACTGTTCCGCTTTCAGGTAGAGTTGGGATTTCCTCAGGCGTTTCAGGACCTCCGCAACGTGGTGTCGATGTTCCGCCAAGCTCTGGGAGTAAATTAAGATGTCATCGATGTAGACCAGGACGAATTTGTGGAGAAAATCCCGGAGCACCTCGTGTATGAAATCCTGGAATACGGAGGGGGCCTTGACCAGGCCATACAACATCACAAGGTACTCATAGGGTCCAGTAGGGATTATAAAGGCTGTCTTCCACTCGTTCCCCTTGCCGATTTTGGATGAGGTTATATGCGCTGCGGAGGTCCAACTTGGTGAAGACAGTGGCACCACGGTGGAGTTCCAGAGCCGCTGGGACGAGAGGAAGTGGATATCGGTATTTAACAGTGATGTTGTTGAGGGAGCGATAGTAGATACATGACACCGCAAGCCTCCATCCTTTTTCTCCACGAAGAAGAAACTCGAATCAGCAGGTGAAGTTGATGGATGGATGTAGCCTTGAGCCAGCGCCTCCTTGATGTATTCCTCCATAGCCTTCTCTTCCGGGATGGAAAGTGGGTAGATCCTTCCCCTTGGCACTGACTCACCCCGAAAGCAGATCTATAGCGCAGTCCCATGGCTGGGGTGGAGGCAGCTTGGAGGCTCGTTTGGGGCAGAAGATGTCACTGAAGGGGCATAACATGATAGGTTATTTACTGACCGTTTTTCAACTGGGCTCTCAATGGAGGTGGTGCAGACAGACAGCTGTTCCAGGTGAGGAGAGGATGGAAACAGAAACCCAGACAGACAGTCCTGGAAACAGGTGTCGCCCCACTTCAGGACTTTGCCTGTCTTCCACGAGATGACAGGGTTGTTCTGCTCCAACCATGGGCGCCCTAGGATCACGTCGGTGGTGGATTCCTCCAGAAACAGCAAATGGATCTTTTCCACATGAAGCAGACCGATTTGGAGAGTTAGAGGGCTGACACTATGGTGAACCTGTCTCCTGCTTAGCGGCTTTCCAGTTATTGAATGGATATGATAGGCTGACGGCGTTGCCGTGGTAGTGAGGTTGAGCTGACGGCAGAGGGTGCCGGAGATGAAGTTGCCGGCTGACCCAGAATCGAGGAGTGCATGGACTGGAAGGGAAACATCCTCAGCACTAAGTGTGACAACAGTGGTGAGTGGTTTCATCTGATACTTGGAAGGGAAAATGGCACTCACCATGGGACGAGGAGGACGGATGGGGCAAAAGGAGATGATATGCCCCAGAGATCCACCGTATAAGCACAGATTCTGGGATATCCTTCTCTGCCGTTCTGTCACCGTGAGATGAGTGGAGTCGACTTGCATGGGTTCGTGGGTTGGTTCTGGGGAGCTGACGGTCTCTGGGTGGCAGAGGGGGAAGTTGTACTGTGACTGGCCCTGGTGCTCATCAAGACACGACTGCATACTGGAGAGTTGGATGAAGCGTTCAAGCCTGATGGTGTCCTCATATGCAGTGAGATGCAACCACACTCATGTGTCCAATCCTTGACGGTAGGTGGTCAACAAGGCTTGTTCATTCCATCTACTTGTGGCCGCGAGAGTCCTGAACTTAAGAGCACATTCATTTACAGTCATATTTCCTTGTTACAGATTGTAAAGTTTCTCACCAATGGATGAATCCCAGGTGGGTCTACCGAAGACTTCTCTGAAATGGTCAACAAAGCTGGAAGAGTTATTTTGGGTCCAAATGGAATCGAAACATTGTAGTGCTTTAACTTGTAACTGGGATATTAGGAAGGCTACCTTTGATCGTTCGGTGGGTACAGGTGCGGTTGCATCTCCAGGACCAGCGAGCATTGGAAGAGGAATCCGCTGCAATCCTCCGCCGAACCAGAGAAGGGAGCCGGTTTGGCCATGGGACTGGCATGCACAGAAGGTAAAGAAGAGAGTGTTGTTGTTTGCGGAAGTGCTCGCTGGTGAAGAGGGTGGTCCAGTCTTCTGTTACAGTACATAGGGACCGGAGACACAGGATCACAGGGAAGGATGTTTATTTGACACAAGCAAAGGTTATGGTGAACAAAGGTGAATCAAACTGAAGATGAAGTGTTGAAGAGTGACTAAATGGGTGTTGATACTGTCCTTGGTGTCTTGGACGAGTGAAGATCCGAGAGGTGGTGGCTTGAGACGATGGAGGACGATGACACACACACACACGATGGACACAGGAGATAACTATAGATCACTGGAGACGGGTAAGTATATAACATGGTTAGTCCTTGAAGTTAGCAGGTAGGCTTGACCTAGTTGCGAACGAGACCGGACAGTGACTGCGTGTGTGCGTGTCTTTTATGTGCTGGGAGATTGGTAAGCTGATGAGGGGCAGGTGAGTGTGATCAGTACCCAGGTGAGGGAGTGCGCTGTGATTGGGCAGTGTTGGATCCTGGAGTGTGTGTGACAAGGGGTACTTATAGCAGCAAAGTCTTCTGCTTACAATTATAAGTAAGAATATGTAAGAAACACTAGGAAACACTTTCATGGTAAATACATGAGTACTTCATTTATTTAACATGAAGATGTTACCTAGCATTTTAACATGAAGGTGTTTCCATGTACTTCAAATAGATAATTTTTTTGTTACATGTTTTACATGCACCACAGTGTTTCCTTTTATGTAATATAAAATTTGTTATAATAAAGATGTGAGATTCTGCTCGAGTACGTGAACATCTTGTGATAAAGGACATTGTGTGATAAAAGTACGATGTATTCCTTTGAACCTTACTCTATATTCCTGGTATTGCTCAATGCAGTGTGTTATGCTTGATCATCTAAATATCTGCCAGACATTACGTTGTTTCATTTCCCTATAAAAGTAACACCCCTTGTACAATAAAGCTGAGCTTAGAATGACCAGCACCACTTGTGTGACTCATTCTTTGTTCCCTGGTACCTGCTCCTCTCTGCTCAGATAACCCAACCTGAACCAAAATAATATTTACAATCTCGAAGGCAAGAATATACAATTTATTCTTACAGCTGGGGGCTCGTCCGGGATAGGGGGGTATCTCCTAAGAAACAGGGAGTGAAAGGTTTAAAGGTTTATTTGCACATATAACATTCAAAATACAACTTTACAAATCCATTGAAGAAAAAAAAAGAAAACAAAATACTGTGTGGGAGAGAGTGAGAAGACCATAAGGTCTTATGAAACCACCTCCCCAAAATCTCATTAAATGATCATAAAATTACATGATCAAGCAAGACAATACAATCAGTACATCAAACATTTTGATAAACAAATTACCAAGATAAACTTATTTATATGTTAACATTATTTTCAGCTCTCTTTTCAAAGAATTTAGAGTGGTTTTAGTCTTTAAAGCAGGGTCTAAATGATTCCAGAGGGAAGGCCCTCTGTATTTCAGTGTAGATTGGTTGGCTGTAGTTCTACAAAAAGGAAGATAAAAATCTTTGCAGCGCCTTGTGGAGTAAGCATGAACATCCGAAGAATAAATGAAAAAGTTATTAAAAACTCTGGGCATAATATTTGTCATATACACATACTTGTACATAAAGGTATTTATGCAATAGATGTTAACATTGAATATTGTCAAAATGTTATATTTTATGAAAAGCGGAGCAGATGATGACAATCTATTTGAATTACTCATAATTCTTAAGAATTTCTTTAGCATTAATAAAATCTTATTTAGATATGTTTGGCATGTTGCACCCCAAACAATATTACAGTACAAAATGTGGGGATAGATCAAGCTGTAATATAATGTTTTCATACATGAAATATCAATTAAAGAACGAACTCTACTCAGTATACCAACAGATTTCATTATTTTTCTGCAAACATGCTGGATATGATATTTCCAGGTTAGTTTATGGTCGACAATGACACCTAAAAATTTTATTTGGTTCACTTGGCCAGTTTTTAAACCATCAATTGATACCTCTATGTCCTGACAATCTCCTTTGTTTTTTGTGCTAAAAATCATAAAGTTAGTTTTTTGTATATTAAGAGAGAGTTGATTAATATTTAACCATTTAGAAATATTTTGTAATTCTTCGTTTACTACTCTTATCAATGTGTCAATGTTAGAATGAGATAATAGAAGACGTGTATCATCTGCAAACATGAGTGGCATAACATTTTTACAAACAACTCTTAAATCATTGATATAAATTAGAAATAATAGAGGTCCCAAAATGGACCCCTGCGGTACCCCACATAAAAGTTTTCCCCTACTTGAGCTCAGATTGTTGAAATAAACAAATTGCTCTCTCTCTTCCAAATAATTTTTTACCCAAGTTAAGGCTATATGTTTAATGCCATAATTCTCTAATTTTGCTAAAAGAATATTATGATTTACTGTGTCAAATGCTTTTGACAAGTCTAGAAATATACCAATAGTATTATTTTTCTCATGCAGATTTTTTGTAATTTTGTCGACAAACTGTAAAAGAGCCATTTCTGTAGACATGTTCTCTCTGAAGCCATACTGGTGATCATATGAGATAAAATTTTCTGTCAAGTGTTTTAATATCCTTTTATAAACTAGTTTTTCAAGTATTTTAGAAAAGAAAGGTAACACAGAAATAGGTCGATAATTGTTAAATAAATGTGAATTCCCAGACTTAAACAAGGGAATTACTTTAGCTAATTTGAGATCTCTTGGTACAACGCCTGTTTTAAGTGTGTCACGGGAGGAGCACAAGACAGACACAGTGGGCGTGGCGTCAGGCCTCGGAGAGGCTTTTATTAACAGAAATCATAAAATAACAGGGAATAAAAGTGGCCAAAGGGGGAAAGTGTCCAAAATAACAGGGAATCTGGTGTCCTCGTCGTGCTGCGGGGTTTGTGTAGGTCGGGCAGTGTTCATGGAGGAAGGGTCCAGGTAAGGGGCGGAGTCCGGCGGCCGCACGCGCTCCCCTCCTTGGTCCGGGGCGCGAGGGGCGGCGGCTTCCTCTAGCGGCCGCATCTCTCTCGTCGGCCGCGGCGCTGGTAGGGGATGGACGGCCAGGCATCCTGGCCCGTCGGCCGTGTAAACGGGTGCGGTTCTCCTCCGGATCGCGGGTCCGGCTGCTCACGTCTCTTGTGGCGCGGGAGTCCCTCAACGCACCCTTCCTGGACCCACGAGGACACCAGCGTGCATGCACGGGGAAGAGACCGGTCTCCTGAGGAGAGGCGCGTTGGGCTTTTAAACAGCGGCGGTAATGAGGCTCCACTTCCTTCAGGTGTGCCCCATCACACGCCGCCAGCCCTGACTCGTCCAGCGCCCCTCCTCTCACACCCACTCCAGTCGGGAGCCTGGTGAAGGGCGGCGATTTAGGACGGGGTGCCGGTGACAATCAGGGAGGAGGCAGCTGACTCGTCACATTCCCCCTCCCAAGCGACATCCCCGTCATCAGGGCGCCGCCCACACGGGAGTGCTACCATCCTCAACCAGGCTCCAAACGGTCGGAGTGGGCGGGGATTCCTCTCCGGGCGGTCCTCCCTCTCGCAGCGCAGCGGAACAGGGACAGAGAAACCGGGTTTTAGTGACAGCCTCAACCAACCACAGGGTAAAATGACAATAACAGAAGTCACTTACCCTTTTTGTGGCTGGGAGGCTGTCCCCAGTTTTCCTCCGTCCCAGTCCGGGTTCTCATGAACGTTTGCAAGCGAGAGGGAGTGACGTCACCAGATGTTTCCCAACTGCGCTGTCTAGGCTCCGCCTTGCCCGCATTCTCCACCAGTGTCACGGGAGGAGCACAAGACAGACACAGTGGGCGTGGCGTCAGGCCTCGGAGAGGCTTTTATTAACAGAAATCATAAAATAACAGGGAATAAAAGTGGCCAAAGGGGGAAAGTGTCCAAAATAACAGGGAATCTGGTGTCCTCGTCGTGCTGCGGGGTTTGTGTAGGTCGGGCAGTGTTCATGGAGGAAGGGTCCAGGCAAGGGGCGGAGTCCGGCGGCCGCACGCGCTCCCCTCCTTGGTCCGGGGCGCGAGGGGCGGCGGCTTCTCCTAGCGGCCGCATCTCTCTCGTCGGCCGCGGCGCTGGTAGGGGATGGACGGCCAGGCATCCTGGCCCGTCGGCCGTATAAACGGGTGCGGTTCTCCTCCGGATCGCGGGTCCGGCTGCTCACGTCTCTTGTGGCGCGGGAGTCCCTCAACGCACCCTTCCTGGACCCACGAGGACACCAGCGTGCATGCACGGGGAAGAGACCGGTCTCCTGAGGAGAGGCGCGTTGGGCTTTTAAACAGCGGCGGTAATGAGGCTCCACTTCCTTCAGGTGTGCCCCATCACACGCCGCCAGCCCTGACTCGTCCAGCGCCCCTCCTCTCACACCCACTCCAGTCGGGAGCCTGGTGAAGGGCGGCGATTTAGGACGGGGTGCCGGTGACAATCAGGGAGGAGGCAGCTGACTCGTCACAAGTGACAAAGAGAGAACATATGTTACAGGCTCAATAATAGAGGAAGCTACTTTCTTTATGAGACTAGCTCCAATTTCATCATGTCCTGGAGCTGTGTCCTTCATCTTTAGTATGATTTCAAGCACTTCATTTGGAGTTGGAGGATCAAATTCATTTAAGCAAGGATGAGGCAAATCAAAAATTTGTGAAGTAAATTTCCCTGTATTCACAATGTTTTTTGCCAGTGAAGGACCAACATTCACAAAGAAATCATTGAAACCGTTTGCTATATCGATGGGGTTTTGATAATTCTTGATACCATCGGATAACTGAACTGGAATTACTCTATTTGTTTTTTTTATTTATTTAATAATTCATTTATAACAACATCCCGAGATCAAGAGATCAAGTGGGAAAAAGACACACCGGTGAATCAGGCGGACCTACATAAAAAGGGGGTAAGTGTTTTCGTATATTTCTTGAAAGAAATATAGCGCTTACCCCTGTAGGATCCTAGTAGGGGATTAATGTAAAAATTATCCCGCGTTCCCCGTAAAGACACGGGAAGGAGTTGTAATCACTAATTACTAGTGGAATTAAGCTTTCCATTGTTGTTAGACTAAGGCTGGCAACAGTAGTCAATTGACTATTAGCGTAGAGTGATTGGATGTGCAGTACTGGCAATACTGTACTTTTGATCACGGTTGCGTATTGCGTACTGCGAATTCTAAAGTTTTGCTGTATTTTAACCATCGCGGAAATTGATTTAATTTGGGGATTGATATTTAATCAAAATTCATATTGTGGAAATCAATTAACAATTGTTATTACATGTTGAAATATTGTGACCCAAAAGAAAAGGTGTTTTAGGGGCGACCCGAACTTGGTTTGGCGAGAGCCCAAAACTAGGAAACACCCAAACAAAAGAAGGTGATCTAGTGACGATCAGGGCGAAAGCTTTGTGTAAGTCAAAACCTAGAAAAATCACCCAAGGTCACAATACGATACATGGAATCACAGTTAAGGTTAGGCAAAAGAGTATAGAAGAATTTTGAATTGCAAATTTGCTTGCTTATCACTGCCTAAAAACACTAAAATTTGCGCTGCTATTAAGTGGAAGATGGGGGGTTCAAAGTCAAGACCATTACCAGGAGAGACACCAGTTGATTTTATGTTCAGAAATAATCAAGGGTTTTATGCGGAACCTTTTGTTATTGATATGGCAGGATGGTCAGAGTGCATGAAACCACAAATTGAAACTCCGTATCCTAGAGAGGGTTCATTCACAGATGAGGGTATGGAATTGGCTAAAAGTGTAATCTTTGAAGGATGGGGCGATCCCACTTGGGATTATAAATATATGACTAAAAGTTATAATGTTTGGAAGGATCTGAAAAAGGTCTGGGATCAAGGACCAGAAAAGAAAAAGGTACTTGCCTTTGTGGCTAAGCAAAACAGCCTTCCACAAGACAAGCCACCGCCCTACTGCACTCCTCGCCTACTCACAGCGCCACCGCACAACAGTCATGTTACTGAAAAGTCAGGTACTTTCAAAGAGACAAAGGTAGAGACAAAGGAAACTCCCAAAACTCAGAGTGCAATGGTGTGGATGAGATCGGGAAATGCGATAGGGGTGAAACCAGTAAAAATGACAGACATGGAAGCAATCTGTAAAAGTTTGCCTTCTCCACAGAATCCTAGTAAATTTGTAACTATTCTGCAATCAGACACAAAGTACGCTCATTTTACAGGTGCTGATTATAGAGCAGTTCTGGCAAGGACAATGGAAGGAGATGTCACTGAGGAAATACTGATTAGTGAATGCAAAACGCTGGCGTATGAAAATGATCATATATCAGGTTTAGCTACATCAAAAGAACCACATGTATATTTCTGGGAAAAACAGGAAAATCATACTACTTTCTTTAAGGAGTTGAGAGCATTCCTAGAGAAACGTCTAGGCAATAAACAAGATTTATCGTTTGCTGCAAACACAAAGCAGAAGTCTAAAGAAACTGCTTCAGATTTCTATCTGAGATTTAAGAAAGCATGGGTGGAGGAATCTAAACTCCCACTTGATGATAACTTAAAGGCGTTATTCATCAACACATTTCTGAATAATATGCATGGAAAACAAGCACAACTGATTAGAATCAAAACAACTAACTTGTTAGAAATGACCATAGAAGCATTAGGGAAGCGAGTTAGGGAACTAGATATTTCTGGAGGGTTTGTGGTCAAAACTGAAACTGCTATGTTCACTGGGCAAAAGCCACAGAGAGGTGAACATGACCTAAAAGCAGAACTAAAGCACAGATCAACTGTTCCAAAAAGATCAAGAATAGTCTGTTATCTCTGTGGAAAGGAAGGTCATGTCCAAAGAAATTGCAGAAAAGGGAGAAGTCAGAATCGTCCTCAGGGAGATTCAGTGCAGTGGAAGCCAAGAATAGATCACTCTCAGCAGAGAGACAGAGAAAGAATTAACTCCCCTTATCCTACTTCTTGGCACAAGCCTCAAGGACCACAATAGGGATGCCTACAGAGTGAAGTCAGTTCCAATGTATCTATGACGACCCTCACATTTACTAATAACAATAAAGATTTGCCATATGTTACATTGTTAGTACATGGTCAACCACAGACGTTCCTCCTAGATTCTGAAGCTGACGCAACTTCAATGACTGCTGCACATTATGAGGGTCCTCTTTCTAGTCAAATAGTAAACTCTGTAGGAATTTCAGGAACTGACATTCAATGTCCTGTAACGCCTCCTCTAGAGGTAAGGGCTCCTGGATTAATTCCATTCTTTCACAAATTCACAATCATTCCAGGAGCTCCATTAAATTTGTTAGGACGAGATTTGATGCACAAATTAAATATGGTCATTAAATTCACTGATGATTTGGTCACATTTTCTTTCCTGTCTAGCTTACAGGTCTCAGTGAACCCATTGCCGGATTGGGAAGACAGCAAAGCAGAACCAGCCACATGTAAGCCCAGGTCTGACATACCACCAGCAGCGGAAACTCTGGTAGACCCTGCATTATGGTCACAGTATAAAGATGACACAGGATTTATAGACATGGAACCATATAAAGCAAAACTGAAAACTAATAAACCTGTCTATATTAAGCAATATCCTTTGTCTAAAGATAAGTAACTGGGCATAAAGCCATTGATTGAGAATTTTGTCCAGCAGGGTGTCCTCGTACCGATACACTCACCTTACAACACGCCAATTAACCCCATAGTTAAAGCAGATGGCAAAACATGGCGTTTAACTCAAGATTTAAGAGATATAAATCAATTGATAACACCATTAGCTCCAATTGTGCCTGATGTACTGACTGTGATTAATTCTATTCCATGTACGCACAAATATTTCACAGTCATTTATTTGTGTGCAGCCTTTTTCTCTGTGCCTGTACATCCAGACACTCAGCCTCTACTAGCGTTCACCTTCCAAGGTCAACAATTTTCCTGGACACGCTTGGCACAGGGCTATGTGGACAGTCCCGCAGTTTCCTCGGCGACAGTACAGAGGACATTGGCAAAGATGACTGATTTACCCTCTACAGTCTGCGTTCTCCATTACGCAGATGACATTTTGATAACAGGTGAAACACAAAGCGATTGTGAAAAAGCCTCTATCATTGTATGCAATGTGCTCGCCCAAGCAGGATTCAAGGCCTCCAAAGACAAGCTCCAATGGGTCCAATCCAAAGTGACCTATTTGGGACACATCATCATGCCAGGTCTGAAAGCGATTTCTACAGACAGGGTCCAGCTGATCAGGAAGATGAAGTCTCCACGAACTATACAACAGCTTCAAAGTTTCCTGGGACTGGTTAACTATTGCAGATCCTGGATACCTGACTGTGCAGTGCATGACAGGCACCTGAGAAGCCTGATTGATCACAAAGCTCCACCAAGCACGCTTTTGAACTGGACTGAGGAGGCAGAACTGAACTTCACTGCGTTGAAGCAGGCGATCACCAAGGCCCCAGCTCTGGGCCTACCAGACTACAGCAAAGACTTTCACTTGCATGTCCGTGAAACTGAGGGGGTGGCCATAGGTGTCCTACTGCAACAGCATGGTTCCACATACAGACCATTAGCATACCTTTCTTTTCTTTCAATTGAAGCATTTGCTTTAGATTTTAACTCAGCTAAAGCTGCTGAATTAGTAGCATTAATAAGAGCATGTGAACTGATGGAAGGAAAAAGAGTAACTATTTATACTGATTCCAAATATGCATGGGGAGTGGTACACCACTTTGCCAAAACTTGGGAAGCAAGAGATTTCAAAACTGCAGATGGGAAACCCATAGCACATTCAAACCTGATAGGACAGTTAACCAAAGCAGTACAGCTACCCGCTGAAGTGGCCATAGTAAAGGTAAAAGGTCACGCAACAGGTGAGGAAGAACCAGTGGGCAAGGAACTCGACCGGAAGTTGAAGTCGGGTGGGGGCTGCCATCTTTTAGCAGAACTTCACTTGCGTTAGCATTCCCATTGACTCCCCATTCATTTTGGCGTCACTTTGATAGCGAATAACTTTACATCTGAGGCGTTTAAAGACTCCGTTTGTCTATTATTTATTTCTAAAGATACACAACAATGTATGAATGTCTCCATTACCTTCTATGTTACATTATGGCCCCGTATAAACAGTTTTTGTAAAAAATAGGCTAACGATTGCGTCATAACCACTCGTCTCGCTGTCGCATTACCGTACAGACAGGAGAAGAAGCTCGCAAGCAATTAACTTAATATGGCGTACTGGCGTTACATTTTAAAATACTATACAAAATAATTAATCAGAATACTTACTCCTGCTCACTCACGCCAAAGAACTCCCCGCTCAAGCTCGCCGTCTCTGCAAGATTAACGATGGCAGTTTGCACGCACAGCCACTCAGAAGATTTACATCTGTCAGACAGGTTGCTGATGTCGTCAAGCTTCATTTGAGTCTGCGCGTCAGAAACTGAAGTGCTAAAAAACGCTAAAAATGGGCTTCACTTGTCTCAATTGAGTTCCAATGGGGTCGCTGTGTCCATTTCTTTTGCTGTCTATGGGAAGAACAGGCTGTAGGAAACAGAAGAGCTGATGAAGCTGCAAAAGAAGCAGCCAAAGCCCAGATAAAATCACCATTTAATATGGGTGACAAAACACAGATAGCTATGACTATGCATGTGACTAATGTTCCTGACATTGACATTAAAATTTTGCAGAGTCAACCTACAAAAGTTGATCTAGAGCACTGGAGTAAACATAACTGTGCTCCAGACAAAGATGGACTCTTAAGAGATTTGAAAGGAAGAATAGCCTTACCAAAATTAGGTCTAATTGTCCTTATTAGACATTACCATGGACTGTCACATACAAGTTGTGCAAAAGTAGTACAAGTTATTAATCAATTGTAAGATGCTAAAGGAAGATGCTAAAACAGTGGTAAAGATTTTGACTAAAGAAATAATTCCTAGATTTGGGATACCTAACACTATTGAGAGTGATAATGGAACACCATTCGCATCAAAGGTAACACAGCTACTCGCTAAAGTATTATCAATTGATTGGCACCTGAACATACCTTACCATCCACAGTCTTCGTCCAATGTGGAGAGACTTAACCAAACAGTCAAACGAAGGCTCACTAAGGCCTCTATTGATACGGGAAATAAATGGGTAGATTTGCTACCTGCTGTCTTGACAGAACTAAGAATGACTCCATCTTCCACCACTAAGTTTTCACCATTTGAAATACTAATGGGTAGACCTTTCCCGACCCCATGGGTTAAAGGTCGCGCAGGCTTTACTTCCTTAGGTGATCTGGAGGTGATACATGAGGACTACGTGACTTCCCTCATTGATAAACTTAACTCCATATGTGCTGATGTTTCTTTGTGTCTTCCTCTTCCCTCAGAAAAGCCTACTCACCCCTTTGTTCCAGGACAGAGTGTGCTTATCAAAAGCCTGAAGCAAACGAAGGTGAGAGAACCAAGATATCTTGGACCAGCCACTGTGATCGCAGTAACCCGGACGGGAGTGCTGACAGATTATCAACCGCAGTGGATACACGCCTCACGCCTGAAGAATTACTCTACAGGAGAGCAGGCAAGCTCCAATTTCACATAGAATCTCGAACGGGGATTCACCTTTCTGTTTAACAGGGAGGAAAAGGCACTGGTTAAGCGGAGGAAGGAACTACCTCTTATAGTGAGGTGGGGGTTGTCCAAAGCAAGAAGATAGTTGGCCCATTGAGTCAAAACAGTGCTAACTCCTTAAACCACCCTGTTACCATTAAGGGCTAAATTCTATTGATGGACATAACACCGTTAGAGAGTTTTACTCTGCGTACACTAGCTGAAGCAGCTGCTGATTTCAACGAAGAATTTGTATGCTTAGCAGAGGCTGCATTAGAAGCAAATCCTAACATAGAAAACCTAATCTTGCAGAGGTTATTTCCAAACAGAACTACCTTTTGGTTGTTTACTCGAAAATACGGAATCTTTGAAGCATACAGAAGTGAAATGTATTGGGACCTGTTGTTATATTCATAGTGATTCTTCTGCTAATAGCACCCTGTGTTATGCAATGTATTAGTACTTCTATAATGCGTTCTGTTACAGCGCTCACTACAGGAAATACCTATCAAGCAATGCTACATGTATCAAATCCAGTATCAACCTTTGTTAGGGTTCCAGAGCAGTTGGAGATGAATATGATTGAAGCTGAGGATTTTCCAACAGATGCTGATAGCTCTACTGGAGATGATTATGTGCACAATTATGAGTTAGAGCCTGAAAACTGATTCTGATATATGTGTGTAATCCTGATTAAGAGTAACCATTTTTTTATCCCTATTCTGAAAATTGTATAACAGAAATGAATACTAACTGAAGATATATATCACATTTGATTACTGTATATGAAAGTATATTCAAGAAACATAAGATATGCCCAAGATTGTTCACGGTTGTGTAAGACATGTCTTCGACTGTCTTAAAGTGGCCATTGTGAGATTCTGCTCGAGTACGTGAACATCTTGTGATAAAGGACATTGTGTGATAAAAGTATGATGTATTCCTTTGAACCTTACTATATATTCCTGGTATTGCTCAATGCAGTGTGTTATGCTTGATCATCTAAATATCTGCCAGACATTACGTTGTTTCATTTCCCTATAAAAGTAACACCCCTTGTACAATAAAGCTGAGCTTAGAATGACCAGCACCACTTGTGTGACTCATTCTTTGTTCCCGGGTACCTGCTCTTCTCTGCTCAGATAACCCAACCTGAACCAAAATAATATTTACGATCTCGAAGGCAAGAATATACAATTTATTCTTACAAAAGATAAAAATAAAAAAGAAACATGAATAAGTCTCATTGTTATCACAATCATTCTAATTAATAATTATCTATCACCTCTGATAGATAATTAGATAATTATCTTGCCTCTGACCCACCCCAAACCCCATCTGTCGAGCACCGCCCTTGGTACTCTATACAGGTATTCAAGGTAAGGCTCTAAGATGTCTTAGATGTCTTGTTTATTACTTATAAAGCCCTGAATGGTTTAGCACCTCAGTATTTGAACAAGCTCTTGTTACATTATAATCCTCCACATCCACTGTGTTCTCAAAACTCGATATTTGATAATACCTAGAATATAAAAATCAACTGTGGGCGGCAGATCCTTTTCCTCTTTGGCGACTTAACTCTGAAATAACCTACCTAACATTGTTCGTGAGGCAGACTGACTCTTGCAGTTTAAATCTCGATTAACCCTCTGGAGTCTAAGGGTATTTTTGGGAACTGGAGAAGTTTTGTCATGCCCTGACATTTTTGCTTTTTTCAGTTTCTTATAAATAGCTAAATAGCTAAAGTCTAATCTCACTTTAACCAGTACAAACTGGGCTATAATAATATGTGAGCAGCATGTATGTACATTAGGGGTGTAACGATACGCGTATTCGTATTGAACCGTTCGGTACGAGGCTTTCGGTTCGGTACGCGGTACGCACTATGTACCGAACGGTTCATTGGACTAATTAATTATATTTGGAAAAAAGAATTGTGAAATATAATGATATGCATTCAACAAGGTAGCCCAATAACCCAAACGACGTAACAGGCAACGCCCCTGACACCCCCGAAGAAGAAAAAAGCACCAACTTATATGTTTATGTTATGCTGCTCAGTCAGGCGCTTGCTCACTCAGTACGCGCTGAAGGCTCGTTTAAAAAATGGCCAATGCGTTTAAAAGACCAGAAATAGAAAATCCTCCAATAACCAACAGGTCTCGTGTTTGGGTGCACTTTACCAATCGATCGGGGCATCCAAACAAGCACGGAAATCAAAATGGACTAGTACTATACTGTGTCGGAATTTCCTGAGCAGTACGATACAATTAACAGGCCTGCACGTTATTAGATAGAAGAACTGTTATAAATAGAACGTATGCAAGGGCAGTTTTGAAAACTCCACCTACTTTGCTCTTGGTATGGTGCAGCGCAAATCGCGTTGTATCTGAAGGGCAACGCTGAGCCCAGGGTCCAGCACCGCGCATACCGCGTCCTGTGTAAAAGACCCTTTGGCCATTTTCCAACGAGCCTTCAGCGCGTACTGAGTGAGCGAGCGCCTTACTCTGTAGTGGAAAACGCAGGTTTTAAGAACATGCTTAATGTAATTGAGCCCCGTTACAATATTCCTTCCATCATTGTTCAATGTAAAAAAAAAAAAAAAAAAAAAACATACTTTGTTAGTTTTAATAAATAAAACATTTTTTAAAAATCAAGGAAATTTATCTGCCAATTTTTCTTTTTGCTGTATCTAAAACGTACCGAACCGTACCGAACCGAACCGTGACACCAGTGAATCGTATCGAACCGAACCGTGAATTTTGTGAACCGTTACACCCCTAATGTACATGATTGTGTTTTTGAGAAAAAAAATGTTATATGTGGTTAGTGATAAACTAAAAATGTTAAATCACTTGAATAAGGCAATAAAACACATACAGAACATTGGTTCCCGGGATCTGTGAGAACTTTGTTTGTGAGAGTTTGTAGCCTAGATTTTTTTCTTTCTAAATTATGTGAAAATCATCTTGTTTACTCACTTACAGAAAACAATATATCGATTAAAATATTCTAAGACACTTTTTGTTGGTACAAGTCATGCGAGTAGGCATCAACTATCATGAATATCATTGTGATTTACACATGAGAAGACAAAGGCCTGCATAATAAGCTGCATAATGAGCCTTTCAGTCATCTGTGCCACTGAGAGGGAGGAGTTACAAGAAAGAATGTGAGGACAAAATAAATGTATATAATTGTATGTTTGTAGTTTATTTAGAATATATTTAATTATCCCACATTATCATTTAACATCCACTTGGGAGTGCAGTTAAACAGTTTATTAGGAACAATCAAAGCTGACTTTAAAACTGATTTTTTTGCATCACATCAGTCACACAATGCTTCTGAAATCCTTTTAACAATCTTATTTTCTGCAAAAAACATTTAATGCTATTATTATCATTATTATTATTATTAATTTTGAAAAGAGCTGAGAATATTTTTACAGGTTTTTTAGGGGGGATAAATTAAAGAACAGCATTGTTTGTTACAGTTACATTTATTTTTTACGGTAAAATAAAAGAACTTGAAGAACAGTCTCGTTGCGTTGTCTTCTGTTGTGTGGGCGTATTCAAGCCGCACGCTTCAGTGAAACATTAGAATCTGAATAGAGCATTCAGCACAGGGGCGTGGTCGCATTAGAAGATAATGAAGGGAGATGTGAAAAACAGTTATCGCATTGTTTTCATATGTATTACTTTATCACAGAATATTTGTTTTCAGCAGAACTTGTTTAGATTAAAAGTAGACATGTCAGGCTTTCTATAGATATCTCTCATGTCTCTTTGTTGAGTATTCATTGAGTTACAGTTCATTTTAATGATACGTGTCTAAATGAAGACAGCACACCTTGTTTGTTATCTTTATTTTTAAAGTGCACAAATTTTTGTTGTTATTATGTCTGTATACAAAAAAGTAGACCCTTTACAGATTCGATTGATGTATTACTCTTATCTGTATGATCAAAACTGAAAGTGTAATTTAAGTTATTTTCGGGGTTTTGAGGAGAAAATGCCTCATAACGCGTATACACATTAATCAGCTTCAGAGGGTTAAAGACCCATCTCTTTAACCTAGCTTACACATAACATACTAATATGCTTATGATGCCTAATATTCTGTTAAAGGGTTTTTAGGCTGCATTAATTAGGTAAACTGGAACTGGGAACACTTTCTATAACACCCGATGTACTTGCTACATCACTAGAAGAATGGCATCTATGCTAATATTAGTCTGTTTCTCTCTTATTCCAAGGTCACTGTAGCAACCAGATACAGGCTATTAGAAAATAAAGGATTAGTTTCCATTGTTGTGCTGATGATGCTTAACTATCTCAACAAGAACAGATGAAACTTCTTAATTATCTAAGCTAACAGAATGTGTTAAAAGTGTAAGAAATTGGATAACCAATAATGGGAATATTGAGGGACGGCTGCCGTCCATGAGGGAGTGGAGGAGTCGCCACCGTTCGCCTGGGGCCGAAATTTCCTGGTCCTTCAAGATGGTCTCTGACAATCATTGACACCCTTCACAAAATTCATTGCCAATAAGCTGTATATAGTAAAAGCACGTTCCACACCGAAAAAATGTGGAAGAAAATCATGCACAACTAACCGAGAGAACCACAGCCTTATTGCCAAGCAAACTGGATTTAAGAATTTTTAATAATTTCACAAGGATTGCACTGAGGCTGAGTTCAAGGCATCAAGAGCCACAACACACAGAAATGTCAAGGAATTTGGCTACAGTTGTCGTATTCCTCTTGTTAGGCCACTCCTGTACCACAGACGTCAGAGGCATCTTACCTTACTAAAGAGAAGAAATGGACTGTTGCCATTGGTCGAATGCCTTTTTTTCAGATGATAGCAACTTTTGTATTTAATTTGGAAACCAAGGTACTAGAGTATGGAGGAAGGCTGGAGAAGCTCATAGCCCAAGTTGCTTGAAGACCAGTCTTAAGTTTCCACAGTCTGTGGTGATTTGTGGTGCAATGTCATCTGCCGGTGTGGGTCCATTGTGTAAATCCCAGAGATAATCTATGGGCTATTGTCAAGAGGAAGATGATAAACAAGAGACAAAAAAATGCAGAGCAGCACTGTCAAAGAAACCTGGGCTTCCATACCACCTCAGCAGTGCAACAAACTGAGCAGTATCACAAACTGGGGCGTCAGTGGCTCAGTGGTTTATGTAGGTTGTCTACAAACTGGAAGGTTGGTGGTTCAATCCCCGGCTCCACCTGACCAAGTGTCGAGGTGTCCTTGAGCAAGACACCTAACCCCAGCTGCCCCCGACGAGCTGGATGGCGCTTTAAATGGCTGACACCGCAGTCGGTGTGTGAATGGGTGAATGTGAGGCAAATTGTAAAGCGCTTTGGATGGCCATGTGGTCTGTTGAAAGCGCTATATAAATGCAGTCCATTTACCATTTACAAACTGATCACCTCCACGCTACGCTGGATTGAGGCAGTAATTAAAGTGATAGGAGCCCCTACCAAGTATTGAGTACATGTACAGTGAAGTGGCCAGCACATTACAAGGCCTGGTTTATTGCTGGGCCTTTCTCTGACCACAATAGTGGACAAAGGTTTGCTACAATTTGACTGGATCTTGGTAGACTAACATAAGCAAACTGTCCCACACCATCAGATAAAGATGTCAGAACAACAGCCAGACACCTCTTAGAGGACTAGAAGAAGACCTTTAGTACAAAGCCCTATTTTTGAGGGGCAGTCGTGGCTTAATGGTTAGAGAGTCGGACTTGCAATCGAAAGAGGAATTGTAGGTGGGGGGAGTGCATGTACAGTTCTCTCTCCACCTTCAATACCACTATTTAGGTGCCCTTGAGCAAGGCACCGAACCCCCAACTGCTCCCTGGGCGCCGCAACATAAATGGCTGCCCACTGCTCCGGGTGTGTGTTCACTGCTCTGTGTGTGTGCACTTCAGATGGGTTAAATGCAGAGCACAAATTCTGAGTACGGGTCACCATACTTAGCTGAATGTCACGTCACTTTTATTGGTCAAAATGCAGTTTCTGCCCTTGACCCACCAACACACTGATCGCGCAGGTTTTGGTCTGTGACTACCATAAAAAGTCCTTAGGACATCTGGATGCAGCAACAGTGAGTGAAACAAAAAGGGATCACAGAGTTCCATCCAAATCCATTCATAACTCAATATAACAATCTCAAACTCAAATAAAACTGATGGAAACTACAACACACACATTTTATACTTATTCAGAGAAATAAGTATTCACAGTGACAGCGATGTGAAGTGAAACATCTTACACAAACTCAGCTGTTAATGGACTAATGAATGCATGCATGACGGTACAATCTTTTTCCATCACGTTTGGACTTGGACTTATGTGTTCGTAATATTGCCAAAGGCAATTAGTTATTCGTTTGGTAAGTGTGAAATACACTGGTAAACCTTTAATAACACTTTTCTGAATTTATGTTTGGATTATACAAATAAGTACCAGGGGAGGAAAGAAGGGTGGGCCACACTGTCTCCCCACTCTGATGTAAACAGCCAATCATAGCCTGGAAATGGATAAATGCCAGATTGCAATCTCCTCTTCACCAAAGAGACAAAAGTACCTTGCCAAAAGACACTCCTTGTACTGAGTCCTGTGAGGGAAGAGGCAATAACAGCTACACCGGTTCTGAGTCCTGCCAGGGTGAGACACTAACAGTGTGTCTTTGACACATCCAGGAGTCACTAACAGATCAATAAACTCTCTGAGTCTCTGTCCTGTCAAGGAAAGGACTGCAACAGATCACCAATATTCTGAGCCTCAGGCCCGTGAGGGAAGAGGCAATAACAGATACCAAGTTCTAAATCTCCAGCTTCGAGGCAGCAACAGATATAACCACATTCTGAGCCTCCAGCCTGCGAGAAAAAGATAATCTATGTTCAGACTTCATTCAGAGTCTTCGTCCAGTGAGACATCAACAGATGCAGCATGTCCTAAGTCTCCAGCATAGAGTGACCAAGCGGATTGACCAAGTTCTGAGGATCTAGCCCAGAGAGACAGTAGACACATAGACATCTGCTAAAAGGTTAAGCTCCGGTGAGCAAACCTTCATTCCCAGGTACCTTTGCTTGCTTGTTCCAGGCTAAGGACCTTCTGCACCTACTCCAGGGTAGACTTGTGCCAGTATTCGGTAATGCGATATAATACAGTAATGAAAATGCACGATATTGTTATCGTGGGCAATTCTAAATACAGCAAATAATTATATTACAAAATATTCTGAATTTGGAATGCATTTTAAGAATACTATTCCCATCAACAGGTCAAAATGCACAACACTGCTGTATGCTGCTTGAAAGACTCTTTGTGCTCTGATGTCAACAAGCACATATAAGAAGCACATGGAGGAACACTTGAGGGACGAGGTGAATGAAAGCACATTCACTCTCTGACAGCAGATGGTGCTAAAATGCAGAAAATGTCCTTACCCTGGAAACCCTGTAAATAAACCAGCTGGACTACTTTCTGAAACATATTTAACCCCTTTGCGTGCAAACATCGCTGACGGCCCCAGTTTATTATTGTTTCACTTTCACAGCACATTAAACATCACTGTCTTACTTCATCTGGACAAACTGTGCATCAATGGAAAGTTTAAAGACTCAAGCTTCGATATTTGACCAATATTTTGATAAAACATTGTTGCAGTGACAGATATTTAGTGATTTATGTCAGGAGTGCAAAATAATAAATCCGTATTATGCCACATTTTGAATAGAAATTCATAACTCACTCATATTCAGTCACGTCAAGAGCGGTTTATTTGTGTTCACATAGACTCACTGAACAGCGTCAATAAGGATTTACAGACCAAAGATGCATATCTGCGGAGATATATGGATATATTTACTGATGTTTACTTCATATTTCTTCAGACAGAATCGTCATTTCTATTCATTTTCCACGGATTTACGCGATCAGATGATAAACAGCCTCTCCCAGCGATCTCTGTGTGCGTGCAGTAGTCACAGCTCGTGCGGTGTGTGACTCAGACTCTGATTGGGTCTTTCAAACGTCAATCTTAGAGTTTCATATCTGGACACCGCCCCATCGTGTCACATGCTTCCTGCACACTTCCTGGTAGTTATCTGGCCAAAACAACACTGAAACACCTCTGTACACACAAAATATCCGAATAATAAACCCGCGATTACGATAGTAAAGCTTGGTATGAGAATTTCTTGAGATCTGGGGCGTTTTTATAAAAAAAATCGAAAATGTACATCGGAAATGCTAACTTGTGCAGCGATGAAAAAGGCTACAAAAAACATATTTTTACAACAGTAAACGACCAAATTCCACCCCTGATCGCTAAAGGAAGTTATTATAAACACTCGATCGGGGTTTAAAGTGAGTTTTGAGTAAAAGTGTACTAATAATTTCATAAATTGTCAGATGTAGCTTGATGCTAACGTTAGCACCAATGCTACTAACAGGGCTCTCAAGTTTTGAACTGAGTTCAGAGTGAGATTTTGCCCGCGGTCGCGATGGCGGCAGGGGTTTGATGGGGACGGGTGTCTGATCTCATAAATGACACATATTCTTACAAATAAAATAATATTTATTTAATTCAGCATTTATTTGTGTGTGTGTGTGAGAGAGAGAGAGAGAGAAAAAATGGTCAGTGCTGTTTATAGTAGGTGTTGGTAGCTGGTTTTGAGGCCAGGGGTTGGTGGCTCCCATTTGAAGCACTGTGGTTCCAGGCCAGCCATTTTTCACAGTTCCATCAAGTGCTAAACTGTTCCTGGTTTAGGTCTTGTTTAATCCCACCATGGAGAAAACCCTCTCAGCATAGGTATTTGAATGAGCAAGCACTAACACTAATGCAGCTATTTTAGAAAGCCTCCCTGCTTATGTCCCTCACACCTTGATGGACACAGGAGTTATCTTGTCTGCAGACCAGTGTTGCCAACTTCTTTCAATGGAAAGTAGCTAAACCCTGCCTGAAAAGTCGCTAAATGTCGCTAGATGACGTCATATGGTAATTACCATATTCATGACGTAGGTGCGTCATATTATCTCGCCCTTTCTGTGCTCATGTACTGCATTTTAATGCTGCAAAAATTCTCAATAAAACGTTTTTTATTATTATATTTTAATGTTTCTGTTGTCAGACAACGGAATTAATATTATAATGACTGAAACGCGGTCCATTAAGACTACATACCAGCTCTCAAAGATGTTAATCTGTGCACTAAAATCCTATTCACGACTATGAAATAACATACACATAAGATTAAGACAATGGTTGAACTGTGATTTCGACTGTACTTGTATGTAAAATAGAGTTTGAAGCAACAGAATATCTTTTTTTAACTGAAAGTGCTGCTCCTCTCTGCTCGCTGAACAGGGCAGATAGAGATGCGTGTGCGCGCGCTGCCTGTGGGGGGGGGAGAGAGAGAGAGAGAGAGAGAGAGAGAGCGCGAGCGCTTGTGCTCGTTCGGCAGTACTGGAGAGTCTCAGAGAATAAATAAGGTCTGTCAAAAAAAAGTCGCTAGATTTGTCGCTAGTCGCTTTTTTGGAAAAAAGTCGCTATGGGGGTTTGAAAAGTCGCTAAATCTAGCGACAAATCCGCTAAGTTGGCAACACTGCTGCAGACTAAGCACCAGTAAAAAGAGCTGGTGGTTCCCATTGTGATGAATGGTGATCGGGTTGACCACTCCTTCTTAAAGGAACACCTACAGGTGGCTGCTCTACATAACCCTCTCTTTTTCCCTGTTTCCAGTGGGTTCTCCACTGTTTCCTCTATGGTCCTCCACAGTCTCTTCCATGCACCCATCCTCTACTGGCACCCTAACTCCCTCCCCTACTGTATTCTCCACAGCCTCCTCCTCTGACCTAGCCACCTTTTTAGGGAGCTGGGCCCGCATTCATAAAGATTCTAAGAATCCTCTCAGAAAACTCTTAATTTAGCTTAAAAACTTTTACGTAGGAGTCTTAGCTTAAAAGCGATTCGGGACCGATCTGAGAGCAACTCTGAGTAAGGAAAAGACAAAAACGTTTATCTTAGTGAGGAGGCGGGGTTGAACCGGTTGCTATGTATGACACAATCTTTTGAAGACTCTGATTGGCTGGTTGTCCAAGAAGGAAAAAAAAGAGTGATTTTAAGTATAGGGTCTATTCTAATCCTCACTTTAAATTTACATGCGTAATTTTTCCTATTTGACCGTTCTCTCTCTCTCTCTCTCTCACACACACACACACACACACACACACACACACACACACATTATATGTGTGTATATGAATTCTATTTTTTTATTTACCATGCTTTTAATTTCCTATAAGGTATTTGATTGGCTTAGAATGATAAAAATTGTTCCACTCTTTCCAGTTACAGTGATTGCTGTCCTATTTAAGTGGCGGTTTGAGTGTTGGTTTTAATGTATCAAACATGGAATCAAAGCCAAGAAGAGCGAGAAAGCCAAACTGGACAGAGGAACAGTGTTTACTGTTAGCCCAGTTAATGGATGAACACAAGGCCATTCTTAAAGGAAAATTCAGACACAGCAAGGGACAAGAAGCAGACATGGGACAAACTATTAACGGTTCATTCCCCCTGCTTGTGCGCACCTAAGCCTGCTATATTCATAAATGCAGTTTTTTGAGCTTGCAAGGTGGGAATGTCCAGTGGAAACGAAATGAACTGCGACACAATAAGATGTTCTGAAAGTGCTGTAATTGTTTGTGTGATCACTCTGCTTACAGAAGGTTGTGACAGACCCAAATCATCACTATTGCATTGTTGCATGTTCCCAGTTGCCAAATATTGTAATGTAGTGATTACTTTAATTTATATATTAAATTATATTATATTAAATTATTATATAATCTATACCGTCTTATTAACTCATTGTCATCCATTGTCTGCAACACATTTCTTCTGCCTCTTCATCTTTCTGCCATTTTCTCCTCTGCTAAAGAAACTCTTAAGCCTCTTAAAAGTCCTCGTCTGTGCTCATAACAAATTTTACCTTAAGACCTCTTTTAAGGGATAAGATGCTTTCTGAATTACTTTTTTCTTTACTAGGATTTTTTTCTTTAATTTTAAAAGTAAACGCCCACATTTCTAAGAATTTTCTTAGAATTTTGTCACTAGGAACTACTTTTTGCATTAAGATTCTTTATGAATACGGGCCCAGATCTTTTAGAACAAAGCATGAAAGATTGCTCCTTTGCCTCTTCCCTGACATCTTTGAAATAGACGAATGCAATAATCAATATTATACATTGGATAAAATATAATGAAATAGCCTAGGCAAAACGTTTTGAAAATGGGGACCAGGATGAGGTGCAGTAAAAATAAAAGGAAAGAAATTTTTTTTTTTTTTTTAAACTATTATGGATACTGCCATACAAGTATTATGGATAGGCCTATTATAGAAGTCTCTTTTATAAAACTGTCAGAGTAGCCCCGCATCCTCTTCAACGTGTAACTTTGGCAATAAAAAAATAATAGTGGGCTAATAATAGGCACAAAAGCTACGGCCGACCACGTATAATGGCCAAAATTGCGTGCGTGTCGGGGTCATAATAACCATCAGACCAAAACATATCTTAGACTGTTTTTAAAAAATGTTAAATTAATATATTGATAAAAAAAAACATATAGTGAAAATCTGTGTCATTGTCTTGACAAGTCTGTAACCGTAACGTTACCTACTTCAGCGAGCGTCTGGATCTGTGTTGCACACGAGCCTGTAAAAATCTTACCCGGATACAGCAATGCTATTTTCTGATTGGCTGATCGGTAGCTATATTTTTTTTATTCGATTAGCAGGTGCGTGTCAGGGCCTTCGGGGAACTCACTTGATTCCTCTACGTTACCTGTTTCACTGTTTAAAAAAATAGCGCCGCAACTTGGTGGGCGTTGTCCTCGTAATGTCTCTGCGTGAGAAATACAAGGTGTGGCGTGTGAGCGTGTGAACGGGTTGAAATGCGTGAGTCTCACGCCCAATGCGTGAGACTTGAGAGCCCTGCTACTAATAGCAGGTGCTTTTCTTCTTCATAATGCATTTTTGTCTCAATAATTCACGTAAGGTCGTAAGAAAATGTTTTGTTGTATTTTTATAGTAAGACTTTTGATAAATAAGGGCTAAATGCAAAGAGAGACTGAAGTGAGATCGCTGCTTTGTTGCTTTGTAAAGCCTGAAAAACCACAATCAAGGCTAATAAAGGTGGAATAAAAACAAAAGAATAATGATAAAAGAATAATGCGGATAATGTGTCATACTTGGCGGAGGTGTGAAAGAACCGTTTGGTGAGAACAATACAATCATGAAACGGGCAGTTTTCACAGCTAAACACACATATAAAACACACATCAGTGTTTACATGTGAGATCTTACAGAGATGACAAGGGCCATAAATCAATCTGATTAGCCTTCTCTAAAAACACACATGACATGGCCTTAGAAAATATTTCATAAAATTCACAGTTTTACAGATTCGATTATGAAATTTTTTATGAAGTCTTGGAAGACTTGTGGCCTTAGCTACACTGTGTTTTCAAACTCATTTCCTACATCAACATTTTTTTAAATACATTTAAAACATATGTTTTTAATATTTTTATTTTTGTTTTTATGTTTGAGCTTATATATCTCTATTATCATAACAGTCTGAGTGATTCTGATTCCTGAACAGTAAACTTTAAAGTGTCAGCTTTGTGAACAAAGGTTGATTATGTATCTGGTCAGAAAGAATCATGAGCAGAAACCTTTTTATTTTGGGTATGTAATTTCGGTCTCCATGCCAAAAAAGGGGGGTTACTAGTAAGGGGTTAAATAAATTTACATAGCCATTCAGATTTGTGTATTTGCTATGATGTTCATCACAGTGGCAAATATTTAAGTATTAAGACTTAATAGGTTATTTTAATATGGACTATAACATGTCATAGATATAGTTTGAAAATGTTTTGATTTTTTATTGTTAATACACACTTTACATCAGGGCCTCATTTTTCACATTAGTTAATTCATTGGTTAACATAAATTGCCAATGACAAATTACTAACACCGTCGGGTCTCGGGGCTAATCACCTGCCTTTGGGGTTGCGTGTGTGTGTTGTGTGTTTGGATGGTTAGACAGTCTGTTTGAGTTTTCCCCGCACTCCTTGTTTCTCCATTTGTTACTTAATAGTTTGACACCTGGTCTCCATTTCTCCTAATTTCTCCCCTTTATAATTCCCTGTATTTCTCTGTCCATTGTCAGACTGTTGTTACTCGTACCAATAGCTCCGATCTACTAGCTGGTCTGTGTACTCACCTTGTCGTGTCTTGTCTTCAGGCTCCAGTGTCTTTAGCTGTTTTGCTCTATCTCCTGTTCTCACAAATGCAGTACTCCTAGAAGATTCCAGCTCTCATTTCTCTGGTTCTCAGCTGTCGAAAGAGCTGTCGCTCGGTGTAGCGATCCGGTCCGCCGACCTCTCATTCTCTCGCTCGGGTTCCGGCATTCCTCAACCATACAAGTTAAACTGTGGAACGTTACTCATCTGCTTTGTCTCAACTGCTTTCAATTAAGCTCAGTGTAAATCTGCAACTGAATCCAGCCTGTTTCTCCTGACAGAACAGTCTGACCAAAATATGGATTCAGCAGGATCTGATCCACTTCACTCGGCTCTCGTACAGCGGGGAGTTTTATTGGGTCAGCATGCCACCCAGCTCAACACCACCGCGCAGGATGTGGACGCTCTCAGCGCTTGTGTAACTGAACTCCTCAGACAGGTGGAAAGCCTTTAGCGAGGGGCGACGAGCTGGTGTTCTGCTCTTCGCACCTGTATGACAGTATTCTGAACCCCATGCCAACAATCCGCCGGTCTATGATGGCGATCCGAATGACTGTCAAGCCTTTCTTTCCCAGTGTTCGCTGGTGTTCTCTCTTGCAGCCAGATGTTACCCTAATGAAGAAGCCAAGGTGGCTTATGTTCTTACACTTCTTTCGGGCCATGCCCGCGAGTAGGGAATTGCCATATGGAGATCGCAAGCTTACTGTTGTGCCACTTTCGCGGATTTCAGTCAGGAGATGGCCAAGATGTTCGATCGCTCTGCTCAGGATGATGAGGCGGCGGCTCAATTATCGCAGCTGTCACAGAGGAGGAACTCACGGATTATGCTATCCAGTTCCAGATGTTAACCATGGCGTGTGGCTGGAACGAGAGCGCGCTGCACGCATGTTTTTTGAGGGGCTGGACATTGCCATTTCCAATGAACTCGCTGCCATGGAGCTCCCGCGGGAACTGGATAATCTGATAAATCTCGCACTCCATATAGAGGGCTGTCTCAACCGCCGCCGCAAACAATGGCAAAATCCCGCTCCATGGCACCACCTGGAGTCCTCTTCAGCCAGTGTAACCGGTTGTCAGCTCTCAGAGGAGGGGCCCATGCAATTGGGTCGAATTTAGCTTATGCCGCATCAGAAGCAAGAACATCTGTCGTCTGGGGTGTGTCTATACTGTGGCAAGCGAGGCCACTACGCCCTTCAGTGCCCGTCAAAAGCCAGGGCCCACCAGTGAGGCGGAGAGTCCTGGTGCGAACTGTTCATGGCTCAAGATCTCCAGCAGCACGCACTCAGCTGCCGTTTCAACTTTCTTTTCAGAGTGACTCTCAGACTGGTCTCGCCCTTGTGGATTCGGGGGCTGAGGGGAACTTCCTCGAAGCTGCGACTGCCCACAGTTGGAACATCCCACTCATTCCTCTGGCTAGTCCCGTATCGGCATGGTCATTATCGGGACGGTCCCCTTACCACCATCACCCATGTCACATTAAGGGTTAATCTTCACATCGCTGGCAACCATTGTGAACCGATTAAATTATTTATCATTGATTCCCCGAAGGCTACTAGGGCACCCATGGTTACTTAAGCACAACCCACACATTGACTGGGTTAGTAATTCAGTTTTAGCCTGGAATCAGTCTTATCACATGTGTTTGGGTGCTGCTTTTCCTCCTGTCTCTGTGTCTTGTGTTTCACAGGGGGATTCCTCTGACCTCACTGGTGTTGCAGCGGAGTACCATGATCTTTGGGTGGTCTTCAGTAGGGCCCAGGACACCTCACTACCTCCGCATTGCCCCTATGACTGTGCCATTGACCTTCTCCCGGGCTCTTCTCCACGCATTCGAGAGGGGGATGAGTGGAAAATGGCGTTTAACACCCCTTCGGAACACTATGAGTACTTGGTCCTTCCGTTTGGTCTTACCAATGCTCCGGCCGTTTTCCAGTGGCTCGTCAACAGCATGTTGGGTGACATAATTAACCAATTTGTCTTTGTGTATTTGGATGAAATCTTGATTTTCTCTCCCTCTCTCCAATTACACACCCAGCATGTCAGACGGGTTGTCCAACGGTTTCTAGAAAACCAGTTGTTTGTCAAGGCGGAGAAATGCCAATTCCACACTGAGTCTATTACGTTCCTTGGCCACATCATTTCTACGAGAGGAATTAAACCTGACCCCACTAAGATAGAAGCAGTCGCCCAGTGGACGGTCCCTAACTCCCATAAGACTCTGAAGCATTTCCTGGGGTTTGCCAACCTCTACCGGTGATACATCAGGAATTTTGGTCAGATAGCTGCACCATTCACAGCCTTAACCTCCACTAAGGTGTCCTTCAGATTGAACCGGGAGGCACAGGTACCCTTTGACATTTTAAAGTCTCATTTTGTCTCTGCACCTGTTCTGATGATTCCAGATCCTGAGGCCCAGTTCATTGTCGAGGTTGATGCTTTGGACATTGGGGTTGGTGCAGTTCTGTCTCAGCGTTCCCTCCGTGACGGGAAGGTGCACCTGTGTGCGTTCTTCTCTCGTCGTCTCAGCCCTGCAGAACATGTGCCGGCTTCACTGTGCCCTGAGGTCCTTGAGTGGGGTCACGCATGCAGGTTAGTCCGCCATCCAACAACGCTTCTGGTGGCCTGCTATGGCTGCGGATGTTAGACAGTTTGTGTTGGCCTGCTCCACATGTGCGCAATGTAAGCCTGTCAATCGCCCTCCTGATGGTCTACTTAATCCTGGTTGATAAAAAGTAAAGCCCAAAGGGTCTTCTTTCCAAAGAATGATGTGTGTAACACACTGAAGTAAGGAACTGTTACAATGTTAAGTCAGGCAGGGCACTTTCAGCTGAGAAACCCATAATGAGGGGTGTTGGCTAACAGGTTAAATTTAAATGAAATTAAATTTATGCATTTAGCAGATGCATACATTGAATTCAGGTTAACTTTAAGGTTAAACCCTCCCTTTAATACATGAGTTTCCCAATTTGAGTTGAATTACTGAAATAAATGAATTTCTCCTTGCCATTCTAATTGACTGAGAAGCACCTGTAGATATATATTTCACACGGTTGCAATCAAAATTATTCAACCCCTTTGACCTGCAAGGCATTTTGATCTTGCGAACAAACTTTTATGCAAACAATTTAACAAAGGTGTGGCAGAGTGGGTAAGTTCCCTCCCTTGTAATTAGAATGACAGCCTATCAGAACATGGTACTGCTGAAATAAAGGCTGCAATTTGGCTACCTGGGATGTGTCATTTGCTAGCTCCGCCCTTGGTGTGTGTGGGTTCTGCTTAAAGCTGGAATATCATCTGCTTTGCGGTGGTGTGTAACCCCTCTTTCACACCGCAAGCATGAGTGGCGCGCAAGCAGCACATATATTTTTTACGGCGTTGATGTTAATCAATGAGTTCATTCACATTGGGACCAGGAGCAGCGCGTGAGCGTCAAGCAGGAGCGTCGCATGAACAACAGTGCAGCGGGGGTTTCGGCGTCCGGTCTATTTTAGCTGTGCTGCTCACGCTCAATTAAAGTGAAAGCACACTTTTGATGGATAAAATAAATGTGATTTTACACAAAACTTGCTCAAAATGCACAGAATAAGCATTTATTCTAGTCAAGAGTTTTAACAACAATGCAAATGTCTAGTGTTTTAACAATTATGCCAGAAAAGAAAGTTAAGTATAACAAAAATGTATTTACCCATTTAAACTTTTATAATTAATCGTTTTGGGTGAAAGTATGGTGTATTGTTATAAAAACAAATGTTGAAAGAATTATACCCATTGTTTGAAATGGTTATACTGTCTGCCGAACACACTTTGCAGCCGCTGATGTGATGCTGTAATTATATTCCAGTGTGAATACCATATTTTCCGGACTATAAGTTGCACTTTTTTTCATAGTTGAAAAACTATTCAATAGTTTTCATAGTCAGGTGTGACCTATTTATAAACATTTATTTGACATGAACCGAGAGAAATTAACCAAGAGAAATTAATCAATAGAAAACATGACCGTCTCCAGCTGCGAGAGGGCGCTCTATGCTGCTCAGTGCTCCTGTAGCCTACAATCAAGACATAGAGCGCCCTCTCGTGGCTGAAGATGGAAATGTTTTCTCTTAGTTCTTGTTTCTAAATAAATGCGACTTATAGTCCAGTGCAAAAAATACAGTACTCACGAGAGTCTGCTGCTGCAGTGACGATGTAGTTGCGTGGACGCGCTGCTCACGCACCGCTCACGCTTGCGGTGTGAAAGAGGGGTAAGGCTGCCATTATTCCCGGTTGGCTTTGAGTTCATCTTCAAATAAACTGTTGAGAATTGTGCTGTGAACAACTGTATAACTTGTGTCTCCTGATGACCAAAATCTGGCTTCTGAGAAGGGAGGCTAGTTCTAGTACCCTGGTGGTGGCGTTTGGAAAACAAATTGTGGATTTCCGTGTGTGTGTTCACTTATCTCACTGTGTGTGTGTGTGGGTCAAGAATAATCACTCTACAGCTGGCCTACCCTGCTACAGTTAAGCCTTAGTCATTCTAGTCATGTATGTGGTGTACTGAGTTCTAGTTGTTTAACCCATTGAGTTATATCTTAGTCTGGTAGTTTTAAAGTGTCTTATCTGACTATTGTGAACTATTTATATTATAATGCCCGTGTCTCTGCCCTCCATGGTAATGAATTTGTGTGTCAGTGTTTAGTTCCCCTTACTTGAAAGGGGTGGCGTAGTCAGCATTAAATTAATTCTTGTTTAGTATTCATTGTGCCATTTACTCCTCTGTGACCACGCTACAAAGGCATCAGTAATGTATTAGAGAAAGTTTGTTAATTAACTTTTGAGTGATTATAAGAACAGAACACTGATGAATCATGATGAAATTCAAATTGGCTCTAAACATTTATAACCCCCCAAAACTCAAATTTTGTGCAGAATTTTTAATTCTTTGAAATCACCAATAAGCGCTATCTGTAAGTGCTTAGAAGCTTCTGTCACCTCTCTACTACAGTCTTGGCCTATTCATCGCCTCAAAAAGCTTCCAGATCACTGATAATCTTTCCTTTTCACATTGACCACTGCTTTTCTTTAAATTCAACCAGATATTTGAAATGAGAATTAAGCCTGGAGACTGAACAGGCAACTCAAGAATATTCTATGACTGATCCCTGAACCAAGCAGGAGTAGATTTGGATGATGTACTTTGGGATGACTGTCCTGCAGGAAAGTCATTGACAATTAGCTTCAGTCTTTGTACCAAAGGCATCACAATTCTTGTCAAAATGGCCTGATACTTCAAAGAATCCATGATGTCCTTAATACAGTCATGATTTCTACTTCCTGCTACAGTTAAGAAAACCCATAACAGGACTGATCCACCTACAATTATGATGGAGATGGTGTTCTTCTGCTTATGAGCTTTGCCTGTTTTGCAGCAGACATACTGCTGATTCATGGATCCAGAAAGTTGTAGTTTGTCACATCACCCCAAAAAAACATTCCTCTAGAGCTCCACAGGTCTACACAAATGAATTTGATCAAGTTCAAGTCCGCCTTTTGTTCTTCTTGATCAAGAGTTGTATTCATCAAGATGTCTCAACATGTATGCCATACTTGTCTAGTGTTCTTCTATCACACTGCATTGAAATGGTCTTCCTCCTTTTATCGAGTCATCTTGCAAGTCTTTGGCTTAACACTGCAGGGCCCATATTCATAAAGAATCTTAATGCAAAAAGTAGCTCCTAATGACAAAATTCTAAGAAAATTCTTAGAAATGTGGGCGTTTACTCTTAAAATTAAAGAAAAAATCCTAGTAAAGAAAAAAGTTATTCAGAAAGCATCTTAACCCTTAAAAGAGGTCTTAAGGTCAAACTTGTTAGGAGCAAAGACGAGGACTTTTAAGAGGCTTAAGAGTTTCTTTAGCAGAGGAGAAAATGGCAGAAAGACGAAGAGGCAGAAGAAATGTGTTGCAGACAATGGATGACAGTAAGTTAATAAGAGGCTATAGATTATATAATAATTTGTAATTTAATATATAAATTAAAGTAATCACAACATTGCAATATTTGGCAACTGGGAAAATGCAACAATGCAATAGTGATGATTTGGGTCTGTCACAACCTTCTGTAAGCAGAGTGATCACACAAACAATTACAGCACGTTCAGAACATCTTATTGTGTCGCAGTTTCTACTGGACATTCCCACCTTGCAGGCTCAAAAAACTGCATTTATGAATATAGCAGGCTTATAGGTGCGCACAAGCAGGGGGAATGAAACGTTAATAGTTTGTGCTATACGCTCCCATGTCTGTTTCTTGTGCCTTGCTGTGACACCCGGCCCAAATTTTCCTTTAAGAATGGCCTTGTGTTCATCCACTAACTGGGCTAACGGTAAACACTGTTCCTCTGTCCAGTTTGACTTTCTCACCCTTCTTGGTTTTGACTCCATGTTTGATACATTAAAACCAACATTCAAACCAGCACTTAAATAGGACAGCAATCACTGCAATTAGAAAGAGTGGAACAATTTTTATCATTCTAAGCCAATCAAATACCTTATAGGAAATTACAAGCATGGTAAATAAAAAAAGGATTTATATACACACATATAATGTGTGTGTGTGTGTGTGTGTGTGTGTGTGTGTGAGAGAGAGAGAGAACAGTCAAATAGGAAATATTTCGCATGTAAATTCAAAGTGAGAATTAGAATAGAGCTTATACTTAAAATCACTATTTTTTTTCCTTCTTGGACAACCAACCAATGACAGTCTTCAAAAGATTGTGTCATACATAGCAACAGGGTCAACCCCGCCTCCTCACTAAGATGAAAGTTTTTGTCTTTTCCTTACTCAGAGTTGCTCTCAGATCGATCCCGAATCACTTTAAAGCTAAGACTCCTACGTAAAAGTATTTAAGCTAAATTAAGAGTTTTCTGAGAGGATTCTTAGAATCTTTATGAATACGGGCCCAGGTCTTTTATTGTTTTAATACCGATGATTTTGAAAATGAAAACCCAAAATTCCTACCTCAAAAAATTAGCATATTTCATCCAACCAATAAAAGAAAAGTGTTTGTAATACATAAAAAAGTCAACCTTCAAATAATTATGCTCAGATATGCACTCAATACTTGGTCGGGAATCCTTTTGCAGAAATGACTGCTTCAGTGCGGCGTGGCATGGAGGCAATCAGCCTGTGGCACTGCTGAGGTGTTATGGAGGCCCAGGATGCTTCGATAGCGGCCTTCAGCTCATCCAGAGTGTTGGGTCTTGCGTCTCTCAACTTTCTCTTCACAATATCCCACAGATTCTCTATGGGGTTCAGGTCAGGAGAGCACAGTAATACCATGGTCAGTAAACCATTTACCAGTGGTTTTGGCACTGTGAGCAGGTGCCAGGTCGTGCTGAAAAACGAAATCTTCATCTCCATAAAGCTTTTCAGCAGATGGAAGCATGAAATGCTCCAAAATCAAAAGTGGCTTGACCTGGGGAATGCGGCACCTGTAGCCCATTTCCTGCACACGCCTGTGCACGTTGGCTCTGGATGTTTCTACTCCAGACTCAGTTCACTGCTTCCGCAGGTTCCCCAAGGTCTGGAATCGGTCCTTCTCCACAATCTTCCTCAGGGTCCGGTCACCTCTTCTCATTGTGCAGCGTTTTTTGCCACACTTTTTCCTTCCCACAGACTTCCCACTGAGGTGCCTTGATACAGCACTCTGGGAACAGCCTATTCGTTCAGAAATTTCTTTCTGTGTCTTACCCTCTCGCTTGAGGGTGTCAATGATGGCCTTCTGGACAGCAGTCAGGTCGGCAGTCTTACCCATGATTGCGGTTTTGAGTAATGAACCAGGCTGGGAGTTTTTAAAAGCCTCAGGAATCTTTTGCAGGTGCAGGAGTTAATTAGTTGATTCAGATGATTAGGTTAATAGCTCGTTTAGAGAACCTTTTCATGATGTCCTAATTTTTTGAGATAGGAATTTTGGGTTTTCATGAGCTGTATGCCAAAATCATCAGTATTAAAACAATAAAAGACCTGAAATATTTCAGTTGGTGTGCAATGAATCTAAAATATACGAAAGTTTAATTGTTATCATTACATTATGGAAAATAATGAACATTTATCACAATATGCTAATTTTTTGAGAAGGACCTGTATATATATATATATATATATATATATATATATATATATATATATATATATATATACACACACACACACACACACACACACACACAGAGTGCGCAGTATTTCCCGCCAGAAGACTGACTACACCCACACAGACAAACATCCCAGGAATGAAACGACATGACAAGTGCAGTGTAATTGTATGAAATGCCCAGGGCTGGTGCCCCATGAAGGACAAAAGGAAGGACCATGAATAGGAATAGTCCTAGAGGTGTACGGAATGCAGTGTAGGGTCTGGACTCAGCGTTAAGGGGTACCTGCTAGTACAACTTACACAGGACTAGTGTGGTAATGTACTGGGCTCTTCCAATCTTTTCTTGCAGATCATCCACTTTTAGCATGGGGTATACATCAAACTTAGATTGGGCATTGAGCTTTGATTCAGTTGATGCAGACACGCAGGGATACATCTTTCTTGGGGACGATCACCATTGGACTGCTCGCTCATTGAAGGCTTGATTACTCCTAGCTTATTCATAAGCTTGATCTACTCCTTCAAGGGTTCCACCAGCCTCTCAGGCACCCAGTAAGGACATTGGCATGATGGTGATGGATCCGAGAGGTGGATGGTGTTTTGTGTCATCTCGATCTGTCCAGGCCTCTTGACAGAACAAAGCAGTAAACTGGCTCAGGAGGTGCTGCAGTTCTTTTCTTTAGGAGCCTTCTGGGTGATTTAGACTCACCACAGACAGCTGTCTTTTTGCATCCTCTGAAGCCTCTTCCTTGTTTATCTCACTATTCCTCACAAGAAGTGATGTTTTCTGTCCCTTACCGGGTGGTACCTTACACTCCTTTAGCAGGTTCACTTGGTTTGGTCTGCCTGGTCTTGCCCTTGACTGGATGTTGAACTTCATATGTGACTGGCCCCATCTAGCTGACCACGGTGTATGGCCCTTGCCATTTAGCCAGTAGCTTGCTTGTTGAAGTTGGCAACAGGAGTAATACCTTCTGCCCAGGTTGAAACTGTCATAGTCTGACATGTTTGTCATACCATCTTTTCTGCACTTGTTGCTTTTCTTGTAGGTTTTCTTTGGCTTGCTCTCTGTACTGCTCCAGACGATCTCGCATCTCTAGCACATACTGCACAATGATATCGCTCGTTTGCGGCTGAATGTTCCTAATTGATTAATGGACATTATGCCATTATATGTAAATGCTAATTTTTCACAACCGAATGGGCTCAAATGCAAATTTGAAGCTCAATAGTATTTGAGGACACTTACAGTACAGTCATAAAAACAAACATAATGTGTTAATTTACGGTTGTGTTCAAAATTATTCAACCCCCAAACGCTGTAAAGGGTTTTAGGGAATTTAGTGTACATTTGTAATTGTATTCAGAATGAAATCCTACAAGGACTTCTTAAAGAACCATATGCAACTAAAATTAAATCAATTG
This sequence comes from Carassius auratus, assembly GCF_003368295.1. NCBI lineage: Eukaryota > Metazoa > Chordata > Actinopteri > Cypriniformes > Cyprinidae > Carassius > Carassius auratus. The sequence continues at coordinate 1,092,636 of NW_020523543.1, forward strand.
GTTTTGTAAAACAGTACTAAATATTTCTTATGTGAATACTTCATTGACACAATTATTCAACCCCTTAAAGACTACCACTCTGAAGAACAGAGGTTAATTGAAGTGTTTTCAATCAGGTATTGAAAACACCTGTGGATGCCAGGGAGCAGCAATAAAGCCTAATAAGCACCAGTTAGGCAGCTTTAAAATGACTGATACTCAGCTCCTTCTAAACATTTACTGGTGTGGATACAAACATGGTGAAGTCAAGAGAATGGTCCAAGAAAACAAGAGAAGAGGTGATTACTCTTCACAGGAAGGGCAATGGCTATAAGAAGATTGCAAAGATGTTAAACATACTGTAGCAGGGTAAGGTATTAGCCCAGATATGATTGGTTGACGTCATTCCAGCCTGGGAACCTATCAGTGTTCCTACTCCTTCATCATTGGTTAAAATGGTTTGAATCCAATGAACCTATCAGTGTTGGGATTGATCCTATTAAAAAGGGAATGGTTTGATTTACTCAAGATGCATCATCCTGGGTACTAGAACATTGTGGAAAGTCATGGACAAAGGATAGGGTTTTGTTGCATCTCCCTGTTAGTGTCGCAAGTAGGCCTTTTTCAGGTTGGTTTCCCAATTCTGAGAAGAGGATTTGCTTTTTATAAAGGGGTTTTATTGTTGTCTTTTGTTCATCAGCATGCTAGCAGCCATGGTCTCGTGTGGTAAGCAACCATGCGTTTTGCTACATTGGAATTTTCTCTCGGCATGTATGATTGGGAGGTTGTCATGTGTTTTATGGGTGTAATGTAGGTAATCTTTGTGTTATGTTCAGCAGGTGTAACTACACTTCCAGGGGTTTCCAGTACCTTGGTTCAAGACAAATGTACATCAGTATGACTGCACTGCTGCTTTGGTTTTAGTGTTTGTGTAACCATTTAACTGTTGTGATATAAATGTCTTAGTTTATACCAGTTAATTATGTGATTTATGAGTAGGAACTTTTAAAGTGGGGGTTTTATACTTTCAGTGTGTCCACTTGGGTTAGTGTGGTGTTTGGCCAATTGTATTCCTCTCACAACTGAGTGGTTTGTGGTATGATGTGAGGTGATAATCCAAAAGGCCCCTGCTGGTCATTTTTCTCCTCCTGGTCATTTTTTGTAACTGGTAGACTTGTGTATTAGGCATGTTTTATATTGTATCCAAAAACAATGTTTAAACCATTACAGTTGTGTGTGTGTATATAAATAAATTGCAAATATATTGTACTATCTGTCTCTATGCTCACCCTGGCTGTTGGCCACGAACCTGTGTGCCCTTTCGTAGGGTTGTTATGTCCCGGTATATTCCGGGTGGCGTAGTCGATGTATATCCACTTATGGTGGGTCCACTCCCCTACCTGACCACTCCATGCCACATTTGGCGTAGTCGGCAGGATGTTGTGGCTGTTGTTCAGATTCAGACGTTATATTGTTTATTTTTGTTTTTCTGTTTAATTGTGACAATACAGTAGAGATTTGCCCTGTAAGTATCCCTTATAGCATTTAGTTGAGGCTGAATTACAGTAAATAAGAGATCTTGTGGCCCAGTTGAAGGCTGATAACGAGCACTGCGACAGGAACTGGTGACTGTTGAGCCGCCTTGTTCTTGGTGCAGGCTCTAGTAGCGCATCACGGCCAGTAATGCCTAGTTTTCTTGAGACCATATTGGTACCGTCTAGTGTGTCATGTTCCAGGTGGCACTCAGAAATTTGTAACCGCTACATGGTAATCCATGTTTAGGGGTAAGACTGTATTTTGAGCTCTTGAGACCATATCGATACCGTCTCGTGTGTCATGTTCCAGGTGGCACTCAGAAATTTGTAACCGCTACATGGTTATCCATGTTTAGTGTGAAGACCGTATTTGAGCCTCTTGAGTTCGGGTTAATTGTGGGCCTATTAACCTCTCAAGTCTTTAGTACACGTGAGCGGTGGTACAGTTTTAGTACCTGTGGTTAATGTTGGTATACTCTACGCTGTTTTCAAGCTTTATTCTGGGCCCAGCCTGGTTCAGACCGTGGGACCAGTAGTGCTTTTCATCGTCGGGACGACGATGACTAATGGGGGGGTAGATTGTGGTGATGCGCTCAATTTACGAAGGTAATTATGGGCGGATACGGTACGTTCAATGAGTATAAAAGGAGATGAGATTGACATCTTAGGGAAGCGTGTCTCTTTGGGTCCTGGAAGTGACGTCATGTCGTCCGTCATTCTGTGCGCCGGGTTAATGTCCAGGAGCGTGCGTCTGAGGAGTACTTTTAGACACGCCAAACAGATCTTCGTCAATGTGAGGCCATAATTAGTATGCCATCAACTGCACCGGGTGGTGGGAATTACCATACACAGTGATACGGGAGCCAGGAGGTGTTACGGAAGGCTTTGTGGGCAATGTTCGGCTTTATGCGACCCAGTGCTGGTCCCACGAATTGGGACTGTCTCCAGCTGGAAGCCTGTATTCGAACTGGAATGCTTCGGAATGGAGTTGTATTCTTCTCTGCAGGCTGTCTTCGACCCCTTTCTCCCTTGTACTGGGACGATGCATCGACTGTTGATCCGTATCTTTCCTTGACTAGTTCAGCCCAGTGTACGAGGGTCTCCGTGGCGACCGGAATGGTAGTGCGCTTACAGCCTATGGTGACGCATCTAAATTTAGCCTTTCGACTTGACATTGTGATTCGAGTACTTTGGCGAGAAGCTACTGGGTTCGTCACTACTATTGTGTCTTAATATGTGTCTGTGAGTTTGTTTATAAATGTATTTTGAGTCTGTTGTTGTATTGTAAATTGAGAATATTTTTGAGACCGTGCTGGGCACCAGAGTCAACTAACTATCCGCCAGTGAATGATTGCATCATTGCGACGAACTGACTCATTCTGGTAGCATGTGATGAGTATTAATTGACTAACCATAACATGGAATGTGTACCCGTTTGTTTGCCCATAACCTGGAATGTGCATTTGTTTGTTTGCTTGTATTTTATATGGTTTTCTCTTTCACTCAGAAGCGGGGTCCTAGTTGTAGCCAGAGTCTTCTGTGTGCGTGGTGGTGGTTCGGCTTTTGGTCTGCAGTGTTCACAGTGGGTGAATTTGGTGTGGTGCGAGCACAAGTAACGTGAGTTAGCTACTGTTTATTGGACAGGCAAGATGAATGCCCCAATTCTTGAGTGAGTTATGTGTGTGTGTGTGTGTATTTTGGTAATCTCTTCCATGATTGATACAATCTTTTTTATGGTGATTTATTAAAAGTTGTATTTTATTGTATGTATTGAGGAATAAATCTGTGAAACCCATATTCTCGTCTGTTACCTGACTCAGCCACTGCGAATCTGTGTGCTTTAAAGTTATGTATCTGTAGGTCCCCGGCCAATTTCCGGAGTGGCGTAGTCGGGTCAGTGCCATTATTGTTATTGTAGTTAACTTAGGATAGCGAGATGCCACTATACCAAGAGACACCATAGGAAGCATCATTCACAAATTCAAGGCAAAGGGCACTGTTGAAATGCTACCTGGTCGTGGCAGAAATAAGATGCTGACTTCGACTGATGTGCGCTACCTGAAGCGTAGAGTGGAGAAAAGTCCCCGTGTGACTGTTGACGAACTGAGAAAAGATTTGTCAGATGTGGGTACTGGAGTTTTTGCTCAGACAATACTGAAGGCCTCCATGCCAGAACTCCCAGGCGCACCCCCTTGCTGTCTCCAAAGAATTAAGAAGAGTCGACTGCAGTATGCCAAAAGTCATGAGGACAAACCACAGAAGTTTTGGGATAGTGTTCTGTGGACTGATGAAACTAAATTAGAACTGTTTGGGCCCATGGATCAACACTATGTTTGGAGAAGGAAGAACAAGGCCTATGAAGAAAAGAACACCTTGCCTACTGTGAAGCATGGCGGGGGGTCAGTCATGCTTTGGGGCTGTTTTGCTTCTGCAGATACAGGGAAGCTTCAGCGTGTGCAAGGTACCATGAATTCTCTTCAGTACCAGGAGATATTGGATGACAATGTGATGCAGTCCGTCACAAACCTGAGTCTTGGAATTATTTTATCATCTTGTCTCAGTTATAAGTTTATAACTATATTAAAACTTGTTTTGAAAAATTTATTTTGTCATTTGAATATTGATTTTAAAATTGATTTTAAATCATAAATCTTGTTTTTTTTTTTTAGGCCATATGCTATCACCCAGCACTAAAAGCAAGTAAAGAAGGCTCCCTTTAAAATAAGTTATGTTGTCAGTTAATGAAGCTCTTTTTTACATCGTGTGTATTTTGTTGATTATAATGAGAGAACTTGAGTTTAATCGTGAGGACGTAGAAGAGTTTCAAAGATTTAATCGTGCAGGTTTAATTTTATTCATTTCTTGTTTTAGGCTAATTAGGCATAAATAATGGGAACGAAATTACACAGTGCTTCATGTTTAAACATGCAACGATTTCTTAATCAGTTTACAGACAGATGTTTTTTCCCCAATAAGTTATGTCAAAATAAAGGACAGGTAACGAATAACAAAAATGCATGTTGTTTTATTAAATGAAAAAATATATTTATATTGAAAATATAAATTAAAATATAGGCATAATATATGAAAATATTGACATTTTGCATATTAATCCATGTAGCCTACCCCCTAATATAGGCTACCACTTTCAATGCTCCGATGCAAAGTTGCAAAGCTCGAACACAATTTCTTTTGAATAATATAACACATAATTCATGTAGTATAAATAATACTGCACACCTTTTAAATGTGTGAAATCTAAAATATGGTTTAATACCATGTAGATTAGAGAAAATATAATCACAGGTTCAGACACAGGCTTGACATTTATCCTGCTTGAATTCGTTCTAAAAAATGCACATAACTTCATAAGTACCAAACTTTGGTCTGTGGATATTAAATAAATTAAATATTTAAACTAGTGTTTTTCTTTAATTTTCCCTGACTGAAGCCATCGAATGTAACACGTCAGTGAGGCAAAACTGAAGTCTATTAGCGAAAATGTGCTTTGAAGCGCTTGTTTGATATCTTGTGGTTAAAGCGCCACTCAGCGGTCAAAAGCTGCAAATGCACTTTATACCGCCGCCGCGGTATACTTAGTGTAGTACAATAGTATATACCAGTGAACTGAATGTATCCACAGGTTTGTACAACATTATGCAGTGATCAAATGCTAAACGTAAACCATTTATTGAAATAATCAAGCCATAAATAGGGAAATATGTGTAATTTTACTAAGTTTTATAAACTCATAATAGTTTTTTTTATACATAAGTGGAATATATTGGTGTTTATTCTTACTGTGAGCTTTATTACTGCTAAAATAAACCACCAGTAAGTACTTAGTGCTATTTTTTATTTGTTATTATATATTTTTACAAACTATATGTCAATATTCTATTGTTCAATATTGTTTTCAGTAGATCTTCAACTCACTGTTAACTGTTTTCCTTCACAACTCAAGGTGGACTTGATATTAAGAAATATACTTTTTTTGCAGCTGTCTACTCAGCTTTTCTATGGAAAGAGGTCAACTGCTGTTGTTCAAGCTGACCCCTCTTATCAGTGATGATTAGGGCTCTGACGAGGAAGACGATGATGTGGCAGACCCTGCCTTATCCCACTTACTGACGAATGCACAAGTGACATGGGCCCCTCTGCTACATCTGTGTTTTGTGTGCGGCCTGCAGTGTAGGAGTTTGTGGAAAAAGTATAATGACAATGAAGAAGACAAGGACGAAGACCAGCCAGAATCACATGTCAAGGGCCCCACAAAGAAGGGGAGGTCAACCACCTGGAAGAAGGTTGATCTGGACAAACGAGACCTGCCTGAGTAAGAGCACATTCCCCCGACTTCAGTGAGACTCCATGTAATCAAGTACTTCAGCCCTCATGTCACCAAGCATATAACATACCAAACCAACGTATATGCAACCCAGAAGGACATCAATATCACGTTCACCACCACTGAAGATGAGATGAAGACCTTTGTGGCCATCCTGCTCTATATGGGGATTTCTGAGCTGCCCTCCTTTGATGACTACTGGGCAATGCAGACAAGGGTCCTTTAAGTTTCAAACCTCATGTCATCTAAGAGGTTCAGACTGATGAGAAGGCTTGTCCACTTTAATAACAACACCATCGACAGATTATTCAAAGTCCGGCCACAATTAAACCTCTAAGGTTACTGCCTTCAGGAGTGAGCCACAGACTCCTCAAGCAGTCTGTTGATTAAGTTATGGTTGCCTTCCAAAGGAACCAGATATAATACATCAAAAACAAGCTGGACAAATGGGGATTTAAGTTGTTTGCCAGGGCTTCAGAAGATGGCTTTATACATGTGACCTGGTATTATACTGGGGCAAAACTACGCTGAAGTCCCATGGTGTCCCCATGACGTCTGAACAACAAGCCATGGATGACACCAGCCAGATAGTGTCCGTCCTGGCCAGCACCATGTCCTCCACCATCACAGCCATCTTTGCGGACTTCTTCTTTCACCAGCCTGGAGTGCGGTTCCTCAAAGATAAGAACTGCAGGTACACGGGGACAGCCAGGGACATCAGAACAGGCAAGCCTCCGTTGAAGTCCATCAAGGATATGGAGAAAAAGGCTGTCGCTTGTGGTGTGCATGACTACATCATCAGTGATGACGGGACCCTGGCCCTCAGGTGGAAGGACAATAGGGTCGTCACTCTGCTGTCAACATACATGGGAGGGGAGCCCATATACTCAGTCTGCCGGTACTGTAGTGACACCAAAAGGAAGGAACCAATAAGTTGTCCTGCTGTCATCAAGAGCTACAACGCCAACATGGGGGGCATTAACGAAAGTGACATGCCAGTACACCTCTACCGCATGCACATGAAATCCAATAGGTGGTACATGCGGATGGTTGCATATGCAATAGATGTCAGCCTCATGAATGCCTGGATCATGTACAGACGGGACATCAAGGCTCTTGCTGTGGATGGGCTATTGTTAAAGAACTTCTGGATCCAGGAGTTTCGGAGTTGCAGCAGCCAGAGGTAAGTTATGTCTTGCCCCCGAAGAAGTTCATCATTTTCATGTGCCCTTAGCACCTCTGTTGATGTCCCCATACCTGTCTGGGGACACCACAGCCACACCCCAGATGCTTTTGTGCGGTTTGACATGTCCCTGTTCCATGCCCGTCTACACCAACAGCCAGACCTGCAAATAGTGCAGCAAAGAAGGGTAACATTTGAGGTGAAATATGGTCAGCAGGGTCTTCAAGGTACATCTGTGCCTCAATGCTGAACGCAACTGCTTCATAAAGTCCCATGAAGCATGCAAAAATAAAAATTAAATCAAATTTATATGTTTCCTGTAATTATTTATATTTAATATATGTTTCTTATATTTTAAATGTATATGCTTCTTGGAAAAAATAAATTATGATAGACTTGGCAAGGAACCATATATATAACCTTAATTTCCCTTGATTTTTTTAGTCACAAAAGCTTTGAAGTATATTGATAACGTCTAATAACACTCCAGAGTTGAAATTTTTAATTATCCAAGTATTTCAATGAGTGCCCTATAAAGGGTTATGCCCCATTATCGACCCACCCTTGAGAAACTCCGTGGAGCCCACAATTTCTCCAAACTGGTCGTGTGGATTGCCCATAACCTCGTTTAAATCAGTCAAGGTAAAGAATGGTAGATGGCCTTCATCACCCCTTCTGGACACTACGAGTACAGCATTAAGTTGTATGGACTATCTAACACCACCTCTATCTTCCAAGGCTTCATGAATGGGGTGTTCCAAGAATTCCTCCACAAGTCAGTCATAATCTACATCGACGATTTCATAATATATTCCCAGAACCTGGCCAAACATCACCATCACGTGAAGAAGGTCCTACAGAAGCTAAAACACCATCACTTTCTGAAGCTGGAGAAATGAGAGTTCCACCGCTCCACGGTTCAGTTCCGTGAAGGAACTAAAGAGGTTCTTAGTATTTGCTAACTTCTATCGACGCTTTATTCAAGATTTCAGTCTACATATTGCGGCATTAACCTCTCTCCTTCGAGGTAAGCCCAAGTCCCTGCTCTGTTCCAAGAAGAATGCTTTAAGCATGGCTCCCATCATTCGCCACCCGAATCCTGAGTCTCTGTTTGTGGTCGAAGTGGACGCTTCCACCACCAGCGTTGGAGCCGATTCTATCCCAGCAGTTTGGTGAGCCTCCATACCTCCAGCATTACACTTACTCTTACAGGAAACTGACCCCAGTGGAGCAGAAATACGTACTTGGGAACAGGGAGCTGTTAGCGATCAAGCTCACTCTGAAAGAATGGAGGCATTGGCTGGTGGGAGCTAACCACCTCTTTACGGTTATCACAGATCATAAAAATCTTCAATATCTCTGTGAAGCCCATAGACTGAATCCCTGGGAAGCCCGTTGGGCCCTGTTCTTTGATTTCACCATAGAGGTTCAATATTTTTATTTTTCATATACATTATTATATAGAGCATATATAACCAGCAGTGAAATGTCACATTACCCACCGCCCTGGAAACTGCAACTGCAAAGCTGATGCTCTCTCCTACTCATTAGCCGCATTTCCACTGTCTGGCCAGTGTGAGCAAGGGCTTAAAACAGGGTGGGTGGGGCTAATAGCCTCAGGCCTGGTGGGGCTAATAGCCTCATAACCACTCCTTAAGCCCCAGCTGGCCCACTTTGGCCCAGGAAGGTAGGATTTATGTTCCCCAATCCCAGCGACAGGCAGCCAACAGACCCTCTCACTTCTCTAAGCTTGGTACTGGTGGCCCACTATGTCTCGGGATGTCCGCAGTTGCTCAGTCTGTGGCATGTCTTCCACTCCATGTCAGCTCCCGGCAGGCAAGCTGGTACCCCTACCTGTTCCTCGGTGGCCCTGGTCCCATTTGGGAATTGACTTTGTGACTGACCTGCCCAACTCTGAAGGTAACACATCTTGGTGCTTGTGGATCGATTCATTAAGGCCTGTAAATTAATTCCCCTCCCAGGATTACCAACTGCCCTGGAAACAGCTGAACACCAATTTACCTACACCTAGGCAAATTATAGGCCCATTTAATGTCTAAAATTTTATAAAAAGTTGTCCTTGCTCAATTGAGCTCATTTCCGCAATAAAATGATCTGTATGAATAATTTCACTCAGGTTTCAAGCCCCACCATAGCAAAGAATCTGCACTTGTTAAAAATTACATATGACTTGCTTCTTGCATCAGATCAAGGCTTCATCTCATTGCTAGTTTTACTTGATCTTAGTGCTGCGTTCCACACCATAAAACATGACATGCTAATAGATTGATTACAAAACTATACAGGTATTCAAGGGCAGGCTTGAAGATGGTTTAGATGTTCACGCTTAAAAACGAAGGGTGATAGGGCTTTTTCTATTGCGGCCCCTCGTCTCTGGAACCAAATTCCACTGGACATTCACCTTGCACCATCTATCATAACTTTTAAAATGAAGTTGAAAACACATCTTTATTCCCAGGCATTTTTTTAAATTGAATTTTATCTATGTTTCATTGTTTTACTGTATAATCTGTTTTTTTTTCTGTTTATTTTATGTTTATCTTTGACTATGTTCAGCGCTTTGGTCAGCTTTGCTGTGATAAATGTGCTATATAAATAAATTTCACTTACTTACTTTTAGATCCTACCTGTCCGATTGCAACCATTTTGTTTATTTCAATGGGGAGTAATTTCATTTATCACCAGTAAAATATGGAGTGCCACAAGGATCTGTCCTAGGTCCTCTTCTATTTTCAATATACATGTTGCCCTTCGGTAATATTATTAGAAAATATGGGATTAGTTTCCACCATTATGCTGATGATACTCAACTATATATCCAACGAGACCAGATGAAACTTCTAAACTAAGCCAACAGAGTGTGTTAAACATGTAAAAGATTGGATGACTAATAATTTTCTCCTGTTAAATTCAGATATTACTTATTTGACCAAAAAACAGTACACAAGATCTAGTAGACTACAGTTTGCAACTAGACGGATGTACTGTTACTTCCTCTACAGTCAAAAATATGGTTGTTATATTAGACAGCAACTTGTGTTTTGAAAACTATATTTCTCATGTTATTAAAACAGCATTTTTCCATCTTGGAAACATTGCCAAGCTACGAAATATGCTACTTGTTTCTGTTGCAGAACAGCTAGTTCATGCATTCATGACCTCTAGACTGGACTATTGTAATGCACTTCTAGGTGGTTGTCCTGCATCTTCAATAAACAAGCTACAGGTCCAAAATGCAGCGGCTAGATTCCTTACCAGGTCAAGAAAATATGATCACATTGCCCAAATTTTACAGTCTCTGCACTGGCTACCTATTAATTTCCATATCAGTTACAAATTATAATTACTTACACCCTCAGATGATGCTAACCCTGAAACAACATACAGAACTAACAAATATTGCTACTTACTATGAAGTCAGATAATAACTGCTGTTAATAGTGTTCATTGCCTGGCTGACTATTTCTTGTATTAATTTTTCTGAAAATACCTGTCATATGCACATAAACTGACAGTCACCACTTATAAGCTACTATTAAATATTGTAGAAACGTAATTTTCTGTAAAGTTGCTTTGCAATGATTTGTATCATAAAAAGCGCTATAAAAATAAACTTGAATTGAACTGAACCTATTCAATCATGACTTATGCAACTTAGGCTTACCTGAGGATATCTTGTAATACCAGGGTCGGGTATACAGTTCACTACCCCTAACTGGTGCTCAACCACTCTCTACTAACCGGTCTCTTCTATGTCCTCATATAACCCTGCGACAATCTCCAGTGACATTCTTATGCTGACATTCTGTGTGTTAATCTCCAGAGCTCTGGGAGTGATCCTTCCAACAATTCAACAATACCTTGTCACAAATCCACATGTAAGTAAACTGTTCACTTGCACTAAACCCTCCGACTTTATCTTGGTTTGTGACACCTAGTGAAGTCTAGTTACTTGAATTTAGGTAAATGCTAGGTAAAGACATAACAGACATTGCAATTTGGGTGCAAAACATGAGTTTATCTTCTCCACACATTAGTATAGCATTGTGTATCATTAAACAGAATATTCCTTGAGAAACATCAAGAGGTTAAAATACTTCTTTTATCAAAGCAATGCAATATAAACAAATTAAATCGTGTTCCCTTATGGTATTCAAATTGACCCCTGTACACTTGTTGACCCCATATCCAAGCTTATAATCACACATACACCAAACCTGAGCCTAACCTTATACCTGCATAAGTGTTGTGCATTAACAGAAGCTTTAATCATTGAATAACACCTGTTAAAACCATTCGTAGATTTGATGCGAGTCATTAGAAAGAGAAACTTTCTAATAATAATAATAATGACTTAGTAGCTCATAATAATAACATACTTTCCAAATAACCAACAAAATGTTCTGTCACTAATTGTGGCTGTTAGGAAACTGTCTTACACAGAAGTGACTTTATTGCTCAGTGTCTGTACTGTATGGATCTTCATGTGTAGCTTTAGACGACTTTTAAAAGAGAAGCTCTTTCCGCACTTATCACACTTGTGAGGTTTCTCTCCAGTGTGGACCTTCTCGTGTGTTTTCAGGTTTGATGACTGAATGAATCTCTTATCACAGTGTGAACACTTGTAAGGTTTCTCTCCAGTGTGGATCCTCTGGTGCAGTTTTAAATAGCTTGCTAAAGTAAAAGTCTTTCCACACTCAAAGCACACATGTGCTCTCACACCAGCATGTGTTTTCTGATGTGATTTTAAACTTTGCAGCAGTGAAAAACATTTTCCACATAAGGAACATGAATATGGCTTCTCCCCCGTATGAACTGCCAGGTGTTTCTTCAGGGCTCTTGACACAAGAAATGTTTTGTCACATCGGTCACATGCATACGGCTTTTCTCCAGTGTGGATTCTCATGTGAACATCAAGATTGCTTTTCACTGAGAAACTCTTTCCGCACTGATCACACATGTGAGGTTTTTCTCCAGTGTGGATCTGCTCATGTCTTTTCAGATTTGCTGACTGAGCAAATCTCTTGTCACAGTGTGAACACTTGTGAGGTTTCTCTCCAGTGTGAATCATCAGGTGCTGTTTTAAATGGTTTACCAAAGTAAAAGTCTTCCCACACTTGAAGCACACATGATCTCTCACAGTGTTGTGTAATTTCTGATGTGATTTTAAACTTTGCAGCAGTGAAAAACTCTTACCACATAAAGAACACAAATGTGGCCTTTCCTTTGTATGAACTGTCAGGTGTTTCTTCAGAGCAGCCAACCTAAGAAATTTTTTGCCGCATTGGTCACAAGCATGTGGTTTTTCTCCTCTGTGGATTCTCATGTGAACATCAAGACAATTTTTTAATGAGAAACTGTTTCCACATTGATCACAAGTGTATGGTTTTTCTCCAGTGTGGATCCTCATGTGTCCTTTTAGGTTTGATGATTGAGTGAAACTCTTTCCACATTGATCACATGTGTATGGCTTTTCTCCAGTGTGGATCTTCATATGGACTCTAACACGTTTTTTGCTAGTGAAGCTCTTGCCGCACAAATCACATGTGTGTGTTTTCTCTCTGCTGTGGATCTGCTCATGTGTTTTCAGATGTGCTATCCAACTGAATCTCTTATCACAGTGTGAACACTTATAAGGTTTTTCTCCAGTGTGGAACCTCTGGTGCTGTTTTAAATGTGTTGCCCAAGTAAATGACTTCCCACACTCAAAGCACACATGATATTTTACACCAGTATGTGTTTTTTTATGAGACTTTAAACTTTGCAAATGTGGCTTCTCTTTAGTGTGAGCTCTCATGTGATTCTCAAGACTTTGTCCGTTTTTTAAACTCTCTCCACACTGAGTGCAGGTGGAAGATTCCTCAGCTCTTGTTTCCTTTAAAAAAGTAACTTTAGGATTCGAGTGACTCAGAGGTTTTTCTTCAGGTTTGACATGATGTTTCTCCACTTCATTCTCTTCTTTAGGGTCTGAAATGAAAGAGAAAAGCTGTATTTTTAATAAACCAAAAGACTGGAATATTAATTGAAACTCCATAAAAGTGAGCCCTGATGTTATAGCAGAAAACAGACAACTTGAAAAAAACTCTTAGATCTTTGAGAAAATGCATCAAAATATTTTACTTTTTTAGTAATAAAAATTTTAGTCTTTTTTTTTTTTTTTTTACCAAAATATTGTTCACAAATCTGTCTAAATCTGTGTTGGTGAGCACTTCTCCATTGGCGAGATAATCCATCCACCTCACAGGTGTTGCATATCAAGATTCTGATTAGGATTATTGCACATTATTGCAGGTGTTCCTTAGGCTGGGCAAAATAAAAGGCCACTCTTAAAATGTGCAATTTTATCACACAGCACAATGCCACAGATTTCGCAAGTTTTGAGGGAGCGTGAAATTAGCATGCTGACTGCGGGAATGTCCACCAGAGCTGTTCCCCATGAATTGAATGTTCACTTCTCTACCATAAGCCGTCTCCAAAGGTGTTTCAGAGAATTTGGCAGTACACCCAATCGGCCTCACAACCGCAGACCATGTGTAACCAAACCAGCCCAGAACCTCCACATCCAGCATCTTCACCTCTAAGACCAGCCACCCGGATGGCTGCTGCAACAATCGGTTAGCATAACCAAAGAATTACCATCTCAGGGAAGCTCTTCTGCATGCTGCTCGTCCTTATCGGGGTCTTGACCTGACTTCAGTTCATTGTTGTAACTGGCCTGAGTGGGCAAATGCTCACATTTGAAGGCATCTAGCACTTTGGAGAGGTGTTGAATCCCCTTTTTCACTGTACAGGGCAGATGGCTGACAGTGTGTATGGTGTCATGTGGGTAAGCAGTTTGCTGATGTCAGTGTTGTCAATCGAGTGGCCCATGGTGGCTGTGGGGTCATGGTATGGGCAGGAATATGTCATGGACAACGAACACATGTTACATTTTGAATGTAAATGTAGATATGGTGACAAGATCCTGAGGCCCATTGTTGTGCCATTCATCCACGACCATCACCTCATGTTGCAGTGTGATAATGCACGGCCCCATGTTGCAAGGATCTGTACACAATTCCTGGAAGTTGAAAACATCCCAGTTCTTGCATGGCCAGCATACTCATCAGACATGTCACCCATTTGGAAACCAAATCAACTGACAATAAGTCAGACTTACTGAAATAAGCCTGACTTATTTGGTAAACTAGTTTTATGAAACAGCCCCAGGTTGCCCATTGATGGCAAAAAGTTGCCCAGTGTATAATCAGCGAAACTGATTATATTTGAGGACTTTGCATTTGAGGAAAAAAACATGTTATGTAGCCTAACCGTTCGTTCTCCATTAAGGATGCTTTTAAAACTTTCACAGAGACATCAAACAGAAAACACAAAGCCTCTCTTTGAAACGAATTTAATTTTGTATTAATTTTATCTTAATTTTAATCCATGTTTCATTATTTTGTATAATCACAACACGTTCAGACATGAACCGAAACTCAACGTATAGGTAGCCTAGGCTACTCGCCTCACAGACCTAAACAAATTAGAAATATCCTATATCTATTATCTACAGAAAGCTTGAAATTTCTACTTTTAAACAGAACCATTCAAAACTAAATAAAAGTAGGCTATAAACTAATCCGTAAGAAATGCATTTTTCTCCGGCGCATTCACTACTGCGAAGATCGCGAGTCAGTGTCAACTTCATCTTTGCAGCTGACACAGAAACACTTGTTTAGTAATAAACAATTAAAATATAATTTTTTTTACAGCATTTAGGTGCCGTTTATATGAACGCGTCATCACTGCATGAGAGAGAGAGAGACACACGCAAGGTCTCTCCCTCTCTGCGGTTTGCATGTGCGCTTTTGCTCGCTCACTCTAGATTCGCAGGAAATTTGAACTAATTTCCAGACATCATAACATTACAAAAGGCAATTGTAATTTTTTTTATTACTATTTTGGTATGATGAACATTCACCCGCCAGTGTGGCGGATAGCCTTTTGAGATTTACTCGCCAAACAGAAAATCTAACCGCACTTGTTAATCTAACCGGTGGGTGTTAATTTCGGACCCTGGCTGCGGGCCAATAAAAACTGCCATAGTTTGGACACCCATGATATAGACCCAGTTAGATGGGGATGCGAAAATTTACTACCTTTTATTACTTTTTACTGGCATTAATTTGGCATAATTTAATTTACTACCTTTTACAACCCCGCAGAAACCCTCTCATAATCCAGGAACTCTGTTGCCGTACCGCGGGTTCAGCAGGTCCAATCATATTGTGCAGTGACTGAAAATAATCTAACTTCCATCAAAAAAACCAACGTGACCATCTGCTTACACAGGGAGGATGCCGAGGACCATTTTCAGGAGCTGCTTAATATCATTGCGTTTGCTGCACCCATGGTTCGGCAGCAAAGTTATCTTAGTACACGATGTAACTACAGAAGAGTCAAGTTTTAAATAGGAAAAACTCTTTGGTCATTTTTGAGCAAGATGCTAGCGGTCTAATCAGATTCAATGATCTATGCTAAGCTACAGCTAAAAGTGGTCCAGCTAAAGATATGGAGATCAGCTAAATGGATTTGAAAATAGTAAAACTCAACTGTATAACTCAAGGGGAGTTGGAAAAATGAGCTTATTTTCAAAAATAGTGGAGTGTTCCTTTAACCCTACGCACACTTTTATAATTAGTTACATTGAAAATGTTTCAATTCAGTCAATCTTTTTTACCCCATTTTGACATGGATTTCTATGGAAGGAATGGCAGATAACAATGGCAGTGCATAATATCTGTGTTCTGATTGGTCAGCTCACCTGTCAATCAAGCTCTTAGCAAATGGTCAATTGCCCATACTGCAGCAGGATGATCGGATGAGTACAATAAAGCACCTGTTGCTTGCTGACTGTTTAGACTTTTAAAAATGAACATAGTGCGTTTGTTAATATACATATAGTTTGTTATTGTAATCTAACAATAAGCATCACATTTAACTGCTCATCATTAGATGTTGATTGTCAGACCAATAATAAATCATGATGGAGTATAGTGAGAGTGACTACTGGTTAACGTAGTATTAATGGGTTGTGTTTAGTCACTATTTTTGACAACAGATAACATGTAAATGAGAACAGCATTATTGGGCATTCAGTTATAATAAAGTATGTAGAGATCAGAGATTAGAACAGATCTGAAATATCAAAACTCGTCTGAACAAAAACCCAATGCGAGATGTCATAAATATGCTAATTAATGTGACATCACTTGCCACCACAAGTCTCACAAAATGTATAGTTTAAACATTTATCTAGATCTGATGAACTGCTTGAAGTTTAACAACATTAATGTTTTTCAGCATCATGAACGAATGAAGTATCAAGAACAAACACCAACCTCTCAGTTCTTCTTCAGTGTGTTTGATTCTGCAGTGTTCTAGATCACTAATGTTCTCACTTTCCTCTTTAATAAACTCAGATTTCAGCTCTTTCATGATGTTCTGATGTTGGTCTTCCAGCATTTATTGGCGGTGTGGTTGATGTGGGAGGAGCTTCACTGATGATGAATTCCAGAGTGGGAGGAGCTTTACAGATGATCCCAGAGTGGGAGGAGCTTCATTGAAGATGAATTTGTGTGTGGAAGCAGAAGATCTGCAAAAATGATCAATAAATCTGACTGTGTTTTTAAATTAATTTAAATATTTAAGCATATGTAAGTGAAGCAGATGCACTGCAACTTCTATCTTTGAAGGTACCACAGCCTAAGTGTTGTACTGTTTTTGTTAATGAAAATAAATGTACTTCTGCATCCCAATACAAGCTCCTGTCTAATGTGCATTTCTAAGAGACAAAACTTGTAATATTATTATGACATGTTCAGTGTTACCAAATCAGGTGCTGGTGCCACTGCTCTCGATTGTTAGTCTGGAACCCAGATACTATAAATTGTACTGTAAAATGTTACTGTAATTTCACATTATATTTAAATTAAATGAAATATAGTTTTGATAGACCATTTTTATGACATTGAGATATTTAAAAATATTTTATAACATTATTATACAATAAATAATTTTACCTTTTTTAAGAAACCAAACCAATGTATAGAAATTTGCTTTCAGTTTATATACAAAAATAAACAAATGGCTTAAATCTGTTCAAAGCAGCAACCCTACTCCGTATTAATATAAAATAATATATCTGCATAGAAATATAGAGAAGAATTTAATCTCTCCAGGTGAATATCTACACTAGATCACATAATATCTAAATATAATTTGATAATTTGTACGAACGTAGTTATGAAAATAAAGTAGTTCACTTATCAACATGTTTTAGTTTTATACATGCAGAAAACGAGTTATCATAAAATCTTTAAAGATAAAGTACCACAACAACTGAATGTTTCCTGTCTATATAATTAATATTTATGTACAGATATATAAATATCCCACGATATTAAGTATTTAGCAGTATCTATTTTTCATTTTAACATGCTTGTAAAACATGCTTGTAAAAAGAAATGGATCCCCAAAGATGAACGTCAGAGAAATAAGGTTATAAATAAAATCGCAGCAGCAACACTCTCCAGAGACAATCAGAAACATAAACATTATTAACACTATTAACATTAATTAATATGAACATTATTAACACCATTAACATTAATTATTATTATTAACACACGAACACACAACAAAGCTCGCAGAAACAGCAACATTATCAGAGCAAACATCGATACAAACACACAACCGAGCTCAACATGTTTTCCTCACGTAGTTGTTGTCTGCTGTTCTGAGTGTTTAATTCATCAAACACTCAACCCAATGAACTCGATACACTGACGAGCCTGTGTGTGTTGCTGAAACCCCAGAAAAGTGTCTGATATTTGTGTAAATATGAGAAATACCGTGAGCTGCTCGCCTCTCCTCAGAAGACTCGACGCGACTGAATGAGCGGTGACGTCATCGCCGCGAGACCAGGTCAAATACAGATCGTCAAAAATGCACCGAATTCTATTTAAAACGAGCGCAGTGCAAAGCTGAAAAACGATCATGCTTCTTTCTCTCTTAAAGTAGCAGAGAAAACAGAACAGCGCTCTCTCACAATCAGTTCTCTCTGTCTCTTTCTCTCTCACACAACCCTTAAAGGGACAGGTGACTAATATACTTTTCATTAATATTTCCGTATACTTCATATAAGACAAATACAATAATAATAATAACTAGAAAAAAAAGTTTGTTGAGACAAACTTTAAGTTGGCTTGAGAAAGCCTGACCAGAAAGTTTGAAGAAGTTTAAAGAAGTTAGAAGTTTATAGTTTAAAGTTAGATTGATAGATTAGTTGAAAGAAAGAAAGATATATTAGTTAGAAAGAATGACAGATAGATTAGTTAGAAAGAATGATATATATTAGCTCAAATGAAAGAATGATAGATTAGTTTGACAGAAAGAATGCATGCGACTAACATGTTTCTAGCATGATTAGCAAGTAACTAGCATGTTGTTAGCATGTCGCCACCATGTTTGTAGTATGACTACCATGTCGCTACCATGTATCTAGCATGTTTATAGCATGATTAACATGCTGTTAGCATGTTGCTAGCATGTTTATAGTATGCTTAGCAAGTTACTAGCATGTGGTTAGAATGACTACCATGTTGCTAGCATGTTTCTAGCATGACTAGCATGTTGTTAGCATGTTTCTAACATGATTAGCATGCTAATAGCATGTTGCTAGCATATTGTTATCATGACTAACATGTTGTTAGTATATTTCTAACATGATTAGCATTTGACTAGCACGTTGCTAACATGTTTCTAGTATGATTAGCATGTTGTTAACATGTTTCTAGCATGATTAGCATGCGACTAGCATGATTTTAGCAAGATTAACATGTCGCTAGCATGTCTCTAGCATGATTAGCATGTCGCTAGCATGTCTCTAGCATGATTAGCATGTCGCTAGAATGTTTGATTAGCATGTTGCTAGCATGTTGTTAGCATGTTTCTAGCATGACTAGCATGTTGCTAGCATGTTTCTAGCTTGATTAGCATGCAACTGGCATGTTGCTAGCATGTTGCTAGCATGATTAGCATGTGACTAACATGTCACTAGCATGTTTCTAGCATGATTAGAATGTTTCTAGCATGACTAGCATTCGACTAGTATGTTGCTAACATGATTAACATGTTGCTAGGATGTTTCTAGCATGATTAACATGTTGCTAGCATGTTGTTAACATGTTTCTAGCATGATTAGCATGCGACTAGCATGTTGCTAGGATGTTTGTAGCATGACTAGCATGCGACTAGCATGTTGCTAGCATGTTTCTAGCATGATTACCATGCGACTAGCTAACATGATTAACATGTTGCTAGCATGTTGTTAACATGTTTTTAGCATGATTAGCATGTGACTAGCATGTTGCTAGCATGATTAGCATGTTGCTACCATGTCGCTAACATGTTTCTAGCATGATTACCATGTTTCTAGCATGACTAGCATGCAACTAGCATGTTTCTAGCATGTTTAGCATGTTTGCTAGCATGTCGCTAGCATGTCTCTAGCACGATTAGCATGTTGCTAGCATGTTTCTAGCATAGTATACCTTGATTTACCATGTTCAAGTATGATTTACTGATTCTGTCTGTTTGTTTGTTTTTTAAGTTGTAAAATATAACTTAATTCACACCATATTTCTGATATTATCGATCAATCTTATCAGATTAACTTTGATCGTTCACTCTTCCGTGACTGCAGTACACCTGCAAAGCGTTAGCACTCGTTAGCTTTTTCTTTTCTCCTCTCCTCTCCTCTCTCACGCTGCAGTTTTTCACAAGTTCATCAAACAACCGCAGTAAGAATATTTCATCAAGCACTGTGAGTAATGGCTTCGCCTACTATCGTTATTTGCACCTCTTGCCACATGTACAGTTTATCTATCTCTGTCGCTGATGAGGGATTCACATGTGATAAATGCAGGGAAATAGTTAGGCTGACAGAGAAGATTTCAGAATTAGAGACACGCATCCAAACTTTAATTGAGGACAGTAAGAATGTTAGGGCTCTAGATACGGCTTTGGATGCGTCTTGCTTAGGGACTCCTGTACATTGTTCGGTTCCGGAAACAGAGCCCCTGCAGCAGGGCAACTGGGTGACGGTGAGGCAGCGTAGTCGTGCTCTAGTTATTGTTGATTCTATTGTACGGAACATGAATATAGAGACACCAGCCACCATAGTCAAATGTTTACCGGGAGCCAGAGCGCCTGACATCTTGGCAAATTTAAAAGTGCTGGCTAATGCTAAACGTAAATACAGTAAGATTGTTATTCATGCCGGCGCTAATGATGTTCGATTTCGCCAGTCGGAGATCACTAAAAATAACTTTAAAGAGGTGTGTGAACTTGCAAGCACGATGTCAGACACTGTAATATGCTCTGGTCCCCTCCCTGCTTACCGTGGTGACGAGATGCATAGCAGATTGTCATCACTCAATGGCTGGATGTCTAAGTGGTGCCCACAGAATAACATAGGTTTCATAGACAATTGGACGAGCTTTTGGGGCAGACCTGACCTGTTTAAAAGAGATGGTCTTCATCCCTCCTGGGGTGGCGCCACTCTTCTGTCTAGAAATATGGCAAATAGTCTTAGTGTTTATACTTGACTAACTGGGGCCCAGGTCAGGAAACAGACAGACTGGCTAAACCAACCGTCTGCTAGCTGCCTCCCGTCACAGAGGTCAGTTAATTCTCAGCACATAGAGACTCTTTCACCTAGATATCACACTATAGAGACTGTGTCTGTTCCCCAAACTAGAAAATACAAAAAATGTCCAAACCAAGTTAAGGTTAACAATTTAATTGAGGTTCAACAAATAAAAAACAAATGCAATATGGATAAACAAATGATAAAGATTGGCTTATTGAATATCAGATCCATTTCTACGAAAACACTTTTTGTAAATAATATGATAACTGATCATAATATAGATGTGCTCTGTTTGACAGAAACCTGGCTAAAACCTGATGATTACATTATTTTAAATGAGTCCACCCCCCAAGATTACTGTTATAAACATGAGCCGCGTCTAAAAGGCAAACGGGGAGGAGTTGCTTCAATTTATAACAACATTTTTCAGGATTTCTCAGAGGGCAGGCTTCAAGTATAACTCGTTTGAAGTAATGGTGCTTCATATAACATTATCCAGAGAAACCAATGTTAATGATTATGTTTGTACTGGCTACTGTATACAGGACAGACTTTATTAACGAGTTTGGTGATTTTACATCCGAGTTAGTTCTGGCTGCAGATAAAGTTTTAATAGTTTGGTGATTTTAATATCCATGTTGATAATGAAAAAGATGCATTGGGATCAGCATTTATAGACATTCTGAACTCTATTGGTGTTAGACAACACGTTTCAGGACCTACTCATTGTCAAAATCATACTCTAGATTTAATACTGTCACATGGAATTGATGCTGATAGTGAGGTGATAGTAAGTGATGATATCTCAGATCATTATTTAGTTCTGTGTAAACTTCATATAGCCAAAATTGTAAATTCTACTTCTTGTTACAAGTATCGAAGAACCATCACTTCTACCACAAAAGACTGCTTTTTAAGTTATCTTCCTGATGTATCCAAATTCCTTAGCATATCCAAAACCTCAGAACAACTTGATGATGTAACAGAAACTATGGACTCTCTCTTTTCTAGCACTTTAAATACAGTTGCTCCTTTACGCTTAAGGAAGGTTAAGGAAAACAGTTTGACACCATGGTATAATGAGCACACTCGCACCCTAAAGAGAGCAGCCCGAAAAATGGAGCGCAGCTGGAGGAAAACAAAACTAGAGGTATTTCGTATTGCTTGGCGGGAAAGTAGCATATCCTATAGAAAAGCATTAAAAACTGCTAGATCTGATTACTTTTCTTCTCTTTTAGAAGAAAACAAACATAACCCCAGGTATTTATTCAATACAGTGGCTAAATTAACGAAAAATAAAGCCTCAACAAGTGTTGACATTTCCCAACACCACAACAGTAATGACTTTATGAACTACTTTACTTCTAAAACCGATACTATTAGAGATAAAATTGCAACCATTCAGCCGTCAGCTATCACATCTATCATATCACATCAGACTATAGGAGAGGAAGAATTGTATAAACTTGTTAAATCATGTAAACCAACAACATGTATGTTAGACCCTATACCATCTAAGCTCCTAAAAGAGGTGCTTCCAGAAGTCATAGGTCCTCTTCTTACTATTATTAATTCCTCATTGTCATTAGGATATGTCCCCAAAATCTTCAAACTGGCTGTTATTAAGCCTCTCATAAAAAAACACAACTTGACCCCAGAGAACTTGTTAATTATAGACCAATCTCGAATCTCCCTTTTCTGTCTAAGATATTAGAAAAGGTGGTATCCTCACAATTATATTCCTTCTTAGAGAAAAATGGTATATGTGAGGATTTCCAGTCAGGATTTAGACCATATCATAGTACTGAGACTGCTCTCCTTAGAGTTACAAATGATCTGCTCTTATCATCTGATCGTGGGTGTATCTCTCTATTAGTTTTATTGGATCTTAGTGCTGCGTTTGACACAATTGACCACAACATTCTTTTGCATAGACTTGAACACTTTGTTGGCAACAGTGGAAGTGCATTAGCATGGTTTAAATCATGCTTATATGACCGCCATCAGTTCGTAGCAGTGAATGAAGATGTATCATATCGATCACAAGTGCAGTATGGAGTACCTCAAGGCTCAGTTCTAGGGCCGCTACTCTTCAGGCTTTATATGTTACCCTTGGGAGATATCATCAGGAAACATGGTGTTAGCTTTCACTGTTATGCTGATGATACTCAGCTCTATATTTCCTCGCAGCCCGGTGAAACACACCAATTTGAAAAACTAATGGAATGCATAGTCGATATAAAAAATTGGATGACGAGTAATTTCTTACTGCTAAATTCAGAAAAAACAGAGGTGTTAATAATAGGGCCTAAAAACTCTGCTTGTAATAACCTAGAACACTGTCTAAGACTTGATGGTTGCTCTGTCAATTCTTCGTCATCAGTTAGGAACCTAGGTGTGCTACTTGATCGCAATCTTTCCTTAGAAAGCCACGTTTCTAGCATTTGTAAAACTGCATTATTCCATCTCAAAAATATATCTAAATTACGGCCTATGCTCTCAATGTCAAATGCAGAAATGTTAATCCATGCATTTATGACTTCAAGGTTAGATTATTGTAATGCTTTATTGGGTGGTTGTTCTGCATGCTTAGTAAACAAACTACAGCTAGTCCAAAATGCAGCAGCAAGAGTTCTAGAACCAGGAAGTATAACCATATTAGCCCGGTCCTGTCCACACTGTACTGGCTCCCTATCAAACATTGTATAGATTTTAAAATATTGCTTATTACTTATAAAGCCCTGAATGGTTTAGCACCTCAGTATTTGAATGAGCTCCTTTTACATTATACTCCTCTACGTCCGCTACGTTCTCAAAACTCAAAAATATCAAGATCAACTGCGGGCGGCAGATCCTTTTCCTATTTGGCTCCTAAACTCTGGAATAACCTACCTAACATTGTCCGGGAGGCAGACACACTCTTGCAGTTTAAATCTAGATTAAAGACCCATCTCTTTAACCTGGCATAACCGGAAACACTTCACATAACACCCTATGTACTTGCTACATCATTAGAAGAATGGCATCTACGCTAATATTAGTCTGTTTCTCTCTTGTTCCGAGGTCACCGTAGCCACCAGATCCAGTCTGTATCCAGATCAGAGGGTCACTGCAGTCACCCGGATCCAGTACGTATCCAGACCAGATGGTGGATCAGCACCTAGAAAGGACCTCTACTGCCCTGAAAGACAGCAGAGACCAGGACAACTAGAGCCCAGATACAGATCCCCTGTAAAGACCTTGTCTCAGAGGAGCACCAGGACAAGACCACAGGAACAGATGATTTTTCTGCAAAATCTGACTTTGCTGCAACCTGGAATTGAACTACTGGTTTCGTCTGGTCAGAGGAGAACTGACCCCCAACTGAGCCTGGTTTCTCCCAAGGTTTTCTTCTCCATTCTGTCACCGATGGAGTTTCGGTTCCTTGCCGCTGTCGCCTCTGGCTTGCTTAGTTGGGGTCACTTCATCTACAGCGATATCATTGACTTGATTCCACAGATACTATTTAAACTGAACCGAGCTGAAGGATGACATCACTGAATTCAATGATAAACTGCCTTTAAACTGACTAAAAACTGAGTTTACTAATGTCCTTCTGCATTATTGACTGACACACTATTTTCCTATTTAATACTGTAAAGTTGCTTTGCTTTGATCTGTATTATTAAAAGCACTATATATATATTCCTGCCTTGCTAAATGTTGGGCTCATGATCAAATCAGTTGTATTTAATATCAAAACTGCAGACCATGGCTGCAGACAGCACACCTTTTTTGTCATCTTTTATTTTATAAATGCACAAAGTTTTGTTGTTATTATGTCTGTATACAAACAAAGCAGACCCTTTATAGATTTGATTGATGTATTGCTCTTATCTGTACTATCAAAACTGAAAGTGTAATTTAAGTTCTTTTCAGGGTTATCAGGAGAAAATGCCTCATGATGGATCAAGGCCAAAGGTGTTTGGATCGTTGGTTTTTTGGGGGATGACCCCGTTAATGGATCTGGATCTTAGATATTTGAACCCTAATACAAACTGAAAGACCCAAACACACTAAAACACACGATACATACAGACAGTGTTACAGGAATTTGTGAACAACTGTATTAGGATCAGCGTGTCAAAGTCATATTCAAGTTAAACCAGTTTGGAAAAGCCCCAAGACAGAGTCACAGCCCTGCATAGTTTAGCTGCAAATCTAATGAAACTCACCTGAACCAGATTATACAGGTCATTTGCAAACTAACTGAAAGTGATTGGCTGTTCAGACAAGTTTTCCTCATTCTTCATGCAAAATGGTTAAAACACATGTTTTGGCATTCTCCAAAAAAAATAGATAGGGCTTAATTCCTTGATTTGAGTTTAAAGATCTTCTTAAAAAGTCCAAGAAAAATAGAACCATAATCCAACAGTTTAACGCATATTGAACAGAGAATATGTAGCCTAAAACGTAACATACAACTGGATATAATTAGAGAATGTCACAGTTTTATTCTCAGCACACAGAATAGTAATATTTCACGGTCATCTGCTTTTGCTTCAGACTTGGCCACAAGTTAAAAAGAAAGAGTGACATGATGTGTAGCCAAGTATGCTGTCACATACACTTTCCAAAAACAACTGTAGCTTTTTAAACAAATTTGATACAATACTGTGATACAGCACTCATGATATCTTGATTATCTCTAAATCAGGATGACAACAACAGAAAACAGCATCTACTGAGTTGTGTACAACAAACCTCTAGCATCATTACTGTCAATACTGCCTAAAGATGCTGAAATATTAGCTGTAACACATCTGACATGATGCTGTGCTTCTGTCTTCTTCGTGTCGTGAAGAGTGTGTGTGTGTTTCTCCATGATGAGGAGTCTTTCAGTCTGGATGAGGGGAGAATAACTCAGCAATTCATTACAATGATAGATCACACAGAAATAAAGTTATCAGAATAGAGTGTAAACTCACCATCATCAATGTAGCACGAGGATGTCATCTATCAAAATATAAAGAGTAATGAGTTAAAAATAACATGCCGTGACGTGTATAGTGTAACTGTAATTGTTTGGTATGTCAATGTCTTCTCACAGAGCGGTTGATGTTGACTTGTAGTAAATGAATCCAGCAGCTGCTGTGATGGTTCCCAGCATCAGTCCAGCAGCTCCGGCAGTGAATAACAGCGGCGTACTCCACTCGAACCCAGGCAGAGGAGGGTCTGTGAGGAACACATGGCACTGTATCATCACAGCATGCACTGGCAGATATACACTGTGTGCAGGAGTAGATTAGGAGTAGTGTTGTTAGTATGTGAGAGTCTGGTGTCTCTTACTCCAGTCATAGATCATGGGTTTCTGGAAGCCGGCGTGCTCCACCATACAGGAGATCTTCTCTCCAGCTTTGGGAGTGTACTCCAGCTCAGTGTGAATCTGGTGGTACCAGTCTCCGTTAGGCATCTTCTGAGTGGAGGTCACGTCAGAGGTCACCACTGCACCGTCCCGCAGCCAGGACACCTTGATTTTCTCAGGGTAGAAGTCGTACGCACTGCACATCAGCAGCGATGGATGTGTGCTGTCGCCCTGCTGCACTAAACTCAGCTTCACCACTGGAGCCACTGAACCAGGAAGAGCCACAGTTACATCGGACTATACACATTACCAGTACACCGTCTAGAAATGTGCCACATACCTGCTTTATCGTGGATAGATGTTTTGTACAGTGCAGCATTAGGTTTACAGAATGTATCAACTTCAGCCTTTAATTGCTGTAAATACGCTTGATTTTTGTTCCAGTTCTCTGCAAATTTCACTCCAACCTCAGTAAACCCCACAAACCTCCCCACAGTGCTGTTGAACTGTACGTACAGATATTTATTGAAGTAATAGCTATCCAAGAACACCATGTCACTGAAATCACTGGAGCTGTAGATGCACTGTGGCCAATGAGAGTTATAATATCCATTCGCTGAGAAACAATCAGACACATCAACACATCAGTCAGTTGTTGTTATTAATAGAAAAGGTCCACTAACAGAACCATCATAAGTAACAGCGTTTAAGAAACTGTTACTGTAAATACCACAAACACCAATGTATCCACATTATTCTTGGGTGTGTGTTAGTGTGGTGTGTTGCTCTCACCGGCGCCGGTGAAGACAGACAGCAGGAGGATGTGATGGAGACTCCAGAGCTTTGGCAGAGACATCTTCACCACTGAGAGCAGACCATACTCTCTTCATGATCAACAGATGAGTCTAAAACCACTGTCCAATCAGACGCTGTTCACTCATGTGTCACGTGTTGCTGAGCAATATCCTGCTTTCATTTTAAAATCACACTTCAAACAATCTCATTAATGGTTAACTCTGTAAACTCGATGTCCTTTTACTTGCATTCCTGAAAAAAACCTGCAAGCTTCCCACAACCTGTCCAGGTTTAGAGGAGACACACTTTTCTATTTGATTTTATTTATTTATTATTGTTCATTATTAAACCATTAAACTGTGACCAAGGAAGTGTCCTAGAGGAACATTTATTTGTCTGGTGGGAACTGCATTGGTAGCTGGTTCCCATAACTGTGTTTCTGTAACTACTCGGGCTGCGTTTCACTTCCCTGTTAGCCACACACTCCTGAACTTCCCTAAGCACGTACTCTCAGGTGAATCCTGCCGCCTTTCTGAGGGGTTTCACTTCATTAAACGTAACCAGGGACGGTTGTTTGGACAGAGCCTCGACCCCTTGATCTTGACTGAAAGAGCGAGTCTGTTTTATATTTTTATTTATCAGTTTATGTAATAGGGACCATGCATATTCATGTACATTGTTGTATGAAAATACACCATGTAAATATGCCAGGATTAGTAAAAAGATACTATTTTTCATCTGCAGTCCCTAGGCCGGTGACATAAAAACTAACAAAAAAATAAATAACCAACAATCATATAACATTCATTCACTATGACAACAATACACATGAATAAAAATATACATCAACAATACAAACAAACAAGACAAAAATTCATAATAACAATGACATTATACATTCACCACTAAACTACCTTAACAGCGATACCTTAGATTGCGACCAACCGCATCTAAAACAATAGTCCGCGCCCGCACAATACACATGCGTGCACCGTGCACAATCATCCCGCACACATAAATACACACACAAGCACATACACACTCAAGATCTTTACTTATCCATGTATTCCAATGGACTTAAACCATGTATAAATGTACATATACATGTAAATATTTCCTAAATAATTAAATGCATGTGTGTGCATCCATATACACAAAACAACTACACAGAGCACACACACATACACCATGCAAACACATGGTGTATGTGTAAAAGTGAGTACGTCTGATTGTCTAAGAGCCACTGTTTTAATTGAGTTTTAAAGGAGGTGAATGAAGGACACTCGCGTATCACAAGGGGCAAGCTACTCCAAAATTTACCACCTATTATTGATATTACATTTTGTCCAAAGGTGGTACGTCTAAATGGTATCATACAGTCCCCTTTTATAGAGGCCCGTGTACCACCTGCAAAAATATGCACTCTTCAGGCCTCTCTATAGACCACAATGCAACATGGTTATGACGTCACCGCAGATCAAGTTTAATATACATTACATGAATTATTTTCCTAAATATTGAAAACAGCCCAAACATACCTATTAGGGATGGCCATGTCCTCCGAATCACATCGGAGCATCAGCATAAAGTTAACGATTCAATGCATTGATTTATAAAAGTGTGTGTTTTTTATATGTGTGTGTTATATCACAATGCATTGTTTTTGACATTTGCATCGGTAAAATCTAGTTCTTTTCTATGTAATTATTATCCAATATTTTCTATGTAGACTGATTTCTCCTCCCCAAGCTGTTTGCCAAGTGCATTCTCTCATCACTGCTGTTAAGTGAATACGATACATCTCAACACTAGAGAGTCACACAGATCATATATTAACATGGCAGAGATAGAGCTGCATCTTCCACACAATACCTGCAAATCCAGTGTTTACAAGAGAGATGCCAATTTAGAGAAAAACCCATACCCTTTGTAAAATATTTTCTGTGTGAACTGGAAGCTGCGGCCCACTTTATTTCAGGACGGTGATGTATGGAAACTCTAGGTTTTATTTGATGCAGACATTAAACTTAAGCCTGAAAGGGTTAATGTGCGTTTGAATGCTTACAATGGTCATGAAGTGCTTAAAATAACAATGTAAAGACAAAACAAAAAAGCCATTGATATGTAAATCAATTTAACCAGATTAAACAGCCAGTTTCTGAGCATTCAGCTGCACGTGAATCAATGAGCTGTTAGTCAGTGGATAAGATCTGATAAAAACAATAGTAGAAAGTGACTGCTTTATATCACTCTAAAATACACTTCTACACATCTGTGCCTTCTCAGTCCCTGCGAGCTTTATTTCCAACGGTACACACAGCAATACACTGCCATAGACATTTCAATTACATTAATATAGCTTTATCATAGTAAAAGATCTGAAACATGTTCAAAACTCTGAGACACAATTTCAGTTCATGACAAAATCATCTACTTTTAGCATGAAGGTAGCATTACTGATGAACTGCTAATGTCATGTCTTCAGAATCCTGCAGAAACGGTCTTTGACTGGGTCCACTGCAGTAAATGTTTGATGCTTTTGGCCATGTCTGGCGTGTCAGTCACAGTTGCTTTAATGATGAAGAAGAGTCCAGTAGCGACTCCCAGAAGCCCCAGAGTCAGTCCCACTCCACAGAAGAGCGCCGGACCCACGCCGGGCAGGACAGCAGCCGCCGCCGGGACGCCTGGGGATTAGAGGAACATGTTAGATGAATTCAGTGTATGAATGTGAGGACAGCTGCTGAGCAATCCTCTCAGCGCTCGCTGTTTCATCTGTCACAGAGTCAGTGCTGCTGATTTTAAATCATCTCTCTGTAAACGGCTCTTACTCCATATTCTGGTCTGCGGTTGGCCCTGGATCGCTTGGTGGTTCACTGTGCAGCTGTAGATGTCTTTCTCTTCAGGAGTGATCTTCAGAGAGGAGAAGACGTGGAAGGATCCGTCTCTATTCGGCCGGTACTGACTCAGACTCACGTCTTCTGTCACAATCACGTTGTTCTTAGCCCACGAGACATTGACAGGTGGAGGAAAGAAGCCCATCACGTGACAGATGAGTGTGTTTTCAACACCCAGCTGCACATCGTTCCTCGGATAGATGGACGTCTCCGGAGGATCTGTGAACACACATAACTGTGTTGAACTCTGCAGCAGTACATCTGACCACTTTCAATTAAAATACTTGAATAAGAACACTAATGTCATATTTAATACAGTTGAATTCATAAAATGTAGCTCATAAAGTTATCTGTTAAATATATGACTATAAAACTGTACTTTAAACAGTTTTGCATGAGTTTAACAGTAATATAATTTTCCACAGTGCAAATTCATGTCGTACCCATCTCCTCTGGTGGGCTCTTGTAAGCTTTAATGAGTACAGCCAGGTTTTGTTTGCATACTTCTTGGTCTGCAACACTTGCTTCATAAAATCCTGGAAAGCTCATAGGATCTGCGAAATCAGGTAACGTAAGGACTCCTGTCTTCTGATTGAAGTCAGCGTGCCACACCTCCTCCCCGTCAGATCCGATCATAGACTCTTTATCTGTTCCAGAACATCCAGTAATTGAGAAATCGTTATGCTCTACTGAAATGGAAGAAACATCAAAAGACAAATTAGAGATACAGAGTCCCAGACAAATAAACTGCACATCAGATATAACTAATGTGTTTAGGGAGTTAACACGAAACCTTTTTTATCAATTATTCAAAGCACCAGGCATTTCTAAATGAGCAGATGTTCTTTACAGCCGTTGTTAACACCCAATTTACTAAATGACCACTTATAGCTAACTAGTCATCCGTTAGCTAACTAGTCACATGATGATCTAAATAAATGTACAGCAGGGTTACACTTTATTTTAAGGTGTCCTTGTTTCAGTGTAATTAAACATTTAAGTACTGAGTAATATTAATAAACTACATGCACTAACTATATGGTTGCATGAAATAATATGTACTTACCATGTAACCATGTAAATGTATGTTATGGAACTACTTACAGATTGTAATTGTAACAGGCAGCTACTGTGTGTTACACATGAGTCTGTTACACAGCTACTTATACACTTAACTACAATCTTGATACACTGTATTTTAAGTAGCTTATTTCTGTGTACTTCCATTAATAATTATGTTGTATAAAGTCTGCAACACATATGTAACAATATTCTGGTTACATAAGTAGCTGTGTAACAGACTCGTCCTTGTAACATGTAACAGTAGCTGCCTGTGACATCTACATTCAGATAAAGTGTTACCATTAGGATTAGTGTTACTTGCATGTAATTGTGCATAATTATTTGTCATTATTAATGTAAGAACATGTAACATTACAAAAACTCTTATTTCAATGTTTGAATTGGTGTGTCTTAGAATATTATTTAAGTCTATTGTCTTAATGATTAAAGCACACTGGTTTGTAATACAAACAGTTTTAGAGTTGACTGCATGTGGTTATTGTCCTGGTTATTTCCCTACAGCAGCTAATAAACACTTACTTCTGCTTTAAAGAACAAGGTGGATTAGAATGGTTTCTGAAGATCATGTGACACTGAACACTGCAGTACTGATGCTGAAAACTCAGATTTGATCACAGAAATAAACTGAATTGACCACTAAAATGTATATGTTTTTATCAAAATACATGCAGCCTTGATGAGCATAAGAGACTTCTTTAAAAAAAAAAATCTGTACTGATGCCAAACTTTTAACAGGTAGTGTATATTGCTTAAAGAGTTAGTGCAAACATGAAATCATACATCTGTGTACAGGATTTTCATATAAAAAAAAACAGTGTAAATATTTTTATATGCAAAGTATGAACTTACACTGAGCATGAGCTGAGAGAAAAGCAGTGAAGGTAAGAATGGCCAGATACAGCTCCATGTTTGTCGATGACAGAGGAACTTTAGCCCAAGTGAATGAGAGCAGGCAAAACTTAGTTTCAGTTTGTTAAACACCTCCTCTGCTCAGAATTTAACCCTTACTGCGACACTGCTGTATCCAGGGGTGGAGGGGGAAACAAAAACACTGAGGGACTGTCTCGCTGGTTACACTTTAGATTAGCTGTCCTTAACAATTATGTACTTACGTTCTTTGATTGCACTTACATTTAAAGTACCTGCATGTTCAATCTTTAGTTATAATAGTGTACTTGTCTTGTATATTTAAGTTGCAAGTTCACAAAATAACTGCAATATTTTAACTTAAATTGTAACTAATCTGCAGTCTCTGTTTACAGGTGTAAAACACTTTTGTTCATGCCTACAGCAATGTGATTAATATACTATATATTGTTCAATGCATTATTATGAATGAAACAAAGGATTTCAGAATGCAGCAGAATACACCAATGTAAATCCAGTGATCACATTTAGCACATTACAGCTGCTCCGGAAGTTTGATATCATATAGTTGTACACCTCACATGCTGTAAACAGCATGCAAATACTGCCTTCTCAGCAAGAAGGAAATACGGTTTCATTTGATAACATTAGTTACTGCATTACTGTACTTAACAGGAACTAACAACACATAATATATTTTAAATCATTCTTTGATGGTGTTAGTTAATAAAAAAAAATCTTGTTCATGTCAGGTCACAGTACATTAATTAATCCAAACAAATACATTTTAAATAAGCATTACCACTAAAAACGTATTAAAATTAATAAATGCTGAGGTCAACATTAACGAAGTTTAATAACTTGAACGTCTTTACAAAAAACTGGTCACACTATTCACAAAGAAATGTACAATTACCATATCTTACGTTATAGGGACTCCATTGCTAGCACCAAAACCCACTACTACTCTAGTTTAATCACTGCCAATAAAGGAAACTCAAAGTCACTGTTTTCCCTACGTAACAATATCACCCGACCCCAGGACTTACTTCCCGCTCAGTTGTATAGGATCTCCTTTTGCAACTGCATTTTGTCCTTCTTTACTGAAAAAATTAAAAACATCCACCAGCACCTTGGAACAATCCCTCACCTAAACATCTTAGCTGACTTTCAACCATTCATTCACTCATTCTCCTCCTTCCAGCTCCCCGCTATTTTAGAAATTACAGAACTCATCCGGAAAACCAAGCCATATACTTGTCAACTTGATCCGCTATCTGCTATCATTCACTCCTCTCTCACCACTGGAACTGTCCCTACATCCTTCAAAACTGCTGCCATTACCCCAATTTTGAAAAAACCTAGTGCCGACACCTCCGACTTCAATAACTTATGTCCTGAATACAATGTACCCTTCATCTCCAAAATCCTTGAAACAACAGTTGCCTCTCAACTCCATTTCTCACCTATCACATAATAACCTGTATGAACAGTTCCAGTCCAGTTTCCGCCCACTCCATAGCACTGAAACAACAGCACTTATCAAAATCCCCAACGACCTTCTTATGGCAGCTGATTCTGGACTCCTCACCCTCTTCATTCTCCTCGACCTGAGTGCAGCCTTTGATACCATCTGTCACACCACCCTCCTCAACAGGCTTTCTTCCATCGGCATCACCCACACTCCATTAGGCTGGTTCACATCTTATCTCTCTGGCCGCACTCAGTTTGTTCAGCTAAAATCTTTTAAATCCATTCCCTCCTCCATCACTACAGGTGTGCCCCAGGGCTCTGTCCTCGGGCCCCTACTTTTCATCATTTACCTCCTTCCACTCTGCATTATCTTCCACAAATTTAACATTCACTTTCACTGTTAAGCTGATGACACCCAGCTCTACCTCTCCACTAAACCCTCGTCCACTCTCCCGCCCACTCTGAAATAAAAACCTGGTTCACCCAAAACTTCCTCAAATTAATCAGTTACAAAACTGAGGTTCTCCTCATTGGTACCAAATCCACTCCATCCAAAACTGATAATTTTTCTCCCCTTTGGATAACTCCTCCGTTTCACCATCCCCCCAGGTTAAATGTCTGTGTGTCTTCCTTGACGGCACACTATCATTTCAATCCCACATCAATACCATTTCCCGGTCTGCCTACTTCCACCTACGAAACATCAATTGCATCCACCCATCAGCAGTGCAGCAGAGCCACTGCTCCCTACGGATGCAGTGAGAGTCCCTCCATTAGTCGCGTTTCCTTGCTTACTCAGCATTGGACGGGGCTCCCCTCCTGGTGCAGCAGACCCGTCGGCTCCCTTCAGTCACAGGGCCAATTTTCATTCTGTCTTTTTAAGTATAATGTATACTTGTCAGTGGAGGAGGGATCTCCCTCACGGTACACCAGACCCGTCGGCTCCCTTCGGTTGCTGTCGGAGTCCTACATCTGATGCATCAAACCAAGCCTCATTTTCAGTTGCAAGGGGGACTCTCCCTTCTGGTGCAGCAGATCCTCAGCTACCTTCGGACACAGTCCCTCCATCAGTCGCGTCTCTTTGCTTATTCAGCATCAAACAGGGCTCTCCCTTCCGGTGCGCCTTCTCTCTTAGCGCACATATTTTGGGGGGCAACTAAAATTTTGCTCTCTTGCTGCTGTCCCATGCCTTTAAGCTTCTTTTGGGGAGTTCTTTGGGCTTGGACTATGTTCCAGGCACAGAGCATTCCCCCAGGACAGCACACCAAAATATGCTTACTATTTGCTATCTCATTAGATGTAAGGGTGAACTCTTTAAATTATGTTTCATTTACAAAGTTTGGGAGGAGCACGATCAGATAATCAACCAATTTGGCACAGACACATCTCGTTTAGCTAACCATCTTAACTATATATACACAATCTCCCTACCTCTTTCCTGTGACAGTTTTTCGGCATCACTCCTCCACCCCAACTCCTCACTTTGAATGTATTTTTATCCCACATTAAAGATAGGGAAAGTAGATAGGGAAAGTTCTTTGGCTTTGGGCTATGTTCCAGGCCAGGAGCCCTCCTCCAGGACAGCATGCCAAAATATGCTTAATATTTGAAATCAGATTAGATGTAAGGGTGAACTCATGAAATTATGTTTTATTAACAAGGTTTGGGAGGAGCATGATCAGATAATGAACAAATTTGGCACGTTTAGCTAACCATCTTAACTAGCACAACAGGTGTATATATATGCAGTCTTCCTACCTCTGTCCTATGACAGTTTTTCTGCATCCCCTCCTCACTTCTAATCTATTTTTATCCCACATTAGGGATAGGGGAGTTCTTTGGGTTCAGGGTATGTTCCGGGCCCCAAGGCCTCCTCCAGGAAAGCACACCAATCCACAAACCACATCCAACCCACTCTCTCTTCCAACTGTGCCTACTGGTTGGCGCTAAAGAGCACTGACCACCAAAAAAGTCAGGCAGAAGAACTTTATTCAACCTGAACAATTAGTCTTACAACATCCATCACAGCTAACATAGTTATCTGACATATTTATATTAAACTGCACACTTTGTAAATAACATATCTGAACACTAATAACATACCTGTACAGTTACCTAAACTTTTTTCCCCTATACTTCTATTTCTTTATGTATAGAACATTATTTATTATTTTTTGATTCCTTTTCTTATATATTAGTGTTATATTCCATCCCCATTGTGTTATTCTTTTGTATGTTGTACTTTCTTCTACACTGGAAGCTCCTGTCATCAAGTCAAATTCCTTATCTCTGTGTAAACACACTTGGTAGTAAAGCTCTTCTGATTCTGAATCTGAGGACAAACGTGAGGTGAGGTGGATTACTCATGGAAAGAATTCATGTTCGACACATCTGCTCTTCGTTTTCTTTTGATTTTATGGTGGGTTGCGAACCAACTTAAAATGTGCGCCACCTACTGTGATGGGGTGTGAAGAGAATGAACTAGGCATTCCTAAATCCTATTTTATCCCATGGTCTTTCTGAATACTGGATTCTGATTGGCTGGCTTTGACTGCATTTATTTGTTTTCCTGAATTAATACCGTAGTTTAATAAGCTGGTAATTGTGAATTCCTGGTACCCTAATGTTTGTAATTCTTCCTTAAGAATCCTTCTCTCTCTTTCATATGCCTTACATATCTTCATGAAGTGCTCTGCTGTCTCCTTTATTAAACTATTGTCACATAAACCTGTGTAATGCTTCCCTATAATGTGTAAAGTATGATTTAGATTTGTTCTCTTTTATTAAGTTGTGAATTATTTAGATTTTTTTTATGGTTCATTGAGTCTTGTAATAGTGCTGACCTGTATGGCATGAGTCCCAAAATGTCTGCCATTTCTTATTGCATGCTTCTAAAATAAATTGTTATCCTTCTTATCTACCGAGTGAAATGTTTGAATTTGGTTGATTCATCTTTAATGATTCTTTGGCTATTTTTGCATGTCTGCTTAGCACACCTGCTTCACTTCCTGATGGCATGTGATGCACATGATGGCGATGTTGCAAATTTTCTTTGGTCACATGAAGAAAGTTTAAAAAGTTTTTTAACACTTAAGTTTGAAAGTAGGAGTCAATTTCATGAATTCTCAGATCTTGAGACTTAAATGGTACTTTGGGAAGCTTGATAAATAATAATCTTACAAACATTTTATGATAACGATCTTTTAAAAAGTTATTGCCTTTGGTTTTGGATGTTATCTCTTCTCCAGATTTTCCATTGATTATATCCTTGTTTTCATTACAGTAACATCTCTTCTTGCATCCAGTTTGGTTTTCTTTTACACTCTTAAAAATAAAGGTGCTCAAAAGGTTCTTCAAAACAATAGCATAGAAGAACCATTTTTTTGTTCCACAAAGAACCATTCAGTCAAAGGATTTTTAAAGAACCATCTCTTTCTTACCTTTTTATAATCTGAAGATGTTAAAGGTTCTACTTGGAACCATTTAGACAAAACAGGTTATTCTATGCATCGTGAAGCACCTTTATTTTTAAGATGGTACATCTCTGAGATTCTGTTCCTGAGATTCAGACACTGGGCAGCAGGTCCACGAGTTTGGGATCTGTTGACTGTTGTCAAGAAGCAATTCAATACAGCAGCCTTTTATCTGCTATAGAGGTGAGTTTTCCCCAGTTAACAGAAACACATTTAAAATAAAAGGTTATTAATGTTGCCTATTTTCTATGGTGACTTTAACTTTGTATTTCTGTAAACGTGTTGATCAGAAATCACACTGTCAGACCGTATTACGTCCTGTAATACAGCTAAATAACACCACTCGGTCTCATCAACATGCTTGCTGTTGATGTTATGCAGATTTAAGGATAATATGTAGTCTGTTAGTATATATGGCATGATGTCTCATGGATTTTTTCTTGCGGGTCTTTGAGATAAGTGAAAAGCTGAAGAGCATGGGACTGGAAAGTGAGAGGAAAATAAGCTGGAGAAAGAGAGAGGTGTTTCATCAGGAGAACAAACATGCAGACAATTCAAAGAATGACAGTAATAATCAATTTACTTCTTTAAAGTGACCTATAAAGCCAATATAAAATCCATATTCTTTGGAGTTAGTTGTAGTGGGATTACACTTGTCATAGATCAGATACTACGTTAATAAATCTAGATCAACCTTCTTACAAGAGTAGACACTTCTTCAGGAACCTTATCATTTATTGCTCGAGCTTTAAATATCTTGTAAAACTTTTGATAACTCATACAGTGATGTGGAATATGTAAATATTTGTAAACACACAGAAGAATTGGAGGGAAATCTTATGCACATAGTGTGGGAGTAGCACTTTTCATTTAGTTATGCAAAACAAATGCAAAGACCATGGAAAAGTTGCTAGTTTCTTTGAGCTTAAGTTACAATTTCACAAAAATTATTCCCTTTCTGTTTAGTTTAGTTTATTAAGATCCCCATTAGCTGCTGCAAAAGCAGTAGCTATTCTTCCTACATTATACAGACAAAAATGGAGTGCACACATTCATACATAACAATATAACAACATACTAAAAATAAAACAACAAAACAACAGCTCTACATTGTTCATTATCACAGTGCACAGTTACAGCTATACTACTATAGGGTTCATAATTTTCACAATGTTTTCCCTCTCTTCAACCATTCATATAAAAAAGCAACAAATATAAATAATAACAATTATTCTAATGTAAATAAATAAAGTCTTAATCTTTCACGAAAAGTCATTGCATTCATTCCCAAAATCAAAAACTGCGGAAGAGAATTCACCATTGCTCTATACAGCACTGTCTTTTGCATAAGGTTAGTTCGACACGGACGTAACAAAAAGCAACTCTCTGTTGACTGACGAGTGGAATATTGATGCACAGCACTAAAAAAAGATGGTCTGCTGTATAGTATTTCTGGTATTTTTGTAATAATAATTTTTCTAACAAAGTTAACAATACAATAATTAATCCTACTTTTTACACTTAGCCAAACTAACCTAGTATTCAATTGTCTAACACTAGTCCTGAAAGGGCAACTTAAAACTACCCGAGCAGCTTTTTATTGAGCAACTTGCAATTTTCTTAAATTCATTGCATTTAAATTATGTGTAATCTGAAACAATAATCAAAATAATTGTAGAAATATGAATCCATTAGGAATAGCTATTAATTATTATTGGATACTGTATACAATGGAACAGTGTGGATTGGACTGAAGAAAGGGACACAGAATGATGGTTTTGGTCTAATGGAGATGATCCACTCACAGAACAATGCTTGGGATGTTGGAGAACCTTTGTGTGAACCACATTATTGTGCTGCATTTGTTAATGGAGTTTGGACAAGTTATATATGCTCACATCCAACAGGCATTTCATGCTACAGTGGCGAGTTAAGAGTTTGTGTAAATATATGTTTAGCTGATTTAATTATTATTATTTATTTTTTTAAAGTAAAAGAAAGCACTGGATACGTCAAAGCTTGAAATAACTACTGCAGAAATCATTACACAGACCTGCCACCATCCAGAACTCAGAGGAACAAAGCCAGCTCAGCAGTAGGGTTACATCAGGATGAAGGGTCTGGATCAGTCTCGTTTGGGACTCTTGGGAATGGTTTGACAAATGGAGCAACTTTTATATTTTATTAAACACACAACCCCAAGTTCATCTACTTGTAGAAAATCCAATTATGCCACCTGGGGGAGTTTCATCCAGGAAAATAGAAATAACCCCAAAACTTATTATGAGGGTCACACAGATTCGCATCTCTAATAAAAAAAAATGTAGGCAGGAAACATAGGGATCAAATAAAAACACCAAATATATATATATATATATATATATATATATATATATATATGTATATAAAAATCAATCAACAATATACAAATATTCAACAAAAAAACAAACAAAAAACACACTAGTTCAAACTAGAGGTAGACAGGACTCACACGGAGCAACCAACTAGTCTGTATGGCTCCAATACTCAAATTAATTATCCCCCACTCAATAACCAATATTAAATGTAGGCAAAAAATTTTGTTTGCAATAACCTACCTTAAAAAAAATCGAAAAATATTGACTAGCAACGTAATGAAAATGATCTATTTGAAAAGGAAAATGAAAAATCAGCATTTGATCTTTTTTTTTCATGTGCATTTAGGCAAAAGCATTTCATACAGTAGTTATTTAGTTAAAACAGGTGCATTGTACATATTAATGGAAGTATAATTTGGTGTTTTCAGGTGAGTCAAACTTGGTGTCAGAGGTTTCTACAGTTCAATTTCCATTTCCAGGTTAATCTGAACCAATCAATGAAATGCATATGTTTCAGGAAATGTTAAAGTAATTATCAACACCTCTAATAAACACGCATATGAGGGGCATGGGATTTGCTAGACTACATGGCTAAAGGTATGGTCCATATTGCAGTTTTTCTGTTGTAGACAAAAACTGAACCAACATGTACAAGTGACTCAAGATCCTTTGTTTTGTTTTGCTTATGGGCAGGGTTACCCAGAAATAACAGTAGTGTTGCATCATCACTCTTTAAGATGTATAGGACTCTCCTGACGTGACAGTAACAGTTGAACGTATGAGGATTTACAAACAGAAAGGTAAGAAATTATAACTGGAATAAGACTTTGAATGTTTCTGAAAGAAGTCCTTTATGCTTACCAAGGCTGCATTTATTCAATCAATGATACGGTTCTGAAATATTATTACAGCATAAATAACTGTACTCTATTTTAATGTTTTCAAATGTGATTTATTCCTGATGCAAAGCTAAATTCAGCCGTCATCAACCTTCAGAAATCATTCTAATATGCTGTTCAGTTATTATTTACAATGCTTACTATTGTGAATTAAACTGAATAGGAGTGGTGATGGGGAGGAAAAATTGGTTTCCAGAGTACATTTATGTTTTCTCTCTGTGCATTAAAGACATTTGACACAAACTGCTGCAACACTTCTACCTCAAACAACAAGGTAAATATTAATGATAATAATAATAATGGCATGCTCTTAAATTTGCTGAAGAATTGCCTGGCATGGGGAACGAAGTGATTGTTCAAATTATTTTGTTAGTTTTTTGCGTTACACTCCAGTCTCAAGACATCTTCAAGATAATCTTTTTTCCCCAAAAAAATGTTTGTCCAGATGAGACGCGTAGACATGCAAATGAGCTTTTTGAATATGAAAATTATTCACATCTTGCCAGCACAAAAATCAGCATGTATTTGTTTGTTTGTGCGTGCGTGTGTGCGTGTGTGTGTGTTCAAAGTGTGTGAAGCCAAAAGCCATATTACGGTGCAATCCCAAACGCCCCATTCCATTCTGATGCTCATTCTTAAGTTTAAATGTTAATAAAAGTATCATTTTAGGCATTCAGGTGCGCCGAACTCTGAATAATATGGCTGCTATAGTGGGTCACTTTCAGTTTAAGGCTAATATGAAAGAAAAGAGTGCATCAAGCCTAATGTTTTGAAGTAGAAGGACTTCGAGCCTGGCCCATGTCCAACAGTTTATCAGAATTACTGGCCTGAACCCAACCCAAGCTCGCCTTTTTCCCCCTGTTCTCCCAAAACAGCTTATACTACTTTTCCAGCTATTAAAATAGTTTAGCATCGTATGTAATGGCCAAGTGACTGTATTTCTATATTTGACTATATCAGGGAACGCATCCACTGGTCAGATGTACTGCATACTGTGGTTTGAATAATGTAAGTCACTTTGAATAAAAGTATCTTCCTTTGATCCTGTGTTGCAGCAGATTAGATCGTACTAGATCGATTAAAAGGTGAGTATATTTGGATGATAAATCTAGGTCTTTAGATCATATAAGACTAAAAACTCTTCTTCTGACAATAAGTTGTCATTCAATGTCAAATGCACGCTTTCTTATTACGTTACAACATTTTTTATTATGCTAATGATAAATGATTGGATGTTTCACCGTCCTCTCGGTGGTTGCTGCTCTTTGTGATTTTTGTGCTCTTTGGCTACGGCAGTCATTAATAGTTCATGTCAAATCGCTGTTGTCGTTCCATCAGCTGTTGTTGCTCAATGTCCCTAGTGAGTGTGCATTAATTTCCTGCAGAAGTGTGACACAGAATGATATATAACTATAATCCAACAGTGAGGATCTGTGTGTGCAGTCATGGACGGGAGTGTGTTCGTGCTGCTTCTGCTGTCAGGTTGGTGTGATCATTTGTGATCTGGATTTATGAGGATGTGTTCACATACAGATGGTATAAGTGTTGTTTTTAACAGGGCTCCTATGCAGAGGTTCTGGTATTTTTCGTCAGTACTACTATATAAATACAGCAATGACGTGGCCAGAGGCTCAGCGTTACTGCAGAGAGAGATTCATTGATCTGGCTACTGTAGACAGTATGGATGATGTGAACAGGCTGGTAAATGTAGTGGATGCTGGATACAATGGATCCGTTTGGATTGGACTGAAGAGGGCAACACAGACCCGCTGGGCTTGGTCTAATGGAGAAAACAAAACTTCTGAGTACTTCAACTGGGCTCCAGGACAGCCAAATGAGGGTGCTTATTGTGTATCGACATATAACGGATATTGGTATGATGCACTATGTAGCACTTTACGGTATTTTACATGCTACAAGGGTGAGTTCTTGTAAAATTAGGATACACAGTTTAGCAATGAAACAAGTGCTTCAAACTCAGATTTTTGTCTTCGCCTCTATCAATAGGAAATGCTACATACATAATACAGACTGCTAAAAACCAGAGCGATGCTCAGAGCTACTGCAGACAGTATTACACAGACCTGCCCACCGTCCACAACTCTGAGGAAAATGACCAGATTACTAAGATTATAAAACCTTCTAATAACTTCTGGATCGGTCTGTTCCTGGACTCTTGGGAATGGTCTGATACATGGAGTCGCTTCTTCAGACACTGGGCAGCAGGTCCACCATCAGCATCTGGGGACTGTGTTGGCATGTCAAGAACCAACTCTGGCAGATGGGCTCAGTACAGCTGTAGACAACGGACTCCTTTTATCTGCCATGGAAGTGAGCATGTCTAATGCAGTTTGTTTTAACCCAAAATTATTTTGTATTTAAGGCTTTAATCATAATTAATGTGTTTGTGAGCTATACAATTCTGTAATTTCCCTCCTGAAGGGCCTGTTGTACCCGAGTACCAGTTCATGAATCAAAGCATGACATGGCTGGATGCTCAGAGTTACTGCAGAGCGAGGTTCACTGATCTGGCCGCTGTTACAACTATGAATGATGTGAACAGACTGGTAAATACAGTGACTCCTGGACGCAGTGGTTCAGTCTGGATAGGTCTCCATGCTGTGGACGTGAAACGCTGGGTCTGGTCTATGGGGGACATCTCCCAGGAAAATATGTGGCATCCAGGAGAACCCAATGGTGATGGAGAGTGTGTGAGGAGTTTTAATGGAAGCTGGTATGATGAGAGCTGCAGCACCGTCCTCCCATTTGTGTGTTTTAATGGTGAGTATCCCACTGTCACCATTTGATCTCCTAAGACACGGAAGATACAAACACTGCATTAACATAGTTGATCTTTAGCTTGTGTTTCTGAACAGACAGCGCTGGTTTGATGATTACACATACTGCCGTCTCATGGAGAGATGCTCAGAGTTATTGCAGACAACACCACACTGATTTGGCGAGTATCAGGCCAGAGCAGCAGAATCTGATTGGTCATGAATCATCGCTCTGGATCGGTCTGTTCCTGGACTCTTGGGAATGGTCTAACCAATGGAGCCACTTCTTCAGGCACTGGGCAGCAGGTCAACCATCCCTGAGTTCAGGATCTAGTAACTGTACCGGCATGTCATTAGCCGATTCTGGAAAATGGGCTCAATACAGCTGTGATGCACAGCAGCCTTTTATCTGCTATGGAGGCGAGTTTCATTCAAACAAGTGAACACTCTTTAGGACACTCTTGCAACAGACATTACCAACAACTGACATGCTTTCATTTGTTTAGCTCCCCGCTGTGTTGAGGATGACATTAACTCTGTGTTTCTCTAGATGACAAGTTAATCAAAAACCAGATTGTCAGACTGAAATTTTCCTGTACTGGGAAATGCACATTGAATGATCCTTCACTACAGGCGGCCATTCTGAATGAGGTCTGTATCACTTTCATTGTCAATTCTGAATAATTAACTGCACTGGCAACCGTTTTAAACAATATTACCCTTATTTCACATTGTTGGTTGTTGCTGTCATTGGGTTTAATTTGATTCTTCCTCGCTGTTCTTCCAGATAAGTACAAAGCTGAAGAGCATGGGGCTGGAAAGTGACAGAAAATTAAGCTGGAGAAAAGGACAAGGTGGAGAGGTGTTTCATCAGGAGAGAAAACCTAGAGCCAGTTCAAACACTGCATGCAATAAGCTGTAATAAAAAAAAAAGAAATATTTACATCTTTAAAGTAATCTTTAAAAACAGATTCAAAGAATATAAAAGTAGATTATTAGCAAGAGTAGATTGTTTTAATGAACTGTGAAGTAGTTGTAGAAGTAGTAGCATAGTTTATCTTGAATGATGATAGTACAATAATATATTTATTGGAAGTGATTGTTAAATTATTTTCCTATGACGTTTCCTTTTCTAAATTAGCCATGTAATATTATAACTTCGAAAGGAAATATATTCAGTAAAAGCATTTAAAAAAGTATGATGCCATCATTCTCGTAATTAATTTGATTAGCAGAAATATTACGCATATTATTCCCATTTTCAGGTGATGCCTAGATATGATTGGAAGTTTGATTAAATGTAGAAACTTTAATAAACTTTGTTAAAATTTAAATTTGCTCTATAAAACTGAAATTTGCCTTTCAAAATAAGATACTCTCTCATGGAAATAGGCGGGGGGGGGGGGGGGGGGTACTTTGCACTCCCCTTTCAGGTCTAAGGTGAAAAAAGACAAATGAAAGTCACTTCCAGATTAACAGACTTCAAAACATTAACAAACATGTATGCTAGATAGTACATGAAGTATATGCATGTGTTCATACGGGTGCTTGGATTCCTTGAAAATGCATGAATATTAATGAAGTGTTTCCAAGGTTTAAAAATGCTTGGATTTGGGATTAAAAGCTTGAAACTGCTTGGAAATGCAGTTGCATTGGTTTTATAATAATTTGCTTTCTTACAGAATCATCTTTAAAGAATTTTACATTGAATAAGCCTAATTACTTCGTATAAAACAAAAACAGCTCAACTCGTGTTAGCTGGTGTGATTATAAGATGATCTGCTGGTCTTTATTGATGTACGACCCTAAGATGGAACAAGGGTGCGTTTCTCAAAAGCATGTCAGCATCTGATGTCAGCATCTGCCATCTCAATATGGACATAAATACATAAACAACATCACCAGAACTGTTC
Source organism: Carassius auratus (assembly GCF_003368295.1). NCBI lineage: Eukaryota > Metazoa > Chordata > Actinopteri > Cypriniformes > Cyprinidae > Carassius > Carassius auratus. The sequence continues at coordinate 1,137,270 of NW_020523543.1, forward strand.
TTAGTCATTTCATAAGCATTTTACCATTTCATTTGAGTAAAACTAATGTCAATTTAAAGGTATTAACAGCGTCTCGTCAAAATAAAAGTTAATTTTTACATAAAGGCACTGTGCTAGATATATTACCATTATTTAGTAGAATGTATGTGAAACTGCTACTACTGTTGAAAAAAATTAATGAAACTTTTTAAAGAGATAAATCACACAATATTTCTTCCATGTTTTAATTTTAATAGCAAATCCCCTTTATTTACCAAAAAATAACAACCCAAACTCAACTCAACAATGTGTTTTTGTAATGTTTTTTAACCTTAAACCACATAAACGCAATGTATTACACCAAATACACTAAATAAGGTTTTTTTTTTGCGGCATCATATGACCCCTTTAATACTGTTGCAATTAACATGAAATCTGAAAATGAATGAAAAGTGTTGAAATCATCCATTTCAGTGATAGGGAATTGTTGCTAGTTTTCTGTATGTTTTTATCCCAAATTGAATTAAATTAATGAAAAGTCTATGACAGTGATCCTCAAATCTGGCTTGCGAGATCCATTTTCCTGCAGAGTTTAGCTCCGACTCCAATTAAACACACCTCCCTGTGATTTTCTAATGATCCTGAAGACACTGATTAGCAAACTCATGCGTGTTTGATTAGGGTTAGAGCTAAACTTCGCAGGAAAGTGGATCTCGCAAGCCAGATTTGAGGATCACTGGTCTATAACATACTTTGGTTAAAAAAGCAAGCCATTTTAGTGCATGTCTCTTTAAATGCTAATGAGCTCCGCCCTTCTTCCATGGGGTGGCAAGCAGTTGAGACTGTTTATTTTAACTGCATTTAGCCACAAAACTTGCTAACTCATTTCTTCTGTAGGTAAAGCTGGATCACAAATGATTCGTGCAAACAAATGCATTTGGGTAGATCAGGGTGCATTATCTTCAAAAACAAATGTATTCCACTTTGTCTTCAACGGCTCAGACGTTGGGAGTAAATAACGATTGCTATCTTCATTATTACATCCAACAATAGAAAGCCTCAATCGCTTTGAACAATGTTTCTTAATCAGTGGGTCGTGGATCATTCTATACAGGGTTGCAAGACTTTCTCTGTGTTCTCTGTGTGACAGCAGCACAGCCAGTAAATGCGCTTCACAAAAGGCTCATTGCAACAGTGACATCCAACAAACTGTATTTTCGAATGTTGCATGTTGAATAATTATTACCGTAACTTTCTAACTCTATTTCCAAACATTCCTATCACAATAATTTAATGCTGCCATGAACGGCTCTTATTGGACAAGGTCTTACTCTCTTTATGTAATGTTAATTTGCTCTTTTTACAATGCATTGCTTTGCCAGACCTACTATACTGTACGCAGCCATCGCCTGTTAGCAAAATGCATCAGAATCAAGCAGATGCACACATTTCTGGAGGAGAAACACTCTCCCCTGGCAAAGCATTATTTGGAAGCTGAATCGTTTGTGAAACTGGCATACATGTCAGATGTCTTTGACCAGCTAAACCAGGAGTGTCAAACTCAGTTCCTGCATAATTTAGATTCAACCCTAATTAAACACACCTGAATTAAGTATGTGAGGCTTAAATGCAATCCAGAAAGGGGGGATTTAATAGCACAATAACATATGATTTAAGGTGAAGAACTCAAGTATGTATGTCAGTCAGGTTTCAGGTCCCACCATAGCACAGAAACTGCACTTGTTAAAATTACAAATGACCTGCTTCTTGCGTCAGACCAAGGCTGCATCTCATTTCTAGTCTTACTTGATCTTAGTGCTGCGTTCGACACCATAGATCATGACATACTCATAGATCGATTACAAAACTATACAGGTATTCAAGGGCAGGCTCTAAGATGGTTTAGATCCTACCTGTCCGATCGCTACCATTTTGTTTACTTAAATGGGGAGTCATCTCATTTATCAACAGTAAAATATGGAGTGCCACAAGGATCCGTCCTAGGTCCCCTTCTATTTTCAATATACATGTTGCCCCTTGGTAATATTATTAGAAAATACGGAATTAGCTTCCACTGTTATGCTGATGATACTTAGCTATATATCTCAACGAGACCAGATGAAACTTCCCAATTATCTAAGCTAACAGAGTGTGTTAAAAATGTAAAAGATTGGATGACCAATCCTTTTCTTCTATTAAATTCGGATTAGACAGAGATATTAATTATTGGACCAAAAAAAAAAAAAAAACACACAGGATCTTGTACATTACAATCTGCAACTAGACGGATGTACTTTTACTTCCTCTACAGTCAAAACTTTTACAGTCTCTGCACTGGCTACCTATTAAGTTATGTATCAGAAAAAAAATTATCATTACTTACCTATAAGGCCCTAAATGGTTTAGCTCCTGCATACCTAACTAGCCTTCTACCACGCTACAACCCATCACGCACCCTAAGGTCACAAAACACTGGACTTTTGGTATTTCATAGGATAGCAAAAGGACTAAAGGAGGTAGAGCTTTTTTACATTTGGCTCCCAAACTCTGGAATAGCGTTCCTGATAATGTTCGGGGTTCAGACACACTCTCTCTGTTTGAATCTGTTGTGTTCCTGTAGCTCAACTGGTAGAGCGTTGCGTTAGCAAGCAACCTAGCGCAAGGTTGGGGGTTCGATTCCCCGGGAACACATGTTAGGTAAAAATTGATAGCCTGAATGCACTGTAAGTCGCTTTGGATAAAAGCGTCTGCTAAATGCATAAATTTTAATTTAATTTTAATTTAAATCTAGATTAAAAACGCATATCTTTCACCAAGCTTTCGAATAATGTATCTCTTAAATTGTGAGTGTAGTTGCATCTGATCAAATGTGCATTCTTATTCTTCAGCTTGGGTTAAACTAATTAATTTTACTTTGTTAGATCAGCAGCTATGCTAATGATGTCTCTATGTGTTTCTCTGTTTCTGCTGGATCTTCATCCCGTGGTAACTAGGATTTACACAAGCTCCAGTCTGGATCCAGAACACCTGAAAAGAGATGATGCTGACCCTCAGAGGACCCCGGATGATGCTAACCCTGAATCAACAACAGAACTAACAATTATTGCTACAAGTGTGACTGCATCATAGAATAATTACTGTTAATAATGTTCATCGTCTGGCTGATTACATCTTGTTATATTTTTCTGAAAAATCCTGTCATATGCACATAAACTGACAGTCACCACTTATAAGCTACTATTAAATATTGTAGAAACGTAATTTTCTGTAAAGTTGCTTTGTAATGATTTGTATTGTAAAAAGCGCTATACAAATAAAATTGAATTGAATTGAATATGTAAACATAAATTAACACAGTTGTAAAGTGCTGGAAAAACCTGAAAATGCACCTTGAAAGAGCTTGAATTTGACTTTGGAAAAGTTGTAAAATCACCTAATTTTATTATATGCATAATACTATAATATATAATAATACTATAGTGTTTTTTTTCTCCTGAATTTACTCTATTACTTTTACTGTAGTATGGTTCAATAACATGTTTAATCTGTGGCTTCAATGGACTCATTTGCTAAGACCTCACCACACTCAACACAGTGGTATTTCATCCATTGAGGAGTGACAGCATTAAAATACACAATGCTGACATCTGGGACGCCACTTTTTGTGTTATGTATTCAATGCATGTCTGAAACAAAAATTGACATTTAATTATTTATTTGGGGCATTTGGAGTTTTTGTTTTGTTTTTTCAGGTATTGAAATATCCCAAATTAATAAGTACAGTAATCTAGCAAAGTTTCTCTAAGTATTTAAAACCTCTGGAAATGCTTCATAAACATCATACACTTCTGTAGTGATTGACTTTTTAATAAGGATCAAATACGAATGAAAACCAACCTGTTTGTTCCTCAGTATCTTCATGTTTGACTCTGAACGGTTCTTCTATCTTCACGTCTTCACTCTCCTCTTTAATGACCGCCATCTTTATAATAGTCTGTGGATCTCAGCAGGAGTCTTTCTATGTGTTTGGACACTCTGTCATGATTGAGATGAGAAGAATTAACAGAAATAAAAATAAATGCAAACCAGTCCGATGAATCTTTTCAGTTTGACAAAGTGAAAACATGGGTCATCCGATAAGATTTGAGGTGCAAGTACATTAACCACTTACATTACTCAGTTGAACGTACAGTAAAAGCAGTCTTCTTCATGAGGATCTGAGTGTGCAGATTAAAAACTAGCCTAGAGCACCATCTGCTGCTAAAAACTAAGCTCAGAATCGATTCCAGAGAGAATCGTGATGCATTTGGAAAATCCCAGAATCGATCCACAAATCGATTTATAGTCGCACCCCAAGTATTTACACTGTTTTATCCATGTGTGTCATCAGCAAGCGGTGAATCGAGCGATTAGAAACAATTATGGATTCAGAGGTATTTGATTAATTTGACTCAGTTTCTGTTGGTCCATCATTACTTGTCAATAACTGAATTCGTGTTCATGATAAACTGATTCATGATTCTGTCAAGGCCATTTCACAAAGGACATTGAGTCGTGAGTATCTAGTTAGCTTTCAATGCGGAATGAGAAATGCGGAAAGGGACAAAACCTGGGTGGTTTCACTGGTGACGTGGAGGCGGAGCCTCTATGAGACATTTTAATTATTTATCATACAGAGACATGAATAAAAAAAATACAGAATGTGGAAGATTGTGTGTAATTGAGCAGCAAATAAGCAGTTTTTTTCTGTTAATAATTTCGATTAAATCAACAGAGCCTTGGTGAACAGAAGATAATTTTTTCAAGCTTTTGAAAGGTGGAGTGCATCAGGGTTCAAAAAGGCTTGAAAATCAAGAATAATCAATCTGTTTTATTTAATAATTATTTTGTTTTGTTTGGTTTTGCTTTTGATTTGTTATATGTAACCCGACCAGGTTCATTATGTCAAATATAATCATTATTATGCTAAATTTACGTTTTAAGAGATTTGGGATGAAATGATGTGCCAGTCTTGTACTTGGGTAAAGTTGGTTTTATATTCAGACATTCGGACTTCTGCGTTCAATAACTTTGTTAATATGCACTTGAAAAAGACACTTTCGGTCAAGTATCATTACCGACCATGATGAGTACATATCAGAACACATTTTTATGTCGAACTCGACGTTTTAAAGACGCTGATGAACACGCTTACCTCTAGGGAGTGTCGTGACGTCATCGCCTATCTGAGGGACTATCTACAAATTACGTGTTTCTATTAAAAATAAATAAAAAAAACAACTGTTTTTATTTATTTGCCTGCAAATGAATAAGAACTGTGTTGATTTGTTGGTTTTAACAATGATATGATTTATTTCAATAGGTTTTGAAAGCATGGGTCAACTTCTCTGAAGCAAGTTGGAACATCTAGTCTGGACACTACAGAACATACTAAAGCCCATCTCTTGCTGTTTTATTCACCTCTGTTTTTCTGATTTTAAGTATGATAAAGACTTAACAGTGTAACAGTGACCTCCAGGTGTTGAAAATGAAAATGGCTGAACTCTTTTATGTTTTTCTGTTTTATGACATCTTTGTTTAACATTAAACTCACAATTCATGTGCATTGATTGATGTTTACATTCCTGCAGAAATGTCACTTTGCATGGTACTGAATCCATCAGATTATTGACAAGTACTCAGAAATCATGACAGCAAACACGATGTTGATTTTGGATGAGCATTTCTAAAACTATGGCAAAACTTTCCTCAAGATGGTTTATAAGAATTTGTGCTTCACATATATATTAAATTTGTACCATCACTGTTTTTATGGGTTTCCACAATGACTTTTCCACAATCCACTTCAACAGCTTTTGAAAGAAGTAACCTAGTGCTAAGTTGCAAAATATTTATTTGACTCTCAATTACATACATTAAGTCTTTAATGTACAAGTATTTAATATAGATGTTCAAAAACTACAGTACCATCACTGTATTCAGTTTCTCTATTTACACACCTTCAGTTCAATAACTTTTTAAAGGAGTCTCAAAACAAAACAAGCTGCTAAATAATTATCTGACCCTCTTCGTCATATCAGGAGTACTGAAAGTACAATTATTTGCTCTAAAAGATACATTTGCAGCTTCCCTGTATTATATTGTATGTTTTTCTTCATAGAGACACCCCCTTCAGTTCAATAACTTTTTAAAGGAGTCTCAAAACAAAACAAGTAGCTAAATAATTATCTGACCCTCTATAACATATCAGGAGTACTGAAAGTACAATTATTTGCTCTAAAAGATACATTTGCAGCGTCCCTGTATTATACTGTATGTTTTTCTTCATAGAGACACCCCCTTCAGTTCAATAACTTTTTTAAAGAGGCTCACACTGTTACAAAACAAGTAGCTAAATAATTATCTGACCCTCTATAACATATCAGAAGTCTTGAAAGTTAAAGTATTTTCTCTAAACAATACATTTACAGCATCTCTGTATTATACAGGGGCATCACAATACATTAGAATTTCGTGGAAAAGTTCATTTGTTTCAGTAATTCAACTCAAATTGTGAAACTCGTGTATTAAATAAATTCAATGCAGACAGACTGAAGTAGTCTTTGGTTCTTTTAATTGTGATGATTTTGGCTCACATTTAACAAAAACCCACCAATTCACTATCTTAACAAATTAGAATACTTCATAAGTACACATTTTTAGTGAATTGTTTGCTTTCTGGAAAGTATGTTCATTTACAGTACATGTACTTAAATACTTGGTCGGGGCTCCTTTTGATTTAATTACTGCCTCAATTGGCGGGGCATGGAGGTGATCAGTTTTTGGCACTGCTGGGGTGGTATGGAAGCCCAGGTTTCTTTGACAGTGGCCTTCAGCTCATTTGCAATTTTTGGTATCTTGTTTCTCATCTTCCTCTTGACAATAGCCCATAGATTCTCTATATGGTTCAGGTCTGGTAAGTTTGCTGGCCAGTCAAGCACACCAACACCATTGTCATTTAACCAACTTTTGGTGCTTTTGGCAGTGCAGGCAGGGGCCAAAAATGATTGTGTATCCTAGTGAACCAAACTGAGAGACCATTTTGAAGGCTCAGGAAACCTTTCCAGGTATTTTGAGTTGATTAACTAATTAGCATGTCACCATATTCTAATTTGTTGAGATGAAACAAGACCAAACAATGCAGATGAGGTGAAGGCCACTGCCAAAGAAACCTGGGCTTCCATATCACCTCAGCAGTGCCACAAACTATTCACCTCCATGCCACACCGAACTGAGGCAGAAATTAAAGCAAAAGGAACCGCTCCCAAATATTGAGTACATGTACAGTAAATGAACATACTTGTTGTACTAATTTATTATTATTATTATTGGTCCTATTAAGAATTCTAATTTGTAAAGCTAGTGAATTGGTGGGTATTTGTAAAATGTGAGCCCAAATCATCACAATTAAACTTAAACTACTTTTATTTTATTTATAAATGTAATTAATACACAAGTTTCACAATTTGAGTTGAATTACTGGAATAAATGGACATTTCCATGACATTCTAATTATTGAGATGCACCTGCATGTTGTGCCTTTAGAGAGACACCTTCCAGTTCAATAACTTTCTACAAGAGGCTTAGACGGTTACAAATTCTTGAAATACAAGTATTGGTCATAAAACATACATTTGCAGCATACCTGTTTCTTCATAGGCACACCGTAACTTCAATTCCAGTTCAATACCTTTCCAAAGAGTTTCACACGGTTACACCACAAGCTGCTAAATAATTATGTGACAATCTTCAACTTATCAGAAGTCTTGAAATACAAGTATTGGCCATAAAACCTACATTTGTAGCATCCCTGTGTTGCTTCATAGAGACACCATAACTTCACTTCCAGTTCAATACCTTGTTAAAAGAGACTCAAACCATTACAAAACAAGCTGCTACATAATTATGTGACCCTTTTCAACATATCAGAAGTCAGGAAATACAAGTATTGGCCATAAAACATAAATTTTCAGCTTCCTTTTTTTTCTTCATAGACACACTATAACTTCACTTTCAGTACAATATCTCTTTCAAAGAGGCTCACACTGTTACAAATCAAGCTGCTAAATAATTATGTGACCTTGTAGAACATATCAGAAGTCAGGAAATACAAGGATTGGCCATAAAACATACATTTGCAGAATCCCTGTGTTTCTTCAAAGACACACCATAACTTCACTTCCAGTTCAATACCTTTACAAAGAAGGCTCACACGGGTACAACACAAGCTGCTATCTAATTACGTGACCCTCTTCAACATATCAGAAGTCTTGAAATACAAGTATTGGCCATAAAACATACATTTGCAGCATCCCTGCTTCATAGACACACCATAACTTCACTTCTAGTACAATATAATTTTAAAAGAGGCTCACACGGTTACAGAACAAGCTGCTACATAATTATGTGACCCTGAGAAACATATCAGAAGTCAGGAAATACAAGTATTAGCCGTAAAACATACATTTGCAGCATTCCTTTGTTGCTTCATAGACACACCATAACTTCACTTCCAGTAAAATATCTTTTTAAAAGATGCTCACACTGTTACAAAACAAGCTGCTACATAATGATGTGGTGATCTGGTGACTGTGGAGGCCATTACAGTTACGTGAACTTATTTTCATGTTCAATAATCCAGTATGAGATAATTTGAGCTTTGTGATGTGAAAATCCTAGTAGATCCAACTTTTTTTTTTAAATACTCAGACCAGCCCATCTATCACCAACAACCATTCCACGTTCAAAATCACTTAAATCCCCTTTCTTCCTCATTCTGATGCTCGGTTTGAACTTCAGCATGTCGTCTTCACCTCATCTAGATTCCTAAATCTTTTGAGTTGCTGCCATGTGATTGGCTGATTAGCAATTTGTGTTACCATGCAATTGAACAGTTGTACCCAATAGAGTGGCCTGTATATGTACTGAATGTGTGTGCTGTCTTGCATGGAGATTATGTGCCACTACTGGAAAAGGTTGGCCATAGACATTTTGCTGGCATCAGGTATAAAGCACTTTGAACAAACAGTTTATTTCCATGTTAGACACACAGAGATTAATTATAATCCTATCTACCTTCTAATAATTGCAGTGTCAAAACAGGTGTTTTGCTCTGTATGTGGGAAATCAGAAAAAGGCCAAACAGAGGAGCAAAGCACCAGGGTATTCACTATGCCATTTCTGCCTGTTGACTTCATATGTAAATTGAAAACAAGCGTTTTTTGTTAAGCTCTTATAGGAGCTTATGCTGAAAGTGTGTTTAAACAGCAATAAAGGTGTCTTGCGTATTCGATATGTTATGGAATTACTTTTGTAGTGTTTGGTTTATGTTTGATATTAGTCTTTTGGTGTACTCAAGGATTACTCATTTATATTATTTATATTCTTCAGTTGACACATAAAAGGTACATTTTCTTATCATTAAGTAATGTTTCAACAGGATGTAGGATAAGAAACCACAGTTGCATCTGTATTTTTAACTGAGCTTATCTGTATCACCTCATTGTCATGTCATATCAACCCTGCGCTGACCTTTACGGGTGGGGGGGGGTGGAATTGTTGACTTAGTAGGACATAAGATATAAAAACATTTTACATGTACCAATCAGACAAAAATTGTGTGGTGTATTCAGATGATGTAACCCCGAGTCTGTTTTCCTGTTCCTTTTATTTTAATATTTCATTCTTATCAATTATAATTATTACTTATGATTCAGCTAAACCGGAACCGGGAACACTTCCCATAACACCCGATGTATTTGCTACATCGGTAGAAGAATGGCATCTACACTAATATTTGTCAGTTTATCTCTTATTCCGAGGTCACCGTGGCCACCAGATCCAGTCTGTGTCCAGATCAGAGGGTCACTGCAGTCACCCGGATCCAGTACGTATCCAGACCAGATGGTGGATCAGCACCTAGAAAGGACCTCTACTGCCCTGAAAGACAGCGGAGACCAGGACAACTAGAGCCCCAGATACAGATCCCCTGTAAAGACCTTGTCTCAGAGGAGCACCAGGACAAGACCACAGGAAACAGATGATTCTTCTGCACAATCTGACTTTGCTGCAGTCTGGAATTGAACTACTGGTTTTTGTCTGGTCAGAGGAGAACTGACCCCCCAACTGAGCCTGGTTTCTCCCAAGGTTTTCTTCTCCATTCTGTCACCGATGGAGTTTCGGTTCCTTGCCGCTGTCGCCTCTGGCTTGCTTAGTTGGGGACATTTCAATTAAAACAATATCATTGACTTGATTGCAAATGATTGCACAGATACTATTTAAACTGAACTGAGATGATGACATCACTGAATTAAAAAAAAAAAACATCACTGTCTGGGCCAACCAGAAACCGTGGATGACAGGTGAAGTCTACAGACTCCTGAAGACATGGAACACTGCCTTCAGAGCAGGAGATGAGGTGGGCCTGAGGACAGCCAGGGCCAACCTGTCCTGCGGCATCAGATGGTCTACAAGCCCCCACCACAGACCTGTGACAACAACACCTCTCTGCTGAACGAGCTGAACACCTTCTTCGCTCGCTTTGAGCAACAAAACAGCACCACTGCACAGAAGACTCCACCTCCTCCCGGTGACCAGGTGATGACGCTGACCTCAGACAACGTGAGGAGATCCTTCAGCAGGATCAACGCACGCAAAGCTCCGGGTCCAGACAACATCCCTGGACGTGTACTGAGAGACTGTGCAGCAGAACTCATTAATGTCTTCACAGACATTTTCAACATCTCACTGAGTCAGGCTGTTGTTCCCACAAGCTTCAAAATTACCATCCTTAATTCCAGTCATGAAGAAGCCATCTCCATCCTGCTTCAATGAATACCGTCCTGTTGCACTTACTCCCATCCTCATGAAGTGCTTTGAATGGCTAGTCATGCACCACATCAAGTCTGCCCCCCCCCCTCCCTGGACCCTTTCCAGTTTGCATATCGGTTCAACCTGTCTACCGATAATGCCATCGTCACTGAGTCCACTCAGCACTCACACATATAGACAAAAAGGACTCATACGTCAGAATGCTGTTCATAAACTTCAGTTCAGCATTCAACACAATCATCCCTAAACAGCTCATTTACAAACTGGTCCAGCTTAGGCTTAACACTTTGCGGTGCAACTGTCTGTTGGACTTCCTGACTGGAAGGCCTCAGGCAGTACGGGTCGGCAGTAACACATCCAGCACCATCACACTAAATACTGGGGCCCCCCAAGGATGTGTGCTGAGCCCCCTCCTCTTCAAGCTGCTGACCCACGACTGCATACCATCACACAACTACAACCTCTTTATTAAATTTGCAGATGACATGACTGTGGTGGGTCCCATTAGACAACAATCTCTCTCTGAATGAGGAGAAGACAAAGGAGATTGTTGTTGACTTCAGGAAAGCGCACACTCAGCACGTTCCTCTGACCATCAACGGTGCAACTGTGGAGAGAGTGAGAGCAGCACCAAGTTCCCGGGTGTGCACATCACAGAGGACCTCTCCTGGACTGAAAACACAGAAGCACTGGCCAAGAAATCACACTAGCGTCTCTACTTCCTCTGCAAACTGAGAAGAGCCAGAGCCCCGGCCCCCATCATGTACACCTTCTACAGAGACACCATCGAGAGCATCCTGTCGAGCTGCATCACTGTGTGATATGGAGCCTGCAACGCGTCCTGCTGAAAGACTCTGCAACGCATAGTGAGAGCAGCTGAGAAGATCATTGGTGTCTCTCTCCCCCCCATCCAATATGTATATATATATATATGCATAGCTGCTTTTCAAAGTCAACTAAATGTATTACATAAGCCAATCCCCATGGTATAGTGTGCCCTTTGGAGTGTGCTTAATAACAAAGTGATTTGGGGTTAACTTGGGCAAATACTGCAAAATTATGGAAATGTTAAGGTAGAGGTAGCATCAGGACCATGGACAGTGGCATAAAATAAAACCTAGTTTTCCTTTAAATTTAAAAAAATGTCTAATTTGTTTCAGGTTTAATGCTTAGTACAATATTCTGTATGGTTTATATATATGTATATGTATATGTATATGTATATATATATATATATATATATATATATATATATATATATATATATATATATATATATATATTACATGGATGTTGTAATGTATCTTTTAGAGCAAATACTTGTACTTTTAAGACTTTTGATATGATGTAGAGGGTCACATAATTATGTAGCAGCTTGTTTTGTAACACTGTAAGCCTCTTAAAAAGTTATTGCACTGGAAGTGAGGGTCAGTGTCTCTATACAGAAATAGAAAGATGTTGTAAATGTATCATTAAGAGCAAATACTTGTTGTTTTAAGACTTTTGATATGATGAAGAAGGTCAGATAAATATTTAGCAACTTGATTGGTAACAGAGTTAGCCTTCTTTGGAAAGCTATTACCCTGGAAGTGAATTAATAGTGTGTCTACAAAGACACACAAGGTTGCTGCAAATGTAGGTTTTATGGCCAATACTTGTATTTCAAGACTTCTGGGATGCTCTACCAGGTCAGATAATTATTTAGCAACTTGGTTTGTAACTGTGTGAGCCTCTTTTAAGAAGCTATTGAATTGCAAGTGAAGTCATGGTGTGTCTATGAAGCAATAGAGAGATGCGGTAAATGTATAATTTAGAGCAAATCCTTGTTCTTTTATGACTTCTGATGTGATGAAGAAGGTCAGATTAATAGCAACTTCATTGTTAACAGTGTGAGCCTTTTTTGCAGACGTATTGAACTGGAAGTGATGTTATGGTGTGTCTATAAAGAAACACAGTGATGCTGCATATGCATGTTTTATGGCCAATACTTGTATTTCAAGACTTCTGATATGTTCTACAAGGTCACATATATATTTAGCAGCCTGTTTTGCATCAATGTCAGCCTAACCTTTAAGTTATTGAACTGGAATTTGTGTCAATGGACAAGTGCATAGGTATGGATCTTTTTCAATATCTACACTACATACATCTACAATACAAGACTGGATTTATGTTAACTTGGGTCACATAAATATATCGCTACTTTAGCATGTTCCCTTCTTTCAAAAGCTGTTGAAGTGGGTGACTTGTCATTGAGGAATCCCATAAAAACAGTGATGGTCAAATTAAATATGTGAAGCACAAATTCTTTATAATCCATCTTGAAGAAAGTTTTGCCATAGTTTTTAAAATGTTCACCCAAAATCAACATTGTGTTTGCTGTCATGATTTCTGAGTACTTGTCAATAATCTGAGGGATTCAGTACCGGCAAAGTAAAATTTTTGCAGGATTGCAGACATTAATCAATGCACATGGATTGTGAGAGTTTAATGTTAAACAAAGATTTCATAAAACAGAAAAACATCAAAGAGTTCAGCCATTTTTTCCAATCAACACCTGGAGAACACTGTTACACTGTAACGTCTTTATTATACTTAAAATCAGAAAAAAACAACAAAGGTGAATAAAATGCAAGACACGGCTGTAGTATGTTCTGTATGAGCCAGACAAGATGTTCCAACTTGCTTCGGAGAAGTTGACCCATGCTTTTAAAACCTATTAAAAGAAATCATATGTCATTGTTAAAACCAACACATCAACACAGTTCATGTTCATTTTGAGGTAAATAAATATATAAAAATGTTGTTTTAACTATCCCATTAACTATGTTCAAGAGATTACACTTGATTTTCCACTTGTCTGAATTGTTAAATTATACAATAAATTATACTTTATGTACGTTTATTATTTTTTAATTCTTAAACATATCTTCAAACACCATCTGTATAATTTCTATTGTTGCTCAAGGAAAATCTATAGCATTAGAAGACATCATGTAAGTGATATTTGTTGGCACATTTGTGGTTGGCTCAAGAATACTTGTCTGTTCGCACACAAAGAAAAAAAAAACTTCGAACTTTTTAGACGGTCCCTAACGAATATCCAGCACTACGTTGGACATTCAGCGGACATTTGCTTCTAAATATGCCATAAAAACAATATTTGGCCATTTTGAAACCATTCTGTTTGGTTCACAATGATGTCGCTGATCAGAATATGCCAAGAAAAACTTTCTTGCACATATAATTTGAAAGTAATTGAACGCGGAAATGTGGGAAAAGTGGCGAATGTGCGAATATAAAACCAACTTTACCCAAGTCATTTCATAGCATATCTCATCCCTACCTGGAGACGTTTGTTTTGTCCCAGCAATTGCTCTCTTTAACTCATACAAAGTTAAATCATAGTCCAATGAATCTCCAGTTGACTCCTTAACTTCCAATATATGAGGATTCTTCCTCACACTCTGTTCCCTTATCTTCATCATGTCATTTGATATTTTTATTACTATGCACTTCCACAAATGTTTGTGCTAGTATCTCTGCCTTCCTGCTATCAGACACAATTACTTCCTCATTATTAATTATAGCTGGAATACTATTATTTCTTTGTTTTCCTCCCATCTTTTTAATCATATTCCAAATCTCGTTGATTTGAATGTTTCCCCCAATATTATTGCAATACTCTCTCCAATAATTTCTTTTTGCTGTCCTGATAACCCTCCTCACTATTGCCTGAGCTTTTTTATAACCAATAAAGAACCAGATTAAATGCGAACTCACTGTCAGTTTATCTCGGACAGAGGTTTCCGGATCTGTTCAGCGCGCTTGAAGCCAGACACAACCAGCCAAGATGGCGACTGAACAATCAAAAATCGTCAAAATAAGAGTCCTCGCAGTTCTCTGTGCAGTAGTTCATTTATTAGGTGCCACTCTAATACAGACCGTCAGGCTTAATAATATCAGATACTTTGTTATATTAAATACAATATCTAATTTTTATAATATCTTTATAATATGTTACTCTAGACCAATGGCTCCCCAACACAGCACATTTTGCATCTCTCCTTTGTCTGACACACTCATTTCAGGTCTTGGAGTCTCTACTAAAGAGCTGGTGATCTGAATCAGGTGTGTTTGATTAAGGTGACATGGAAAACATGCAGTGTTAAGGGTCTCCAGGAACGTGGTTAGGAACCACTGCTCTAGACCATAAAAACAGTCTTAAGTGTCTGAGGACGATATTTGTCTGAGATACAGCTATTTGACAATCTGGAATCTGAGGGAGCAAAAAAGTCTAAATATTGAGAAAATCATCTTTAAAGTTGTTCAAATTAAGTTCTTAGCAATGCATATTACCAATCAAAAAATAAGTTTTGATATATTTATTGCAGGAAATTTACAAAATATCTTCATGGAACATGATCTTTACTTAATATCCTAATGATTTTTGGCAGAAAAGAGAAATGTATAATTTTGACCCATACAATATATTGTTGTCCATTGCTACAAATATACCTGTGATACTTACTGCTTTTGTGCTCCAGGGACACATATTTGTGACTTTACTGCAAAACTACAAATCTTTGTTCAGCTCAGTTTTTGGCAGCTTTTGAGTCCTTGCTATCCTCTGCTTGCCGCTCCTGGTCTGACGAGGTCGCACACACCATCCTGGCTTTGACCTTCTTATTAGACGAGATGATGAGGAACGGACTGAGCGTCGGTCAGCATGATGTGGACATAGGCCAGCAGGACCAGCGTGTTGGCCAGGATCCCCAGACCCGCCTGCAGCAGGAACGAGACCCCTTTGATGGTGACGCATAGATCCATTTAGAGATTGAGTGTGAATGCTCTGTTTGAAGGGCTTTCTGAAGTCCATGTCTGAATATAAAGCCTCTAATGCCCCCGTGGTAGCCGATAGGGACCCGAAAACCCAAAAGAAGACACAAAGGAGACCAAAGTGTCCACCTGAGGGGCATCTTAATTACTCCATGACTAAAAGAGCTAGTGTTTCAATGGCAAGCTGAGAAAACAGAAGACATTCCCCTCAGTGGATGATTTAGATTTTGCTTACATTTTTCACAGTTGAATATTCTTCTCCGTTTTTCTTCTGTTTCTGTCCATGTTTGCGTTTCTCATTGTGTTCATGTTTATATTTCTGATGATTGGTTAATGTGGTCTATCTATTTTAGATATGTGGAAAAATATGGTCTATTTTTAATCAACTAACACTGTTTCTGAAGCAAAAAAAATCTTAAGGTTTTTCGTTTGTGAGAGCAGCTGTTAATTTTCCACTAATGGTGTCCCTCATGAGAGAATTAGAAAACATTAGGAGCATTAGATAGATAAATCTTTGCAAACACGGTCTGTAATGAGGAGGTCTGGGACGAGCGGACGCTTTACAGCAGGTCTGGGCTGGTCTGTTTTCTCATGTGGTGTTAATGAGTTCTTCATGTATGTGATATCAGTCACCCAGGATTCCCTCGGGCCAGACGCACACGTCAACAGAACCGTGTTGATACTTGAACTACTTTCCTCTAGTCAACATGTGCCATCATTTGATGCACGCTCTTATTTCTCAATTTCATAAATCACGACTAATTGAATGACAGAAGCTCAAACCCATCCCTGGTTTCATATTAAGTCAACCAATAAGCTCAAACATTAAGATTTAGTTTGCATTTATTGATTTTAATCTGAATGACTCACAATACAGTCCTTAAGTCCTAAATTTGTTCAGAGAAATAGAGACTTGATCAGAGATGGAAACGAGAGACAGTGAGACAATATTGAGTTTTACAGGATCCAGTCAAGTGTTTCTGAGAGAGTCTCAGCTAAAGCACTCGCTGTCCTTCAGGCACAAACTGACACTCACTGGAATATTTTCACGAGAGAGTGTTGCATCTGTGACAGAATCAGTCAACTGCACATCATTCAGATAATTGAGCTCAGCTCTGAAGTCGCTGGACCGTCCCGCACAGGAAGATCCCAGTGGCCCGAGTCAGACTATAAAACGAAAGCTTATTCAGAAGGGAAGGGAATCTTTCAAGAGAAGCTGCAAGAGATCAGAAGCGGTTGAGATGAACTCGGACACTTTGACGCGTGGCCTGCTCTACCTGTCTCTGGCCGTGACTGGTGTTCCAGGCAACATCGTGGTCATCTGTGCCTTCCTCTCGGTGGTGTATCGCGAGGGCCGTCTCTCGCCCACAGAAAGCATCGTGCTGCACCTGGCGTCTTCTAACCTGATGGTGGTGGGCGTTCGCTGCCTGCTGGAGGTTCTAGCCACGTTTGAGATCCTCAATGTGTTTGATGACACCGGCTGCAAGGTGGTCATCTTCATCTATCGCACGTCCAGATCTCTGTCCATCTGGCTGACGTTCCTGCTGAGCGTGTATCAGTGCCTGAGCGTGGCTCCGCCGGGCTCGCGTTTGGCCGTCGCCCGTGCTCTGTTCGCCCAGTACCTGGCTGTCCTCTTCCTGGCTCTATGGCTAATCAACACCTCCACGACTGCCGCCACGTTGCTTTACGCTGTAAGGGCCCAGAACGACTCCAGACTCCTGCAGAATGGGATCAACGTCAAGTTCTGTATCCTGAGCTTCCCGTCCAAGCTGGCGATGGATGCCAATGGCGGGGCGCAATTAGGACGAGACGTGGTGCCGATATCTCTGATGACAACGGCCAGCCTGGTCCTGCTGGTGTTCCTGCTCCGCCGCAGACGGCGGGTGAAGGGTTTGCAGGGCGGTGCGGCGAGGCAGGGTCCATCTGCCGAGCGCCGCGCTGCCCTCACCGTCGTCACGCTAGTCACAATCTACGTGATTATTTATGGAGTGGACAATGGATTGTGGGTTTATACGCTGACCGTGCCTAAGATGCTTGACTCCTCGCTGATCACAGATGTGAGGATCTTCTTGTCGTCTCTGTATGCTGTCCTCAGTCCCATTGTGATCATCATCTCTAACAGGAAAGTCAATAAACAGTTGAATTGTGGGAAAGAGCCAAAGACGTTCTTGGACGCAGCTCAGCCCAGTGATGGACAGTTGCAGACTAAATGATTTTTATGAACCCTTGTTTAATTTTTTTTTGTAATCCTTTGTCATTATGGACAGAGAGATTCATTTCTAGATGGAGGGATATAGACTTTTTAATTTACACTAATAAGGAGCCCCTGCTTCAGTTCACATCTGCTAGGAACAAACACTTAGGTTTCTATGCCCTTAAGAAAATTAACCATGGTTTTACTACAAATAAAACCAAAAAACCATGGTTACTGTAGTTAAACCATGGTAACCACAAATTAAATATAGCAAAAATGGTTTTGCTATATTTACCATAGTTTAACCATGGTATTTGTAGTAAATCTGTGGTTTTACAAATGGCAGTCAATACGCCAAAAAACCATGGGTTACTACAGTTTTACTATAATAAAACCATGGTTATTTTTCGTAAGGGTGAATGTACTTGTATCTGTCAGGTGTATGTGTCTGCGACAGACATAATAAACTAACTTAATTTCTAACTGTATGGAAATTAATATCTTTGTCATACTCATTTCCAGATGATTTTATTTGTAATCCAGGCTTTACGTTTACACAAACAGTTTTTTGAACATTAACTGATTTTGAATGACATACAGGACAAGAACGTGTTCTCGTCCACAGACTGACTCTTTCAGGAAGGGCGCTGTGTTTTTCCATAATGTTGTTCTCCATGTGTCATGTTCTTCATTCCACTGAAATCTGATCTGTTCCAACAGACTCCGGTGGAATGTAGGACGTAAATCACAGATGGATCCACAGTCCAGACACACTGAGACGAACTCCAGTGAACTGTGGGAAAACACAAAAAGCTGAAATTAATGATGACTGAATTAATTAAATCTAATAGCTGAATTCTTCTGAAGTGTGCATGTGAGATCTACATGCACACACACACTCACACTCACACACTCCATCTCACACACACACATTTAGCAAATTGAGGTAATGAATTAGTAAATCATGCACACGATTTAGCCTAGATTTAGATCCATAGAATTCAGAAGGTTGAAGTATATCTGAATGCCTTCACCTGCATCAGGTGCTCAGAACAAGCCCCGCCCTCACAGCTATAGCCCCGCCCACCAGAGCCCATCATGTGGAAATGTGTCAAGCATTCAGGGTGAATCTCTTTGACAAAAAGTCATGACAAAATGCCCAAATTATACACCGCATCTGAATGTGAAATCTGCAGTTCACATTCACACAGAGTTTAAGTTTAATTATACACTTTTGAATCTCAAATTCATTTTTTATTATGAAACTGTAAGTTTACTGTTCATTCATTTAGTAATGAGTCTAAGCTGAGTTCTAGTCAATAAAAGAGCTGATAGCTCAAACCTGTTCACACAAGCACTGATGAACCAGAATAAATCTGTCCTTCATTGTGTGTGTATTGTTATGAAAAACTCAATTCACCAAGATTCCTATATTCAGTTCAAAATTAAGCTCTCCACTCAAAACAACTCAATCTTGCTGAAAAACAAAATTTGCTCTCAGATATGACACACAAACAGTCAAGAACATACACACTTCAACACAGTTTTAAACACTGATGAGATCAATTCAAAACAATACTACAAAAACCGGTAAATGTTTTATTCCTTAATGTACTTAAAGGTCGTGTTGCAAAGTACATTTTTTAACGAATTTGTGCAATTTGCTTGTTGGTAATAAACATTTAAACTGTTATCCATTGTATTTTATGTTGTTGGGTATCACAAAACGGAATATAATACGAAAAAGTAGGTACTATCTTACAGCGGTCTCCTTTCCCCCACAATGCATTGCATCACGTCACGTTGGGGAGAGAATTGACCAAAGCCTGCCTTGAGAGCATTGAGAGTGACTAGAGAGACGAGTAGTAGACGAGAGTATTCAGATAGTGCAGAATATAGATAAATAGATAAATACATAGATATATATATAGATAGATAGACTACATATATAGATAAATAGACAGAGAGATAGTTAGAGAGATATCGACCAACAGCTACCCAAACGGGCTCGCTTCCCTACAGCACAAGCTTTCCAGCGCAGTTTCCATGGGACAGCACCCACACAAGCTCCTGTCAAACACAGCGACACACACACGGCTACGTTTGCAACAACATTTTCACCGGAGGAAGAGATAAACGCTTAGAAACGTCCATATAGCTAGCATGACGCCTTTTATTTCTAGATGACAATTTCTAGATCAAGGTTATCGGTACTTATCTGAACTAACGTCATGATCACTGCCACTAGAAATAAAGCAAACGTTGATTGTTTTTCCACTCGGTACTACTCAATGACAGTAAAATAAAAAATTATACATATATACATACACTTCACCAACTCTCCACTAATTCTCCCCGGACCATGCATAGGCTTTGACGGACATCAGTTCTTGGCAATTCCTCATTTGCCCTCTCACGTCTGGCTGGTTTGAAATTACATGGCTGTGGGCCATCGCACATGTTGGCTCTTGCCACCTCTTCCTCATCCCAGTCAGTCGCTATAATGTTAGTTCTGATGCTGCGCACGTTCCAGGCAGGTTTTTGAGCTCGGAATCACTATTTCATACCACTACTAACGACTTTGTACCGTTCCAGGCAAGTTATGCCAAACTTTCTGAGCGCAAGGAATTATAACTAGATTATTTATTTTAATGCAACGTTACATTGACCTAAAATCATTTTTTCAATGTGTACCACTTGCATAAACACTGCATCCGTAGGCAGTATTATTCGTAGGGGCTGTCATCGTTGTTTCGCGTGCTGTGTGACCTCGGAGTACATCGATCTAGTATGAGACACGAGTTCACGGGTGGGAAGTCATGGGTTTGACTGCCGTTCCAGTGCACTTTCATGGGTTTAAGGTTGGAAAAACACGGGTTACGGGTTGCCTGGAACACGGCATCATACTAGACTGAGGCTACCTTTGATCCACTTCTCCCCAACGTGACGTCATCACCGAGTTGCGTAAAGAAAAAGTTAATACCAAAAACTTAAAATCTAGGTCTTTAAGACCATTTTTGAGACATTTTAAAAATGATATACATATCTTGAGTGATTGATGTACCCATTAATCGAAAGTGGTTAACCTGCAACATGGCCTTTAATGTACTTCGAGAATAACTTGAAATACATTGAGAATAAGGTCGAAATATTACGAGAATAAAGTCGAAATATTATGAGAATAAAGTCGATTTAATTCAAACAGTAGAAAGTAAAGTTAGATTATTTTATTTTATATTATGTTCGAGCGACCACATCATCTTACCGGGATGAAGAAGAGCCAGTTTTAGAGACTCACTGAAACAGCTTAATATCAAGAATATTATATTAAAGGTCCCATTTTTCGCGCTTTTTTGAAGCTTTGATTGTGTTTACAGTGTGCAATATAACGTGTTCATGTTTCGCGTGTAAAAAAACACAGATATTTTTTCACACAATTCACCCATCTGTATACCGCTGTTTTCACTGTCACAAAAACGGGCTGATGACTTCCTTGTTCCATAAAGTCCCGCCTTCAGAAATACGTAACGAGTTCTGATTGTGTCAGTGGTTCCTGTGTTGTGATTCGACACCAGCTTAGAGCAGGCTGACCTCCTGGTAACACGATTGGGCTAGAACGCACGTGCTGGAGATGTACTTATAATAACATGAGCGTTTTTACTGATGAGATGCGCATGAAAATCGCATTCGTTTTTTTGCACAGCCCTAACATCTAGTTAACAAAGCTAAAAAGCGTTGCCCTTTGTGTGGGTGGCAGATCCTTTTCCTATTTGGCGCCTAAACCTGGAATAACCTACCTAACATTGTTCGGGAGGCAGACACACTCTTGCAGTTTAAATCTAGATTAAAGACCCATCTCTTTAACCTGGCATACACATAACATAATAATATGCTTTTAATATCCAAATCCGTTAAAGGATTTTTAGGCTGCATTAATTAGGTAAACCGGAACCGGAAACACTTCACATAACACCGTACTTTCTACATCATTAGAAGAATGGCATCTACGCTAATATTTGTCTGTTTCTCTCTTGTTCCGAGGTCACCGTGGCCACGAGATCCAGTCTGTGTCCAGATCAGAGGGTCACTGCAGTCACCCGGATCCAGTACGTATCCAGACCAGATGGTGGATCAGCACCTAGAAAGGACCTCTACTGCCCTGAAAGACAGCGGAGACCAGGACAACTAGAGCCCAGATACAGATCCCCTGTAAAGACCTTGTCTCAGAGGAGCACCAGGACAAGACCACAGGAAACAGATGATTCTTCTGCACAATCTGACTTTGCTGCAGCCTGGAATTGAACTACTGGTTTCGTCTGGTCAGAGGAGAACTGACCCCCAACTGAGCCTGGTTTCTCCCAAGGTTTTTTTCTCCATTCTGTCACCGATGGAGTTTCGGTTCCTTGCCGCTGTCGCCTCTGGCTTGCTTAGTTGGGGTCACTTCATCTACAGCGATATCATTGACTTGATTGCAAACAAATGCACAGACACTATTTAAACTGAACAGAGATGACATCACTGAATTCAGTGATGAACTGCCTTTAACTATCATTTTGCATTATTGACACACTGTTTTCCAAATGAATGTTGTTCAGTGCTTTGACGCAATGTATTTTGTTTAAAGCACTATATAAATAAAGGTGATTGATTGAAAGGTGACAACCTCTGTGATAATTCCAGAGCAAATTACCTACCGTTTTTCAGCAAACTCAGTGATCCTCTGAGAAAACTAATCCAGTCCAAATGCGAATGTCTGTGATTGCCGGTGATATTTTATTTCACAACGCGTTTCCTTGTGTGTTTTGGCCAACGTGAATTACCGTAGATGCTCTTACCGTGCGCATGTTTGATATATTTGCTTACCGGCAAAGAAATAATAAAAAAAAAAAATACATATAATAAAATCAAGAGCAAGATCACGTAAACTGTTAATACCGGCTATTGTAATATTAGCATCTGGTAAGATTACTCACGTTCATTTATGCACTCGTAATATTACATAATGTTTTAATTACATATGTACCTTTATGAAAATTAAACATACGGTAGGTTTAGCCTACTACACAAAAAAGGAAAACAAGTTAAACTAAAGGAACCACACATTAAGACGGTTTTGCTATACTAGCCATTTAGTATTTATTATGTAATAATACTAATGGCAATCATTCTGAATGAATTAAATGCACGCATTCAGAGCGCGTGATCTCTGTGACGCCCAGATGCACAAATCAGACCCTCCCACCTCTGTAATAAACACGGAGATGTAGTCCCGTCCGAATTGGTACATTAAAATCTCAGACATCCGGTGTTAAGAATCGAAACTCAAACGTAGTTTAGAAAACTAGTCCCGTCCAAATATGGCTAAAGAACAGAGGAAAGGAAAGCCTAGAAATAGAGTGTTTAATCAGAGAAGGTAGGAAACAGGTGTGGAGAGAGTGTGGAGATGAGATGATGGGAAGCAGCTGAGGATGAATGGAATAATGAGCGAGGATGTGTGTGCGCGGAAGGAAGTAATAATAAGTGTGACCAGAAGAGGGAGGAAGAGAGTAAGAGAAGAATACAGGATCGTGACAATTTATCCTGCTTAAATTCGTTCTAAGAAATGCACATAACGTCATCAATACCAAACTTTCATCTGTGGATATTAAATATATTAAATATTTAAACTATAGTTTTTTTCTTTCATTTTCCGTGACTGAAGCAGTGAAATGTAACACATCGGCAAGGCAAAACTGACGTCTATTTGCGAAAATGTGCTTTGATTCGCTTGTTTGATAACTTGTGGTTAAAGCGCCACTCAGTGGTCAAAAGCTGCAAATGCACTTTACACCGCCTGTCACGCTGTCTGGTCTCTGTTTCCCTGGGTGTCCACTAGTGGTCTCACTTCCCCATTGGCACCTCACTGCAGGCACTACTATTCCCACAAGCCTTGTCCCTTCATGACACTAATTGCACTCCTGTTAATTGCACTCAGGTGTCTTCACTTGACAGTCATTACCCTGCCTATATATCTGCGCTGTTTCCATTTGTCTGGATGGATTCCTTACTTTCCGTCACCAAGTTTCCTCGTGTGCCTAGATTCTAGTTCCTGTTATTGATCTTGTTTGTTTATTTGTTTGTTTCTGTTTGGACTGATGTTTGATTACAACCCCGGCTTGTTTTCACTCTGATTTTGGATAACCCTATTAAACCTACACTGCACTTGGATCTCTTGTCTCCTGTGTTCCCGTACGTGACAGAAGGACTCCATCATGCTAAGATCCAGTGTTGTGGGATTTCATATACGTTCCCCAGCCACCATAGAGGAGCAGATGGGGAGACTTTCCAACCTAACCACTCTCCGTCAAAAGGGGAGTGAGGTGGGGGCTTGGCGCAAATGTTCTGGACAGTGGCAGTGGGGATGGGGTATAACGATGAGGCCCTGAAGGACCTTTTCCACGACTGCCTGGATGACTCTTTACCTGGGTGGGAGATGAAGGGGCTGGAGATACTGGAATTTTAGGGGTTCACCAGTTAACTATAGCATCGAATTTGATGGGATGACTCAGCCACATCTGTCTCTCTCTGTGGGATGGCCGACTCTAGACCGGGGTCTACAGACAGTAGGACCGCCAGCCCAGCACCACTGCACAGTATGGTCGCCAGCCCAGCGCCTCAGCACAAAGTGGTTGCCAGCCCATCGCCACGGTGCAAGATGGCCGCCAGCCCAGCATCATATCCCAAGATGGCCACCGGCCCAGCGCCACAGCACATTCACAGAATTCAGTCTACCTGGAGGGGGCTGGGTTTTTTGGGGGTCGAGATGGTGTGAATCTCTTGTTCTTTCATATGGACAGTGTCTTATGACGGTTTCAGACTTGCTGAGCAGGTTTAGATAGGACTCGTCATGTTGTTTATATACTCTAAAAAATGGTCTGCCCCCACGTAAGATTTTTCTAGTTCTAATCGTTCATTTGTCATTATTAAAGTAATCAGAGATTATATTAAATTTACATAATTAAGTCTTAATAAATTCCACACTCAAGTACAGGCATTAAGTTGTCCACAAAGCACATGCAGAAGTAGCCTAATAATTGTGAAAAAGGAGACATTTTAATTATTTATTAATAAACCAATGTTTTCTTGTCAGCTGCAAGATGAAATTCACAGTGCTGACTCTCTCCACATGAACACACCTTTAAAGAGAAATGCAATTTTCACAGAGTACATAATGCTTTCATTTTCATTTAAAAGACATTTCAAGCTTTCTCTAGATATATTTCTCATGTATGTGAGACACCCCAATTTTAAATTATCAAGTGATCGAAAGGGTGAGAGGGTGTAAATTATTTTGTACATGCTAATTATCCAAAATAAACTTAATTTAGATAAAACAAATAAGAATAAATGCTGCACATCCAGCATCACACGCGCCACGCAAATCTTGAACTGACATTTTACACACCTCCATTTAAATGCTTTTTTTATTATTTATTTTTTTATATGAAAGCCCCTCCCTCAACCCGAGTTTTCGACTAAGTGAAATAGACTCTTCATTCTTGAATTGAAAAGATCGAGGCCCCATGACCCTATGTTAGTTAAAAAAAAAAATTCATTCAAAAAATCGAACAACTCAAGAGTCAATACAAAGTAGACAACAGATCTTTTAAAATATTTTCAAGTGAGACATTTCTACAACAGTGAAAGGTAAGAAAAGGTATCTCTCCTGAGGGCATTGACATTGTTAACGTTTTTAGTGATGCTTATGAGCTCTTGCCAAGTAAAACTGTCTCTAAATTATATAAAGCACTGCAGAAACAAAATGGAAATAATATCTTGTATAATAAGTCGAAATGGGAAAAGGAACTGTTTATGGAAGTGTCAGAGGGTGATTGGCTTTCGATGTGTGTGACACAAGAACATCTATTAGCTCTAAAAGATGGATGGAATTTGGGTGGAAGAGTTTGGTTAGATTTTTCATTACACCTCATATTATTAATAAACAAAGGGGTGAACAACAGCAATGCTGGCGACAGTGTGGACTTCGGAAAGCCAATCACTCCCATATATTTTGGATGTGCCCAAAGTTAGAACAATTCTGGGACTGTATCCAATTACTGGAAGGATAATGGGTTATGTCATCCCTAAAGACCCTTTGATTTTCTTGTTAGGTTTACTACCGGGTGAGGTGGTCCAAAAAGAAGACACTTATCTTTTTAGAATTCTAATGATTGAATATAAAAAAGCTATCACTCAGTCTTGGTAAAAAGATTGACCCACCTCGTACTGAACAATGGAAAGAAATAGTAGAGGAAATACACTCAATGGAGAAGATGACATACTTTCTACGTATAAAAGGACATATATATATATATTAAGCGCTGGTCAAAATGGTTTGCATATAAAGAAGCAGAACAATTTTAATACTTTATTTTAATATTTTATTTCACTGCTATATAATTTATAGTGCCCCTTGTTTTTTGTCCTTGTATGTTGTGTTGTAAATAAGAAAAATGCCAAATAAAGAGTATATTTAAAAAAAATTAGGAAATCAAGAAGGGCTGGGCGATAAATCAATTTTAACGATTAACTCGAATATCTACTTAACATAATTTTGTTTGAATGAAAATCAGTTTTCTTTTTAACATCCACTGATGCTCCACTCAGGGCTCTCGTAGTTCCGTTTGGGCTCAACCCTCCTCCGTGCATTTGCCGAGCAGAGTATGAGCGGAGCGAAGTGATTCTGACTGGAGCGAGTCTGACACAGAGACGTGCTGCCGAGCAGAGTATGAGCGGAGTGGAGTGATTCTGACTGGAGCAAGGAGTGAGTTTGACACAGAGACGTGCTGTCGAGCAGAGTATGAGCGGAGTGGAGTGATTCTGACTGGAGCAAGGAGTGAGTCTGACACAGAGACGTGCTGCCGAGCAGAGTATGAGCGGAGTGGAGTGATTCTGACTGGAGCAAGGAGTGAGTCTGACACAGAGACGTGCTGCCGAGCAGAGTATGAGCGGAGTGGAGTGATTCTGACTGGAGCGAGTCTGACACAGAGACGTGCTGCCGAGCAGAGTATGAGCGGAGTGGAGTGATTCTGACTGGAGCAAGGAGTGAGTCTGACACAGAGACGTGCTGCCGAGCAGAGTATGAGCGGAGCGGAGTGATTCTGACTGGAGCAAGGAGTGAGTCTGACACAGAGACGTGCTGCCGAGCAGAGTATGAGCGGAGTGGAGTGATTCTGAATGGGGCAAGGAGTGAGTCTGACACAGACGTACTGCCGAGCAGAGTATGAGCAGAGCGGAGTGATTCTGACTGGAGCAAGTCTGACACAGAGACGTGCTGCAGAGCAGAGTATGAGCGGAGTGGAGTGATTCTGACTGGATCAAGGAGTGAGTCTGACACAGAGACATGCTGCCGAGCAGAGTATGAGCGGAGCGGAGTGATTCTGACTGGAGCAAGTCTGACACAGAGACGTGCTGCAGAGCAGAGTATGAGCGGAGTGGAGTGATTCCGACTGGAGCAAGGAGTGAGTCTGACACAGAGACGTGCTGCCGAGCAGAGTATGAGCGGAGTGATTCTGACTGGAGCAAGGAGTTAGTCTGACACAGAGACGTGCTGCCGAGCAGAATATGAGCGGAGCGAAGTGATTCTGACTGGAGTGAGTCTGACACAGAGACGTGCTGCCGAGCAGAGTATGAGCGGAGTGGAGTGATTCTGACTGGAGCAAGTAGTGAGTCTGACACAGAGACGTGCTGCCGAGCAGAGTATGAGCGGAGCGGAGTGATTCTGACTGGAGAGAGTCTGACACAGAGACGTGCTGCCGAGCAGAGTATGAGCGGAGCGGAGTGATTCTGACTGGAGCGAGTCTGACAGAGAGACGTGCTGCCGAGCAGAGTATGAGCAGAGTGGAGTGATTCTGACTGAAGCAAGGAGTGAGTCTGACACAGAGAAGTGCTGACAAGCAGAGTATGTGCGGAGCAAAGTGATTCTGACTGGAGCGAGTCTGACACAGAGACGTGCTGCCGAGCAGAGTATGAGCGGAGTGGAGTGATTCTGACTGGAGCAAGGAGTGAGTCTGACACAGAGACGTACTGCCGAGCAGAGTATGAGTGGAGCGGAGTGATTCCGACTGGAGCGAGTCTGACACAGAGACGTGCTGCAGAGCAGAGTATGAGTGCAGCGGAGTGATTCTGACTGGAGCGAGTCTGACACAGAGACGTGCTGCCGAGCAGAGTATGAGCGGCGCGGAGTGATTATGACTGGAGCAAGGAGTGAGTCTGACACAGAGACGTGCTGCCGAGCAGAGTATGAGCGGTGCGGAGTGATTCTGACTGGAGCAAGGAGTGAGTCTGACACAGAGACGTGCTGCAGAGCAGAGTATGAGCGGAGTGGAGTGATTCTGACTGGAGCAAGAAGTGAGTCTGACACCGAGACGTACTGCGGAGCAGAGCATGAGCGGAGCGAAGTGATTCTGACTGGAGCAAGGACGAGTCTGACACAGAGACGTGCTGCCGAGCAGAGTATGAGCGGAGTGGAGTGATTCTGACTGGAGCAAGGAGTGAGTCTGACACAGAGACGTGCTGCCGAGCAGAGTATGAGCGGAGTGGAGTGATTCTGACTGGAGCAAGGAGTGAGTCTGACACAGAGACGTGCTGCCAAGCAGAATATGAGCGGAGCGAAGTGATTCTGACTGGAGTGAGTCTGACACAGAGACATGCTGCCAAGCAGAGTATGAGCGGAGTGGAGTGATTCTGACTGGAGCAAGGAGTGAGTTTGACACAGGCGTGCTGCCGAGCAGAGTATGAGTGCAGCGGAGTGATTCTGACTGGAGCGAGTCTGACACAGAGACATGCTGACGAGCAGAGTATGTGCGGAGCAAAGTGATTCTGACTGGAGCGAGTCTGACACAGAGACGTGCTGCCGAGCTGAGTATGAGCGGAGTGGAGTGATTCTGACTGGAGCAAGGAGTGAGTCTGACACAGAGACGTGCTGCCGAGCAGAGTATGAGCGGAGTGGAGTGATTCTGACTGGAGCAAGGAGTGAGTCTGACACAGAGACGTGCTGCCGAGCAGAGTATGAGCGGAGTGGAGTGATTCTGACTGGAGCAAGGAGTGAGTCTGACACAGAGACGTGCTGCCGAGCAGAGTATGAGCGGAGCGGAGTGATTCTGACTGGAGCAAGGAGTGAGTCTGACACAGAGACGTGCTGCCGAGCAGAGTATGAGCGGAGTGGAGTGATTCTGACTGGAGCGAGTCTGACACAGAGACGTGCTGCCGAGCAGAGTATGAGCGGAGTGGAGTGATTCTGACTGCAGCAAGGAGTGAGTCTGACACAGAGACGTGCTGCCGAGCAGAGTATGAGCGGACTGGAGTAATTCTGACTGGAGCAAGGAGTGAGTCTGACACAGAGACGTGCTGCCGAGCAGAGTATGAGCGGAGTGGAGTGATTCTGACTGGAGCGAGTCTGACACAGAGACGTGCTGCCGAGCAGAGTATGAGCGGAGTGGAGTGATTCTGACTGGAGCAAGGAGTGAGTCTGACACAGAGACGTGCTGCAGAGCAGAGTATGAGCGGAGTGGAGTTATTCTGACTGGAGCAAGAAGTGAGTCTGACACCGAGACGTACTGCGGAGCAGAGCATGAGCGGAGCGAAGTGATTCTGACTGGAGCAAGGACGAGTCTGACACAGAGACGTGCTGCCGAGCAGAGTATGAGCGGAGTGGAGTGATTCTGACTGGAGCAAGGAGTGAGTCTGACACAGAGACGTGCTGCCGAGCAGAGTATGAGCGGAGTGGAGTGATTCTGACTGGAGCAAGGAGTGAGTCTGACACAGAGACGTGCTGCCAAGCAGAATATGAGCGGAGCGAAGTGATTCTGACTGGAGTGAGTCTGACACAGAGACATGCTGCCAAGCAGAGTATGAGCGGAGTGGAGTGATTCTGACTGGAGCAAGGAGTGAGTTTGACACAGGCGTGCTGCCGAGCAGAGTATGAGTGCAGCGGAGTGATTCTGACTGGAGCGAGTCTGACACAGAGACATGCTGACGAGCAGAGTATGTGCGGAGCAAAGTGATTCTGACTGGAGCGAGTCTGACACAGAGACGTGCTGCCGAGCTGAGTATGAGCGGAGTGGAGTGATTCTGACTGGAGCAAGGAGTGAGTCTGACACAGAGACGTGCTGCCGAGCAGAGTATGAGCGGAGTGGAGTGATTCTGACTGGAGCAAGGAGTGAGTCTGACACAGAGACGTGCTGCCGAGCAGAGTATGAGCGGAGTGGAGTGATTCTGACTGGAGCAAGGAGTGAGTCTGACACAGAGACGTGCTGCCGAGCAGAGTATGAGCGGAGCGGAGTGATTCTGACTGGAGCAAGGAGTGAGTCTGACACAGAGACGTGCTGCCGAGCAGAGTATGAGCGGAGTGGAGTGATTCTGACTGGAGCGAGTCTGACACAGAGACGTGCTGCCGAGCAGAGTATGAGCGGAGTGGAGTGATTCTGACTGCAGCAAGGAGTGAGTCTGACACAGAGACGTGCTGCCGAGCAGAGTATGAGCGGACTGGAGTAATTCTGACTGGAGCAAGGAGTGAGTCTGACACAGAGACGTGCTGCCGAGCAGAGTATGAGCGGAGTGGAGTGATTCTGACTGGAGCGAGTCTGACAGAGAGACGTGCTGCCGAGCAGAGTATGAGCAGAGTGGAGTGATTCTGACTGAAGCAAGGAGTGAGTCTGACACAGAGAAGTGCTGACGAGCAGAGTATGTGCGGAGCAAAGTGATTCTGACTGGAGCGAGTCTGACCCAGAGACGTGCTGCCGAGCAGAGTATGAGTGGAGTGGAGTGATTCTGACTGGAGCAAGGAGTGAGTCTGACACAGAGACGTACTGTCGAGCAGAGTATGAGTGGAGCGGAGTGATTCTGACTGGAGCGAGTCTGACACAGAGACGTGCTGCAGAGCAGAGTATGAGTGCAGCGGAGTGATTCTGACTGGAGCGAGTCTGACACAGAGACGTGCTGCCGAGCAGATTATGAGCGGCGCGGAGTGATTCTGACTGGAGCAAGGAGTGAGTCTGACACAGAGAAGTGCTGCCGAGCAGAGTATGAGCGGAGTGGAGTGATTCTGACTGGAGCAAGGAGTGAGTCTGACACAGAGACGTGCTGCCGAGCAGAGTATGAGCGGAGTGGAGTGATTCTGACTGGAGCAAGGAGTGAGTCTGACACAGAGACGTGCTGCCGAGCAGAATATGAGCGGAGCAAAGTGATTCTGACTGGAGCGAGTCTGACACAGAGATGTGCTGCCGAGCAGAGTATGAGCGGAGTGGAGTGATTCTGAATGGGGCAAGGAGTGAGTCTGACACAGACGTACTGCCGAGCAGAGTATGAGTGGAGCGGAGTGATTCTGACTGGAGCGAGTCTGACACAGAGACGTGCTGCAGAGCAGAGTATGAGCGGAGTGGAGTGATTCTGACTGGGGCAAGGAGTGAGTCTGACACAGAGACGTGCTGCCGAGCAGAGTATGAGCGGAGCGAAGTGATTCTGACTGGAGCAAGGAGCGAGTCTGACACAGAGACGTGCTGCCGAGCAGAGTATGAGCAGAGTAGAGTAATTCTGACTGTAGCAAGGAGTGAGTCTGACACAGAGACATGCTGCCGAGCAGAGTATGAGCGGAGTGGAGTGATTCTGACTGAAGCAAGGAGTGAGTCTGACACAGAGATGTGCTGCCGAGCAGAGTATGAGCGGAGTGGAGTGATTCTGACTGGAGCAAGGAGTGAGTCTGACACAGAGACGTGCTGCGGAGCAGAGTATGAGCGGAGCGGAGTGATTCTGACTGGAGCGAGTCTGACACAGAGACGTGCTGCCGAGCAGAGTATGAGTGGAGTGGAGTGATTCTGACTGCAGCAAGGAGTGAGTCTGACACAGAGACGTGCTGCCGAGCAGAGTATGAGCGGACTGGAGTGATTCTGACTGGAGCAAGGAGTGAGTCTGACACAGAGACGTGCTGTCGAGCAAAGTATGAGAGGAGCGGAGTGATTCTGACTGGAGCGAGTCTGACACAGAGAAGTGCTGCCGAGCAGAGTATGAGCGGAGTGGAGTGATTCTGACTGAAGCAAGGAGTGAGTCTGACACAGAGACGTGCTGTCGAGCAGAGTATGAGTGGAGCGGAGTGATTCTGACTGGAGCAAGGAGTGAGTCTGACACAGAGACATGCTGCAGAGCAGAGTATGAGTGGAGAGGAGTGATTCTGAATGGAGCAAGGAGTGAGTCTGACACAGAGACGTGCTGCCGAGCAGAGTATGAGCGGAGCGGAGTGATTCTGACTGGAGCAAGGAGTCACATATCACTGCTGGTTATATATGCTATATATAATTTTGTATGTGACGAATACAAATCTTGAATCTTGAATCTTGAGTCTGACACAGAGACGTGCTGCCGAGCAGTGTATGAGCGGAGCGAAGTGATTCTGACTGGAGCGAGTCTGATACAGAGACGTGCTGCCGAGCAGAGTATGAGCGGAGTGGAGTGATTCTGACTGGAGCAAGGAGTGAGTCTGACTCAGAGACGTGCTGCAGAGCAGAGTATGAGCGGAGTGGAGTGATTCTGACTGGAGCGAGGAGCGATTCTGACTCAGAGACGTGCTGCCGAGCAGAGCATGAGCAGAGCGAAGTGATTCTGACTGGAGCGAGGAGAGCGTCTGACACAGAAACGTGCTGCCGAGCAGAGTATGAGCAGAGCGGACTGATTCTGACAGACGTCAAGTCAAGTCACCTTTATTTATATAGCGCTTTAAACAAAATACATTGTGTCAAAGTAAATGAACAACAATCATTAGGAAAACAGTGTCAATAATGCAAAATGACAGTTAAAGGCAGTTCATCATTGATTTCAGTGATGTCATCTCTGTTCAGTTTAAATAGTGTCTGTGCATTTATTTGCAATCAAGTCAACGATATCACTGTAGATGAAGTGACCCCAACTAAGCAAGCCAGAGGCGACAGCGGCAAGGAACCGAAACTCCATCGGTGACAGAATGGAGAAAAAAACCTTGGGAGAAACCAGGCTCAGTTGGGGTCAGTTCTCCTCTGACCAGACGAAACCAGTAGTTCAATTCCAGGCTGCAGCAAAGTCAGATTGTGCAGAAAAATCATCTGTTTCCTGTGGTCTTGTCCTGGTGCTCATCTGAGACAAGGTCTTTACAGGGGATCTGTATCTGGGGCTCTAGTTGTCCTGGTCTCCGCTGTTTTTCAGGGATGTAGAGGTCCTTTGTAGGTGCTGTTCCACCATCTGGTCTGGATGCGTAATGGATCCGGGTGACTGCAGTGACCCTCTGATCTGGCTACAGACTGGATCTGGTGGCTACGGTGACCTCGGAATAAGAGAGAAACAGACTAATATTAGCGTAGATACCATTCTTCTAATGATGTAGCAAGTACATTGGGTGTTATGGGAAGTGTTTGTGGTTCCGGTTTACCTAATTAATGCAGCCTAAAAATCCTTTAACGGATTTGGATATTAAAAGCATATTAGTATGTTATGTGTAAGCCAGGTTAAAGAGATGGGTCTTTAATCTAGATTTAAACTGCAATAGTGTGTCTGTCTTCCGAACAATGTTAGGTTGTTCCAGAGTTTAGGCGCCAAATAGGAAAAGGATCTGCCGCCCGCAGTTGATTTTGATATTCTAGGTATTATCAAATTGCCTGAGTTCATTCAAATACTGAGGTACTAAACTATTCAGGGCTTTATAAGTAATAAGCAATATTTTAAAATCTATACGATGTTTGATAGGGAGCCAGTGCAGTGTGGATAGGACTGGGCTAATATGGTCATACTTCCTGGTTCTAGAACTCTTGCTGCTGCATTTTGGACTAGCTGTAGTTTGTTTACTAAGCATGCAGAATAACCACCCAATAAAGCATTACAATAATCTAACCTTGAGGTCATAAATGCATGGATTAACATTTCTGCATTTGACATTGAGAGCATAGGATGTTATTTAGATATATTTTTGAGATGAAAAAATTCAGTTTTACAAATGCTAGAAACGTGGCTTTCAAAGGAAAGATTGCGACCAAATAGCACACCTAGGTTCCTAACAGATGATGAATAATTGACAGAGCAACCATCAAGTCTTAGACAGTGCTCAAGGTTGTTACATGCTGAGTTTTCAGGTCCTATAATTGAGACACTGTTTTCCAAATGAATGTTGTTCAGTGCTTTGACACAATGTATTTTGTTTAAAGCGCTATATAAATAAAGGTTATTGATTGATTGATTGATAATTAACACCTCTGTTTTTTCAGAATTTAGCAGTAAGAAATTACTCGTCATCCAGTTTTTTTTTATATTGACTATGCTTTCCATTAGTTTTTTTCAAATTGGTGTGTTTCACCTGGCCACGAAGGAATATAGAGCTGAGTATCATCAGCATAACAGTGAAAGCTAACACCATGTTTCCTGATGATATCTCCCAAGGGTAACATATAAAGCATGAAGCCCTAGTACTGAGCCTTGAGGTACTCCATACTGCACTTGTGATCGATATGATACATCTTCATTCACTGCTACGAACTGATGGCGGTCATATAAGTACGATTTAAACCATGCTAATGCACTTCCATTAATGCCAACAATGTGTTCAAGTCTATGCAAAAGAATGTTGTGGTCAACTGTGTCAAACGGAGCACTAAGATCCAATAAAACTAATAGAGAGATACACCCACGATCAGATGATAAGAGCAGATCATTTGTAACTCTAAGATGAGCAGTCTCAGTACTATGATACGGTCTAAATCCTGACTGGAAATCCTCACATATACCATTTTTCTCTAAGAAGGAATATAATTGTGAGGATACCACCTTTTCTAGTATCTTGGACAGAAAAGGGAGATTTGGGATTGGTCTATAATTAACGAGTTATTAGGGGTCAAGTTGTGTTTTTTTGATGAGAGGCTTAATAACAGCCAGTTTGAAGGTTTTGGGGACATATCCTAATGACAATGAGGAATTAATAATAGTCAGAAGAGGATCTGTGACTTCTGGAAGCACCTCTTTTAGGAGCTTAGATGGTATAGGGTCTAACATACATGTTGTTGGTTTAGATGATTTAACAAGTTTATACAATTCTTCCTCTCCTATAGTAGAGAATGAGTGGAACTGTTCCTCAGGGGGTCTATAGTGCATTGTCTGATGTGTTACTGTAGCTGACGGCTGAATGATTGCAATTTTATCTCTAATAGTATCGATTTTAGAAGTAAAGTAGTTCATAAAGTCATTACTGCTGTAATGTTGGGAAATGTCAACACTTGTTGAGGCTTTATTTTTTGTTAATTTAACCACTGTATTAAATAAATTCCTGGGGTTATGTTTGTGTTCTTCTAAAAGAGAAGAAAAGTAATCGGATCTAGCAGTTTTTAATGTTTTCTGTAGGATAGGTTACTTTCCCGCCAAGCAATACGAAATACCTCTAGTTTTGTTTTCCTCCAGCTGCGCTCCATTTTTCGTGCTGCTCTCTTTAGGGTGCGAGTATGCTCGGTTCACTTTTGGGGGTTTTCCACTGGGTACAGTTCCTAGTACCTGGTCGTTTTTTTTTATTTCACCTCGGTTGAGGTTTCAAAGGAACCGTACCATTACCAAAACATGATGTGTAAACTCTGCTGATCATGGATTTGCCGGAGAGAATCGCCATTACCTGCATCACTGAACTTGCGACAGTGCTTCAAGCTTTGGCTTGGCAGTCAATGGGCTGCGAGAGAAAGCTAGAGAAAGCTTCTCTACTGTCAAATCTTAGAAATAAATAAATAAAAGATGAGATTTCTTACTCCTTTCATGTGTGCATTTAGTGTTGGAACAGCTTAAGCTTGCTTGGGATTGATACTACATGATCTCATCAGAACACAAACATTGTTTATCAGGTTTTAAAGGAAAACAACAGAATGTCAGTGAGCCGCATAACTCACATTGTTACTGAAATATGTTTCAAAGAAAGGGAGCGTCCTGTGTGAGTTTCACTTTACAAACTGCATGTGGTTTTACAAAACATACTCATTACTGCTGTAATATGGATATTTAAAGTAAAGAAAAAATAATAATGTAAATTAAACTGCTCTAGAAAATATTGCAGGGAGTTAAAAAAGGAGAGCTTATGTTGTACAAACATTTGACTTAAATGTTCTTGTAAAATGAAAATCTATGGAATTTACAGTTTATTAAAATGTATATTCCATATTAAAATGTTTTGCTTGCTGGGTGTTAACAAGTAGGCATTCACAAATACAGTTAGTGAAAACCAGCAAACAATAGTTACCAAAGCAAGACAGAGTAATCCAAAAAAAGGCAACGGAGACAGCGAAATATCACAAAATAAGTAATCAGTCAAAGGTCAAAACAAGGTATGGCAAAAGCAATGGCAGGGAAATGCTCAGAAATGGCAAAGAAATGCTCAGAAATGTCCACTAGCAGTGAAACAAGTCTTCGGGATGTAGTTTGTTTGTGTGTATCTTTTAAAGAACTAAACTTTTTTCCTGAATGGAGATGTGAGTGTTATCAGTTCCTAGGCATGGAATGTTACGGGAAAAGGGGTCCATGAAACAATGGTAAGGGGTTTGGATAGAGTGACCTCTAGAGGAGCTCGTGGGTACTCCAGCTAGACCTCATGAGATGCAACCAATTAAAAAAAAAAAAAAACCCACCTGCCATTTATTTGAATGGGTTCGGCATAGCGGTCTCGCTTACACTACTCGCCAGGGTCCAAACAAGCCAAATTTGGTATATTTGTCTCAGGGGAACTTCCTCGATCGGGCAGAAAAGTCTGGTGGCCCTACAACCTTCCTTAAGGGTGAAAAGGTAAAAAATGGGAGCGCGTGTCTACCAAAACGGTTCGCGTTTACTTTGTAGATTGGGACATGCACCGTTGGAGACGTCAGGTCACAGGGCCCCGAGATTTGAGATTCTGGCATCTCAGGGACCCCTCCCCCATGGTCCCACAGTACGTAGCCATAGGACCTTGGTTTGAAAAGTACATCACACTAGGGCCCCGCGTTTTTTGACTGCACACTCTGGGGGCCCCCAGGAGCCACCAAGCCGAGTTTCGGGCTCCTGGAATTTCTGAAAAAATCTCACCTGCAATTGTTTGAATGTGTTTTGCCTTGCGGTTTCGTGGACACAGCTCGCCAGGGAATTTGGGATATTTGTCTTGTGGGGACCCCCTTGACTGGGCAGAAAAGTCTGGTGGCCCTACTACCCTCTTTAAGGGTCAAAGGGTCACAAAGACAGTGCACATCCACCAAACCGGTAACCGATGGCTATTTAATAAACTGCAAGTGGACATATCTCGTCAAATAAATTGCAGGGGGACGTGCACCATATGTGGTGAAATTAACCAAAATCCATCCAATCGTTTTTATGCAAATTCTACAGAAATATGAGATAAAACTTACATGAATGGATTCATCTGTACATGCTAAGTATAGTACAGTTGTTTTAATCAAAAACATTGCACCTATTTATGAAAAATACACTTTATTTACTTGTATGCTGAAGCACTAGAAAGGGGCCGTCAGATAAATTGTGGGTGGACATACAACCTACATTGTGAAATTAACCAAAATCCAACGTCAGTTTTTATGCAAATTCTACAGTGTAATGGGAAAAACTTAAATGAATGGATTCCTCTCATTGGGCTGAGTGCAATACAAGTGTTTTCATTTACTTAAAATGTGTGCAATATTGTTAATCAAATAAATAGAATTGCTATTTAATAAACTGCAAGTGGACACAAAATAGTGTTCCTGTAGCTCAACTGTAAGAGCACTGTGTTAGCAAGCAAGCTAGCGTAAGGTTGGGGTTTCGATTCCCCGGGAACACGTTAGGCAAAAATTGATAGCCTGAATGCACTGTAAGTCGCTTTGGATAAAAGCGTCTGCTAAATGCATAAATTAAATTTTAATTTTAATCTAAAATACAACATTCATGTTTATGCAAATTCTACAGTATTACAGGATAAAACTTACATGAATGGAATCTGCTGAGCTTGCTGAGTAAGCTGATGAGACTCCAACAACATTGCAAATATTTACGTGTCCACGGAAGCACTAGGATCCTACAGCCTGATCCTAATCCTACAGCCTGAACCAATGTAGAGAAAACACACTTTCAACTTAAAAGATGGTACACTCTTTAAGAAAACAATGACTGCTGTAGGAATCCCGAAGGACTAAAGAAACAATATAAGCACGATGTTATAAAACTGTACATTTCTAGTCTATTACCACCCACTGCCACTTATTCCAATGACAGAAATAAGCGCAGTTACAGTAGCTAAATATGTGATATTAAGTGACTATATTGTATTGCATATAGTCTAGTTGGTACACAATTAATAATTGAAATGGTTTAATAATATTTTATTATGGTTACACTTGAATTGCTTACAAAATAGATGAAGGATGGTAAAACACAGTTAATTGTACCCAACATGTATGTAAAATTTTACCTGAGAGATGGGGAGGGGGAAAAAAGAGGGAGCGAGGGCAGAACACCAAGAAGAGAGCTGGAGCAAAGTAAAGAGTCAGCAAAAAGAAAGAGACAGAACAACAGTTACAGTATTATTTTATCCCTTCCTTGAGCATGTGACTGAAACCCAAATGTGAGACATTCAAATATCAGCACTTCAATGCCTTCAGGAATGCCAAATGGCCCCTTTGTTACTCAAGATAGTTTTGGACAGGAAAACAGAAGTCTCTGATAATTTTTGACCCTAAAACTTAAAGGTAAAAATGTCCATAAAACTTGATGAAAATGGTTAATTTTATAACTGCTGTGAACTGACCACGAATAATATAAAGAATATTTAAAAAAATCAGGAGTCAGCTGTCCACGGTAGTCCTTAAGATATTAGCACAATAACACACTCAGCAAAATATAATCTAATTATAGTTAATGATAAAATTCCAGATTTTTTGACACATCTTTTTTTTTTTTTTATCAACATCACACACCCCTTATTTATGTAATTTTATTCAGTATAATAATTTATTGTTTAACATGATATAATATGATATAATTGTTTAAATTCATATATTATTTAATACTTTTGACTTTAAAGGATGAAATATAAAGTTTATCATTTTATAAAACTTCTGATCTGTAAATTATGCTTTTTACTGTAATTGTATGGTACTTTATATCATACTGTAGACATTGCCCTACCCCGCTCATATGGTATTAATTTTGTATGTTGAAAAAAAAATGTCTTTAAAAGTGTTACATTTGAGCTTAAAAATCCTGCAAAAACCCTGAGGAAGGAATTGGCGCATGACCTGCCATTTCTTTTGTGCTGCAGAGAAGTGCCTTGCAAATCTGTCCACAGCAGGGCAGAATAACCCATAAGGGAGAAA
Source organism: Carassius auratus (assembly GCF_003368295.1). NCBI lineage: Eukaryota > Metazoa > Chordata > Actinopteri > Cypriniformes > Cyprinidae > Carassius > Carassius auratus. Next base: position 1,176,507 of record NW_020523543.1, read on the forward strand.
GGGGAGTCAAGGAAGGCAACGTTGTCTGCATCTTTGATCTCCTTCAAATCCAGCCAAAATGGCCCTCAATCATGGCCTTACCGATTGCTTGTACAATAGCCTTGGTAGTAAGAGGCAGGTCTCTTGCTGTGTGCACCTTCTTTAAAGTATCAATATTAGGGGCCCAGGTGTGCTTGTTCTATGGCCCTCAACATCATTTTGGGATTTAGACCCTGTGCACACTGACATTTCTCGTTAACTGAAGCGGAGATACACCCACATTATAGAGACCGCTAATGTGTCGTCATCATGACGTATTCCCAGTGGTGAACGCAAAGCATTTTGGGAATCCGCGGCACAAACATTAGGCGCTAGACTTCTTTGCATGAGGGAAGAACACAGTGTTCAAGATGCTGTCTACCTGCTGTGTTATAAACTGCAATAGTCGTTTACACGATAGAAGTGGCATAAAGCTTAAGAATGGAATATACTTTTATCATTTTCCAGCGAGGAAAAATAATAGTACAAGCCATGTTTCAAAGGTGACAAAAAGGCGACGAATGGCATGGATAGCAGCGGTAAGGAGGCCAAGATTACCTTCCATAACAGTCCACCACACATGATGGTGGGTTCAAAGCATTTTCACAAAGGTAAGTTGCAATTACGCTCTGTGAAAAATGAGCTTAAGTTACCAATGTATTAAAGCGTAATGTTAATCAATTTTAAATGCTGTAACGTTACATCTATGGTAACGTTACATTGCAATTTATTTGGTGACTGTGTGTTTGCAGGCAAACCTGCCTATGAAATGTTGGAGTGTGATCCTGCTTTGATTACAGGAATAAATTAGTTTAAAATATATTAACATAGAAACGTCGTTGTCAGTGGTCATAATATTTCACAATAGTACTGTTTTTTTTGTTTTTTTTACCAAATAAATGCAGCCTTGGTGAGCAGAATATGCTTCTTTTAAAAACATTAAAATAATCTTACTGCCCCAAACTTTTGAACGGTAGTGTATGTTGCCCCCTGTGTATATCTAATCTGGATTCCTCAGGAATAGAGTTTGTGATTATGATTTCTTTATATTGTTCCTGTCAGACACTACACCTGCACCTGAGACGGAAGATCCTGTGAATCCACCTCCATCGCCGGACACTGTCCACACCATTCATGAGACTGAGCTGAAGACTTTGCTGGATAAAATTGTGGTTGTTTGCTGTGCTTTGACCAATTATGTGTCCAAGTATTGTTGTGAAGGCGTCATGTTAGAATTATACACCATGCTCACATCTAATATGTACATGTTTTTTTGTTTTCCAAAAGATTTTGTAATGTCTCTTCTCACATGTAATGTTTTATTTAGCCATGTCTGTAAATAAAATACACAAAGATTGAATCAAATTCTGCCTCCTTTATCTGTATTAAGGAAGAATTGTGCAAAATCAGTGTTCTTTGGTTGCAAACACAATTACATAACTTACAGTAGTTACAACCAACTTAATTTCAGTTTCTTTACATATTTAACATGTAAATACATTTAGATGAATACATTAACTTGTAAATACATTTAGATGAATACATTTACATTTATAAAGAGTCGATAGAAATGATGAGAAACTGGAGATGTATGAGGTAGGTTGTGGGTGATAAGTCACAGACACATGACTCTTCTCTGGCTGGTGCGCTGCTGAGTCCCACGCAGTCTAAATTAACGGTAGTGTATGTTGTATCGGACAGTTCTGATTATCGCAAGCAAACATCACAACACAGCTTTTCACATGCCCTTCTTTTGGGCTGTGTGTTACCATCACCAGTCGCTCTGCTCGTAAGGATCGAGTCCTTTGATTCTCTTTATTTTCTCATCATCTCATCTTTGCATTAGGATTTAGTTTTAGGCGTTATGGTCCGACAATGTTTTCTTCAGCCCGCTGCATTTTGTAGGATTATATTCAGTTTTCACGCTAATTATTCATTATTTTCATGCCAGAACACTCGCCTGCAATGCCAGACCATGTCAACTGGCCAAACATACCCATAATTCTTTGCGTTCCGATGACGTTGCCGCCCAGTTGGTCACATGTCTTGGCGATCTCTATTGTTCTTCTCTTCAACTTGGTTATGGAAGTAAGTGTTTCTTGGCTAAAAGTTTTAACAAATCACTATCCATTAATAATTTTATATAAAAATAGAGCTTGTTGGGTGTTGCGGAATGAAAAAGTTTTTCAAGAGTTATGGCAGTATGGCACTTGACTCTCGGGGTCAAACAACTAAAAATCAAGTCAGGAATCTTGGTGTGATTCTGGAGACAGACCTTAGTTTCAGTAGTCATGTCAAAGCAGTAACTAAATCAGCATACTATCATTTAAAAAACATTGCAAGAATTAGATGTTTTGTTTCCAGCCAAGACTTGGAGAAACTAGTTCATGCCTTTATCACCAGCAGGGTGAACTATTGTAATGGGTTCCTCACCGGCCTTCCCAAAAAGGGCATTAGACAGCTGCAGCTCATCCAGAACGCTGCTGCCAGGATTCTGACTAGAACCAGAAAATCTGAGCATATCACACCAGTCCACGGGTCCTTACACTGGCTTCCAGTTACATTTAGGATTGATTTTAAAGTACTTTTACTCGTATATAAGTCACTACAGAATCAGAATCAGAAAGAGCTTTATTGCCAAGTATGTTTGCGCATACAAGGAATTTGTTTTAGTGACATAAGCTTCCAGTACACAGAGACAACAACACACACACACAGACAAAAAAAAAAAAAATGTAGTCAAATAAATAAGTGTATAAACAATTGTGCTATAAATGATAATGGGATAGGATTGAAAAAGATGCAGGGATGTTCTAGGATGGAGGGGTAACAAATAAATATAAGGATGTTGCACTTTTGTTTGCATAAGCATAAGTGGGGAACATTTAACTGTTCATGAGGTAGATTGCCTGGGGGAAGAAACTGTTTTTGTGCCTTGCTGTTCTGGTATTTGCGGCTCTGAGACGCCGGCCAGATGGCAAAAGTTCAAAAATGGGGTGACTTGGATGTGAGGGATCCAGAGTGATTTTATGAGCCCTTTTCCTCACTCTGGATGTATACAGTTCTTGAAGGGTGGGCAGGGGAGCATCAATAATCCTTTCAGCAGTCCGAACAGTTCTCTGTAGTCTTCTGATGTCTGATTTTGTTGCTGAACCAAACCAGACAGTTATTGAAGTACAGAGGACAGACTCAATGACGGCTGAGTAGAACTGTTTCAGCAGCTCCTGTGGCAAGTTAAACTTCCTCAGCTGGCGAAGGAAATACAACCTTTGTTGGGCCTTTTTTACAATGGAGTCAATGTGATTGTCTCACTTCAGGTCCTGAGAGATGGTGGTTCCCTGGAATCTGAATGACTCCACTGCAGTCACATTGCTGTTCATGATGGTGAGTGGGGAAAGTGCAGGTGGGTTTCTCCTAAAGTCCACGGTCATCTCCAATGTTTTGAGCGTGTTCAGCTCCAGGTTGTTAAGACTGCACCAGGCAGCCAGCTGCTCAACCTCTTGTCTGTAAGCAGACTCATCACCGTCCTGGATGAGGCCGATGACTGTAGTGTCGTCTGCAAACTTTAGGAGCTTGACAGAGGGGTCTTTAGAGGTGCAGTCGTTGGTGTAAAGGGAGAAGAGCAGAGGGGAGAGAACACATCCCTGAGGGGCGCCAGTGTTGGTGGAGCAGCTGTTTGATGTGAATTTCCCCAGTCTCACTAACTGTTGCCTATCTGTCAGAAAGCTGGTGATCCACCGACAGATAGAGCTAGGAACAGAGAGCTGGGTCAGTTTGGTCTGGAGGGTTGTTGGGATGATGGTGTTGAAAGCCGAACTAATGTCCACAAACAGGATCCTCACATAAGTCCCTGTTTTGTCCAGATGTTGCAGGATGAAGTGCAATCCTATGTTGATTGCATCATCCACGGACCTGTTTGCTCGGTAAGCAAACTGCAGGGGGTCCAGTGATGTCCTTCAGATAAGCCAGAACCAGTTTTTCAAACGACTTCATGACGACAGACGTTAGAGCCACAGGTCTGTAGTCGTTAAGTCCTGTTATCTTGGGTTTCTTTGGGATGGGGATGATGGTGGAGCGTTTGAAGCAGGAAGGTACTTCACACAACTCCAGGGATCTGTTGAAGATCTGTGAAAAGATAGGGGCCAGCTGGTCAGCACATATTTTCAGACAGGCTGGTGTAACACCATCTGGGCCTGGTGCTTTTCTTCTTTTGTTCTTCTTGAAGACCTGGCGCACATCATCTTCACAGATTTGAAGAGCAGTAGGTGTGGAACGGGGGATTGCAGGAGGTGTTAATGGTTGTGCAGGGAGATGGTCAGAATGGGTGTTGGGGGTTTCAAATCTGCAATAAAACTCATTCAGGTCGTTAGCAAGCCGTTGATTAGCCTCAGTGCAAGGGGATGGTGTCTTGTAGTTTGTGATGGCCCTCAGTCCTCTCCAAACTGAAGTTGAGTCATTGGAAGAAAACTGGTCTTCCAACTTTTTAGCGTAGGTCTTTTTACCCGCTCTGATCTCTTTGTTCAGTGTGTTCCTGGCCTGATTGTACAAGACCCTGTCCCCATTTCTGTAGGCATCCTCTTTGGCCTGACGAAGATGTCTGAGTTTTACTGTAAACCATGGCTTATCGTTGTTGAATGTTAAATAAGTCCTGGTAGGAATGCAAACATCCTCACAGAAACTAATATAGGATGTTACAGTCTCTGTGAGTTCGTCCAGATCGGTGGTAGCAGCTTCAAAAACACTCCAATCAGTGAGATCAAAACAAGATTGTAAATCCTGCTCCGTTTCGCTGGTCCATCTCTTCACAGTCCTTACTACAGGTTTAGCAGATTTAAGTTTCTGCTTGTAGGATGGTATAAGATGAATCAGACAGTGATCAGAATTTCCCAAAGCTGCTCGTGGAACAGAGTGATATGCATCCTTTATTGTGGTGTAACAGTGATCCAATATATTACTGTCTCTGGTGGGACATGTAACATGCTGTCTGTATTTTGGCAGTTCACGGGAGTGATTGGCTTTATTAAAGTCCCCCAGAATGATTAAAACAGAGTCCGGGTGTTGTTGTTCTGTCTCTGTGATCTGATCAGCAAGTTTCTGTAAAGCTGAGCTCACATGCGCTTGAGGATGGATGTAAACACTGACCAGAATGAATGAATGAAACTCCCGCGGCGAATAGAACGGCTTGCAGTTGACAAACTGCATTTCTAGATCAGGACAGCACATTTTCTTTAACACAGTTACATCTGTACACCACCGTTCATTGATGTAAAAGCATGTCCCGCCGCCGCGCAATTTCCCCGTGGATTCTGATTCGCGATCCGCTCTGAACAGCTGAAAGCCCGGAAGATGGAGCGCGCTGTCCAGTATGGCGTCATTCAGCCAGGTTTCCGTGAAACACAGAGCAGCAGAGTGAGAGAAATCCTTATTTGTCCGAGAGAGCAGAAGGAGTTCGTCTGTTTTGTTAGGTAGAGAGCGGAGATTTGCCAGATGGATGCTAGGCAACGGCGTTCGAAATCCGCGCTTCCTGAGTCTGACGAGCGCTCCCGCTCGTTTCCCCCGTCTGCACGTCCTGAAGCGCTTGATCAGCGCCGCCGCTCCTCCGATAACAATGTTCAGTAAAACGTCTGAATAATTTAAATCTGGTAAAAGATCTTGTGGTGTGTTCTGCCGAATGTTCAGCAGTTCATCCCTTGTGAAACTGATAGTGTTTGTTAAACAAAAAACAGGAAAAACGAACAAAAACAGTACAAACACTGGAGAGCCAAGCACTGAAGCAGCCATGTGCGGCGCCATCGAGTACTACTACTAATACTACATGACCTAGGACCGAAATATATTGCAGATATGTTCACTGAATATAAACCTAACAGAGCACTCAGAGCACTCAGATCACTAGGATCGAGTCAGTTAGAAATACCAAGAGTTCACACAAAACAAGGGGAGTCTGCCGCCCGCAGTTGGAATCAGCTTCCAGAAGAGATCAGATGTGCTAAAACAATAGTAACATTTAAATCTAGACTTAAAACTCATCTGTTTAGCTGTGCATTTATTGAATGAGCACTGTGCAATGTCCGAACTGATTGCACTATATTTTCACTGTTTTCTTTTTATGTAAAATCATTTTCTAACTGTTTTTAAATTCATTTTAATTAAGTAAATGTTTTAATAATTTTAAAAGTTTTTCAAATAGCTTGTTTTATTTTTGTTATTATTTTTCTTCATGATTATTTTACTTTCTTTTATGTAAAGCAGTGTGCATCATAAACCTGTTATGCAAGATGAGCTGCATTGTTTAACTAAATTCCATTAACAACACATTGGGAGCAGAGAGAAGCTCAATTTGACTTTGTAATAGGACTGGCCTGACAACAGAGGATAAGATCCAAATGTGAGCTTTACGCCGGGTTCACACCACAAGCAGCAGCAGGGCAGAAGTAGCACATATTTTTTTCGGTGTCTATGTTAACAGATGAGAGTATTCACACCGCACGCAGAAGCTGCGCGGCAGAGCAGAAGCAGAGCAGAAGCAGCAGTGCCGCGATCGTTTCGCCGCTGGGTCTATTTTTGCTGCGCTGCTGACGCTCAGTTAAAGTCAAAGTACACCTTTGATGGACAAAATAAATATGATTTCACACAAAAAGTGCTCTAAATGCACAAAATAAGCACATCTATGGTGTTTTAACAAGAACTAGAGTATGTTAGGAAAGAAAATTAATGTATAGAAGATAAAGTGACAATCATCATAGCCAAAATACACATGTACTGACACGAAAAATAATTTTCCCCAAAATTTGCATTAATGATATCTACTGTGTTTTTAACGAATGACATTAAAAATGTGATATTTAATTTTTTTATTATTATTATTTATATATTATTATTATTATTTTTTACAAAATCTGTCAAAGTATTTACAGTTCTAGGTTCACCACAACCTCAAAAGCCTGCCACTTTCCTCTAATACATTGGAATGTTCAGCAGAAAACGTGAAAAATGTGAAAATGTTTGGAATTCTAGAATTATTGTTCTTTTCAAGAAAAAACTAAATTGATTAAATTGGAACCATTTATTTACAATTTCAAAATCACACATAGCAAGCACACAAATAACAAAAGCAGGTGCTACATACAGTATTGTTCAAAATAATAGCAGTACAGTGTGATTAACCAGAATAATCAAGGTTTTTCGTATATTTTTTTATTGCTACGTGGCAAACAAGTTACCAGTAGGTTCAGTAGATTCTCAGAAAACAAATGAGACCCAGCATTCATGATATGCACGCTCTTAAGGCTGTGCAATTGGGCAATTAGTTGAATTAGTTGAAAGGGGTGTGTTCAAAAAAATAGCAGTGTGGCATTCAATCACTGAGGTCATCAATTTTGTGAAGAAACAGGTGTGAATCAGGTGGCCCCTATTTAAGGATGAAGCCAACACTTGTTGAACATGCATTTGAAAGCTGAGGAAAATGGGTCGTTCAAGACATTGTTCAGAAGAACAGCGTACTTTGATTAAAACGTTGATTAGAGAGGGGAAAACCTATAAAGAGGTGCAAAAAATGATAGGCTGTTCAGCTAAAATGATCTCCAATGCCTTAAAATGGAGAGCAAAACCAGAGAGACGTGGAAGAAAACGGAAGACAACCATCAAAATGGATAGAAGAATAACCAGAATGGCAAAGGCTCAGCCAATGATCACCTCCAGGATGATCAAAGACAGTCTGGAGTTACCTGTAAGTACTGTGACAGTTAGAAGACGTCTGTGTGAAGCTAATCTATTTTCAAGAATCCCCCGCAAAGTCCCTCTGTTAAAAAAAGGCATGTGCAGAAGAGGTTACAATTTGCCAAAGAACACATCAACTGGCCTAAAGAGAAATGGAGGAACATTTTGTGGACTGATGAGAGTAAAATTGTTCTTTTTGGGTCCAAGGGCCACAGGCAGTTTGTGAGACGACCCCCAAACTCTGAATTCAAGCCACAGTACACAGTGAAGACAGTGAAGCATGGAGGTGCAAGCATCATGATATGGGCATGTTTCTCCTACTATGGTGTTGGGCCTATTTATCGCATACCAGGGATCATGGATCAGTTTGCATATGTTAAAATATTGAAGAGGTCATGTTGCCCTATGCTGAAGAGGACATGCCCTTGAAATGGTTGTTTCAACAAGACAATGACCCAAAACACACTAGTAAACGGGCAAAGTCTTGGTTCCAAACCAACAAAATTAATGTTATGGAGTGGCCAGCCCAATCTCCAGACCTTAATCCAATTGAGAACTTGTGGGGTGATATCAAAAATGCTGTTTCTGAAGCAAAACCAAGAAATGTGAATGAATTGTGGAATGTTGTTAAAGAATCATGGAGTGGAATAACAGCTGAGAGGTGCCACAAGTTGGTTGACTCCATGCCACACAGATGTCAAGCAGTTTTAAAAAACTGTGGTCATACAACTAAATATTAGTTTAGTGATTCACAGGATTGCTAAATCCCAGAAAAAAAAATGTTTGTACAAAATAGTTTTGAGTTTGTACAGTCAAAGGTAGACACTGCTATTTTTTTGAACACACCCCTTTCAACTAATTGCCCAATTGCACAGCCTTAAGAGCGTGCATATCATGAATGCTGGGTCTTGTTTGTTTTCTGACAATCTACTGAACCTACTGGTAACTTGTTTGCCACGTAGCAATAAAAAATATACTAAAAACCTTGATTATTCTGGTTAGTCACATTGTACTGCTATTATTTTGAACAATACTGTACATATATAATAAACATGTCTCCTTAATAACAAATATAGCGCGATGGCCTTCCTTCTATTAACAACACGTACTGCACGGAAAACAAAGACAGCAAAACAAAGATGCAACAAAAGTTACAATGAAATTATTAATTAAAAAAGCTTCTTGAAAAGTATTTTTATTTAAATGTATTTGAAATGGAAATAAAGCTATGCGAACTTACCCATTATAGAGTACTCTGTCCAAAATCCTCTGTTCAGTTGCGCGCTGCCTCCGCTGCTGGTGTGAAAGCAAAATAGCCGTGGACTGCTTCCGCTCTGACTCCGCTCTGGTGCAGCTTGCGGTGTGAACCCAGCCTTATTGTGCAAATCGCAATCAAGACAGACAGGGTCGGACAATAGTTACCAAGGTAAAACAAAGAGTAATCCAAAAACAGGCAATGGTCAAGGCAGTCAGCAAACGATTATAAAATAATTAATCAGTCAAAGTAGGGCTGGATGATATGGGCAAAATTTATATCACAATATATTTCTGCGAAGCTCTGTTTGTTGTGCCGTGTGTCTTGAGTTTGAGCTCCATCACGTTGATTTTTATCATCTATTTTTTAATCTTAAAATCTATTATCAGTGTTATCTATCATATTCTACAACAAAAAACATCAGAGTGCCTTGTTATCACTAGTTTTATTTTGATTACCTGAGTCCGCTATTAGCTTATAGCCCGTTAGCATTGCCAGCATGGCGGCCGCTAAACCCAGTATTAGTGTAAGCATGTATTAGCATTGCTAATACTCTATTCACACACATTACCATTGCTTTACTCAATCTTACTTGCTTTAATGGCGTATGCATGTCTACCTTAGAGTGCAGGTGACGACACGTTGATGACACTGAATGTGGTTCGAGCTGGAGGCCGTGGAGAAGCAGATTTGGGTCCTGGAGGTGAGGCAGGCCCAGCTGAGAGAGCGCAGAGCCACACTGGAAACCTCCCGGGCTGATGTTCACAAGTCAGGGGTAAGTATACAGTGCTCAGCTAACAGTCCCACTGCATCCAGGACGCGATCTTCCCAGATGTCCTTCACTCCGGCACCGGGACACCACGGACCCTGGGTGCATCCACAGCGGAGGACGCGATCCAGGTCCCGGACGACGACTTCTCCCCCTCCTGCCTTCGAGATCTCCATCCAGAACCGCTTCGCTCCCCTCCGCGAGACAGGACGCGACGCTGTGATCATCGGAGACTCCATCGTCCGACACGTCCGTGCTACGTTAGCTGAAGGTAAAGTGAACACTCATTGTTTGCCTGGTGCTCGTGTTCTTGATGTTTCGACGAGAGCCCCAGAGCGGTCGTGCTTCACGCCGGGGTTAACGACACCACGCTGCGGCAGACGGAGACGCTGAAGAGGGACTTCAGGAGCCTGATCGAGACGGTTCGCAGCACGACGCCCGCGGCGACGATCGTCGTGTCAGGACCACTGCCCACGTATCTGGAAAACATCTGATGTTCCAGCCACTAAAGACAGATTCGCAAATAACCTGCCTGATTTATCTCAACTGCTATTTGTACCCAAAAATACACATGAATTAGATGAAATTACTGACAACATGGGCACTATTTTCTCTAATACATTAGAAGCTGTTGCCCCAATCAAATTGAAAAAGGTTAGAGAAAAACGTACTGTGCCATGGTATAACAGTAATACTCACTCTCTCAAGAAAGTAACTCGTTGTCACGCTGTCAGTCTCTGTTTCCTGGGTGTCCCCTAGTGAGCTCACTTCTCCTTAGGCACTTCACCATAGGCACTTTAATTCCGCTAGTCTGGTCATGTCGTCACAGTAATTGCACTCCAATTAAATCGCACAGGTGTTGACTATCCTTAGTCATTAGTCTCCCTATATAGAGCTGTCTTTCTCTGTCGTCTTTATGGAGTCCTTACCCTATGTGTGAGTTGTGCTTGTCTCGTGAGTCTTCTCATTACCTTCTTGTTCCTCCGCGTTCTTATCCGTTTCATCCGGTTCCCTTTTTGTTTGGTTTGTCTCTCAAGACAGTTTTATTTTGTATTTTACCTGTTTGTGCAATAAACCATACCTGCAATTGGATCCTACCCTCTCCTTGTGTTTTTCCCATAACCCAAACGTCACAGAAGGACTCCATCATGCCTAGATCCAGCGGTGTGGGATTTCGAATCGGTTCCCCGGCCACCATGGAGGAACGGAGGGGGAGATTCCGGAACTTAACCACCCTTCATCAAAAGGGAAGTGAGGTGGGTGGCCTGGCGCAATTGTTTTGGACTTTGGCAGTCGGGTTAGGTTACAATGATGCAGCACTAAAAGATTTGTTTAATAATTGCCTGGATGATCCTTTACCTCAATGGGAGATGAAGGGGTTGGAGATCCTGGACTTTTGGGGCTTTACCAATTACCTGCACCATCGTGCTCAGTGGGATGCAACAACCACACCAGAGTTTCCAGACAAGACTGCCACCTGCTCAGCGCCACAGCACAAGATGGCCGAATCTACACCTGTGTCTCTAAACAAGATGGCTGACTCAACGCCTGAGTCTTCCGTCAAGGTGCCACCGACTCGCCATCATAGAGGGCGGAGGAGGAGGAGACCGGCATCTACCGTTCCTCAAAGCCCGAAGGACGGTCCCGAGCAGCCCACTGTCGTCCCGGAGGACATTCCCGAGCAGGACGCTGCCGTCCAGGAGGACGTTCCCGAGCAGGCCGCCAGCCCAGCGCCACAGCACAAGATGGCCGCCAGCCCAGCGCCACAGCACAAGATGGCCGCCAGCCCAGCGCCACAGCACAAGATGGCTGCCAGCCTAGCACCACAGCACACGATGGCCACCAGCTTAGAGCCACAGCACAGGTTGGTCGCCAGCCCAGAGCCACAGCTCAAGATGGACGACTCAACGCCTGAGTCTCCAGACAAGGTGCTGCTGACTCGCCATCGTGGAGGACGGAGGAGGAGGAGACAGGCGTCGACCGTCCCTCAAGGCCTGGAGAAAGTTCCCGAGGCAATGCCCGATGCAGTTCCCGAGGCGGTGCCCGATGCAGTTCCCGAGGCGGTGCCCAATGCTGTTCCCGAGGCGGAGCCCGATGCTGTTCCCGAGGCGGAGCCCGATGCTGTTCCAGAGGCCGAGGCGGTGCCCGATGCTGTTCCCGAGGCGGTGCCCGATGCTGTTCCCGAGGCGGAGCCCGATGCTGTTCCCGAGGCGGAGCCCGATGCTGTTCCAGAGGCCGAGGCGGTGCCCGATGCTGTTCCCGAGGCGGTGCCCGATGCTGTTCCCGAGGCGGTCCCCGATGCAGTTCCCGAGGCGGTGCCCGATGCAGTTCCCGAGGCCGCGGCTGTTCCCGAGGAGGTGCCCGATGCGGTGCCCGATGCGGTTCCCGAGGCGGTGCCCGATGCGGTGCCCGATGCAGTTCCCGAGGCGGTGCCCGATGCTGTTCCCGAGGTGGTGCCCGATGCTGTTCCCGAGGCCGAGGCGGTACCCGAGGTGGTGCCCGATGCCGAGGCGGTGCCCGATGCTGTTCCGGAGGCCGATGCGGTACCCGAGGCGGTGCCCGATGCTGTTCCCGAGGCGGTGCCCGATGCCGAGGCGGTGCCCTATGCTGTTCCAGAGACCGAGGCGGTGCCCGATGCTGTTCCAGAGGCCGAGGCGGTGCCCGATGCAGTTCCCGAGGCCGCGGCTGTTCCCGAGGAGGTGCTCGATGCTGTTCGAGAGGCCGAGGCGGTGCCCGATGCGGTGCCCGATGTAGTTCCCGATGCTGTTCCCGATGCGGAGCCCGAGGTGGTGCCCGATGCTGTTCCCGAGGCCGAGGCTGTTCCCGAGGCGGTGCCCGATGCAGTGCCCGAGGCAGTTCCCGAGGCGGAGCCCGATGCTGTTCCCGAGGCGGTGCCCGATGCTGTTCCAGAGACCGAGGCGGTGCCCGATGCTGTTGCCAAGGCGGTGCCGGAGGCCGAGGCGGTGCCCGATGCTGTTCCCGAGGCGGTGCCCGATGCTGTTCCAGAGACCGAGGCGGTGCCCGATGCTGTTGCCAAGGCGGTGCCGGAGGCCGAGGCGGTGCCCGATGCTGTTCCCGAGGCGGTGCCCGATGCGGTTCCCGAGGCGGTGCCCGATGCTGTTCCAGAGGCCGAGGCGGTGCCCGATGCTGTTCCAGAGGCCGAGACCGGGGCGGTGCCCGAGGCCGAGGCAGTGTCCAATGTTGTTTCGGAGACCGAGGCGGGGCCCGAAACCGTTCCCGATGCGGTGCCCGAGACCGCTTCGTCCTGGGGGACTCCGACGGTGACCATGAGGATGTGGTGGTCATCCGCTCCGCCCTGGGGGACTCTGGCGGTGACCAAGAGGACGTGGTGGTCTTCCGCTCCGCCCTGGGGGGGCTTCTGCTTTGACCAGATGGGTGTGATGGCCCTCTGTTCCGCCCGGGTGGGCATCACCTAATGTCCTCCATTTACCAATGTTTTTGTTTTCATTTTTTTTTTTTTTTCTATTTTCCTCCGTTGGACCTGGCCCTCCGTCCCTCCCCTCTTTCCTTCCGCCGGTCCACCACCCTCCTGGACTCCTTGTTTTGTGTTACACCTTCCTGTCTCTGCCTTTCCTTCCCATCTGGTTGTTCCGTCTCTGTTTTGTCCATTTTTCCAGGTTCTTTATCTCTGTCCATTCCATCTGGTTCTCCTGTCCCTGTTTTCTGACCCTCCGTCCCTCCCCCTAGTCCGCCACCGCTTCACCTCCCTCCTACCTCTTTTCTGTTGGGTTTTCCGGGGTTTCAGGTGGAGCATCTGGTAGCTGCTCCATAGGGGAGGGGGTAATGTCACGCTGAGTTCCTGAGGCGGTGCCCGATGCAGTTCCCGAGGCGGTGCCCGATGCAGTTCCCGATGCGGTGCCCGATGCAGTTCCCGATGCGGTGCCCGATGCGGTGCCCGAGGCGGAGCCCGATGCTGTTCCCGAGGCGGTGCCCGATGCTGTTCCCGAGGCGGTGCCCGATGCTGTTCCCGAGGCGGTGCCCGATGCAGTTCCCGAGGCGGTGCCCGATGCAGTTCCCGAGGCCGCGGCTGTTCCCGAGGAGGTGCCCGATGAGGTGCCCGATGCAGTTCCCGAGGCGGTGCCCGATGCGGTGCCCGATGCTGTTCCCGAGGCGGTGCCCGATGCTGTTCCCGAGGTCGAGGCGGTACCCGAGGTGGTTCCCGAGGCGGTGCCCGATGCCGAGGCGGTGCCCGATGCTGTTCCAGAGACCGAGGCGGTGCCCGATGCTGTTCCAGAGGCCGAGGCGGTGCCCGATGCAGTTCCCGAGGCCGCGGCTGTTCCCGAGGAGGTGCTCGATGCTGTTCGAGAGGCCGAGGCGGTGCCCGATGCGGTGCCCGATGTAGTTCCCGATGCTGTTCCCGATGCGGAGCCCGAGGTGGTGCCCGATGCTGTTCCCGAGGCCGAGGCTGTTCCCGAGGCGGTGCCCGATGCAGTGCCCGAGGCAGTTCCCGAGGCGGAGCCCGATGCTGTTCCCGAGGCGGAGCCCGATGCTGTTCCCGATGCATTTACATTTACATTTAATCATTTAGCAGACGCTTTTATCCAAAGCGACTTACAAATGAGAACAATAGAAGCAGTCAGGTCAACAAGAGAACAACAACAGAATACAAGTGCCATGACAAGTCTCAGTTAGTCTAGTATAGAACGCATAGCCAGGTATATATAATTTTTTTATTTTATTAAATGAAAGAAAAAAAAAAAAAAAAAAAGACAAGAAAAGGAAAAGTACTGGTGTTAGTAGGTTAAGTGCAGGCGAAAAAGATGAGTTTTTAGATGTTTCTTGAAAATGAGTAAAGACTCAGCTGTACGAATTGAGATTGGGAGGTCATTCCACCAGCTGGGCGCAGTCCAGGAAAAGGTCCGTGAGAGTGATTTTGAATTTCTTTGGGATGGCACCATAAGGCGTTGTTCACTTGCAGAACGCAAACTTCTGGAGGGCACATAGGATTTAACCAGTGAGTTTAGGTAAGTTGGTGCCGTGCCAGTGGTCGTCTTGTAGGCAAGCATCAGTATCTTGAATTTGATGCGAGCAGCTACTGGTAGCCAGTGTAACCTGATGAGAAGAGGAGTAACATGAGCTTTTTTTGGCTCATTGAAGACAACCCTCGCTGCTGCATTCTGGATCATTTGCAGAGGCTTGACAGTACATGCAGGAAGGCCCCCCAGGAGAGCATTACAATAGTCCAGTCTAGAGAGAACAAGAGCTTGGACAAGAAGTTGGGTTGCTTGCTCTGACAGGAAGGGTCTAATCTTCCTAATGTTGTATAAGGCAAACCTGCAGGACCGGGTCGTTGTAGCAATGTGGTCAGTGAAGCTTAATTGATGATCCATCACAACTCCTAGGTTTCTGGCTGTCCTCGAAGGAGTTATGGTTGACGAGCCCAGCTGTATAGAGAAGTTGTGATGAATCAATTGGTTAGCTGGAATCACCAGTAGTTCAGTCTTTGTAAGGTTAAGCTGAAGGTGATGGTCATTCATCCAGCTAGAAATGTCACTCAGACAGGCTGAAATGCGAGCAGCTACTGTCGGGTCATCAGGCTGGAATGAGAAGTAGAGTTGGGTGTCATCAGCATAGCAGTGATAAGAAAAGCCATGCTTCTGAATGACAGATCCTAAAGATGTCATGTAGATGGAGAAGAGAAGTGGTCCAAGTACTGAGCCTTGAGGAACCCCAGTAGCAAGGTGGTGTGACTTTAAAACATCACCCCTCCAAGACACACTGAATGATCTGTCAGAGAGGTAGGACTTAACCCACAGGAGAGCAGTTCCAGAGATTCCCATCTTTCTGAGGGTGGACAGGAGAATCTTGTGATTAACAGTGTCAAAAGCAGCAGACAGGTCCAGTAAGATGAGTACCGAGGATTTTGAAGCTGCTCTTGCTAGTCGCAGGGCTTCAGTAACCGAGAGCAGAGCAGTCTCAGTTGAGTGGCCACTTTTGAAGCCAGATTGGTTGCTGTCCAGGAGGTTGTTCTGTCCAAGGAACATAGAAAGCTGGTTGAACACAGCCCGCTCAAGTGTCTTTGCAATGAATGGAAGCAGGGATACCGGTCTGTAGTTTTCAAGAAGCGCTGGATTTAGAGATGGTTTCTTGAGCAGTGGGCTTACCCGAGCCTGCTTGAATGCTAAGGGAAATGTTCCAGATTGAAGAGAAGAGTTGATAATGTGAGTAAGTGAAGGTATGACTGAAGAAGAGATCGCTTGAAGGAGGTGAGTGGGGATAGGATCAAGTGGACAAGTAGTAGGATGATTGGACATGAGAATTTTGGAGACGTCCATCTCTGAGAGTGGGGAGAAGGAGGATAAAGAGTGTGCATCGGTCATTGTGAAGTTTTCCTCAGTCTGCGGTGTGGAGACTGAGGAAAATGCGATGCGGTGCCCGATGCTGTTCCAGAGACCGAGGCGGTGTCCGATGCTGTTGCCAAGGCGGTGCCGGAGGCCGAGGCGGTGCTCGATGCTGTTCCAGAGGCCGATGCCGAGGCCGTGCTCGAGGCCGAGGCGGTGCCTGATGCTGTTCCAGAGGCCGATGCCGAGGCGGTGCCCGATGCTGTTCCAGAGGCCGAGGCAGTGCTCGAGGCCGGGACGGTGCCCGATGCTGTTCCAGAGACCGAGGCGGTGCCCGATGCTGTTACAGAGGCCGAGACCGAGGCGGTGCCCGAGGCCGAGGCAGTGTCCGATGTTGTTCCGGAGACCGAGGCGGGGCCCGAAACCGTTCCCGATGCGGTGCCCGAGACCGCTTCGCCCTGGGGGACTCCGACGGTGACCATGAGGACGTGGTGGTCATCCGCTCCGACCTGGGGGACTCTGGCGGTGACCAAGAGGACGTGGTGGTCATCCGCTCCGTCCTGGGGTTCTTTATCATTGTTCATTCCATCTGGTTCTCCTGTCCCTGTTTTCTGACCCTCCGTCCCTCCCCCTAGTCCGCCACCGCTTCACCTCCCTCCTACCTCTTTTTCTGTTGGGTTTTCCGGGGTTTCAGGTGGAGCATCTGGTAGCTGCTCCATAGGGGAGGGGGTAATGTCACGTTGTCAGTCTCTGTTTCCTGGGTGTCCCCTACTGAGCTCACTTCTCCTTAGGCACTTCACCATAGACACTTTAATTCCGCTAGTCTGGTCATGTCGTCACAGTAATTGCACTCCAATTAAATCGCACAGGTGTTGACTATCCTTAGTCATTAGTCTCCCTATATAGAGCTGTCTTTCTCTGTCGTCTTTATGGAGTCCTTACCCTATGTGTGAGTTGTGCTTGTCTCGTGAGTCTTCTCATTACCTTCTTGTTCCTCCGCGTTCTTATCCGTTTCATCCGGTTCCCTTTTTGTTTGGTTTGTCTCTCAAGACAGTTTTATTTTGTATTTTACCTGTTTGTGCAATAAACCATACCTGCAATTGGATCCTACCCTCTCCTTGTGTTTTTCCCATAACCCAACCGTCACACTCGTAGTCTTGAACGCAAATGGAGAAAAACTAACTTAGAAGTTTTTAGAATTGCATGAAAAAACAGTATGTCCAGCTATAGACAGGCTCTAAAAACTGCTAGGGCAAAGCATATACACAAACTCATTGAAAATAATCAAAACAATCCAAGGTTTTTATTTAGCACAGTGGCTAAGTTAACAAATTACCAGATGCCACCTGATTCAAATATTCCCTCACAGTTAAATAGTAATGACTTTATGAATAAATAAGATAACTTCAGAAATACAATAACAAATGTACAATTCAGTTTCATCCACCGCACCCAAAGATAAACTGCAGTGCTTTACAACCATAGGACAGGAGGAGCTCAATAAACTTATCACTGTATCTAAACCAACAACATGTTGTCACAGTGTCTGGGTTGTTGTTCCCCGGGGTTCCACTAGATGTCCTCCTTCTCACGGTGCCTGTCCCAGATCACTTCCTGTTCCCTTATATGGTCACCTTCCTCCTTGTTACCTGATTGATTGTTCACCCCACCTGTCTCCTGTTTCCCAATTATCCTTCTGTGTATAAATACCCAGTCTGTCTTAGTCTATGTCACGGAGTCCTTGTCTGATGTCATTGTGTTTCTGGTCCATCAGTCTTGCTTTGTCTTACCCTATGTGTCTCATTCTCTCGTTCCACCAGACTTCCTCTACCTTTCCGTTCTTCCGAGTTCCCCGTTTCATCCGGTTCCCTTTTTGTTTGATTTGTCTCTCATGACTGTTTATTTTGTATTTACCCCTCTGTTTAAATAAAACCCTTACCTGCATTTGGATCTACCCTCTCTTTGTGTTTTTCCCCAATACCTATCGTGACAGAAGGACTCCGTCATGCCTAGATCCAGCGGTGTGGGATTTCGAATCGGTTCCCCAGCCACCATGGAGGAACGGAGGGGGAGATACCAGAACTTAATCACCCTTCATCAAGAGGGAAGTGAGGTGGGTGGCCTGGCGCAATTGTTTTGGACTATGGCAGTCGGGCTAGGTTACAATGATGCAGCACTAAAGGATTTATTTAATAATTGCCTGGATGATCCTTTACCTTCATGGGAGATGAAGGGGTTAGAGATACTGGACTTTTGGGGGTTTACCAATTACCTGCACCATCGTGCCCAGTGGGATGCAACAACCACACCAGAGTGTCCAGACAAGGCTGCCAGCTCAGCCCCACAGCACAAGATGGGCGCCAGCCCAACCCCACAGCACAGGATGGCCGCCAACCCAGCCCCACAACCCAAGATGGCCACCAGCCCAGCCCCACAGCCCAAGATGGCCGCCAACCTAGCGTCACAGCCCAAGATGGCCGCCAGCCCAGCACCACAGCACAAGATGGCCGACTCAACGCCACCGACTCCCCATCGTAGAGGGCGGAGGAGGAGACAGGCAGCTGCAGTTCCCGAGGCGGAGCCCGATGCAGTTCCCGAGGCGGTGCCCGATGCAGTTCCCGAGGCGGTGCCCGATGCTGTTTCCGAGGCGGTGCCCGATGCAGTTCCCGAGGCGGTGCCCGATGCTGTTCCCGAGGCCGAGGTCGTTCCCGAGGTGGTGCCCGATGCTGTTCCCGAGGCGAAGCCCGATGCAGTTCCCGAGGCGGTGCCCGATGCTGTTCCCGAGGCGGTGCCCGATGCTGTTTCCGAGGCGGTGCCCGATGCAGTTCCCGAGGCGGTGCTCGATGCAGTTCCCGAGGCGGAGCCCGATGCAGTTCCCGAGGCGGTGCCCGATGCAGTTTCCGAGGCGGTGCCCGATGCAGTTTCCGAGGCGGTGCCCGATGCTGTTCCCGAGGCGGAGCCCGATGCTGTTCCCGAGGCGGAGCCCGATGCAGTTCCCGAGGCGGTGCCCGATGCTGTTCCCGAGGCCGAGGCCGAGTCAGTTCCCGAGGCGGAGCCCGATGCAGTTCCCGAGGCGGTGCCCGATGCTGTTTCCGAGGCGGTGCCCTATGCAGTTCCCGAGGCGGAGCCCGATGCAGTTCCCGAGGCGGTGCTCGATGCAGTTCCCGAGGCGGTGCTCGATGCAGTTCCCGAGGCGGTGCCCGATGCAGTTCCCGAGGCGGTGCCCGATGCAGTTCCCGAGGCGGTGCCCGATGCAGTTCCCGAGGCGGTGCCCGAGGCGGAGCCCGATGCTGTTCCCGAGGCGGAGCCCGATGCTGTTCCCGAGGCGGAGCCCGATGCAGTTCCCGAGGCGGTGCCCGATGCTGTTCCCGAGGCGGTGCCCGATGCTGTTTCCGAGGCGGTGCCCGATGCAGTTCCCGAGGCGGAGCCCGATGCAGTTCCCGAGGCGGAGCCCGATGCAGTTCCCGAGGCGGTGCCCGATGCTGTTTCCGAGGCGGTGCCCGATGCAGTTCCCGAGGCGGAGCCCGATGCTGTTTCCGAGGCGGAGCCCGATGCAGTTCCCGAGGCGGAGCCCGATGCAGTTCCCGAGGCGGAGCCCGATGCAGTTCCCGAGGCGGTGCCCGATGCAGTTCCCGAGGCGGTGCCCGATGCTGTTTCCGAGGCGGTGCCCGATGCAGTTCCCGAGGCGGTGCCCGATGCAGTTCCCGAGGCGAAGCCCGATGCAGTTCCCGATGCAGTTCCCGAGGCGGTGCCCGATGCTGTTTCCGAGGCGGAGCCCGATGCAGTTCCCGAGGCGGTGCTCGATGCAGTTCCCGAGGCGGTGCTCGATGCAGTTCCCGAGGCGGTGCCCGATGCAGTTCCCGAGGCGGAGCCCGATGCTGTTCCCGAGGCGGAGCCCGATGCTGTTCCCGAGGCGGAGCCCGATGCAGTTCCCGAGGCGGTGCCCGATGCTGTTCCCGAGGCCGAGGTCGTTCCCGAGGCGGTGCCCGATGCAGTTCCCGAGGCGGAGCCCGATGCTGTTCCCGAGGCGGAGCCCGATGCTGTTCCCGAGGCGGTGCCCGATGCTGTTCCCGAGGCGGTGCCCGAGGTTGTTCCCGAGGCGGTGCCCGATGTTGTTCCCGAGGCGGTGTCCGTTACAGTTCCCGAGGCGGTGACCACAAGGCCGTGGTGGTCTTCGGCTCCGCCCTGGGAGACTCTGGCGGTGACCACGAGGACGTGGTGGTCATCCGCTCCGCCCTGGGGGACTCTGGCGGTGACCACGAGGACGTGGTGGTCGTCCGCTCCACCCTGGGGGACTCTGGTGATGACCATGAGGACGTGGTGGTCTTCTGCTCCGACCTGGTGGACTCCGGCCTCGACCACAGAGACGTGGTGGTCTTCCGCTCCGCCCTGGAGGGCTCTGGCCTTGACCACACGGCTGTGGTGGTCATCTGCTCCGTCCTAGTGGACGCCTCAACATGTCCTTCATGGACTTATGTTTTGTGTTTTTTTGAGTTCTGTTTCTGTCTGTTCTCTTTAGTTTAGTCTGGCCCTCCGTCCCTCCCCCTGTACCTCCTCCGGTCCTCCTCCCTCCTGATCTCCCGGTTTTATGTATCATTTCTGGTGTTTGTCCCCCATGTGTTCCTTTTCTGGCCCTCCGTCCCTCCCCCTTAGCCTCCACCTGTCCGCCTCCCTCCTGGTCTCTGTGTCATGTTTTGTCTTTAAGCGTCTGGTAGCCGCTCCGTAGAGGGGGGGTACTGTCACAGTGTCTGGGTTGTTGTTCCCCGGGGTTCCACTAGATGTCCTCCTTCTCACGGTGCCTGTCCCAGATCACTTCCTGTTCCCTTATATGGTCACCTTCCTCCTTGTTACCTGATTGATTGTTCACCCCACCTGTCTCCTGTTTCCCAATTATCCTTCTGTGTATAAATACCCAGTCTGTCTTAGTCTATGTCACGGAGTCCTTGTCTGATGTCATTGTGTTTCTGGTCCATCAGTCTTGCTTTGTCTTACCCTATGTGTCTCATTCTCTCGTTCCACCAGACTTCCTCTACCTTTCCGTTCTTCCGAGTTCCCCGTTTCATCCGGTTCCCTTTTTGTTTGATTTGTCTCTCATGACTGTTTATTTTGTATTTACCCCTCTGTTTAAATAAAACCCTTACCTGCATTTGGATCTACCCTCTCTTTGTGTTTTTCCCCAATACCTATCGTGACACATGTTTATTCGATCCTGAACCCACTAAATTACTGAAAGAGTTGTTACCTTTAGCCGAAGAACTGCTTGTCAATATCATAAACTCGTCGTTATCTTTAGGACACGTCCCAAAACCATTCAAGCTGGCGGTTATCAAGCCTCTTATTAAGAAACCAAAACTAGATCCTAGTGAACTGGCAAATTATAGGCCTATTTCAAATCTTCCATTTATGTCTAAAATTTTAGAAAACGTTGCGTCTGCTCAATTGTTCTCCTTCCTGCATTTTATTCACAATAGAATATAGATAACATATCGAATGTTGAAAGTGAGACATTTTGAAATGTCATGCCAAATATTGGCTCATTTTGGATTTCATGAGAGCTACACATACACAGGAAAGTTAAATGTACATATAAGGAACAGCTGGAGGACCATCTTCGGATGACAACGCTCTGCACTCGGTGTTCAGACTGGTGTTATAGAAAGCTCAGAGCACGTCGTCTCGGTAGCTGGTGACATTAGCTAGCAGTAGGAACTGTCTAG
This sequence comes from Carassius auratus, assembly GCF_003368295.1. NCBI lineage: Eukaryota > Metazoa > Chordata > Actinopteri > Cypriniformes > Cyprinidae > Carassius > Carassius auratus. The sequence goes on from NW_020523543.1 coordinate 1,198,287, forward strand.
TATGGTCCTCGATATAACATCATTTCTGCTCCAGCAGAAGGAAGAGGAATTCGGGGTGAAGGAAGGGATCCATGGACAAAACACTACAGCTCCTCTAGGGAATTGGCTCTATCACACAGACTTACAAGAACAGCCTCTGTTTACAGGAAACACTGATTCATTTGTATTGTTCTTAATGAGAGGAGGAGCAAATGTACCTCTTTTTAGACTGATATAGAGAATATTAGAGTCCATTCCCATCCTCACCTCATCAGTGAGCAGCACATCAGAGGCAGACAGCTGGGCAGAGATTATAACCAAATCATCAACAAGTAAGTTTTCTTATTTATGCTCATGAATGTGCTTAAAAGTGACTCCTTGAGTATCTGTTTCATATTTTCACAAAACTAAAGCTGTGTTTTATCAGTTTCACATTCTTACAATACAATTGTGAATTACAATATATAGATTGTTAATGAATGTACTTCTACTGATTATATTTATTAAGTCATTACATTTTTGAGGTAAAAATAACAATAAAAATGATCACTTTGTGAAATACTTTTCAAGCCTACTTATGTTTAACACTTTAAAGGCTTCTTGACTGTTTAAGGCTGATATTAAAGATAGTTATCTCCCTTGATAATTAGAAAGATTGATAGGTATTTATATACAAGCTCATATACTGTAACCCTGTGTGACGAGAGGGGCGTTGCCGAGAGCTGTTTTTTTTTTTTGGTTTGTTTGTGCGCTGTTGTCCTCTCTTATCTTGCACTGCCGTAAATCCCCCTTTTATCATTCCGGCGCTCCTCTGTGGGACTCGAGACCAGTGAGTGTTGCAGGTGTCGTTCCTTATCACTCTCACTTCAACGGCATCGCTCCGTTCCCATGGCTCTCTGCCTCACCCCTCTCATCACATTCTGCTAGATATGTAATGTTCCCAAAACATTCTCAGAACTTTCTGAAATGGAGGTCTTTAAAGGGTTGGGGGACATTATTTAGGGGATCTTCATGGATTAACGCTGTTCTGAGTGCATTTGGTCCCACCATGCAGTGTGTTAAAGACACCGCTTAGAGTTTAATTTGGCATGTTGACCATTTTTCAAAAATGGATAGTCATAGATACTGGCAAAGTGGATGCATGCCAATTTTGTGACAGCAGTAGTTTAAACGCACACAAAGAGCTAGACTAATGTTAGACCCTTATCTGACCTGACGATCATAGAAAAATTTAATGCGAAAAAAAGTATTGCGGATGTAAATAACGTAATGTGGTTGTTGCAGGGTTAACTCTCTGCTCATGGACTTTTTCGGTGTCAAACTTGCCTCTAAACTGCTAACTGCTTATCAACCTCTCTTCTCTGAGACACTGCGTACAGCAGATAGATGCACCATGCAGCCTGCCCTGATGCCACTGACTGGTAAAATTTTGCGGGGGTCACTGCCGTGCTGGTGATGGGTGAAACCATTGTGACTGTGAGGGGGAGGGGATCATAAATCGCCGATTTCTGTTTGAGAGGAGTTTGGTGCGGGTCTACTTGGCCTTCAACGTCTAGGCTATGAACATAAAATGTACTTTAAAAATATGATCTGCTTTATAAATGGGGTGGCAACAGGGCAGGCAAGACTGTATTCCAGGGGTAGCAGCTGCCACCCGTAGATCCGCCTCTGATTAGAAGTAACCCTTTTGGTGATCAGTGTTTGCTTTATTTTCTGCTCTTGACCTTTGACATTATATAAACAAACATTTTCTCTGACTGCTGTATTTGTACAATCACAAAGCACATTATTATAGGAAATCGAGGAGAAAATGTGATCAGGTGAGGCTGGCTGCTCATCAGGTAGTGGCTTGATTCACAGATTGTTACATTCTGGGAACATGATTGACACCAGTGGAGATGTTCTAAGAAATTTCCTGGGAACATTACATTTCTAATGGGGAAGAGACCTGCCATACAGTAATGACAATTCTGTTTTCATTTTAAAAATATGATTACAAAACTAAACCAGAAATTACATTCATTCAAAGTGGTGGGTTTTGATATTCATCATTTATTGCACTGTGTTGCAGTGGTAACATTATGTCATACTCATAAGAAAATAAAGAAATGCTTCACAGGTTTATTTTCTATTTAGGTTTGTATAAAATACTCTGTTGTGGAGCAAGCAATGGTCTTCTCAAAGTAATAAAATAGAAACTCAAGAAAGGGAGTTCCAGATGTCAAAATAAGACTAAGAACACAGCAATAAAGCCGAGATGATGGCCGTCACATCTGTATCCTCTGTCCGCGCGCTCTTTTTATACTCCTATCTCTTACCAAAGTTGGAAGTTAAGTTTTTTAAATTTGCATTGCTTGTCTAGTTTGCATAATTTATTACAAGTCCACCTTGTCTATTTTTTAATGGTGGAATTCGGCCGAATCAGCCATTTTTTAAGAAAACTTCAGTTTTGCCTCTCCCTATTGGTTGCCGGTGGTCACATGAAACATTCATTAAATCTGTTTATTGCTGGCTGCTGTCAGTTTCTGTAAATCACCCAAAGTTAGCTACTTTAGTTCACAGGTGCAATTCAGTGGAAAACTACTAGTACCTCCTAATGGGAGGGCCTTTATACACCCAATACATACAGACGGTTGGTCTGGGAACGCAGGACAATCACGCCGAAGAGTTGCTGTGTCGTTTTTTATACCCCCATTAAACTAACAAATTATTAATTGAAGTTCTACATCCTTCCTAACAAACATACAGAGCCGGAAAGGATTACAAAATGGCTACAAGCAATAAGTTGTGAGAATATTAATGGGAAGTTGTGGAATACCAAGACTAAACATGTGTGTGTGTGCAGTTGGCATATCATCACAGTAGTCTACATTAACATTGTGTTCATTATTAACGTTATCAAAACTGTGTAAGGTTGTTTCAGAAAATGGCATGCATATATAATTATCCTTGTCATTCTACCTGAAGCAAAACTATGTAACGTTAGCCTAGTGTCAAACATAATCTTGAATGAAAACGCGTCTGCTAAGAGGTGTAACGTTAGTCTACGTGATACCACTAGAAAACGCCAAGGATTTCTGTATACCCACTTCAAAAAGCGTGAGGATATGTAACAACTTAGTTTTGTGTCAGAACTTTTACACTTTCATTCATAAATTCACCCAGTCTGTGTTTGCGAAACGACTGAATCGCGGAATCCAGTCAAAAATAGAACTTGCTGTATAAAGCAGAACGTCACGGAATTTGGCTATTTTTGAATGAATACATCTACAGTACTGTACAATGAATCAAATATCGATATGGACTAGTGTATATGAATATTAAAGTTAAAAGAGACTACAATTGTTCTACACGTCTCTGGGAATGAGCGCTCAAAATTTGCATTTTTGTTATTCAAATACACATGATTTTCGCTGTGTTTTCCCCCACGCCGACTCTGCCCTCCCCACGACCCCATCTATGACTAAATGCCGACTGTATGTATCCTCTTTAAGACATTCAATATTTGGGAATAATTCAGCATATTAATCAGTATATTGATTACTTTCATAGTCAAGCATAATATTTTAATTAAGATAATACCGTATGGAGTAAATAACAGAATAACACAATTGTATAGAGTAAATAACATAATAGAATAACAAAATAACACTCGCATGCCTTTCTTGTGCAGTTATGCCAGTGATTCAGCCACACTCCTAAACAAAACTTTAAACAGTTGGTATAGCAATTACCAGATCATGCATAACTGATAATAAATTGCATCACTGGTAAGAATAGACGCCCGCATATGTCGTCCATAGGTCACTTATCAGTGACATTTACAGCTTATTTGATACATCTACACCTCAGACGATCGTATATGAAGTGACTGGGTATAACACATTTACATCAGAGCAGATATTCATGAAAAGAAGCTTAGTTATAATCTTAAAAACAAGCATGCTGTGTATTTAGGATAATACAATTCAAAAACTATTGTTATAATCATCTATATAGGCTACACTATTTTCGCAAATTTTGCCTATTACAGTAAAGTTGTGTCTAATCATTCTTTTTCTAACATTAACCTCTGTCTAGTTTATAGAACATTAATCATTATTTTCAGAACAAAAGTTATTAAGGAAAATATAAAAAAATAATAAGTGCAGCTTGTTTATTCATGATGAGGTTTAATATCTTTATAACTTGCATTCTGTACTGAAACACTGATATAAAGCCAAGATTAACAGAATGCTTGTGTTATACATTATACTCAAAACAAGGTAAGTTTATTTTAATCTTTGTTTCACAGTGACTGAGTTCAGGATTGTTCTGGTGGGTAAAACTGGATCAGGAAAGAGCTCATCAGGAAACACAATACTGGGCAGAGATGTGTTTGAAGTGGCTCAGTTTCCTGCGTCTTTAACAAAAAAGTGTAGTGTGGGTCAAGCAGCCAGAATCTCATTGATCGACACTCCAGGACTGTTTCACACGTCCATGCCTGAAAAACATGTGAAAGCTGAGATTGAGAAGAGTCTGAAGATGTCTGCTCCCGGTCCTCATGTGTTTCTGATGGTCATCAAACTCGGACGATTCACAGATGAGGAAAAGAAAACAGTGGAATGGATCCAGAAGATGTTCAGAAGAGATGTTCAGAGATTCACCATTCTGTTGTTCACTGGAGCTGATCAATTAAACAAACCATTAGATGAATTTCTCCTGGAAAACCCAGAGCTGAAGACATTAGTGGATGAATATCAGGGAAGATATCATGCTTTCAGTAATGTGGAAAAGAATCAAGATCAGGTCATTGAACTGCTGGAGAAGATCAAAACAACCATGGAGGAAAATGGAGGAGAATACTACACCATTGAGATGTTCAAGAAGACTCAGAGTAAGATGATCAAGAGAGGAATACACTTTGCTGCTGTTGTTTCTGTAATCTTTTTTGCTTATGGATTATATCGAACAGGAAAATTCTGGTGTGACTTGTTTCATAATATGTGGCCACTTTAATTCAACCACCCTCATGTTGACGATAACGGTTTCTTTTTTTTTTTTTTATTAACTTTTCATTAACAATTTAATTTAGCCATGTAAGTAACTGATTCTATAGCTTAGCATTGATACATTATATGTTTAAAATATCATCCAAAGAAACAATGCTCAGCACATGAAGAACATAAAGAAAGCAATAAGTAATTAACCTGATAACCCGCACCAGAACATCAGTGTCTTGAAAAACTTTTCTTTTTTTCTTATTTGTATGTGTAAATGTTTATGAATATATTCAATGAAAAGGGTCAAAATTCATCTTGACAAGCTATATATCATTATAAAGGTCTAAAGCATTGACGATAAATTTAGCAAATACATTCCTTATAAGTTTTCTATTGAAAAACAGTGATCTGTGTAAGCAGTATGTACCAGATTCATCGTAATAACGAGTCATGAACACATCCACAGCTGTACACCCTGACATTTTCTCATACCCATCAGATTTTCCTACCAGGGTTTACTGCACATGCGCACATCAATATTGCATCCTTTTTTTCATGCTGAACAACGTTTAATGTAACTGCATTACTGTAAGGGTAGGTTTAGCGTTGTAGTAGGTGTAGACTTTAATCAAACACAATCTAATAGGTAGAAAAAAAGATTTATTGTTGGTTTCCAGTAGCTGTATCCCTTCTAGCTACAGCTGCGAATGTAACACATATTTACTGTATTTGCATTACTGTAAGGGTAGTTTAAGGGTTGTGGTAGGTGTAGACATTAATAAACCATATTTTTACAAGTAGTATTTTTTGTTGTTGAACTGTACTACCCACTGTTTCAATGGGAAGTAGCAAACTCTGACAGGGTAGCACAAATCGACCGAACACCAGTTTAGTTAGAAAGGTAGAAAATGAAAAGTGACAAATGTCTTGCTACACTGCAGCATAATAAAATGATTCTCAAACTCCAGTTAATGTTCTGTGATTTTTTTTTTTCATTTCATCTTATAATTGTTCCTTAGTTTTTTCTAAAGGAATTAGTAATCAAACAATTGTGTGGGTGTGTCAGACACTGTGCTGCTGTAATGCAGTAGTCTGCACATTCCCCTGGAAAGACGGGCAGCTTTTCATTGTTTGACAGAGACTCAGAATTGTGATTCAGGATTTATTATGTGTTAAAACGTTCCCGGCATTTGTTTGTCCATTATTACAGAACGTGCAGCTCTGTCTGAGTTTAGATTTGATCACAATGCTAGGGTTGTAACGATATACCGGTATGGCGATATACCATGATATAAACATGTATGATTATGATACTGTGTACACTTGCTTATCTACGGTATTGAGAGAAAATAACAGACACAGAATCTCACCTGCGCCTAGGTAACAAATTTCCACCTAACTTCTCTTGCTCCACCCACATGTACAGCGGAGACAACATCAGAGACGGAGGCCATTATTTCTAATCTGTATCCCACGTCAAAATATGAGTTCAAATTGGAACTAGTATGAGAATACATTTTTTATATAGAAAAGACGAATGCTTATTTGTCCTTGAAGGTAGACACCATCCATCCATCCATCCATCCATCATCTTCCGCTTATCTGGGGCCGGGTCGCGGGGGCAACAGTCTAAGCAGAGACACCCAGACTTCCCTCTCCCTAGCCACTTCTTCCAGCTCTTCCGGGAGGACCCCGAGGTGTTCCCAGGCCAGCCGGGAGACATAGTCCCTCCAGCGTGTCCTAGGTCTTCCCCGGGGCCTCCTCCCGGTGAGACGTGCCTGGAACACCTCCCTGGGAAGGCGTCCAGGAGGCATCCGAAATAGATGCCCGAGCCACCTCAGCTGGCTCCTCTCGATGTGGAGGAGCAACGGCTCTACTCTGAGCTCCTCCCGAGTGACCAAGCTTCTCACCCTATCTCTAAGGGAGCGCCCAGCCACCCGACGGAGAAAGCTCATTTCGGCCGCCTGTATCCGGGATCTTGTCCTTTCTGTCATGACCCACAGCTCATGACCATAGGTGAGAGTAGGAACGTAGATTGACCGGTAAATCTAGAGCTTTGCCTTACAGCTCAGCTCCTTCTTCACCACGACAGACTGGTACAGCGACCGCATTACTGCAGAAGCTGCACCGATCTGTCTGTCAATCTCACGTTCCATCCTTCCCTCACTCGTGAACAAGACCCCAAGATACCTGAACTCCTCCACTTGAGGCAGGAACTCTCCACCAACCTGAAGTGAGCAATCCACCCTTTTCCGACTGAGAACCATGGCCTCGGACTTGGAGGTGCTGATTCTCATCCCAGCCGATTCACACTCGGCTGCAAACCGTCCCAGTGCACGCTGAAGGTCCTGGTCTGAGGAGGCCAACACGACAACATCATCTGCAAAAAGCAGCGACGAAATCGTATGGTCCGCAAACCGGACACTCTCCGGCCCTTGGCTGCGCCTAGAAATTCTGTCCATAAAAATTATGAACAGAACCGGTGACAAAGGGCAGCCCTGCCAGAGTCCAACATGCACCGGGAACAGGTCTGACTTACTGCCGGCAATGCGAACCAAGCTCTTGCTCCGGTCGTACAGGGACCGAACAGCCCTAAGTAGGGAGCCGCCGACCCCATACTCCCGGAGCACCCTCCACAGGATGTCGCGAGGAACACGGTCGAATGCCTTCTCCAAGTCCACAAAACACATGTGGACTGGTTGGGCAAACTCCCATGAACCCTCAAGCACCCTGGAAAGGGTATAGAGCTGGTCCAGTGTTCCATGACCGGGACGAAAACCACACTGATCCTCCTGAATCCGAGGTTCCACTATCGGCCGAATTCTCCTCTCCAGTACCCTGGCATAGACTTTGCCAGGGAGGCTGAGAAGTGTGATCCCCCTTATAGTTGGAATACACTCTCCGGTCCCCCTTCTTGAAAAGAGGGACCACCACCCCGGTCTGCCAGTCCAGAGGTACTGTCCCCAACCGCCATGCGATGTTGCAGAGACGTGTCAGCCAAGACAGCCCCACAACATCCAGCGACTTGAGGTACTCGGGGCGGATCTCATCCACCCCCGGTGCCTTGCCACCAAGGAGCTTTTTAACTACCTTGATGACTTCAGCCCGGGTGATGGACGAGTGCCCCTCCGAGTCTCCAGCCACTGCTTCCTCAACGGAACACAAGTCGGTGGGATTGAGGAGATCCTCGAAGTATTCCTTCCACCGCCCGACGATATCCCCAGTTGAGGTCAACAGGTGCCCATCTCTACTGTAAACAGTGTTGGTAGGGCACTGCTTCCCCCTCCTGAGGCGTCGAACAGTTTGCCAGAATCTCTTCGAGGCCAACCGATAGTCTTTCTCCATGGCCTCACCGAACTCCTCCCAGGCCCGAGTTTTTGCCTCCACGACTACCCGGGCTGCAGTCCGCTTGGCCTGCCGGTACCTGTCAGCTGCTTCAGGAGTCCCACAAGCCATCCAGGCCAGATAGGACTCCTTCTTCAGCTTGACAGCATCCCTTACTTCCGGTGTCCACCACCGGGTTCGGGGATTGCCGCCTCGACAGGCACCTGAGACCTTACGGCCAGAGCTCCGAGCAGCCGCAGCAACAATGGAGGTGGAGAACATGGTCCACTCAGACTCAATATCTCCAAACTCCCTCGGGATCTGGTCGAAGCTCTGCCAGAGGTGGGAGTTGAAGATCTCTCTGACAGGGGGCTCGGCCAAACGTTCCCAACAGACCCTCACAGTACGTTTGGGTCTGCCGAGTCTGTCCAGCTTCCTCCCCCGCCATCGGATCCAACTCACCACCAGGTGGTGATCAGTTGACAGCTCCGCCCCTCTCTTCACCCAAGTGTCCAAGACTTATGTCCGAAGGTCTGATGACACGACCACAAAGTCAATCATCGACCTCCGGCCTAGGGTGTCCTGGTGCCACGTGCACTGATGGACACCCTTATACTTGAACATGGTGTTCGTTATGGACAAACCGTGGTTAGCACAGAAATCCAATAACAGAACACCACTCGGGTTCAGGTCAGGGGGGCCGTTCCTCCCAATCACGCCCCTCCAGGTGTCACTGTCACTGCCCACGTGAGCGTTGAAGTCCCCCAGTAAAACGACGGAGTCTCCAGTCGGAGCACTTTCCAGCACCCCTCCCAGAGACTCCAAGAAGGCCGGGTAGTCCGCACTGTCGTTCGGCCCGTATGCACAAACGACAGTGAGAGACCTATCCCAGACTCGAAGGCGCAGGGAAGCGACCCTCTCGTTCACCGGGGTAAACTCCAACACATGGCGGCTGAGCTGGGGGGCTATTAGCAAACCCACTCCAGCACTCTGCCTCTCACCATGGGCAACTCCAGAGTGGTAGAGAGTCCAGCCTCTCTCAAGAAGTGTGGTTCCAGAGCCCAAGCTGTGCGTTGAGGTGAGCCCGATCTCTAGTCGGTACCTCTCGACCTCCCGCACAAGCTCAGGCTCCTTCCCCGCCAACGAGGTGACATTCCACGTCCCTAAAGCCAGATTCCGTGCCCAGAGATCGGGTCGTCGGGGTCTCGCCTACGACTGTCGCCCGCTCCACTATGCACCGGCCCCTTACGCTCCCTCCTGCAGATGGTGAGCCCACAGGAGGGCGGCCCCACGTCACTCCTTCGGGCTGAGCCCGGCCGGACCCCATGGGGGAAGGCCCGGCCACCAGGCGCTCGCATACGAGCCCCAACCCCGGGCCTGGCTCCAGGCTGGGGCCCCGGCTGCGCCATGCCGAGTGACGTCACGGTCCTTGATTTAAGTTTCGGCATAAGAGGTTTTGTGAACTGTTCTTAGTCTGGCCCGTCACCAAGGACCTGTTTGCCTTGGGAGACCCTACCAGGAGCATATAGCCCCAGACAACATAGCTCCCAGGATCATTCGGGTACTCAAACCTCTCCACCACGATAAGGTGACAGTTCAAGGAGTGGTTAGACACAGGTAGCAAAAACTGGTTGGAAAGCGGCTGCAAAATGAGGAAACGCATCGATCATGTTTACCTATTCAGAACAACATCATCCCGTGCAGATACAGCTATATCCCATTTATAATTTAAGTTTAATGCATTATGTTTTCTGTGATGCGGAGTGAAGCACAGAATCCAGTCATGACAGTGAATTTACAGTAGCTAGCCACTCTGCAGATGTCACATAAAATGTGCGATTTGATGGATTGATGAATAAATAAATAAAAAAGCCATAAAGTAATGACAAAAGCACTGCTATATAAATATATAGGCTAATCTGTTTGTTTTGCATGTCTCTCTGTGAATGAGTGGCGTTGTGTCATGTACTACATACTCAAGGATGCGCCAACGTGGCTTAAAGAGCCAGGTTTAACAGTGCCTGCTGTCTCACTATCTGAGGACGTGAACACAAACAATTAATAATCATTTCATCATTTTATTTGAGAAAACCACGGTTACAAACACAAATCTAAAAAACTAAATAACAAATCCTGAAAACACAACAACAACTCTGAAAACAAAATAATAATTATGAAAACACAATGACAAATCCAAAGCCAAATACCAAATCAGAAAACACACAAATCCAAATATAGGTCTCTGCCGACCAAAAGGAGGCGTTTCTCAAACTTTCAATGTCGTTTTAATTTAATCTTAAATATAATGCCTCAATAATACCTGATAATGTAGCATTTATGAGATGCGTGCTGCTATGTTTACAGCTGTTACAAGGGAAAGCGTTCCAAGAGTTCCTCCTACTGGGAGAGAATTGCATTTTTAATAAGCCCTCTGCTGTTTCTTAACTATTTATCTTAATGCTGTTGGATACAGTTTTAATTTTGACAGGGATTTTTGATTTAGTCTTAGTCTTTATCTTGAGATGAAAATGCTTAAGTCTTAGTCACATTTTAGTCATATGATTCTTATCTAGTTTTAGTTGCCGAAAAGTCATTGTATTTTTGTCAATTTTTAGTCATTACTTTTAGTCAAATTGCAGTTACCAACAATTATTTTGGTAGTTATTTTCTATGTACTCTATGATAAATTAGAATCAAGGATTGAATTTGGAAAAAGTTGAATAAATGATGACAATATTCATTTTTGGGTGAACTATCCCTTCAGTATTAGTGAAATGGGAGCAACTTATAAAAAATTATAGTTGTTCCCAGGGTGCGATTTGCCGGGGGAATGCGTGGGATTTCCCCCTTTCTGGTCAGTGTATCCCTGCCTCTGCTTAATTATTTTTACCCCCGCCCCTCAAAGTGATCAGTGCTACTTACACTAGTGGCGAAACAGATCACAAAACTTATCACGGATCCGTGGTTTGATTAAAGTAAATTTTATTTTAAAATGCGCTACTTTTGCTAGCTCTGATACAGCTGCCACACAGCCTCTCTGTATTTACCACTCTGCAGACTTGCTCAATGTGATTGGTTACACCTCACGAGTAATAGCCTTTGTCGCTAGATTTAGCGACTTTAAAAAAAAAAAGTGACTAGAGACAAATCTAGTGACTTTTTGCATAATCATTATTTTGTCTCTGAGACTCTCTGGTGCTGCCACACGAGCGCAAGGTCTCTCATTCCCAGCGTGAGCCTTTCCATCTGCTGTGTTCAGCGAGCGCAGAGACGAGCAGCACTTTCAGTAAAAAAAAGATATCGTGTTGCTTTAACTCTATTTTACAAGCAAGTATAGCCGACATAAGTCACAATACAACCATTGACTTTATCGTATCTGTATTTGATTTCATTAGACAATGTCGTAAATAGGATTTAAGTGCAGATTAATGTTTGAGAGCTGGTTATGTAGTCTTAATGGACCGCGTTTCAGTCATTATAATATTAATTCCATTGTGTGATGACAGAAACATTAAAATATAGTAATAAAAACTGTTTTATTAAGAATTTGGCTGAATTAGAATGCAGTATGTGAGCATAGGGAGGCAATACACACGACGCACAATATGCTAATTAGAGCATGACGTCATCTAGCAACATTTAGCGACTTTTCAGGCGGGGTTTAGCTACTGTGAAGTTGAAAACACTACAGTGGAGTTGTGTGTATAAACCATGGTCGAAACAAATGAAGGCAGCATATTCAGCATATTACTGAATCAGGAATAAACATCACAATCTGATTCTGTGATGACAAGCAGAGTTAGTGTCCCAGTCACACCACTGAGAATGGCCGAAGTTACACATAAGGCGTTTCACTCAATTGAGGCTAAAGCAAAGGTTCTTTTGATTACTCAGACGAGCGTCTGCCGCGAGTTATTTCAATGTTAAGTCAATGTAGAGGTCCTGCGGTGTGAATGAGCCATTTAGCGTGGCGCGGGCACACAAATGAGGCGAATTGACTAACACAGAAAATCTGTCTTTTATATAATTTCACTGATTTAATTCTTGCGTGTTTTTCATTGTGCTTGGTCACAGTTCATATGTGTGGGAAAAGATAAGCTATTAGAGTAAAAATATCCATTCTGTCACCGATGGAGTTTCGGTTCCTTGCCGCTGTCGCCTCTGGCTTGCTTAGTTGGGGTCACTTCATCTACAGCGATATCATTGACTTGATTGCAAATAAATGCACAGACACTATTTAAACTGAACAGAGATGACATCACTGAATTCAATGATGAACTGTCTTTAACTATCATTTTGCATTATTGAGACACTGTTTTCCAAATGAATGTTGTTCAGTTGCTTTGACACAATGATTACCTCACTGAATTCAATGATGAACTGTTTTTAACTGAAAAATGAATTTTACTATTGTTCTTCTACACTGATACACTATTTTATTATTTAATACTGTAAAGCTACTTTCACACAATCTGTTTTGTTAAAAGCAATATATAAGTAAAGTGGCTTGACTTGACTTGTGTTTTCTGACTTATTTTTTTCTGAATTGTTGTTTTTTATGAATTATTTAGTTTTTTAGATTTGCATTTGTAATTTATTTTGTTTTCAGAATTGTGATTTGTTTTGCACTTCTCGGCCACTGTACGCAATAATAGAAGGTGTTATCTTTTAAAGACAAGACATATCTTTATTAGCAGATAATGGAGATCCACAAGAAATGTTTTATCAGGATATATTTATCCTTCTTTGTGTTTCCTTATGATAGAGAAGAGGAACCATATCGAAGAGCAGCATGGCACATCCTCTAAGTAAGTATTGAGCAATCCATCCTTCCATCTGTTCATCTATTCATACTAATGTCTATCTGTTTGTTTTATGGACAGTGTCAGAAGTGAACATTATGCTGCTGGGAATGACTGGATCAGGAAAGAGCGCGTCAGGAAACACCATCATAGGAGAAAACAAATTTAAAGAGGATTTTTCTCCTTCATCTGTGACCAAAATCTGTAAATCAGAAAGCACAGAGGTTAACGAACAAACAATAACTGTGATCGACACCGTAGGGCTCTCTGATACAGATGTGAAGATTACAGATGCTCAAACTCAAATAGAGAAGAAATTACAGATAACAAATCTTGATGTGTTTCTGCTGGTGCTCAAACTGGGTGAGGCTTTCACAAAAGAGAAAAGAGAAGTTGTGAAATGGATTCTAGAGAATTTTGGAGAAAAAGTCTTTAAACACTCAATAGTGCTCTTTACTCATGGAGATGCATTAACGGTGCCAATAGAGAGATATCTGAGTGAGAGTGAAACACTACGTTCAGTAGTTGATCAGTGTTCAGGAGGTTGTCATGTGTTTAAAAACAAAGTGGAAGATCAATCTCAAGTCACTGAGCTTCTGGAAAAGATAAACACACTGAGGGTGAAGAATAAATACCGCAGATACACTGAGCAGGACTATGCAAATGCTCAGAAATCTCTTCTACTCAAAAAATGTGCTAAAGGAGCTGGAGTAGGAGCAGCAGCGGCAGCTGTTGGTGGAGTAGTAGGAGGAGGAGCAGTAGCTGCTAAGATTGGAGTAGCAGCACTAATAGGGGCAACTGGAGGTGCAGCTCTGATAGCAATAGGAGCTGGTTTAGGAGTGTATTTCTGGGCAAGAAAAGATAACCCCCTCAGAAAAGATAAAGGTGACTAAAAGACCCTAAGCATCATTACAAAAATAAGGTATAGAGCATGGGTGAACCAAACATATTTGAAATAAGCATTCCCTGCCATTGTCACAAATCTCACCTCTGTGATTCCTTGCTCTCTTGATATTTCGTTAACACTTTAGAATACTATTTCTTACTTTACTGCAGAACTAATAAGGAATTATTGAAGAACTAACAGGTGATTATTCATTAACACTTAACTCACTACTGTTAACTACTAAGGAAGATGTGTGAACTAATGTGTGATGTAATACAATTTTATGATTGTGTTAAGTAACAGATAGCTAATCAATAACTAATGTATTCTGTCATACCTGCTGAAGAACTACTATTACCATATTTCTGGACTATAAGTCGCACCTGATAAAACATTACTGTCTCCAGCCGCGAGAGGGCGCTCTATGTTTTCACTGGAATACTACAGGAGCACTGAGCAGCATAGAGCGCCCTCTCGCGGCTGGAGACTGAACAGTTATACGCAATAATAACTATAATAATCAGGCTGTGGCCTACAAATCAAGTACTTGAGTAAAAGTACAGATACCCCAATACAATATTACGACAGTAAAATAAGTAGGCCTATTCATTTTCAAAAGGACAAATACAAAGTACTACTACAGTAACAATTTGGTTACAGTCCACTCATTAGCCTATAATGAAAATGAAATATGCATTTTGTTTGCTTCTAAATGTTTAACTTTTGATTATAAAATGTTTGTTAAATTAGTTTAAATAAAATATGCTGTATTAAGGAATGTTCTGAAATAAAGGTCGTAAACAAGTTGTTTTGTATTTTATAAAGTTTATGATTACTTTTATAGTTTTTTTAGAGTGTATGTTTGAGTCAAATGATGTAGTAATTATTATTTACTAATAGGTTCACTTTAGAAAACTGTTTCAGGTTCGAAATTATTCCTGCAGAATTATCTGATAATTCTTTTTTAATTACTAAAGACTTCACTATATTTTCACTTTAGAATAGACCTAGTGTTTCAGGTGTGAAATAAGTCCTGCAGAATTATTTGATAATTATTTATTAATTACTAATGGGTTCCCCGTATTCAATTAAATTCAAGTTTTTTTGTACTGTGCTTTTTATGATACAAATCATTGCAAAGCAACTTTACAGAAAATTAAGTTTTTAAAATATTTAGTAGTAGCTTATCGGTGGTCACTGTTAGTTTATGTGCATATGACAGGAATTTATACAAAATATTAATAGAAGACGTAGTCAATTAGACAATGAACACTATTAGATTGTTTTTTTTAATATATTTTCACTTTAGAATACTGTTTCAGGTTCTCAGTAATTCTAACAGAATTATCTAATAATTCTTTATTAATTACTAATGGGTTACCAATGTTTTCACTTTATAATAGGTCTAATGTTTCAGATTCAAAATAAGTATTGCAGAATTATTTGATAATTCTTTATTAATTACTAAATGTAATTCAGTCCTTGCCTTACATACAGGAATTGAATTAATGGTAATGTGGAATATGCTGAGGAGGCACACATGCAGTACTGTATATAAAATATAAAACTAAGGTAAGTTATCGCAAAGCACTTGAGTGGTGCTGGGGTTCCTACTGGAAACTGATTTCTTACAAAACACACTCAAAAAACAATTCACTACACAGACAAAACCTCTATAACATGTATTGCATTTAGTAATATTGAAGTTTCATTCTACTATGCCTACTAATATTTATAATGATATTCAGGTTGCGGTCGGTTGGGTCGTTTGAAATGAAGATGCCAATTAAACCTTTGTTATTAATATAGTACTAGACACAATTTTGAAATACCTCGGCCTAAACTTTATTGGCTGAATAACTGGGAAGATGACGCAGGAGCTCAGTCTGCACGTAGAGATGGAGGCGGCAAGAGAAAAGGTGAAGATGCTGTTTTTGGTAAAACATGATTTTGATGACTTCATTAAGTTTTGTTTTTATAGAAATCTCGAAAACTCGTTTTAACCCTCTGGAGTCGATTAACGCATATACGCGTTATGAATAATTTTCTCCTGTTAACCCCGAAAATAACTTAAATTACACTTTCAGTTCTAATCGTACAGATAAGAGCAATACATCAATCGAATCTGTAAAGGGTCTACTTTTTTTAATATACAGACATAATAACAACAGAACTTTGTGCACTTATAAAATAAAGATAACAAACAAGGTGTGCTGTCTGCAGCCTTTGTCTGCGCTGTTTTGTTTTGTTTTTATAGAAATCTCGAAAACTCGGTTTAACCCTCTGGAGTCGATTAACGCATATACGCGTTATGAATAATTTTCTCCTGTTAACCCCCGAAAATAACTTAAATTACACTTTCAGTTTTAATTGTACAGATAAGAACAATACATCAATTGAATCTGTAAAGGGTCTAGTTTTTTAATATACAGACATAATAACAAAAGAACTTTGTGCATTTATAAAATAAAGATAACAAACAAGGTGCGCTGTCTGCAGCCTTTGTCTGCACTGATCTTTATTTACAAACACGTCATTAAAATGAAGTGTAACTCCGTGAATACTCAACGAAGAGACATGAGAGAGATATCTATAGAAAGCTTGACATGTCTGCTTTTAAACTAAATATGCCACCGAAAACAAATATTCTGTGGTAATCCATATGAAAACAACGCAATGTCTGTTTTTCATGTCTCCCTTGAATACGCCAATAACAGAAGAAAAAGCATCCAGACTGTTCTTCAAGTTCTTATTTTACTGTTTGCTTCGCGATGAGAGGAATAAGACATAATTCACCCCAAACAGATGTGATGTGGTTGAGGATTTGAGAAATGGATTTCCTCGGAAAAAAGGCTTTATTCAGCAGAGATCATAAACATGAGTAAATCTCTTATTATTTCACATAACGTCTAAACATTTTACTAGTTAGACTTTTTTCAAAGACTTTTTCCAAACTATAATTCCTGACTAAATGTATAATCAAGTGAAACATTATGAAGTTTCAATAACAATATACAATACTCGTTGTATATCAAGATGGCGTGTGGTTGTATGTCAAGATGGCGAGTGGTTATCAAGATGGCGGCGCATCCACAGGCAGCGGCTTCTCTCTGTCCTTACAGAACAGTGTTTTTTGTCTTGTGAGTCACAGAGTTTTTGTACGTCGTCGCGTCTACCTGTCTGTAAGCACGAATACAGTCGCGAGTTTCTGCTCGATGACGGCAGGACCGCATTTTTACAGTTAAACTCCACGTACGCGGAACAGCTGCGGGATCTTGGTCTGCTACGGAGTCCTACACCATCACCGGCACCCACTACTGCATCTCGCCCACAGCGGAGGCGCCACAAGCGGTGTGAGAGGAAGCAGAAGAGGGGGAAGCGTGGAGGTATCCGGGCTAACCCACACAAGCCACCTATCCCCACCATAGTATTGGCAAACTTACACTCGTTGGACAATAAACTGGATTACATTCGTTTACTACGCTCAACTCAGAGGACTGTAAGAGACTGTTGTGTTTTTGTGTTCATGGAAACATGGCTCAGCAACAGCGATCCAGATGGCGCTATTCAGCTCGACCAGCTGACGTGCTATCGAGCAGACAGAGCTCTCGTCGCGGGAGGAAAAACCTGCGGCGGCGGGCTTTGTGTTTACATCAATGACGCGTGGTGCCGCGTTACTGTTGTTATCTGCAAACACTGCTTACCCCTGGTGAGGCTAAGAGACAGCACTCCAGGAGGTTAGCCCATCAATTCAGCAAAAGCAGAGACACTAGGAACCTGTGGCAGGGGATACAGACCATTACGGACTTCAAGGCCCCACCACGGACCTGTGACAGCAACATCTCTCTGCTCAACGAGCTGAACACCTTCGTCGCTCGCTTTGAGGAACAAAACTGCACTGCACAGAAGACTCCACCTCCTCCCAGCAACCAGGTGATGACGCTGAACCCAGACAGCGTGAGGGGATCCTTCAGCAGGATCAATGCATGCAAAGCTCTGGGTCATGACAACATCCCTGGGCGTGTACTGAGAGACTGTGCAGCAGAACTCACCGATGTTTTCATAGACATTTTCAACATCTCACTCAGTCAGGCTGTTGTACCCACGTTTCAAAACTACCACCATCATTTCAGTCCCGAAGAATCCATCTCCATCCTGCTTCAATGGCTGTTGGACTTTCTGACTAGAAGACCTCAGGCAGTACGGGTCAGCAGCAACACATCCAGCATCATCACATGGAACACTGGGGCCCCCCAAGGATGTATGCTGGGCCCCCTCCTCTTCACTCTGCTGACCCACGACTGCACACTGTCACACAACTCCAACCTCTTCATTAAGTTTGCGGATGACATGACTATGGTGGATCTCCTTAGCAACAAAGATGAGACAAACTACAGGAGCAAGGTAAGCCGCCTGGCCGGGTGGTGCAGGGACAACAATCTCCCTGAATGTGGAGAAGACAAAGGAGATTGTTGTTGACTTCAGGAGAGCGCACACTCAGCACGTTCCTCTGACCACCAACGGTCTAACTGTGGAGAGAGTGAGCAGCCCCAAGTTCCTGGGTGTGCGCATCACAGAGTAGAGCTGTAATCGGGCCTTAAAAGTGAGCAGTATAGCAGTATATTCCCTCGGCAGATAGAACGGCCGGCACTTAATAATCATAAACTCCACCAGGGGTAAGCAGTGTTTGCAGATAACAACAGAATCGCGGCACCACGCGTCGTTGAGGTAAACACAAAGCCCGCCAAACACAGAGCTCTGTCTGCTCGATAACACGTCAGCTGGTCAAGCTTTAATTTCAAAGGACAGAAAAAATAAAAATAAACAAACAAAAACTATCCAGGAACAGGGCAGTCTGGAGCAGATCCAATAGAGCCACCTGGACAAATTCCACATGGAAATCCACTGGTTCAATGCCCTGATAAACTGACAGGGAGGCGGGGGCGCTGTTGAGGTGGGGAACTGGTGGCACGCTTCGGCACGGCGAAGAAGAGGAGTGTCAGCGATCGGTGATCGCGAGCACGGAAGGCTGAAGAGTAGCACTGCCTGAAAGCAGGAGGAAGAGGGAAAAAACAAAACTAAAGAATGAAAAAAAAAATGGGCACGATCACTGTGCAGGCTAAACGAGAGATGTGGACAAAGCTGAGACATGAACGAGAACAACACGACGATCTGACAACAGACAGCACACATGAGGAGACTAAATAGAGAAGGAGTGATTATCATGATGCAAAGCAGGTGATGGTGGCCAATAACAAGATAATAATGAATAGAGGCACCACGATGACACAGAAGCACATGGTAAGTGTAAATAACCACACACACTATAGGGAAAAACAGACTGATCAGCCTGGGGACGTGACAGATTGACTTTGAGAACTTAATTACTAACTCATCTAATAAGAACTACTATGTGCTTTTTATATTTCCAGCATCAACGTAATATAATTGATGTAGACACAATGCGAGCACTAATTGAAAGCAGCAGTCCGAGTATATACAAGGATTATGAAGCTTCAGGAATGCTTTCAGAGACATCAAGAAATCTCCTTGTCAGGATAGGAGTCAGTGCGTTGGTGGAACAAAGTGGATTGTAAGTTTACAGATAAGAAAATAACTAAAACAACTGTGAATGTGATAACATATAAAGATGGTAAATAATTTGAAAAAAAAAACACTGATTACGTTGAATAATTTGAACTGAATTTGGTTCCTGTATTTTATTTTAATGTATTATTTATGAGTTGAATTAGGTAGTTCTTCCATGTTTTGTCTTCGTTTTGCATATAGTTATCCTTGTAATGAAGAGAAACAGATGTTGGCAGAAAGTGTGGTAACACGGTTTCCTTCTCTGAAGATCAAGATGGGAGAAGAGATGAAGGATTTGTAAATTGCACTTATTAAAACACATAAAGCTTACTTTAAATACATGCAAATTGGAATAGTAAGTGTGGTATGTTAATTAGTTAACAGGTTACAAATCAAATGGAAAATTAATGACTAGATTTTTTTCGTTGTTTTTTTTTAATTACAAATACAATAACACCTTGTCACACATCATGGGTTCTTTTAAAAGTTACAATTGTTATCCTCCTCCTTTCATCCAGGAACCTTTCTATGACCCGGTCTCGCACAGTGGACTTTTGAATTCCATAAAGACATTTTTAAACAACTTTATATCTTGTATTTACAAAAAGGTTTTCTTTGTAGGAAATCATGTGAAGAGGTTTTACATCAGCAGCATTGCTCAAATTAATCACTTTCCCAGGAAACATTTTTCCAAACTCAGCGTCAAGCTACAATATGGGATTACACAATTACAGTTTTAATAAATATTTTTTTTAAAAAAGCTTTTTTGTTTTGCGTTCATTATAACTGGTCAAATAGCACATCTAGGACATAAATTGTGTGATTTATGACACATTAGTGTGTTAAATATGTTATGGAGAATAACACACTGGTTGAGTTAAAAGTAACACAAAATGTGTTGTCCTTAACTAGACACACAGGTGTGTTAAGATATAACACAGGTTGTGTTGTTTTTAACACATCTATTTTAAGAGTGTACGCTCACCCCTTTTCCCTTTTACTGGTTTCATTTGCAGAATGGTCAATGGGAGATTGCTTTACATAAATTGTGATTCTCCTTTCACTTTCCATTTACTTGAAATCATTGTAGTTATTCAACACCCAGTGATAAAGTTTACTGTTTGACTGAAGTAATAAAAGGTTTGGCCTGAGAATAAAGGTCAAAATATGTGAAAAGCCTGTAAAAAAAATCATAATTATCTTAACACACTGTTGATTCACTTTCTAAGCTGTTTTGAGTTTGTCAGTCTGTTACCTTGTCTTACAATTCTCTTTTAAATGTATCCATTCAATTTACCTTGAAAACAGAATCCATTCAGATGTGTTTTTTGTGATTGGGGTTATAGGCTACTTAGTCATAAAAACATTAACAAGGTGGAAGTGAATTTTGGACCTTGAGGTCTAAATACAGGCTGAAATCAGAGATGCTGTCACAGCGTGCCTGTAAATCTTAAAGAGAAGAACACTAAATAGAAATTATGTCTTGTTATTATTCTGTATTGAGTTGAAGTCACCTTTATTTTTAATTTACTGTTTAGTGTGAAATCTCCAAAATTGTGAAATCACCAAAATTCATAAGGAAAAAAGAAAACAGAGAAGGAGATCACAATGGGAGGATCAGGATCAACACCCCAAACTGAAAAACCTGCACCTCCACCACCATCACCAGGTAAGTTAATGTTAATATATATTCTGCCAAATAACATTGTTTATTCTTTTAATAAAAGTGTGTTTATCATTCAATTCAGTGCATCCCTAATATATATATATATAGTACATTTTACATTTGTACTCAGTTGAAATGTGTCGAAATTAGAGCTCCCCTCAGACTTTATAATATTTATAGTGAATCCTTTACGTTTTTGAAATAATAGCAAAATACTACTTTTGAAGTTAGCTTTTAAATGATCTTGGAATGGAATACTTGTTCATCAAAGTTATTTTTATTTTACCAGCACACAGGTCATGTATCATCTGTTTGATCAGTTCTTGGTATTTCTTTCTATGCTTGTTTTGTAATTAGTCTCGCCAGTTCCTCGTTTCTAAATAAAAAATAAATAATTTATATCTCTGTTAACAGAATTTGATGAAGCATGGAGGGACACACTCTGGGAGTAAGTGGAAAAATAACTATTCTTTTAAAAAGAAAAATTACAATCTATCTCTACAAACAAAAGTGTGTATCTTCGACATTGTTTTGTAAAAAAGGGCCCTTTTTCAACAGCAAGAAAGACCTTTTGGAGAAGAACCTGAGGGAATTTAAGCTGAGCGATCCAAAAGTTAAGTACATCAGGATCTTGCTAGCTGGAGAAGTGGGAGCAGGAAAATCCAGCTTCATCAACTCAGTCAATAGTGTTTTTCAGAGAAGAATCACAACAGAAGCTATTGCTGATAATGCTGGTGCATCTGGTAAAAGTTTTACAACAAAAGTGAGTATTTAAATTGATATGTTTTAATTTTACATAAAATGGCTTACTAAATGATGCATACATACTCTACAAAGAAATAATGAATCTATTGAGGAAGCACAACTGTATGACATATATACATAAATGCAAAATTAATGATTTTTCTTTTATGCCAAAATCATTGGATTAGTAAAGATCATGTTCCATCAAGATATTTAGTAAATTTCCTACATTTGGACAACTTTAAAGGTGCTGTATGCAAGTTTTTGACTCTACTAAAGCATAAAAATAGCATAATATGGTGGCAGATATTTAAGAAACATGCTAAGTTGACACTTGTTTATCTGCAATATAATACTACGGTCAGTTATTCTCCTTTGAAAATGTGCGTTCTGGGCTGTCTGGAATGACGGTCTGTGTTTTGGTTTGTCAAACCTGCTCAATGACAGTTTACCCAAATGTTTTTCTTCACCCCGGGTTGCCAGTTTGTGGAATACACAGCTTATTTTATTTTATTAATCGTCAAGTGAGCTCGTTCCTGTTGGCGTCTTTAACCCTTGTGCATCCTTGAGGACATTTTTGGGTTTTTCAGTTTAGTTTTTTTTTTTGATAACTTTGCTTGTGTTTATGCTAACTGCATAAAATTTGCCACAGGTTTGTAGTTTTATTGGAATTTTTATATTTCACCTTCATTTCTTTAAAAAAAATCTATTTTCTACTAGGTACACAAAATACTTCCTCTCAGGACCTTTTTGACAAAAATGTCCCCATTGAAACCCGTTAAAACGGCAATTTTTAATCCCTGTGCCATTCAACTATAAAATGATTCAATCTTTGTTAACAGGCTTTCATTCTGTTGGCAAGGCTTCAAAATTTTACTTTTTACTATTTTTTACCAGATGGTGCCATTTTTTCAGGTTCGGCATATAAAGCAAATTATCGCTTTATTGTTGTTTTCTGCTGTTTTTGGCTTATGCATATTTTAGAGCCAATTAGATATATTATGAAGCTATACTTGTGTGGGTCTGTTGGTATGGATGTCAGAGTGTGGTTTGTATGTGTGTACTGAACATTTTATGTGTGTGTGAGTGTGTGTGTGTGAACAGTTTGAATGAAAAAAATATATATTGTACTGGAAATCACAAATCACACTCCATGTAAATGAGTCATTCAGAGTCATAGACCTTGTCTTGTGAAAACTGAATAAGGTCAAAAAGTTACTGAGCTTTGAAGATTTTTTTTTATTCAAACACATTTCTTATTACTTGTTTGCACTTTTTCATTTGTTATTGTTTTTGTTGAAAGAAAAAAGGTGAGCTTGATTTTGATGTAGTAGTTCAGAAGCCCCTCAAAACCTTGTTTTTGTTTTCACCTCGAGAAAATGGTGATTGTTTTGTCTGGTAGATTTAAGTTGAGACAGATGCTTTCACAGCCAAACCTATAAATATCATTGGCTTTAGGGCCTTGTCATTTCATAGTTTGCAAGATGAAGAGATGTTTCACAGCAAGGGAAGCTCTGGATCTAGTTGTGGCCACCAACAGTCGAGTTTGCATTAGAGTCTGACTCTTGACAGCTCTTGTTCCTCTGATGACAGCACTGAGAGTGAGGACACAGAAGAGACTGCAGATCTTCAGTGGAATTAAAAAAATGGGCAGATTCTCTGGTCTTCCACTCACACTGAGACGCTGCACTACAATCCTGCCAAGGGTATGATCCCGGGTCCCACACACTATGCAACTGCCCGCATCACAACTTTGCAGTCCTGCTTCGACCTCTTCAATACCAAAGAAATCATTCAGCTTCTTCTGCAGAACACTAATTTACAAGCTGGCTGCATTTCGGACCATCTGGGAGAAGTGGACACATCGCCTTCCCCTGCTGTTCAACCCAGGCCAGGATGTCTGTGTGGATGAGCAGCTCGTCCCTTTCAAAGGCCGATGCAGATTTCGCCAGTACATGCCCAGCAAGCCTGCCAAGTATGGCATAAAAATTTGGGTCACCTGTGATGTCACCACATCCTATGCATGGAAGTTGCAAATTTACACGGGGAAGTCTCCTGGAAGTCCTGCGGAGGTGAACCAAGGAAAAAGGGTCATTCTGGAAATGACGGAGGGGCTCCAGGGGAACACTGTGACCTGCAACAATTTTTTCACCTCCTATGGACTGGTGGAGGAGGTTCTAAAGAGGAAGATGGCCCTAGTCGGCACAATTCGCAGGAACAAGCCAGAGCTTCCCCCAAAGCTGCTGCAAATAAAGTATAGAGGACTTCTGTCCTCCCTCTTTGCTTTTACTAAGATATCCAAGGATGTAATATTTAAAGAAAAAAAACTGCTTAGCATTTAGTATATGTAAATGTTTTATTATTATTATATTTTTTTGAAAAATCAACAGTGCCATTATGTAAAGAAACCGGCGTTTAAGGTGTTAAAATTCTGAAAATTAATGAATGTTTGGTAATTATGATTAGAACTGATGCTGGAAAAAAAATCTAAGTCTGTAAAAATGGAGAAAAATATTAATCTATAATATTTTTATGACACTTTTTTGACATGGACATTTTTGTCCTTTATGGACCTGAGAGGTAGCTTTTTTAAAATCTGATACTGCATAAAAAATATGAATGCATAAAAATTAATGTTGTTGTTAATCATTGACATATCCAAGGCTGTAATAATCAAAGAAACAAAAATCTGCTTAGCATTTAGTAAATTGAAAATAATTTAAAAAATCATTTTTTTCATAAAAAACAGCATTGTGTAAACAAACCAGAATTTAAAGGGTTAAAATTCTGAAAATTAATGAATATTTGTTCATTGTGATTAGAGCTGATGCTGGTTTAAAAAATGGCATTAGTGAAAGTGGAAAAAAATATAAATCTGTAATATTTTTATGACACTTTTTGGACATGGACATTTTTATCCCCTTTGAACCTATGTGTAACTTTTTTTAATTGATGCACAAGGGTTAATCTGGCAACTTGTGTGTGCTGAGGAGCAAGGGCCAATCACTTTTGTCCAATCACAGCATACACACACACACACACACACACACACATATATATATATATATATATATATATATATACTGCTGTGATTGGCCAACAGTTTTAAAATAACATATGGATGCTGCTGTTAGGTTCTCTAAAATCTACATAGGTCATTTGGGTTAAAATGTCAAAGGTCTGACTCAGAACTGCATAATTTGGTAACACTTTAGAAGGAATTATTGAAGAACTAACAGGTGATTATTCATTAACACTTAACTCACTACTGTTAACTACTAAAGCAGATGTGTGAACTAATCAGTATGTAATATAATTATATGATTGTGTTTAGTAACAGTTAGGTAATCAGTAGCTAATGTATCTGTCATACCTCCTGAAAAAACAGTATTAGTTATCTACTAGTGAATGTTCAAGAAAAATAACAATGACATAACTAGTACTGAACAGTTATACGTAGATATTCACTATAATATAATCAGGCTGTGGCCCACAAACCAAGTACTTGAGTAAAATGTATTAAGAAATGTTTTCCTCTGAAATAAAGATCATAAACAACTTGTGTATTTTACAAAGTTTATGATTACTTTTGTAGGTTTTTTAGAGTGTTTGTTTGATTCGAGTCAGAATAATGTAGTAATTATTTATTAATAGCTGCACTACAGAATACTGTTTCAGTTTTGAAATAATTCCTGCAGAATTATCTGATAATTCTTCATTGATTACTAAAGGCTTCACTATATTTTCACTTTAGAATGAAAATATTTTCACTTTAGTGTTTCAGGTTTTAAATAAGTCCAGCGGAATCATTTGATAATTATTTATTAATTATTAATGGGTTCCCTGTTTTCACTTTAGAATTAGGGATGCACTGATACCACTTTCTGATAACGTTACTTTAATTTTTGGTACTCGTTGATACAGATAGGATACCTGTATTTTCACAGCATTTGTCATTTTTTACAAATGTTGGCTACAGAGACAAAATAATAATAATAGTAAGAAGAAAAAGAAGAATCATGTTAGTTGGTTTCATTTATTAAACATATATATTTAATTGTTGTACTTCTGCATTTATTTACAGTACAGAACTTATTACATAAGAAATGGACCATCAGTTCTGCCTTTTGTCTTCAATGACACCATTGGCTTAGAATCCGAAAAATCACGTGGTGCACATCCAAAAGACATCATCAAAGCCCTTGAGGGTCTCCTTAAAGAAGGACACAATGTGAGGAGGAAACATTTGCCTGTTAATTTTGTGAAATTATTTCAGTGTTATTCAAACAATGCATTGACACCGAAGAACTAAAACATAATGACTTTCCTCTCGCCTCTTTGTTTTCCTCTTTTATATTTACATCCAGTTCAATCCAACTGATTCTATTAAAAATGACGACTGCAAAAGTGAAACAAGACCTGAGGATCTGACATACTGTCTGGTCCACGTCATAGCAGCTGACAAAATATCAATGATGACTAAAGAAGTCTTCAAAAAGATAAGAGACATTAGACAGAAGGCCAGCAGTCTGGGTGAGTATCAGCAATACATTTGAATAATCTGTTAAAATATCCACATGATAAATGTGACTCACTAAAAGAAGATTCACTAATGTGTTTTTGTAGGATTCTAAAAACAAATATAATACTTAAATAGTCAACTTTATTTGGCTCATTCAAAGTTTTTGAAACTTTCTTCATGCCACACAAATCTAGAAAAATTATGTAGAATGCAAAATCACACAATTAATACATATTTAAATGTATTTTTCCATTCAACAGGAATTCCTCAGGTAATCATCATGACGAGGGTGGATGAAGCTTGCCCTCTAGTCAGAAAAGACCTAAGAAAAATCTACACTAGCAAGAAGATAAAAGAGAAGGTATTACAGGTCCTCTCTGTTCTCAGATAGAGAATGTGGGGTCAAACCTCTGGCTTCACCTTGCAGATTTGTCTAACAGTATAGGGCTTTACAACATAATAATAATACATGCATTATTTAAATTATTTTCTGCAAATCATTAGTATGGCTAGTCACAAAAAACGATGATTGAGTTTTAATAAAGCTGCTCTTTCCACTGACACACAAGTTATAACATGACACAAACATAAATATGTTCAAGAGCATATTCTTTTATATACCATATTTTTTTCGGACTATAAGTCATACCTGAGTGTAAGTTGCATCAGTCCAAAAATATGTCATGATGAGGAAAAAAAAAACATATAAGTCACACTGGACTATGTCACATTTATTTAGAACCAAGAGAAAACATTACCATCTCCAGCCACAAGAGGGCGCTCTATGTCTTCTGTGTAGACTACAGGAGAACTGAGCAGCATAGAGCGCCCTCTCGAGGCTGGAGACGGTCATGTTTTCTCTTGGTTAATTTCTCTTGGTTCATGTCAAATTAATTTTGATAAATAAGTCGCACCTGACTATAAGTCGCAGGACCAGCCACACTATGAAAAAAAGTGTGACTTATAGTCCGGAAAATACGATATATATATCAGAACCCCCAGAAATATTCAGCCTGTTTTCTTCTTTCTCCAGATGCAGGAGTGCTCTAATTCAGTTGGTGTCCCTCTGAGCTTCATCTTCCCTGTGAAGAACTACCATGAGGAGATTGATACAAAAAATTACATTGATGTACTGATCCTGAGGGCTCTCAAAGACATTGTGCAAATTGCAGATGATATGCTGAACAAAAGAAAACATGATTCAGAATTTTTTTTAATCTGAATCTAACACAATAGAGAAAGCATAGGCAATTGTGGGAATGTGTATTAATTCTACTTCTCATGCTGTCTAACATTATAA
The DNA here is from genome assembly GCF_003368295.1 of Carassius auratus. Taxonomy (NCBI): domain Eukaryota; kingdom Metazoa; phylum Chordata; class Actinopteri; order Cypriniformes; family Cyprinidae; genus Carassius; species Carassius auratus. The sequence continues at coordinate 1,226,081 of NW_020523543.1, forward strand.
CTGTAGCTTTATACGCAAGGCTGAACTGTCTCTATGTTTCTGGTAAGAACTGATAAACCAGTACATGGAGCTCCAGGAACTGGGACGCATGCTAACGCTAGAGCAGACAGGGAGGGTGATATATGTACTTGAGATTTCTGTTCTCAGCCACTTCTCATCTGACACTTGTGTAACCAAGGTTACCATAGAGTAGGGCTTGCATAGACTAGTCGAGAAGTCGAGTGATCGATTACTTCAACCACTAGTCTGCGCTGTCGGGAACAATCGACTACTCGAGCATGCATTAACCATAATGTGTACAAAGCGTTTGCAAGTACAACATTAATTTTAGGATTACAAAATTGCATGTAGCTGTTACTTTTTATGACCTTATCTATGTTGCATGTAAAATTAAAATATGTAATGTAATAATTAGGGGTGTGCCAGAAGCCGAATACCTTATTTAGAATGGCAAGGATAGTGGTTTATAAAATGAATAACAGACAAATAAATTCAGAATAATTCTGCCTGAATACTTGGCTGAAGCTGACACAGTCTGGAGTTTGCTAGATAACAGTTGAGCCAGGGGATCAGCGCAATATTATACACAGACCTCTAAAGTCACCAGTGTGAAGTGAATCAATGTAAACTTTATGAGTGAAAAGAGCGCAAATCAAACACGGCATTGCTGTTGCCTCTCTGAGCATCATAAATCAGAGCTTGGCAAGAGAACTATCACCTATAATAATACATCATACACGTTATTGTATTTGTATATATTTAAAAGGCAATGCTTTAAACCTTAGGCTACGATATGATACGAATTAATGAATAAGAACAGTGCGCTTTTTAATGTCATAATTATAAAGTTTTGACAATTTACATATGTAATTGTTGCATACGGCTATGAACTAATAAATGTCTATTGATTGAAAAAAACTATTTAATGTCTTTTCATTTACAACAGCATGAACCACAAGTAGTCGAGTAACTCGAGAATTTTTTTAAATAAAAAATCGACTGGTAGAAATCAGTAGTCGTGCAACTCCTATCATAGAGTAACTCAGAAATAAATAATGTTAATATAATAACATAATAATGTGAAAACTAGTGAAAGGTACTTAAAATAAGTATATTCATAAAAAGAAATAATAATTTTATACAAACATATATTTTTATTTGGTTATTAATGTGACCAATAGCAATCAGTTTTGGACTCGAGATGGGCCAGTGGGAGCACAGAATGTGGTACAGCGGAAAAACTGATTTCCGGTGGGAGCTCTCTCTGTCGTGCACAGATGCCTGATGCATTTTCAGGAATGAAATCCCAGGGATCCTAATTTTTTAGTGACAATGCCACCTACAGAATTAGTGGACCAGCAAGAATGGAAGACAATCGGAGCATGAGCAGGGCCGTAGCTGGGGTCAGCAGGGGACCGGTGCAGGTTGTACCAGTGGGCCCTGTTTGAAAGTGTTTATTTTGTATATTCGTTCTGTTTGTTTGTGCTATTTACACAATGTTTAAGTTGTTTCAACTTTGTAAGTGTCCAGGTACAGAAACTGAATAATCAAATGTAAAATAGCACTGTAAAAATTAAACATACAGTCAAACCAAATTTATTCAGACACCTTCAACATTTCTCACATTATCAGTTTATTTGCTATAGTTTAGAAAATACTAATAACATTTTACAAGAACTCAGAGTTAAACTGTCAGAACAAATTAATCTTGATAATATCAGATAACTTTGATAGAAAGATATGTAATGGATTACAATCAAACAAAACTTCAGATTACTGCCAATACTTTGTTGACCAATTACCAAGCAATGATTCATTGTGTTCAGTCTGTGGTGTGAAAAGGTTGCATTAGCAATTCAGAAAAAAAAACAAAAAACACATAAGCAAACCATGGTCTGGTCAAAGTTACTGAATAAATTTGGTCCCAAATATATCTTTTTTTTTTTTTTTTTTTTATAAAATGTCACTAGTAGTAAATTGTATGGAACATTTTTGAGTATAATATGTCACAGTTCACTTTATGTAGTGTGATATTTGCAAGTGAACAAACACACACACACACACACACCCGGAGCAGTGGGCAGCAATATATCCAGTGCCCGGGGAGCAACTGGGGGTTCAGTGCCTTGCTCAAGGGTACTTCAGTCATGAGTATTGAGAGAGGAAGAGAGCTCTGTTCATTCACTCCCTCCACCTACACCTCCTGCCAGCACTGAGACTTGAACCTGCAACCTTTGGGTTACAAGTCCAACTCTCTAACCATTAGGCCACAGCTGCCTCTTATTTTGCTATAGGGTTTATTCGATCTACGTTATCAATGTTTACGGTGGCGATTTTGTTGACATAGAAACCCACGACAACTGTCAGTCTGTCAAAAAAAAAAATGCAAGGCATCGTCGGTATTATAGCTGTATTTATTTATTTTTTACCACCGCAATGGTGTGTTGTGTAATACACGGCTTTTCTAACAACAGTAATAAGAATCCCGGAGTGAGTTTTTCTGCAATACCGACTGTAAGAAAATGTGAAGGGAAGGAGACAGAGAAGTTGAGTCAGCACAGGAGAGACTTGTGGCTAGCTAGAATAAATAGACTAAACTTTCAGCCAACTCCCCACAGCAAGGTCTGTTCCCATCATTCTATCACATGTAGCTAGGCTAACGTTATAGTTTTTAAATAACTTAATGTTACCTCACAGCAAAGTCTGTCCCCATAATTTGTTAACATATGGTTAGCTGTAACGTTTAGTGTGAGCAATTGTTGAAACTGCTCTTTCAAATAGAGGAAGCTGACATAAATTGAGACAATTATTAAATTTGTATTAATACAATGTCCATTGTGGCTTAAGTTAGCCAGATCCCCAGAAGTCAGAAGTTAAGTTAGTCTGGAGCCCTAACTTAGGCTGAGGGTGAACAGTCCCTTTTGTGTGGATTTCTTTTAGGTAAGCCATCATATCTACATGACAGCACTCATCCTGATTGGGCCCCCTCATTGAAGCTGGCGGGAGAGACAGGTCAGACAGGAAAGGCTGAGAGAGCAACAGACTTCCCAGAAAAGAGACCCAGAAAAGGATGTGTAATGATTAGGTTCAATAGGGTATACAGACAAATAACACAGGCGTCAAGTTCAGGGAGTGTGGAACAGGAGCAAGACAGCCCAGGGATGAACAATACAAAGGCTTACAGTGAGGTTGTGAATGCTTTTGAGACTGTTGAGGAAGATGCGTGCACATCTGAAGTGTGCTCAAAAATACAAGCTTATCACCAGAGACTACTTACTGACATGGACACACTTAGGCATGATGAGAAAAAAGTCAGATTTTATACAGGTTAACCAGTCTTGCTACATTAATGGTGCTCTATAATTTCATTGAAGGCTCCCTTACTGACAGCATTAAAACTTCACTAACCAAGTTTCAAAAACTTGTGTTGGTACTGATGAGACTCCCAGAACAAGACCTTGCCTACAGATTTGGCATTTCACAGTCTATCGTATCCAAAACCTTTGTTTTTGACATACATGTTTTGTATGTGAAACTTAAGAAGTTTATCTTTTGGCCAAGGAGATTGATTGATTGATTGATTTTATTAGACAGTAAAAATAAATGCATAACATGAAGTCTTCACAGTGACATTATACGTTAATCAGAACTGTCGAGGATAACACAAGAAAGTTAAAAATGTATTTCCATTGTAGTCCTCGTTGTAGTCTGATAAAGATGGTCAGGCAAGCTACAGATGACTAAGGTACCTTGTACATTCAATCACATCCGAAAAAGAAAAAGAAAATAAACAAAAACATACATTTCAATAATAAATATTCCTTAAGATCACATAAAAAAATAAATCTAATTAGCATTTAGCAACCATTCACCACATGCTCTATTAAAACAATGATCTGACTGGCTTAACTTAATCTCAACTGGGAGTTTGTTCCATTCCATTGCTGCAGTGTACAAGAAGGTGTTTTGCCCCAAACAGCTCTTAAATCTACAAGGAACTATGTCTGTGGCACTAACTCTAGTTGAATAGCTATGAGAGTTCCTAATAAGCTTAAAATAATCTTTGAAATACTTTGGCTCATTCCTATACAAAATCTTTCGTGTCAATCTCAGTTTCAACTGTCTCACCCTGTTTTCAACTGTCAACCATTTTAATTTCTCACACTCGAGAGAGCCGACATGGTTCCAATTGTTGAGGTTTAAAATCAACCTGACTAATTTATTCTGTGCCATTTGGAGTTGAACTTTTATCCTCTTTGGGGTGCTGCTGTACCATGTAATACAGGCATAATCGAAGTGTGGCATTTGCTAACATTTTTTAAGTTTCTGTATTTAGAAACGGAGCCTTACGTGCCAGGAATTTAATTATTTGGTTCACTTTTATAATAACCCTTTGACCCATACTTTCTTCACTCAGGAAACTACACTCAGGAGTCCTACTCAACCTTATTTTTGAACCAAATAGAATAGATTCGGTTTTCCCCAGATGCAAAGACAATTTGTTCTCGATCAGCCATTGTCTTATGTTCTTTAACTCCTGACTTAAATGGTTCTCAATAACTTATTTGTCCTTATGGGAGAACACCAAGGGTGAATCATCCGCATAGAGAAAAAGATTACAATTGCAAACAGATTTCATATCATTTATATACAAGAGAAACAACAATGGGCCCAGGACACTACCCTGAGGCACCCCACACATTATTTCTCTAGCTTCAGACAGAGTGCTGTTAATATCAACTCTTTGATACCTCTCAGTCAAGTATGATGAATCCATTCACATGCCATACTGATAAAACCTAAAGCTTTTAGTTTAATAAGCAAGATATGATGGTCAGTGGTATCAAATGTTTTCTGGAGGTTTAACAATACCATGCCACAAAGTTTAGCCAAGTCGATCTCACTTCTTAAATAATCTGTCAAATATAATAAACACGTATCCTTTAATTGATTAGAAGAGAGCTCCCCATTGATGTTAAGGCAAATATTTTTTGTCTTTGTCTTAAGCCTATTTACTGTAGCCAATTTGTTTCAATGCCTGCCAAAGTTTATTTGGCTTACCTTTATGCTCAGTTAATTTATCACGAAAAAAAGTCCTTTTTACACGTTTGAATCATCTTTTGCACTATATTTCTTAACTTCTTATAATTATCCAAGTCATACTGCTCTTTACTCTTCCTAAATACAGAAAAGGCTTTATTTCTCTTACTAATTCAGTGATTTCAAACACTCAATAAAAACCTCACGACTGTATTTTTTCAATGACCTGATCTTAATTGTGTTTTGTTTCTTCAATACAACTTTATACTTTTTCCTTGTACAATAAATTAATGAGTGGTCACTCATAGTACAATTTACAACCCCACTCTGATAGAAACATCAGCATTAAAATCACCTATCATTATAACCTCATCAATAAAATCACTACAGGGGACAAAAGATTCTTCCAACAACTGATAGAAATTATTCTGATCAGGAGGTCTATACAGAGAGCCCCAATTAATATAGGCTTACTTTTAATTAACTGTACATCAAACCACACAGCTTCAATAAGATTGTGATTTAAATCCATTCTACAATTAAAACAAATATCAGCCCTAATATAAACACATACATAAAACAACATAATTTTCGATTTCAATTTCTGTATCACTGACCGAGGCGTCCAGCCAGGTCTCTGAAAAGCACATAATCCCAACTTTACTATTACACATCATCAATGTTAACTCATCTAATTTGGAAAAAAAGACTGCGAACATTGAGGTGCATGATGTGTAGACCTTTAGTGAAACTGAAGTCCAGTAACGGAGACTCTGCCTGCAGCCTTTCCAGCACGGAGGCGTCAATATGAGTTTGTGCAGACCTCTCTGTGTGCCCCCTGCCACCTGCCTCCGACCGCTGACCATTCCGTTGGCGCAGCCCGTCCGATGGTAAAGAAACTTCCCAACACCGGGGTTCTACTGAGCTGTCCATAATTGCTCCCACTGAAAGGCGATCTCCGATCTCCACGTGCTTGCCGACTTGTTGTTCCAACTTCTCATCTGACTCCTTTACCGCACACCTGCCGTCCAACGCACCCTCCATGTCTGCCGTTGTAAAATCTCAGATTCCCCGAAGAGATTGATTTTCAGGCCCAGGGCACTGATGAATGTCTCCCAATAACAAAAGGCAGAGAGATATTATCAACTTATCTCTCCTGCGTTCTCTTTAGACAATGCCATGCTCATATTTGTTTGTTGAGGAGTACCTCCAAGAATTCACGAGGCTAACATTTCGTCCAGAACAAAAAAGCTTGCAACTGCCAAGCAGTTTTTGATCATATTCCCATTTACAAACTTGAGCATTAAAAAATGGTTGGTTTAAAACATCCAAAGATGAGCTTTTGAAGTCTATGCCAATAACCTTTCAACAACATTTTGGGTCTAGAGTGACAGTAATTATTGATTGTTTTGAAATTTTTATAGAGAGACCTTCAAGTTTGACAGCACGCAGTCTTACTTGGTCTTCATGTATACACCATAACACTATCAAATACCTTATAGGTGATATATATCACCACCTTTCACCCCACTAGCGACGGCCCTGAGCATGAGTATCAAATGTGAATCAATTCTTACTGGTCCTACATTAAAAACAATTGTGATGCATTTAATTGGAAAGTTAATGTAGCCAAAGTGTTCGTGATGTGCTAAATAGTCTTGAATACATAAAGCCATCATAAATTAGCCTCTGATTCATTTTATGAATCTGTTGTATGACTGGTAAGCTTGTGTTGACTTAGTGACAGGACAATAAACTGTAGCATGTTCGTAGTGAAATCTTGTTAATTACTCATCGTTTTACCATTTTAATTAAGTTAAAATAATCTTAATGTTTTAACTTAACGGGCTCACAGTCAGCCTGTTTAACATTACCCCACAATACATGTTATGAGTACGTCTCTTCTTTTTGACATGGTTTTATAATGTTGATGGAGGCATATGAGTGTGCAAAAGTATTGTTAAACAATGTATTCTATGCAAAATAACAGTAGTGCTATAAAATATAATTGGACTACTGTTATTTTGCATAGAATTCATTGTTTAACAATATTTTTGCACATTCATCCAACTGTATTTATTACCACTGTTCTCACGTTGCTGCTGTTCATAATGTGTATATATAATCCTACATTGCTTTGTTCATAATGTACATTCAATCCCTACATTGCATTCCTATTTATTTTCTGTATATACTCTGTTTAATACTGGATATACCAACTCCACTGTACATTCTGTATATCATAAGCTTTACTTACTCTGCACGTATGTGTATATAAAACACTATATTCTTGCACTTCTGGTTAGACGCTAACTGCATTTCATTAGCTCTGTACTTGTACTCTGCATAATGACAATAAAATTGAATCTAATCTAATATGACATTTTAATAGTCAAACATTATAGAGAGGCCATCAAAATAATTGACTGGTAAAGTACCATGTGTTTGATTGTTTCATGTTTTGGCTACGTCCCTTATAGCCTGTAGAGCCTAATCTCTCACTGGTAGTCTATTTATCTTGTTTTCAATTATTTGTATTTTTTTCTTATTGTGTAGAGATCTTGCTCAGAAAATTTATTCTGGGAGCTGGTGTCACAATCGTCAGCTGGAGTGCCCATGAACTCCACTAGAGGGCACTCCACTCAGGACTCTGGCATTTTGTGTCCATTTCCATTCCAACTACATTTCCCAAAATTCTGTGCTTAGGGCTTATCACCACCAGGTGTTCCCCATGACCACTCCCCTATGTATACTGTGTTTGGAGTCTCAATGATTGAGAAGTCTTGTTTAGCCCCGTCTAGCATTTCTGAGTGTTTTTCTAGTGTCTGATTTTGGATTGTGTATACCGCCTTTGATTCTTTGCTGCCTGCCTGTTATTGATTTTGGATATCCTTTTACACACTTGACGCTGTTGTTGGATTACTGCCTGTTTGACGACTCTATAATAAATTCCTCAGAGGTGTAAAATACTTGAGTAATTTTACTTGATTACTTTACTTAAGTATTATTTTGGGGGGATTTGTACTTTACTAAACTACAGTAAGAAAATTATCGTTTCACTTAAGAAGACATTCTCTTTGTGTATAGTTTTTGAAGTGTCATTTTTTTTTCTTCATTTTTTTAGTGTTCATCTTCAGTTCTCTCTTCACAGCAGTTCAGCCAGTGTACTGTTTGAGTACATGAATTACTCCGGGATATTGGTTTGTTTGAACTCAGAGGGAGTGTCAGCCACTTTAAAAAAGTTAACAGCTTAAGTCATTTGTAGATTAATGCGTATTAGAGATGCAAACCATTTAAAATGATTCAGTTTGATTTGGTGAACTGGTTCAAAAAGATCCGGTTACATCTATAAAATATAAAATATCTTAAACTGTGTTCAGAAGATAAACGGAGGTCTTAAGGGTTTGGAACGACATGAGGGTGAGTTATTAATTACATAATTTAGATTTTTTGGTAAACTAACCCTTTAAATGTGTTTATGTTCACGCAAATTATTCATTATCCAGATTCACCTACAGAAGCAGTTAGTATAATGTATTTTAATGAATCATTGCAAATCGCCTTTCCTAATAATATGCTAATTAGCAAGTTTCACTATGAATGTGGCTAAAGTAAACCGTCTCTCAGAGAGTAGATGGAAGAGAGGGGCAGTCAGCAGAGCTCATTATTATTAAAGGACAATTCCACAAATCAACGTGTTTTAATAAGAGCTGTTTTTTACAGGGTAAAAAAATTGTTTTTTAATCTACCATTGAGAAATTTTAAACAAACTTTGTTACAGACTTTTCATTAGGAGCCTGAACAATCATATCAACTTGTGGAAAATGGGAATTATATGACCCCTTTAAACCACTTAAGTGATAAACCACTTTTTTAGATTAAACCAGTTCTTAATACACTTTTATATGTACTTTCATAACTGCCTCTAGTGTCTTTAAAATATGGTTAAAGTGTACTACTAATGTACTAACAAGCAATTACTGTTAACTAAGATATATATTTAATGTCAGTAAATACACTTAAGCGTGAATTAAATGCATGTTATTTGTAATTGATTTAAAATATATCACAGTTTAAAATTACATTAAATGCATTTAGTTTAACTTTTGAGTGATATTTTTGAACCACTTAAGTATGTCTTTAGTACATTTTATATGTACTTTGAAATAAGGTAAATATTTACCATTTGAATAAGCAATAAATGTGAACTAAAATGTACTTAAATGCAATTTCAGTCTATTAATTACTTAGTTACAATCAACACAAACACAAAATGGAAAACCCTCTACATTTATCGACAAAACAATCTCTAAAACAAATACATAATGCTTTTTTGCTGATGCACAAGAAAAACCCAACACTATTCAAAGTAACAACACTTTAACTCACTTATTAGAAAGAGTCTGGAGAACAATGCTAAATCACTTACATACAAAAGTACCTAATCTCACCATCACAGAAAACATCACTCTGTATGATGTGTAAGGGTGTACTCACACTAGGCACGGTTGCCATGAACCGGGCCCGAGTACGATTGTCCCCCCTCCCCACTCCCCCTCTGGCCTGCACTCACATATAGGGTTTCAGCATTCGTGCCGGAGCACGCTTACGTCATTATGGTGCGACGGTTTCGGGATAAACAGGAAGAGCGGCGCTCTATGAACACAATGGAGTGCATCGCTCTGTTTTCTTTGTGGATAATTTTGTGTTGTTTGGTCCACAGTCTGTTGTTAAACAGATGTGTCGCCTTAGTGGCGCGAACATTTTCACGTAATCGTGCTGCTCGTATGAGGATTTTTGCAAGATACCAGCTGAAGTGCAGCAAGGACTTTGCAGTCTTTAGTTTTTATGCGTTTTGCACCTCTGCCGTAGACCAAAGCGACCCTTTCCCTGCCATGTTGGTTTTGGAGCGTCGCAAAACCGTGATGGCATGCGTCCTTTTCCGTGCCCCGGCACGGTTAGCGCTCACACTGCATGCGAACCGCGCCCGAGTCCAACTGAACCGTGCCCTGGCCCACCTCTTCCAAGCGGGCCAGGGCCGGCCAATCGAGCCGCGCCCGGGCACGATTCGGAGCACTCACACTAGTCAAACGAACCGCGCTTTGGTGGTCAAACGCACTCGTGCACGTTTCAAACTGGCAGTGTGAGTACACCCTAAACCTGGTTCTTCATTGGGGACCCCAAAAGCAGATGGGAGTTTTACTTACTCAAATATGTTCTGAGGGCAGAAAGGAAAATGATTGGTTTACAGATTCAACCAATGAAATTGAAGCAGAGGCGGAGTCAGGAAATTTGAACGTGTGGAGAGAATACTTCAGACAGATACGTTACTGACGTGGGAGGCATATATTGCTAGATAATGAATTTTCCATGTATTTTAATGAAAAAATTTACATCTCTAACATTTAAAAAGATAATTAGCAAACAAAGATACAAAGAAAAAATAAACATGGACTAAATATCATATAGCATGCATTTTTACTTGATTGCTTCATCAGTTACTTGCACCAAAGCTGTATATGAGGTAACTGGAATAAAACATGCTTTTCCAATTCTTCCGCGCTGTCTGTGAAATGGATCTGGGCGACAACAGAACTCGTTCATATCTCCATGAAATTTCATCAGTCAGCTAGCATTAGCATTAGCATAAGCACTGCTTTCAGGGCAACTATAAACTAATTTAAATTAATATTTTTATTGCTGTTATTTTTAGTGGACTATGCGCCAGTGATGCACGGGTCAATGTATAAACAACCCACACCCAACCGACGTTTTTAACTAACCCGCCCGCAACTCAAAAAAGAAAAACAAAATATTGTACCCGACCTACATTTTTTTTAAAGTAGTAAATGCGTCGCCCCTTTATATTAATTTAATTACTTAAAAAGGCTATAGCCTACAGGATAATAAGCGTTATGACCGCACACATAAAGCTTGCCACAAAGAACCGGTTAAAGTAATGATTATTAATGTGTCTAAATTAGCAAGGATACATTTAATTGTTTAGTAATAAACTGGTGTTTTCTGTGTCGTTGCTAAAATTAAGTTGACGATGCGGACTCGTCATGAATGCCAGAGAGAAATGCACATTTCATATGGATTACATAATCAGAGAGTAGCCTATTTATTTTGGTTTGAATATTTTAGTTTAAAAGTAGACATTTCAAGCTTTCATTAATATATCGCCTATATTTGTTTTTAAACCCCCCGACTAAAAGATTAAAACACTACCTGACCCAAAATATCACCCAAATTTTCTACAGATTTTTTCTTAGCTATTTCAGAATCTGGAAAAATGACTGGGGCTAACTTGTTACTGCAGTAGAGCGATATGAATGTGTGTAATGTACAGCATGATAAATGCTCGTCACTTCTGCTGCCGAAACTTTGTCAGGCTGTGGGTAATTTGGTTTATTGAAAAATGATTGCACGGATTTGCATGTTTCTTGATGATGTACTTTTTTTCTGTGGTACTCAAATGCATTAGTTGCTCATGTCGTATTCTCAATCATGTCTCCCACAGAAAAACTGCTTTTGTATAAAATGCAAAAAGCTCTCTCTGCTTTGCCATCAACAGGTCTTAACAAAGAGTATGTTGTGGTCCATTCGCTATTAAAAGTGCATCTTCTCTTTTTCGTGGCCATGGCTGCTTAACCTTGTATTATTCAAGAACTAGACAATAAACCAATACAAAGAATTACTGGTGCTGGCTTCTTTATTCCACATGGAACATTCATCATCTACAAATTACCACCATCCTCCTAAGCAAATGCACCTGATTTTATACAATCCATTACTGCCACCTAGTGGACTAAACATCACACTCATTACATCCCTTTTCATTGAATAAATAACAATACCCACTTAAGAGTTCACACTATACATTAGTCCCACACCAAAACAATCAATTGCTCCATTTTACCATTTACAACACATTCCTTTTTCAATACAACTTTTTTTTTACAAGTTTAGTCTAACAGGTGGTTTTCTAACATGATTGGATCTTCTTAAAATTGGACTGTCAGTCTTTGGTGCAGATGAAACCAGTTCTGGATAATGTTCAGAGGGCTGAACCTCAGAAGGAGACTCAGCAACAGGAAGAGACACAGCAACACAGGGCATTTCTTCATGAGAAGTTAGCACATACAAGGGAGACAGTTCTATATTTGACTTGCAGACTTCTGCAGATTTCAGCAAACTCCTCCGATTTCTCCTTAGCACTTGCCAATACTCTGTTTGAACAAGATATGACCTTGGATTTACTTCTTTTAGAACAGCAGCTTTCTTTCTCCATCCTGTTGGCTCCTCAATTCTAACCACATTCTGCTCAGAAAGAGGTATCAGTTGCCGAGATCCCTTATCATAAAATTCTTTCTGTTTCCTTTTCTGATGTTGCATCTCTTTCAATGTGAAACTTTTGTTTTCTCTTTTGAAAGACAACTTTGGCAATGTATCACGCAACTTACGGTTCATCAGTAGTTCGGCAGGAGATAATCCACAACCAAGTGGGGAGGAACGATAATTCAACAACGCCAGATATTCATCCGAATTATTTGCAGCTGCTTTTTTCAACAGCCTTTTTACAATCTGCAACCCTTTTTCTGCTTTTCCATTTCCCTTTGGATAAAGGGGGCTCGACGTTGTATGCTTAAAGCCATACTCTTCTGCAAACAGTCTGAATTCACGACTACTATACTGAGGACCATTATCACCTGCACAATGAAGGGAATTCCATGACTGGCAAAAATGCATTTCATGTGATTAATCACATAACTCGTTGTTGTCTAACGGAGCGGTTCAATTTCAGGATAATTAGAATAGTAATCAATAACTACCAAAAAATCCTTACCATACAACTGGAACAAATCAGTTCCTACTTTTTGCCATGGTTGAGTAGGCACATTGGCACGCAATCAGCATTGGTTCTTTTGCCAGTTTATAGTGAATGACGCAAACAGACATCACACTTACTGATTAATTCCTCAATATGCATATTCATTCCAGGCCAATAAACAGCTTGTCTGGCTCGTCGCTTGAATTTTTCAATACCAAGATGACCTTCATCTATACCACTAAGCATATCTTGACGCATTGATACTGGAATAACAATTCGATTGTATCGCAACAACAAGCCATTACACACTCAGTTCTGCCCTCATTGGAAAATACTGTGAGCACTTGCCTTTAATCCATCCTTGTTTAAGAAGAACAATCACTTTCTGCAATTCAGCATCCTTAGTCATTTCCTCGACAATAAGTTCTATACATCTCATCTGAGAATGGTAAAGATGAAATCACTGGACTCACATGTCCTTCCACTTCTTCACCGAGGTGACTGCTCTCTGACATCGGTGCTCGTGACAATGCTTAAGCCACAATGATATGCTTCCCAGGTGTATACACTAGATTTAAATCATATCTTTGCAATTTCATCATCATGCGTTGAATTCTTGGTGACATATCATTTAAATTCTTTTGAATTATCAATATCAATGGTTTATGATCGGTCTCTACTGTGAAAGTAGGTAATCCATAAACATATCCATGAAATTTCTCACAGCCAAATAATACCCCCAAAGTCTCCTTTCAATTTGAGAGTACCTTTTTCAGTTTCCGTCAGGGACCGAGAAGCAGAGACCACAGGTTTCCAGGAATCTCCATCAGCCTGAAGAAGCACAGCTCCTAGTCCCTCCTGAGAGGCATCTGTAGAGATCTTAATTGGACGAGTGTATTGTTGTAGACATTTTTTTATTTTACTCTTTTTTTTTTATTTACTTTCTTAGACATTTAGTGGGTTTTCATATATTTTTGTTTTTCCTTTTGATTTAACTTGTGTTTCTCTCTCAGTATGTATGTTTGTCCCCTGCAATGCAACGAAGACATCACACAGTAAAACAAAGAGCCTTTGAAGTCTTTAGTGTGGGCAATTTACTCAGGAAAGATCAGAGGGGTTATCCATAAATAAAGACCTTTGACCTCACGGGTGTGAAGATAATAAAAGCCCAGGGGGTTAGGAGGACCATTGTGTTTTCTGAAAAGAGTTAGTTTTGGTTTACGGGGTTAAGTGGAAATTTACAGAGAAGGTGCCCTGTAAGAAGTGGGGGTGATAACAGTATAATAAGGCTGTCTGTTTTCAGTGTGATTCAGGTCTGTTGTTTTTCAGGGTAGCTGCTGAAACAGTGAACGCACCTCTTTATGGAAAATAAACTTCTTTCCTTAAATATGATTCCTTGTCTATTACACTGAGATGCTATTTGTTAGTAATTGTTTTTGCCACAACAGTAATAAAAAAAAATCAAGAACAGGTTCAGTAGTCAGAATCTCTTTGAACCTCTTCCATTCTTGATCATGTACAGAAGACCACACAAACTCTTTGTCATTTTGTAACAAGGCTCTCAGATGGGTAGTTTTGGTAGATAGATTTGGCAGAAATGTTCCTAGGAATTTTACCATACCTAAGGCACGTAAAACTCCCTTTTTGTCATTAGGTGGAGGCATTTCCAAGAGGTCTTGTACTTTAGCTGGATCTGGTTCCACATCTTTTGCAGACGCGTTACCTAAAAAGGTTATCTATGTGACTCCAAACAAACACTTTTTCTTGTTCAACTTTAAATCGTGCTCGAATTCTTTCCATCAGTTTTAATAGTCGCTGATTATGTTGTTCAGGAGTGGACCCCCACGCCACAAGATCATCAATATATACACGAACACCCTCAAGTCCTTCAATAAGTGTTTCCATAGCGCAATGAAAAATCTCGGGGGCTGACTTAATCCCAAATGGAAGACGAAGAAAACAATATCTTCCAAAAGGAGTATTAAATGTACAATATTCACTACTCTCAGAATTCAATCGAATTTGCCAGAAACCCTGGGATGCATCTAATTTACTAAAAAAATCTTGCCCCTGACATTTCACTAAGAATCTCTTCACGTGTGGGTATCTGATAGTGTTCTCATTTGATGTTATCATTAAGATCTTTAGGATCTAGACACACTCTTAATTCCCCATTAGGTTTTTTCACACATGTGATGGAGTTTACCCAATCAGTTGGTTGTTCCATCCTTTGAATGACTCCTAATTGGGTCATAAGATCCAATTCTTGCTTCAAGGGCTCTTTCAGAGGGACAGGAACATGCCGAGGAGCATGTATGACAGGTGTAGTGTCATCCTTCAGTTGTATTTTGTACGTATATGGAAGTGTTCTTTCATAAACATCTGGAAACTGATTAACAATATTAGTAACACGATCACAGACAGTGTGAACGACTACATTCTCTTTGTTAACTTGATACACTCGTTTAACCAACTGAAGGTCTTCACATGCTTCACATCTCCCAGAAGAGATTCATGGCCATTGGGAACCACAACAAACATTACATTTTGTGTCTTTCCTTTGACTTGTATCTTCAATCTACAAATTCTTTGCGTTTCAATTGGTTGTCCTTTATAGGTTTTAAGGGGAACTGTCTGTTTTTGAATTGGGTTTTTTTCTTTCAATGCTTTCACATATCTGATGTTAATTAAGTTGACCTTAGCACCAGTGTCTAACTTAAAAGGTACTAATGTCCCATTAGCCACAAGAGGAACAATCCACTTAGAGGAGTGCACAGAATCCTCAATAGAGACACCTTTAGCTCCGCCTGGTGCTGCATCCTCCTCAGAAACCATCTGCACATAAAAGGAATCACTATCATCTATATCCTCCACGACATGTACTCTGTGTTCCGGTTTAAATTCTTTTGGCAAGCACATTTTTCCAAAGTGGTTCAGGCCATTACATTTAGAACACCGTTTACCAAATGCTGGACATTGTCTGAACTTTTGTTTACAAAGAAATGTTTAATTTACAGTGCTTTTAAAGCTTCTTGCATTACCTCGTCTCTTATCTCTGAAAGATATGGCATCGATGGCTGCGGCTGCATTTGGAGAGGACGTCGCTGAAGAAACATCAAACTGCATCACTTGCTCTCGCTAATTCACTGGACTGGCACAATTCAACAGCATGATCCAACATGAGTTCAGACTCTCATAACAATCTTTCTCCGACTTTCTTGTCAAATATGCAGAAAACAATCTGATCACGAATCATGGAATCCTTTAATTCATCGAAATTACAAGTTTTTGCCTTTATCTTAAGATTAGTAAGAAAGCAATCAAAAGCCTCTCCTTCATGCTGCAGTCATGTTCGAAATACATTATCTCTCATAGGTCTCATTCTTCTTTGACAAACAATGAGCATTACATTTTTCCAATACCTTATCCAGTTTCTTCTTATCCGCTTCAAAATTAAAAAAAAATTAATCATCTTCAAAATTAAAGGTGTTGTATACTTCCACAGCTTCTACTCCAGCAATAGTAAGTAACATAGCAATCTTCCTTTCATCTGCAGCTTCTACTTGGCCAACAGCTAAAACATACAGCGTAAACTGTTGCTAAAAAGTCCTTCAATTTGCATCAACATTTCCAGACAACTTCAAAGTGCCTGGTGGTTTAATTGCCTCCATGGCATTCTTGAAACCCCACTCCTGGTACCATGTATTATTCAAGAACTAGACAATAAAACATTATGAGGAATTACTGGTGCTGGCTTCTTTATTCCACGTGGAAGATTCATCATCTACAAATTACCACCATCCTCCTAAGCAAATGCACCTGATTTCATACAATCCATTACTGCCACCTAGTGGACTAAACATCACACTCATTACACGTGACATCAGAGGGTCAGTTAGAATTTTTGAAGCATCGAAAATACATTTTGGTCCAAAAATAGCAAAAACCACGACTTTATTCAGCATCGTCTTCTCTTCTCTCTGTCTGTTGTGAGAGAGTTCAAAACAAAGCAGTTTGTGATATCCTGTTCCTGATAGAATCATTCGATGTAACCAGATCTTCTTGAACCAGTTCACCAAATCAAACTGAATTGTTTGAAATGGTTCGCGTCTCCAATACGCATTAATCCACAAATGACTTAAGCTGTTAACTTGTTTAATGTGTCTGACACTCCCTCTAAGTTCAAACAAACCAATATCCCGGAGTAATTCATTTACTTAAACGGTACACTGACTGAACTGCTGTGAAGAGAGAACTGAAGATGAACACCGAGCCGAGCCAGATAACGAACAAATGATTCACTCGTTCGGAACGTCTCTGTTCATAATATATATTATGGGAAAGAGAAAGAGAAAGCGCAATCTATAGTTATTATTAGCTCCCTATATAAAGCATACGGACACAAAAATGTTGTGCGGAAAGATACACAATCTAGGATAAAGTCATTATGAACATTAACAATAATTTGGGACAAATATAATGTAATTTTATGGTAAAAATATATGTAGTCTAAGTGGCACTCTGTGATGCAGCAGGATTTGGAAAAAACCTTGATCCGCCACGGACAAACTAACTTTAAATTGATGTTCAACAAATCAAATGTTAACTGAAATATCCACAAAATAGAAAAAAAAAACACTGAAATAAGAGTGTGCGGTTGTCACGGTTGGTAAACCATAGTCTCAGTTTTACACTATGTGTGTGGAGTTTTGTGTGTCTCTCATCAGCACTGATCATTTCATGTGGGCGTCTCCTTTAATTGTTCATCAGCCACAGCTGCCACTCATTACCCGATCCCTACTTATTGCCCTGTCGTGTTTCATCTCATCATTGGATATTCGCACCTCTGGAACCCCATCCACTCCTCACCACCACTGAACGCATCTCAGTTCCTGTGTCATGCTCTACTGCTGCCTCTACTCATTTCAACTTCCTGGATCACCGTCAGACATCTCCACATACCTGTTGTTCCTGCCACTCTTCTCTGTTCATTGGACTCAGTCAATAAATCCTATTTCTATTACTTGCACTTGTTTCCTCACCCTTACTTACCATTACAGAACGCTCTGACCAACATGGAAGCAGCAAGTTCCACATCACTATCAGAATTCATCCACTACAGTGTCACCTGTATGGATCAGCAGCAAGAGAACATCATCAACACTGGACGCGCTGTCCAAGCTTTGGTGATACAGGTGTCTGAGCTCACCCAGCAGATCCAACAGCTGACCACTCCCGCTGCGCCACCCACACCATCCATCCCCCGGGATATCCCGAGAAACAACTACCGGCCCAAACGACACCTTCCGGTGTCGGAGAACTACTCTGGTGAGCCCAACTACTGCAGAACATTCTTGACTAAATGTTCCATGAATTTTTCTCTACAGCCCAGCACCTTTGAGACAGAGGAGTCCAAGGTGGCATTCGCTCTGACTTTACTCTCCGGAAGAGCCGCTTTGTGGGGGACGGCTGTGCCACTCCCTTGCAACCCTGAGAGTGGCAACCCGAGCAGAGAGAACACGGCCTTGATCACGAGCCCATGCAAGTGGGTGGAGCTCGACTGAGCCAGGAGGAGAGAGAGAGGCGGGGGTCCCGAAGACTTTGTATGAACTTCGGTGGCTCTGGACAACTTCTACTCTCCTGCCCGGTAAAGGGAGCCAGCCTGGTAGTAAACTTGAGGCTACTATCGTGTGGGATTTCCACCGGGAAGTCCTCAACATCATCCACTCTCAAGACTGAGATGGGCCAACAACATGCACACCTGTCACACCCTTCTACACTCTGGAGCAGAAGGTAACTTCATGGACACCACCCTCACACAACACCTGAGACTCCCTATCACTCCCCTTTCGCACCAAATCTCTGTCAGCACACTTAATGGCCATGAACTGCCCTACATTTATTTATTTTTATTTATTTATTTATTTATTACAGGGACAGTGCATATTAATAATCATTTCTGCCAGTATGCCAGAAGGCTATTTTTCATCTGCAGTCCCAGGACAGATGTTAAAAGTCACCCTAAAAGACAGTAAGAATACATATAACAATACATTTAATAAATCCTATTATGTTAAAGGGGGGGTGAAATGCTCGTTTTCACTCAATATCCTGTTAATCTTGAGTACCTATAGAGTAGTACTGCATCCTTCATAACTCCAAAAAGTCTTTAGTTTTATTATATTCATAAGAGAAAGATAGTCTGTACCGATTTTTCCCGGAAAAACACGAGCGTCTGTAGACGTGACGTGTGGGCGGAGCTAAAGAATTACGAGCACCTGTAGGCTTTTGCTTTGATAGCGTTTGGAAGCTGTGACATTACGTGAGGACAAAACCAACCAAAACAAACCATGGCTAGCAGTCAGATTCAGCCGTTTATTTATGATCCAGAATCAGATCCGAGGCTGAAACTGAACGAGAGCAGCAGCAGCAACGACTCTATGTGGTATGTACTGAAACTGTATATATTTGCTTAGCGGTTTTGGAAAATGACTAAGTTCCACTTTGTCGTCTTTTTTTTTTTTTAAGCTGTACATGTGGGAAGTGCAGTTTGATGACAACATCGCATGTTGTTTACTTGATGTGCTTACACGGCGATAGCTAAGTTAACAACACAGAGATATTTGAAGCAGTTTTACTCACCGCATGCGGTTCCAACACACGATCGTGACCCTTTTCCTTAAGAAATAAACTATGTGCAAATCCGTCGTCAAACTGGG
The DNA here is from genome assembly GCF_003368295.1 of Carassius auratus. Classification (NCBI taxonomy): domain Eukaryota; kingdom Metazoa; phylum Chordata; class Actinopteri; order Cypriniformes; family Cyprinidae; genus Carassius; species Carassius auratus. Next base: position 1,245,674 of record NW_020523543.1, read on the forward strand.
CCTTGTTTGTAAAACAATCATCTTCGAAATGCAGGGAACAAACACAAACACTTGCACAACTCCGTTGATGCTCTGTAAAAATAAACTCCATCCACTGGTCCCTTAATGCTGTTTCTCTTTTGGTAATCTGTGCAGGGTTGTCTTGCCCTGGCAACCAAAAACACACTTCTTTAGTGACATTTGGCGACGCTCTGGCTCTGATCAGTGAAGTCTGTTGTGCTCTCAGTGCTCTGCTATACGGGAGCGCGCGCTCTTCCAGCAGAAGTGCCTCAGGACCCATATAAGGAAATTCCGCTCCATCTAACGTCACACAGAGCCATACTCGAAAAAAACTTTCAGAAACTTGTGACAAACCGGAAGGAGTATTTTTGGAACAGAAATACTCCTTCAAATGTACAACTTAATTTTTGAAACTTTGTCCATGTTTAGCATGGGAATCCAACTCTTTAACAGTGTAAAAAAACTCAGTATGCATGAAATAGCATTTCACCCCCCCTTTAAAAAGTACAATCAAAATATAACAAACCAACAATCAAAACAAACATCTGACAAAACATGACACACACACACACAAAAGGCAAGAAGCAAGCAGAGGATAGTGAAGGTCTAGAAATGTGTTAATGTTGACAGATCGGAAATTCAAGAAACCATTTCTTTAAATGGTCCTTAAATGTACAATATATATTTTGATTTCTGATGATTAAGGGAATGCGGTTCCATTCAGTAGCAGCTTGAACAGAAAAAGAAGTAAGACCAAATACACTTTTTCTAAAAGGAATGACACAATCTCCCCGCGTTGCACCTCTGGTTATGCTGTACGGATGATTACAAACTGGTGGAGTGGAGGGGATGATAAACCATTCATAATTTTGTATGGAAGACATAGATTTGAGTATTTTTACCATGTTTTCCCAACTGAGTAATCTGTGTTTTTGTAATATTGGACAATGATGAGAAATAATTGGTTTCTTATCCAGAAATGTAACAGTTTGTTTGAAAAGTGACTGCAGAGGTTTCAGAGATGTAACACCAGCTTGTGACCAGATGGGAAGACAGTAAGTGATATTTGATAAGATCATAGAGTGCATGTACATTTTTGCTGCCTGTGTGGACATTTGATGGCGAATGTGTCTAAAATTCATGAGGTTAAATTTGATCCGATTACAGACCTTTTTACATGTGATGTAAATGACAACTTTGAATCAATCAAAACCCCCACATATTTGTATTCTGACACGATCTGCAGCCTTTCCCCAAAAAAACGAAAATATTTGGCTCTTTGTGAAAAACTTTGCTACTTGTTTTTGATGTATTCAGCTGCAGGCAGGATTGTTTTAACCAAGCTGTAATATTATCCATGGATTTAGTGAGCTTCTCGGCCACCTGAGAAATATTCTTGCCATGAACATATACTACAGTGTCATCAGCATATATCTGTACAGAGACATCAGGACAGACGGACGGGAGGTCATTAATATAAAGTAAGAAAAATAGAGGCCCTAAAATAGATCTTTGAGGAAGACTAGTGGACAGAATAAGGGCGGCTGATTTAAAAGACTGGACTCTTACATGTTGGAGACGGTCAGTGAGATAAGACTCAGTCCATTTAAGTGCATCCGAGGAAAAGTTAAAATTGTGTAATTTTGCCCGCAAAATTGTATAATTAACAGTATCAAAAGTCTTCCTGAGATCCAGGAACACCGCACCAACAACCCCACCTCGGTCCAACAGAGCTCTGATGTTTTCAGTAAAGAAGCAAGTCGCAGTCTCGGTGGAGTAATTGGCTCTAAAGCCAAACTGCATAGGGTGAAGAGCAAAGGGTGTGGTATTTAGATGGTTAATAATTTTTTTTTGCTATTAGTTTCTCTGCAATCTTAGACACTGTAGGCAATATACTGATGGGTCTGTAGTTTGACAGGGAATGGTAAATGGACTGCATTTATATAGCACTTTCAACAGACCACATGGCCATCCAAAGCGCTTTACAATTTGCCTCACATTCACCCATTTACTCACCGACTGTGGTGTCAGCCATTCAAGGCGCCATCCAGTTCGTCGGGAGGAGTCTTGCTCAAGGACACCTTGACACTTGGTCAGATTGAACCACCAACCTTCCGGTTTGTAGACAACCTAAATGAACCACTGAGCCACTGCCGCCCCACTGAGGATCTCCACTTTTGAAAATTGGAGCAACAATAGCTGGTTTCCACATGCTTTGGGAAAATATTTTGCGAAATAGACATGTTGATTATTTTGGTGATGGGGGATGTGACAGATGTACTTAGTGCCTTGAGCATTACCGTATCCATATCAAAAGTATCTTTGCATTTTGATGGTCTGAGTGATTAAATGGTCTGTGATACCTCTGATTCTGTGACATTAATTAAACTAAAAAGTAACTGACTTTTGTCTATTGACGGAGTGTATATGTTCTCTGGTGTAAAACAGGTTGTTATGTTAGCAACAGAATTAACAGTGATTAAATGCTTCTGCTATAACCGGAAGATTGTTTTCAATTTTTCATTTATTGTAATATCTGGAGTGTTTTTTTGGGGCGATCACCTATCATTTTTCTTAGCTGGTTCCATATTATTTTAATATTTCCATTGGATTTTTCAATTATAGTGAGAAAGAAATCTGCCTTATACACCACTGTACCAACACCTTTCCTCACCTCTAGCAACCATATCGAGACCATCCCCTTCCTCCTCATGGACTCCCCCATGGCACCCATTGTCTTAGGTCACCCCTGGCTAGTCAAACACAATCCACAAGTGGATTGGGTTTCCAACACCATCACCTTGTGGAGCGAATGTTGTCACTAGTCTTGTCTGGTGTCTGCATGTCCTTCTGTGTCTGGTTCTGTTTTTCAAGAGGAGGCAAAGGTTTTGACAAATATGCCCGCAGAGTATCTTGACCTGAAGGAAGTGTTCAGTAAGTCCTGCATTGCTTCTCTTCCTCCGCATCGTCCCTATGACTGTGTAAGTCCCCGCCAAAAGGCAAGCTTAACTCTCTGTTCCTGAGAGGGAGGTGATGGAGAAATATATTTCAGTTCATATATATCAGTTCATAAATGTTTACCTGGATGACATATTGATTTCTTTGTTTCTCCAGGAACAGGTGATTGTGTGTGGCGCCGATACAGGATGGCTGCCTCCGTGACGTGCTCCGCATATGTTTTTGTGTTTTTGTTAGTTTGTCCTGTCTTTAGTTATATTCCTGCCATCAGTTTCACCAGGGATGAACTGCTGAACATTCAGCAGAACGCACCACAAGATGTTTTTCCGGATTTCAATTATTCAGACGTTTTAGTGAACATTGTTATTGGAGGAGCGGCGGCGCTGATCAAACGCTTCAGGACGCGCAGACGGGGGAAGCGAGCGGGAGCGCTCGTCAGACTCAGGAAGCGCGGATTTCGAACGCCGTTGCCTAGCATACATTTGGCAAATCTCCGCTCTCTACCCAACAAAACGGACGAACTCCTTCTGCTTTCTCGGACAAATAAGGATTTCTCACACTCTGCTGCTCTGTGTTTCATGGAAACCTGGCTGAATGACACCATACCGGACAGCGCGCTCCATCTGCCGGACTTTCAGCTGTTTAGAGCGGATCGCGACGCAGAATCAACGGGGAAATCGCGTGGCGGTGGGACATGCTTTTACATCAATGAACGGTGGTGTACAGATGTAACTGTGTTAAAGAAGACGTGCTGCTCGAATCTCGAAACACTCTTCATTAACTGCAAGCCGTTCTATTCGCCGCGGGAGTTTCACTCCTTCATTCTGGTCAGTGTTTACATTCCTCCGCAAGCGCATGTGAGCTCAGCTTTACAGAAACTTGCTGATCAGATTACAGAGACAGAACAACAACACCCGGACTCTGTTTTAATCATTCATCGGGGACTTTAATAAAGCCAATCTGTCCCGTGAACTGCCAAAATACAGACAGCATGTTACATGTCCCACAAGAGACAGTAATATATTGGATCACTGTTACACCACAATAAAGGATGCATTTCACTCTGTTCCACGAGCACCTTTGGGACGTTCTGATCACCTTCTGGTTCATCTTATACCGTCCTACAGGCAGAAACTAAAATCAGCTAAACCTGTATCAAGGACTGTAAAAAGATGGACTAATGAAGCAGAGCAGGATTTACAATCTTGTTTTGACCTCACTGATTGGAGTGTTTTTGAAGCTGCTGCCACCGATCTGGATGAACTCACAGAGACCGTAACATCATATATCAGTTTCTGTGAGGATATATGTATTCCTACAAAGACTCAACTAATTTACAATAATGACAAACCGTGGTTCACTGCAAAACTCAGACAGCTCCGTTAGGCCAAAGAAGATGCTTACGTGAAGGGGGACAATGTCTTGTTTAAACAGGCTAAATACACACTGGAAAAGGAGATCAAAGTGGAAAAGAGGAACTATTCTGAAAAAATAAGGACTCAGTTCACTTCCAATGACTCAGCATCAGTGTGGAAAAGTCTAAAGAAGATCACCAATTACAAGACACCACCCCCCAGCACTGTAGAGAATCAACGACTGGCAGACGATCTGAACGAGTTTTACTGCAGGTTTGAAAGAACACTCATCACCTGCCCTGAACGCCTCCCCACACAACCATTCACACCATTCACAACTCCTGCATCCAGCCCTGAATGCCTCTCCAAACTACCGTTCACACCATTAACAGCTCCTGCAACCCATCCTGAACACCTCTCCAATCAAGCACCTCACCATTCTCACCTCCTGCTTCCCCCCTCTCCCCCACACCTGCAATTCAGATCAGCGAGGATGCGGTGCGCCAGGTCTTCTGGAAGCAGAAAAGGAAAAAAGCACTGGGCCCAGATTGTGTTACACCAGCCTGTCTAAAATCCTGTGCTGACCAGCTGGCCCCCATCTTCACACGGATTTTCAACAGATCGCTGGAGTTGTGCGAAGTCCCTTCATGCTTCAAACGCTCCACCATCATCCCCATCCCTAAGAAAACCAAAATTACAGGACTAAATGACTACAGGCCTGTGGCTCTAACGTCTGTAGTCATGAAGTCATTTGAGAAACTGGTGCTGGGCCACCTGAAGGACATCACTGGGCCCTTGCTGGATCCTCTTCAGTTTGCCTACAGAGCAAACAGGTCTGTGGACGATGCAGTAAACATCGGACTGCATTATGTTCTGCAAAACCTAGACAGACCGGGGACTTATGTGAGGATCCTGTTTGTGGACTTCAGCTCGGCCTTCAACACGATCATCCCAAACCTCCTCCTGCCCAAACTATCTCATCTCTCCGTGCTCACCTCCATCTGTCAGTGGATCAACAGCTTCCTGACAGACAGGCAGCAGCTAGTGAGATTGGGAAAATACACATCCAGCACCCGTACAATCAGCACCGGAGCTCCGCAGGGCTGCGTTCTCTCCCCACTGCTCTTCTCCCTGTACACTAATGATTGCACATCTAAGGACCCCTCTGTCAAGCTCCTGAAGTTTGCAGACAACACCACACTCATCTGCCTCATTCAGGACGGTGACGAGTCTGCTTACAGACAGGAGGTAAAAGAGCTGGCTGTCTGGTGCACTCTCAACAACCTGGAGCTTAACACCCTCAAAACAGTGGAGAAGATCGTGGACTTCAGGAGAAACCCCCCTGCACTCCCCCCACTCACCATCATGAACAGCCCTGTGACTGCAGTGGAGTCATTCAGGTTCCTGGGCACCACTATCTCTCAGGACCTGAAGTGGGACATTCACATTGACTCCATTGTGGAAAAGGCCAAGCAAAGGTTGTACTTCCTTCGCCAGCTGAGGAAGTTTAACCTGCCACATGAGCTGCAGAAACAGTTCTACTCCACCATCATCGAATCCATCCTCTGCACTTCAGTAACTGTCTGGTTCAGCTCAGCTTCTAAATCTGACCTCAGAAGACTACAGAGGGTAGTCCGGACTGCTGAGCGAATCATCGGTACAACCCTCCCTTCTATTCAAGAACTGTACTTATCCAGAGTGAGAAAAAGGGCTGTCAAAATCACTCTGGACCCCTCACATCCAGCACACTCCCTCTTTGAACTGTTGCCATCTGGTCGATGCTACAGAGCACTGAGCTCCAGAACGACCAGACACAGGACCAGTTTCTTCCCTCAGGCAATCCATCTTATGAACAGCTGATAATAACTGCGAACACACTACACTTTATATTTATATACACATACACTTTATTTATCTAACACACATACTTAGTATACACTTAAATTTTGCACATAATACACATGTACATACATAACTGCATTTTGTAATATACCTCCCTACAATTGTCAATTTGTATATGTGCTTCAGAGGTTACTAGAGAATGGGCTTTTTGTCAAGGCGGAGAAATGCGTATTTCATGCAAAGTATGTTTCCTTCTTAGGTTACATCGTCTCTTTTGAGGGAATATGTATGGATCCTGACATGGTTAAGGCTGTGATAAATTAGCCAAGTCCAGATTCCCGTAAGGCCCTACAGCGGTTTCTGGGGTTCGCCTATTTTCATCTGCGTTTCATTCGCAATTTCAGCCAACTAGTTTCACCTCTGACCGCCTTGACTTCCCCCAGAACTACGTTCAGGTGGTCTAATACAGCTGTCTACAGCCTCAGCTGTATTTACCAACCTCAAGAGCCGCTTCACTTCGGGCATTGTCTTAGTCTGGAAGACTAAAACTTAGTGTTAAAACTTAGTCTTTCATTGTCTGGACCGATCATAAAAATTAAGACTCCAGGCAGGCTCGGTGGGCACTTTTTTTTTTTGCCCGATTTGACTCTTCTCTATCATACCGCCCGTGTTCCAAGAATATCAAACCCGATTCTTTGTCATGTATTTTTGATCCATCCAAATGCCCGGAAACTCCTGAGTGTTTTTTACCTGTGAAAGTAGTCATCTCATCACTCATATGTGACCAATCACGGAAAGTAGAGACACAAGTCGGTTCTGGGGCATTTTTAGTTATTCACAGATTCTGAAAGTGTAGTTTCCAAGCTTTCCAACGATGTGTAACACATGGAAATCTGATAATATTTGGAGAAGTTGTGGACATTTGAAGGTAGTTACTCAAAAAAGCTCAAAAAGCAGAAAACAGCCTTCAAAGATTGTGCAGTTCTCACCTGTTCTCACTGCTGGGAGTGACAATAGGGCTCATTTACATCTAATTACATCTCATTTACATAAGCTATACCCCCTGTAAAGCCCCCCCCCCCGTAAGGCTGCATGTTTGCATAGCAAAGACAGACACAATGGGAAAAATTTGACTGCATACTATTAATAATAAAGGATAATGTGCATTGTAAATGTCAGTAATTTATCTTTTTTGACTTTTATAAAAATGATTTATTTTAAATGATTTTATTTAAAAAATACAATTTATTTATTTTTGGCCATATGACAGAGGTCTGATATTCTATTCGTCATATTTCTGTTTTGCATAAAACTGAAGAATATTCGGTACATCCTATACTGTATTCTAAAATGATCTGATATTAACTTTTGCATGGATTTTATTGAAAAGAGCTTAGGCTCATGTAACCAGTCATTTCACAGTGCGTCTGTGAAATGCTGAGGTACCGTAGTAGTTTTGTGCACGCGTGAACACCATGGCAACGTACAACAAAAAATTACCTCACGCGGGAAACACTTAACGTAACGCGTAAATGCAAGTAACTAACGTAAGGTCTTAACATGGACTAAACATGAGATAATGTGTATGTGTTCTTAGAATGAACACAAAAGAACAAACTTTGATGTTTATGGAAATTCACCCCATAAGAAACAGAAAAGTATTCTTGCAGATCTTGTTGCCTTCAATGAAATAAGTAACCATCTCCAAAGTTTGCACTGTGCATCTGTTTGCTTCTAAATGTCCAATAATTTGTATGTCCTGCCACTCTTTTTCTGCAGCTAAAGAATCTTCTGGCTTCTGGCTACCTTTCTCCTCGTGTAGCATTTACAGTCAAAGTCACAGATTTTCCCCATTTCTCTGTCTTTATCCCCATCAAATGTTGGCCACCTCAAGCACTGTGGAACTTGACAAAAATTTACTTCTCCGCCTTCCCTCACCTGGTAAGGTCCCACCGAGCTAACTCGGACCAACCGCTGATGGCAATAGAGGGTAACGGGGTAGGGGTTCACATTCCATACCCTCACTGAAACACGGCTTCCACGGGCCACCGGAAGTCCACTTCCACACTCTGACAGTCCCAATGAGGCTCCACCAAGACTCAATCCTCTGGTCCATAAAACCAAACGGGTAACCAGGCCCAATCAACAGCTTCGCTCCTTGCCGGGACAGAAAGGGCATATCGACAGGCCATCCGGCCAGTATCCTTCCCGATCCCCCGAGAACCGGCCATCTGGATCCTACGACAATCTGCCACGGTCCTCTCCCTTTCTCTCCTTTCCGCCATAGGAGTGGTTCGAGCTGGTCTGACATGAAACACTTCTTCCCAACAATCTGTAAAAACATTCATGCCCAGAAGTTCTCAATGTACCCCCAGACAATGGTCTCGAACAACCACAACCCCTTTTTGTGGTACAGTAATTCCATGAATCTTAAAATCAGTTACCAAGTATCCAACATAGGGGATATCCAGGCCATTCGCCCCTCTCAGAGTGAGCCACGGGGCTTCCATTCCCTGCAGTTGACAGGCATCAGAGAGCTCTTTAGACAAGCTTTCGGAAAACAAGGTGAGTTGGGAGCCAGTATTTACCAGGCACCGGAACTGGACGCCATGTACTTGGACCTCCACGGTTGGGCAATGCCCCATCAAACCGTCTCTAGGAACTAACAACAAAGAAGGGTCCGTTGATGGGGCCCCGGCCACTTGACCTACAGTGGCCGGAGACTCTAAAAACCCCCTTGCAAACCATGGCCGTCCCTGTTCATCCCACTGAAACCTCAAACCAGTTGGCCTGGCAGGATGTCGTCCCAGCTCTCAACCTCCATTGGAATAGGAACGTTCCCGGGGCTAGGTCGGGGGGTGGGGCCGCCCCCTACGCAGCTCCTCCAAAAGAGTTCTAGACAACTCCGTTCCATCCGCAAAGTCTGTTTCCAATCGGAGACTTCCGAAGATGTAGGGGCACAACTCCCACTAGTGGCCATACACACTGAGGGATCAACCATCTCTGCATGATCCGATTCCAGGGCCAAGGCCTCTTGCCACAGTCCTTCAGACGTCAGCCCACGCAAAAGCTGTACCGGCAAAGCTGTACACGTAAACTCACGGAGTCCCAGAAGGAACTGATCTCGCGACAAAGTCTCTTCCTCCCCTAGGCCATGATCACGTTGCCCCTTCAACCTAGCAAACAGCTCTCGTAGTCGCAAGGCAAAGGCCCACAGAGTCTGCCGGGGTCCTTGTTTAAAATTAAAGAACTGAGCTCTCAGGACAGCCACCGGGGTGGCATCACCGTATTGCCCAGCCAGCAAATCGAAGATTGCTTGGGCGGTACCTCGAGTTGCTTCAGGTGCGGCTTGTACATTATTGTTCAAAATAATAGCAGTACAATGTGACTAACCAGAATAATCAAGGTTTTTCGTATATTTTTTATTGCTATGTGGCAAACAAGTTACCAGTAGGTTCAGTAGATTCTCAGAAAACAAATGAGACCCAGCATTCATGATATGCACGCTCTTAAGGCTGTGCAATTGGGCAATTAGTTGAATTAGTTGAAAGGGGTGTGTTCAAAAAAATAGCAGTGTGGCATTCAATCACTGAGGTCATCAATTTTGTGAAGAAACAGGTGTGAATCAGGTGGCCCCTATTTAAGGATGAAGCCAACACTTGTTGAACATGCATTTGAAAGCTGAGGAAAATGGGTCGTTCAAGACATTGTTCAGAAGAACAGCGTACTTTGATTAAAAAGTTGATTAGAGAGGGGAAAACCTATAAAGAGGTGCAAAAAATGATAGGCTGTTCAGCTAAAATGATCTCCAATGCCTTAAAATGGAGAGCAAAACCAGAGAGACGTGGACGAAAACAGAAGACAACCATCAAAATGGATAGAAGAATAACCAGAATGGCAAAGGCTCAGCCAATGATCACCTCCAGGATGATCAAAGACAGTCTGGAGTTACCTGTAAGTACTGTGACAGTTAGAAGACGTCTGTGTGAAGCTAATCTATTTTCAAGAATCCCCCGCAAAGTCCCTCTGTTTAAAAAAAGGCATGTGCAGAAGAGGTTACAATTTGCCAAAGAACACATCAACTGGCCTAAAGAGAAATGGAGGAACATTTTGTGGACTGATGAGAGTAAAATTGTTCTTTTTGGGTCCAAGGGCCACAGGCAGTTTGTGAGACGACCCCCAAACTCTGAATTCAAGCCACAGTACACAGTGAAGACAGTGAAGCATGGAGGTGCAAGCATCATGATATGGGCATGTTTCTCCTACTATGGTGTTGGGCCTATTTATCGCATACCAGGGATCATGGATCAGTTTGCATATGTTAAAATACTTGAAGAGGTCATGTTGCCCTATGCTGAAGAGGACATGCCCTTGAAATGGTTGTTTCAACAAGACAATGACCCAAAACACACTAGTAAACGGGCAAAGTCTTGGTTCCAAACCAACAAAATTAATGTTATGGAGTGGCCAGCCCAATCTCCAGACCTTAATCCAATTGAGAACTTGTGGGGTGATATCAAAAATGCTGTTTCTGAAGCAAAACCAAGAATTGTGAAATAATTGTGGAATGTTGTTAAAGAATCATGGAGTGGAATAACAGCTGAGAGGTGCCACAAGTTGGTTGACTCCATGCCACACAGATGTCAAGCAGTTTTAAAAAACTGTGGTCATACAACTAAATATTAGTTTAGTGATTCACAGGATTGCTAAATCCCAGAAAAAAAAAATGTTTGTACAAAATAGTTTTGAGTTTGTACAGTCAAAGGTAGACACTGCTATTTTTTTGAACACACCCCTTTCAACTAATTGCCCAATTGCACAGCCTTAAGAGCATGCATATCATGAATGCTGGGTCTTGTTTGTTTTCTGACAATCTACTGAACCTACTGGTAACTTGTTTGCCACGTAGCAATAAAAAATATACTAAAAACCTTGATTATTCTGGTTAGTCACATTGTACTGCTATTATTTTGAACAATACTGTACTTCCCTGTTGGCCTCACCTTCAAGTGAATTCAGCACAAACTGGGTTTTCTGCGAAGCACTCAACCCCTGTAGTCCCACCAGATACTCCACCTGGGCCTTCCACTCTGCCAAACTCCACACTGATCCTGGTCCTCCATACTTCTGGGCCCAAGGGGCGCCCACAAAAACAGGCATAACCGGAGGCCGGACTGCCGGCAAGTCTTCATCTGCCATCGTGGGTCTCTGGTCACTCAACTCCTGGCGGAACCCTGCCGACTACGCCAAGTTGTCACAGGCGGGTTCCTGACCCCCACTAAATGTACCACCTCAAGGAGTTTACCCAGAGACACCACAGACGGACAACCATGTAAGTATAAAAGTTAAATTTTATTAAGTTAAGACCCTAAATACTAAAACACAAGTTGAAGGAGTTCCCACTCTGTTTCTTCGGTTTAGTAGTGGGGGCTTTTGGCACGATGGTCTCAACCCAACAGATAACCGAATGGGAAGCCTCTCAATCCTTCAACAGGGCAGATAGCAGCACAGATAAAACTTCAAGATCTCCACTCCGCAAGTCCCTCCCAAGCCTTCAATGTAAGTAACAATTCCTCCTCAGGACAATCAATGACTAATCCCTGCACAACAGTGACAAACGAACACACAGCAGTTCTTTCTATACACCAGCTGGACAACAGGTGATGTGACAGACTGTATTAAGGGACTTCTACCCAACTGCGTATCTGCAGAGGATGACAACTGAATATGTAACATACAAAAGATAAAATACCTCACCCAGCGGTTTCCTTTCAGAATATGCCAGCAGGTAGTGGGCCGTTCAAGGGTAAGATGGTTTCACTCAGCGGTCTTTCTTTGAAGCGGATGGCAGGTATAGTGACAGTCTATAACGAGGAGCTTCCATACAGCAGTTTATATCCGGAGTTCAACAACAGAATATGGAACAGACAAGAGTAGGATACTTCACCCAGCGGTTTCTTATCCCAGAGTGTGCCAGCGGATGGTAGGACATGCAGTGTAAGGATGGTTTCGCTCAGCGACTTCTCTTCAATGCGAACGGCGGATAGGTGACAGTCTATAATGAAGAGCTTCCACACAACAGCTTATCTCCAGAGTATAGCAGCAGAATATGGGCAGACAATGGTAAAATACTTCACCCAGTGATCTCTCTTCCAGAGTGTGCCAGCAGATGGTAAGACATTCAGTGGTGACATGGTTTCACTCAGCGGCTTCCCTTCGAAGTGGGCGGCAGATAGTATGCCAGTCTATTATCCCCAGAGTATGACAGCAGAACAAACAATGGTAGAATACTTCACCCAGCGGTTTCCTTTCCAAGTGTGCCAACAAATAGTGGAATGTTCGGTGGTGAGATGGTTTCACTCAGCGGCTTCTCTTCACAGCGGACAGCAGATAATGTGACAGTCTTTAATGAGGAGCTTCCACACAACAGCTTATCTCCAGAGTATAACAGCGGACTATGGAACAGACAATGATAGAATACCTCACCCAGCGGTTTCTTTTCCAGAATGTGCCAGCAGATACCGGAATGTTGTAAAAAAGTGGTAAAAAAGCTGCACCCAGTGGCTTTCTTTTCAACATGGACTACAATGGACCAACGGCTTCTCATCAGAAAGGGCAACGACAGACCAACAGCTTCTCCTCCAAGAGGGCAGCGGCAGACTAGGGAACAACTTGTAACAAGAGACTTTTCACAGCAGTTTATCTTCAGGATAAAACAGCAGAACTTAGAACAGACAATGATCAAATCGCCTCCCTCCACGGCCACTCTTAACAATACGACAACAGTATAAGGAACAGCCAGTAGTACGAGATCTTCACACACAGCGGCTTCCCTTCAGAGCAGACAGCAGAATTATCCACCCACACTCGTGCATACAACTGATCACCACAAAGAATCTCACGTGTTCACTTCACACTAGGCACTGCAGTCCACAGCAAACTCACAGCGAATACAGCTCATGCTTCCCGGTCGCCGCCGGCATCTTCTACCATCTAAAGCTTAAATCTCTGACACTGCGAGGAATATTATTAAGAGATTTCAATCCATGTCTTTAACTAATTTAGAAAAGCTATCCACTGGCAATTGTATCCACAAATATGAAAGACAAAAGGGCTTCACAGAAGAATATCCAAGAGGCACTTAACTGCTGTATAGATGATAAGGGTGTTCAGCCGCTCTCCAATCCTCATCCAGTTCACGCTGTGGATTCGATATTCCAATTCCCCCAAAATGCTGCAACTAGAGTTCCACCTTCCCGCTGTGCTAGTCCTTCCTGCTCTGTCTTTCCCGCTTGGTCCTCTCCGCTTCATCCTACCTCCTCTTCCGATCACAATGTCCATTTTATATTCCCCTGATCAGTCTGCGTCCCAATCGCTGTCAACTTCCCTCCCATTGCACAGCTGCAACTCATCCCTTCATTACATCGCGGCGTCTAGACAAAATCCATGGGAGGAAACCCCGGAACCGGCCCGGTGTCACACCAAAACAGCCCCCAACCGGAAACATTTCCCTGGACAATAGTTCCTCCCTGCCCGTCATCCCGTGACATACACATTCCAAAAAAGTTGGGACAGGTTGCAATAAGAGGTCAGAAAAGTTAAATCTACATATAAGGAACAGCTGGAGGACCAATTTGCAACTTACTAGGTCAATTGGCAACATGATTTGGTATAAAAAGAGCCTCTCAGAGTGGTATTGTCTCTCAGAAGTCAAGATGGGCAGAGGATCTCTAATTCTCCCAATGCTGTGGCGAAAACTAGTGAAGCAATATCAGAAACGAGTTTCCCAGAGAAAAATTATTCCTAAACTTAAGCAACTTGTCTCCTCAGTCCCCAGACGTTTGCAGACTGTTATAAAACGAAAAGGGGATGCCACACAGTGGTAAACATGGCCTTGTCCCAACATTTTTGAGATGTTGATGCCATGAAATTTAAAATCAACTTATTTTTCCCTTAAAATGATACATTTTCTCAGTTTAAACATTGGATATGTCATCAATGTTGTATTCTGAATAAAATATGAAATTTGAAACTTCCACATCACTGCATTCTGTTTTTATTCACAATTTGTACAGTGTCCCAACTTTTTGAGAATCAGGTTTGTACTAAAGACACTTAAGTTCAGGTTGTCCCCAATGGCTCTGTAGTGCCTCCTAGGTGTTTTAAAAGTCATTTCTGAATCCGTTTATCGTCATAGAGTTGGGTATGGATTGGGTTTTTTACGATACCGGTGCCATTTCAATACTTTTAAAAAGGTACCGGTGCCTAACGGTGCCAGAACCAATACTTATTATATAAAAAAAAGCCACAAAAAACTATGGATAACATTAATGAACATTTACAAAATATTCAGTTTGAAGATTTTCAGTGGGCCACACCTCATCTGCACATATTCATTACAAGTGTGTCCTGTTCATTATTAAAAAAAAAGATTCCCCAATACAGATATAACATTACACAGTCAATTTAATTAATCTGTATTATGCCTGCTGTATCGTGAGCCCTGGCCCACTCCAGTGCAGCACATTTTTGTTCATTATGACTTTTGTCCCGTCGATATTGGAATGTACAGAGCCCAGTTAATTGAATCAATAATGGTCTAGCTTCAAATACATTGCGAATATGGAAACATTTGGATTTGTGATGAATGAGAGCGGTACGTGAGGCCATACTTTCAGTTTCACTTTACATTAGGTATTGGCTTGTTTCTAGCTATTCTGGGATTGTCTGCTTTCCTTTGCATAATAGGCTATATTTATTAATAAACTGTTTACCATATTTTGGCTTTAGCTATACTGTCTTTGTCCATTAGCCTCCGTTAAGCATATAGCCTTTCTATAGCCTGATGGTTTTAAATGGGGGAAAAACGTTGTATTATGGCTATTTTCTTTACTGGTAGCTATTAATAAGGTTATTAATATTGCAGTTGTAATTAGCATTAATAGTATTTATTAGGCCTTACCGAATTGAGCCTCCAGTGTCACTGTTATAGTAGCTACATCCACATTAAGTGTTTTAGTATGTCCCAAAACCATGTCTTAAACTATAAGCAAAGCTGACTGTATTTGAACTTGAGTCCAAGTTTAAAATAAAACTCTTTGTTTTCTTAAAGGGAAGAGAATGTGTCTGTTTTTCTGGGCTTACTTTCTTTCATGTATAATTTATTAATAAACTGTATCCCGAATTCGGCATTTTATACCACTGTCTTAGTCCATTAATAAAGTGTTTTCTTTTTAGGAGGGATAGCCTATACTTAAAATACAGTTTACTGGGTTACGTTCATATTCTGGGTTATTCTGCTTGTCTGTCTGCTTTAATAGTATGGTGTGTAATCAGTGTACTGAATTAAGTCATCCAGTGTGTATCAAATGTTCATAGTCACGGGAAGAAGGAGGCATGGACTGGCGAACATTTAATCAGAACTTTAATAAAAAAATATACCTAAAAGATCACGACAGCCCCTACTCATGGAAAACTGTCGCACACAAAAAGAACCAAAACACAAAATAAAGTCCGAGCCTGGTCCTCTCTCGTCCAACACTGTCATCAGTCCTACTTTTATCCTTCGAAAGGTCCTACACGGGACTCTAGACCGGTGAATGGCGCAGGTTATCCACCGCCTCGCTCTGTTCCCACGGCTCTCGACACACAGTGTTTAAGCGTTTAAGTATGTCCCAAAACCGTGCTGTAATAAGCATGCACTGACTATTTCTCCAAGTTAAAAAAAACTCTATGAACCGCTCCATTGTGAAGTTATGGAGCTGTATGTACCACTACAATCTGTAAAGTAAACAGGAAGTGTTTGTCCGAACTCAGCTGGGTTAACGAGAGAACAAAGCTTAATATTTAACACAAATGTGAATTTTGTTCATATATTTTCCATCTTTTTTTAATGTTATTAAATTATTTTGGAAGGATTTGGAATTCTACATTGATTAAAAAATGAAGTATATGATAGAAATTTGTATATTTGATGTGCTTTTTTTTATACAGAAAACTTAACATTTTGTAAAAGACATATAAGTTTGTTTATATTATAATAAAAATACCATATACATAATAATTGGGCTTAATGTAGACCAATTGTTTTGCCCCACATTTTATAAATGACTTTAAATTATATATAAATCTCTTGAAGCAAAAAAAAAAAAAAAAAAAAAAAAAAAAAAAACCCTAACTAAAAACATGTAATGTTATTGAAATTAATGTAATTTTCTTCCTTTCTTTTTCTCTGGCAGCTAATTTGGTCATGTGAATGTGTAATACTCATTGTTCTTGTGGCATTGAATTAATAAAGCATAATTATTATTTTTTTATTATGCATCACATTGCACACAATGGGAGATAAATGCAGTCTTTACTGCTCAGTCCTCACAATATATTTGGAAGGAGGTTGCTAACAAGTGAAAGTTCCAATCAGAAAGCTCAAAATTATTATATTTTGGAGAAAATTATTGCACACGAGTCAAACTTACAGAATATAGCTATTTATCTAAACAAACAAATTTCTGACATGACCTGCAAATTAACATGATAGATAACTAGTCTACACTGGACGCAAGCAGTGTGACAAAATACTATAGAAGCCATTATAATCAGTGACTGTCTGCAGTAACTTTGAAATTCGGCTCTATTTTGAAAACATGCATTTTACTATCATGTCCTCACATCGTAAACAGAATTGTGAGTGCATTGTACTAACATTTAATGCCGAATCATTATTTTGACAAGCGTATGCACCTATAGGAAGAGACAAAATTAAGAAACCACGTGTAATTGACCATGAAAACTCCCGTTAAGTATATTTTACTTTAAAGTGAAACTATATGTTTATTAATATTATAATTTAATAAGTAACATTCATTTTGAATATTACCTCTACAACTCAACAGGATGACCCACCTTTTACACCCGAAGTTGATTTTCACAGATTGGCGTATGATTTCTCATCACGATTCAGACGAGCTATATTTTTCGATTTAACATTTTTTTTGGGGTCAACCCTGTATATGCTGCATATGTGCTGCATATTTAATAATGCCAAATGGAAACCGTACGCCCAAGGGTGTGGAAACCAAAGGTTTGTGTCTAAGGGTCGGGCGAATGCTGAATATGGCTCATTTTTAAGGCTTGGCTAAACGATTGTTGGCCGTGGTGCCCCTACCTGAGCGCCTTTGCTTCATTCTCAGGACCTTGTTTTTATTTTTTTTGATTTTTATGTTTTAGGATTGACCACATCACGTATGCTGCATGAAAATACGCCAACACTTGGTTGCCATTTTCTCATTTTCTGTTAAAAAAAACAGGAAAGTGCCAATATGGCCATTTTCATAATAAAGCACAAAGGATGCATAAGCAAGTAGGCCTTGTTGAGGTCATTCAGAGCTTAACGCTGAAAATACTGGCTGAATTAGGTTTATTGTATTGATTATTATTGTGTTTAGGTTTGATGGAAAGGGGGTATTCAGGGCTACAATTTGAACTGCCATCCAATCGGTAGTAGCGATGGCCGTTGTATACAAAGGCAGGGACTGAATCAACGCGAGCTTATGACCCGCGCTTACTGGGAATTCCTCATTGATGGGAAATAGTTTCAATCCCCAGTCCCGATCACGGGTTCAGCAGGTTACCCGCACCTCTCAGAGCAGGGTAGACACACGCTGATCCGCCTATTGTGGCACACGTGCAGCCATGGACATCTAAGGGCATCACAGACCTGTTATTGCTCCATCTTGCGTGGCTAAACGCCACTTGTAGAACCCTCTAAGAAGTTGAACGCCGGCCGCACGGGGCCGCGTAACTATTTAACAAGCCAGAGTCTCGTTAGTTATCAGAATGAACCAGACAAATCGCTCCACCAACTAAGAACGCCCATGCACCACCACCCACAGAATCGAGAAAGAGCTATCAATCTGTCAATCCTCTCCGTGTCCGGGCCGGGTGAGGTTTCCCATGTTGAGGCAAATTAAGCCGCAGGCTCCACTCCTGGTGGTGCCCTTCCGTCAATTCCTTTAAGTTTCAGCTTTGCAACCATACTCCCCTCGGAATCCAAAGACTCGTGGTTTCCCGCACACTGCCCAGCGGGTCATGGGAATAACGCCGCCGGATCGTGGGTCGGCATTGTTTAAAAATCTTTGCAATTAATGAAAGAGGGAACATCTGTAGCACATTTTATTCTGTGAACATGAAGGAACTATATACAACAAAGCACAGCTTAAAAATTAACAATAAATAGAATGTCAACAAGAACAAAACTGATGAAATTGCAGAGACTGTGAAAAAAAGAAGAAATTAAAATAGCAGAAGTTAAAAGAACATGTCAACCACAGAACCTTAAACAAGAACAAAAATGAAGCAATGACAGCGTGGTTGCGCTGCTTTTCTCTCCGCAGGGCCGGGTGTCTGTATCCAGGAGACCAGAGCTTCTCCCCGGGGTTTTTTATTTATTCCATGCCTATATTAATCTCACTATCATCTGCTTCATTAGCCCAAAAAGGTGACAATCTGACACAGCGTTCCTCTGTTCAGCTCCTCAGAGAGCTCCAGAACCTTCTTGGTCAGATCTTCTTCAGTCAAAGAGCTCCACTGTCCGACTGCTGCACTTGTGTAGCGATGTTGTCCAACAGATCAACATTAGGTTGTAGAAAATAGATTTTTCAAACATTATACTGATTATGTGCTACATATGAAAAGGAACAAATAGACATTTACATACACAGGTAGTGCAATAACAACATAATGTAAATAAATACACTTTATCCAGGCCTATGAGTCAGCAGCAAATCTGCCCTGTTCGGTAAAACCAGGTTAACAATAATTTTACCCTGGGATCAACCAAAAATACAAGGGCATAAATACCATAATTAACAGAGTAGAATTTACTCTGCCCCACCAGCCCAGGCTCAACTATTCAGGCAAACCCTTTCAGCTACTGATCAGCATCACAGTGTATTAAATTTAGCAGGCCTGTCCGCCCGTCAGATCTCAGTTTTTGGTATGTATTACATATAAATATATAATATTATAGAAAAAAAAATTCAGACGACAAGATGGGAAACAGAGTGACCAGTGACAGTGGGGTAGAGACTTCCTGTGGAAGTGGGAGTTTGGTAAGTAGAAATAATATTGATCTAAAATGCTTAATCTGCCCAAATCTAAATATTCATTAACTTGATTTGTCACAAATTAAAGCTTGTTGTAATAATTCACATTTAATTTATTTTTCCATGTTTTTTTTCTTCCCTAGGGCATCCACTAGTCTTATAAGCAGGACCGTGAGTACACTTGTCATTAAACAGTGCATCTGTATTAGACCTAGTTTATCGTATAATGTGCAGTTGGACAGATGTTGTATTGTGTTATTTTGCAGGACAGCGAAAACCAATCATCATCTGAAGAAATCATAATGAGGAGGTGATATTCCTCCTCCTCCACCACCTCCACCTGACATCCCCAATATCCCTCGCCAAGAGTCAAATGATGATGCTATCGAGGTATTGGATATATTCAGTGTAGTCTGTTAAACTCTCTAGTTGCAATTCTGGTGGTAATTATTTGTTTGATTTTTTTAAAACAATTTTTTATCTCCAGTACTTTGCAGACGACGAAGGGGAGGATGACTGATTTTTTTTTTTTTTTATAAAAATAAATATTTCATACTCACCTTTAATATGATTTTTGACTTTATTGCAATACAAAACACCAGTGAAAGGCCTGAATGTGGGCTATATGTTACCCATTTCCTCTGCCCCACAATTCAGGCTCAACAATTCAGGCCAACTCTTTCAGCTACTGATCAGCATCACAGTGTATCAATTTGGCAGGCCTGTCCGCCTGGGGTCAGAGGTCAGAGCTCTTAAAGGTCAATGTATGTATTTCTGCCCAGCATTTTCAAATATAGGCATACAAAAATTCATTTTTATTGCTCCAGGCATACATCCCCAAACTCTCTCTCGCTCTCTCTCTCTCTCTCTCTCTCTCTCACACACACACACACACACACACAGAGAGTCCATTGAAATGCTAATGAGTCATGCCCTGCCAAAGTTGCTGTTTTATTTTAGTGGACAACAGAAATACAAATACACAAAACTGTATACAATAAACATACTGAAAGGTAATTAACAAAATAATTATGGTTCAATACAATTTTGGAGCAAACATAATAATTAATTTGGGTATACAAATATACTTTAAAACCTTAGGTTTGCCTAAAAATTCTAAAAAACTATATAATGTATGTCTGTATTTCAAGTAAATCCTGCTGTACACCACACACACAATACTACACTACACGCTGATGTACATACAATTAAGTATGCAAAGTTTTATAATTTGTGAGAATATTTATTATTACTCTTCCAACCGTATGTAAATTCTTAGAAAAAACTCAAGAGATGAGGGCTATGGAATCGTTTTTCGTTATCTTAAAATAATCAATATGATTGAGAAGATTTGAGTCTTAATCGGTTTAGTTATATTTTGTTTGTAATAAAATAAGTAGTCATTCAGATCCACACTCCATACCAGTTGGTCGCTGTAATGCACCTTTTCGTTGTGTGACAAACGCCAAGAAAAACTCCAGAAAGAAGATTCATATGCAAAGCATGCTGGGAAACCTGCGTTTCCAAAGAGCTAAGCCAATGACGGATTTCGCCGCGGGTTACTGTCGCGTCCAGGCCGATCAAGAGGCCTGCTTTCAACTCCTAACACAAAAGATTGTTTGTTTAGGGAGAAGGTGAGTCCCTTTGTTTTCATTTTTGTAATGAACATTAATAACTGAAAACATCTAGGTGATACAGAGAGTGATGATAATAACAGTAAAGACAACACATGGTAGCTAAGGAGAACAGGCCTGATGAGACATGCCTGTGTAATAGGGTTGTCAAAATTGCTCAAAAATGACGTTCGAATATTTCCTCTAATAAAACACGAATATTCGAACTATTCGAACATCTAGTTGCGCCTGTCGTCAATGACGCGCATTACGTCAATAACAGGACAAAATAATACAAAATAATAATAACTTCTTGAATAGGTAGTCTATTTAAAATTAAACATATTTGACAACGTATTACCTACACAAAAACAAGGAAATCAACTAATGGCCAAGACTGCAGACCTCACGCTCTCTCACCCTCATGTTCTCTGCGCATAACGGTTTAAATGAACAAACACATTTTGAGTGCTGATCAAAAGTTTTGTGCAAGCAATTTAAGGTCGCGACTGTTGTGCCAAATATAGCAGACTTTATTCAGCGATTGAAACTAATATTATTGATATTAATTGAAGTTTTACAGCATATAGAACTGACATTGAATGCTCTGAGTGAGCTGTGCTGTGGTAAACATGGAACTTTTCCTTGACATGAAACGATAAATAATCAAACCTCGGATCCATTGCTTGACAGAACTCCCCGAAGCCTTCCCCATCCACGATACTGATCGCTCTCATGTCCTTACAAATGAACGAAATCTATTTATCCGTTATGGCGTCTTGTCGTGTTGCAGTCAAAGAGCTTGTGGCGGGCGATGCAAAGTAACGAGGTGCAAAGTGTCAAGACGTGACTGTTTAGCTCGAGTTCCACACATTATGCCATGCTCATTTGGGTGCACATTTTTGAGATGTGACCTCATGTTGGTCGAATGGTATGCTAACTGTATATTAAATAGCTTGCATACAACTTTATCTCGCGGGTCAACAATTTTACCTCGCTTTCTCTACTGAAGTTGAGTTGGGCTCTGCACTTGCTACCATCTTCCATGAAGAAGCGTAAACTTTCAGCAGTGATGCTGTGCCAGACAGTGCGACTCCTGTGACCTGTCCCTGAACCCTCAGGCGCTAGCGCACCAACTCGCGAAGCAGACAACAACGCCTCTACCGCAGGCGTTTTTTCCAAATTTTCTTTTTATTCGAATGTTAATTTTCACCTTTGAAATTCGTTTTTTTTTTTTTAACTGTTCGAATATATATTCGAATTTAGAATATTCGTTGACAGCCTTATTGTGTAACAATTGTTGTCCCCAATGTGGCCTTAGCACAACCGTCACAAATTTTGAATGGACGACGCACACAAGACTCTGGTTGTCTGTTCTTTCTTTTATTCTCCGCAGCAATGATATTTGTGTCTGAGAAATACATCAAAATGTATTATTAGACAGGGTGATAACACTGCAGACATAAACCACTGAAATAAGAAAAACATAAAATGAGGATAACTGTGTGTATTCCATTAAGCTATCTGATGTTGCATCAGCAGTAGCACGTTAATTTCACCGCATGAGTAACGAGGCACAACGATAAGTACCCAACGAAGTATCCATCGGACATATAAACCCATCCAACTCAATGCACATTTGTTGATATAATCACTACAAACGTGATTTACATCTGAAAAACTCTTATTAAACACACTTTTATCACTTTTTTAAAACACCATAAACAGGAGAGAAGAGAAACATGCTTTCCCGCAGCAGTATGAACCATTACCAACTACGGTAAGCATGCAAGGACAAAATAAAGAATGTCTGCAAGGCATTAACCACTAGGGGGCACTAAAATACCTTTAGATTTAAATTTACCCTCTAATTTAATGTAATTCAACATCCATTAATAACATAATTAATGTTCTTTTTAACTCCGTCACACATATATATAGAGAATCATATGTATATACATACAATATTTATTATTTGTGCTGATGTCATTGCAATTTAGCTCAAAATGAACTCTTTAATTTGATAGTTCTAGTTAGTGTTTGTGTGTGTATCCAAACTGCCTGCAGAACCTAGCCAGAAACAGAAGTCAGCATCTGGAAAGTGCTCTGGTGAATCCTATTACAGATAAAGTATCACATCTTTCTTCACAGAAACATATGCAGAGATTGGACATGATTTTGAGACAAGAAAATAAGATACCTTAAATGTCTCTCACACAAACACACGAACACAAACACACACACACACACAGAGAAACAAATCAGTCATTTTTGAAAAAAAAGGATTTGGTTCATGTTTATTTGCATTTAATTATGCTTTATTAACTGTCATTACTAGGTTCTAAATACATGTAACATATGTAACAAAGACACTGTTAAATAAAGTGTTTCCAAAATGTATTTAGGTTTGATAGTACGTCCATCTATTTTAACAATTTACACTTGTGATATACTTTAATATTTGCACACCTATGCATTAGTTAATAACATCTTTTCTATATTTTCCAGGATGCAGAGTGGCTGAACATGACTGAGCTGGGTGACAGAGCAGCGGTCTGCAGACAAAGGGATACAACCTCAAGTGTGCCTCGAGTTTTACCATCATACAAACCCTGAGATCATTCAGGTAGGAAAAACTGCAAGAATTGTCTCGTCGTCTAGCAAGTGCCTATACAGATCCATGTGCTTGTGTACCATGTATTTGCTAAATAAAGAAATAAAAAAACCTTTAGGACATCGTTCTAATTTTGTATATTGACACATGTTGTAACATTGCTCCTTGTTTGTTATATTGGGCACTCTAAGGTGGCAGAGATCACTGTTTAAATGTTTTCTAACTGTTCAAAGACACTAACTTTATTAACTTGAATGTATATTTAACATTTTTATACTGGTATACGATTTTTCAAACGCCTTTGTTCACTTTGAGAAACAAGTTTAATGAATATGTCTGAACTCTAAAATAATCCTTTGTTTAAGCATGTATTTGTTATGTTTTCTTTTATTACTAGCCTACCATTGCAATTATCCTCTGTTTTAGTAGCACTTGGTCTATTATACAACTGTAAAGTTAAATAGATGTATTTTGAGCCTTGACCTTTAAAAAACTCAATCTCTCTTTCACACACACACACACACACACACACACACACACACACACACATACACGAACACAGGAGTCTAGATCCACATCGCCATACGGTGGACAGGTATATGTTTGCAGGCTCTGGTTGTTTATCCACACACAAACAGTAAACTGAACACATATAAACCTACAAAATAACTTTAAAAGAAAAGCAATTAAATATTTTTATACTTTAAAATAAACTGTGTAAAACATATCTCATTACAATATGATCTTAGACTTTAGATAAAATCATTTTACTGAAAAATATTAACATTTTGGGCTTTCCTGTTCTCTGACGACAACGCTATGGTGTTTATCACAGTATCAAATATTTAGTTCCTAGACTTAATAGGCTATTTATTTATAACACTTCACACTTAAACATTTTTTAACTCTTAAAGTTACAACAGATTTTGGAACGGAAAGTTAATCCACAATATTTTGAGAAAACTTTCCCATGTTGTATAACCTGTTTTCTGGGAATTTTACTTGGGTATGTCATCAAAAGAAGTATGTACTGACAAACAGCTTTCAGTTTCACAAGAACACAGTTTTACTTTTGCATTTACAGACAAAAGCTTTTATGTCTGCATGATCAGTCTTCTGTGACTTTTGTAAAATGGAGGTCTTTATTTTACTCTTAGTGTGTGTGTTAATGGCTGGTAAGTGCATTTATTTGTTCAAATGTCTTTCTGAATTTCAATGAAACCAAAAGAGTAGTTTGAACATGATCTAGTTTGAATATATGTTCTAATCAGTTTTAGCTATTGCTCTTTTAAATATCTAAGGATTAAGGATAAACTATTTATTATATGAGGTCGCTGTAACAAATTAAAGCATGTGAAATTGTGTCCTGGTCATTTATTCTGAATCGCTATAAATATTTGAGAGGAATTATGCTTTTAAATCAGTCTAAAACTTTAAAGTGCTGATAAATCAGATTCTGTAAATGCATGTAAAAAAGCACTGTATTTATCTCATTTCCTGAAGGCAATTTTATTGCAGCGTTAAGACATAACAACACATGTGTAGCAGGGCAAAGTGTTACCCATGTTGATTATTGGCCAGTGTCATGTGAAAACATTGAGCCTATCAGCAGTCTGCTGTCACGATATAAAAAGAGGAAGTTTTTGTCACTTGGTATGCGTTGTCACCCATACCGCCCTTTTACGGAAGTTGGCATTTATGAATGGGAGAGTATCTGGAGTGCTGCCTCTGTGTTCTGCTGCTGTGTGTAGGCTGCCCCTGGCTTTGAGCTTGTCAATGAACAAACCACTGCATGTTATCTGCGCATAGTACCGTGTTATGAACATCTTCCGGTATGTATGAGAGCCATTCGTATGGTTCGCCTTTTAGTTTCTCTTTGCTGTATTAGTAATTGTTCTGTCTCATGTTCGACAGATTGAGTGACAGGATCAAGGGTTTCACCTCTATATTATGAGACGGGACGCGCGTTTGATGTGACGCACTGCTGCCTTGCCTGGGCTTATTCCGGTCGTCTTTTCGTTGGAGTGAACTTTTTCTGTAGCAAGCCTGGACGATCCCTCTCTGAAGAGTGAGAGGAGAGTTAGAGTGTGGCTGTGTCTCGCTTGCCCTGCTTGTGTGCGAGCGATCATGGCCTCGCTTGTTTTGTTTGTGAACTGACTGTTTCCTGTTTGTTTTTATTGTTTTTCTTTCTGTCCTAAAGAAAGTGTATGGAGGAGGGGTTTAGCGGCTGTTTAATGGGGTTCACGTTGAGTGCTGTTTATTGTGTGACCTTACCTAACCAGAGTGGGTGTGTGTGTGTGATTTGAGGGTCATAGCAAGCCATCTCCCTGCCTTAAGCTTTCTTGTGTATTTGTCTTATGTTGTATTTGTTTTATTTATTTATCGAAGTGCTGTAAAGTGTTTATTCTTTTTTTTTCTTTCTTTTGACACGTGAATATTTAGCCCTTGATGGTAAATGTATTGATTTTTAAATCTTGTAATTGAATAAAGCCTCTTCATCTTTTGTACTCCCAGGCCTATGTCTCTTTGCTCACCCATTTTGTTTTGGTAACGTACCTGTGCGCCCCCTGCCTTGGGGCTGGTATTTCCCGGTATATACCGGGTGGCGTTATTGAGCATTATATAATTGTTGCAGTTCCTTACAGTACCTGATGCCAATCGCCACACATGGTTACACTTTATTAGACATTATACTAACTATGAGTAACCTTGTAACTTCGCATCAACTACATGTCAACTAAATCTCATTATTTGTAAGTACATGTCTACTAACTCTCAGAGTAGACTGTTAGGGAATGTTTAGGGTAAGTATAAGTTGACAATAAGTTGACAAACTTATCTTCAGGACACAGTTTAAGATATTTTAGATTTAGTCCGAGAGCTCTCAGTCCCTCCATTGAAGCTGTGTGTACGGTCTACTGTCCATGTCCAGAAAGGTAAGAAAAACATCATCAGTTCAGTCAGTGTACTGCTTGAGTAAATGAATTACTCCGGGATATTGGTTTGTTTTAACTCAGAGGGAGTGTCAGCCACATTAAAAAAGTTAACAGCTTAAGTCATTTGTGGATTAATGCGTATTAGACATGCGAACCGTTTAAAACGATTCAGTTCTGTATATACGTTGAGTCAACAAGACATATAGGCTAGGTCTACTGAATTGTCTTTATCATCTCAGTCTGTTATTAGGCCACATTAAGCATTCACATTGTGTTCATAGCCATCTGCTTGCCTTATTGTACATTAAATAATAACTATATATCAAATTTGGTCTTTTAATTGAACTTAACGTATCCTAACATTATGCCATATTAAGTGTTTGTTTTTTTCTACAGGAGGAAAACGCTTAACGAAAGACTGTGAATAGTAGTACGCCTATACACGTGCAAGTAGCGATTGCAAGTGACATTGTAATTTAGTCTTGTCTTAACCACCTGGCTATTGTTGTAAAATGTTGAGAGATTCAAACAAAAACTCATAAATAAATAGAACAAAAAAAAAAAATAAATAAATAAAGACTGCAAGTGACGTCGCTGGCGGAAGCACAAGTGTCTGAGAGTGCAAGTGCAAGTCTGCAGCAAGACCCTTCTCGTGCTTGTGGTCTTTTCCCCTTTGCTCTTGTTTCCACGTTCTGCGCTTGCGTTTCTAAAAGTTGCAGGTAGTGTTTCATGTAAATCAGGGTGGGCTTTAGGCCGGTGACACACTGGCTGCGTGGCGTGAGCGTCGCGTGTCTGAAGCGTCCAAGAAGCGTGGCGGCAGAAAACCAATTTCCGTGATCCTATTGAGCCCAAGCAGAGGCTTGCCATTACACTCAGGTAGGCTTTTTATTCTCTGTATAATAAAAGAACAAAAGACAGTTTTTTTTAATAAAGAATTGAACATTATAAACGTTTAAATAACAAAAAACTATTCTTTACACTAAAACAGATACATTATTCCACATAATGTTAATATTCAACTGACTATTTACATTTAATGCTATTATTTACAAATTGTGGTAGCTGTGGGGTAAAGGGTCAGGCAGATTCTCCAAAAGTGTCCTGGGAGGGTGATCTTGGGGGGGAACAGGATGATATTGGGCCCGGGCTTGGAGTTTTGGGCTGTAAGGGTGAAATGCAGTGGAGGTGGAAGAGTGGCTTCCTCTTATAGGGCCTGGGGTGTTCATCTGTGCCAGCTGTCTGTCCTCCAGTTCTGTGAGAAATGTCAAAAAAAGATTTTGGGCTTGGGCCTGTGCCTCACATGACAGCCTTTTTGGCTTGGCACCAAACTCAGAGCAAAATAGTACATCTCCTCTTGCGCAGTAGGGACATGAGGGGGGACATTTGAAGTTGGAATGGAGATGATGTCCAGCAGCTGTTGCTCAACTTCAGTAACTCCTTGTCTTCTCCTTTCACGTGCAGGTCTTGTTTGAGATTGGGTGCTTTGTCTAGTCTCTGACAGAATAGCTTGAATGCGGGGGTGGGCTGGAGTGGGACTAGCTCTGGAGTGGAGTGTGGATGTGATTGGCTCATATGGTGGAGTTGGGGTGATACACCTCTTTACATTGTCAATGTAAAGGTTGTAGCTACTATAAATTGTATAAGTGAAAACATGTATTAAAATAATGCAAATATTAAAGGAATAGTTTACCCCCAAATAAAAATTGTCATCCTTTACTCACCTCTTGTCATTTCAAATCTTTATGACTTTCTTCTTCAGAACACACAAGAAGATATTTTGAAGAAGGATGGTAACCGAACAATGACGGTGCCCATTGGTTTGGTGTCCATATAATAGAAGTGAATGAGTACCAGCATTGTTCGGTTACCAACATTCTTCAAAATTAATTTTTTTGTGTTATGCTGAAGAAAGAAAGCTATATATGTTTAAAATGACAAGAGTGAGTGAATGATGACAGAATTTTCATTTTTGGGTAAACTATCCATTTAATTGACTTCTGTACCTGATATACAATAGTTTGTATCTGTTTGTAGGTCTCGTAAGGAATGCTGCACTCATTTTATTGCCAGCACTATTTTAAGAAAACGCCAGCTTCCTCTACTGTGTAGATATTGTAAGTATAGTCTTCTGTAGTTTCATTAACATTTGATGCACTTGACTTAAATTAAAGGAACTGTTCATGCAAATATAAAAATCTTAGTCAGTTTACTCATTCTAATGCCAAATTTGTAACCATTTAAAAAAATTTACATTTACCCTATAATTTACTCACTCTCTTCCTTAATCATAAACTTTGTACGGTTTGCACTGCTTTGTAATGTCATTGAATAGCACACCTATTTAAATCATAAAAGAAATCTGTACAACTCCAGGGGTTAATACTTGTCTTCTAAAGCAAAATGGTACGTTAATGAAATAAAAAGATTATATTTGCCAAGACAGCTTCACATCAATAATTATGAGTCTTGTTGGTTCTTGCGTGTCACGTGCTTAGCTGTCATATCTGTGTTATGTCATTCGTTAAAAGAACGAAAGAACCGATGAGATTCAAAGTAATCAAAGTGGAACTGACGTGGTAGCATGTTGAATGTTCTTCAGTCATCAGCAATGTTGACATTCAAACATATTACAAAGCTTTTTATTATTAAATGTATCTCAGATTGTGTTAAACTGGAGAAACAGTCATATACTTTGGTTGGTTTGTTGGTAAGTAAATTATGGGGTAATTTTTAAGTCTATTTGATGACTTCTGTTAATTGGTGAAAAGCACTCAAAAGGTGAAATGGTTTGTTTTACAGGAACCCAAAGGTGCTACACCAACCATAGTGTTTAACGGCTCTCCTGATTCCCTCAAGGCTGAAAGCGTCAGCATTATAATGGACAATGTGAACATCATAAGAGAGGCAGACATTGACATGACACAGGCTGTGGAATGCCTATTTGCAGTCTATTTTCTCTTTAATGTGCAATACCCGGTTGACATTAAGCACACAATGACTTTTATTCAAAAATATGTGCTTTTCCTCATTTCATAGGTATATGTAAAAGTGAAGTACTGTATATGTACATAAACAAGCTTATGTATGTTTATTGCAAAGTGAAAATGCTTAAATGAAATAATTCAAATTAAATGGTTAAATGCAATTAAACATCTTAAATGTAAAATGTGAAATTTGCTGTCAATATTTTTGTATAATCAGTTGAATAAATGTAAACATTTTGAATTTTCTGGATTGTTTATATTTTCTTATTCAATAATAATTTTAACTTGTTTAATAATAAAGAACCCTTAAATGGTTCGATATAGAACCATCAACTTGGATTCAAATAACCATTTGGGGTTCTTTTTATGGAACCCATTAAAGTGGTTCTATATAGAACCATTTTGGAGTTCCATATATGAAGCGGGTGATAGAACCATTTTTGATTCTAAATAGAACCATTTCTTTTAAGAGTGTAACATTATATAGTCTCAAAAACAATACATCATTTCTTCCGGATGCCTTTTTTGGTGAAAAACATTAACACATCCGCATACACACACTCACATTCAGGTTGCTATGGATACAGGAAGTATGACATTTCCTTTTTTGGCAACCCCTCTTCAGCACACATACATTAAGTAATTGCTCCTTTATTTTCTCTTCATTAAAGCAAATTAATCTTTCTCTAAGCAGTTACAAAATCTTAAGGTGTAGACTAAGTAGCTATTCACAATCATCATTCTATTAGTAAAAAGCAAGTATACATGACAGTTTCAACTGTTGAGCAAATGTTAACATTGTACATTTCTTATTACTGCCTTTTAAAGTTTCTGTCTAACAAATTGTATATCTCACTGTTACCTTTTAAGGCTTTTCTGGTTTTGTAACAGAGGATTGCAATCTCATGGCCTTGATATCATTTGTAAGAGACTGCAACTCCAAATTAAAGTTAACCAAGTCAATAATTTCTCTCATCATTCTCATTATCTTCTTGTTCATGTCTTCTTGTTTTCGCATAAGTTGAATAATTCTTCTTATCCTAAAAACAATTTCCTGCTGCTCCATCAGTTGATCTCCTCTTCTGCTTCTCTCGACGTTTGATTTTTTTTTTTTTTTTGTCAGTCTCTTTGGAGGCCTTCAACCAGTAGATCATCAAAATCAATCTTTAATTTACCTGGTTCATTTTTACAGTTACCTAATGAGACACGATTGGGAATATTGTGATTGGTGGACCCCATTCCTAAATTGGGAATCTACCAAACATCATGTAAACTAACTTACTGATGTGAGTCATAAATATTGCTTTTAGTTTTAGAACATTTTGAATGTTATTAAGAACAATTGAAAGTGGCGACTTTTTCTACAGACCTTCCAGGAAATGTCAAAGATGGACCTTTTGAGTCCAGGGTAGACCAATATGAGGATGAAACAGAGAGTCAAAGTCAAGTGAAAGAGTTTATTAAAGACAAATTATTTTTCCACAATGCTAAAAGCAACACAGATTACAACTGAATTAAACAAATCAACAAACTTTAAGTCATTAGTAATTAATTAGTTATTAAAGCACATGCTAAATCAGTTTAGCCCACAGGCTCAGTAAGGTTAGAATTACATTTCAGTAATACATCCCACACACCACAGATGTAAAGAAACAAAATACAATTAATTAACTGCAATTGTATTATGTAAGATAATTAATAGAGCTAAAAGTGTGATGTACTGATATAATCATAAAGTATGTTTGAAAGCCTAGACAAAAACGAAAAAGAAAATGAAATTACATAAAAAGATTAAAAAAAGAATAAGATGAAAATGAAACAACATTTAAAAAAGTTTTAATTGTCTTTATTTGGTTGGGAGATTTTCGATTGCGTTTGAAAAGCGGGACCATATCTTCTTCCCTATTTAAACTTTGCTCCACATGCATCCTGTTAAATTCAGGGTTTATTTAAAAATTCTTATCTTAGTATGTAATGTGTTAGCTGGCCATGTACCAAGATATACTATTGATCTTCTTCAGACATATTATCCTTCTATGGCAATTAGATCTTCTTATCCCTTTCTCTTAGCTGTGCCACAGTGTTATTACAAATCAAATGGTAATCAGGCCTCTCCTGTGGCTAGAACACGGCTTTGTAATAGTCTCCCTTATTATGTGAGGTCTTTACCTTCTTTGGACATTTTAAAACTACTTAAAGGGGGGGGGGTGAAATGCTATTTCATGCATGTTTTTTACACTGTTAAAGAGTTGGATTCCCATGCGAAACTTTTGTCACAAGTTTCGGAAAGTTTTTTTCGAGTATGGCTCTGTGTGACGTTAGATGGAGCGGAATTTCCTTATATGGGTCCTGAGGCACTTCTGCCGGAAGAGCGCGCTCCCGTATAGCAGAGCACTGAGAGCACAACAGACTTCACTGATCAGAGCGAGAGCGTCGCGAAATGTCACAAAAGAAGTGTGTTTTTGGTTGCCAGGGCAAGACAACCCTGCACAGATTACCAAAAGAGAAACAGCATTAAGGGACCAGTGGATGGAGTTTATTTTTACAGAGCATCAACGGAGTTGTGAAAGTGTTTGTGTTTGTTCCCTGCATTTCGAAGATGCTTGTTTTACAAACAATGCCCAGTTTGACGACAAATTTGCGTATCGTTTATTTCTTAAGGATGATGCAATCCCAACGAAAAAGGGCTACGATCGTGTGTTGGAACCGCAGGCGGTGAGTAAAACTGCTTCAAATATCTCTGCCTCCTTGTTAGTGCGTCCGCCTCCCATGCCGGAGACCCGGGTTCGAGCCCCGCTCGGAGCGAGTCGTTGCTGCTGCTGCTCTCGTTCAGTTTCAGCCTCGGATCTGATTCTGGATCATAAATAAACGGCTGAATCTGACTGTTAGCCATGGTTTGTTTTGGATGTTTTTTTCCTCACGGTGTCACAGCTTCCAAACGCTCTCAACGCAAAAGCCTACTGGCGCTCGTGATTCTTTAGCTCCGCCCACACGTCACGCCTCCAGCCGCTCGTGTTTTTCCGGGAAAAATCGGTACAGACTATCTTTCTCTTATGAATATAATAAAACTAAAGACTTTTTGGAGTTATGAAGGATGCAGTACTACTCTATAGGTACTCAAGATTAACAGGAGATTGAGTGAAAACGAGCATTTCACCCCCCCTTTAAAAAGTCGTATTTTAGTTTTTCGAAATAATTAAAAAAATAATTGGATAGGTTTGCTTTGTCATTCTGCATGGCACTTTTGTGTCAATTCATATTGTGTTTAAATGTGCTTTATAAAAATGTTTATGAAATAAGATATGTAGTATAAACTTTATAGTATAAATCAATACATTCTCTTTTTATGAGCATAAGCAAAACCAAACCTAAATATATATATATATATATATATATATATATATATATATATATATATATATATATATACATATACACAGGTCCTTCTCAAAAATTAGCATATTGTGGAAAAGTTCATTATTTTCCGTAATGTAATGGAAACTTTCATATATTTTAGATTCATTGCACACAAACTGAAATATTTCAGTTCTTTTAATGTTTTAATACTGATGATTTTGGTATACAGCTCATGAAAACCCAAAATTCCTATCTCAAAAAATTAGCATATCATGAAAAGGTTCTCTAAACGAGCTATTAACCTAATCATCTGAATCAACTAATTAACTCTAAACACCTGCAAAAGATTCCTGAGGCTCATAAAAACTTCCAGCCTGGTTCATTACTCAAAACCGCAATCATGGGTAAGACTGCCGACCTGACGGCTGTCCAGAAGGCCATCATTGACACCCTCAAGCGAGAGGGTAAGACACAGAAAGACATTTCTGAACGAATAGCCTGTTCCCAGAGTGCTGTATCAAGGCACCTCAGTGGGAAGTCTGTGGGAAGGAAAAAGTGTGGCAAAAAACGCTGCACAACGAGAAGAGGTGTCGAGACCCTGAGGAAGATTGTGGAGAAGGACCGATTCCAGACCTTGGGGGACCTGCAGAAGCAGTGGACTGAGTCTGGAGTAGAAACATCCAGAGCCACCGTGCACAGGCGTGTGCAGGAAATGGGCTACAGAGAAGCAGCACTGGACTGTTGCTCAGTGGTCCAAAGTACTTTTTTCGGATGAAAGCAAATTTTGCATGTCATTCGGAAAACAAGGTGCCAGAGTCTGGAGGAAGACTGGGGAGAAGGAAATGCCTTAAGTCCAGTCCTTTTTTTTAAAAGCTGTATGCCAAAATCATCAGTATTAAAACAATAAGAGACCTAAAATATTTCAGTTGGTGTGCAATGAATCTAAAATATATGAAAGTTTAATTTTTATCATTACATTATGGAAAATAATTAACTTTATCACAATATGCAAATTTGTTTAGAAGGACCTGTATATATATTTTACCTTAATCTGATTTTTTTATTTTTATTATTCATTTTCTTTTTTTTAATGTGTCATGTAGAAAATATATTCATTTATCGTTTTGTTCACTTGACAGGAATTCTAATGAGCTTCCTTCCTCGAGTCATCTTCTTAACTTCTCATGAACTTTAGTAGGCAGTTCCTCTGCCTTTTTATAAACCCCTTTTACATTCTCATAGTTAGCTTTGGCTGCAATCTTAATGGCATCAACCACAGAATCAGCATTATCTACTGCTTTGTATCCAGTGATTCCTCCTCCAATCGCTCCTGCAAGAGCAGCAGCTCCAAAGACAGCACCCACAGCAATACCTGAACCAGCTGCAACTCCAATGCTAGCTCCTGCAGCAACTCCTGCCTCCGCCGCTACTGCTCCTCCTGCTGCTGCTGTTGCTCCAGCTGCTGCTCCTGCAGCAACCCCTGCTTCCACTGCTGCTGTGGCACCTGCTGCAGCTGCTGCTCCTACTGCAGATACTGATGCTGCTGCTCCTACTGATGCTGCTGTGGCTCCTGCTGCAGCTGCTGCTCCTACTGATGCTGCTGCTCCTACTGATGCTGCTGTGGCTCCTGCTGCAGCTGCTGCTCCTACTGATGCTGCTGTGGCTCCTGCTGCAGCTGCTGCTCCTACTGATGCTGCTGTGGCTCCTGCTGCAGCTGCTGCTCCTACTGATGCTGCAGCTCCTACTGATGCTGCTCCTACTGATGCTGTTGCTACTACTGATGCTGCTCCTACTGATGCTGCTGTGGCTCCTGCTACAGCTGCTGCTCCTACTGATGCTGCTGTGGCTCCTGCTGCAGCTCCTACTGATACTGCCGTGGCTCCTGCTACAGCTGCTGCTCCTACTGATGCTGCTGTGGCTCCTGCTGCAGCTCCTACTGATGCTGCTGTGGCTCCTGCTGCAGCGGCTGCTCCTACTGATGCTGCTGTGGCTCCTGCTGCAGCGGCTGCTCCTACTGATGCTGCTGTGGCTCCTGCTGCTGCTCCTACTGATGCTGCTGTGGCTCCTGCTGCTGCTCCTACTGATGCTGCTGTGGCTCCTGCTGCAGCTGCCGTGGCTCCTAATACTGCTGCTGCTGTTACTTTTATCTCCCCTGCTGTTGCTTCATCTGACTCTAATAATGGTTCCTTTTCTACTTCCTCTGCAGTTGTTGAGATGTTTGTCACTCCTTTCATTATACCCACAAGGGCTGCCACTGGAGTAGCGATGCCCAAAATGGCACCAACCAGTGTTCCTGTCGCCACTCCTGCAAACCTAATACAAAGCTTTTTAAAAACTTCCATTCTAGCTCTTTCTTCTCTCTCTTGTTGAGACAAATTTGGATCAGTTAATTCAGTCTCTTTTTTAATTTCTTCATCTAATATCAGAAGCAGCTCATTGGTGTAGCACTCATTCTCTTTTCTCATTTTGTCTATGGTATCCAGCAGCTTTTTCACTTGAAACCTGTTGCTCTTGTATCCCCACAAAGATTTTTTCCAATATCTGCTATCAATGACATGACAACGACCTTCACATTTTTCAACATATTCCTGTAGCCTTGGACTTTTCTTCACAAATTCCTCAATGGTTTGACCTTCTAGTTGTGCACCATGAGTGAACAAAACCAATGCTTGTTTAGAATCAATATCTTTAAAATATTCCCATATTTTTGTCTCGATCTCTCTTTCTTGTGATGTGTATCTTTCAACTTTCAAAACAAAAACCACGACAAAAGGCCCTGGAGCACAGTCGAGAAGTGCTCTAATTAGCTGTTCTTTGACTTTCTCCTCATCATCACTTGTGCTTAAGATTCCAGGTGTGTCAATAACTTTAATCTTTCTATTATAAACCATCCCATTTCCAGTGGTAGAATCTTTGGTTTTTGAAACAGGTGAAGATTCACTTTGGAAAATTTGTTTTTTAAGAATTGTATTGCCAGTGCTGCTTTTTCCAACTCCTGTTTTCCCAGCAAGGATAATCTTTATCTCGGGCTTGGACTCACTGGCTGTTTGAAAAAAAGATGAATGTTTATAAAGAAAATTATTATTATTTTGTTTTGATTACATTTTTCAGATGCCTTCAAAAGTCCAATTCAAACTGATAATTCACCCAAAAAAAGTTTGAATGCTAAAGGATGCTAAAGTATATCCAGCTAACTCAGGCTGTAGGCAGCATAATATTTAGGTCAATAAAGATAACATTAGTAGCTGTGTTAACATGGACACTACTAATCCGATCATAATAGGACTAGAAGCACAAACAAAATAAAAAAAGTCACATGTAAACACGTCAATTGGATTGAATTGGCCAGATCCGACTAAAATTTTCATTGGATTATAAGGTGTGTTTTATTCCTTTTGTAATCCAAGCGAGAGGACATGTAAACACTTGATCGGATTGAAAACCAAAACTGGAAAGTCCTGCGAATGTGCAGTGATGTAGAAATGGCATAATGAACAGGACAACATCCCACTAGTCCTTGTTTAAGACTTTCATCAACAGACGACTAGTTTTGGATGTGGGAAGGGGAACTTTTTTTTTTTTAAGTAACGTTAAGCAGCACCCGAAATAGATAAATATCATGTGTGGTTTTTAAAACAGCAGCAGGAAACTCTGTATATTCATGCAGTGTGCGCATGTCGAAACAGAAAATCCGATCAGAAGCTTGAAACATGTAAACGCGCATATCAACCGGATCACTTTATTCAGCGTTCATGTAAACACTACGTTCAGATTCGTCAATAAGAATTAATTCATTCTGATGGAAGCAAAAAAGTGTCCATGAAAACGCACATAGTGAGGTATCTCACAGTGGAAATTGCCTCAGGCAAGGCCAGTCCTGGATGCACCATTAATACAATGTCTGTCAATTGACTGACCAATCACAACAGTGATGCAAGACCCCTAATGTGAATAACTGTGTAACATTCCCTACTTTATTCTCAGCATATCTTTCCTCCATGAAACTGCAAGAAGGGAAGTGTGGTGAGATGCCTCACTCATGTTATCAGAGATCTGGGGTTACGTGAATAACCTAAAAGTCTATTTCAATCATTCATCTGTTGTATTTAAAATAATTGCATACAAGAGCAATGAACTGACAAAGCATGAAAATCATTAACCTGTTTTTGCAACTGTAAGAGCTAGTAATAAATTAGACGTTAGCAAAAGGAGCTTCAAATCAGTTTTCTCTACTGGTTTAAATGGAGGCTGAGACAGAGATTTAATGACCAGATCCAGGATCCCACAGTGGAATCAGCAGCTTTGAAACTCAAAGGCTGAGCACCCTTCATAAATGTGCATATGAATGGGTGTTGATCCACAGTATTATTTTCAATCCCTGCATGACATATAGAAATGGCAGCAAGATTAACCTTACAGATAGTATGGATTAGGGCTGTAGTACTCGAGTCCGGTCTTGGACTCAAGTCCGGACTCGAGACATTTTTCTGTCGTCTCGGACTTGTCTCGGACTCGTTGCATTTGCACTCGGACTTGGCCATTGGACTCGTCAAGTCTTGTAGTTGGTCTCGACCGAGTCCAGCAAAAAAATAAAATTAAACATTTCTCCTTCAAAACAAAACCACATTTGCACGATGTAGCAAACGGAAAACGTGTGGAAAACGCTAGGCGCGCCGCTCTCGTTATTTCCGAAGCACTCTGTGGCCTGCGCTTGCGCTCCAGTGGCGTCTGCTGTTGCTGGGCAACCATGACCCGCTCTCCATGAAAACACAGAAGTTTCAGCAAAGAATAAATGGATTTCCAGCACTAAACATCCCTTTCAGTTCTCTGATAATAGATTCATTTAAAAAATGGCTTTCCTTGTACAACTATGATCATCTATTTCTCCATCTTGCCTTAGCTTTCAGTATTGTTCCGGGAAAGGATGTGCATGACCAGCGGTGCACTGCGACCTGAAAAGTTTAGATGTTCCTAATTTAATTTTCTACCTGTTAGATTGTGTTTTATTTACGTCTACACCTTTACAATAATGAAATACTAGCTATTGTTGTACAGTATATAGGGGTTGCAAGAGATTTCTACTAGTTTATTTTTTTAATTAAAAATGCTTGTGTTACTCGACTACTCGTGGGTATTGTAAATGAAAAACACATTAAATAGTTTTTTTAATCAATAAACGCTTATTAATGTATAGCCTTATGCAACAATTACATATGTTAATTTTAAAAACTTTATAATTATGACATTACATATTTAAATTTTCATGTAACAGCCAGTAGCTATTTGTATCTGTTACAATCACAAAATTTTTCGTATCTGCAGTCGGAGACAACATCGTACAGTTAAGCCTACTTGATAAGACCGTTATGACTTTTTATATTTCTTTCGTAGTTATCACTGAACAAGTAGCTAGGCTGTGTCGTGTTAAACTAAAATAATTATTAAATACTAAAATAATATTTATCATGCAAGCAGAGAGATAGCATGACAAATGTTTAGTGATCATTTGAACACGACTGAATCCATTCAATGCGCACATTATCATTACGCAGAACTGTAAGCGAGTCTTAATGTTAGTGAACTTCACTAAACAGATGTGTGTGTGCCGCGCAAACCAGCAAAAAATAAAGATGCAAACAAGTAGACAATGTATCCGTATCTAAGCTGATTATTAGCCTACTCTTGAGATAGAACTGGTTTGGTTTTTGAGAGACTGAGACGCGCAGCGCAGCTGTTTGATCGGTGAGCGCGCTGTGCTTATTCCATTCATTCGTCTCATATCGTGGCCTAAGCTTTAAATCATTGACTTTTAAATATATACAAATACTATAAGGTGAATGATGTATTATTTTAGGTAAAATTACTTTCGCAACGCTCTGATTTCTGAGAGATGCACAGAGAAGCGACAACAATGCGGTGTTTGATTTGCGCTCTTTTCACTCATAAAGTTTACATTCATTCACTTCTGGCGCTGATGCCCTGGCTCACCTGTTATCTAGCAAACACCAGACTCTGTCAGCTTTAGCCGAGTATTCAGGCAGAATTATTCCTTGTCCGTTATTCGTTTTTTAAGCCATTATCCTTGCCGTTCCAAATAAGGTATTCGGCTTCAGGCACAATCCTAATTATTACATTACATATTTTATTTTTACAAGCAACATAGATAAGGTCATATAGTAACAGCTCCACGTAATATTGTAATTATAAAATTCACGTCGTACTTGCAAACACTTTGTATGCATTATGGTTAATGCATGCTGGAGTAGTTGATTCTTTCCGACAGCGCCGAGTAGCCTAGTCTATGCAAGCCCTGTACAGTATGACAAAAAATGTCACTGTATTTATGTGCGCATGCCCAGTAGAGCCAAACGTATCCCATAGCCTTGCTGAGCTCATTTGTCATATCCCGAGCTTTGCGTGTGCCAAGGCATCATTCATTGTAATTTTTGACCACAGACATAATTCCAGCAAAAGCAGCATTATTAAGTAAATAAAATGAAAAAAAAAAAAAATACATAAAAATAATTTGACCTTGCAGCACCAAACTCTGTTCTAGAGGGCCAGTGTCCTTTACAGTTTAGCTCCCAG
This sequence comes from Carassius auratus, assembly GCF_003368295.1. Lineage (NCBI taxonomy): Eukaryota > Metazoa > Chordata > Actinopteri > Cypriniformes > Cyprinidae > Carassius > Carassius auratus. The sequence continues at coordinate 1,285,024 of NW_020523543.1, forward strand.
GGTCGGACTGGGGGTAGAGAAGAGGAAGAGAGGGCCCTTGAAAAGTATGAATCTGAAATATATTTTATTTTACCTGGATACTTTCATGTGTTGGGGGCATGGGGGCCCATCAGGACTGCCTATGCAAAGGGCCTGGGATCTTGTGTAACTACCCTGTTAGCTTTAAAAAAATAATTATACACACTTGAACCAGCTAATCAAGCTCTAACTAGACACACTAATCTTTCAGGCCAGTTGGAGCTAAACTTTTCAGGACATTGGCCATCCAGGATCTAGTTTGGAGACCCCTGTCCTACAGAGTTGTTACTTTGCACATGGGCACATGCTTTTTGATCATTACAAAAAATTATTTACAATTATTTTCTTAGAATAGGAGATATGCTGTCACTCGCATCACAAACATTATCAGTAAAGTATGTGGTCTTGAAGAGGACCCTTTTTTCGGTCTTGACTTGGACTCAAAACTTTTTGACTTGGACTTGACTTGGACTCGAACCTCTTTGGACTCGGTCTTGACTCGGTCTCGACTATTCCTGGACTTGGACTTGACTTGGACTCAACAAAGCTGGACTTGACTACAGCTCTAGTATGGATGCATAGATCTGATACTCTGGATCAGTATCAGCTCCGATTCTGTCATTTTCTGCGGATCGGGTATTGGTCAGAAGTAGGACTGTCACTTTTGGTTCGAAAATCGATTGCACAATCGATCGGACCAACCAAAAAAAGTTTTGAAAATGAAAGTAGGGAATCGATTTTAACCAAATATGTACACTATTAATTTTAAAAGAATTAAACAATTAAAAAATAGATGTAACAAAACCCACAAACAAGCAGAAAAAGTAAAAGAATTCCGAAATGCAGACAGAAAATACCAGAAATTTTACGTGCCTATAAGACCCAGTGACGTCGAAAGCGACCGCAGGAGGTGCTGAGTTATGAAAAGGAGCCACCATTGCCAGCTGACAGCGACCCACTTTTGTGGTGGAAGATTGGCAGTAATACCCCCCACCTTGCGCAGCTGGCAATGAAGTACCTGAGTGTCCATGGGAGCGCGTTTTCTCAACAGCTGGTCATATATAAAAACAGCCCTAGTCAGAAGAGACTGATCCAAATCTGATATTGAGCGTATACTATTCTGTGTTATTGTTGAGCCCCACAAAAGACACAGAAACATTATAAAGCATCAAAACGTGAAAGACTCTTTTCGTGAGAGCAATAGATTCATGAATGCGGGGCTTTTCAGAGCCAAACACACAGAACGAACACACAGGAGTGTTTACATGTGTGATCTTACATAGATGAGAAGTGCCAGTAGCTGCTCTGGATTCTCCCGAGGCGGAGGTGACCACTCATGATTCTCCCGAGTCCCCCGAGGCGGTGGTGGCCGCTCACATTTCTCCTGAGACGGAGGTGGCCGCTCACATTTCTACCGAGGCGGAGGTGGCTGCTCACATTTGTCCCGAGGCGGAGGTGGCCGCTCACAAAGCCCCCAAGGCGGCGGTGGCCACTCACAATTCTCCTGAGGTAGAGGTGGCCGCTCACGATTCCCAGACGCGGGGGTGGCCGCTCAGAAAGCACCAGAGGCGATGGTGTCCCCTCACGATCCTGGTTCTGCCCTGGGTTCCCACCCCACCGGCACTGCCTCTGTCCCCTGGTCCCCCTCCAGCACACGAACCGGGACCGGGACTGTCATGAGTCAGGACCTGGTGTTCCTCCTCCTCACCACCAGAGGGCGCCACTTGAATTCTCTCGGACTCATTCACCTTCACTCTACACACCTGGTTCACTCCGCACACCTGTTCACCCACTCACACACACACCCGTTGCCCATTGTCACTGACTATATATTTTTGTCTCACCCACCACTCTGCCTGGCTGTATTGTTAATTGTGATTTTTAAGTGTTCATAGTCTTGTGTTTTGCATTTTTGCTGCGTCTGCTCTTGTCCCCGTGGTTTGTTTCTGTTTTGTTTTTGCCTTTTTGTTCATTAAAAGATCATTTTCCCTGCATTTGGACCCAGACCCTGTTTCTTCCATGGCGCCATCCTTACCATAACGTGATAATGCTGTACATTTTCAGTGTTTCTTCATTCCTGAATGTACGGCGTGATCTGTAAGCTACATTATGTGCAAGCTACATTATGTGAGTGAAAACCTCAACGCTCCGACTTTCAGAAAATCTGCTCATAGCTCCAGACAAAATCACATTGCTCCACTCAGATACTCTGTCTCGTACACTTCAATGCACTTTGAATGGAACATATAGCCTACAGTACGTTGGCTTCGAACTGGAGTCATGGCGGAATATCCTGTGATGTCCACTTCACAGGGCACTTACGTTTGAATAGAACAAATGTCTGAAGCCATAAAATAAACATACTAAATGTGCAGAGCAGGGGGCATGAGGACTGGAATTGAGAACCGCTGCTTTAGGTAAGCTATTACATGGAGCAAAGATGAAAACAAAATAACATTAAATCGTTTCTGAAGTCAGTCAAAACCTTCAGAGGTACATTCATACAATAAATTAATTCAAATATTCATTTGAAAATTTCCCTCAGCACTCTTTTACAACCTCCCAGTGTTTCTACCCTGTTTTGACTCAAAACAAAACTACTCTGCTGTGCACCTGAAACTGTTACTGAAAACTGTACTTTATGCTGGACACTATTAATTTATCACCAGTTGTTCAAATCGCGGTAATCTAATATGGTTTTAATGATATTTAAAAAATTAAACGGTAATACTAACCGTGGGGAATTTTATCATGATTTATCATCAAACCAGTAATCATTACATCCCTAGCTGGTATTGGATTGGATTGGTATGGACAGATACTCACAATTTTCTGTATCGGAATAGATTGGTTCTGAAACAATTGTATTGTTGCATCCCTAACAGATAGTAAAGCCACTGTGCTTATCTTAAAGATCTTGAACACACCCAGTGACAGAACAGAGAAAAAGCACAATGTATCTGAGTGTGCACCATTGCTCAAACACATTCCATTTCATATCATATGCGGAGCATACTAAAGGAAATCACCCTCAGAGGCAACCCATTTGCACTCAAGTTTAGCCTTTCATGGCCCAGAGAGCAACCAGGCCTATTAAAATATTTCCCACCCACTTGTGAAAGGAGGGCCTTGCACAGTGGGAGAGGTCAAATCAGGCTGCAGAGTAGCTGGATGATCTCTGTCAATGATCTCCACAATGAGATCTGTGGCAGCACAGCTTAATTTCTTCCAGAGCTGACCCACAACTTGAAGGTGGAGTGTCTTTTCTTCATGTAAAGTCATTCTTACTGGACAGGAGATCTGCCTTACATTCATTAATCTTTAGACATGTGTTGCCCAACAATGAAAATGTTTAATTCCTTACACAATCAGTTTCCAAGCCAGACTGTGAAGCTGAAAAAAGTGTGTGCCCTCTTGGCCCATATGGGGGAGGCAACTTTGGAAAGCGTCACCCTCCTTTTTTCTAAATCACAATACTGGCACATAGCATTAACTGAGGCTCAGAAAAGTACTTTGGATCAAGCGGGGCATCCAATAAATCATTTTCTCTCTGACAGTCTCAAAAGTCCCAGCAAGAGAGCATTTCTCACCAACTGCTTCTAAGTCCATGTTTTTGACTCTCAGGTTGAGATCTGCAATAACACAGATCTTTTCCAATGTCCTCCATGAGCCCCACTTAATAAGCGACGAGAGAGGTGGCATTCAGAGTTCTCCCTTCATTTGCATGCAGGGAGTACTGGAATAACCTGTTTAATTACCAAGGCATGCAACAGCAGTTTCTTGAAGAATTCCCCCAAATACAGTAAACGCATTTATATATCTGAAAACGTGTAGCTTTACATTTTGGAAACTTTATCTGCATTTCTCATATTTGCAATTACCCAACCATTTGTCTTAAAGTTTAAATAAAATATTACATTAAAACAGTGTTAACGTTTGACTCTGTAATTCCTTACCTCCCATTGTTGTTTTGTCCACTTATATAATCTCTGAAATGAAAGAAATAATATGGACGGCATTAGATATACCCTTTCTACATCTTCATTTAATTACAAAAATTTTAATTTCTTTAGCTCAAATAGTAGAGTTTGGTTGTGTCATATGCATATTTCCCAGGGAACATGTGACTGGATGAAATTATTTTGAATTTCTTTTCCCAAATATTACTTTGTCTACCAAATGCCTACACTGATGATGTCACAACTGCATATATATGTAGTCAGGGGCATCGGACTGGGGGTGTCAGAGCTTTTGTTTTTCAATGTGTTGTTTTGGCCATTAGAGGTCCCCAATGTACCCTAACGTCAACATTGTGCCTTTCATAATCAGTGTTATTGTTTGCACATGTTTCTCATTCTGGGCTGTCTATTTAAGCTGATCACTTCCTTTGCTTTTTTGCTTGGTTATTATTGTTCCTAAGCAAGTTGCTGCTGTAGTTCCAAGATCTATTCTTTGAAAGTCTTTTTGAATTGTTTTCCTGTGATTAGTTTTGCTAGAGTTTTTGTTTTGGAGCCTATTTTACACTCTTTGACCCTTTGTGGTCTGAAGATTTTTCTGTTTTGTAACCTTACTTAAAACAAAGGACATTTTGTTCCCTTTTGCTGTTTTTGTTGAATAAACTCTTCTGAGCTAAGTTAAGCAGGCATCTGACTATTGAGTTCAACTACCTCCTGTGGCTCAGCGGTAGAAATTAAAGGGTTAGTTCACCCAAAAATGAAAATTATGTCATTAATAACTCACCCTTATGATGTTCCAAACATGTAAGACCTCCTTTTATCTTCGGAACACAGTTTAAGATATTTCAGATTTAGTCCGAGAGCTCTCAGTCCCTCCATTGAAGCTGTGTGTACGGTCTACTGTCCATGTCCAGAAAGGTAAGAAGAACATCATCAAAGTAGTCCATGTGACATCAGAGGGTCCGTTAGAATATTTTGAAGCATCGAAAATACATTTTGGTCCAAAAATAGAAAAAACGACGACTTTATTCAGCATTGCCTTCTCTTCCATGTCTGTGTGAGAGATACTTCAAATCAAAGTAGTCTGCATATCCGGTTCGCGAACGAATCATTCAGTTCACCAAATCGAACTGAATCGTTTTAAACGGTTCGCATCTCTAATACGCATTAATCCACAAATGACTTAAGCTGTTAACTTTTTTTAATGGGGCTGACACTCCCTCTGAGTTAAAACAAACCAATATACCGGAGTAATTCATTTACTCAAACAGTCACTGACTGAACTGATGTGAAGAGAGAACTGAAGATGAACACCGAGCCGAGCCAGATAACGAACAAAACATTGACTCGTTCACAAGTCAAGAACCGTTTCTGTCAGACGCGTCCGAGTCGTGAACCGAGGAGCTGATGATACTGCGCATGTGTGATTCAGCGTGAAGCAGACCGACACACAGAGCGTCTGAACTGAACTGATTCTTTTGGTGATTGATTCTAAACTGATTCTGTGCTAGTCTTATGAGCGCGGGTAAACCGAAGGCTTGAATCAAGGGCAAATGACGCCATTACGTCGAGCGCAAATGAACCGGTGAACCGTTTTCCTCAACCGGTTTATTGAATTGAACTGTCCGAAAGAACTACTGGTGGTCCGAACACCGATGCAACCGGTTCTCCACTCGTGAACGATTCAGTCTATTGTTGGTTATCTGGCTTGGCTCGGTGTTCATCTTCACATCAGTTCAGTCAGTGTACTGCTTGAGTAAATGAATTACTCCGGGATATTGGTTTGTTTGAACTCAGAGGAAGTGTCAGCCACATTAAAAAAAAGTTAACATCTTAAGTCATTTGTGGATTAATGCGTATTAGATATGCAAACCATTTAAAACGATTCAGTTTGATTTGGTGAACTGAATGATTCGTTTGCGAACCGGATATCCAGACTGTTTTGATTTGAACTCTCTCTCACAACAGACACGGAAGAGAAGACAATGCTGAATAAAGTCGTTGTTTTTGCTATTTTTGGACCAAAATGTATTTTCGATGCTTCAAAATATTCTAACGGACCCTCTGATGTCACATGGACTACTTTGATGATGTTTTTCTTACCTTTCTGGACATGGACAGTAGACCGTACACACAGCTTCAATGGAGGGACTGAGAGCTCTCGGACTAAATCTAAAATATCTTAAACTGTGTTCTTAAGATAAAAGAAGGTCTTACATGTTTGGAACAGCATAAGGGTGAGTTATTAATGACATAATTTTCATTTTTGGGCGAACTAACCCTTTAAGACTCTGGCATCAGAAATCCAAGTTCGCATTAGGACTGCCTATGCATAGGGCCCGGGATCTTGTGCAGCGCCCCTGTATCAAACTGTCTCTTGTCTATTCTCCTTGTGTTGCTTTTGTGTGTGCTGACAAGATTAATCTAAAAGTAGCTGACTTTAAAGTCAAAATTTTGCTTCATTAGTTTATTTAACTCTAAAAAGAGAGGGGTCTCAATTATTATTAGGAAAGGCCTTTCCTCTACCCACAAGACAACAATAACAGCCCCAGATGGATATGATATGAATATACATATTACTCTTCACATCATAAATCATACTCAAGAAGACATGTTTCTCACAAATAATTATATTAACCATAAGATACTGAACCCCTCTACTGATAGTATTACAATTTCAGATCATGCTCCAAATAGTCTTACATATATGGTTGAGCAGGTGAAGACTGAATACCTCATTATTAAAAGGTAAATTTTTCAGTGAATATAAAAAAAGAAAAAAAAGAAGTGAAAGTCGTGACATTTGCATACTATGATAACCCATACTTGGAATTGGTGCTCTGCATTTAACCCATCCAAGTAAAGTGAACACACACCTGGAACGTGGGCAGCTATATCCAGCACCCGGGAAGCAACTGGGGGTTCAGTGCCTTGCTCAAGGGCACTTTAGCCATGTGTATTGAGGGTGGAAGAGACCGCTGTTCATTCATTATTATCAGGGTGGGATATAGGAGGAGGACCCAATTGCAGTATGAGTAATGTAGGGAATTTTAGTTATTTTATAGGGGAATCGAGTCTTAAGATTTGAATCAATTTGAATGAACTGATTCCAAATTTGATTAACTTATACATCAACGGTTGGTCCAGCGAACGTTAAAATCAGTATATCTTAACCATTCTGTCTATACTACTTTGTGGCCAATGAGAATGTAGCCAATGATAAATCTCTCTCTGGGGCATGCCTTATTTTACGTGGCCTATAAACGGTTTCAACGGCATCAACATAAACAAACGTTAATGCGCGTGAGCGCTTTTGTGGACCTAACTTAACTTCCGGTAGACTCCAAATAGAATCAATAACAACAGCCAAGTCCCTCTAGAGTAGATATTTTTTGTTAACAAAAGAAATGTGTTTTCTGTGTTGATCAGGCGGACTTAATGAAAATGCTAATTCATTATTTGCCAGCAGGAGATGTTTTAAAGCATAGACATAAAGCGCGAGAAATAGAGGTTTCCCCAGTAACAGCTGTAAACAAAGCAGAGCTACGCTCACACGCTGCTTTATCAGGCATATAACATGCAAGTCTTCCTTCAGAAATACAGCGATATAAAAACACCCGTGCCTCGTTTTGATATTTAAACATAAATGTAAGGAATTATTATTATTAAACGTGCAGTACGTTACGTAACGTTACGTTACTCGTTTATTTAACGAAGCCTTTTTGAAAATCGATCAGTTTTAAAATTGTGGCGAGTCTCCAAAAATAAATAAATGTATGGGAAATACATCCCGCAGCACAGCCACCTGAGCCCAACTTCAGTCTACTCATCACCTTGGCTTTAACTGCGTTTGTAGATGGCACCGCAGCCAGACCGATATACACAACACAGACCGGAAGTTAACTTAGGTCCAGGCGCGTGCGCCCGATGAAACCGTCTATAAAGATAGCCTTAGGTATGGTAGTACGGTGCGTCTCATCGTCACGGGTGACGTCATCCATTTCCGGTGTGTCGCGGGAGTGTTTGTTTGTGTGGACTGGGGAAGCCTGTGGTATAACGCATGTGATACCCGATCGATTTTACGTACTGGAGTTTAAATGCCCTGTGCATTGCAAGTAGTTTAAACCGTTTACAGACTGAGGGCGAAACATTGCAGTGGGTTTCTCGTCTGGGATTTTGTGACCACTCATTGTTTTTCAGTGGTGTTGCATATGGTCACGTTATCGACTCTCGTCTCACGGTGCTTTGCTGGCTCGACGGCCGGAACGGATGCATAATCTACCACAAACTGCATTCCCGTGCTGCTGTGGTATTGTGTTTATTTCTGTTTAAAGCTGGACGCTTGCAACATCAGCTGTCCCTTAGTCTGGCATGCCGCAGATTCGATACGATGGCCTACGTTACTCTCGCTTTGAGGCATCAAATGGTTTAACCATTCAGCAGTCATTATCTCGATCTGGTTTCTTTTTGAGTGGTGTAAACGCGATATAATTTGAACTACTTTTGCTTATTTTTGCTTTCTTGTTCTGTTTATGTGAGGCTATCCATTCCTTTAAAACATTTATTATTCTTTTGTCATAGATTTGTTTTTCTTCTTTTCTGAATTTATAATTTTGTTGTCAACCAAGTTTCTGTGAACTGGTTGTTAATTGAATGTTTTCTTTGGTTTAATTAGAGTTGTGAATTTGTATTTTTTTTTTCTTGCATTCACCGTTTCAGTGTAGTGGTTTATTATTTGATGGTAACCATAGGTGTGTTTAATTGTTCTTAATTCATTGAGTACTCAAGTTTTATAAGAATGTATGTGAGTGTGTATATTTGATTGTATGTTTAATGTGTAATTCTGCTTCCTCTCCAGTTGTTGGGGTGATCAGGATTCGTGTCTGTGTGGACGAGTCTCTCTCTCTGTTTGGTGGTGGTCTCTTCCGATTGCAGTGTTCCACATTTGTGGTCTGAAGTGTGAGTGCACGAGTGTTAGCTGTGTCATTTTCAGAGAATGAGCGAGTAGTCCCCAGCCCTGGAGTGGAGGCCGAATTGTATGTGTGTGTGTTCGTGTGTATTTTGATTTGCATATTTAAATACATTTATTAATAGTGTCCAAATAAAAATAAATTTTGTATTTCATCTGTCTCTGGTCTTATCTCAGCCGCAACCGAACCTGTGTGCTTTAAAGTTAATCTTATCAGGCGATTCCCCAGTAAATTTGCCTCTGGGGTGGCGTAGTCGGGTATCTTAGCGGGCCAGAGTTTAGGTCTGCATTCTGGGGGTGAAGCAACTCTCTTTCCCTGGTGTGAACTTTCAAATTTATGCCCATTATAAAACGAACACTCCGCCACAAGAAGACAAACAAAAATTTGAATTTATAAGCTACGAGCTAGATAGCAAAGGATCTAGTATTTAGTTCATTTTGAGCAAGATAACGTGATCAGGGCAAAATTTTACTTTAAAATACACCAAACAAGAAAATAAATGTAAATTAAATAAAAGTTTATTTATTAACTGCTATAACATGGAACTACTCTAATGAACACACACACACAGTTACAGAGGAGGAGGATAAATGGAATTTGAATGAAGCCCCAGAGTCTATTAAATTTAGTTATTAGTTTTTAGATTAAGAAAAAAACTAAGAAAATAATAAAAGCAGATATTTATCTAATCTTTAATGCTTATGGACTTGATGGCGCCGCAGATGGCTGCTTCAGTGCTTGGCTCTCCAGTGTTTGTGCTGTTTTTGTTCGTTTTTCCTGTTTTTTGTTTAACAAACACGATCAGTTTCACCAGGGATGAACTGCTGAACATTCGGCAGAACACACCACAAGATCTTTTACCGGATTTAAATTATTCAGACGTTTTACTGAACGTTGTTATCGGAGGAGCGGCGGCGCTGATCAAGCGCTTCAGGACGCGCAGACGGGGGAAGCGAGCGGGAGCGCTCGTCAGACTCAGGAAGCGCGGATTTCGAACGCCGTTGCCTAGCATCCATCTGGCAAATCTCCGCTCTCTACCAGACGAACTGCTTCTGCTCTCTCGGACAAATAAGGATTTCTCTCACTCTGCTGCTCTGTGTTTCACGGAAACCTGGCTGAATGACGCCATACCTGACAGCACGTTCCATCTGCCGGGCTTCCAGCTGTTCAGAGCGGTTCGCGAATCAGAATCAACTGGGAAATCGCGCGGCGGCGGGACATGCTTTTACATCAATGAGCGGTGGTGTAGAGATGTAACTGTGTTAAAGAAGATGTGCTGTCCTGATCTAGAAATGCAGTTTGTCAACTGTAAGCCGTTCTATTCGCCGCGGGAGTTTCACTCGTTCATTCTGGTCAGTGTTTACATCCCTCCGCAAGCGCATGTGAGCTCAGCTTTACAGAAACTTGCTGATCAGATCACAGACACAGAACAACAACACCCGGACTCTGTTTTAATCATTCTTGGGGACTTTAACAAAGCCAATCTTTCCCGTGAACTGCCAAAATACAGACAACATGTTACATGTCCCACCAGAGACAGTAATATATTGGATCACTGCTACACCACAATAAAGGATGCATATCACTCTGTTCCACGAGCAGCTTTGGGACGTTCTGATCACTGTCTGGTTAATCTTATACCATCCTACAGGCAGAAACTAAAATCTGCTAAACCTGTAGTAAAGACTGTGAAGAGATGGACCAGCGAAACAGAGCAGGATTTACAATCTTGTTTTGACCTCACTGATTGGAGTGTTTTTGAAGCTGCTACCGCCGATCTGGATGAACTCACAGAGACAGTAACATCCTATATTAGTTTCTGTGAGGATATATGCATTCCTACCAGGACTTATTTAACATTCAACAACGATAAGCCATGGTTTACAGTAAAACTCAGACATCTTCGTCAGGCCAAAGAGGATGCCTACAGAAATGGGGACAGGGTCTTGTACAATCAGGCCAGGAACACACTAAACAAAGAGTTCAAAGCGGCTAAAAAGACCTACGCTAAAAAGTTGGAAGACCAGTTTACTTCCAACGACTCAACTTCAGTGTGGAGAGGTCTAAGAGCCATCACGAACTACAAGACACCATCCCCTTGCACTGAGGCTAATCAACGACTTGCTAACGACCTGAATGAGTTTAATTGCAGATTTGAAACCCCCATCACCCATTCTGACCATCTCCCTGCACAACCATTAACACATCCTGCAATCCCCCGTTCCACACCTACTGCTCTTCAAATCTGTGAAGATGATGTGCGCCAGGTCTTCAAGAAGAACAAAAGAAGAAAAGCACCAGGCCCAGATGGCGTTACACCAGCCTGTCTGAAAATCTGTGCTGACCAGCTGGCCCCCATCTTTTCACAGATCTTCAACAGATCCCTGGAGTTGTGTGAAGTGCCTTCCTGCTTCAAACGCTCCACCATCATCCCCATCCCAAAGAAACCCAAGATAGCAGAACTTAACGACTACAGACCTGTGGCTCTAACGTCTGTCGTCATCAAGTCGTTTGAAAAACTGGTTCTGGCTTATCTGAAGGACATCACTGGACCCTTACTGGACCCCCTGCAGTTTGCTTACTGAGCAAACAGGTCCGTGGATGATGCAATCAACATGGGATTGCACTTCATCCTGCAACATCTGGACAAAACAGGGACTTATGTGAGGATTCTATTTGTGGACTTTAGTTCGGCATTCAACACCATCATCCCAACAGCCCTTCAGACCAAACTGACCCACCTCTCTGTTCCTAGCTCTATCTGTCAGTGGATCACCAGCTTTCTGACAGATAGGCAACAGTTAGTGAGACTGGGGAAATACACATCAAACAGCTGCTCCACCAACACTGGTGCCCCTCAGGGATGTGGTCTCTCCTCTCTGCTCTTCTCCCTGTACACCAACGACTGCACCTCTAAAGACCCCTCTGTCAAGCTCCTAAAGTTTGCAGACGACACTACAGTCATCGGCCTCATCCAGGACGGTGATGAGTCTGCTTACAGACAAGAGGTTGAGCAGCTGGCTGTCTGGTGCAGTCTTAACAACCTGGAGCTGAACATGCTCAAAACAGTGGAGATGATCATGGACTTTAGGAGAAACCCACCTGCACTTTCCCCACTCACCATCATGAACAGCACTGTGACTGCAGTGGAGTCATTCAGATTCCTGGGAACCACCATCTCTCAGGACCTGAAGTGGGACAATCACATTGACTCCATTGTTAAAAAGGCCCAGCAAAGGTTGTACTTCCTTCGCCAGCTGAGGAAGTTTAACCTGCCACAGGAGCTGCTAAAACAGTTCTACTTGGCCGTCATTGAGTCTGTCCTCTGTACTTCAATAACTGTCTGGTTTGGTTCAGCAACAAAATCAGACATCAGAAGACTACAGAGAACTGTTCAGACTGCTGAAAGGATTATTGGTGCTCCCCTGCCCACCCTTCAAGAACTGTATACATCCAGAGTGAGGAAAAGGGCTCAGAAAATCACTCTGGATCCCTCACATCCAAGTCACACCATCTTTGAACTTTTGCCATCTGGCCGGCGCCTCAGAGCCGCAAACACCAGAACAGCAAGGCACAAGAACAGTTTCTTCCCCCAGTCAATCTACCTCATGAACAGTTAAATGTTCTCTACTTATGCTTATAAACGTGCAATATCCTTATATTTATTTGTTAACCCTCCATCCTAGAACATTCCTGCATCTCACTCAATCCTATTCCATTATCATTTATAGCACAATTGTTTATACACTTATTTATTTGCCAATTTGTAAATCTTTTTTTTTTTTTTTTTTTCTGTGTGTTGTTGTCTCTGTGTACTGGAAGCTTATGTCACTAAAACAAATTCCTTGTATGCGTAAGCATACTTGGCAATAAATTGATTCTTAAGATCAATTCGCACCTTTTACAGCAAGAAATTAAGTTTTTTTTTTTTACTTGCATTTGTGCTGAAAAGCTGGGGTTGAGAAGAGTTGTAGCTTTGCTTGTTGTCTTGTCTCAGTGAATCCCGGTGCCTCTGATTGGGGAAGTCGTGGCCTAATGGTTAGAGAGTCGGACTCCCAATCAAAGGGTTGTGAGTTAGAGTCATGGGCTAGCAGGAATTGTGGGTGGGGGGAGTGCATGTACAGTTCTCTCTTTACCCTCAATACCACGACTTAGGTGCCCTTGAGCAAGGCATCGAACCCCCAACTGCTCCCCGGGCACAGCAGCATAAATGGCTGTCCACTGCTCTGGGTGTGTGTTCACAGTGTGTGTGTGTGTTCACTGCTCTGTGTGTGTGCACTTCGGATGGGTTAAATGTAGAGCACAAATTCTGAGTATGGGTCACCATACTTGGCTGAATGTCACCTCACTCACTCACTGATTGGTTGCAGATCTGTCGTTTGGATGAAGTCTTTTGGGAAAACCCTCCTGGTGATTGGTTGGATGCCTGGTTATGTTGGAGCAACCTCCACGTCTGTTTGATGGACAGAATATCTACCATTAAAATGAACATCTTAGCAAAATGTAAGTACTTTTTTTTGGACCTCTGTCTTTCCCCCTTATAGCTTTTCCTCTCTTAACAGAATTATTACAGGGTTCGTACAGAAACTGGAAAATGAAATTCCAGGACTTTCAAGGACTTTTCAAGCATTACTTTTAATTTCAAGGACTAAAATCAGAGATCACAATATCCTTATTATCTTTCAAATTCTAATAAATAAACTAATAAAACAAAAAGTACAAATAAAGTGCAGCACATGGAATGGCTGTGGCAACTGGAAAGAATAATATGGCAAAGTTATTGCTTTCCTTGGTCAAAGTGATTTGTTTCTTCACTAGAATATTTTTTGTATGCAAAGAAAACAAAAATTGACATTTTTTCAACCATTTGTCTCCTCCACATCACCCTGGTGTCATTTTGGAGAATATCCACTGCGTCACAAAGATACATTGTTTTTGTTCAAATCAAAGCTAAAATAATGTAAAATAACTGTTACATGTGGGTCTATGTTGAATTAGTCTCCTACGTGGAACACTTTTTTCCCCCATATAGCTACAGTAATCTACAGGTCCTTCTCAAAAAATCAGCATATTGTGATAAAGTTCATTATTTTCCATAATGTAATGATAAAAATTTAACTTTCATAAATTTTAGATTCATTGCAGACAAACTGAAGTATTTCAGGTCTTTTATTGTTTTAATACTGATGATTTTGGCATACAGCTCATGAAAACCCAAAAATCTCAAAAAATCTCAAAAAATTAGCATACCATGAAAAGGTTCTCTAAACGAGCTATTAACCTAATCATCTGAATCAACTAATTAACTCTAAACACCTGCAAAAGATTCCTGAGGCTTATAAAAACTCCCAGCCTGGTTCATTACTCAAAACCGCAATCATGGGTAAGACTGCCGACCTGACGGCTGTCCAGAAGGCCATCATTGACACCCTCAAGTGAGAGGGTAAGACACAGAAAGAGATTTCTGAACGAATAGGCTGTTCCCAGAGTGCTGTATCAAGGCACCTCAGTGGGAAGTCTGTGGGAAGGAAAAAGTGTGGCAAAAAACGCTGCACAACAAGAAGAGGTGACCGGACCCTGAGGAAGATTGTGGAGAAGGACCGATTCCAGACCTTGGGGAACCTGCGGAAGCAGTGAACTGAGTCTGGAGTAGAAACATCCAGAGCCACCGTGCACAGGCGTGTGCAGGAAATGGGCTACAGAGAAGCAGCACTGGACTGTTGCTCAGTGGTCCAAAGTACTTTTTTTGGATGAAAGCAAATTTTGCATGTCATTCGGAAATCAAGGTGCCAGAGTCTGGAGGAAGACTGGGGAGAAGGAAATGCCAAAATGCCTGAAGTCCAGTGTCAAGTACCCACAGTCAGTGATGGTCTGGGGTGCCATGTCAGCTGCTGGTGTTGGCTGGTGTTGTGATAATTATTTTTAAGGCACTCTGCATGTAAAGAAATAAAAAAAATACTGTAATATAATAAAAGTTTAGTCAAATAACAAAAAAAGACCAGACCCCTCGTCATGCATTCATGATTTTTGAGGGGGCACATTGGGGGGTATAAGTCATGCAACGAAAGCACTGTATAACTGATATAGGATTATGTTTTATTTATTTTTCCTTTTTATTCAAAACAATTCTAAACATGCTTAATATATCAGGAAATATCTCGATCCTCAAACGTGTAAGTAAACGCGTTTTGCACCTTTATAGATTGTTATTTGAAAGTAGTGTAATCTATTAACTACACATAATACCCCGACTTTTTACTTAAGTGCCATATAATATTTTCAATATGACTGAATTTGCATTTAATGTAAATTTTAATAACAATATTGTAAGTTACTTATTTTAACACTTTCATTTTACAAAGAGTAAAGAAAATTTACATTATCAAAGAACATTTTCATTCAGTCTAGCCAGAGTTCAGGCACTCTCAAAAACTCCCATTAAAATCACTGAAGCACTTTACATTACATTATGCACATCTGCACTTTTGTTGTTTCTGATGAGAGAATTCACTAAATAATTCAGTCAGCGAGCAAGTGAACAAAACACAGCATTTCAGTGACGACTCTTCTGCACGACTCTGATTGGCCATTGCATTCATAAGCGCAACAGAATCGTTTCTGATTGGTTATCATGAAGCGTTAAACGAACGCGTCTGTCTTTGGCTCAGCGCCAGCCAGCGAACACAGATTTGAATTTAGCATTGAATTTGGAAGCTGCATTTAAAATCCACTTTGCTCAGAAATCTTTGATTGGGCATGACGGCTCTGCCCTTGATGCCTGTGAAACGATTCTCCCTCAAACAGCACGCTTACGTTACTTCTACACTACAGGCTACACACCGCAATATAAACAACATATCTGCATGTTCTCACATTAAATCGTTCTTGTAAAATAATAATAAGTAAATAAAAATAAAAATCACTTCGCTGGGAATGAAACACCACTTACCAGCTTCCGTGGTGTTGAAAATATCCTCTGGCAATTAAAAAATGCGCGCGCGGCATGACAAATCTTCCCAGTCGTCGTCAGGTGAAAGGTCATCATGTGGGTCATCTTATTGTCAGCTAAATTATTATTCAGAAATTTTACTAATATTTAGATTGGGCATAGGCAGGCATTCACAAAAGGGTATGTAATGACAAAAAAAAAAAAAAATTTAGAAAATTTTGCTTTGACAAAAGGGCACTTTGGGCACCAAGGGGCAAAGCGGCAGGTGCCCAAGCACCCAACGCCCCCCCCCCCTGGACGTGCCTGGAAGAAAGCGATCAGCCAAGCCACGGAGATGTACTGTACAGTTTTGACGGTGAGTCTGTAGTTCGTCATGTGAAATAATTTAGTTCATACACTATATATAAAAACGGTGTGGTAGTTCTAGCTAACGGTCCTATCATTATCACTTCTAAATATTCTATGACATCACTTACAGCCACTAATGCATTGCTATATTAGATTAGCCTCAAAGCTAATACCATGTTTATCAGTGGAAGAGCGCTAACGTTAATAAGAGGTCAAACTATAACTTTAGCGTTTATTTTATTCTAAATATATCTGCAGTGTTTCCCACATAATGACCGCGTAACTTTGGCAGGGGGGAGTGTGTAATCAGTCAATGAAAGGAAGTTATGAAGTTATGTACAGCGTATATTAACTTGTTTGAAGGTGGTTCTTCTTAAAATTGACAGCGGTGTGTTCATGACACTAACGTTAACCATTCAACTTCGAATTGATTCCGTAATCTTCCGGTAACAGTAGGCTAACTTTACGTTCGCCAGCGCATGACGATGTTTTGATTCAGACTGCACAAAGAGAAGAGGAGAAGATATACGGGTCCATTGTGAATGTGTCTGTGAGAGCAAATATAGTGTAGTTACAGTAACTACAGTAGGTGCGTCAGAAATGATTAAACCAGAGGGGACATGTAAATAAATGTGAGCTGAACACGCGCTTTTTTTTTTTTTTTTTTTACATATTGTTTCAAAGATACTTTGAGTTAAGTACAAATCCCCCAAAATAATACCGAAGAACAGTAATCAAGTAAAATTAATCAAGTATTTTACACCTCTGGTTGTATGGTTTGTTAGGATCAGACAATATTTGGATACAACTATTTGAAAATCTGAGGGTGCAAAAAAATACTGAGAAAATCACCTTTAAAGTTGTACAAATTAAGTTCTCAGTAACGTTTTAATATATTTACATTAGGAAATTTACAAAATATCTTCATGGAACATGATCTTTACTTAATACCCTAATGATTTTTGGCAAAAAGAAAAACAATAATTTTGACCCATACATTGAATTTTTGACTATCGCTACAAATATACCCCAGCCACTTACAAATGCTCTGCCACATGGAATTCACAAAACACTGAATAATATTACAAATATTGTAATCTAACATCCATCAAAAATAATCACACACATAAATAATCATATTAACAACAGTATATTTCTTTAACCAGCATGGATGGCCAATATAACTAAAAAGATGCAATAGATATCACAGAAAAGAACATAAGCCTCCTTACCTTTCTAGAGACAGAATTGTCTGTGACTTAACATTCTTCCTCTTTTTTTCATCAGCGTGCAATAGTGTTAAACGAAAAGAGTGTGATTAATCACACTTCAGCAGCCCAAGTTTTTATGTGGAAAGAGGAAGCAGCAAAAAAGGAAGTTATAAGAGCTTCAGGTGAGCAGTTTTAACTTATCTATATATCTATATTTAATACTTTATAAAGTAAATTATCTAGTTTCTGAAAAACCGTGTTCGATGAATATACTTTTTTGAGCTTCAAACTCATGGCAACCCTTACTTGCAATTTTAAGAATGGAAATGCCAGGATGTTTATTTACCTATTTACTTAATTTCAAAATAATGATCTATTTAGAATACCAATCTCTGTCAGAGTGATATATCTACATTTTTAAAATACAAATAATCAATAGGATAGAGAGGTACCTAAGTGAGTAACATGACATACAGCATATGGTGACCCATACTCAGAATTTGTGCTCTGCATTTAACCCATCCAAAGTGCACACACACACAGCAGTGAACACACACACACACAGCAGTGAACACACACACGGAGCAGTGAGCATCATTTATGCTGCGGCGCCCAGGAAGCAGTTTGGGGTTCAGTGCCTTGCTCAAGGGCACCTAAGTCGTGGTATTGTCAGCCGGAGACTCGAACCCACAACTCTATGGTTAGGAGTCAAACTCTCTAACCACTAGGCCACGACTTCCCCAAATAGTTAATGCAAGATTTGAGAAAGAGAAGTAGACGTGAAGAGTAGTGTGAAAGTAAAGAAGCTCCAAGTCAGGAAGTCTACATCAGATAATAGAAAAGTAAGCCCTCTACAAATTGTGTTTAGTCATGTCTAACCATGCATAGGGTATTATGAGGATATTACTACAGTTTTTCTCAAATGCTAAAACACAAAAGTCAATCCTCTAAACCAAATGACCAGTTGTCTAAACACATTTACTAAATCTAGCCGTCATTTTCCAATATCATAAACACATTTCACATGAAGACACAATTCACAAAACACAATCCTCCATTCTCATAAATCTTAACACATTTTCTTTTACTAAAACACAAGTTGCAAAAGAACTCTGCTCATATTCTCAAATGAAAGCTCATGTGATGCAAAATGCTTGCCACAGTCAGCAATATTTGAACACAATGAACACACCTGGCGTCATTCATTGCACACAACAACTCAAAATTGAAGACACTTGTTGCTAATGCTGTGTCCACATGTATAAAAGCAAGTTCAGAGTACACAGTTTGCTAAAGATTCCAAACAAACACAATGGATGAAGGCAGAGTCAGGGGAAAAGGAATTTGAGTCAGAGGAGGGAGAAGAGCTGGCCATGGAAGAAGTTGGAGCAGGCCAACGAGGAAGAGGAGTTTAAATCAGTGGAGGAAGAGGAGCAGGCCAATGAGGAAGAGCAAAAGGTCCAGGAGGGAGAACAAGACAACCTTGCACCATCATTATGGACGATATGCGAGCAACAGTCATTGATCATGTCATTGTCCATGGCATGAAGCAGGACTACGAGTCCGTCCAAAACTGAGTAGGTTCACCGTGGCCACCATTATCAGGGCATTCAGACAACACAACAGGAATTTTACTCTATTGCTTTCTTTGTCACAATACAATTTTACAAGCCTGTGAAAGTAGTCTATTGGTTTCAAATCAGTTGTTACTGTATTGTAAAACATGTCAATTGACAAAACATGTTTCTTTCTTTAGAGTTGAAAGAATGCCACATAGAGGTGGGAGGGTTGCCATATTTACAGCGGCACAAGAAACCCTCATTGTGGATATGGTTTGTGAGAACAACCTCATCAGACTCCGGGAGATCAGAGACAAAGTCATTGCCGATAATGTCAACTTTGAGAGCATTGATGTCAGTTTGGCCACAATAGACCGAGTTCTCCGGTGCCAAAAGATGCGGATGAAACAGGTCTATAGGGTTCCCTTTGAGTGCAACTCTGCGAGACACAAAGACCTACGTTACGAGTATGTGCAAGTAAGTATACATACAATGTACTCTTCCACAAAACAAACCAAATCAGAGAGTGGTTAACCACCAACAGTAACACCTTTTAAACATCTGTCTGCCACCCTACTCCCCTTTCCTGAACCCTATAGAGGAGTTCTTCTCATCGTGGAGATGGAAGGTTTGCCAGACAACCATACACTAGAGAGAACTTCCTAAGGGCAATGGAGCTGGCCTGTGTTGACATCCCAGTGGAGGCCTTCCAAGGATGGATTCGCCATTCCAGGGCGTTTTTCCCGTGGTGCCTGGCAAGAGACAATATAGCCTGTGATGTGGATGAGGTGATGTGGCCCG
The DNA here is from genome assembly GCF_003368295.1 of Carassius auratus. NCBI lineage: Eukaryota > Metazoa > Chordata > Actinopteri > Cypriniformes > Cyprinidae > Carassius > Carassius auratus. The sequence continues at coordinate 1,304,836 of NW_020523543.1, forward strand.
ATGCAGCTCAGCGACATGATGCCGCACAGTGATTGTGGTGTGAATAAAGTAAATAAAAAAAACTTCACACCCTGATCATGTTTTCAAGACTACTGTTGTTTTCAATAGATTCTGTTTTTGCATTGAGTTGTGTTAGAGTAGTGTAAATGCAGAATTTACTATAGATTTATACTCTTCATATGAAACTCACAAATCTAAATGCCTAATCCTCTGCAGAGATCTAAGAACATCCATTAATGTAAAGTTTCTAAAAATGTGTATTGGCAGTTACAGTATTGTTCAAAATAATAGCAGTACAATGTGACTAACCAGAATAATCAAGGTTTTTAGTATATTTTTTATTGCTACGTGGCAAACAAGTTACCAGTAGGTTCAGTAGATTGTCAGAAAACAAACAAGACCCAGCATTCATGATATGCACGCTCTTAAGGCTGTGCAATTGGGCAATTAGTTGAAAGGGGTGTGTTCAAAAAAATAGCAGTGTCTACCTTTGACTGTACAAACTCAAAACTATTTTGTACAAACATTTTTTTTTTCTGGGATTTAGCAATCCTGTGAATCACTAAACTAATATTTAGTTGTATGACCACAGTTTTTTAAAACTGCTTGACATCTGTGTGGCATGGAGTCAACCAACTTGTGGCACCTCTCAGCTGTTATTCCACTCCATGATTCTTTAACAACATTCCACAATTCATTCACATTTCTTGGTTTTGCTTCAGAAACAGCATTTTTGATATCACCCCACAAGTTCTCAATTGGATTAAGGTCTGGAGATTGGGCTGGCCACTCCATAACATTAATTTTGTTGGTTTGAAACCAAGACTTTGCCCGTTTACTAGTGTGTTTTGGGTCATTGTCTTGTTGAAACAACCATTTCAAGGGCATGTCCTCTTCAGCATAGGGCAACATGACCTCTTCAAGTATTTTAACATATGCAAACTGATCCATGATCCCTGGTATGCGATAAATAGGCCCAACACCATAGTAGGAGAAACATGCCCATATCATGATGCTTGCACCTCCATGCTTCACTGTCTTCACTGTGTACTGTGGCTTGAATTCAGAGTTTGGGGGTCGTCTCACAAACTGCCTGTGGCCCTTGGACCCAAAAAGAACAATTTTACTCTCATCAGTCCACAAAATGTTCCTCCATTTCTCTTTAGGCCAGTTGATGTGTTCTTTGGCAAATTGTAACCTCTTCTGCACATGCCTTTTTTTTAACAGAGGGATTTTGCGGGGGATTCTTGAAAATAGATTAGCTTCACACAGACGTCTTCTAACTGTCACAGTACTTACAGGTAACTCCAGACTGTCTTTGATCATCCTGGAGGTGATCATTGGCTGAGCCTTTGCCATTCTGGTTATTCTTCTATCCATTTTGATGGTTGTCCCGTTTTCTTCCACGTCTCTCTGGTTTTGCTCTCCATTTTAAGGCATTGGAGACATTGGAGCCTTAAGAGCGTGCATATCATGAATGCTGGGTCTCATTTGTTTTCTGAGAATCTACTGAACCTACTGGTAACTTGTTTGCCACGTAGCAATAAAAAAATATACGAAAAACCTTGATTATTCTGGTTAGTCACATTGTACTGCTATTATTTTGAACAATACTGTATGAAACAAAGAATCTTCTCACAAATTGAGCATTGTTTTTTCAATTGTTTTGCTGTAGTGTGAAATGATGTGTATAGTGTTTACATTTTGGAAAGCTTCAAGCTGCTCTTTTGGTGTGAAAGTTTGAGTTTTGAAGTGAGAAGGTGTGGTTGTGTTTATGTAGCTTTAGAAAAGGGTGTTGTGTTTAGACATAGGGGAACATGGAGGAAACGAAATGTGTGAAATGTGTTTTAGCATTTGAGAAAAACTGTAACCCTGCACATTACTAAAACCCCTGCAAAGCCTACGAAGCATTCTGCAGTCTGCAAAGCATACAAAAGCAATGTGTCTTCAAATATTGATGCACTCTGATTACTAAGAAAACATGTAAAGAACAAATTCACAGAAAGGGGTCAGGGATGTACTCTCAAGCTAACACACTAGAGGAGACTGACTTAATACTGTCCTCACGTATACATGTCTCATACAGCTGTGTCACACAATCAATAATATATGTGGAGAATACATGATTAATACATGTGTAATTAACAGATGAATGAATGAGTGAAAACTCATAAAAATAACTTAATAAGGTGATTCATAATACATAAAATCTGTATGAATATGCATGTTACTAGCATGTTGTTAGCATGATTATAAAGTTACTAGCAAAAGTGTAAATTACTGAAAAATTTTACTCAATTAAAAGTACAAGTATCTGGCCAAAAACATACTTGAGTAAAGGTAAAAAAGTAAAACTTTAAATTGTACTCAAGTATTAAAAAAGTAAAGTAATTAAACAGATATACAGATGTTTTGTTAAAAGGGAGAAAACTAAAAAAAATTTACAGGTCAAACACATACACATACTAGTGCAACAACAACATTCAAAATGCAGCACACGATATTCAATTCAGCTCCAGATACGTTTTTTTCTAATTTCTGCCCAATCCCCTCTTTTTTTCCCTCCGAGACAGCAGTGTTGCCAACTTAGCGACTTTGTCGCTATATTTAGTGACTTTTCAGACCCTCTCAGCGACTTTTTTCCAAAAAAGCGACTAGCGACAAATCTAGCGACTTTTTTTGACAGACCTTATTTAGTCTCTGAGACTCTCCGGTACTGCAGCACGAGCTTTCTCTCTCTCTCTCTCTTTCTCTCCCAGTGTGCGCACACGCCTCTCTCTCTCTCTGCATCTGCTCTATTCAATGAGGAGAGAGGAGCAGCACTTTCAGTTAAAAAAAGATATTCTGTTGCTTCCAACTCATACAAGTATAGCCAAAATCACAGTACTACCATTGTCTTAATCTTATGTGTATGTGATTTCATTAGACAATGTCGTGAATAGGATTTTAGTGCAGAGATTAACATCTTTGAGACCTGGTATGTACTAATGGACCGCGTTTCAGTCATTATAATATTAATTCCATTGTTGGACAACAGAAACATTAACATATAATAATGAAAAACGTTTTATTGAGAATTTTGGCTGCATTAAAATGCAGTACATGAGCACAGAAAGGGCAAAATAATATGACGCACTTACGTCATGAATATGCTAATTCGCATATGACGTCAACTAGCGGCATTTAGTGACTTTTCAAGCACGGTTTAGCTACTTTCCATTGAAAGAAGTTGGCAACACTACGAGACAGACAATTTTAGCTCAAGGCTTCGCAACCTTTGAGGTAAACGGACGTGCTGAATTATAAAGCAATAAACGACAGTAACAGCCAATTAATTGTATTATAACTGTTAGTGGTAGCACATTATAGTACCCCAATAAGTGGCTTGAATATTCTGTGGATCGCGATGCATTCTTTTGTTCGGGGCGTAGATTACGAGGGGGACGCGTCCCCCCCACTTTTAATATCATGGAAATTTGTCCCCCGCACCTCTTCAGTCAAATGTGTTCGCATAGATGTTTTAAAGAGCTGGTGTAAATAAATATAGATTTAAACTCAAAGAGACAGGATAGTCTGCGCATGACCTGATATTTTATTCGGACCCAGAAGCGCTAAACTCTCCTGCAGTGTGTGTTTCATTCATCCTCGAAGCCGGAGCGCACTCTCGCACAAAAAAAAAAAGTCATATCAGGAAACTCCTAATATGGACAACACCGTCCAGCTATCGCTATATGAAAACAGTTGTTTTGACAGAAGAACTGAAACTTTTGGAAACACTGTCATGACTTAGGTCTGTGTTGCTATATTTTTGTCTTGTTGTCTGTGTGTCTAGTCTCAGAACACATGGGTTTTGTTTTGACAGCTCATGTGTTCTGCTGTCAGTGTTTCTTCCCCCTCCCACTCATTACCCTTAATTCCCTGTGTTCCGTCACACCTGTAGCCACTCCTTCCTCATTAGCTCTCCTCTATTTTAGTTCCTCTCGTGCTCTGTCTTTTGTCAGACCGTTGTGATTGTTTTGTGCTTCGAGTGTGATTGTTTCAACCTGTCTGCCTAGTCCTGCCTTGTCGTGTTTTTGGATTTGTGTTCTTTCCCCGGGTACTGCTCTTGTCAGTCTAGACTGGTTCTGCCTCCGGTCCCTGCCTCACCTCTCTTTTGGATCTTCTGAGACCTGACCCCCAGCTCCTCTCTGCACTCTCTGTTTTTTCCTTCAGGGATTTTGGTGTGACTTGACGCTGCGTCCCCCAACGACGCTCTGGTGGATGAGATCTGACGTTGCGTCACAGAAGACGCTTGGACTGGTCCCCGCTGAGAGGTTTCTTTTGCTCTGCTCTGAGGAGTAGCCATTCTTCTGTTTTTCCTGTTTGCCCAGTGTGGGCTAATAAACTCTGTTACCTGCATCTGAGTCCCGCGTATACCTGATAGAACGGTCTGACCACGATGGATTCAGCAGGTGCAGACCAAGTAAGAGTCGCAGTCAGTCAACAAGGCATTCTTCTGGGACAGCATTCCAGCCAGTTGACCACCACCTCAAGGGAGGTTGAGGGCCTCACAGCCCAGGTAGCGGACCTCAATCTCCAGATTCAGAGGCTCCAGCTTGAAGCCTTGGCCAGCAGATCGGCTACTCGTGCTGAGCCTGAACCCCATGCCAATTGTCCACCGCCATATGATGGGGACCCTAACTCCTGCCGTGCCTTTCTGTCCCAATGTTCTCTGGTCTTCGCCCTCCAGCCTCGGCGCTATGTTACTGAGGAGTCCCAAGTCGCATTCGTGATCACCCTCTTGAAAGGAAAGGCCCGGGACTGGGCAACAGCTGTGTGGGATGCCCGTGCTCCATTCTGTGCCACTTTCCAGGACTTCAGGGCAGAGATGATCAAACTGTTTGACCGCTCTGCTCAGGGCGATGAGGCAGCTGCCCAGTTAGCGCGGTTGAGCCAGGGCAGGCAATCAGTCACCGATTACTCCATCCAGTTCAGAACTCTGGCAGCCTCCTGTGACTGGAATGAGGCAGCGTTGCGTGCAAGGTTTCCAGAAGGTTTGGATGATGACATCCAGGATGAGATCGCCACTCAAGATCTACCGCAGAGTCTTGACATCCTTGTGGATCTGGCCCTCCGTGTGGAGGGGCGCCTTCAGCGTAGACATCAGCGGCGTGGTGCTCAGTCCCCCTGGATGCTGGTGGAGGGCGTTCCTAGTAGTGCTTCCACCTCCTTGTCACCGTCAACAGACCCTGAGCCTATGCAAGTGGGGCGTCTTCGCCTCACCCCTAAAGAGAAGCAGGATCGTCTGATTCGGGGCCTGTGTCTGTACTGCGGGAAGCCGGGCCATCGAGCTATCCAGTGCCCGTTAAAAGCCAGAGCCCATCAGTAGTCCGGGGGATCCTGGTGGGTGCTACTCCTCATGTCGACTCCCCCATCTCTCGTACCATGTTAAAGGTCTCGATACAGCACAAGGACTCCTTTCATTCCTGTTCTGCACTTGTTGACTCTGGTGCTGAGGGCAACTTCCTGGATGCCTCTGTTGCAGCACGGTGGGGTATTCCTACTATTCCTCTTCCTTCTCCTATTTCTGTTCGCTCCCTAAAAGGTCTCCTCATCTCTTCCATCACCCATTCCACTACCCCTGTAAGTTTGACTGTGTCCGGCAATCACTGTGAGGTAATTGAGTTGTACCTCCTAGATTCCCCGGGTGCTCCTGTTGTCCTTGGGCACCCGTGGCTGGTGCAGCACAACCCTCATGTGGATTGGTCCGGCAATTCTGTGTTCTCTTGGAGTCAGTCATGTCTTGTGTCTTGTCTTGGTTCTGCTTTGTCTCCTGGCTCTGTGTCTCCTGTTTTTCAGGTTGAGGAGGGTGATCTTGCCGGGGTCCCGGAGGGGTACCGTGATCTTTGTCAGGTCTTCAGCAAGTCCCGGGCCACATCCCTGCCTCCTCATCGGCCGTATGACTGTGCCATCAACCTCCTCCCAGGCACTTCTCCGCCCAAGGGTCGTTTGTATTCCCTGTCTAGTCCTGAGAGGGAGGCCATGGACAAGTATATTCAGGACTCCTTAAATGCCGGCCTCATCCGGCCCTCTTCCTCACCTGCTGGGGCTGGGTTCTTCTTTGTTAAGAAGAAGGATGGCTCCCTGCGACCCTGCATTGACTACCGTGGCCTCAATGACATCACTGTAAAAAACCGGTATCCTCTGCCTTTGATGTCATCAGCCTTTGAGTTGTTACAGGGAGCCAAGGTCTTTACCAAGCTAGACCTCCGTAATGCCTACCACTTGATCCGTATACGTGAGGGGGATGAGTGGAAGACAGCATTTAACACCCCGACGGGACACTTTGAATACCGGGTCCTACCCTTTGGGCTTACTAATGCCCCAGCTGTCTTCCAGGCCCTGGTGAACGATGTGTTGAGAGACATGGTGAACAGATTTGTCTTTGTGTACCTTGATGATATTCTCATCTTCTCTCCCTCATTGCAGGTCCACACTCAACATGTCCGTCAGGTGCTACAACGGCTGCTGGAGAACCAGCTGTACGTCAAGGCGGAGAAGTGCGTGTTCCATGCCAAGTCGGTTTCGTTCCTGGGGCATATTATCTCGACGGAGGGGATCAAGGCCGATTCCGCTAAGGTAAGGGCCGTGGCCGATTGGCCAACCCCTGACTCACGGAAGGCGTTGCAGCGGTTCTTGGGGTTCGCCAACTTCTATAGGCGATTTATCAGGAACTTTAGCCTGGTTGCTGCACCCTTAACTGCACTCACCTCTCCTAAGGTATCGTTCATATGGAATGTACAAGCTCAGGAGGCCTTTGGTGCTCTCAAGTCCCGTTTCATCTCTGCTCCTGTTCTTTGTCTCCCAGATCCGGAACGGCAATTCATTGTTGAGGTGGATGCTTCTGATGTCGGGGTAGGCGCGGTCCTGTCCCAGCGGTCCCCCAAGGATGGGAAGGTGCATCCTTACGCCTTCTTTTCTCACCGTCTGAGCCCAGCCGAGCGAAACTATGACATAGGTAACAGGGAGCTGCTGGCAGTCAGGCTGGCCCTGGGGGAGTGGCGCCACTGGTTGGAGGGCGCAGCGTTGCCCTTCTTGGTCTGGACGGATCACAAGAATTTGGAGTATATCCGTTCGGCCAAGAGGTTGAAAGCCCGCCAGGCCCGCTGGGCACTTTTTTTTGGGTGGTTTAATTTCTCCCTCTCGTATCGGCCAGGATCAAAGAATGTTAAACCTGATGCCCTTTCTCGTTTTTTCGAGAATCCCGGTGAGGAGGTGAGCCCCAGTACCATTCTCTCCAGAGAGGTGGTGGTGGGGTCCCTTTCTTGGGATGTCGAACGACGGGTAAGAGAGGCCGTGCGGGAGGGGGAGGTCCCAGGGGGGTGTCCGGGGGGTCGGTTGTTTGTACCGGCTGCGCTGCGTCCTGAGGTCCTTCGGTGGGGTCATGAGTCCAGAGTTGCTTGTCATCCAGGGGTTCGGAGATCGCTGGCTCCCATCCGTCAGCGATTTTGGTGGCCATCCATGGCCCAAGATGTCAGGCAGTTTGTGTTGGCTTGCTCAGTTTGTGCTCAGAATAAGACTTCTAACCAGTCTCCTGTTGGTCTGTTACAGCCTCTACCCATTCCCTCTCGTCCATTGGCACATCTGGCCCTTGATTTCGTCACTGGCATTCCCCCGTCGAGGGGTAACACTGTTATTCTGACGGTGGTGGACCGCTTCTCCAAGGCGGCCCATTTTATCCCCTTACCCAAACTCCCCTCCGCCAAGGAGACAGCTCAGGTGGTCGTGGACCACGTCTTCCGGATCCATGGTCTTCCGGTTGATGTGGTCTCCGACAGAGGACCACAATTCGTCTCCCGGTTTTGGAGAGAGTTCTGTAGACAGATCAGGGCCTCTACGAGTCTGTCTTCAGGTTTCCACCCCCAGACCAATGGGCAGGCCGAGCGAGCCAACCAGGATCTTGAGCGTGCTCTCCGCTGCCTAGCATCACAGAGTCCGAGCTCCTGGAGTCAGCAGTTGTCGTGGGTTGAATATGCCCACAATTCCCTCCCGGTGGCGTCTACGGGTATGTCTCCTTTTCAATGTTCTGTTGGCTATCAATGTTCTGTTGGCCTGTGTTTAGATCCCCCCTTAATCCCATTGTCTCTTCCCCCATACCCCCTCCCCCCCTTCGTCTAGTGGATGGTACTCCTGTTTACACTGTGAGAAAGCTTTTGGATGCTAGACGTCGTGGTCGGGGTTTCCAGTATCTAGTGGACTGGGAGGGCTACGGTCCTGAGGAGAGGAGTTGGATTCCGGATCGGGATATTCTGGACCAGACTCTGATTGAGGACTTCCGCCGGCGACGAAGTGAGACCCTCCGGGTTGCGCCTGGTGGCGCTACTGGAGGGGGGGGTACTGTCATGACTTAGGTCTGTGTTGCTATATTTTTGTCTTGTTGTCTGTGTGTCTAGTCTCAGAACACATGGGTTTTGTTTTGACAGCTTATGTGTTCTGCTGTCAGTGTTTCTTCCCCCTCCCACTCATTACCCTTAATTCCCTGTGTTCCGTCACACCTGTAGCCACTCCTTCCTCATTAGCTCTCCTCTATTTTAGTTCCTCTCGTGCTCTGTCTTTTGTCAGACCGTTGTGGTTGTTTTGTGCTTCGAGTGTGATTGTTTCAACCTGTCTGCCTAGTCCTGCCTTGTCGGGTTTTTGGATTTGTGTTCTTTCCCCGGGTACTGCTCTTGTCAGTCTAGACTGGTTCTGCCTCCGGTCCCTGCCTCACCTCTCTTTTGGATCTTCTGAGACCTGACCCCCAGCTCCTCTCTGCACTCTGTCTTTTCCTTCAGGGATTTTGGTGTGACTTGACGCTGCGTCCCCCAACGATGCTCTGGTGGATGAGATCTGACGTTGCGTCACAGAAGACGCTTGGACTGGTCCCCGCTGAGAGGTTTCTTTTGCTCTGCTCTGAGGAGTAGCCATTCTTCTGTTTTTCCTGTTTGCCCAGTGTGGGCTAATAAACTCTGTTACCTGCATCTGTTTGTAGTACGTGGGATCAAATAAATGCAGGGTTGGTGACAATGAGTAAGATTGCATAGCTGTGGGGCTTTTTGCCAAGTTGTTTTAATACACGTTGGAAAAAGATAAATACCTGGCTGACATTACATCAGGTATCCCACAAAATGTGAAGTAAACTTCCAAAACCATCCAGAATGAAGTGATTGAAATTTTGGCATCCAAGGTTCTGAACTACTAAATAGTTCCAAAATATGTACAAAACATAAAAAATGAAGAAAACAAACACAACAATAACAAACAACCCTAACAATTGCCTTAAATATATGAAATTAAAACTATATAAATAGACATGTGAGATTAAAGCATTAAAGAACCCCCCCCCCCCCCCCCAATCCGACCGGCCCACCTGGAATATAATTTGGCCCACCTTTCATCTCATATCTGGAGCCGGGTCTGCTGGGAGCAGTCAGTAAAATAAGACCTTAGCCACCTTAAGGCAGTCCCAGACACACCAAGGCAAGGCTAGGTAAGATTATTTATATAGCACTTTTCATACACAATGGTAATTCAATGTGCTTTACATAAAAGGAAGTAAATAACCATAATAAAATCACAACAATAAAACAGGGAACTTAATTTTAAGTACATTTCTGAATAATTTTAAAAGTTCATTTAAAGCAGTTAAAATTTGACATAAAATACAGTGCAATCAGTTCTGACATTGCACAGTGCTCATTCAATAAAAGCACAGCTAAACAGATGAGTTTTTAGTCTAGATTTAAATGTGACTAGTGTTTTAGCACATCTGATCTCTTCTGGAAGCTGAATTCAACTGCGGGCAGCAAAGTAACTAAAGGAGGACTCCCCTTGTTTTGTGTGAACCCTTGGTATTTCTAACTGACTTGATCCTAGTGATCTGAGTGATGATCACACACACACCGTGAACACACACCCGGAGCAGTGGTCATCATTTATGCTGCGGCACCTGGGGAGCAGTTGGGGGTTCAGTGCCTTGCTCAAGGGTTCATGGTATTGCCAGCCCAAGACTAAAAACCCACAACCCTAGGGTTAGTTCTGACAGGAAGTTTGGCAAGTTTACTTGAGTTCATTGAACACAATTTATGTTTGGCTGTATGGTTCCTTATGAGGGTTCTTGCTCCCAGAATAATTGAACATACAAGAGCTTTAACATTAACCCCCCAGAACCATCAGACTAAAAATACATGACAATTAATACTCTTAATAATGTTTTTAAAGCAAACAGTAATAATCATGTAGATGAGGCAGTGGTACGTCTATCCTGTAGCCTGGTTATGAAGATGAGTGTCTCTCAGCAGTAAGGTCCATGCCAGCTAAGATTAGAAAGCCTTAGTGATCTGAAACAAAGAAGACGACAACCAGAAGGTGCGCAGTAATGTGCTCATGCTTATAATGAGGAGGGAGGGAGGGTTGAGAGCCGTTGAGCATACTTACCGAGCTAAACGCTGAAAATACTGGCTGAATTGGGTTTATTGTAATGATTATTATTGGGTTTGATGGGTTTGATGATCAATTTGAACTGCCATCCAATCGGTAGTAGTGATGGCCGTTGTGTACAAAGGCAGGGACTGAATCAACGCGAGCTTATGACCCGCGCTTACTGGGAATTCCTCATTGATGGGAAATAGTTTCAATCCCCAGTCCCGATCACGAGCGGGGTTCAGCAGGTTACCCGGGCCTCTCGGCGCAGGGTAGACACACGCTGATCCGCCTATTGTGGCACACGTGCAGCCCTGGACATCTAAGGGTATCACAGACCTGTTATTGCTCCATCTCGCGTATTACTTGTCCCTTTAAGAAGTTGAACGCCGGCCGCACGGGGCCGCGTAACTATTTAACAAGCCAGAGTCTCGTTAGTTATCAGAATGAACCAGACAAATCGCTCCACCAACTAAGAACGCCCATGCACCACCACCCACAGAATCGAGAAAGAGCTATCAATCTGTCAATCCTCTCCATGTCCGGGCCGGGTGAGGTTTCCCGTGTTGATTCAAATTAGGGTAGTGCCCTTCCATCAATTCCTTTAAGTTTCAGCTTTGCAACCATACTCCCCCAGGAACCCAAAGACTCGTGGTTTCCCGCACGCTGCCCGGCGGGTCATGGGAATAACGCCGCCAGATCGCGGGTCGGCATCGTTTACGGTCGGAACTATGACACTATTGAACTAATCTCTTGTACTAACTATATGTTAATGTTTAAATATTTAAAAATCTTTACAATTAATGAAAGAGTTAGGCCATCCATCATCATCACAGCCTCCAAAGCCTTGCTTTGCCTTCATGACATTCGTTCTTTTTGGCAAAAGCTTTCGCCCTTCGCACGTCTTGCACCAGTCCAAGAATTTCCTCACAATATAAATGCCCCGGCCATCCCTCACAATCACATCACCCTCAATCATGGCTGTCAATGTCAAAAATGAAGCAATGACAGCGTGGTTGCGCTGCTTTTCTCTCCGCAGGGCCGGGTGTCTGTATCCAGGAGGCCAGAGCTTCTCCCCAGGGTTTTTTATTTATTCCATGCCTATATTAATCTCACTATCATCTGCTTCATTAGCCCAAAAAGGTGACAATCTGACACAGCGTTCCTCTGTTCAGCTCCTCAGAGAGCTCCAGAACCTTCTTGGTCAGATCTTCTTCAGTCAAAGAGCTCCACTGTCCGACTGCTGCACTTGTGTAGCGATGTTGTCCAACAGATCAACATTAGGTTGTAGAAAATAGATTTTTCAAACATCATACTGATTATGTGCTACATATGAAAAGGAACAAATAGACATTTACATACACAGGTAGTGCAATAACAACATAATGTAAATAAATACACTTTATCCAGGCCTATGAGTCAGCAGCAAATCTGCCCTCTTCGGTAAAACCAGGTAAACAATTGCCGGGGGAATTTTACCCTGGGATCAACCAAAAATACAAGGGCATAAATACCATAATTAACAGTACAATTTCATCTGCTCCACAAGTCCAGGCTCAACAATTCAGGCCAACCCCATAGTGTATCAATTTGGCAGGCCTGTGTGCTGGGGTCAGAGGTCAGACCTCTTAAAGGTCTATGTATGTATTTCTGCCTAGCATTTTCAAATATAGGCATACAGAAATTCATTTTTATTGCTGCAGGCATACATCCCCAAACTCTCTCTCTCTCTCTCTCTCTCTCACACACACACGCAGAGAGAGAGAGTCCATTGAAATGATAATGAGTCAGGCCCTGCTAAAGCTGCTGTTATAACAGATATGCAAATAAACAAACCTATATACAATAAACATACTAAATGGTAATTATCAAAATAAGTACGGTTCAATATAATTTTGGAGCAAACATAATAATTAACTTGGGTACACAAATATACTTTAAAACCTTCTAAAAATCTAAAAATTCTAAACAAACTATAATGTACATCTGTATTTCAAGTAAATTCTGCTGTACACCACACACAGTGGTCAATCTTAGAAAAAACTCAAGAGATAAGGGCTATGGAATCGTTTTTCGTTATCTTAGAATAATCAATATGATTGAGAATATTTGAGTCTTAATCGGTTTAGTTTTATTTTGTTTGTAATAAAATAAGTAGTCATTCAGATCCACACTCCATACCAGTTGGTCGCTGTAATGCACCTTTTCGTTGTGTGACAAACGCCAAGAAAAACTCCAGAAAGAAGATTCATATGCAAAGCATGCTGGGAAACCTGCGTTCAGGCATGCGGCATTCTATGTACTATTTCTGTTGTATTAGAAATATTACACAGACGCAGCACTCTCGCGTTCTGAAGCGCGGCCACCATTTTTAATTGGGCCCGCTGGTTCTCGGCAAATATCTCAACGAAAACAGCACCAAAAACCATGAACAATGTAGCGTTCTTTTCAGCTAGATTAGACGTTTACAAAGACCTAAGCAAACGATGGATTTCGCCGCGGGTTACTGTCACGTCCAGGCCGATCAAGAGGCCTGCTTTCAATGCCTAACACAAGGGATTGTTTGTTTAGGGAGAAGGTGAGTCCCTTTGTTTTCATTTTTGTAATGAACATTAATAACTGAAAACATCTAGGTGATACAGAGAGTGATGATAATAACAGTAAAGAAGACTCATGATGGCAGGTAGCCAAGGAGAACAGACCTGAAGAGACATGCATGTGTAACGATTGTTGTCCCCAATGTGGCCTTAGCACATCCCACACAACCATCACAAATTTTGAATGGACGACGCACACAAGACTCTGGTTGTCTGTTCTTTCTTTTATTCTCCGCAGCAATGATATTTGTGTCTGAGAAATACATCAAAATGTATTATTAGACAGGGTGATAACACTGCAGACATAAACCACTGAAATAAGAAAAACATAAAATGAGGATAACTGTGTGTATTCCATTAAGCTATCTGATGTTGCATCAGCAGTAGCACGTTAATTTCACCGCATGAGTAATGAGGCACAACGATAAGTACCCAACGAAGTATCCATCGGACATATAAACCCATCCAACTCAATGCACATTTGTTGATATAATCACTACAAACGTTTACATCTGAAAAACTCTTATTAAACACACTTTTATCACTTTTTTAAAGCACCATAAACAGGAGAGAAGAGAAACACGCTTACCTGCAGCAGTGTGAACCATTTTCTGCTGAACTACGGTAAGCATGCAAGGACAAAATAAAGAATGTCTGCAAGGCATTAACCACTAGGGGGCACTAAAATACCTTTAGATTTAAATTTATCCTCTAATTTCATGGAATTCAACATCCATTAATAACATAATTAATGTTCTTTTTAACTCCGTCACACATATATATAGAGAATCATATGTATATACATACAATATTTATTATTTGTGCTGACGTCATTGCCATTTAGCTCAAAATAAGCTTTTTAATATGATAGTCCTAGTTAGTGTTTGTGTGTGTATCCAAACTGCCTGCACCATTTAGTAAAATTTCATACAGGAGCTAATAGTTTGTAAAACATTTTTGTGTTTTGTGTTTTTTTTTTTTTTTTGCAAAGTATGTACATTAACCATATTTTAATATATTTTCATTATATTATCTTTAACATCAGTAATTCAGCAAAGAGAGGGTATTTTTCAAGTTCAATATGGACAGTTAATACTTACAAAATACTAACACTAAGTTACCTTGCTGTTAGAGTTTGCTAGTAACACTGAAAAAAAATCACATCTTATGATTTTAAAGCATATTTACTTATAATTAAGTAAATTTAGAAAATCAATATAGAAAAACATGAAACTCACAGCAATATCATTACTAGGTAAAATATTTAATCTAAAAAAAAAAAAAAAAAAAAAAAAACACTAGAAGTGAATAAGACTGTATCAATGAAAAGCATCAAACAATATAGCTACACTGCGAACATGAATTTTGAAAAAGACTAAACTCACACAGCGATGACATTTCTATACACCTCAAACCATTTTAAGTGCAAAGTAACAATGAGGAAAACAAAAACAACATTACAAAAATTTATAATAAAGCGGATGAAACTCATAGCAATAACATTGCTAATACAGGACTCAATATTAAGCTTTTACACAAGCTTGTCCTTTGGACAAGTAAAAAAATAATTCACTTGTCCAAGTAAAAAAGTTACTTTTCCAGGAATTTTTTTTTTTTTTTCTTTTTTTTTTTTTGGGCACAAATGTAATTTATTCTGAATCAGTCTAATCAGTGCTCTATCAGGTGTTACTTTATTAAGTATATTTTTGATATTGGTCTTAAATTGATTGCTGTTACACTTTTCACTTTATAAAGGAAAATATTTTCCTAAACTGATTAAATGTAGATGTCTACATTTACGTTGAATTCTCACATGTGATCAATACATTATGTTATAATAATAAGACATTATGGTTGTTATTGTTATTAAAATGAAATCAGTATCAACAAACTCCATCTGTCCAAATGAATAAATTATGTTATAAGATTAATGTTTTACTTTTTTGACATACAAAATATGAAATGTTGGGAAAGTACAATGATACTTTTAAATATGATATTAAACCACCAGTAGGTGGTGACAAGTCACTGTCTTAATGAGTGAATCACTGATTCAACCGATTCATTCAAACAGCTGATTCATTCAATAAATGAAGCAAGTGAACGTTTTTATAAATGGCTCACTGAAGCATTGACTCATTTAAAAATGAATCATTTAGTAACGAAAGACGGTTGCTTGGAGATGCGCGACTGTTCTGCTTTGGCTTTGCTTAGAACTATTTTAGTTTGAAATGAAGTAAAAATCCACAATGTCTCTTAAATGTAAGTCAGTTAATATTACTTGTTTATTTAACTGATGTATAAAATCAATATCACATTTCCCTTTAATCTTGTTGCCGATTTCTTCTGTGCGCGATTCTGACACCCCTCACCCTCTCCGACGGGAAAACTCGAAGAATTACAAACGTTTATAAGCAGCAGGTTTGTTAGGAAAAAATATAAACATTAAAAAAAAAAAACTTAGGAGAATCAATGATTTGTGAACGACTTATTACCATTGTGTGAATAATATGTACTCATGTAATCCATAAAAAGTAACTAGTCTGATTACGAGTATTTTAAAAAGTAGTTTACTCTAATTACAAGTACTTGAGTTTTGGAATCTGGTTACGTAATCCAGATTACATGTAATCCGTTACTACCCTTCTCTGCGTCTGTGCATGTGTGGAAGAAGATTCTGGACATGTTTGGAGATGCTGGTCCAAGTGTCAGGTGTGTGCCTCACTGCTTTGTCATTTCCTGTTGCAGTACAATACTCAAAATTCCATCAAATGTGTGTGTATTCACTGTTTCTTTTCTTATGTTGTTAGTGGAAATGATTAGGATGGGCTTGGTGGTGAGGAACATACCTCCACTCATCTTCTGTTCCTCAGAGCTCCTCGAGATGCTGACAACTAGCCACATTTTGAGCCAGAAACACAGTCAGCATCTGGAAAGTGCTCTGGTGAGTCCTATTACAGATAAAGTATCACGTCTTTCTTCACAGAAAGCATATGCAGAGATTGGACGATGATTTTGAGAGAAGAGAAAAGATACATTAAATTTCTCTCACACACAAACACACACACACACACAGAGAAACAAATCAGTCATTTTTGGGTAGGATTTGGTTGATGGTTCTTTGCATTTAATTGTGCTTTATTTACTGTCATTACTAGGTTCTAAGTACATGTAACGTATGTAACAAAGACCCTTAAATAAAGTGTTTGCAAAATGTATTTAGGTTTGATAGTACGTCCATCTATTTTAACGATTTACACTTGTGATATACTTTAATATTTGCACACCTATGCATTAGTTAATAACATCTTTTCTATATTTTCCAGGATGCAGAGTGGCTGAACATGACTGAGCTGGGTGACAGAGCAGCGGTCTGCAGACAAAGGGATACAACCTCAAGTGTGCCTCGAGTTTTACCATCATACAAACTGATGATTGCCTACCAACATTGACTTACATTTAATATCTCTTTGGTCTTTTTTCATAGTGCTTGGAGCTGTACTTCTCAACAATCAGGCCTGAGATCATTCATGTAGGAAAAACTCAAGAACGCAAGAATTGTCTCGTTGTCCAGTGTGGATGTTCACAGTGTCTCACAAGTGGCTATACATATTCATGTGCGTGTGTACCATGTATTTGCTAAATAAAGAAATTAAAAAAACCTTTAGGACATCGTTCTCGTTTTGTATATTGACACATGTTGTAACATTGCTCCTTGTTTGTTATATTGGGCACCCTAAGGTGGCAGAGATCACTGTCAAAACACTAACTTTATCAACTTGAATGTATATTTAACACTTTTATACTGGTATTCGATTTTTCCACCGCCTTTGAGAAACAGGTTGAATGAATATGTTTGAACTCTAAAATAATCCTTTGTTTAAGCATGTATTTGCTATTTGTGCTTTAGTTTTGTATATAGTTCTCCATGTTTTGTAACATAACCTTTGATTAATCTTGTTAATAAAATGCAATTTCTCTTAACCTAATAATTTCATTGTTTTCTTTTATTACTAGCCTACCATTGCAATTATCCTCTGCTTTAGTAGCACTTGGTCTATTATACAACTGTAAAGTTAAATAGATGTATTTTGAGCCTTGACCTTTAAAAAACTTAATCTCTCTTTCACACACACACACACACACACACACACACACACACACGAACACAGGAGTCTAGATCCACATCGCCATACGGTGGACAGGTATATGTTTGCAGGCTCTGGTTGTTTATCCACACACAAATACTAAACTGAACACATATAAACCTACAAAATAACTTTAAAAGAAAAGCAATTAAATATTTTTATACTTTAAAATAAACTGTGTAAAACATATCTCATTACAATATGATCTTAGACTTTAGATAAGATCATTTTGCTAAAAATTATGAAAATTTTATTTTAAAGACCTATCTGAAGACTAATAAGGGAAAATGTGCATTGTCCCTTTTAAAAAATAAAGTAAAATAAAGAATAAAATGAATGGGCAGTTAGGTGGTATGCAATTTATAATTTACAATAAACTATTTATTTAAAATGTAGGAACTGTTCCTGATGTTTAATAATGGGTAAATGGTTTACCAGGGGAGAATCTTATCCTGCTCTAACCCCCCACTCCCTCCATGGTCCTTTAGGTTAACCCATTAACCACCTGAGCAAACCGTTGCTTCAACATGATTGATTGGATTGGTCTGTACCGGTTATTAAGTTATTTCATGGACAATGTACATTTGTAACAATGGAAAATAAACGAGGGCTTTCCTGTCCTCCTGTGTTTATCACAGTATCAAATATTTAGTTCCTAGACTTAATAGGCTATTTATTTATAACACTTCACACTTAAACATTTTTATTAAAACCTTGTTAAACCTGCTACAAGGACATAAAAAGTTTGTAACATGGTAATTATTATTTTTTTTTTCAACTATCCTTAGAACATAACTTGCTCTGGAGCAGGTTACGTTTAGTGAATAAACTGCTATCGCTACTTGCGTACTCTTAAAGTTACAACAGATTTTGGAACGGAAAGTTAATCCACAATATTTTGAGAAAACTTTCCCATGTTGTATAACCTGTTTTCTGGGAATTTTACTTGGGTATGTCATCAAAAAAAATGTACTGACAAACAGCTTTCAGTTTCACAAGAACACAGTTTTACTTTTGCATTTACAGACAAAAGCTTTTATATCTGCATGATCAGTCTTCTGTGACTTTTGTAAAATGGAGGTCTTTATTTTACTCTTAGTGTGTGTGTTAATGGCTGGTAAGTGCATTTATTTGTTCAAATGTCTTTCTGAATATCAATGAAACCAAAAGAGTAGTTTGAACATGATCTAGTTTGAATATATGTTCTAATCAGTTTTAGCTATTGCTGTTTTAAAAATAGGAGCCACTTTATATTAAGTGGCCTTAACTACTATGTACTTACCTTTTAATTAATAATGTAGTACAATGTACTTATTGTGTACATACATGTTTGTACATTGTAGTTATATATTTTTTAAAAAGCTACATGTAATTACATCTGTATTTAATTTCTGTAATTACATTTATAATTACACTGTTGACCCATACTTTACACCTTAACCCACCCTTAAAATTACCCATACCTCCAACCCTCTCCCTAACCTTACCCCTATCCCACCTCAATAGCAGCAAAAGTGTTTTACAATACAATATGAACACAATAAGTACATCGTACTTATTTTTTTTATGTAAGTACATAGTAGTTAAGGCCACCTAATATAAAGTGGGACCTAAATATCTAAGGATTAAGGATACATTTTTATTTTAGTAAGTCGCTGTAACAAATTATAGCATGTGAAATTTTAAATCAGTCTAAAACTTTAAAGTGCTGATAAATCAGATTCTGTAAATGCATGTAAAAAAAAGCACTGTATTTATCTCATTTCCTGAAGTCAATTGCAGTGTTTAGACATAACAATACATGGTTACACTGTATTAGACATTATACTAACTATGAGTAACCTTGTAACTTCGCATCAACTACATGTCTACTAGCTCTCAGAGTAGACTGTTAGGGTATGTTTAGGGTAAGTATAAGTTGACTAAGAAAGTGTAAGAGGATATTAAGTAGACAGTCTACTAACTGCTAGTTGACATGTAGTTGCAAAGTTACTCACTGTTAGTAGAATGTCTAAAGTGGACTATCAAAATAAAGTGTTACCCAATACATAAGCACAATGCATAAACCCTTTACTTTCTTGCCAACAATGGAAAATGAAATATTAGTTTTGAGAGCTCTGGTACAAACTGATTTGTTCTAATGCTCGATATTCAAAAACGAACATTGGAACTTGTTTCCCTTCTAACAAAGCAAAAGTATGTTCACAGCACTTTCCTGTTTTATAATTTAGGTGTTTCTGGTGTTGATGTACATGAAGTGAATCTGATGATGGGCGTTTCAGTCACTCTAAAAACTGGTCTTACCACAGACCAACAAGAAAAGATTAGATGGTTTTTTAAAGACACTCTCATTGCTGAGATCACTGGAGATCTGGGTTACATCTGTACAGATGTTCAGTGTAATGAAAGTACTGAGAGATTCAGAGAGCGACTGAAGCTGGATCATCAGACTGGATCTCTGACCATCACTAACATCAGATACTCAGACTCTGGAGAATATAAACTACAGTTTAACAGCAGCGACAGTGAAAACATCTTCAAGGTTATTGTCTGGGGTGAGTTGAGTGAAAAGCAGGTTGTATGTTTAAATCACATAATATTTATTGTAATACATTTACGTTTTGCATCATTTTGTTATCACAAGAAGCTATTTTGTATTACATTAAGTAATGAATTAAATAGTATGTTATACATGTAACATGTGTAATATGTGCACCATGGGGGTCAATAATGACTGCTTCCAGCATCTGTTGGGTTTGGTTTTAGGTATTTCTGCCAGAAAACAAATGTGGATCCTGGAGGGAGAATCTGTCACTTTAGACGCCGGTGTAATGCAACAAACTGATATGGCAACTTGGTATTTTAATGACACTGTCATTGCTCTCATCACTGGAGATCTCAATAAGATCTGTGCAGATGTGCAGTGGAAAGATAGTAATGAGAGATACAGAGAAAGATTGTGGCTGAGTTATTTGTTTACATGGTCTCTGACCATCACAAACATCAGTACCGCAGACTCTGGAGAATATAAACTAAAGATCGACAATAGCAGACACAGCATCATGAGGAGCGTCACTGTTACGGTCACTGGTAAGTCTGCTTTAATCATTCAGGCCATGTCCCCCATGAGCAGCTTTAGAAAACAGTTGTTAAATCAACACAATAAAAATATTTATTTTGTTTTATTTGTAAAACTGTTTGTGATGAATCATGCTTGAATGTCAAAGGTCGCATTTACACTGCAGGTCTTGATGACCAGTTATGATTTTGTGACTACATCCAGTTTTTTGGACGACGTATCAGATGTGTGCATTTTACAATGCACTTGTTGAAGCATATATGACGTCACAAATCAATTTCAATAGTACGTTGGGTTTATTTTTCATATAGAAACATATTTTAATGCAATAGTTATGCAATAATTATCTATATACTTTCAGCACGGATGCGAAGCTGAATGGGCATCAGATGCATTTAACAATAAATAAAGTGCATAAACAGTACTAAGATAGTCATTGTCATACTGTTGTGTTGTTTAAAGGGTTAGTTCACCCAAAAATTAAAAATATGTCATTAATAACCCTCATTTTGTGCCAAACCCGTAAAAAACCTCTGTTTATCTTCCGAACACAGTTTAAGATATTTTAGATTTAGTCCGAGAGCTCTCAGTCCCTCCATTGAAGCTGTGTGTACGGTCTACTGTCCATGTCCAGAAAGGTATGAAAAACATAATCAAAGTAGTCCATGTGACATCAGAGGATCAGTTAGAATATTTTGAAGCATCGAAAATACATTTTGGTCCAAAAATAGCAAAAACTACGACTTTATTCAGCATTGTCTTCTCTTACGTGTCTGTTGTGAGAGAGAGTTCAAAACAAAGCAGTTTAGTAATATCCGGTTCGCAAACAAATCATTCGATGTAACCGGATTTTTTGAACCAGTTCACTAAATCAAACTGAATCGTTTTAAACGGTTCACGTCTCCAATACGCATTAGTCCACAAAGCTGTAAACTTTTTAAAAATGTGGCTGACACTCTCTCTGAGTTAAAACAAACCAATATCCCGGAGTAATTCATTTACTCAAACAGTACACTGACTGAACTTGCTGTGAAGAGAGAACTGAATGTATATATATATATATATATATATATATATATATATATATATATATATTTTTTTTTTTTTTTTTTTTTGCCACAAGTCTATAAATGTTGTTACACCTTAACTATAATGATTATTTTGATTATTTATATGTCTGTTCTTGAGACGTTACAACTTTTTGATAAAACTCTGATTGGTTTTCAAATATGTTTCAAATTTATCTGCATTTATGACTGTAAAGCATATATGTGCGTACAAAATTGTGATTAAAATCGAAATAGCAAAATTGATCAAAGAAATCGCGATATGTTTTTTATTTTTTTCATATCGCACAGCCCTAGTTTATTCAATAAATACAGTTAACAGTCTAGCTTCTGAATACTAAGTTATTAACCCAGCAATAGAGCAATAGCGGAGTCAGTTTTTTTTTTTTTTTGCAGTGGGCCACGCAAACATATGTGTTTGTTTGCGTGGGCCGCGAGTTGAAAAAAGTTGGGAACCACTGAGCTAGATAAATGCATGGGCCTATCAGGCGTATAACCAGTCCCTGGTTATTACAGTTTTAAATATGAATATTTTTCCCAGAGCTTCACTTCAGAAGGCCTTTATTACCCCTCTGGACTAATGTGGATTACATTTATGATAGACGCATGTATTATTTTGGGTTTCAAAATCTAGGCTCCTATTCACTTGGAAGCTTGGAAGAGCCAGGTATATTTAATGTAACTCAGATTGTGTTCGGCTGTAAGGAAAAAGACATATAGACCTATGATGGCTTGACATCCCAGCTAGTACCATTTTGTTTTTATCAAAGAGTAAAAAGTGTCAAAGATATCAGTGAAATCAGTTGCTCTCCATTAATAATAATGACTGTCTTTAAAAATTCCAGTTCGAAGTCTGTTTCCAGCTCTTTTAGTTACTGCTGCTCTGATGATGGCTGTTTATTCCTGTTGCATGGGAAAAGCAAGTCAGAATGGTAAATATTACATACAGGAGATTTTACAAGATGGAAATATAAGATTTAGGTAACACTTTAACTTTCATCAATAAGTCTTTAACAAACAATGTTTAACTAATCATTACTTGCTATATATTCAAATAACCAGAAATATTAAATAATGTGATTTTTAAGGTTAACTAATGAACTTATTAAACAGTACCAAATGATTAAAAGATCATTAATTAATGTAAATGTAAATGCTTACAAATGTCATGCCATTAAACTCAATGTGTTTTTAATAGAAATTACACAATGATTACAAATTTATTTGGTAATGTACTTTTTAATGCTTACAAATGTCATTAAACCTCAGTTCACATATAAGCTAATGCTCATTTTTATATTCACAAATTGTAAAAATATAAGGTTACAGGCACTTCACAAACTATTCTTGTTAATATATCCATTAACAGGTTTATAAAGATTTACTAATCGTACAAGCAGTCATTTTGATGGCAACATGTAAAGGCATTACACACATTATCATTTGGGTGCACACCACATTTTTATCCCCTCAACACTTACATGTTGATATCCCTTAATGCATTCTTGAGGCTCCGATGAGACTCTGTGGGATGGTCGATTGAGTGATGGCACTCTTTGAGTTGTCAAGTGGGCGCCCTCCTTCCTTGGTGTTTCGCTGATAGGCCCACGACACCTCCAGAGGGTTCAGCAGTGAATCCCAGCGCCCCAGGTTCACTCCCTAGGTGCCATCAACCCACTTGAAGACCCAGGCAGAGTCTTTTCTCTTTACCCATAGCCACTGGCTTCCCTTTTCCGCAGCCGTGGAGAGGTCTTTGACTGCCTGTCAGTGGGCCTTTCCTCACACTCTCATCTCCCTGAGTAACCTGGATGTTGAGGTGGCTACGAACCCTCTGCAGCCTACTTCCACTGGGCGTAATTTAACATTCCAGCCTTGTTGTTGCGCATCGGTTGCAAGTTCAGCGTACCTCAACCTTTTATGTTCATAAGTCTCCTCCACTGCACCCTACCAGGGCACGGTGAGCTCGATGATGTAAACAAGCTTGAGCGAAGCTGACCACAGAACAAGGTCTTGTCGCAGGTTGGTGGCTGTGATTTCTGCTGGGAAGCAGAGTTTCTTGCTCAAGTCTGCCAGCAGCTTCCAGTCCCGTGCTCTGCCCAGCTGACCAGAGTCTGATTTTATGGTGGTGAGGTTGGCTTGACCCTCACCCTCCCGAACAAATGGTGTTGGATTCCACTGGGGTGACGGGGGAGGAAGGGCATTCACGCTTGTCCATCGGCTTTCTAACACTGCTGCAAGACACTTTAGCACTTGGTTGTGCCGCCAGGTGTAACGGCCTTGTGTGAGGCTGGTCTTGCATCCCACTAAGATGTACTTCAGTGTTGCTAATCTTGGGCATAAAGGGCATGTGGGGTCTTCGACATACCATTGTTTTAGGTTTGCGGGAGAAGGAAGGACATCGTAGGCAGTACTGATGGTAAAGCTTGCCCTGAATGCCTCCATCTCCACCCCTTCCCATGCTATCCACTGCCCTTGCTTTGCTTGAACCACAGCTTGGGCACACCTTCTTGCTTCCTCCTCCTGACGTACCTCCTGGACCACCATCTTGCGTCTCTGATATGGAGAGGCCTTGCTCCACACTGGTGTACTGTCCCCAAGTCCAAGACCACTCCACCCCTCCTGCACTCGCCCCACGATGTCTTTGTGTCTGATTGCTGCCTTTGCCTGCTTAGTTGCAACCAGCTGGGTCCACTTCCTCCCGGTGGCAAAGATGGGGGCAGCTTGGGCTACAAATGGATAATTTGAATCCAATAGCATCATCTCTATTCTGACTTTGGCACATTTGTACTCCTCTATCAGACTGGAAATGGGCAGATGTAGCATCCCTTTGCCGTAAAGTCCAATACTGCTGAGGCACCTGGGAAGGCCAAGCTACTTCCTTACATATGAGCTGACCAGCCTCTCCAGTTTTTCCACCTTTGAGAGCGGGACTTCATAGAGGGTAAGTGGCCACAGTAGACGTGGAAGTAGTCCATACTGCATGCACCAGAGCTTCAGCTTGCCAGGAAGCAGGGTTCTGTCAATGTTCTCCAGGCCACTGGCTACCTCCTTCCTAAGCTGCTCCACTTGCTCTTTGTCTTTAAGGGAGGGATCATACCGCCGACCTAGGCTCTTCACTGGTTTCTCGGAGACAGTTGGGATGGGTTCCTCACCAATGTGGAAGCGGTGGTCTGACAGCTTCCCCTTAATGAGAGATGCTTCTGGACTTGCTCGGCTTGATCTTCATGCGAGCCTGCTCAATGTTTTCCTGGAGCTTTCTTAATAGCCGTGCAGTGCAAACCTTGGTTTTGGTGAGAGTTGTGAGGTCATCCATGTAGGCTCTGACCGGCGGCAGCCTCAGCCCAGGTCATATTCGCTGTCCGCGAATGGCACTCTTTGAGTTGTCAAGTGGGCGCTCTCCTTCCTTGGTGTTTCGCTGATAGGCCCACGACACCTCCAGAAGGTTCAGCAGTGAATCCCAGCGCCCCAGGTTCACTCCCTAGGTGCCATCAATTAGACCCAGGCTGAGTCTTTTCTCTTTACCCATAGCCACTGGCTTCCCTTTTCCGCAGCCGTGGAGAGGTCTTTGACTGCCTGTCGGTGGGTCTTTCCTCGCACTCCCATCTCCCTGAGTAACCTGGATGTTGAGGTGGCTACGAACCCTCTGCAGCCTACTTCCACTGGGCGTAATTTTATATTCCAGCCTTGTTGTTGCGCATCGGTTGCAAGTTCAGCATACCTCAACCTTTTATGTTCATAAGTCTCCTCCACTGCACCCTACCAGGGCACGGTGAGCTCGATGATGTAAACAAGCTTGAGCGAAGCTGACCACAGAACAAGGTCTTGTCGCAGGTTGGTGGCTGTGATTTCTGCTGGGAAGCAGAGTTTCTTGCTCAAGTCTGACAGCAGCTTCCAGTCCCGTGCTCTGCCCAGCTGACCAGAGTCTGATCTTATGGTGGTGAGGTTGGCTTGACCCTCACCCTCCCGAACAAATGGTGTTGGATGCCACTGGTATTCACGCTTGTCTGTCAGCTTTCTAACACTGCTGCAAGACACTTTAGCACCTGGTTGTGCCGCCAAGTGTAACGGTCTTGTGTGAGGCTGGTCTTGCATCCCACTAAGATGTGCTTCAGCGTTGCTAGACTTGGGCATAAAGGGCACGTGGGGTCTTCGGCATACCATTGTTTTAGGTTTGCAGGAGAAGGAAGGACATCGTAGGCAGCCCTGATGGTAAAGCTTGCCCTGAATGCCTCCATCTCCCACAGCTCTTTCCAGGAGATCTTCCTCTTCTCCACCCCTTCCCATGCCATCCACTGCCCTTGCTTTGCCTGAGCCACAGCTTGGGTGCACCTACTTGCTTCCTCCTCCCGACGTACCTTTGCCATAAATTAGTATACTATTGTGATTCATTCAACAATATTCCTCGAGTCATACATCTACACAAGGGGAAAACACATTTTTAAGAAAATAATTATAAAAACAATGCAATATAAACAGATATAATCGTGTTCCCTGACAATAATCACATTGACCCCTGTACACTTGTTGACCCCTTACCCAACCTTAAACCCACCCATACACCTTATACCTGCATCACACCTCAATAGCAGAAGTGTTGTGCATTAAAACAAGCTTTAAATCATTGAATTACACCTGTTAAAAACCATTCATAGATTTTCAAGATGTGCATGATCATTTGAGATAGAATTGTAATGATATTTGCAAGAATTTTAATTTAAATTAAATGTTATTAATTAGATAACGTTTAATAGATTTATTAGTGAACATTAACAAGCACATTATTTCACATTTATTGATATGTAAATATATTACCTAATGATCTATTAAGCGTTACATAATGTTTGTTAATGATTTATTATTTAAAGTTATTATAAAGTGTTACCAAGATTTATTGTGGGACAAAAATGTATTTCCTTCTAATTCACCCCCCAAAAATCATGTGTTTAATTGAGCATTTTGTTTTCCAGACAGGATGCAGCACAATGATTGTGTGCGATTCCACGTGAGCTGAATCTGTCTCAGATCACTGACATCTGTTATTGACATTTGAGTTTTCTGTGTGTGGATTCATTCAGATATCAGCACATACAAGTTTCAAATGCATTGATACATAATATTATTTTTATTATTAATTATATAATTGTTCTTAATACAATATATTATGATCCTGCTTTAGGGTCAGGTTATAACAAATGTGAGGACAGTTGTTTTCCCTTCCTTTATTATGATAATGATAAAAAAACAACTCGAAGTTTAACAATATGAGTAATATGACAGGGCAACAGGGTATAATGTTATATTTTTTTCTTTCTGTTTTTTGCTAATGTGGCATATATTTGATGCTTTCCAATATATATATATATATATATATATATATATATATATATATATATATATATATATATATATATATATATATGTGTGTGTGTGTGTGTGTGTGTGTGTGTGTGTGTGTGTGTGTGTGTGTATGTGTAATTGCACTTTTGTATGTAGTCTGGTATACTTCATGTAAAAGTGGAAGTGAATCAGTCAGCCAAGTTTTCCACTATTAAAAACATAACAAACACGATTAATGTGAGATCGGTATAAAAAGTCCACATCTTGCATCTAAATAAATGTGCATTTTGATTGGTAATGATGTAATGCGTTATTTCATGACGACAGACGCAAAACAATAATGTTATTATTTTTATGCCCGCTAGAGGCCGTTCAACTTAAAACGTAAATATAAGTTGTAATAAGGAGCTTGCACAAACGACCTATATGGTCGTGTTTTGTTGGAGGACAGGCTCCTTTTGGAGCAAGGGTGCCACCATCTTGCCACATCACTGGGTTAATTCACTCCGTGGCCAGTTAAGTAATATACCGCATTGAAATCTCTTTCGAAGTCACACACGTGTACCCACAAGATAGCAGCACCCTTGCTCCAAAAGATAAAACAATACATCCTTTTTTCTTAAAAACGGTTATATGAATCATGTTTGTTACATTTTTTTTTTTTTTTTGTATTAAAGTGAAAATCAATTAACTTAATAATGTAAACTTTACTGACTGCTTCACTTCCACTTTAATTTATATGTATGGGTTTTATGCTATTGAGATATATGCACTTTTAAGAGATTTTTTGAGTTCATGTGATTGGATGAAAAAATTATACGTGTGCTCCTCTCTGTGTTGAACCTTCATGTGTTTTTGAGCTTGTGCACCACCTTTTTTTATTTCTGAGCTTATTCTGTATTCTGCTCTAATTGGAATCAAATTTAATCTGGGTTTTAATAAGATCTTGTCTGGAAAGTCACACTGTGGAGGATATGTTGATGCACTTCAGGTTTATGGTCCTTTGGTTGGTTTTGGTTAGTATTCCTCTCAGGTTTAACCATGTAGCTAGGAGTATTTATACATGTAGCTAATTAACTTTGCCTGCCTCACTCTTTCCACTATTTCTGTGAAGTGAATAAAAAGGTTAGTTCACAAAAAATTCCCTAATGTGTAAGAATTTCGTTAATTTTTGATACAAAAGTATAATATAATGTATACTCACTTGTTATTTTATTAATCACTTGTCATACGGTCAGGTCTAAGTTAACGTGTTTCATGACTTTGTTATTAAAGGTCCTGTTTTTCGTGCTTTTTTTGAAGCTTTGATTGTGTTTACAGTGTGCAATAAAACACGTGTTCATGTTTCACGTGTAAAAAAACAGTATTTTTCACACAATTCACCTATCTGTGAACCGCTGTTTTCACTGTCATAAAAACGGGCTGATGACTTCCTTGTTCTATAAAGTCCCTCCTTCAGAAATACGTAATGAGTTTTGATTGTACCAGAGGTTCCTGTGTTGTGATTCGACAGCAGCTGAGCGCATGCTGCCCTCCTGGAAACACGATTGGGCTAGTTTTGAGAAGCAAGTGGGCAGGAGCATGTGCTGGAGATGTACTTATAATCACAGGAGCGTTTTTGCTGATGAGATGCACATGAAAATCGCATTCAATTTTTTTTGCACAGCCCTAACATCTAGTTAACAAAGCTAAACAGAGTTGCCTTTTGTGTAATAAGTTAAAGAAACTGTTAAACGCACCAACTTTTGGTTTCTGTCACGCTGTCTAGTCTCTGTTTCCCTGGGTGTCCACTAGTGGGCTCACTTCCCCTTAGGCACTTCACCGTAGGCACTACTATTCCCACTAGCCTTGTCCCTTCATCACAGTAATTGCACTCCTGCTAATTGCACCAGTTGCCTTAACTTAATTGTCATTAGTCTCCCTATATTTACCAGTCCTTTTTCTGTTGTCTCTATGGAGTCCTTTACTTTCGTGATCCTGTCTTCTCGTCCTCCGAGATTCCTCGTATTCTGAGTTCCCGTTCCCTTCCTGTTCCTTCCCTGTTTGTTTTCTGTTCGATTGTTTTCTGGTTTTGATTAATCCTAAAATACTCAAGAATGGTCTCGTCAACAGTTTAACAGTTAAATACCCACAGTTGCAAAGAGACCATAATTAAGCTTTACCATTAACAGAAGGGACATACCCCACAGCAAATCAGTGCATACGTACAGTCGTGGCCAAACGTTTTGAGAATTACATAAATATTAGTTTTCAAAAAGTTTGTTGCTAAACTGCTTTTAGATATTTGTTTCAGTTGTTTCTGTAATGTACTGAAACATAATTACAAGCGTTTCATACGTTTCAAAGGCTTTTATCGACAATTACATGACATTTATGCAAAGAGTCAGTATTTGCAGTGTTGGCCCTTCTTTTTCAGGACCTCTGCAATTCGACTGGGCATGCTCTCAATCAACTTCTGCGCCAAATTCTGACTGATAGCAACCCATTCTTTCATAATCACTTCTTGGAGTTTGTCAGAATTAATGGGTTTTTGTTTGTCCACCTGCCTCTTGAGGATTGAACACAAGTTCTCAATGGGATTAAGATCTGGGGAGTTTCCAGGCCATGGACCCAAAATTTCAACACGCCGATCCCACAGCTGAATCCCCTTTAGGAGACGATCCTGGCGCTTGCTGGACTTTCTTGGATGCCCTGAAGCCTTCTTTACAAGAATTGAACCTCTTTCCTTGAAGTTCTTGATGATCCTATAAATTGTTGATTTAGGTGAAATCTTAGTAGCCACAATATCCTTGCCTGTGAAGCCATTTTTATGCAAAGCAATGATGGCTGCACATGTTTCTTTGCAGCTCACCATGGTTAACAATGGAAGAACATTAGGCTTGTTCGACTTCACACAGCTCTGCGCAAACCGATCGTCAGCTGACTTGAAGCAGTGCACAACGGTTAGAAATATTGTCCGACTTGATACAGTGCTGACGCCACATGACTGTGACGTGTGCCATCAAAGTACCGCGAGAGCGATTGGAGAGTAGCCGGAGAACTCAGCCAGCACAGCTTCTGAAGAGCGGCTGCACAGGTTCTGATGACGACACAACTGATCCACGATTGGCTAGATTCACTGATGACACCGATGACTTGCGTTTCAAATTTATTGCACGACTTCAGTTTCAGAAATTCTCATATGGACTTTTAAAACAGTTCAATACGTTTTTATGTCGTCTTCATCTTATAAATCATATTTATTAAATACCGTTTTACTGTATTTACTTTATTGTTAATATAAAGTTTGTGTATGTTTATTTTGCATGACTTTCTTTTTTTTTATACAGACCTTTTACAGTATTCTGCAGCATAACCTATTCAAATGAGCATTTTTAATAACTAAAATGTTAATCTTAAAAACATACATGTGGTCATAAATGCTCCTATACAAATGATACATAATACATTATGTTCCTCCATTTGTTTGGTTTCTTCATATTGTCTAGTTTATTTTGCTGTGTTTATTCTTCACCTGCATGTGGTTAGCAAACTGCTAACAACTTGCTGTAAATTCAACTTAACAACTTGACAACATTCTGTTCACTTTCAAATAGTTGGTCTAAATCACAATATAAATCCAACAGAATTGTGCTTTTCTGTATATGAAAGTCAGTGGTGTTATGTTTAAAATGTTAAAAAGAGCTCAGCAGGAGGGTACTGTAAATCTTGTTGCTGAAACCTTCTTAAAAAACACATACCCACCAGGTACCCACCATTTTTTTATAGGTTACTTTTATCATTTTGTATTAGCAGAAACACCCATGTCATACTGCTAAAGTATATATTCAATATATTATCTTGTTTTGGAAGACACCCTTCCAAAACACCACTTATACACACATCTTAAACACGATCAAGTAAGCAAACGCCACGTGATCTGCCATGACTGACGTAATTGCAGCAAACGACGGGACCCACAACGTGTCCGGCTTCATATCTCAGTTTGCAGCTCCTCCCCACCTGCACGCGGCTACTCTCGCCGATCGGTTGCATCCAGCCGCAACCGATGTCGAACACACCTAATGATTTCCAGCATCACCCTCCTTTTAACATGTCAAGTCTGCCATTCTAACCCAATAAGCCTGACATAATGATCTCCAGCCTTGTGCTCGTCAACATTCTCACCTGAGTTAACAAGACGATTACTGAAATGATCTCATCATTTCCTTTAATGACAGCAATGAAATGCAGTGGAAAGGTTTTTTTGGGATTAAGTTCATTTTCATGGCAAAGAAGGACTATGCAATTCATCTGATCACTCTTGATAACATTTTGGAGTATATGCAAATTGCTATTATAAAAACTTAAGCAGCAACTTTTCCAAATTCCAATATTTATGTAATTATCAAAACTTTACAAATCCAGAAGCAAGTGACAAACAAAAAAGAAACTAAAGTAAAAGAAACAAATACACTTCCTTTCTGTTCAGCTTCAGTATCACAGCTCATCAGCACATTCACCTGTAGATATAAATGCACAGAACACTCAGGGGAGCAGCAGTCCGGTACTGTGATGGCCCACTGTTAGATGCATGCAAAGGACAATGAAACTGTAGGATCAGATGGTATTCTTCCAAACAGCCGTAAGAACAGCTATAGATGAAGCTAGCATGAGAAACAGCCATAGATACAGGCTTACGGAACAACAGCTAATGCTCAGACTACACCTCAGTCTTACAGCACAGTAAGCATTACGCTATCTGCGCTCATCACTTCGGACATGCGTGCACACACAAGGGGAAAGCAACAGGACATAAACCCCTGGACCTTTACGATCCACAAGACTAGAACACAGAGTGGAATAGCCCTGCCACACTTAGACCTGCTTCTTATAAAGCCATTAGGCCTCCACTGAAACAACTCAATGATTGAGCCAGCAGGTGTAACCAATGACAAGGCATCACTCAATGCCAGCATTGGGAATATGCAAAAGTTAAAATGGAAACGGACTCCAAGGAATCCATTAACCACAATAAAACTCATCCGGTCACATAAGTATGATTTAATGGGTAGTAGCATAGATGGTCAGAGAGTAACAAACAGGACAACTGGATGGAGAGAGGTAAAGTCACATGCGGCCAGAGAGGAGGAGGAGGAACAGTAGAGGAAGAACCAGACAGCAGGAGAGCGTGACGCGAAAACTGAGATGAGGTGAGTGAATGGTGTCCAGGAGTTAAGCAATCCAGCGATGCGAATAAACAGGAAGAACAAATAAGAGAAACCTGGCACAAACACAGAAAGCTTCAAACAATGATCTTACAAACACAAGACGAAAGAGAAGGCAATAAATAAGGAGCAGTTAATGAGTGGCAGCTGTGGCTGATGGAACAATTAATGGTGATGCCCACATGAAACGATCAGTGCTGACGAGAGACACAAAACTCCAGCCACATAGTGTTCAACAGAGAGGACAGTTCTACCAACTGCGACAGTATGAACAAAGGGGCTGCATCCAAAACCACATACTCAATGAGTAGGAACTCAATTTCAATAACTACTTAGTTAACGAGCACTAAAAGAGTAGGTACTCTACTGCCAAATCCCATTAAGTCATGTTGTAAACATGGTATTTATGAGTTGAACGCACATGAACGATGCCACAAAGTCGTTGTTACAAGTGGGGAACTCAAAATTTTCTTAAAGCCACAAATTTCTGAGTGTGGGGCGTGTTGGATGCAACAGACACAACCAAAGATTATATATATGAAGCATCTGAAAATGCTTGAATTTTATGTAGAAATGTTAAAGCTCGAACATACCACGAGGACCTGGGGCCCGTGTTTCACTAAGGAGGTTCAACCAACTCTGAGTTTAAACTTGAACTCTGAGTTGAATTACCCTGAGTTTTCGGTTACAGAACAGCTGAAATGAGTAGGTTTAATCAACTCTAAATTAACTGTCTCTGAGTTATGCGCGTGCACCACAACTATTAAAAGCCATTGATGGAGCGCTGATATTACGATTCACCATGGCAACAGCTCCCACCAAAAAGCCATCTGCATACTTCAGACTCGATACAAATGTAATTCTTCTCAGTGTTATAATATCACAGGTGAAAACTGGCAGAACGTTAGATTAATAAACTAATAGTTAATCATTTTATGGTATCTCATGGGCAAAATATATAAATAAAATAATATTAATAATAATATTTTAAATGCATTTTTCTTATTTTACAAATGATGGCTATTTACACTGATGACGCTTTTGGTATGCCAGCTCTATCTCGCAATGGACACATGCCACGACGTTCTCTTTACGCCCTCAAATCAAAACATTGCTGACTCCTTGCAGTACGTGATTTTTGGACACAGCGCTTGTCTCCTTCCACCAAAAAAAAAAAAAAAAAAAAAAAAAAAATACAATAAATCATTGCGAAAGAACCTGACGTGGGATTTAGAATAAATTAAGAGGCTTCGAGGCAGAGGAATTTGCCTACATCATTTTTTTTTTGTAATCGTGTTACTTGAGGAATCGTTTCAGCCCTAAACTTAAGCAGCTCAAAAGGGGCCTCTCACATAATCCGATAGATGCCCTCGGTTTTTGTTCATCAGACAAAAAAAATGAATAAATAAATACAAATTATTATAATAATAAATATATATATATTTATATATTTCAGCATCGGACAGGGCTCTCCCTTCCGGTGCAGCTGGGCAGTGGCTCCCTTCGGTCGCAGTGTGAGCCTTTCATCTGTCATTGAGTTGCGCTGCGCGCTCAGCGGCAGACGGGGTTATCTCTCCCGGTGCAGCAGAGCCACAGGCCCCCTTTGGTCGTTGTGACATCAGACGGGGCTCCCCTACCGGTGCAGCAGACCTACGGCTCCCTTCGGTCGCAGGGTGAACCCCCCCGTTTGAGTTATGTTGCATGCTCAATGGCGGACAGAGATCTCCCTCCCGGGGGAACACAGCCGCTGGCTCCCTTCGGTCGCAGCAGGAGCCCTCCATCCGATGCATCAAACTGTGCCTCGAATCTTCTTGCCAATTCTGCATCTGATGGGGCTCTCCCTTCTGGTGCAGCAGACCCACGGCTCCCTTCGGTCGCAGGGTGAACCCCCCCTCCCGTCTGAGTTATGTTGCATGCTCAAGGGCAGACAGGGTTCTCCCTCCCGGTGGAACAGAGCTGCTGGCTCCCTTCGGTCGCAGTGAGAGCCTTCCATCAGACTCATCAAGCCATGCCTCACATCGCAAGGGGGACTCGCCTTTCCGGTGCAGCAGAGCCGCAGCTCCCTTCAGACGCAGCAAGAGTCCCTCCAACAGTCGTATTCCAGTTAGCGTCAATCAGGGCTCTCCCCTCCGGGGCAGCACTCCCGCTGCAGAGTTGCGACCCCCCTACGGAGGCTGGGAGAACCCTCCGAGGCGAAAAAAAAAACCGTGCCTCACATTAACCCGCAATGGGGGACTCCCCCTTCCGGTGCAGCAGAGCCGCAGCTCCCTTCGGATGCAGCGGGAGTCCCTCCAACAGTCGCGTCTCTTTGCCTTCTCAGCATCGGACTAGGGCTCCTCTTCCGGTGCAGCAGTCCCACAGCTCCCTTCGGTCGAAGTGTGAACCCCCCATCTGAGTTATGTTGCATACTCAACGATGGCTAGGGATCTCCCTCCCGATGGGGTACAACTGCTGGCTCCCTTCGGTTGCATTAGGAGCCCTTCATCCGACGCGCCAAACCGCGGCTCGAATCTCATTGCCTATTCAGCATCTGACGGGGCTCTCCCTTCTGGTGCAGCAGACCCACGGCTCCCTTCAGTCGCAGTGTGAACCCCCCGTCCGAGTTATGTTGCATACTCGATGGCGGCCAGGGATCTCCCTCCCGATGGGGTACAGCCGCTGGCTCCCTTCAGTCGCAGTGAGAGCCCTCCATCAGATGCAACAAACCGCGCCTCGTACTCAGCCGCAAGAGGGACTCTCCCTTCCGGTGCAGCAGAGCCGCAGCTCCCTTCGGAGGCAGCAAGAGTCCCTCATTTCTTGATATCTGGCATTGTGCTCCTCTCATAAGCGGCACGGAGGGCTCGCCGGTAAGACGTTGTGAGCCGCAGCTCTCGTCGAACACTGCTCGGGCTCTCCCGGTCGCTCTGCATTTTCTTCCCAACACGCATATTTTGGGGGGCAACTAAATTTAGCTCTCTGGCTGCTGTCCTGTGGCTTTAAGCTTCTTTTGGTGAGTTATTTGGGTTCGGGCTGTGCTCCGGGCCCGGACCCCTCCCCCAGGACAGCACACCAAAATATGCCTACTATTCGCCTTCAGATTAGATGTAAGGGTGAACTCGTGAAATGTGGTTTTATTAACAAAGTTCAGGAGAAGCACGATCAGATAATCATCCAATTTGGCACAGGTGCATCTCGTTTAGCTAATCATCTTAAATAGCACACAAGCGTATATATATCCAGTCTTCCTACCTCCTGTCCCAAGACAGTTTTTTCCCTCCTCCACCCCAACTCCTCACTTCTAATCTATTTATCCCAAATTGGGGA
Organism: Carassius auratus; assembly: GCF_003368295.1. Taxonomy (NCBI): domain Eukaryota; kingdom Metazoa; phylum Chordata; class Actinopteri; order Cypriniformes; family Cyprinidae; genus Carassius; species Carassius auratus. The sequence goes on from NW_020523543.1 coordinate 1,340,011, forward strand.
TAGGGGGAGGTACTTGGGTTCGGGCTGTGCTCCGGGCCCGGACCCCTCCCCCAGGACAGCACGCCAAAATATGCCTACTATTCGCCTTCAGATTAGATGTAAGGGTGAACTCGTGAAATTAATAAATCCGCGTTACAGGCTAGTTTTCCGTGCCAAAAACATGACTGCCTTCACCATTGAAGCCGTTATTCACATGTGTCATATTTAACCTTATGTGTCGATGGAGGGCGGAGTTACAGTAGATTTGCACTTAGTAATAGACACTCAGAATAATCTTGTTTTCCATTTGCATAAAGATAATTTTTATTACCAGACTGGCATATAATTTAACTTAAGTAAAATGCACTTAATTTAGATCCCCCCAGGAAACAAGACTAAGTATCTTAGTAAAAAACTTAGTAAGAAGAGCATTTATCCAGGGTGCATTAATTAAGTGTTTAAAAAGGGGGAGGAGACCAAAGGAAACTCTGGGTTTACCAAAGAAAACCTGCTGCTGACCAGGTTAGGTTCATAGAGTAAGTTACCATGGTATACCATGGTACCATGGGGCTTGACTTACCCTGCTTTCTCGGGTTTGACAAACCTACCATTCTGAAACTGAAAACCTAGAGTTTCCCTCATTTCAGGGTTAACATACTTCGAGTTTTCAATTAACCTCCCTTGTTAAACAGGCCCCTGAACACAGCATGAGAATGCAAATTCTCCTTGAGATTGCCCCTCCCCTCCAGAATGCAATCCAAGTGAAGCTGATTTACTAATTAGGATTCGGTTCACCTTTACACAATCATACTACATGTCTTGCGGAGTTGCCGGGTTACCATACGTATTATCAGAATAAACGTACTCATGAAGCACAACTGGATGTACGTGAAGCAAAAAGGTTAAAAAAGTACCATCTTTTCTCTGAAACTTGAAAATGGATTTGAGAAGCGAGGTATTCCTCAACTTACAACCGATTTAAGTGTGAGACTTTGGTTATTACAAACCACTGTAGAGCAGGCTTATTTGAAAAACAATGTCTGTCATAGGTGTTGTTAAATGTTACTTCGTTTTAATTAAAAATAAGTTAAGTATTAAAGACGAATTGCAGCAGTAAGCAAAACAAAGTTTTAAAAAAAAAAATGGCATTAAAATGCAATTTTTTTTATTGCAAGAAAATCACTGAATTTTTTTCTGAGTGGATTATTAACACAGTTGATATGAAACCAGTGCCCACAGTCATCACAAGAAATCTGTAAAAATAATAATAATAATAAAATGTCAGCAATTATATCATACACAACTGTCCAAAAACACTACATCAGACTGTGGTGAATTGAATACTTTGTTGTTTGCAAACACCTTTTCTTCTTGAGATCAGGCTCTCCAAGTGGGTCAAGCAGATGTTTTTTTAGATGTGTATATAGCCTAGGTAATAAGATTCCCAGACATCACAATAAGGGAATATTAGTGGAAAATAAAAATTTTAAGGGATAAGGGAAAGCTCAAAGAAAACTATTCTCAATCATACACCATGCTCATTACAAAGTGTCCTCTGCTATCACAGATTCCACTGTGCTGTTGACCTTCTTTGAAATATGGAATATTGAAATTATGTAATCAATTTGGAATCGAAGAATGTAAATTATATCATACCTCCAACATCTCCGGGACCTCACAAGGGTCTCGTGCCTCCATGCCAAACATTAAGAAAAATGGGGAAAACCTAGTTGTCAGCTGAGTCTTGGTTCTTAAACCAAACATTACTGCATCTAGGTACTCATCCCATTTTTCAGGTTCTGTATCCACACGTTTACACAAGGCTCTACAGTCAGAACCAAGAGTTGAAAAATATCAGTATAACCATTTTGAAAGACAACCAATATTACCTTGAAGATTATATTCCCACAAAGCCACCTTTTAATAAAAGTTCACGTCTGAATGGTTCCATTTAGTTTTTCAACAAGCCCGTTAGTTTGTGGATGATATGGGGCTCAGAGGCTTCTTTCCACACAGAGGAAGGCAGACAGTTTTCTATTGTTCTGTTTGCAAAACATGCATGAGTTTTGTGCCCTCAGTGCCCTGGACAGTGAATGTCCTCTATGGTGACCCAAATCTGTAAAAGAAATTGATAATAGAGCGAGACAGAACTGCAGCAGCTTTGTTGGGAATTGCATAGGCCTCAGTCCATTTGGTGTAATAGTCGACCAGGACACAAATGTACTTGTTGCCTTTGTTGGTCCTGGTGACTAGGTCCATACCTATAACCACATTCTTTTTTAGGGAAATGTGGTGCAGTTGACCATCTATTAAAACACCATTATTGTTAGCAAAATCTTTAATAATAATAATAATAATAATAATACAGTTTTCAAAGATGTTCTTAAGGCCCAATGCAAGAAATAAGCCCATTTAGTATAGCTTATTGACAAGTATTATCATTGTATTAAATCTTGGTATATATCTATATCTTACTGTCAATATACAAATAACACTAGTTTGCTTACAATCAACTTTGAAGTTGGAAGAGCTACTGCGAATTACATTTTTGCTCCTTTTTTATCTCAAAGGGGTAATTGCCTTGAGTTTTATAATTCAATATGTCTTCATACATTTTTGGATCCATTGTTTGGATTATATGAAAATACCAGCAAGAATAGAAATTCAAGTGACAATGTGGCATGGTCAAGTCCCCTATTTATAGCATTGTTGATTAACTCGATTAAAGGGGGGGTGAAATGCTACTTCAAGCATACTGAGTTTTTTACACTGTTAAAGAGTTGGATTCCCATGCTAAACATGGACAAAGTTTCAAAAATTAAGATGTATGTTTGAAGGAGTATTTCTGTTCCAAAAAAACCTCTTCCGGTTTGCCACAAGTTTGGGAAAGTTTTTTTCGAGTATGGCTCTGTGTGACGTTAGATGGAGCGTAATTTCCTTATATGGGTCCTGAGGCACTTCTGCGGAAGAGCGCGCGCTCCCATATAGCAGAGCACTGAGAGCACAACAGACTTCACTGATCAGAGCGAGAGCGTCGCCAAATGTCACAAAAGAAGTGTGTTTTTGGTTGCCAGGGCAAGACAACCCTGCACAGATTACCAAAAAAAAAAACAGCATTAAGGGACCAGTGGATGGAGTTTATTTTTACAGAGCATCAACGGAGTTGTGCAAGTGTTTGTGTTTGTTCCCTGCATTTCGAAGATGCTTGTTTTACAAACAAGGCCCAGTTTGACGACGGATTTGCACATAGTTTATTTCTTAAGGATAATGCAGTCCCAACGAAAAAGGGTCACGATCGTGTGTTGGAACCGCAGGCGGTGAGTAAAACTGCTTAAAATATCTCTGCCTCCTTGTTAGTGTGTCCCCTCCCATGCTGGCGACCCGGGTTCGAGCCCCGCTCGGAGCGAGTCGTTGCTGCTGCTGCTTTCGTTCAGTTTCAGCCTCTGGATCTGATTCTGGATCATAAATAAACGGCTGAATCTGACTGTTAGCCATGGTTTGTTTTGGATGATGGTTTTGTCCTCACGATAATGTCACAGCTTCCAAACGCTCTCAACGCAAAAGCCTACTCGCACTCGTGATTCGTTAGCTCCGCCCACACGTCACGCCTCCAGCCGGTCGTGTTTTTCCGGGAAAAATCGGTACAGACTATCTTTCTCTTATGAATATAATAAAACTAAAGACTTTTTGGAGTTATGAAGGATGCAGTAATACTCTATAGGTACTCAAGATTAACAGGATATTGAGTGAAAACGAGCATTTCACCCCCCCTTTAATTGATTTCATTTGTGATTTTTAGCTGTGTATGGGGAGGGGAAGGGTATATAAGTGGGCCTGCATTTCAGACTTTTTCGGTCCAGTTTTCACATCATAGTTCAGAGGCATTTGTTCGGGCCTGTTTTAGGCTTCCCGTTTATTTTTATATTTTAGACATCCATCAATTAGCGATGAAAAATATCAAACATGCCGCTGTGTGTCTGCCGCTGGTCATTGAAAAACAAAAACCTATATTTACTGAACCAAAAAATACTCCAAACGTTTTTTCTAAATTAACTTATTAAAAAAACAAAACGAAATATAATCACTTTACCAGTACATACAAAACTGACCTATTTTAATATAGTTCACTTTATAATCTGCTTACTGCATATAGCCAACTGAAACAAAGGCATAAGAAGCAGACAAACACAGCAAACAACAAGACAACACCTCCATGACAGTTATTGTACTGGTGCAGGCATCAGGTTATTTAGGTACACGTGGTTAAGTTCAATTAGTCAATGTAGTTTAGCACATTGAGGATAGTTTAGTTTTGGAAATCGTTGTTTTATTTCGATTTGGCAATCAAATTTGTGGTTAACTTTGGTTCTTCTAGTTTGCCTTAATTTAAATTTTTACCATTAGTTTTTACTGTTTTACTTTTATTATAGTGTACTGTTGTTTTTGAATGCGTCATATACGGGCGATGATGTACTCATTCAAGTTATTGAGATGGGCTGTACTCCTGTGCTGTTGCATGCAGTCTATTCAAAATCTGACCTTATTTTGGGTCCTGTTAGCATTGGTGTGCAGTCACAGTTACCTGTGGAGGGCATGAGCATGATCTTGGGTAATGATTTAGCTGGAGCTAAAGTTTTTCCATACCCGATTGTGTCACAAGGTGACAATCTTTAGGGGCGGAACCAAAATTCGGGAAGTTTGGTTCCGCCCGGAAGTGTTTGGGAAAAACCGGAAAAACAGAACACCGGAACTTCCGGTAGCGCCGTAAGAGGGAAAATCAGGGAATTTGATGCACCTGTGCCTAGTTAGGGACAGCGGTTGGTGATTGGAGGATACGCTGGACAAGGCAGTACTTAAGGCCAAGTTATTTCACAGTCTGGGAGCTCTTTCTGGTGTGTGTGAAGCACTGTGTCGTGCCCGTCTTGGTGCGCTGCTGGTGGCTGTCTGACTCTCTCTCTCCCTCAGGCTGGAATTGTATGATTGTGAAGACATCGCGAACCTTAAAGGTTGAGAAGTGAACGGATTATACGGCGAATTGAGACGACGTGAAAAAGGGGATTGGAAGCGGCATTGATGTGAGTACTAAGAGCAAGCCGAAAGTGCCCTGTATATTGACCTGGCGTTGTGTAGATCTCCCCAGGAGGAGGAGGGCGGCCCTACCCCTAATATAACGTGGTGGGAGAGCCGAAGGAATACTTATTGAAGTAGTCACAACGACGACATCACTAGCTAGGCCGCATATTCCATCGCCAGATCCGAACCAAGCGAAGTGAAGGAAGACGGGTGTCCTTTTCGTACACTGAGTGTGGTGGGTGAGTCTTCGTGCTGTGAAAACCTATAATTTTGACGTGGTGCTGTATATTGCTGTGGGTTGCTGTGTATTGCCGTGTGTCCTGTCAGATAAACCCCCGCCTTCACGCACTCTGTCGCGGGAGGACAAGGAGACTGCTGGTTCTAGCCTAGTTCAGTACAGTATATGTTGTGAGCGTGCTTCAGATCTCCGGAGATAGCACGGTACGCTGTGTTCAGCCCAGAGGTGGGAGCTATTCAAAGCAAACTAACTGTGCTTTGTGTCCAATCTGATACCTGTGGAGAGAAAAGGAAAGAGAGAGTGAGTAACACAAGGAGAAACAGAGGAAACCTGTACTTACAGTACGCTGTGTTCAGCCCAGAGGTGAGAGTCATTCAAAGCAAACTAACTGTGCTATTGTGCCCAAGTTGATACCTGTGGAGAGAAAAGGAGAGAGAGTGAATAACACGAGGAGGAATAGAGCGAACCCTGTACTTACAGTACGTTGTGTCCAGCCCAGAGGTGAAAGCCATCCAAAGCAGAGTAACTGTGTTTTGTGTCCAAGTTGATACCTGTAGAGAGGAGGAGAGAGATTGGATAACGCGAGGAGAAATAGAGCGAAACCTGTACTTACAGTACGCTGTGTCCAGCCCAGAGGTGAGAGCCATTCAAAGCAAACTAACTGTGCTATTGTGCCCAAGTTGATACCTGTGGAGAGAAAAGGAGAGAGAGTGGGTAACACGAGGAGAGACCGAGGAAACCTGTACTTACGCCGCTGCCTGTGGAGAAAGAGAAAAGCGAGTGAGCACCCAAGGAACGAACTGTGTGAACCAGTACTTACTGTGAGCTGCAATCAGCGAAGAGGTGAGAGCAAAACCAAGCCGAATTAACTGTGCCTTTGCGTCCCAGCCGTTGCCTGTGGAGGAAGAGAAAGAGAGTGAGCACCCCGAGAACGAACTGTGTGAACCAGTACTTACCGTGAGTTGTATTCAGCGAAGAGGAGGAAGAAGGAGGGCGCTACGGATACCTAAGACTCTGGCCGGGCCCCGAGTCCCACGCCCCGGATCCCTGTGGCCCCCTTGCTCCCTGACCTCTTCCCGGCCATAGCCCATCTGGAGGGCCGAGTCAGAGTTTAGTTTTAATTGCCCTTTTCCCTATTCCCCAAGCTATTTTTAAATATTTAAATAAAGATTTGTTTTATCACTTACTTGTTCTCGTATTGTTTGGCCATTGGGTTGGCTTTGGGGACCTCCTCGAGGTGGAAGTTGAGAAGGGGTGTGGCTTAGTCAAAGCATAGCCCGCCCCTGGGTGTGACAGATTTGGCGTAGTCGGCAGGGTTTCCACCTCGAGTTGAGTAACCAAGGTCGTCCAATGACCGACGACGCGGGGCCTTCAGCCCAACCCCGTGCTATGCCCGTTTTTATGGGGAGCCCCTGGATCCAAAAGTATGGGGGGACAGAATCCGAGGTACGATTGTCTGAATGGAAGGCCCAACTAGAGTACCTGGCCGACCTACAGGGCCTTAGTGCAGCCCAGCGGCTTCAATTTGTGTTAAACTCCCTGGATGGAGAAGCGCGGCGAGAGGTGCATGCCGCCCCCGAAGCCGTTAGAGCCAACGCCCAAACCGTGTTCCAGTTCCTCACTGAACAGTATGGTGACCACACCCCCGTAGCTGTCCTTCGCTCCCAGTTCTTCAATTGTAAGCAGGGCCCCCGTCAACCGATTAGAGCTTTCGCCCTGAGGTTGCGAGAGCAATTCGCCCGACTACAGACCCGTCAGGACCACGGGTTGGGAGATGGAGAGACTCTATTGCGGGACCAGTTTCTTCTGGGGCTGAAGGAGGGTCCGGTGAGACAGAGCCTACGTATCCAGTTTCGAAGGGACCCGGGTCTTACGTTCGAAGATCTGAAGAAAGAGGCACTGGCCCTGGAAGGTGATGAGACTGAGGTGAGTGGTCCCCCAGTGTGTGCGGCCGTCAGTGAAGTAGCACCAGCACAACCCGGAGGCCCTGACTGGAAGCAAGCACTGAAGGCTGAACTTTTGAAAGATGTCCGCGATCAGATGTCTGAACTGTCTAAAGCCCTCGTAGGAGAATTGCGCCAAGGACGGGCGCGGGAGGAACCACGGCCGGCGCCCCGAGACCGAGTGTACTCAGAGGGAGGCCGAGAGCCGTTCAGGCGCCCGAACCACTTTAATCGGCCCCGTTTTGAATGGGACGAGCAAGGGCGACCCATCTGCAACCGCTGTGGCAAACCAGGTCACTATAGCCGCCAGTGTGGGCCCCGCAGGGCGTCAGAAGGGGGTTTTTAGGTCGGCCGGCCACTGTGGGTCATGTGGCCGGGACCCCTCGAGAAGACCCTGGAAGAGGATATGGCTCTAGGAGCCAGATGATTGGGCGTAGCCCCGTGGCGAAGGTGAGAGTGTGCGGCAAGGAGATTCAATGCCTGGTAGACACAGGCTCCCAAGTGACGTTATTTGCTGAGAGTTTATCCGAAGAAGTGTTTGGGAAACAAGGGGCACCAGGGGCGGAGGCCCCCTGGCTTACTCTGAAGGGCGCAAACGGCCTTGACATCCCATATATTGGCTACCGATTGACGGACCTAGAGGTTCACGGAGTGATGGTCCCCCAGAAAGGTGTGATTATCGTGCAAGACCATTGTCTGGGTGCACATCGAGCCCTGTTGGGCATGAATGTCCTCGCTGATTGTTGGGAAGAGCTATTTCGGGCTAGGCCCGTATCGAAGATACCACCTGCAGAGAGGCCCAAGTGGGAGTGTGTGGTAGCTGACTGTCGAAGGGTGCAAATGAGCCAAGTCCGCAGAGAACAGGAAGAGGTAGGAAGAGTGATGTGTCGTTTTGCTTTGTCTGTCCCCGCAAAAAGTGAGGCTGTTGTGTGGGCGCGAGTACCGCCCCGAAGAGCGGGCCCAGAAGAGTGGGTGCTGGTGGAGCCCCATGTGGATTGTCCACAAGTGGAAGTGGCACGAGGACTAGCGACGGTCCGGCGGGGGAGAGTCCCCGTGAGGATACGGAATGTACACCCATACGCGGTGCAACTACATCGGCACCAACGATTAGCCCGTCTGACAACGGTTACACCCCACCAAGTAAGGGAAGAGAGGGATATTAGTTTTCGTCAGGTGTGCCCCACTGTCATCGAGGTGGCCCTGACACAAGTAGACACCCCATGGGGTGGTATGGAGAGGAGTGTGCCGAGCCACCTGGCGGGTGAGTCATTACAAGGGGAGGATTTAGAACAAGCACAGACACAGAAGTTACAGGCCCTCCTTCGGAGATGGCAGCATGTGTTCGCCACCCACGATGAAGACTACGGATGCACCCAGGTGGTACAACATCATATACCTACCAGGGATGCAGGGCCCAGCCGGGAGAGGTATCGCCCAATTCCGCCCACTTTGTATACCGAGGTACGTACACTCCTGCAAGGCATGCTGAAGCAAGGAGTTGTCAGGGAAAGCAGCAGCCCGTGGGCGGCCCCCATAGTGCTGGTGCAAAAGAAGACGGGGGCTTGGAGATTCTGCGTGGACTACCGTAAGCGGAACCTCGTGACTAAGAAAGACGCTTTCCCTTTGCCGCGGATCGAAGATTCGCTTGCCAGCCTCACGCAGTCGGCATGGTACTCTACCCTAGATTTGCCCAGTGGCTACTGGCAGGTGCAGGTGGCCGAAGCAGACCGGGAGAAGACTGCCTTTACAACCCCGTTTGGACTATTTGAATGGGACCGGATGCCTTTCGGGCTCTGTAACGCTCCGGCCACCTTCCAGCGGCTGATGCAGCGGTGCTTGGGAGGTCAGTTAAGGGAGTCAGTATTAGTTTACCTGGATGATGTGATTGTCTACTCCCCAGATTTTGATTCACACCTGAGGCACCTCGAGGAAGTCTTTCGGGCCATAGAGAAGTACAGATTGAAACTACAGCCCAATAAGTGTCACTTACTACGGAGAGAAGTCAACTTTTTGGGCCACGTGGTCAGTGCGGCTGGAGTGTCCGTAGATCCTGGAAAGGTATCGGCCGTGAAAGACTGGAAGGCCCCGAGGACAGTGAGGCAAGTGCGATCCTTTTTAGGATTTGTGGGATACTATAGGCGTTTTATAAAGGACTTTTCAAAAATTGCTAAACCCCTTAATCAGTTGCTGGTTGGCACAGGTCGTAACCGGGGCCGGGGGTCGCCCAACGTAGACTGGGATGCAAATTGTGAGTCGGCGTTCCAGACATTGAAGCAGGAGCTGCTACAGGCCCCTATCTTGGCATACGCAGATTTCACAAAACCATTCCTTCTGTATACAGATGCCAGCAATCTCGGGCTGGGAGCGGTGTTGGCTCAACGGCAGGACGGAGTCGAGAGGGTCATCGCGTACGCCAGCCGGAGCCTCCACCCAGCCGAGAGGAACGATGCGAACTATAGTTCTTTCAAATTGGAGCTGCTGGCATTGAAGTGGGCCCTAAGTGAGAAATTTAAAGACTACCTCTGGGGTGCCAAGGTGACGATCATTACAGACAATAACCCATTAGTACACTTACAGACGGCGAAGCTGGGAGCCGTGGAGCAGCGGTGGGTGGCCCAACTGGCCAACTTTGACTATCAACTACAGTACCGACCAGGGCGTGAACACACGAACGCGGACGTCCTCTCAAGGCTGCCCGAAGCGGAAAGCCCCGGAGGGGCCAGCCCGGAGGAGGGCTATATGGTAGGAGCAGTAGAGGCACCAGGCAGCAGACAAGAGGCCGTGCCTGAGAACTGGGGATGGGATCCCCGTCGGTGGAGGGAGAGACAGGCCAGGGATCAAGATGTGCGGCTGGTAAGAGAATGGCTGGAACAGGGCCGACGGCTGACGCCAGCGGAGAGGTTAGCCCAGACGGATACTGGGAGGAGGCTGCTGGGGCAATGGGACAGGCTGGAGCTGAGAGATGGCGTTCTGTGCAGAAGGGTCAGTGACCCGAAGTTGGGCGAAGAAGTACGCCAGATCGTGGTACCCGCAGATGAGGTAACGGCGTTAGTTTCGGCGTACCACAACCAGTTGGGGCACCAGGGACAGGAGAGGACTGTGTCCCTGCTTAGGAGATTCTTCTTTTGGCCCGGGCTAGAGGCATCGGTGCACGCCCTAATTCAAGCTTGCCCAAGATGCATATTGTTTAAGTCCAGACGGGAGGTCCGAGCGCCAATGGTACCCATCCATGCGAAGGCCCCCCTTCATATCATGGCTATGGACTTCTTGACACTGGGCCGACCACGAGATCGCTACCAGAACATCTTGGTAATAACGGATTTGTTCACAAAGTACGCTTGGGCTATCCCCACCCTCGACCAGACTGCAACCACCACCGCTACAGTTTTATGGCGGGCCGTCTTCCAGACGTTCGGATGCCCGGAGTTTCTGCACTCCGATCAAGGAGCCAACTTTGAGTCCAGGGTAATTAGAGAACTATGCCAGTTGTACGGTTGCACGAAAACTCACACCACTTCGTATCATCCTCAGGGGAACGGCGGCTGCGAGAGATTCAATCAGACCCTATTGGGGCTGCTGGGGACCTTGGACCAACAACGGCAGGACGATTGGGTGAGTGCATTGCCAAACCTCCTACAGGCCTATAACAACAGTATACATAGTACTACGGGTTACGCCCCCACGTACCTGATGTTTGGCAGACACATACGAATGCCTACTGACCTGGTCCTAGGAGTGACAGCCGACCAAGAGGAAGCAAGTGTAACGGAGTGGGTGGGGCGCCATCACCAGCGCTTGCATTTCACCTACGAGCAGGTGTCGAAAAGGATACAGACGGCAGGAGAGAAAAGTAAGCGGTTGTATGATCGGACTGCTAGAGAAGCCCCTCTACTGCCAGGAGAGAGGGTGTTGGTGAGAGATAATCGGCGGCAGGGGAAGGGGAAACTGAGTGACCGTTGGGAGGCCACCCCTTATGTAGTCTGCCGGCAGCAGAGGCCGGGACAGCCGGTCTATACCATCCGGCCAGAAGGGAAGTCAGGCCCCGACCGTGTGGTGCACCGGAACATGATTCGCCCATGCCCTAACTACCCTGAAGCCGTGGAAGAAGTCCCCAAGGAACCTGTACCAGCGGCCCCCTGGATTGAAGGTTGGGCTGTGGTACCAGGGAGACCCGTGGTGGCACCACCCCCGATCGCCCCGAGAGAACCAGAAGCAGCCCCTGTACAAGCTGAGCCCGATTCACCAGTGAGACGATCCCAGCGAGAGAACCGAGGCCGACCCCCTGCCCGCTATGGTGAGTGGACAGCCCGAGGACGTTCTAGGGACTAGAACGGATTGGCGGGGGAGGATGTCACAAGGTGACGATCTTTAGGGGCGGAACCAAAATTCGGGAAGTTTGGTTCCGCCCGGAAGTGTTTCCGCCCGGACCGGAAAAACAGAACACCGGAACTTCCGGTAGCGCCGTAAGAGGGAAAATCAGGGAATTCGATGCACCTGTGCCTAGTTAGGGACAGCGGTTGGTGATTGGAGGATACGCTGGACAAGGCAGTACTTAAGGCCAAGTTATTTCACAGTCTGGGAGCTCTTTCTGGTGTGTGTGAAGCACTGTGTCGTGCCCGTCTTGGTGCGCTGCTGGTGGCTGTCTGACTCTCTCTCTCCCTCAGGCTGGAATTGTATGATTGTGAAGACATCGCGAACCTTAAAGGTTGAGAAGTGAACGGATTATACGGCGAATTGAGACGACGTGAAAAAGGGGATTGGAAGCGGCATTGATGTGAGTACTAAGAGCAAGCCGAAAGTGCCCTGTATATTGACCTGGCGTTGTGTAGATCTCCCCAGGAGGAGGAGGGCGGCCCTACCCCTAATATAACGTGGTGGGAGAGCCGAAGGAATACTTATTGAAGTAGTCACAACGACGACATCACTAGCTAGGCCGCATATTCCATCGCCAGATCCGAACCAAGCGAAGTGAAGGAAGACGGGTGTCCTTTTCGTACACTGAGTGTGGTGGGTGAGTCTTCGTGCTGTGAAAACCTATAATTTTGACGTGGTGCTGTATATTGCTGTGGGTTGCTGTGTATTGCCGTGTGTCCTGTCAGATAAACCCCCGCCTTCACGCACTCCGTCGCGGGAGGACAAGGAGACTGCTGGTTCTAGCCTAGTTCAGTACAGTATATGTTGTGAGCGTGCTTCAGATCTCCGGAGATAGCACGGTACGCTGTGTTCAGCCCAGAGGTGGGAGCTATTCAAAGCAAACTAACTGTGCTTTGTGTCCAATCTGATACCTGTGGAGAGAAAAGGAAAGAGAGAGTGAGTAACACAAGGAGAAACAGAGGAAACCTGTACTTACAGTACGTTGTGTCCAGCCCAGAGGTGAGAGTCATTCAAAGCAAACTAACTGTGCTATTGTGCCCAAGTTGATACCTGTGGAGAGAAAAGGAGAGAGAGTGAATAACACGAGGAGGAATAGAGCGAACCCTGTACTTACAGTACGTTGTGTCCAGCCCAGAGGTGAAAGCCATCCAAAGCAGAGTAACTGTGTTTTGTGTCCAAGTTGATACCTGTAGAGAGGAGGAGAGAGAGTGGATAACGCGAGGAGAAATAGAGCGAAACCTGTACTTACAGTACGCTGTGTCCAGCCCAGAGGTGAGAGCCATTCAAAGCAAACTAACTGTGCTATTGTGCCCAAGTTTATACCTGTGGAGAGAAAAGGAGAGAGAGTGGGTAACACGAGGAGAGACCGAGGAAACCTGTACTTACGCCGCTGCCTGTGGAGAAAGAGAAAAGCGAGTGAGCACCCAAGGAACGAACTGTGTGAACCAGTACTTACTGTGAGCTGCAATCAGCGAAGAGGTGAGAGCAAAACCAAGCCGAATTAACTGTGCCTTTGCGTCCCAGCCGTTGCCTGTGGAGGAAGAGAAAGAGAGTGAGCACCCCGAGAACGAACTGTGTGAACCAGTACTTACCGTGAGTTGTATTCAGCGAAGAGGAGGAAGAAGGAGGGCGCTACGGATACCTAAGACTCTGGCCGGGCCCCGAGTCCCACGCCCCGGATCCCCGTGGCCCCCTTGCTCCCTGACCTCTTCCCGGCCATAGCCCATCTGGAGGGCCGAGTCAGAGTTTAGTTTTAATTGCTATTTTCCCTATTCCCCAAGCTATTTTTAAATATTTAAATAAAGATTTGTTTTATCACTTACTTGTTCTCGTGTTGTTTGGCCATTGGGTTGGCTTTGGGGACCTCCTCGAGGTGGAAGTTGAGAAGGGGTGTGGCTTAGTCAAAGCATAGCCCTCCCCTGGGTGTGACAATTGTATCAGCAAAGCCTAATGTTAGTGAGCAGGTAGCTGCTCTATCACCATTCCCCACTGTTTTTCCAGCATGTAACGTGCACAAAAAAAGAAATTTGAAGATGTAGTGGATCTGTCACGTTCCTTTGTTGCTGCACCGCCCGAGGTCGCGGAATGCAAATTACTTGTTAAACCCCAACTGAGAGTTTCAGCGCAAACAAAACCTTTTTAGAAGTGGGTAGGGAATAGTTACTTGCTGCGCAAAAATCCGATTCAACTCTGCGTAAATGTATCAGTGCAGCTGTTGATAGAATTCGAGCATCCGAGTCCTTTCAGATGTAGAGAAGCTGAGCCCACATTACCAGACATCAACTGTGGAGTCATTACACAAAGTCATCTTGCACTTTGGACCTGTGTTTGCCTTCATAAATATTTTCATAAATTTATGATAAAAATAGTTTATTAAGTCACTATGACAATATGAACAATTTGTGTTTGTTTGTATTATCCTTTAGGTTGTACCTTGCAGTGATTCACTTCAATGAGAATGCTGTCCGGCCACAATTGTCAAAATCTAAAGGGAAACTTGTGTATAAGCTTATGGTGACATAATAAATTACATGTTTTTACCATGCTAAAAATATAATTGTAACTGCTGAAGTTATGAGTTAATGTGTAATGTTAAGGCTATATGCTAGTTAACGTTTAGGTTGAAGTTCTAGCTTCTCTTTCCAAAGGCCAAAAAGGAGGACACATCATAAAACCAGTTAAAACAGTAAAAAGGAGGCCAGCCAGCACCACTGCACAAGATGCCAGCGCCACAGCACAAGATGGCCGCCAGCCCAGCGCCACAGCACAAGATCCCTGCCAGCCCAGCGCCACTGTGCAAGGTGGCCGCCGGCCCAGAGCCACTGCATAAGATGGCCGCCGGCCCAGCGCCTCTGCACAAGATGACAGCCACAAGTGACCCTCCAGAGTCGAGTCAGGTCCCCTTGGTCTCTCCAGAGTCGAGTCAAGTCACCATTAACACTCATGAGTGTATCACTACCACAGTTGGACCTCAGGAGTCAAGTCACCAGTGTTCTTCATGGGCAAGGTCAACTCACAGTTGATCTTCATGAGCAGAGCCAAGCCACCGTTGATCTTCCTGAACCCAGTCAAATCACCATGGATCTACCAGAGCCTCGTCACGGCTCTGCTGAACCTCCACAGCCTTGTCACGTATCAGCCGAACTTCTAGAGTGCTAGTCCTATCCTGTAATGGCCATGGAGGCCATCCATGAACTCACCGCCTGGCATGTCATGGACATGGAGGCCATCTACCATCTCATCATGGCCACAGAGGCCACCCTTAACCTGTTCATGTTCTCTGTTTCAGCCTTACCTGACCAGACTTGCTCTCCTGGGTCATCAAACCCACGATTGTGGTCCTCTGCTCCACCCCGGTGGGCTTCTGTCTCGACCACACGGAGGTGGTGGTCTTGTGCACCACCCTGGTGGGCTTCGGTCTCCACCGCATGGCTGTGGTGGTCTTCTGCGCCGCCCTGGTGAGCGTCAGTTGTCTGCTTGGCTGTGGTGGGCTCCAGTTCCACCTGCTCCACCCTGGAATCCTGCCCTGTCGGTCCTGCCCTGGGCCCCTGAACTTTACATTCCTTCCGTCCCTCCCCCTGGTCCTCCGCCGGTCCACCTCCCTCCTGGTCTCCTTGTTTTTTTTCACTTCTTTTCCCTCTATGGACCTGGCCCTCCGTCCCTCCCCCTTATCCTCCACCAGTCCACCTTCCTCTTGGTATCTGTGTTCCTTGGTTTGTTATTTTGTTCAGGTGAGCATAAGGTAGCTGCTCCTTGAGGGGGGTAATGTCACAGCATCTGGTCTGTGTTTCCCTGGGTTTCCACTAGTGGTCTCAATTCCCCATAGTCACCCCACTGCAGGCACTACATTTCCCACAAGCCTTTGTCCCATTCATCACGGTTAATTGAACACCTGTTAATTGCACCCAGCTGTCTTTCATCGTTTACATCTGTTTATAGAAACCGGTCTGTTTCAATCTGTTAATGGAGTCCTTGTTTTCCGTCACCCGGTTTTCTCGCATTCCCTTGTGTTTTCTAGTTTCTTGTTTTTCTTGTTTCTGGACTGATTTTATATTATGACCTCTTGCCTGTTCTTGGATTACGATTTTTGGATTACCCAAATAAATACACTGTTTTTGGATCAATCCCTTCCTGTGTTCAATCATTACAATAACAAAGTGTGTCTCAATCCATGACTCACTTGTCACACATAATACTTGGGATGAACTGATTTAAACTTGCCGTTTTGTTTCTAATAAAGTTTACATTAAAATCTGTAATGGAAAACTCTCAGAAACACTATACTTGTTTATGTACCAACCTTTGGCACATTTGTAACAACTGGGCTGTACTTCTACAGTTGCAGAAGCCAATGATGACTTTGACTGAGTTTCCAATCTTAGACCTCAAGCTGAAGTGTGGTGAAAGGCTCCTTGATGTTTCAATGTAAAGAGAATGTAGGAGATAATGTGCAACTTAGTCACCTTCGTGCAATCATTTCGCCAAGAGGCAATGGAAAATTTGAGTCCTAAAACTACACCTCCATTAAAGTACTTACGATTATGTACTACACATTACACAGCTCTCTAGATCAATTTATATTATTTATATCTATCCTACATGTCTGCCTTCTCACTGTCTGTTGTGTGTAAATATACTCCTGTCATAATCAGTACCATACACACACACAAAGTAATTTTTTATTTAGCTGTAAGTAGACATTTCTGCCCACTAAAACGCTGTCTCCCAGATACACCTTTCTCATGGACCAGAGGAATGTGACACACTTTACAATTCAAGAGTTATTTGTGTGCACACATCTGCCAGCTAAACAAGAACTATCACAGCGGTCACGATTTAAGTGTAATGTGAGGTGAATGATAAGTGTTAGATTTTAGAGTAGATCTGCTCATGTTGCATCAGATTTCTTAATACTCACATTTTGGACACCACTCTCTGGTGACCGTGCGTACGACAGTTAGTGGAAGCTAGAGATTAAGATTTATAAAGTTGTAAATATGGATCTTTTTATTACACAAATGCATGCATCACGTTCCTTCAGAAGGTCTTTATTAGCCCCCCTATTAGCCATGTCTTTTATAATGGATGAATTTTGCCCATTATAAAGAATGGATTAGCCTAGACATTATTTAATATTACTCTGATTCGTCTGAGAAGAATGTCACATACACCCAGGATGGCTTGAGGTTGAGTAAATCATGGGCTAATTTTCCTTTTCGGGTGAAATAACCCTTTAAGACATCCTTGGACACAAAAGTGTTGTGTAGTGACAGCTACGACAGCAATGCTGCACAATATTGAGATGTTGAGATGCCAGACAATCAAGCAGACAGGTTTAATGGTAGTAGAGATGGTTTAATGAGGATTACAGGCATGTGGAAAAAAACATCTGCATCTTTCTTCCCTCGTCTGTTTTCATTCATTACTCCCATTAAACAGTTTTTAAACATGCTTAAAAGTGTTAACAGAAGGCTTTAAATGTCATTACAATTACACACAGAGACATGCATGAAGAAGTGCAGAATATACTTATATAAGAAATTAAAGTTATTTTTAACATTATGTTCAATTAGGTGAGTGATGAGAGACTCATTCTTATCAGAGTCTCATGAAGACGGGTACATTTTCTTTCATTGAAGATGAACTTGTATGCTGTTCTTCAGAATATAATTAGAGATTGTAAGGTAGCTTTTCAAAACACAACAGGCAATCGATGTTTAAACACGTGTTCATGTTCACAGCTGTGCTTCATTATAGACTTTACTCTCAAACAGTGTTGCTCATGTTTACAACACATGTCAAGAATGACTGCTCATTAACCTTATACATTATATTTACTTATTTAGGCTTCACGATTCACTCACTTATTTTTTTTTTGCACTTGAAAAACAAAGGAAGACAGAAAAGGAGAAGTGCTCAAAAGATTAGCGAACTGTTGTGAAGGTCTGTGAGGCTCTATTCAGCCTGTCCTCTGTACGTTACTTTTAGCTTTCATAATGTACAGGCAAGCCGTGTTCACACGCTAACACAATGTATTGAATGGACAACCTCCCTCTATAATATTCACAGTTTGGGTGTGTCTGCCCACTTTTTAATCTACACGTGACCACATCAAATGGCGTGCCGCTTCTAAACAGGTTATAGTACAGTCGAGTTCCTCCGGTACAGACTGCTGTAATGTGTTCATCTGGGGCTCGTATGAAGCTGTTGACACGTTTGCATTCACCAGCAGAGTCCGTTATTTTCCTGTGTCTGATTTCACTGGTACACATCTCCACATTCACAAAAGGACCCCGATGGTGATTGAGGAAGTTTTGATAACGAGCCCATGATTGAGCATGAGTGTAGGACGACACACACAAGAGCAGCAGCAGAATCACTGTAGACTGATGAATCTCCATCACCTGAGGAACAACACACACATCAAACACTTTCTGCTCACATCTGACTTACTGAAGCAGTTTAGACATAATTCATTAAATAAATGACTGAACACTTCATGTGTTATCAGAGCCGGACAGTAACGGAGTACATTTACTTGTGTACAGTACTTAAGTACAATTTTGAGGGATCTTTACTTTACTCTAGTATTATTTTTGGGGAATACTCATGACTTTACTCAAGTACATTTGAGAGGCAAATATTGTACTCTTTATGTGACGATCGTGCACCATAGAAACACAAGGAGAGGGAGAGATCCAATTGCAGGTAGTTTATTTAACAAAAAGGGTAATCCAAAATGTCTCTAAGGATACAAACAAAAATCCAGAGGAAAAGTGTTTTCAAATATATCCACTCTGGGACCCGGTTTCAAAAAACATTGGTTTCACTCTTCCAAAACGCCGGATCCGTGTAGAGTAATCAACAGCACTGAAACTTGCTCCAGACGCGAGGTTAGACTTCACTGTTGTTCGTCAGTACCACTGGAGTATTTATTGCAAACCGAACATGATCTTTGAACACTGTAAAGTGTAAACATGGCCTTGGCCAGTTGAGCTATTTGCAAATATTTAAAACTGAAAACATTACTGATGTTTAAAGTACAGTTTCCCACACTTGAGCTCCTTCAGCTAGATTTTAAATGATCTTAAATATCCAGACGGTTGGTTTTACTGTATACAGTATGTGATAGTAGATATACTAAAGTGTCAGTAGTTATGTTTCCATCCAATTGTCCTGACTGCTTATTTTACAAAAAATTAACTATTTAACTTACATCAGCATGAAAAAAAAACTACAGAATCAATAAAAAAACATCTTTGGAAAATAATTATTTGAAATGATAAAATCTGGGAAATGAGCATGCTTCTGTTATTCATAGTTTATCTTATCTATTAAACACACAAGAGACAGAGAAACTGCACGTTCATTTTAATCCTATTTTAATGGAAATAATCTGTGGCTAATCACAGTGTTCAATTTAAGATGGATCCTGTTTCAGAAAATGTCCAATTTGTGATTTGTGTGTTTGGGTGATTGTTTTAAAGCATCCGGCTTAGATCGTTAGATCGTGACAGTGCCTTTGTGTATATGAGAGCGAGCGCAGGTTTATGTATTTGTAGGTTATGTTTTGGTCCTCAACATATTTTTTAATAGACTTATTTGTAAATAGAGCAGTCACTGTCTGTGTCTACACCGGATGCGAGAGTTGTCATCTGTGCCCCACTGCGCTAAAAGTGTGTCTAAATTGGATGACATCACACTATAGTGTCAAATCATCTGAACACAGTGTCAGAACATTTTGTCATAAACAGAACGAGCATCAGTTCACTGATGGGGATCGTGTCCAGTGTATCCATCACTGGGTTCTGTTGTCTTTTGTCGGATCACGCCACTCGTGTCCGGTGTAGACCTGGCAGGCTTGGCGAGCCGAGCAACGAGCATTGCCTGCAGGTTGATTTTTAGCGGATATGCTGTACTTTTTTCCCTATCACATGCCAAACTAATAACATTGTAAGCATTAAATCTGCTTTCTGCAGTGCAAATTTTGTTTGTGAGGAAAATAACATTACATTTTTGTCAGTTAATTTATCTAAACAGATCGATGAATTTCTTCAAGATTTTTAAAATCAGATAGCATGCTGATAATGTAGTAGCACTGTGAGATTACATTTGTTTGAATGCATTATTGCTAAAGCGATTGCGTGTGAATGTGCTGTATCTGTTTAAATCATGCTTTAACCTGAAAATAATCAGTAAAACAAACAGGCAAAACTCCTTAGCCTTTAACATGCCGCTCGACTCTTGCAGTCATTATAACCTTCTGATCAAGCCATAGCTAAATATGTTTAACATGAATTATTGCAGAATATGCAGTTATATAATGGGCTGTTGGCATGAATTGTATGAATTATCGCTCCAGTACGAATTACACCACTCAGCTCATCCTTTGTTCGGCGGCGTGTCTCTGTCAGACTCGTGGGGGAGGGTTGAGCCACTCTGAACTACAGGAGAACGTGGTGCGTCAGTGGATGTTAAAAAGAAAACAGATTTTCATTCAAACAAACTGATGTAAATTACAAATTCGAGTTAATTGATAAAATCGATTTATCACCCAGCCCTGCTTGATTTCATATAATTTAATAAAAAAAAATGCAGATGCATTTAAATTCAGGTGTGTAAAATATATGCAAGATTTGCACTGCACTGATGGTAGATGTGCAGCATTTATTCTTATTTGTTTTATCTTCATTACAAATCTTGTTTGGTTTTATTTTGGGTAATTGCACGTAAAAAAAATATTTTACGTAATACATATGCAAAATGTGAATTAATATTTATATTCAAGTGTTTGTGAAAAAATTATTAATCCGCATTAATGACAGGGCGCATTAATATTCAACATTCAACAATCAGTGAATGTTGCATTTCTCTGTTGGAGAGAGCCAGCACTGTGAATTTCATCTTGCAGCTGACAAGAAAACATTTGTTTATTAATAAATAATTAAAATGTCTAATTTTTCACAATTATTAGGCTACTTCTGCATGTGCTTTGTGGCAAACTTAATGAATGTGCTTGAGCGCGGAATATATAATGACTTGATTATGTAAATTTAATATAAACCTCTGATTAGTTGAATATAACAAATGAACGACTAGAGCTAGAAAAATCTTATGTGGGGGCAGAATCTTTTTTAATCTATAGCCAAAACAACAGTCCTAAACCCGTTCAGCAAGTTTAAGACCCTATCCATATGAAAGAGCAAGAGATTCACACCTTTATCTCGACCCCCACAAGCCACACAAAACTACCCCCAACAACCCAACCCCCTCCAGCTGAACAGAATTCGGTCTGTGTTTTGTCTCTGAGGAACAGTGTGTTACTGGGCTGAAACATGCCTGCACTCAGCAGCACTACTCTTTGTATTCATAATTTTCTCGCAGCCCATGTTATTAAGACCATAATGATCATAACAAATCATCAATTAATAATTAATAATCATTTTACGAAAATCATTGTTATTTGTGATCATGGATGTTTGCAGAAGGCTTTAAGACCAAGCGGAGTCCTCTGTTCCCGCCTCACAGCACGCGGGTCTCCGAGGCTTCACTGTCTGCAGTTTGACTTTACTAAATCAGATTGAGGCGAATACAACTTATTGATCATGAGCCCAACATTTAGCAAGCAGGAAAACATTCATTCTAACTGAAGGAAGACGTATATCACTGAGCTAATGCTCTCAGAGAGAGAGAGAGAACCAGTCTAGGGCTATTCTTAAACTTGGAGCTCATCATATTGAAGTACATATCCAAACACCAGAAACGTTATGCATTTTATGAATAATGAAGTGTTATGAAAAGTATGCATTTTATTTATTCACATGCTGTATGTTTGAAATGATATTTTAGTTCACAACTTTAAGTTCCCTTTCAGTCGGTCACTCTCGACGCCACATCGAGGACTGACGAATATGGGATATCGCTTCGATAGACCAATCTACTTTGAGTGTAAACTAAATGAGCCAATGCACATTGGCATGCAATTATTGCATCCAGCTGCCGCTGATCACTGCATGAGTATAAGAGGGCAGCAGGTGCAATGCATACCAGCTTTTCGCTTCAAATCCGAGCGACAGTATCGTTCTGCTTACCTTGAACTGTGTCTACGGTGAACTGCGAGTTCAGCACGCTCTGGGAAGCTTCCTGTGTTGGCGGGACGGCGCTACAGCGGCGGTCGTTCCAGTATCGAGTGGGTTGCACACTTCAGGCTGCACCATCACCTGTCGTGTGGCAAGCGGCCATCTCCCCTGTGCGACTCAGCACTGAAAGAGCATTTCCTAAAAGAGCAAATTCTCTCTAAAAGAGCTTCTCTAAAAGAGCTCTCCCGTGCGTTTCTGGGTGCGGTCGTTACCTGGCACCGGTTGATGGTCACGATCGCTGCCTCACGTGTCTGGGCGTCAAGCACGCTGAGGTGGCTTTCGTGGATGAGTCACCACTCCTCTTGGAGCATCCCACGGAATGCGCTGGGCCCTCTACAAGGAGCGTACCAGTGGTATCCAGTGGGCCTCCCAACGACCGGATGTCGATCTCAGCATCGGAGGGAGAGCTGTCGGATGAAGATTCGGCTGCGCTGCCACCCTCTGGGACGGTGGCAAGGCCTGAGTCAGACCCTGAAATGTCAGCTATGCTTTCCCGGGCCACCGAGAGGACCACTCGAGTGGAATCCTCCACCGCGTCCCGAGCCCTCGCGGCTGGATGATTGGTTTCTCAGGGTGGCGCGCGCTGGTTCTCAGCACCCCACTCCAGTGCCTTTCTTTCCGGAAGTGCATGACGAGCTCACCAGGTCGTGGATGGCACCTTTTACTGTCAGAAACCGGCCGGTGGGCTCCTCCTTCCTCACCACCCTCGATGGCGGTGCAGTGAAGGGGTATTCGGGAATCCCGTCGGTGGAGCGGGTGGTAGCGATGCAATTGTGTCCTAAGTCCGCCTTCTCCTGGCGTGGAGACCCGGTGCTTCCTTCCCGGGCCTGTAGGCACTCGTCTGGTCTGACCGGCAGTGCCTATGCGGCTTGCGGGGAAGCTGCTTCCGCCTTACACGCTATGGCGTTACTGCAGGTGCACCAGGCTAAGGCACTGAAGGACCTGCACGAGGGTGGTCATGACCCAGAAGTTCTAAAGGAACGAGAGCTTCGCCCAGCAGTTCTCGGCTGCCCGGAAGCAGACTGAGGTGATACGACACATCCTGCCTCGGCGGGCACCTGCTGCCTCCTCCCGTCCGCCGGCCGCAGTGCCCCAACCTGCACATCGCCGAGGGCGGCCCCCTGCGTCTGCCCCCGCTCCCGCACCGCATCAGCAGCAGCCTCCAGCAAAGCAGCGCTGTGGAGCGGGGCGTGGGCGGGCAGCCCCACCTGTCCAGGCCCCCGCCAAACCTGGCGGTAAACGGAAGAGCAAGCGGCCCTGAGACAGGCGACCCAGAGATGGAGGGATCTGCTCTTCGGGAGATGGTGAACGCACCACTCCCTCCCCCGTGGAGAATCTTTTGTTTCATTTTTTCCCACCGTTGGCCTTGCGGCCGACGGTACCCAAATACTTGATAAAAGAGCAATTTCCCTTATCTCCGGGTCACAGGGGGGCACGGAGAGTTGCGGTCGGCCAAGCTCCGGACCCCACTCATCCTCCTCCTTCACCAGATGGCAGCAGCGGGCGATTCTAGAGCGTCAGCAAAGGCCCTACTCACGCACCCTCTGCCAACCTGTGGAACCAGGTGAGCCCTGCACCCCACACCACACTCCGGCCTGCTCACAAAGCCCGAGTTGGGTCCCGGTGTTCCACCCCGCTGCCCCACTGCAGGTACAGCTATGGTTCCGCTGGTCCCGCTTGTACAGTTCTTAAGCGCCTGGTCAGCACTACCCAGCCCGTCTCGCTGGCTTCTGCGGACCATCAGCCTCGGCTATGCGATTCAGTTCGCCCGGCGTCCCCTCAAGTTCTGCGGTATCCGCTTCACTGCAGTGAAAGCGTCCGATACCCCTGTCTTGCGGAAAGAGATCGCAGTCCTACTGGCGAAGGACGCGATAGAGCCGGCCCTCCAGCCGATATGAGGACAGGGTTTTACAGCCCCTACTTAATTGTACCCAAGAAAGGCGGTGGGTTACGGCCGATCTTGGATCTGCGAGTTTTGAATCGGGCTCTCCATCGGCTACCGTTCAAAATGTTGACACAGAAACGCATTTTCGGGTGCGTCCGTCCCCAAGATTGGTTTGCAGCGATCAACCTGAAGGATGCGTACTTTCATGTGTCCATCCTTCCGTGCCACAGACCTTTTCTGCGGTTTGCATTCGAAGGACTGGCATATCAGTACAAGGTCCTGCCCTTCGGGCTGTCCCTGTCTCCCCGTGTCTTTACGAAGATCAAGGAGGCAGCTCTCGTTCCCCTCAGAGAGCAAGGTGTTCGCATACTCAACTACTTGGACGATTGGCTGATACTAGCACAGTCTCGGGATCAGTTGTGCGAGCACAGGGATGTGGTGCTCCAGAGATTTTAATATTCACGTTGATAATGCAAATGATACATTAGGACTTGCGTTTACTGACCTAATAAACTCATTTGGAGTCAAGCAAAATGTCACCGGGCCCACTCATCGTTTTAATCATACACTAGATTTAATTATATCACATGGAATCGATCTTACTGCTATAGATATTGTACCTCAAAGTGATGATATTACAGACCATTTCCTTGTATCGTGCATGCTGCGTATAACTGATATTAACTATATGTCGCAGCGATACCGTCTGGGCAGAACTATTGTTCCAGCCACCAAAGAAAGATTCGCAAATAACCTGCCTGATCTATCTCAACTGCTATTTGTACCCAAAAATACACATGAATTAGACGAAATTACTGACAACATGGGCACTATTTTCTCTAATACATTAGAAGCTGTTGCCCCAATCAAATTGAAAAAAGTTAGAGAAAAACGTACTGTACCATGGTATAACAGTAATACTCACTCTCTCAAGAAAGTAACTCGTAGTCTTGAACGCAAATGGAGAAAAACTAACTTAGAAGTTTTTAGGATTGCATTGAAAAACAGTATGTCCAGCTATAGACAGGCTCTAAAAACTGCTAGGGCAGAGCATATACACAAACTCATTGAAAATAACCAAAACAATCCAAGGTTTTTATTTAGCACAGTGGCTAAGTTAACAAATTACCAGACGCCACCTGATTCAAATATTCCACCAACGTTAAATAGTAATGACTTTATGAATTTCTTCACTGATAAAATAGATAACATTAGAAATACAATAGCGAATGTCGATTCTACAGCGTCTAACACTTCAGTCTCATCCATCGCACCCAAAGATAAACTGCAGTGCTTTACAACCATAGGACAGGAAGAGCTAAATAAACTTATCACTGTATCTAAACCAACAACATGTTTATTAGATCCTGTACCCACTAAATTACTGAAAGAGTTGTTACCTGTAGCCGAAGAACCGCTTCTCAATATAATAAACTCGTCGTTATCTTTAGGACACGTCCCAAAACCATTTAAGCTGGCGGTTATCAAGCCTCTTATTAAGAAACCAAAACTAGATCCTAGTGTACTGGCAAATTATAGGCCTATTTCAAATCTTCCATTTATGTCTAAAATTTTAGAAAAAGTTGTGTCTGCTCAATTGAGCACCTTCCTACATAAAAATGATCTGTATGAAGAATTTCAGTCAGGTTTTAGGCCCCACCATAGCACAGAAACTGCACTTGTTAAAATTACAAATGACCTGCTCCTGGCGTCAGACCAAGGCTGCATCTCATTTCTAGTCTTACTTGATCTTAGTGCTGCGTTCGACACCATAGATCATGACATACTCATAGATCGATTACAAAACTATACAGGTATTCAAGGGCAGGCTCTAAGATGGTTTAGATCCTACCTGTCCGATCGCTACCATTTTGTTTACTTAAATGGGGAGTCATCTCATTTATCATCAGTAAAATATGGAGTGCCACAAGGATCCGTCCTAGGTCCCCTTCTATTTTCAATATACATGTTGCCCCTTGGTAATATTATTGGAAAATACGGAATTAGCTTCCACTGTTATGCTGATGATACTCAGCTATATATCTCAACGAGACCAGATGAAACTTCCCAATTATCTAAGCTAACAGAGTGTGTTAAAAATGTAAAAGATTGGATGACAAATAATTTTCTCCAATTAAATTCGGATAAGACAGAGATACTAATTATTGGACCAAAAAACACTACACAGAATCTTGTAGGTTACAATCTGCAACTAGACGGATGTACTGTTACTTCCTCTACAGTCAGAAATCTGGGTGTTATATTAGACAGCAATTTGTCTTTTGAAAATCATATTTCCAATGTTACAAAAAGTGCATTCTTCCATCTTAGAAACATTGCCAAGCTACGAAACATGTTATCTGTTTCTGATGCAGAAAAGCTAGTTCATGCATTCATGACCTCTAGACTGGACTATTGTAATGCACTTCTAGGTGGTTGTCCTGCTTCGTCAATAAACAAGCTACAGGTAGTCCAAAATGCAGCAGCTAGAGTCCTTACGAGGTCAAGAAAATATGATCATATTACCCCAATTTTACAGTCTCTGCACTGGCTACCTATTAAGTTCCGTATCAGTTACAAATTATCATTACTTACCTATAAGGCCCTAAATGGTTTAGCTCAAGCGTACCTAACTAGCCTTCTACCACGTTACAACCCATCACGCACCCTAAGGTCACAAAACGCTGGACTTTTGGTCGTTCCTAGGATAGCGAAGTCCTCTAAAGGAGGTAGAGCTTTCTCGCATTTGGCTCCCAAACTCTGGAATAGCCTTCCTGATAATGTTCGGGGTTCAGACACACTCTCTCTGTTTAAATCTAGATTAAAAACACATCTCTTTCGCCAAGCATTCGAATAATGTATCTTTTAAATTGTGAGTGTAGTTGCATCTGATCAAAGGTGCTTTTTTATTCATTAGCTTGGGTTAAACTAATTTTACTTTGTTGGATCAGCAGCTATGCTAATGATGTCTGTATTTTGTTTCTATGTTTCGCCACGGGATTTACATCCCGCGGTAACTAGGATTTACACAAGCTCCAGTCTGGATCCAGAACACCTGAGAAGAGATGATGCTGACCCTCAGAGGACCTCAGATGATGCTAACCCTGAATCAACAAACAGAACTAACAATTATTGCTAAATGTGTGACTGAATCATATAATTAACTTAATTAATAATATTGATAGTTCATCGTCTAGCTGACTACGTCTTGTATTATTATTATTATTATTTTTATTTTTTCTAAAATCCTGTCAAATGTGCACAAACTACTAGCTACTACTAAATATTGTAGAAACATAATTTTCTGTAAAGTTGCTTTGTAACGATTTGTTTTGTAAAAAGCGCTATACAAATAAACTTGAATTGAATTGAATTGAATTTCAGAGGCTCCTGGGGCATATGGCGGCCGCGGCGGCACTTACACCACTCGGCCTATTACATATGAGACTGCTCCAGCACATGCTTTATGGCCGAGTCCCGAGGTGGGCGTGGAAGCGTGGCAGTCACCGGGTCCAAGTTACACCGGCCTGTCGCCAAACCCTCACCCCGTGGTCAGATCTTGCGTTTCTCCGGGCAGGGGTGCCCCTAGAGCAGATCTCCAGGCATGCTGTGGTTTACATGGATGCCTCCACCACCGGCTGGGGGGCCACGTACAATGGGCATGCAGTCTCAGGGGTTTGGACAGGCCCACAGCTGCAGTGGCACATCAATTGCCTAGAGTTGCTAGCAGTACACCTTGCCTTGAACCGTCAAAGGTCTCTTACGAGGCAAGCATGTGCTGGTCCGAACGGACAACACTGCGACCGTTGCGTACATCAACTGACAAGGTGGTCTGCGCTCCCGTCGCATGTCGCAACTCGCTTGCCACCTGCTCCTTTGGAGTCAGAACGTTCTGAGGTCACGTCGTGCCGTCCACATTCCAGTCCTGCTCAATGATACAGCCGACGAGCTGTCTTAAGCAATGCTCCCGGGAGAATGGCGACTCCATCCCCTGATGGTCCAGCTGATTTGGAGATGGTTTGGAGCCACTCAGGTAGACCTGTTTGCTTCTCCAGAGACCTCTCACTGCCAGTTGTTCTACTCCCTGACCGAGGGTACTCTCGGCTCGGACACACTGGCACACAGCTGGCCGCGGGACCTACGCAAGTATACGTTTCCCCCAGTGAGCCTTCTTGCACAGACACTGTGCATAGTCCGGGAGGATGAGGAGCAAGTCTTGCTAGTAGCGCCATATTGGCCTACTCGGACCTGGTTCCGCGAACTAGTGCTCCTCTCGACAGCCCCTCCTTGGCCGGTTCCTCTGAGGAGGGATTTACTGACTCAGAGACGGGGCACCATTTGGCACCCGTGTCCAGACCCTTTGGAAACTTCATGTTTGGTCCCTGGACGGGACGCGGAGGTTCTAGGTGACCTACCCCAAGAGGTATTGAACACCATCACTTCGGCAAGAGCACCGTCTACGAGACACGCCTATGCCTTGAAGTGGAACCTGTTGATTGAGTGGTGTTCTTCTCACCGAGAAGACCCCCGAAGATGCCTGATTGCGGTCGTGCTATCCTTTCTGCAGCAAGGGTTGGAGCTAAGGCTGTCTCCCTCCACCCTCAAAGTCCAGGTTGCCGCTATTGCTGCGTACCATGACCTCGTGAATTGGAAGTCTTTGGGTAAGCATGACCTCGTCATCACTGGATTGTGGATGCCATAACCCTGGTTTATCAGGCTCAGGGTGTGCCCTGCCCGTTCAGGTTTCGAGCTCAGTCAACTAGAAGTGTTGCATCCTCCTGGGCACTGGCTCGTGGCGCCTCGCTGACAGATATTTGTAGAGCTGCGGGCTGGGCGACCCCTAACACGTTTGCTAGGTTCTATAGCCTTCGTGTAGAGCCGGTATCCTCCTGTGTTCTCACCTCAAACGGGTAGTGGCACTGAGAGGCCCCGGTTAGTGTCGGCTTGCTAAAACTGCTCCAGAGTGTCCGTACTTTAGACCCTGTTTAGATCCTCCATCACCCTAGGCAGCTGGACGCAGCGGAACGTCCGGTGCCAGACCTTCATGATGAATCCGTGAGAACCATGGAAGGCTGGGTTCCATATTGAGACCTAAGCGGTACTCGTATGTGTATAGTCCACGGTATAGCCTTAGAGCCTGTGTTTCCCCGGCAGACTTCTGCCTTCCCAAGAGGGTTTTAATCACCTCAAATTTCTCTGTATACTCCTAAACGGATGCTATATGTGTATTTGCTTCCGAGACCTCCTTCGGGAAGGATGGGGCTTCCGCAGCTCCAAGCGGACCGGGTACGTTTTCCCAGTGTTATCCAATCTCACCCAGTGAGGTAGTGCTTTGACAATGGTGAGTGGAGCTACTTGTTCTGAGCCCCGGCCTACACCTAATAGGGGCGCAGGTGGCTTGCACAGGACACTGGAAGGGGCAGCACCCATGGCGCTTTGATAGGGATCCCATATTCGTCGGTCCTCGACGTGGCGTCGAGAGTGACCAACTGAAAGGGAACGTCTCGGTTACGTATGGTAACCCTCGTTCCCTGAAGGAGGGAACGGAGACGCCATGTCCTGTCGCCATGACATTTATTTATTTTTTTATAATTGTAGCCTACATAAATAGGTGATGCAAAACAAATATTTGGATCGTCCCTTATTTTTTCCCTTATTTTCTTAAAGAATAAACACGTATTTAAAGAAATAAAGTAATAAGTAAAGAAATAATTTAAGCAGTTAAAACCAATTTTTTTACTTGAGTTTAAATACTATTAAACTAACTTTTAAATCTCAAGGAGTTTATGAATTAAAACGGATAAAATGTCACAGTGCATGTTAAATAGCCTAAATGAACTTTTTTCCATTTTACAATTACATTAATTTCGCAATCTGTCCCTTTGCACCACCTGGCGGTAGTTTCGCAAATGATTTTAACACGCGACTGAATTACAGTTAACCGTGGCGGTACACATGCCGGTAATGCCCATTTAGCTTGTCCACCTACTGAACATGTCCATTCACTGAACAGAGGTCCCATAAACGTTCACTCACACAGATTGAGTCAAGGAGGCCTGAGCCTGAGGGGAGTGGAAAAGACTCAATAAGGATATATATTAAAAAATAGTTTGTGGTCTTTCCTTCCTGATGTATTCTATGAAACAAGGAGATTAACAAACTGAGAAATCAAATGTTTGGTGGTGGGAGGGCTGGTCATAATATCAAAAAAGTCATGTTGCATGGAGGTCGCATCTAGAAGAGAAGAAGTATATTATACAAAATTCCTAATTTGTAGATAACGAAAAAATTGATTAGTTGGGAGTTTGAACTTTGAGCAAAAGAAGCAAAGTGATTATCAATGTAGAGATCCCTGATAGTAGTTAAACCTTTATTTGACCATTGCATAAAAACATCAATCAAACCAGGCTTGAAACAGGGGTTCTGACATATGGGGGCATGAACTGACTTTCCTGACAGGTTCAGCATTGCCTTGATTTGCTTTAAAATTTTAATCGAGTTGCAGAGTAAGAAATGATTGCATAGAGATTTAATTTTATTATCAGGTTTTGAGAATAGAATGGCTGACAAGGAGGCACCAGTAAGTAACACAGCATTACTAAACTCAATCTCAGGCCATCTAGGGCTGGGTCCGCTCATCTCTGACCCCCAGCCGTGGACTGATTCCAGAAAACCCATGCTCTGGCATTACAGGCCCAGTAGTAATGCCGAAAGACAGGCAAGCCTAAACCACCCTCCTCCATGGGATTCTGTAAGTGTGCCTTTGAAATACGGCCGGGCTTGGAGGCCCAAACGAAGGGCATGATAATAGACTCTAACATCTTGAAAAAGGAAGAAGTGAGGAAGATGAGCACATTCTGAAATAAGTCAATTTTGGGAGCACCACCATTTTAACAATGTTGACATGGCCAATCAAATGAGAGGGGGAGAAGTTTCCATTTATCTATCATACACTTAATCCTACCAATCAGATCCATATAATTAAGTTTAAAGAGAAGTTTGGGATTTCTGGGGATGTTAATGCACAGGTAGGAAAAGTGGTCATTGGAGATTATGAAGAAAACAAGACCGTTAGATAGAGGCATAAAAACAGATTTCTCCCAGTTTATAGTAAATCCAGAGAATCGTCCAAAGCCATCTATCAGATTAAGAAGGGGTGAAAGGGATGTTTTGAGATCTGAAAGGGTCAGAATTATATCATCTGCGTACAGACTTGATGGTGCACTCAGATGTGCCTCGCCCTATACCGGAGATTTGTGGGTTGGCTCTAATGGCTATGGCCAGCAGCTCAAGAGCTAAAGCAAAAAGCATTGGAGAGAGCTGGAGATCTTTCGTGTGTTTGTTAGAATAGAAGATTGGGGACCAGCATACAGCATTTTTAATATAAGCATAAATTTCCACCCAAACTCAAATTTGTCAAGGGCAGCGTACATGTATTTCCACTCCACCTGGTCAAAGGCCTGCTGGGCATCAAGAGAGATCACAGCGCAGTGGGGCAATGTAGTTCAGTATATTAAATTAAGCAAACACCTCATGTTTGAGAAGGAAAATCTGTCGGTGATGAAACCTGATTGATCAGGGTGAATTAAAGTGCCAATATATTTGTTTAACCGGTTAGACAGGACTTTAGCTATAATGTTTTGGTCAGAGATAAGCTTCGATTAGTTTCGTCTCTGTCCTTTTTTAATAGGACACAGATATGGGCATCGTATAGAGTATGAGGGAAAGTACCTGTAAAAGAAGTCTGTTCTCTATAGAATGCTAGTCCACTGCTGAACTCCAGCAAGAAGTGTGACAGGAGACAGATGGTTGTTCGGTGGTTTATATCTTCAAGATGTGTCACTTTATATCATCCAGCATTATACAGTTCTTAAATGAACAGAGGTCGTTTAGTCTGAAATATACAAATGAAATATCAGAATTCGTCTGTAGACCTTAACACAGTAACAACGTTTACCTCAGTATACATCTTCTCTGTAGATTAAATTTAAATACCACATTTTAACATTTGCGTGTAAATAACGCATGCATAACTTCTCCATATTCTGTATAAATTTAACTACAGTATGCACTGATGACAGTAATCAGATATGCTGTGGTAACATTGTTGCAATATGACAGATAAAGAAGGATAAATTAACTTACGTTCAGGCACGCACATTTACCACTCCTTGAAACAGCGGCAGAGGAAACGAAACCGAAAGTAATCTGGAACCGATCTGACAGACTCCAGTCAGCGATCTGCACGCGCACAACCACGTCACGCGCACATTGACGAGACTACCCCTTACAAACCAATAAGGAATCTAGTACAGTAGCTACCCTTTTCACTGAGCAATTGACCATCCGAAGCAGGAGGGGGGCAATAACGTCAGTGTGCGTCTTGTAAAATTCTATCCCAAATCCATCTGGGCCACATGCTTATCTACCGGGAAAAGACCGAATAGCGTCATATATAGGTGTGTGTGTGTGTGTGTGTGTTTGGGGGGTCCTAATAACTAGACTCAACCCTGTCCAGACAGTTTGATTTGAGTGAATACTTGTCAAGTATTATTACTATTTAAAATGATTGTTTTCTATTTCACTATACTTTTAAATATATTCCTTTGATGTGCAGCTGTATTTTCAGCATCATTACTCTTCATACCTCTCCAGTCTTCAGGTGTCACATGATCTTCAGAAATCATGAAAATATGATTTTTTATCAATGTTAGAAACAGTGCTTAAGAGTCACTCTCAATCGGTCCGTCTATAAAGCCTGTAAAAGTAAGTCTTCATGTATTTTCCTAACTTCAGTTTGTGATTTTTATTAAGAGGGGGTCATTTTTTTTGGTATCCTAACATCTCTTTTTGGGTTATTTTATCTGTAAAAGAAAATGTCACTAATAATTATGCACAACTGAATATAAGGCGTTTTTCATTTCCAGCCTTGTTTAACAATTATATATATATCACTTATAAACTATTAAATACAAAATGAATAGTAGTTATTAAGAATTATGTGGTTTGGAATTGGTCATGTCATGAATATGAAGAAGATTTTATGCACGTTTATGACCACTGTCACTCTATTGTGACATTTTTTAAATGCAAATTTGACATTGTTTGAGACAACTTAACATAAACCAATATATCCTACACAATCCTACACAATATATCAAACACAAGACAGATGTCATTCACATTTTACAAACAGACGTTCTACACCTTTTTGCTAAGAAATTATTAGTAAGCATCCACACTGTGATAGGCTTCTATCGCATCTCTCGTGTACATGCAAGCAGCCACAACACGCAATCAGACTATTCAGGCAAACATTTAATGTTCTGTGTAAAAGGTTTTGATAAACCTGAGATAAAAATATGGCACCACCGGAAATGCTTCAGGGCAGATTAAAATTGTGCTTTTGCGCGTTGGTTGGCACTGAGCCAGAGACGGACGCGCTCAGCGCTGTCATATATCACAACTATGCAGTGTTTTCAACCTCATAATGTTTATTTTAGGTTTCAGCCATTTTAATACACATAAGCACTAGTGAAACAATACATTTGGAGTTTGTAATACACACTGATG
Organism: Carassius auratus; assembly: GCF_003368295.1. Classification (NCBI taxonomy): domain Eukaryota; kingdom Metazoa; phylum Chordata; class Actinopteri; order Cypriniformes; family Cyprinidae; genus Carassius; species Carassius auratus. Next base: position 1,373,215 of record NW_020523543.1, read on the forward strand.
TCTGTGGAAGCAGCAATAACAATCTATTCAAATATAATTTGCCGACGTGTGTTATTCACATCAGACAAACAGTGGAAGTAACTATAAAGTTTACTCTATTCTTCTCGGAGTCCACCGGCCACTTTCTTGCATGTATTTCGGGAGAAACTGATGGCAGACAGGATTCTCTGAACTGCGTCGCAAAGAAACATTGCGGCGCCCATCTCACGTTATATATCAAGATTATTTATAAAGGTTTTTAAACGACCAAACACACTCACTTACAAATTTTTGAGAACCGAAATATCAGATAGTTGATGACATGGTAAGCAAGTTTGTGAATATTTTGAAATAAAAAAAGTAAAAAGGAAATTAAGGCGATCTGTTATTGTGGCTGCGGTATGACGCGTCGCCATGGAAACATTAAGAGGGAATGTTCTAAAAAAAACAGTCGCCTTGAAAAAAACAATAACAAAACATGGATAAATTTGTGACACGGACCTCAAAGGCTGTCGAGCCAGCGCCAGCAGAGAGACACAAGCCAGACGGATCTAATCAACCAAAAAGCCAACCGAAAAGAAAATATGATGATGGTATCTTGCTCTTGGATTCACGGCAGCGGTGGTGGGGGCAGAGGAGAGACCGATGTGTGTTCTGTGTCTTAAACTGCTAGCAGCAGATAGTTTGAGACCCAACAAATTAAGACGACACCTAGAGACCACACACCCCAGTCACGTCAATAAGCCACTTGATTTCTTTCAAAGAAAACTTGAAGAAAACCGTCAACAGGAGACTCGCATGGTAAAAGCTGCCTCAGTAAACAGTAAAGCACAGATGGCGTCATATAGAGTGGCATACAGAACTGCACAATCCAAAAAACCACACACAATTGCAGAGCAGCTCATTCTCCCCGCTGCGCTAGACATGGTGTCAATTATGCTCGACGAGACAAGCGCAGCAAAATCAAAAGCCATTCCCCTGTCAAACGACACAGTTGCAAGACGTATATGCAACATTTCAAGTGATCTTGAGGAACAACTCATAGAAAAAGTAAAAGTCGTTTTGCATTACAAGTGGGCGAAGCTACTGAGAGCAATAAAGACTGCTTGTTCATCTCGTACGTCCGCTTTGTGAATGGCGAGTCACTGTGCGAGGATTTGCTGTTTTGCAAATACATAAAAAATAGAGCCACAGCTGATGAGCTGTTTAAGATCATGGACAGTTACCTCAAAGAACACGGCCTTAAATGGGAAAACTGTGTGGGCTTTTGCTCTGATGGCGCACAGACCATGGCAGGGTCAAGAAACAGGCTGCAGGCACTAATAAAGAGGGTTGCATCAGATGCGCACTGGACGCACTGCGTCATTCACAGGGAAGCGCTCGCGTCAAGGCAGCTCAGCCCTGAATTAAATGAGGTTTTGACAGAAGTAGTGAGCGTGGTAAATTTTATCAAAACCCAACCCCTGAATGCTCGACAGTGAAGCAAGGTGGCTGTCCCGCGGCAAAGTGCTGTCGTGTGTCTTTGAGCTCAGGGCAGAGATTCAGATGTTCTTGGAGGAGGAGCGCATGTATGAGGCTGCAAGCAAGTGCATTGATGAAGAATTTCTGTTTAAACTGGCCTACCTCAGCGATATGTTTGGCAAGCTGAATGAATTAAATCTTCTGCTTCAAGGCAAAGACAAGCACATACCTCACCTGGCAGATAAGATCAATGCATTCAGCCGAAAGCTTGAGGAATGGGGCAGGCGCCTCGATCAGCAAAACATAGAGTGAAGTTGCTGAAAACACTGATTCTGGAGCCACCACAGTTATCCTGTGTATTAAGCAGCACATCTCTTCCCTCAAAGAATTGTTTCAAAAATACTTCTGAACAACAAGTGGGGAATGACCAAAAAAGTTCGAGAACCACTGATTTATATATACATAATTAACAGTACTACACACACACTTTTTTATATAAAAATGGCTTTCTTAATAGCAACAACCGGTTTTATGATATTTTTGATATTATTATTGATATCAGAAATGAACATTTCTACCAGTAGCAATTAAATTCTTGATATGTAGTTAAAACATTTACACTAGTAACCACGTGATTACTGATACCAAAAATAAAAGTTGTTACTAGTAAGAATTTTATTTCTGATATGGGAAATTTAAATTTCAACTAGAAAGAAATCAATTTTTGATGTAAAAAAAACTAGCTGCTAATAGCTATAAAAATATATTGCAAAATATGCCAGTACCACATTTTCAACAAGTCCAATAATTTGGATTTAGAATAGATTCAAAAACCAAGAGGCAACGCTACACACGGCAGTGGAAATATGAACAGAGATCACTGCATGAAAGGTGTATTGGAGAGGAGTCATCAGTTCATCCAGTTCAACACTTCAAGAAAGAATTAATGAAGACAATTACACTGAAGACATCTCAAGTGTTACTGAAAGTGTAGAAATTGGGGTCAGTGGGGAGAACTGCAGTTTTGGACTGATATGTCCAGTGAGGAAAACTGCAATTCAGAAACTGAGGATGAAGTGTCCCAAACTTCACTCTCAACATTTTTACAAGAATGGGCAACAAAACACCTCATCAAGCACAGTGCCCTAGATGATCTCCTGAAAGGACTTTAAAAATGGACATCTGGAGTTTCCATCAACAGCAAGGACATTGCTGAAAACTCCAAGACTCTTTAAATCAGTGGCAAAATCAGGAATGGAGTGTGTCCATTTCAATTTAAGAGAGATCCTTCTTGAGCAGCTACAGCGCTATCCAAAAGAGAGGAGTTAGCATATTGGAGCTATCATTTAAGCAGCAAAACCTATCTTTGGGCCATCCTCTGTGCCATTCACCTGCCACCCATCAGTGTCTTTCCTGTCACACTGACACTCGGTCCCACCAAACCAACAAATTTGGATTCTACTGAAGAAGCTATAAAGGACATTCAGGAAACTTCTGGACAATATTTTGGATAGAAAATTAATGAAAATCAGATGTGTTGTGTGGGATGCACCCGCAAGAGCCATGGTAAAAAAGATCAAACAGTATTCTGTGTACTATAGGTGTGATAAATGCACACAGAAGGGCACAGTGGTGGTTGGATGCATGACCTACCCAGGGGTTGATGACCTCACTTTACGAAGCAACGACTCATTTCACTCTGAAATGATTAGACATCAAGAAAATGAGGACACTCCTGTGTCCCCCTTTTTGAGCCTCTCATTAGACATGGTACAACAATTCCCAATTGATTACATGCACCAAGCTTGCCTGGGAGTAATGAAAAAACGAATAACAGTGTGGGTAAGAGGAGACAGGAAAGTGAGAATGTCTGCTGGGCAAATAAGCAATGTGACCCAAAGACTGCTGTCACTTCGAAAGGTCATTCCCAGCTGTTTTGCCTGGAAACCTAGAAATCTGGAAGATGTTGACAGGTGGAAGGCAACCGAACTGCCACAGTTTGCTGTTTACAGAGGAAAGATTGTGCTTAAAGGGGGGGTGAAATGCTCGTTTTCACTCAATATCCTGTTAATCTTGAGTACCTATAGAGTAGTACTGCATCTTTCATAACTCCAAAAAGTCTTTAGTTTTATTATATTCATAAGAGAAAGATAGTCTGTACCGATTTTTCCCGGAAAAACACGACCGTCTGGAGGCGTGACGTGTGGGCGGAGCTAAAGAATCACGAGCGCGAGTAGGGTTTTGCGTTGAGAGCATGTGGAAACTGTGACATTACCGTGAGGAAAAACATCATCCAAAACAAACCATGGCTAACAGTCAGATTCAGCGTATATTTATGATCCAGAATCAGATCCAGAGGCTGAAATTTAACAAGAGCAGCATCAGCAACGACGTCTCTATGTAGTATGTACTGAAACTGTATATATTTGCTTAGTGGTTTTGGAAAATGACCAAGTTCCACTTTGTCGTCTTTTTTTTTTTTAGCTGTACATGTGGAAAGTGCAGTTTGATGACAACATCGCATGTTGTTTACTTGATGTGCTTACTCGCCGATAGCTAAGTTAACAACACAGAGATATTTGAAACAGTTTTACTCACCGCATGTGACCCTTTTTCGTTGGGACTGCATTATCCTTAAGAAATAAACTAAACGCAAATCCGGCGTCAAACTGGGCCTTGTTTGTAAAACAAGCATCTTCGAAATGCAGGGAACAAACACAAACACTTGCACAACTCTGTTGATGCTCTGTAAAAATAAACTCCATCCACTGGTCCCTTAATGCTGTTTCTCTTTTGGTAATCTGTGCAGGGTTGTCTTGTCCTGGCAACCAAAAACACACTCCTTTTGTGACATTTCACTCTCGCTCTGATCAGTGAAGTCTGTTGTGCTCTCAGTGCTCTGCTATACGGGAGCGCGCTCTTCCGGCAGACGTGCTCTTAGGACCCATATAAGGAAATTCTGCTCCATCTAACATCACACAGAGCCATACTTGAAAAAAACTTTCCGAAACTTGTGACAAACCGGAAGGAGTATTTTTGGAACAGAAATACTCCTTCAAACGTACAACTTAATTTTTGAAACTTTGTCCATGTTTAGCATGGGAATCCAACTCTTTAACAGTGTAAAAAACTCAGTATGCATGAAGTAGCATTTCACCCCCCCTTTAAAGGAATTCTGGCTGACCAGCTATATGATCACTTCATGGTCTTCAGTGTTGCCTTGGGTCTTCTGCTTTGCCCTACACTCCGCCTTGCTCCCAATACAGACTTTATATAAACAAACGTTAAAAGTTTTTGATAAGAAACCACGTCACTTTCATCACTGTAAGATTTTATTAAAATATAATCTGTTGAGTTGGGAAAACTTGGTTAAGTTTTCAAATGGTTGTTTAGCTTATAAAATTCTCAATTACCTGGCCCCACCTCTTCTTAGTGAGTTTCTGAGTTTAAGATCAGAAAACAGTCGTCTCACTAGAGGAACATTTAGAAGGGACTGTGTTATTTATTTCAGGAAAAATGGAAGCTTTAGCATAAGTTCTGCCACGAAGACTCAATTGTTAGCGTCACCTATTACCTTTTCAATTGTCCAATCACGTTCTAATAATAGAAGTATAAAAGAACCTGTGCTTACACTTGTCTGAGTTTGCAAATGCTGAATGCTTCACTCAACTCACTGGTGGTTGAGTGGCAGAGTTGTTGTTTCCCACGCAGGAGACCCAGGTTCGATTCCCAGCAAAAGCAAAGCAGTGTATCTTGCTACTTTAGAAGTGGGGATCTTGTTAGTGTTTTAAGAAGTACTTCCACGTAACCACAGTCAACCATTTTCCTGTCGGCAGCAGGCGAAGGAAGCAGTAAGGTAGCAAGATTGATGTCCTTACCTTGGATGATATTGCTCTTCAATGGCTAGTCACTGTTGCGGCGGCTGGTGGAACAAAACGCCTACCGAATGCTCGTGCTGGAGTTGCTGTTGAAAGGTTGAAGTTTGAGGAAGCCGGTGAAGCGGAGACATTCGAAAGGCGTTGTAGTGGTGGAAATTATGATTCTTTCTAGAGATTCGTTCATTTTCAGTTCGTTCACCAAAATGATTCGTTCAGAATCGTTCACTGATTCGTTCAGTGACCAATTCTTCGTATTACACAAAATAAGCCAGCGGGTGGCAAAATAGAGTGTATTATGTGTTATGTCTTAAATCAACGAACGTATTCACTTGTTACAAAAACTGACCTGGCTTTATTAATGTGTGTATAATCGCATTTAATATATAAAGTCTAATTAAGTTGTTCAGATGAACAAAGCACAAGGTTTTCTTGCCTTATTAGCATTTTAATTGTTTGATCCGACAGTTTGTATATTATATATTCACATTCATAAATCGGGGATTAAACGTGGAATTGCTAAATATCAAAACAAGCGTATGTGCACAGTACAGTAACTATAACTGCGCTTTGCATTTTTGCGAGATTGACATGATAAATGGCAGACTAACCCGGTTTACTCGGTGTGTATCAGTTCAGTCATTTCATTCACGAACGAGATGTATCATTCAACTCGTGCACGAACGACATGTGTGCCAGTTCAGTCATTTCATTCACGAACGAGATGTATCAGCACATTCAACTCATTCACGAACGACCTGGGGAAACCAGTTCAGTCATTTCGTTCACGAACGATAAGATCTCTAGATCTCGTTCAGACTCATATGAAACTCGTTCATTGAAGGGCGTATTCGTTCACTACATTGAACAAATCACATACTCTGTCACATTTCATACTCGAAGGCTATTGGCTCGAGGTTGAGTAATTCTTTGACAGGATGAAATGCTTGTTACCCGGTTCACCGAGCTGTGCATGCGCTGCTTATAGCGCCGCGCTGCTGCGGAGGGAGGAACTTCACTGAACGAGAAATATGAGTCAGTGGATAGCGTGAAACGAGAACGATTCGGTCACCTAAAAGATTCGTTCAAAAAGAACGATTCGTTCACGAACGACACATCACTACTGGATAGTGAGCTGAGAAGGTGGCGAGGAAGCTGAAGTCGATGGCATGCTCTGATAGTTACTAATTCCAGAAGGAGGAGGACGAGATTGTGGAATAGCTGAGGAGTGTATTGCCGGATCTGTACTTGAGTGGGAACTGGTAAAAGAATGTTCGAGGTTAGTCATTTTTGATTGTAGTCTTTGACTGTTTTGGAGAGATGTTGAACAGCAGAGATGAGATGGAGATTCGTATCGGTGGATTCGATGAATTGAGAATTTTCGAGAGCTTGTATATATTTTCCGAAGACCACTGAGCCATGGTGAAGTGCGGCACTGTAAACGCGAACTTCGGCGAGCGGTAACAGGAGATGGCAGGACGATTTCATTGTCAGAGTTCGGAGTATTCACAAATATATTGCGAGTTTTGAGACATTTGGTCGGCAACTGAACGCGAGCAACTGGGTGAAGCGTTCAGCATCTGCAAACAATAATAATTCAGGTAAATTCCTATGCAACTACTGGTGGTGGTGCCATGCTCTATCTATTTGTCATAGTACAGTTTTCATAATTCATGCCATGTATTAGTTGCGTTTTTCTGCGTCACCTTGTCTATGTGTGGCTCAGCGTGGCCTTGTCTATGTGTGGCTCAGCGCGGCCTTGTCTATGTGTGGCTCGTCACATGTTATTAAAATATATAAAAAAAAAAAATATATATATATATATATATATATATATATTTTTTTTTTTTAAATTAATAAATGGAACCCTATTATATGGCTATAGGAGGCTATTATATGGAGGATGGCAAACCCGCGGAGCTCATACGTTATTGATGATGGGCTGAGGGCAAGTAGAGGGGCTACCAGATGACAGCGGTGGAGGAGGCAGGAGTGGGTGGGTAGGATGCCTCCGGGCTTAACTTGGGACCAGGAGCCCTCTCAGGGCTGTACGTGGGAATAGGAGCCTTGTCTGGGCTAGACATGGGAACAGGAACTTTCTCTGTGCTAAACTCAGGAACGGGAGGGACAGAGATTACCGATGGAGGAGGAAGGAAAGGGGGCAGGTCAGTAAACAAGTCGATTAAGTTTTCCTCCACTGCATTCTTCAAAATCCCTTTTCAGCTCACGGTGCTCTCTCTGTTCACGGTTTTCTCCCTCATGGAGGGTGCTGATCTGTGAGGCTCTGGCTCTGTGGCGATCCTCAGCTCTGTCGCACTCCTATGCGATGGCTCATCGGTCGCGACAGGCTCGGGCTTCAGCATTGTGCATTGGGCAGATGGTGGACTGGGCTCTGTTTCTGCCCATGATCCAGATCAGGGTTAGACACCGTCCAGACACCGGATGATTGCTTCCCTCCAGCTCAGTCCAGTAGTGTCTGGGAGGTCAACAGGGCGATGGTAATTTGCCCCGATCCAGAACAGTAAGTTAAGCGTAGCATCGTCGAACGCCGTTAAAATGCCGAGCTGTCTGAACTCAACCGCATACTCCAATAGGGAAAGGTCTTTCGGGCAAGTGAGGTAAACTATATTTAGGAAATGGAAGCTTTAGCCTAAGTTCTGCCAGGAAGACTCAATCACTTCGTCATTAATTACCTTCATCATTATCCAATCACGTCTTTATACTCCTGTATAAAAGCTCGTACTTACACATGTTTGAGTTCGCAGATGCCAACGCGACAACAACCTCCACCCTCCCCACCACCACCAGGATGGTCCTGTCCTTACCTTCAAGGGGGGTCTGCTGCGCCCCTGCCTTCGTCTTCAGGCAGGAAATGCAGATTCGCTACCCTTGGATTACGAACCATGGACGGGGCCTTCCGCCAAAGAAATTTTATAATTGTGCTCGCTGAGCTGTCAATAAATGTATGCTTCGTACATTCCTCTATCTCCCGAGTCTTTCTGGTAGAACTATAGGATCTGTAGGAACACGGGGAAAACCGAAAACAAACACTGTAAGAAACACAGAACACAAAAACGGGGTGAGGGGGGAGGTCCGTGGTTTTGTCACAATTGCCTATGGAAGGGAACGAGGAACACAGGAGAATAACATTAAACTCTCTTTTAATATCTGAAACGTAGAAAACGTAGCACAATGGACGTATTTAAAAGAAGATCACCAATTTCCATGAAACAACTGTTCCTGAACAGAGACAGTATATCTAAGGTATGGACACACAAGTACCAAACTGTGGCAACGGAAAGGTGCACGCCAGGCATTAAAACCATCATACAGTTTTGGCTTTCGCTTCTACAGTGGCTGAGTTTTCAAAACACCTCTTAAAATGCTTGCTAGGAACGCAACCCTATCCAAATTTATTTATGAAGGATGAAAGTTTCGGAGGCAGTGTGTAAACGTGACTGACACAGCTTGAGGTTATGTTTATTTTTTAATGTGTGAAAAATTCAGATGAAAATTTTCTGACTCCGTGTGCAGTGACCTTTAGGTTTTTAAAATTAAGTACTGTGATCAGAGAAAGAGCGAATGGTGATTAGATCAGTCTTTGATCAATGGACTGCTGAAGTCCTCTGTCCTGTCTTCCACAAGTGATACAAAAAAGCAATTCCTGAGCAGAGGTTGTGCAGAAAGGAGTTTTTCCACAAAATAATACAATTTCTTGTGTTTTATACATATAAGCCCTATCTTGCACCCAGCGCAATTGACTTTGTACACCGACGCATGTGTCATTCCTATTTTGCACCCGCGCAAAGCGCGCTTTTCCCTCCAAAGAAGCACGTCGTTAAACTAGTGAATGAACTTGCGCTCCCTGGGTGGTTCAGCGCAAAAAAGGAGGCGTGTTCCGGCGCAAACAATCCCTGGTGCTATTTTGCTGTTCCATTAGACAATTGCGCCACTGACCAGAAAAAAACTAGTCTAAAGTCAGTGGCGCGTTGCGCGTTGTTCATTATGCTATTTTAGGGGCGCATGCTTGACCATAATGTATAGCGTGCACAACGCGCATACACTTTGCTCATGTAATATACACAGATGCAACAGTTATTTTTGCAAATCATAAATTCTTACACTAAAAAAATATTAACACATGAGATGACGGAAATCATGACGCTGTTTTGGGTGGGTTTCTCCCATCCCCATACAACACAACTCTTTCACTGTCTTTCACTGCTCTTACAAGAACATCAGTCTCCTCGGCTGTGAACCGCTCCTGGCGTGCGCCTGGTAAATACGCCATAATAATAGCAATCCATAATGGAACTTGCGCACCTGCTTTTAAAGGGAATGTTGGATGACGCTCTGATTGGTTTATTTCACGTTACGCCCAAACCACACCTATGAATAATGAAGCTACTTCAGACCAACCCATTTTAGATTTGCGCCGGGCGCAAGAGCCATTTATCCCGCCGGGAAAATAGCAACAGCGCCGAGACCCGCCCACAAACTTACTTGCGCTTCGCGCTTTGACACTTGCGTTTCAGATCGTTAAAATAGGGCCCATAGTCTGGCGTTCAGTATATTCTATATTTTAGTTATACGTTAAGAAAGAATATAATTTATTTATTTGTATTTTTTTATTGTTTTTATTCCATGCACTGTTGATATAAGATTGTTGCATGTGGGGGAAATAACATTCAAACTCCATCAGCAACATTTGTGGCATGATATCAATCACCACAGAAATAACTGTCAACTCATTGTTTAGTTAAACCAGTAAACATTAAATCATGCCCTATTTCAACATTATATGTCAACATTACTTGCTGATTTTGTCTTTGTAAATTTACATCCAGATCCACATGGATACTAGAAAGTGGCGTGACATTTCTATATCAATTTAAAAAAGATTAGTTATCTTCTGTTGTGCTCAACATTGTGCCACAAACCTCATAAATAGAGTTAAACATCTATTGAACCCGGAACATCCCTTTAAATACGGTTAACATTTAACTTGAACTAATTTTTTATCTGAAGCACTATAAATCAAGCACAGAAGACAGTAAATCAGGACACTATAAAAAGAGCATGAGGGTCTGTGAGTAAGACAGAACCAGAGCTGGACATCAGTGAAGAATGAAGGGTTTGTTATGTACACTGCTGCTGCTGGAAACCTTTGTGTTTGTGGTACAGCAGCAGATAGATGGAGGACTCGCTGAGAATGAGATCCATCAACAGCTCAGCACTGAGGACAGAAGACAGTATCCAGCTCAGACAGACCCTCGGAGAGATGAAGCTTCAGCTGACAGCCAACAATACTGCCATCTGAGTTTCCCTGACATCCACGCAGCACTGAGAGAACTGACCGCCACCGTCACTGAGCAGAAAGCCAACATCAGAGATTTAGAGACACGACTGAGGAACTCAGAGAAAACTACAGAACAACAGACAGTCATTCTGGAAGAGCTGAACAAGAAAACTGATGGTATCTTACCAGCACATTCACTCTTTCATCAGAGATCCTCAGGAAAACACCAGTGCAATAGACTGCATAGTGTAAATGTTAGTCTAAAATTGAGTAGTCACTGTGTAAATGATGTTATCTCTATCTGTTATAATAAGCATTTTAAACATTTTCACAGGAATGTCTAATCTTACTGAAAGTCAAGTGGAGGAGCTGAGAAAGGAAAACAGAGGTAAAACTGTGATTGAATTCTATTAAGATCACCGTGTGCATTCTCAGTGTAAAATGGTAATATATCACAATATTTCTGTTTATGTTTTTCAATCACAGACAGAGAGATAGCATTTTCAGCTGCATTGATGGAATCTGGCTTTGGACATATCGGTCCTTTCACCACTGAAATCACACTAACCTACAGGAACGTCTTCACAAACATAGGGAACGCCTACAACCCATTTACAGGTAATTATCAATGACAAAACTCAATAGTAATGAGAATCCTTCTGCTTCATTTACACCTCTCTGCAGTTGTGTAATGTGAACAAGAGAATCAAATGATCTGACGTGTTTTAAAACTATTCCACTGTGTACAGCTGATACTCTTCTTTCTTCGTTATCTGCTTTAGGTATTTTCACTGCTCCACTGAAAGGAGCGTACATGTTCAGCTTCTCTATCTTTGGTTATACTACTTCCTCAACTACATCAACTGCCTCCATTGTGAAGAACGGAGAGAAGTTGGTTGTAGCACATGGACATCAGGATCAGTATGATGTAAACTCCTCAAAAGGAGTCGTGTTGATTCTGGAGGTTGGAGATGTTGTCTATGTGAGACTTTGGTCTGGAACGAGGATATATGATAACCAGCATAAACACAACACTTTCAGTGGTTATCTACTGTTTCCCTTAAGATAACAGGAGCTTTGCAGAATGTGATTTCAGTAAAACCAAAGCTTTAGCGTATGATTTAACACGAAAATCAATAAGGATTATTAACATAAGAACCTGTATTTGCAATAGATGACTGTATGAAAGTCAGCATATAAGCTATACTCATAAGTTCTCAGCTGTCGATGCATGTCACTTTGTATAAAGAGTTTCAGCACAGGACCCATGAATATCAAATGTGACTCAAAATGATTTTTTAAAGTAGCAAGATAGATATCTGATAAATAATAGATTTTTAAGTGTAGCTTATTATTAATCTTTGTTCTTTATCTCTTCATCTTACATTAATAAGAAAATAAAGACATTATTGTTCCATTTTCATTTTCTCATGTTCTCAGATATTTTCAGTAGTACAATAATACGTGTGGTGGAAACATTTATTTAACACTGCTTCTGTATGCCTACACTAAGTAGACAGCCTAAAGACCCTTTTTACTGCCGCACGTATCGCGGCGGCGTGTGTAAAGTGCATTTGCAGTTTTTGACCGCTGAGTGGCGCTTCAACCACAAGTTATCAAACAAGCGCATCAAAGCACATTTTCGCTAATAGACGTCAGTTTTGCCTCCTGATGTGTTACATTTGACGGCTTCAGTCACGGAAAATGAAAGAAAAAGACTATAGTTAAAATATTTAATATATTTAAAAATGTAATATTCACAGGTGAAAGTTTGGTATTTATGAAGTTATGTGCATTTCTTAGAACGAATTAAAGCAGGATAAATGTCAAGCCTGTGCCTGATTCTGTGATTATATTTTCTAAGCTACATGGTATTAAACCATATTTTAGATTGGACACATTTAAAAGGTGTGCAGTATTATTTATATTATATTAATTATGCGATATATTATTCAAAAGAAATTGAGGTTTTCTTTGCATCTGAGCATTAAAAGTGGTAGCCTATTTTAGTGGGGTATGCTACATGGATTAATATGCAATGTCAATATTTTCATATATTATGCCTATATTTTAATTTATATTTTCAAACTCATTTAATAAAACAACATGCATTTTTGTTATTCGTTACCTGTCCTTTATTTTGACAGATAACTCTTGGAAAAAACACATTTGTCTGTAAACTGATTAAGAAATTGTTGCATGTTTAAACCTGAAGCGCTGTATAATTGTTCACATTAATTATGCCTAATTAGCCTAAAACAAGAAACGAATTAAACCTGCATGATTTAGCTAAATTCTCTCATTATAATCAACAAATTGCACTCGATGTAAAAAAAGAGCTTAATTAACTGACAACTTAAGTGATTTTAAAGGGAGCCTTCTTTACTTGTTTTTAGTGCTGGGCGATAACATATGGCCTAAAAAAAAAAAAATCTGATTTATGATTTAAATCGATTTTAAAATCAATATTCACAAAACAAACAAGGTAGCCGAAGATATTTGAGGCAAAAAGTCTCCGTCAGGTACTCCACTATTTGTTGGGAATTTCATGTGGATCCAAACCGTTAATAGAGCCGATTTTGTCCACATACCGGTCCCTGGCATCCCTATTTAGCATATCCCTATAAATCCTACAACCTTTTCGCGATTTTGACATCTTTTTTTCTTTCTCCCAACTCTGCTGTTCTCGTTCAACTCGCTGTATGTTTACATTCGCGAAGCTGGCAACATGGCCGCCACGTCCCAGAATGCAACTCGGCGCCCAAGCCCTATTCATTATTTTCTCGCAGTCCATATTATTATTTTCACATGACCATAATGATAATAACAAATCATCAACTAATAATTAATCATTATTTTACGAAAATCATTGTTATTTGTGATCGTGGATGTTTGCGGGAGGCTTTAAGACCAAGCGGAGTCCTCTGTTCCCGCCTCACAGCGCGCGGGTCTCCGAGGCTTTACTGTCTGCGGTTTGACTTTACTGAATCAGATTGAGGCGAACTTATTGATCATGAGCCCAACATTTAGCAAGGCAGGAAAACATTCATTCTAACTGAAGGAAGACGTATTTTATTGAGCGAATGCTGTTAAACTTAACTCACTGTAAATGTTTGAATATTTTTTTAAAGACGTTGCAATGTTATATCATAATGTTATTGTTGTTTTACTTTTTCCTTTCATCTTACAAATACATTCATTTCACAAATCGTCCCTTTACTGAATGATTTTAACATGCGACTGAATTATAGTTACTGCCGTGGCACTGCTGCGGTGGTACACGCAACGATAAAGCCCAATTAGGCTGTCTACCTACTGTATATCTGAGCTGGTACCACTAAGAGTTCTCCTGAATAGCAGTAAAAGATTTTAGCTAAGAGTTTTTTTTCTTGAAACCGAATCACAAAACTGCTGAGACAAACTTATACTAAAGGAATAGAGCATCACAGTCCCGCCCACAGCTGGTGCCAATACAATTTCTGCATTGACAGTTGGGGTATAAGCCATAAAAACGTAACCATACATGGTAGACTTAAAACCAGCTACAGCTGTACTAAGCGATTGTGTCATGGGGCACTTAACCTTGTTTTGAGATAAATGCCTTTTATTTGCAATGTCTTGTATAAGTACTTCATTACCCAAAATCCTGAACAATCCCACAGTGATACATCTGACTGGTGGAACTGGCTGGTTAAACCTGACCGTGGGCCACCCAAACTGAAACAATATAAAATACACAATAATAAATATAAAATTCAATACACATTACTTTTATAAAACACTATTATTTACACCATTACTGCTGAAAGAACTGCTATTAACTGCACATTCACTATATAAAATTCACTGGAGGAAAAAGTTTGCGTGGCTGTCGTCAGATTGGGAAGTTGCTCAAAAGGCTCGTTCGCGGTTGTGGCTTCAGTCGAATTCAGTGAGGCGCGGTGGTTTATGGGATGAGTAGATCCTTCGCTCGGAAATGAAAATATGTACACAGTCTTGTACCTTTGACTTTTTTGGGATTGCCTCGTTTTTCACTCTAAATGATATGTTGTATGCTCATGAGTTCAGCCGTAGCTGATTATCCTCAGACATGCTCTAAAACTCTTTGAAATGGTTGATGAGACTCTGAAACGATGAAGTGACCACGGTTTCCTGGAACCATAGTGCTTCCGCCCATTTCAGTGCAGCCCCAGATAACTGCTGAATAATGAATTATATCTTGGATCGATCCGTGGGGTACTGATGTGCATGTTGTTCCAGTGCGAGAAAGCATTGTGACAAAAATCCATTGCAGTCCTCTTCCCGGCCAGAGAAGGGCGCTGGTTGAGAGATAGTGTTCGCGAGGTACACCAGTGTGGGAGCGGGGTTTGCGGAAGTGCCGTCCTCAGGTTGTCGAATTCATGTCGGTGTTGGTCAAGCCTTCTGTCAGGATAGTACTCAGGAGACAGAGGTGGTTGAATTCAACAAAAGCTTTATTGATATAAGGGTTCGTGGGAGGTAAGTTGAGGGTAGCTTCTGGTGCAGGTTCTGTGAAGTTCGTTTCTGTGAAAGCCAGGTGAGTTTGTTAAGTGTAGAGACGTCAAAGCCACACA
The DNA here is from genome assembly GCF_003368295.1 of Carassius auratus. Lineage (NCBI taxonomy): Eukaryota > Metazoa > Chordata > Actinopteri > Cypriniformes > Cyprinidae > Carassius > Carassius auratus. Next base: position 1,388,421 of record NW_020523543.1, read on the forward strand.
ATACGTGAATATCAATACTTGTCTCCTCTTCTTGCAGTGGAAGATCAATGCTCAGAGAATCACATTGGCACTCAGGAGATAGCGGTTCATAGGAGAATTCAGATCACAGATAATGCCATAAGCGTTCTGGAGATGGGAGAACAAAGACACACAGGTGAGCTTCTTAAAAGGTAAGTATACGTTACTGCTGGTGATTCTTCAAAGACGAGGTGAGCTGGAGACAAGATCATGAGGTCAAATCCTGTTGGATGCTTGACTGTGTACTGGTTCATGGGTGAGTGATATATAGTGCCATGGTGATGGAGATCAGGTGCGGGTGATTAGTACTCAGGGGAGTGTGAGCGTTGATGATTGGCTGGGACCGGGTCTGCCTAGTCCCTTACAATATGCATATAAACAGCCATTTAATTAACAGAATAGAATCATCATGACTCATAGTAAGATATGACAAAAGACATGTCCTGTTTGTTTATATTCAGTTTAGATTTGACTGGTATCCAATATCAACCCAGTTGGCAGTTCGTGATTTGGTCACATAATTTAATCTATTTATTCATGGCAGGGACATGTTTGTTTCGTTATTTTCGTTATTTCAGCATGTTTTTTTTAACTAATGTATTTCAATTGGATGCATCTTTTGTGCAACAGCACAATTCTTTCTGCCAGTCGTGCTGCAGGAGATAAGCTGTTTAATCAACATTTATTCACGAGATCTTATCACGGTTTATATATGTGCAGTGCTGCTGCTAGCCATTACGGTGCCCTAACCATAATACCCTTATGATTTTAAACATAATGACAGTTTGCCAGTCTTTTATATACCTCTTACTGTCAAAGTCAAACTTCGTCAGGTGCTGTGCAAATTGCCCAATCGAAGAGACCACTGGGCTTGATTGGATAACGAGTTGTAAGGGGGCACCTTCTCTTGACCAATTAAATACTCTTGTTATGCCTGAAAGGTGCCTAATAATATATACTGAAATAATATTGGCATTATAATTATTGAGGATGATTACTGATTTTTCATTAGACTATTTTTGGTGCCCCCTCAGCAAGTCAGTGCCCTACGCACAGCGCATGATGCACGTGCAGCGAACTAGTTCACAAACATTTTCTCAACTCATTCTTTTCGCTTTTCGTGTAATTTAATAATGTGATATGAACATTTGGCATGCAGTAGACATGATATTGTCACATTTCTGTCTCTCATCTGGGCAACACACACACACACTGACACACAAACACACTGTATTATTGTGAAAATGGCAGTTAAAAATCAGAGAAATGTTTATCCTTATCACAATGTCATCACGAACAAAGTTCAAAACTCAGAAGAATGACTGGTTAAGACAATTTTACCACTGACATTAAGAAAGCACATAGCATCCCGTGCATAGTGTGATTTTAAATCATATAGTGTGACATTAATTCAGAATGTTTCTATGGGTAGCCTATATTATACATAAATAACTTTCTCTTTTTTTCTTTCTTTTTTCTCAGACAACATGGTTTCTAATAAAAAGAAATGCCCCAACTGCCCCCAGGTCATGCCCTGTACAACTTAGATTTGTAAGGCCTGTGGAGCAGAGCAGCCCAAGAAGGCTCGTTTGATGAAGAGGCTGCAGGCCCTTGATATGAAGAAGGGGGAGTGGCTTGACAATCTTAAAAAAAACCACTATGAGGCAGCCATGCGGGATGAAGCCATCATTTTGGTGTGTACACAATATACAATTAACACTACCTATTTTAATAGGGTCGCCACATTTCCTGATTGAGTGACATTTTTGACAGAAGATCATAATATATTTTACAAATGCTTTTATTTTTGCTTTTTAAAATAGTGATTTAAACCAGATTTCTGAAATATATGGTAAACTGACCTCTAAACAGAGTTTAACACTTGATGGTTGCTCTGTCAATTCTTCGTCATCAGTTAGGAACCTAGGTGTGCTATTTGATCACAATCTTTCCTTAGAAAGCCACGTTTCTAGCATTTGTAAAACTGCATTTTTCCATCTCAAAAACTTGTATTCCACCAATGTCAAATGCAGAAATGTTAATCCATGCATTTATTGTAATGCTTTATTGGGTGGTTGTTCTGCACGCTTAGTAAACAAAATGCAGCAGCAAGAGTTCTTACTAGAACCAGGAAGTATGACCATATTAGCCCGGTCCTGTCCACACTGCACTGGCTCCCTATCAAACATCGTATAGATTTTAAAATATTGCTTATTACTTATAAAGCCCTGAATGGTTTAGCACCTCAGTATTTGAATGAGCTCCTGTTATGCCTCTAATATCCAAATCCGTTAAAGGATTTTTAGGCTGCATTAATTAGGTAAACCGGAACCGGAAACACTTCACATTAACACCCTATGTACTTGCTACATCATTAGAAGAATGGCATCTACGCTAATATTAGTCTGTTTCTCTCTTATTCCGAGGTCACCGTGGCCACCAGATCCAGTCTGTGTCCAGATCAGAGGGTCACTGCAGTCACCCGGATCCAGTACGTATCCAGACCAGATGGTGGATCAGCACCTAGAAAGGACCTCTACTGCCCTGAAAGACAGCGGAGACCAGGACAACTAGAGCCCCAGATACAGATCCCCTGTAAAGACCTTGTCTCAGAGGAGCACCAGGACAAGACCACAGGAAACAGATGATTCTTCTGCACAATCTGACTTTGCTGCAGCCTGGAATTGAACTACTGGTTTCGTCTGGTCAGAGGAGAACTGGTCCCCCAACTGAGCCTGGTTTCTCCCAAGGTTTTTTTCTCCATTCTGTCACCGATGGAGTTTCGGTTCCTTGCCGCTGTCGCCTCTGGCTTGCTTAGTTGGGGTCACTTCATCTACAGCGATATCATTGACTTGATTGCATATGAACTGAGCTGAATGATGACATCACTGAATTCAATGATGAACTGCTTTAACTGAAAAATTAGCATTATTGGCACACTATTTTCCTAATTAATATTGTTCAGTTCCTTTGACACAATCTGTATTGTTAAAAGCGCTATATAAATAAAGGTGATTCAACTTGAATGATGTTCTGCAAGAGTGCTATGTTTTCACTGCTCATTATCACAACACAATAAAATTATTAGCCTCCGTCTCAAAATGAGCTTGAAACATTCATTAGAGCGGAGTTACTGTGGTAGACTGCCACAGCTTTTCAAAGTGTGAAAGGTTATAAGGTTTCTCTCCACTGTGATATCTCTAGTGCAGTTTAAGTTCTTCCCACAATCAAAACATGTATGAACTTTCACATCTTTGTCTTTTCTTGTGTAATTTTAAAAGACAGTAGGACACTCAGAAGCAAAGACGAGGAGATCCAGGCGTTATCTTCAGCAGGGATTCTTTATTGAAAATGTGCCGTTTTGGTGCTGCAGTCATGAAGTCTGACTAAGGTTGTGATGTACTGGATTTTATAGGAAGTTAAACTTACACAGAGTCTCAGAAGTGACTTCTTAAAGCATTGAAAGATAAAACAAAAATTGCTTTAACAAACCTATTCCTAAAGATAATAGTACCCAAAATGATTTAAACGAGAAGTAGAGGCATTTAAACATCCACACATAGTTTGACTCTCACTGGAAACTATTGTATCTGATCACTAAACTGATGCCATTATGTTGAATGACCAATACCGTGTCATTTACCTTAGTTTTTCATGTGACATAAAATCAAAGCACAAGATAAGTGAATTTAAAACACATTCTTACATCAGTTTTCCCAAAACACAAAACAATAGTGAGGCTTGTCCTTTGTAAAAACTTTCCCATGTTTCTTCGGGTATTTTGCTCGTTCTTTTACTGTACTGATCACAGATAAATGGATGTTGTCCACAGTGAGAATGCAGATTTAACTTAAGAGTGTGAAGCATGTGGCTCGACTCTATTGTGGATTTTCATGTGTCCCTTAAAGTGGTCTTTTTTTTACAAAACTCTTCCCGCACTGATCACATGCGTGCGGCTTTTCTCCAGTGTGGATCCTCTCATGTATTTTCAGATATCCTGGCCAATCAAATCTCTGGTCACAGTGTGAACACTTGTAAGGCCTTCCTCTAATGTGAACTGGCTGGTGCTTTCTCAGGTCACCGGCAGTAATAAAGCTCTTCCCACAATCAAAGCACATGTGATCCTTCACACCACTGTCTTTTCTGGTGTGTTTTTAATCCATCTAGTACACTAAAACTCATTCCACACAAAGAACACATGTGAGGCTTTTCTTTTGTATGAATTTTCAGGTGGACCCTTAGGATTGAAGCTGATGTAAATGTTTTCCCGCACTGATCACAGTAAAATGGTCTTTCTCCAGAATGCGAACGCAGATGTAATTTAAGAGTGCTTGCATCTCTGAAACTATTCCCACACTGATCACATGGGTACGGCTTCACTCCAGTGTGGATCTGCATGTGAACAGTAAGGGCTCCTTTTTGTGCAAAACTCTGTCCACATTGATCACATGTGTGTGGCTTCTCTCCAGTGTGGATCCTCATGTGATGCTTAAGGTGTTCTTTTCGTGTGAAACTCTTCCCGCACTGATCACATGTGTGTGGCTTCTCTCCACTGTGGATTGTCATGTGGTTCTTAAGGTGTGAAACTCTTCCCGCATTGATCACATGTGTACATATTCTCTCCACCACGAACCCTTGTGTGACTTTTTTTGTTTGGGAATCTATTTCCAGTCCGAGGGCAAGAGCTTTTGGCTCCCCTAACAGACTTTTCTCCAGTTTTGACATGTTGATTTTTATCCTCTCATCACTGTCCTCAATCTGTTCCATTAAGTCTAAAAAGAAAAAAACATCTTATTTTAATTCATCTATTCTCCAAACCACTCATAAGGGGATTTCATTTTCTTTATATCATCCAATAACATTAAAGGGTAGTGAAAAAAGTTAACTCAAATACAACACCAGAGCATAGACAATTGCAGTACAACAGAAATGGGAATATTGACTACATTTTAATAAACAATTTTATATTCCTGGAACTATTCATGAATTAGGCATATTGGTCAGTTGTTATTTGTAAAACAATACAGGCACAAATCCTTATTTTAACCCACTGAACCACAATCCAATCTCAGCTTTTACACAAGTGAAAGTTTCCCAACACTGTTCCTAGAGGCACACCAACACTAAACATTTTCCAACTTTTCCTAATTAAACACAGCAGAATCAACTCATCAGCTCGTTAGTAGAGACTCCAGGACCAGTAATCTATTGCTCAGATAAGCGAGACTTGCAAAAGGTTGATTTGAAATGCAAAATGTGCACTGTTGCTGTGCCTCCAGGAACAGGGTCAGGAAACACTTATATAAATGTGGTTTTATTAACAAAGTTCGGGAGAAGCACGATCAGATAATCATCCAATTTGGCACAGGTTCATCTCGTTTAGCTAATAATCTTAAATAGCACGCAAGCGTATATATATCCAGTCTTCCTACCTCCTGTCCCACGACAGTTTTTCGGCAGGACAGTTTTTCGGCATAGACCGTTTGTCAGCATTCGGTTCGCTCTGTCCGTCATCTTATCACAGGCCCAATCTTCCTTCCGACGAAGATATCTATCCGCCGAACACCAACAAGCGTCATCGCGTCAGCTGCTCTTCTCGCCAAGCCACACGTTGTGGCCAAAAGCTCGTGCAAATCCTTGAGCTCGCCTCACTCGACAACACGATTTTCTCACCAGGACCGGGCTCTCTTATAATGCTGGATCGCAGCCGTGCTCCAGTTCTCAGCGGAGTAAACCTCTCTCGCTTTTTCAGCCGTGGCGCAGTTCGATGCTGCCTCCACTAGCGGCGAAGACCGTGCGTTGTTGTAGTGGCATGTCGTTCGTGAAAGAATCGTTTTTTTGAATGAATCTTCTAGGCGAACGAATCGTTCTCAGTTTACACTCATTTACGAAGAATTTTTCAGAGTTGTCATCCACAATGAGCGAGTTTCATATGAGTCTCAGAGATCGAGAGCTCTCATTCGTGAACGAAAGGACTAAACCGGTATACATGTCGAGTTGATTAAACGGATACATGTCGTTCGTAAACGCAATGAACTGGTACATATCTTATCTTAACAAAATTGATGAGAGTAAACCGGGTCAGTTAGCCATTTAGCATGTCAATCTTGCAAAATGTAAAGCGCAGTTATAGGTACTGTGCACATATGCTTGTTTATATATTTAGCATTCAAAAGATAAATTCCACGTTTAATCCCCGATTTATGAACGTGAATATATAGATCAATATATGAACCGTCTGACCAAACAATTAAAATGCTAATCATGCAAGAAAACCTCGTGATTTGCTCATCTGAACAATTTAAATAGACGTTATATATAGAATGCGCTTATGAAGACGCCAAAATTTGTTAAACGGCGTTATGACTTAACTCTGTCCGATGACGATGCCACTTTTTAACCACGAAGCAAAGGCTTTTTGCAGAGTTGTCATCCACACCGAAATGTCTAAAGACATTACATTTGCTTTACTGTGCATGTTTAAACCTCACTGAGATAATACAGACATAAGTTTCATGCAATTATTCCGGCAGGATCAATTATTTAGGGACATATTTCACCATTTACTGGCATGATTATTCAGAATTTTTCACGCTACTGCCTCGTGTTTGGCTGCAGAACAACAAGTGTAAATTTTCTATCGTCTTTTTAGGACTGTTATATGAAAAGCATGCAAAGTAAATGTCTTTAGAAATGGCTTGAATTTGAATATCACATTACTGCAATTAACGTTACTGCTATAGACATGTCTATTGGTACAATGGTTTATAAAACTAAACATGCTACATCGTTTCAAAGCCTCTATTTTCACAGTCCATACTACAACAGGAAAACAGCATCCCAAATTTATCTGCTCCGGAGGCTGTTTAAAAGGGCCCGAAGGCCAAAACAAGAGGAAAAGATGCTTTTCCAACAGGACTGTATTAATTCAGACAAGGTTTGAGCAATTGTCAAATCAGCCAACAACTACAGCAGCCAAAGCAAGCATGAAGCTACTTTTACTTGCAACACGGGCCTGCACATCTCAGTATTTCCATCCTGTTACTTCTGCTAGCAGTGCAGGCTACACAGGTTCTTCAAGACATCTCACACCCCAGCCCTTTCCCACGACCCACAGCTACAGCAGCTGAAGCAAACGTGAGGCCGCCTCCATTCGTAAACGCGCCCTCAACTCTTCCGCTCCCTCATGCTACTAACCATTTTTCTGTTCAGTGGCCTCCAGCTCCAGATTTGCCAGAAGGCAGAGGGTACCAAGACCTATTATTGGTCAGGCCGATTATTTTATTTATTTATATATCTATCTCGAACCCTCTTCAGCCAACCCCTCTAACGCCAGCTCATCCCCTTTCACTAAAACTCCTAATCTACCATAGCTAACTCTCCTAACATGCCCTATCTATCTGTAATGGTCAATCCTCACTTCAGCCATCCTTCCGCAGGAGCTTTCTCTGTATCTCCCCACCGCCGCAGCATTGTCCGCTCCCGCAGGAGCCTTCTCTATATCTCCCCACCGCCGCAGTATTGTCCGCTCCTGCAGGAGCCTTTTCTGTTTTTTCCTCACTGCCGCAGCAGTCTCCGCTTCCGCAGGAGCCTCTACCTATATTTCACCACTGCCGCAGCAGTGTCTGCTCCCGCAGGAGCCTCTACCTATATTTCACCACTGCCGCAGCAGTGTCTGCTCCCGCAGGAGCCTCTACCTATATTTCACCACTGCCGCAGCAGTGTCTGCTCCCGCAGGAGCCTCTACCTATATTTCAATTCTCACTGCCGCAAGAGCCTCAAAAAAAAAATAAAAAATAAATAAATAAATAAATAAAAATATATATTTTATGTCCATTCTCCAATTCAACCTCATCAGGCTCGCTTTTGTCTAACTCCGGAACGCCCAATCTAAATTCACGATGGACCCTCCTTTCATCAACGACTCTGGTTTAAAAATATTAGTAATCAAGTATTCTCAAAAAAAAAAAAAAAAAAAAAAAAAAAAAAAATCCATCGATTAATCGAGTAATAAAATAAAATGTGTTTTTGCTTAATTATACTGATGTGCGCATGCACAGTAAATCTGATGGGTAGGATAAAATGTCAGGACCCCGGACTTTTATTTAGTCGGGTTGACGTAACTTTTCAGTTCTGTGTATGTGATGTGATGCTAGTTTTACTTAAATCAAATGGTCAAATGCTCATGAACTGACTGTCAGAGCAGTTCTGGAGATGTTGTTCAAGTCCTTATTTAGTGAGACCGCAGACGCAGAAATTACCGTGAGCGTAACGCACGCTTCAGTGTGTGTGTGATAAAGGAAGTCGCGCTCCTGCTCCATTCATTAACAGAGACACACAGAACATGCAGGATTTACATTTAAATACTGTTCCGGCTTAATATTTAGAGATATTAATTCGTGAATTGGATGTAAGTGCAATTACCTATTTTGATTCATTCATTCATTCAAAAAAAAAAAAAATAATAATAATAATAATAATAATAATAATAATAAAATAAATAATAATAATAATAATAATAATTGGCAAGTTCTTTGCCATTCCGCGTTCAACTGTAAATTCCGTTTTTGTGACTGGATTCCGCGATCCCCTCCACGTTTTCTGCATCGCGGAAATTGTAGGGCCCTAGTTGTGGTATGCTAGCTCTATCTTGCAATGGACACATGCCACAACGTTCTCTTTACGTCCTCAAATCAAAACACTGCTGACTCCTTGCAGTACGTGATTTTCGGACGCAGCGCTTGTCTCCTTCCGCCAACAACAACAAACAAAAAAAAAAAAAAAAAAAAAAAAAAAAAGCGTTGTCACATTTTAAAAAATACAATAAATCATTGCGAAAGAACTTGACGTGAGATTTAGAATAAATTAAAAGAGGCTTCGAAGCAGAGGAATTTGCCTACATCATTTTTTTGTAATCGCGTTACTCGAGGAATCGTTTCAGCCCTAAACTTAAGCAGCTCAAAAGGGGCCTCTCACATAATCCGATAGATGCCCTCGGTTGTTGCTCATCAGACATTTAAAAAAAAAAAAAAAAAAAAAAAAAAAAAAATATTCCTCCTTAAATCATGTTGTGTACTTGAATAATAGAAGCCTCTCAGTTATCGTTTCTTCGGCCAAAGTAAGGGCCCTCCAGCCATCGTTACAATCTCCTTGCCTATTTCAGCATCGGACAGGGCTCTCCCTTCCGGTGCAGCTGGGCAGTGGCTCTCTTCGGTCGCAGTGTGAGCCTTTCATCTGTCATTGAGTTGCGCTGCGCGCTCAGCGGCAGACGGGGTTATCCCTCCCGGTGCAGCAGAGCCACAGGCCCCCTTCGGTCGTTGTGACAGCCCTCCATCCGATGCATCAAATTAAGCCTCGTATACAGTCGCAAGGGGGACTCTCCCTTCCGGTGCAGCAGAGCCGCAGCTCCCTTCGGACGCAGCGAGAGTCCCTCCATCAGTCGCGTTTTCTTGCCTACTCCGTATCGGACGGGGCTCCCCTACCGGTGCAGCAGACCCACGGCTCCCTTCGGTCGCAGGGTGAACCCCCCCGTCTGAGTTATGTTGCATGCTCAATGGCGGACCGGGATCTCCCTCCCGGGGGAACACAGCCGCTGGCTCCCTTCGGTCGCAGCAGGAGCCCTCCATCCGATGCATCAAACCGTGCCTCGAATCTTCTTGCCTATTCTGCATCTGATGGGGCTCTCCCTTCCGGTGCAGCAGACCCACGGCTCCCTTCGGTCGCAGGTTGAACCCCCCATCTGAGTTATGTTGCATGCTCAAGGGCGGACAGCGTTCTCCCTCCCGGGGGAAAAGAGCTGCTGGCTCCCTTCGGTCGCAGTGAGAGCCCTCCATCAGACGCATCAAGCCATGCCTCGCATCGCAAGGGGGACTCGCCTTTCCGGTGCAGCAGAGCAGCAGCTCCCTTCGGACGCAGCAAAAGTCCCTCCAACAGTCTTATTCCAGTTAGCGTCAATCAGGGCTCTCCCCTCCGGGGCAGCACTCCTGCTGCAGAGTTGCGAACCCCCTACGGAGGCTGGGAGAACCCTCAGAGGCAAAAAAAAAAAAAAAAAAAAACGTGCCTCCATAAACCCGCAATGGGGGACTCCCCCTTCCGGTGCAGCAGAGCCGCAGCTCCCTTCGGATGCAGCGGGAGTCCCTCCAACAGTCGCGTCTCTTTGCCTTCTCAGCATCGGACTAGGGCTCCTCTTCCGGTGCAGCAGACCCACAGCTCCCTTCGGTCGCAGTGTGAACCCCCCATCTGAGTTATGTTGCATGCTCAACGATGGCTAGGGATCTCCCTCCCGATGGGGTACAGCCGCTGGCTCCCTTCGGTTGCATTAGGAGCCCTTCATCCGACGCGCCAAACCGCGGCTCGAATCTCATTGCCTATTCAGCATCTGACGGGGCTCTCCCTTCTGGTGCAGCAGACCCACGGCTCCCTTCGGTCGCAGTGTGAACCCCCCGTCCGAGTTATGTTGCATACTCTATGGCGGCCAGGGATCTCCCTCCCGATGGGATACAGTCGCTGGCTCCCTTCAGTCGCAGTGAGAGCCCTCCATCAGATGCAACAAACTGCGCCTCGTACTCAGCCGCAAGAGGGACTCTCCCTTCCGCTGCAGCAGAGCCGCAGCTCCCTTCGGAGGCAGCAAGAGTCCCTCATTTCTTGATATCAGGCATCGTGCTCCTCCCATAAGCGGCACGGAGGGCTCGCTGGTAAGACGTTGCGAGCCGCAGCTCTCGTCGAACACTGCACGGGCTCTCCCGGTCGCTCTGCATTTTCTTCCCAACACGCATATTTTGGGGGGCGACTAAATTTTAGCTCTCTGGCTGCTGTCCTATGTCTTTAAGCTTCTTTTGGGGAGTTATTTGGGTTCGGGCTATGCTCCGGGCCCGGACCCCTCCCCCAGGACAGCACGCCAAAATATGCCTACTATTTGCCTTCAGATTAGATGTAAGGGTGAACTCGTGAAATGTGGTTTTATTAACAAAGTTCGGGAGAAGCACGATCAGATAATCATCCAATTTGGCACAGGTTCATCTCGTTTAGCTAATAATCTTAAATAGCACGCAAGCGTATATATATCCAGTCTTCCTACCTCCTGTCCCACGACAGTTTTTCGGCAACCCTCCTCCACCCCAACTCCTCACTTCTAATCTATTTATCCCAAATTAGGGATAGGGGGAGTTATTTGGGTTCGGGCTATGCTCCGGGCCCGGACCCCTCCCCCAGGACAGCATGCCAAAATATGCCTACTATTTGCCTTCAGATTAGATGTAAGGGTGAACTCGTGAAACCTTTGAAGTGCACACACACAGCAGTGAAGTTAACACGCACCTGGAGTAGTTTTGACTGCATTCATCAACCCTTTTACCAAAAGGGTAAAAATAACCATGGCCATTTAAAATAGACTTAAGTTCATTACAAGTCATTATAAAAGAGATTTTACTTAACCCTCTGGGGTCCAGTTTTGACATGCCCTGATATGTTCTTTTTATGTTGTTCATGAACATATAAATGACTATAGTTTAATATCACTGTAATCACCACAAACTGTGCTACAATATGTGAGCAACATGTACATGGTTGTGTTTTTGAGAAAGCAACGTTTATGCATGGTTAGTAAAAACCATTTTTTTTTTCAAAAAGTCACTAAATTAAGGCCATAAAACACCTAGAGAACATTTGAGAACATTGATGTGAAAATCATCCTGATTACTTGCTCACAGAAAACAATAGATTGATTAAAATTTTCTAAGACACTGTTTATGTAGAATAGGTTTATGCGAGTAGGCCTATACTATCATGCATAATGCTGTGATTCACACCCAGAGATGTATAAAGTACTAGAGACCCATACTTGAGTAAAAGTACAAGTGCTCTATCAAAAAAGTGACTTGAGTCGAAGTTGAAATGCTCTTTAAGCACCACACTTAAGTAGAAGTACTAAAGTATTCAACATTTTTTGTACTTAAGTATTGCAAGTAGTCTATTTTAAAATTTACTACTCAAGTACTGAAAGTAAAAGTAGAAGTATTGTGTTATGTAGCTATTAAAGAAAGTAGTTAAAAGTTTGAACATATTGTTTTTACTATTTCAAATGATTAACCTAAAGGACAACCACAATTCCTTTGACTGTAACTTCTTATAAACAAAAAACGGTAACTAGGGTTAGTTCCCCAATTTGCAAAATTATGTAATTAATAACTTACCCTCAAGTTGTTTCAAACCCGTAAGACATCAGAGGGTCATTTAGAATTTTTAGAAGCATCGAAAATAAATTTTGGTCCAAAAATAGCAAAAACAACGACTTTATTCAGACTTTATTCTTCTCTTCCGTGTCTGTTGTAAGACAGTTAAAAACAAAGCAGTTTGTGATATCCGGTTCACGAACGAATCATTCGATGTAACCGGATCTTTTTGAAACAGTTCACCAAATCGAACTGAATCGTTTTAAACGGTTTGCGTCTCCAATAAGCATTAATCCACAAATGACTTAAGCTGTTAACTTTTTTAATGTGTCTGACACTCCCTCTGAGTTAAAACAAACCAATATCCCGGAGTAATTCATTGACTCAAACAGTACACTGACTGAACTGATGTGAAGAGAGAACTGAAGATGAACACCGAGCCGAGCCAGATAATGACTCGTTCACGAGTCAAGAACCGTTTCTGTCAGACACGTCCGATTCGTGAACCGAGGAGCTGATGATACTGCGCATGTGTGATTTAGCGTGAAGCAAACCGACACACAGAGCGTCTGAACCGAACTGATTCTTTTGGTGATTGATTCTGAACTGATTCTGTGTTAATGTTATGAGCCCAAGTGCAGTCAACGCCAATGATGCCATTGCGTCGAGCGCAAAAGAATCGGTGAACTGTTTTCTTCAACTGGTTTATTGAATCGAACTGTCAGAAAGAACTCCTGGTGATCCGGAAACCGATGCAACCGGTTCTTGACTCGTGAACGAGTTATTATCTGGCTCGGCTCGGTGTTCATTTCTCTCTTCACAGACAGCAGTTCAGTCAGCACGCGCAGTCTTCTTAATCGCTTGATTCGCTCAATGATGTGCCAGCTTCATCAAACCTGCCATCTACAGTTCTGGCAGTGGTTTGTAATGGAATGATTCGTAACATTTTTATAATTGTAACGAGTAACGATGCAGCACGTAAAAAAAATATGGGAGTAAAAGTATTAAACTCAGCGAAAATATGTACTGTAGTAAAAGTGGAAGTAGGAGAAAAAAATAATACTCTAGTAAAGTACAGATACCGCCTTTTAGTACTTAAGTACAGTAGTGAAGTAGTTCTACTTCGTTACTATACATCTCTGTTCACACCTGAGAAAACAAAGGCCCGCATAATGAGCCTTTCAGTCAGGTTTGTGACCAAGAGGGAAGAGTTACAAGAAAGAATGTGAGGAATATAAGAAATTTTGTATATTTATATATTATGTGGAAAAGAGTGGAGATTATTTTTTTGTTTTTTTTTTAATGGAAAGTTCAGAAGAACAGCATTGTTTGTTAGAGGATAAAGGTCTTTATCATCACTTGTGTGCTAATAAAAAGATCTAATTTCTATATATACTGACTCCAAGCTTTTGAATGGTATAGTGTATATTGTTACACTTGGAGTAAGACTGGAGTTATGATGCTGAAAATTTAGCTTTGATCACAGGAATAAATTATATTTTAAAATATATTACAATTGAAATAAGTTATTTTAAATAGTAAAAATATTTCACAATATTCCTGCTTTAGCAAATGCAACTTTAAGTACTTTGGATCAAATAAAGAGGCTTGGTCAGCAGAAGAGAATTCTTCACAAAAAAACATTACAAATCTTACTGTTCAAAAAATTTGAAGCAGATATATATGTATATCAAATTGATTACAGATTTTTCTTACAAGTTATTTCATTGACCATTTGTTGAAAATTAAAAAAAGACAAAATAAAATTTCTGTTTTAGACTCAAGTTTGTACCCAGTTCATAGAAAGTGTCCTGTGTCTTACGTGACATTTTAACTAAATATGAAATAACATTCCACTACCCATATGACTTTTAATACTGCAAATATAATGACTTTAATGTTCATTAATCATTAATGACGGTTCAAAAATGAACACCAACCTCTTTGTTCATCAGTCTCTTCGTGTTCCATTCTGCAGGATTCTGGATCACTCATGTTCCCAGTCTTCAGCTCTGCTTCACTTCTAGGCTGATGGGAATATCCCAGCATTTATTGGAGAGTTGTTGTGGGAGGAGCTTCAGTGAAGGTAAGTTGTTGTGGGAGGAGCTTCAAGCATTGTGGTAGGAATAGCAGATCTGCTAAAATCCCAAATAACCAGTTTGATGAATTGATGCTTTCATTATTTCACACATTTTAAGCATTCAACGTTGTGTTCACATTTTCAATGAAGAATAGATAAAAGTTCACATTTTATGGGTTTTTGAATTATGTGCGAGTCAATCTAATATAAACTTTAAAACGATACTCCATCCCAAATTTTTTCATTAATCACTTACCCCCATTTGTTCCAAACATGTAAAAGCTTCGTTCGTCTTCGGAGTGTTGATTTAGAGAGACACAGAGGAGAGGAATTGTTGAATAAAATCGTTATTTTTGTTTTCGTTGTGTACAAAAAGTATTGTCGTGGCTTCATAACGTTATGGTTGAATCACTGATGGCAGATGGACTATTCATGACAGCAAGAACCCCTTCAACATCTGGCAACACGCAGTCTTCCGATGACAGCGGCTCAGATGTGGAGTTAACTGCACCACGCAGAAACTAAGCTAAATTCCTTATACACTGGACGTGACAAAGCAAGTGTTAAAAATAATTTTAATATGTTTTAATATGCACCGCTACACAGACAGTCACTGAAAATAATGGGATAGTATTTTTGACGCACTGCTTCCGCACTGCTTCCATTCAACCATATAATTGGCTTAATTGTTATCTATTGTGGAAATATGCAGGTAGTTTCAAAATGATGTTGGTTTAGAATAAATAACTCTTTTGACTGTATGATAATTTTCTTCCAAATCTGATAATTTTGAACTTCTGGTACGACACTTGGACATTTCGAATCTGGCAACACTGCTAAAGACTCCTGAAGACACGGAACGCTGCCTTCAGAGCTGGAGATGAGGTGGGCCTGAGGACAGCCAGGGCCAACTTGTCCCGCGGCATCAGAGAGGCTAAGAGACAGCACTCCAGGAGGATAGCTCATCAATTCAGCGACAGCAGAGACACTAGGAACCTGTGGCAGGGGATACAGACCATTACGGACTACAAGCCCCCACCACGGACCTGTGACAACAACATCTCTCTGCTAAATGAGCTGAACACCTTCTTCACTCGCTTTGAGCAACAAAACAGCACCACTGCACAGAAGACTCCACCTCCTCCCGGCGACCAGGTGATGACGCTGACCCCAGACAGCGTGAGGAGATCCTTCAGCAGGATCAATGCACGCAAAGCTCCGGGTCCTGACAACATCCCTGGGCGTGTACTGAAAGTCTGTGCAGCAGAACTCACTGATGAGAAAACTCACATTTTCAACATCTCACTGAGTCAGGCTGTTGTTCCCACATGTTTCAAAACTACCACCATCAGTCCAGTTCCGAGGAAGCCATCTCCATCCTGCTTCAATGACTACCGTCCTGTTGCACTTACTCCCATCCTCATGAAGTGCTTTGAACGGCTAGTCATACACCACATCAAGTCTTCTCCTCCCTCCCTGGACCCCTTCCAGTTTGCATATCAGTTCAACCTGTCAACCGATGATGCCATCGCCACTGCCGTCCACTCAGCACTCACACATCTGGACAAAAAGGACACATATGTCAGAATGTTGTTCATAGACTTCAGTTCAGCATTCAACACAATCATCCCTCAACAGCTCATCTACAAACTGATTCAGCTGGGGCTCAACACTTCGCTGTGCAACTGGCTGTTAGACTATCTGATTGTAAGACCTCAGGCAGTACGGGTCGGCAGCAACACATCCAGCACCATCACACTGAACACTGGGGCCCCCCAAGGATGTGTGCTGAGCCCCCTCCTCTTCACTCTGCTGACCCATGACTGCAAACTGTCACACAACTCCAACCTCTTCATTAAGTTTGCGGATGACACGACTGTGGTGGGTTTCATTAGCAACAAAGATGAGACAAACTATAGGAGCAAGGTGAGCCGCCCGGCCAAGTGGTGCAGTGACAACAATCTCTTCAGGAGAGTGCACACTCAGTACGTTCCTCTGACCATCAACGGTGCGACTGTGGAGAGAGTGAGCAGCACCAAGTTCATGGGTGTTCACATCACAGAGGACCTCTCCCGGACCGACAACACTGCAGCACTGGCCAAGAAATCACAACAGCATCTCTACTTCCTCCACAAGCTTAGAAGAACCAGAGCCCCGGCCCCCATCATGTACACCTTCTACAGAGGCACCATCGAGAGTATCCTGTCGAGCTGCATCACTGTGTGGTATGCCGCCTGCAACGCGTCCTGCTGAAAGACTGCAACGCATAGTGAGAGCAGCTGAGAAGATCATTGGTGTCTCTTTACCCTCCCTCCAGGACATTTATGGAACCCGTCTCACTCTCAAAGCCCTCTGCATCACAGGGGATCCCACCCACCCATCACACAGCTTCTTCAGTCTGCTGCCATCAGGGAGGAGACTGCGGAGTCTCCAGGCCAGGACCAGCAGACTGAAGGACAGCTTCATCCACCAGGCTGTCAGGAAGCTGAACTCCTTCCCGAACGTGCCCCCCCTCCCCTCTTCTGCCCCAGGCACCACTGAACTATGAATCCCCCCCCAGATCCCACATTCCCTGGTCCTTCCACCCCTCCCCCACTAATATATGATGACATGCACCAGTCACTTTGTGCATCATTGGTCTGCTCACTACCTTATTCAGCATGGAACTGGAGTCATTCTACCAACTCATCAGTCAGATAAATAAAATAACTGCTTTTGAGCCCCTTTTCAATTAAGACTGAATAAGCTTCTTTTTTGCATTAAAATTATTTTTATTTGTTCACTTCACTGGTTTGCACTCTATCTGCCATGTGCCTTGCGCTGCTTTATTTATCTTTATTTTAAAATTTATTACATGTCTTTTTTTTAATTACATTCCCATATTGTATAGCTGAATTTTATATTTGATCTAGATTTTTAGGCTCTACTGTTAGTGTTATCTGTATGCACCGGGGGTCTGAGAGTAACATAATTTTGATTCTCTGTATGTATGTACTGTACATTAGTGATGGGAAGTTCAGTTCTTATCCGCAAATCGGTTCTTTAAACCGGTTGAAAAAAACGGTTCACGGGTTCTTTTAAGCTCGACGTAATGATGTCATTGGTAATGACATAATGGCGTCAAGTCTATCAAACATTTAAATATGTAAAGTCAGTAATAATTAATTTAGTCAGTTAAAAATCTTATAATCATGAAAAGTTTAAAATTAAGTTTTGCAACAACACCCAAATACAGCAACAGCAGTAATGTGCGTACAAGGATTTAAGTCTTGAAGATAAAAAGTAAATAAATTAGGTGTCATCAGTGCAGAAACCATGATCCACTTACTATACATAATCACAGCAGTTTGTGATATATCCGGTTCAAGAACGAATCATTAGATGTAACCGGATCTTCCTGAACCAGTTCACCAAATCGAACTGAATCATTTGAAACGGTTGGTGTCTCCAATAAATATTAATCCACAAATGACTTAAGATGTAAACTTTTTTAATGTGGCTGACACTTCCCCTGAGTTCAAACAAACCAATATCCCGGAGTACACTGACTGAACTGCTGTGAAGAGAGAACTGAAGATGAACACCGAGCCGAGCCAGATAATGAACAAAAGACTGACTCCTTCACGAGTGAAGAACCGTTTCTGTCAGACGCGTCCGATTCAAGAACCGAGGAGCTGAGGCATAATATAGGCATAATATATGAAAATTAATGGTTGGCATAGATTAATTTTTTTAGTCTAGATTAATCTTACTGTTATCTTGAAATTAATCTAGATTATTCTAGATTAAAATGGCTCATTCAAATTCTGTCAAAGGCATTCAGAATATGTGTGTTACCCAAATAAAACTGACAAACAGTAAGTCTTTGAGAAGGGGTTTATCAAGCTAGGTGGTGCATTAGAAAAGGGGCTCATCTGTTTCCAAAATGCATCACAAAGTGCTTGAAAAAGCTGTAAACTAATTCCACATTGCACAAGGTGCAAACAACATTACGCCTGTTTCACACCAAGTGAAGTGTTTAAGTTTTTTTCAAGTTTGTAGGTGTCAAGGTACAGAAACCAAATAATTAAATGTAAAATAGCACTGGATAGACTTCAATGTAAAAATGAAATATACAATTTAAACCTACATTTACTCAGACACCTTCAACATTTCTCACATTATTACAGTTTTGCTATATATATCAAAAATTATACGTGGTGTCTGAATAATTTTTGGTTTGACTGTTAAAACTACAATGTAATTCATTCAAGAGCAGTGAGGGATTTTCATTTTCTTGGATTAACATTACAGCAGCCAGTAGCTAAATTAGGCGCGGTCACTTTAAGAGACGATGAACGCATCCAATATAATACACATCCCATTTCTTTCCTCAACTGTTTACTTTTACTTAAGAAATAACTGACAGTTTTTTTATAGCATAATTTCCAAGGTGAATATTTTGACATATTTCGTATGTATTTGTCAGCACAAGAGCAAAAATAAGCAAATTTGATGTTCAAGTGTTTTGAGACGCCTTTCTCTTCGCAGAAGAGAGCTTGGTTCAATTTTTTTTTACTGCGCGATAAGAGTCTCGCGTTGACGCAGCACGTTAATGCCGATAACGGCCCACCACCAATGAAAATATTGACATTTTGCATATTAATCCATTTAGCCTACCCCCCCCCCCAAAATAGGCTACAACTTGTAATGCTCCGATGCAAAGTAAACCACAATTTCTTTTCAATAATATAACGCATAATTAATATAATATAAATAATACTGCACACCTTTTAAATGTGTTAAATCTAAAATATGGTTTAATACCATGTAGCTTAGAAAGTATAAGCACAGACTCAGGCACAGGCTTGACATTCATCCTGCTTGAATTCGTTCTAATGAATGCACATAACTTTCATCTGTGAATTTCATTTCATTTCATTTCATATTTCTTTCATTTTTCCTGAATGTAACACACCAGTGAGGCAAAATGTGTGTGTGTGTGTGTGTGTGTGTATAAGTGTATTGTCTGTAGAACTGTAATGGTCCCTGATGTACACCAAAGCATGAGAAATGGCTGAAGGATTTGGCTGCAAAGAAATGTTTCATGTCTTTTGTCTTTATTGTGTGACATAGACATTAATCACTTGACTAGACTCCAAGATCTGTGTATAGCATAATAAAAATGCAAAGCAATTTTGAAAGAGATTGCCATAAATTGATCTAAATAATATTACTTACATCAACTTATTAAAGAAGATGTATATGTGGAACTGCAATTTAACATGTTCAAGAGCAGTTTACAAGAGATTACAAAGCATTACAAAAATGCCAAGAGAAGCTGTATGCATTGATTTGTTTAAGGAGCCTTCAGGAATCATCAGATCTGGGAGTCACTCAGTGCTGGCGGATCTGGATTGATTTTCTTCAGCTTCTCCGTGATAGACAAGTACTGCTTTTTCCTCTCCTCCTCAGAGAGCGAAGACGGATTGACCTCCAGGAATTTATATGCATCTCTAGACTGAATACGGAAGACGCTTTGAGCTGTCTGACAGCACAGACCAAATCTTTTCCAGTACTGAAAGATAAAAGACATGCCACCATTAATCACATTTACCAAAATATATTTTATTAAATATATCATAATTGACACAATTGACATTAACATACATAGTTTCAACTTCAATAAGGAGCTGCACTGATAAAAAAATAATAATATTACAACAACAACAAAAAAAAAACACTGCAATGATACATGGGGGGAAAAAATCTAGAAAAACAAACAAAAAAAATCCTACATTTTGTCATGATAATTTTAAAGAGTTCGTTTAATTTAAACTTTTAAAGCCAAAAATGGTTTTAACGATACAATTAAAGTAATCCATGTGTCTCCAAAGATTTAACCTCAGTTTTATGATTTTTTGATGGAAAAAAACGCTCCTGTTGGTATCTGTTTATTCTGTTGTAGCAGGAGACTGAAGTCCCACAGCTGATAGATTGCAAATTAGGCTGGAATTCACCTGTGATTTCTCTTACTAAATAACTCAAAAGCAGTAGAAATGTCTATGCCGGTGCCTCCAAAATGTACAGTTAGCCTGTAAAACCTAAATAAATCCCAGAACGTTTATCTTGTTGTAATAAAAATGATTACACGTAAAGAAAGACAAGGCAATCCCAATAAAATATAACTGTACTTTACATTATGAAATAATTATAATTCAATAACAAATAACAGGTGACTGCAGTTACTGCACAGAACTCATCTACTGGACATTATCATTATGTTTAGTATTTTTTTCTCATGTTTCAGCAATCTGTCTCATAATTGTTTTATTAGTCTAAACAAAGTGTAAAGTCTAAATGATTATTAAAGTGCATAACTTGTGCTATTATAGATATTATAGCCGTATACTGGGCATTACTACCACAATATGAATTGATTGTGTTTGGTCACCAGATGGTTTTAATCTGACCCAGTACATGACAATTTCCTACAGTTTGTCTTGTATTTAATCTACAGAAGTTTAGATTTTCAGTCTTGAGATTACATAAATATGCTCATTTGCATATGCAATTAATGGCAAAGAAGATGAATAAACGTAAATAAAATCATAAAAGTGGATAATGTTACAATACTGTTTGTCGCCTCTGTCATTTCTGACCTGAACCAGCTGGTAATTTTAAGGGCTCCATGCTATACAAAACTGTGCATTTATTTATTTATTTATTTTTATCTCTTTTCTCCTGTCACATGGCATGCTCATCTGATTCTAGTTAAGATGGTAATAACTTTCAATGATTAGACACTAGCATCTTGCTTGAGATTACAAAAATCTGAACACTATTAACCAGAGAATATTAGGGATAAACAAAAATGTGAGAACTCAGAGACTTCATGAAAGGCATAATCAAATCACATTAGGAACATTTGCTCAACGTCTAACTTACCTTTGCTGCATCTTCAATGGAGTCTATGAACTCATCCTTCATGTCCTCCATGTCAACCATTTCCTCCCCAGCAAAGGTTCTATCTTTCAGCGTGCTCAGAATAGCATCCACCTTCTCCCAAAACTTTTTCAGATCAACCAGAATTTGCTGGATTTGAGAAAGACACGCCTGGACTTCCGTCAGGTTGTCAGGGTCGGGAATCTCACCTGGAATGATTTATCAGAGATTATTATAAAGAACCTGTCAAGAGCATAACATGTATGAATTTACTGTATGTTTGTAACAATAAAATCGTAGAGAGACTCTCACCCATCCGTATTTTACAGTTGGCCAGCTTCAGCTGAAGATCAAGCTGCTTTATTTTGATGCTCCACTCTTCATTTCGCAGAAGTCTCTTCTCAGAGTCGAGTTGTTTCAGTGCTCTATCCAGAGCGATGGCAGTAGGCTCCTTCATAGCATCTGGATAGCCTCTAAAAAAGGCAAGGACCTTCTTAGTCCAGTGGCTTTGTTCTTCCTGAAATCTTCTGATGAAGCTGTTCAGCTCGTCAGTTGTTTTCTGAATTTGTTTCTCTTTCATCTCCGTTTTGTCGACTACTATTTTCAGATCCACTTCGAGTTTGGCCAGAGCATCCTCCAGACCCTGTCTCTCATCAGATTTTTTCTCTTTTTTTTCTTTGGTCTCAGCTTGTTCTTGATACACGTCACTGGTGCTTTTTTTCACACTTTGGTTGTGTGTATCATACCTGAATAATACAGTGCATTTCAAATAATTAACTGAATAAAGTGGATTTCATTTGCACAAGATAAGACACTGAACAATTTTCTTACTGAGGACAAATGTAATTCTATACAACAGTTCAATAGGCAGTTTCACACTGGAGGAACCTTTTCATAGTTCCTAGAACTATTGGTGGAAGTTCCCAGTTTTTGGCATGTTCTCATCACAGGAACTAGGAACGGTTTTATTTCTAGGAACTCCGTTTGGGGGAACTTAATTACATCCTACTTCAGAGTAGGGTCTTAAACAGTTCTACAGGATTCTACAGTTCTACACGAACTGTTGTGCATCTCTGATCAATACATATGTTCTATACCTATATACATTGACACTTTTTACAAAAAAAATATATTGTTGTGACCCAAAACAATTTGTGATCCATGACCCTGAATAGCAAATTATTTGACTACTTAAAAATAATCTGTACAAACAAGACATTAAATTTACCTGCAAGTATAAAATAACCCAGGTGTTTCCCCTTTATTCTTAGTTCCTATAAGATATTACTAATATTTTCACCTCATCACAATGTCATCCACTTGTCTTATGATGTCAGTGATCCACTCTTTGGCTTTCATTAGGAACTTCACCGCCAAAACAGGTTTGTTCTTCTCCACAGCTTTTATCAACATTGGAAACAGGGAGGTGACCAGGTTGGAGCTCGTGCCGACACACTACGAGACAACATAAATCAGCAAGTTAATCCTGTGATAGACTAAATAGTTATGATAGTTCAAAGTGACTACACAACCAATCATAACAGTATAGTAACTTCTGAAGTTATGTGACTGTCATGACTAATGGTGGTCATTTCTTATTTTCTAGTTTTCTCTTCTTGTTCTAGCTCGTTGTGACAAGTTTGAGTCCAGATATTGTCCAGTGTTCCTGTACTCTTTAGTTCTTCTTTTAGCTGTGCATAGCTGTGTTGGCTTGTGATACAGAGATGTCATGTTTAAGATTATTATTATCTTCATGCATGGGTCACATTGTTTTAGACTGCTTCTCAATTTTTTCCACCCAGTTCCATGGCTCCACCTCATCTGCTGAGTCCGCTTTGCCTTCTCTGCACTTTCCTTCCTGTGATGGACTGAAGCTCTATCTGTGAATCCATCTTTGCTGATTTTGATCAATCTTTGGAAAGACTCCTCTCAGTCCATAGCATGAGCACCACTGGGGGGGGGGGCTTTCTACTCTATTACTTTTCATTTGAAAATGTAATGTTCAGAATAAGACGTATTACATTGCATTTAGCATTAACTAGGCCTACCATACAGTCATGCACAGAAATGATTAAAGATGGTTACAGAGAACACCTTTTGAAAGTTAATCACAGCATCCACATAATCCATAGCTGAAGTGTTAAAGGGGAAAGACTCTTTTTGAATAAACATTTAAATTAGAGGGCTGATAGAGGACATTGATGGTTATGATGAATTAGGACACATACCTTCAGCAGAAGGGCTTCGGAGGATCCGAACAGCAGTTGTGTTTCAATAGCTTGATCTCTGATCAGACGCTCCAGCTTTGGGAATCCTCCCAGACTCAGGAAAGTCAGGTGATAAAGGAGAGCCGTTCGCTCCGCAGATGGAAGAAGCTCCTGAATGAAATCTGCTTTCATTATAGCGTTGTCATCGTCAATCTCTGAAATATTTCAAATATTTGTGATGGTTAACAACCTTTGGCATTCAATAGCTTATGGATAAAAAAGAATGCTGTACAAATAAGGCTATTTTTGTTTGAACTTTTTTTAATGAAAAAAAAACTGGATTGAAAACAACGCATTTTTTAAGGTTTCCTTTTTTTTGTGTAAGGAGACAAAATATGCAGTACTAGAGAGTCCCTGCAGAACCACTGTCAAAACATTTTAAAGGAAACTGACCCTATTTCCAAGGCCCTGGTTACACCTGTTATTAAGATGCATTTTTGTCCAGCTGATCACAAGTGGATGAAGGAAACATGAATATGTTTAGACCTGCCGTCTCTTTTGTCCATGTTCAACCACTTCAGTACTGATTTCTTGGAGGGGAGGATTTATGGGTGAGCAAATGAATGGGCGCATACAATTTACATATCAATGTGACTGGAGATGGCAGAACAACATACTGACAGCAGCGGATTTCATTTGTGCAGTGTGTTAGAAATCCAGAATGGTGAGAGAACATTGTGCTCGTAACGTTTATCCTTCCCAAAACAAACTTTTATCTCTTAGCTGAAAATCTTGAAATCTTGTCTGGCTTTTACCAAAATTACCGGTGATTCTGTCTTCTGACTTGGCTGTGCCACGCAGCAAGGAATGGAGAGAATTCAAATCTCATTACCCTTTCAGTTTAGGCAGATATTAAGCCATCGTCATCTAAAAGGTGATGTTTTGTCACCTCATCTTTTTAAGCAGATTTTTGGTAGTGGTTTGGTTATAGAGGATCCAAATAATTTAAGAACGATCTCAAATTTACCTTTTTTAGCCAAGGTTTTGGAAAAAGTGTCATTTAAGCAGCTGCAAGCATTAGTGGGCCATTTCAGTCAGGTGTTAAGTCCTGCCACAGCACTGAGACAGTGCTGGTAAAGTGTTAAATGACATCTTTGATTCACTGGATAATGGCATTAATGTTATTTAAATTCTGCTTGACCTTAGTGCAGCATTTGATATGGTGGACCATGAGATTTTGATCAGTCGCCTAGGACACTGGGTTGGCCTAAAAGGTAATGTTCTCAAATAGTTTAAGTCGCATCTCACTGACCGATTTTTCTCTGTTAATATTGGGGGCTTTAATTCTTCAAGATTACATCTTCCTTTGGGAGTCCCACAAGGTTAAATTCTTGCTCCAATTCTTTCCACCCTTTATATGCTACCATTAGGGGCATTTTTTCGCAAATATAAAGTGTCATTCCATTGCTACGCTGATGATACGCAGATTTATTTGCCTGTGAGTGAGTTAAACTTGCTTATACATGCTTGCTTATACGATGTTAAGGATTGGATGGCTGCAAAATTTTTGAAGCTTAATGAGAATAAAACTGGCATTACTGTGTTTGGTCCTAGAAAGCAGGAGGAGTTGCAGTGCTTGAATGCAACTTCCTTGTCTGGTTTTGTTAAATCTAATGTAAAAAATTTGGGATTTGTTCTTAGAGCTTTAGAGCTTTCCCTCGAGCAGGACCTAAATTGTGGAATGACCTCCATGAACCTATTTGATCTGCCAAATCCTTACACATGTTCAAAGCTGTCTTAACACAACTTCTTTTAAATACAAATGGAGAGCATTTTTAAAAGGGTTAGTGTTTATGTATGTTTATGTGTGGTGGATATAGCACTATTCGGACGGGAGTAGTCTTCTAAACTACGTTTGAGTTTCGATTCTTACCACCTGACGTTTGTGATTTTCATGTACCAATTCGGACGGGACTAACATCTCCGTGTTTATTACAGAGGTGGGAGGGTCTGATTTGTGCATCTGGGCGTCACAGAGATCACGCGCTCTGTATGCGTGCATTGCATTCATTCAGAATGATTGCCATTAGTATTAATACATAATAAATACTAAATGGCTAGTATAGCAAAACCATGTTAATGTGTGGTTCCTTTAGTTTAACTTATTTTCCTTTTTTTTTATTTTATTAAATGTAATTAAAACATTATGTTACTGAGTACATAAATGAACGTTAGTAATCTTACCTGATGCTGATATTACAATAGCCGGTATCAACAGTTTCTTGTTAATCTTGCTCTTGATTTTATTATTTGTATGTTTTTTTATTATTATTTATTTGCCGCTAAGCAAATATATCAAACATCCGCACGGTAAGGGCATCTACGGTAATTCATGTTGGCCCAAACACACATGGAAACGTGTTGTGAAATAAAATATCACCGGCAATCACAGACATTCACATTCGGACGGGATTAGTTTTCTCAGAGGATCACTGAGTTTGCTGAAAAACGGTAGGTAATTTGCTCTGGAATTATCACAGAGGTTGTGTGAGAAAAACACAGACGTGGCAGATTCGGACGGGATTAAAATCACCAAGTACGTCTGTGAAACGCAGATTTATCTAACAACCCAATGTAAAACTAGTCCCGTCCGAATAGGGCTTATGTCTACCTCTGTCATTTTCTTGTATTTTCTTTCTGTTTAATTTGTGACTGTAAAGCACATGAGTTGTATTGTAATGCAACATGAGTCGTATTAAACTGTGCAATATAAATAAATACACAAACAAATAAACAAAATGTAAAGGGGGAGGTGTTGCTTAAATGTATAACAATGTTTTCAGGATTTCTCAGAGGGCAGGCTTCAAGTATAACTCGTTTGAAGTAATGGTGCTTCACATAACATTATCCAGAGAAACAAATGTTAATGATAAATCCCCTGTTATGTTTGTACTGGCTACTATATACAGGCCACCAAGACACCATACAGACTTTATTAAAGAGTTTGGTGATTTTACATCTGAGTTAGTTCTGGCTGCAGATAAAGTTTTAATAGTTGGTGATTTTAATATCCATGTTGATAATGAAAAAGATGCATTGGGATCAGCATTTATAGACATTCTGAACTCTATTGGTGTTAGACAACATGTTTCAGGACCTACTCATTGTCGAAATCATACTCTAGATTTAATACTGTCACATGGAATTGATAGTGTTGAAATTATTCAGCCAAGTGATGATATCTCCGATCATTATTTAGTTCTGTGCAAACTTCATATAGCCAAAACTGTAAATACTACTTCTTGTTACAAGAATGGTAGAACCATCACTTCTACCACAAAAGACTGCTTTTTAAGTTATCTTCCTGATGTATCCCAATTCCTTAGCATATCCAAAACCTCAGAACAACTTGATAATGTAACAGAAACTATGGACTCTCTCTTTTCTAGCATTTTAAATATAGTTGCTCCTTTATGCTTAAGGAAGGTTAAGGAAACCAGTCTGACACCATGGTATAATGAGCATACTCTCACCCTAAAGAGAGTAGCCCGAAAAATGGAGCGCAGCTGGAGGAAAACAAAACTAGAGGTATTTCGTATTGCTTGGCGGGAAAGTAACCTATCCTACAGAAAAGCATTAAAAACTGCTAGATCTGATTACTTTTAATCTCTTTAAGAAGACAAACATAACCCCATGTATTTATGCAATATAGTGGCTAAATTAACGAAAAATAAAGCCTCAACAAGTGTTGACATTTCCCAACACCACAGCAGTAATGACTTTATGAACTACTTTACTTCTAAAATCGATACTATTAGAGATAAAATTGCAACCATTCAGCCTTCAGTTACAGTATCGCATCAGACAGTACACTATAGACCCCCTGAGGAACAGTTCCACTTATTCTCTACTATAGGAGAGGAAGAATATTATAAACTTGTTAAATCATCTAAACCAACAACATGTATGTTAGACCCTATTCCATCTAATGCTGGGTACACACCAAAAGATAACGGGGCTGATTTTGGGCTGAATTCAGCCCTTCCAACAATCCTATCTATGTCCCGATTTTCTTGATGGTTCTACAGATTATCTTATCAGATTTTCCCTTGGTGTGAGGTGGTTTAAGAGTGTCCGAACCTGACTGGAATAACTTCAGAGCCACCCTGATCGTGAATTGTAAATATTTAACGTTTGATATTTCCAATCAGAAATCCTGATGTGTGGGGGAACCCCAAGGAAAAACAAGTGTATGCTCTGGAGATTATCATGTGAATGTAACAATGTCTAATCAGAAAACGAATGATCACGTTCTTAAAGAGTGATGTAAGATCTGATAACAATTATTTAAAGTTTATTTAATAAGGCAATTTCAAAGAGAATAAGATATCTTTTCCAAAAGATAACTGAGAACGATTATAAAAAAAAAAAACATGTCTGTGTGATCATTCCAAAACTATCATTGCAATTTCTTCCTTACTACTTCCTTCCTTTATTCTGAAGTCTTGCAAGATTTTGAGATTTCGTGTGTTCACAGTCAACACTCTGGTTGAAAATCTGTTAGTGTGTGGTGTGCTGTCTGTCACATCATGGCACACCACACACTATAGGAGCAGAACAGTTAAATCTAGGAATTTTTGTACTCACGTTTGTGGTCTATCACATTTTGAAAATCTTCTAAGATATAAAAAAATATTTTGGTGTGTACCCAGCATAAGTCCCTAAAAGAGGTGCTTCCAGAGGTCATAGATCCTCTTCTGACTATTTTTAATTCCTCATTGTCATTAAGATATTTCCCCAAAACCTTCAAACTGGCTGTTATTAAGCCTAGCATCAAACAAAAAACACTCACACAACTTGACCTCAAAGAACTAGTTAATTATAGACCAATCTCAAATCTCCCTTTCTATCCAAGATATTAGAAAAGGGGGTATCCTCACAATTATATTCCTTCTTAGAGAAAAATGGTAGATGTGAGGATTTCCAGTCAGGATTTAGACCATATCATAGTACTGAGACTGCTCTCCTTAGAGTTACAAATGATCTGCTCTTATCATCTGATCGTGGGTGTATCTCTCTATTAGTTTTATTGGATCTTAGTGCTGCGTTTTACACAACTGACCACAGCATTCTTTTGCATAGACTAGAACACTTTGTTGGCATTAATGGAAGTGCATTAGCATGGTTTAAGTCGTACTTATATGACTGCCATCATTTCGTAGCAGTGAATGAAGATGTATCATATCGATCACAAGTGCAGTATGGAGCACCTCAAGGCTCAGTACTAGGGCCGTTACTCTTCACGCTTTACATGTTACCCTTGGGAGATATCATCAGGAAACATGGTGTTAGCTTTCACTGTTATGCTGATGATATTCAGCTCTATATTTCTTTGAGGCCCGGCGAAACACCAATTTGAAAAATTAACAGAATGCATAGTTGATATAAAAAATTGGATGACGAGTAATTTCTTACTGCTAAATTCTGAAAAAACAAAGGTGTTAATTATAGGAACTAAAAACTTAATGTAATAACCTAAAAGACTGGAGACTTGATGGCTGCTCTGGAAATTCTTTGTCATCAGTTAGGAACCTTGGTGTGCTATTTGATAGCAATCTTTCCATAGAAAGCCATGTTTCTAACATTTGTAAATTCTAAATTTTTCCATCTCAAAAATGTATCTAAATTACAGCTTATGTTTTCAATGTCAAATGCAGAAATGTTAATCCATGCGTTTATGACCTCAATAATAATAATACCTAGAATATCAAAATCAAATGCGGGTGGCAGATCCTTTTCCTATTTAGCTCCTAAACTCTGGAATAACCTACCTAACATTGTTCGGGAGGCAGACACACTCTTGCAGTTTAATTTAAAAGATTAAAGACCCATCTCTTTTACCTGGCTTACACATAACGCACTAATACGCTTCTAATATCCAAATCTGTTAAAGGATTTTTAGGCTAATCATGTTACAGATTTACAGATCCCCTGTAAAGACCTTGTCTCAGAGGAGCACCAGGACAAGACCACAGGAAACAGATGGTTCTTCTGCACAATCTGACTTTTCTGCAGCCTGGAATTGAACTACTGATTTCGTCTGGTCAGAGGAGAACTGGCCTCCCGACTGAGCCTGGTTTCTCCCAAGGTTTTTTTCTCCTTTCTCCATTCTGTCACCGATGGAGTTTCGGTTCCTTGCCGCTGTTGCCTCTGGATTGTTTAGTTGGGGACACTTCATTTTCAGCGATATCGTTGACTTGATTAGCAAATGATTGCACAGATACTATTTAAACTGAACTGATATGATGACATCACTGAATTCAATGATGAAGTGCCTTTAACTGTCATTTTGCATTATTGACACATTGATTTCCTAATTATTGTTGTTTAGTTGCTTTTACAATCTTTTTTGTTTACAGCACTACATAAAAAAAGGTGACTTGACTTGTGCGCTTTCCATAATGTTTATACATTATATCTGTAGGCGGTCATTTGTGGCTGTTTGAAATCATTTTAGCACGTGAAGGTCTACACTATGAACACAATCCAGTCAAATCCATTTTTGAATACCTCTGGAAGTGGTCGAAAGTGGACAAGCTCAAAACGTTCCTGTGATCCAAGGTGGCGTTTGTGCTTACGCTACTTTCCGGCAGGGCGGCTCTCTGGGGAACGGCAGTGTGGGAGAATCAAGACCCATGCTGCGCCTCGTTCCAGGCACTCTCCGAAAAGATGAGGAGGGTTTTCAATCGGGCGGTGACAGGTAGGGAGGCGGCCAGACTACTCGCTGATCTCCTCCAAGGTCATGGTTCGGTGTCAGAATATTCCATCCAGTTTCGCACCCTGGCTGCAGAGTGCCGTTGGAATGAGGAGGCGCAGTGGGACAGATTCCTGCATGGGTTGGCTGACTGTATTCAGAGGGAAATTTATATGCTGGACCTTCGCACTAGTCTCAATGGACTTATCGAATTAGCACTTCGAGTGGATGCTCGGCTGAGCAGAATGGGCTTTTTTCAACAAGACCATCCAGTTCGCAGCATGGAGACCAGACGTTCGGAGTTCCTGGATATGGTCAGTCCCCCATACGATCCGGAGCCCATGCAGGTGGGTAGAGCTCGGCTTTCCCGGGAGGAGAAGGAACGGTGGAGATCCCAAAGACTGTGCCTTTACTGCGGGAGGGCGTGCCACTTCATCCACTCATGCCCGTTAAAAGATCAAGCCCGGTAGTAACTTTGAGGCTACTATCGGGTGGGATCTCCCCCGAGAAGACCTCATCCTCACCATCATCATCTACTCTCCTTCTGGTAAGACTAAGGTGGGCAACCAACACTCATGACACCCAGGCCTTATTGGATTCGGGGGCAGAAGGTAATTTTATGGATTTAGAACTGGCTCACCACCTCCACATTCCTACCACCCCCCTCACGTACAAGATAACTGTCAATTCTCTTTTTTGTGGGGAAGAAGGATGGGTCTCTGCGACCGTGGATTGACTATCGATGGTTAAACAACATCACGGTAAAGAATATTTATCCTTTGCCGTTGATGTTTTCAGCTTTCCAACGATTGCAGGGAGCATCCATCTTCACAAAATTGGATTTACGTAACGCTTATCATTTGGTTCGCATAAGGAAGGGAGATGAATGGAAGGCCGGATTTAATACCCCCAGAGGGCACTTTGAATACTTGGTTATGCCCTTCGGGCTATCCAACTCGCCCGCGGTCTTCCAAGCAGTCGTCAATGACGTGCTGAGCACGTCAGACGAGTGCTTCAGAGGTTGCTAGAGAATGGGCTTTTTGTCAAGGCGGAGGAATGCGTTTTTCATGCCCCTTTTTAGGGTACATCGTCTCGTCTGAGGGAGTGCGTATGGATCCTGACAAGGTTAAGGCTGTGATAGATTGGCCGAGTCCAGATTCCCGTAAGGCCCTACAGAGGTTTCTGGGATTCGCCAATTTTTATCGACGTTTTATTCGTAACTTCAGCCAACTAGTCGCTCCTCTGACCGCCTTGACCTCCCCTAGAACGACGTTCAGGTGGTCCGATACAGCGGAAGCTGTATTTGCCAAACTTAAGAGCCGTTTCGTTTCGGCTCCCATCCTCGTTGCCCCTGATCCATCATGTCAGTTCGTAATGGAGGTCGACGTGTCAGAGGTGGGGGTAGGAGCAGTTATTTCCCAGCATTCTGCCACAGACGATAAGATTCACCCTTGTGCGTTTTTTTTTCATCGTTTATCACCTGCCGAACGGAATTATGACATTGGTAACAGAGAGTTGTTGGCAGTCAAGTTAGCACTGGAGGAATGGCGCCACTGGTTAGAAGGGTCAAGGGTGCCTTTTATCGTTTGGACCGATCACAAGAACCTAGAATACATTAGAACTGCTAAAAGACTCAACTCTAGGCAGGCTCGGTGGGCACTTTTTTTAGGTCGTTTTGACTTTACTCTTTCGTATCACCTGGGTTCCAAAAACGTCAAACCTAATTCTTTATCACGTATTTTTGACCATTCCCAACGCCTGTATTTTACCTGAGATATTAGTGGTCTCCACTCTAAGATGGGAGGTCGAATCCAAAGGTCATGAAGGCCTTAGAAGGGGTAATGCCTCCCCCCGATTGCCCACTGAACCGGTTATTTGTGCCTGAGGAGTATCGGTCTGAGGTAATTCAGTGGGGTCACTGCTCCAGTATAGCTCGTCATCCAGGAGTTAATCGTACCAGTTTATTGGTTAAGCAACGATTCTTTTTGTGCCACTGGTAAGACGTCCAACCGACCATTGTCAATCCCTTCGAGACCCTGGTCCCACATCGCGCTAGATTTTGTTACCGCCCTCCCAGGGCAAGACTGCAGTTTTGATGATCGTGGACCGGTTCTCGAAGGCGGCTCATTTTATCGCCTTCATCACATCTTTCGTTTACATGGCCCGCTGATGGACGTGGTTTCCGACAGGGGTCCCCAATTTGTGTCCAAATTTTGGCAAGAATTATGTAGACGACGGTTAGTCTCTCTTCGGGGTTTCATCCCCAAAGCAATGGTCAAACAGAGAGGGCCAACCAAGATCTGGAGAGAGTATTGCGATGTTTGGTTTCCAAGAATCCTTCCTCTTGGAGCCAACAACTTTCTATGGTGGAGTACGCCCACAGCTCATTACCAGTGTCAGCTACGGGCCTTACTCCGTTTGAGTGTAGTTTAGGTTACCAACCACCAATTTTTGCCAGTACGGAATCCGAAGTCGCGCCCCTCTGCTCACGCCTTCGTCCAGAGGTGTCACCACACTTGGACTAGAGCACGTGAGACTCTTCTCCAAGTGGGGGTGCGCACCAAGGCCAATCGCCACCGGTCAAAGCCTCCCGTATACGTCGTTGGTCAAAAAGTGTGGCTTTCTACTAAGAACATTCCTCTCCGCTCCGTCTCTAATAAGCTTGCTCCCAAAATCATTGGCCCATTTCCTGTCACCAAGATCATTAGTCCGGTGGCAGTCCACCCCAAACTTCCTCCTACGTACAGGAGAATTCATCCCGCCTTCCATGTATCAAAGATTTAACCCGTGTTTTGGGCACCTATTAATCCGCCTGTCCCGGTTCCTCCCCCGCCGCGTCTCATAGCGGGGGAACCGACTTATTTGGTTAGTCGCATTCTGGACTCGGGAAGGAGGGGATGCGGATTTCAGTACCTGGTGGACTGGGAGGGTTACGGTCCGGAGGAGAGAAGTTGGGTTCCTGCTAGAGACATTCTGGATCACTCTCTGATTGATGATTACAATCGTCAGGTAAGCCCGCCAGGGAATGCCAGGAGGCGTTCTTAGGGGAGGGGTACTGTCACGGTTTATGAATTCACTCTCTCTCTTTCATCTAGTGTGCTGTTGTGTGTGTGTCTGTGGGCGTGGTCACTGATCAGCGATGATCAGCAGCGCCAGCTGGTTTCAATTGTTTGTTCCCTTTATAAGTTCAGTAACCTGTGTTTCATGTTGTCAGATCGTTGTTTCTCCTCGGTGTGCTCCCGTACCTGTTTCCGTGTCCTTAGTTCCTGCCGGAGTCTCCTTGTTGTCGTCATTTGTTCCTGGATCTTCAATCAGCACTGGATTACCGAGCACCGTCAGAAGGACTATTCACGCACCGGGATTCGAGGGATCATCACTGGACTGAGCACCACCATCTGTTGTCCACCGAAGTCCCTGCGTCACCATTCCACCAGCCTTGTGTCCGCCCGCCTTTTTCCTGTGATACTTCGTCATTATCTGACTCTTGTGCTGTTTATCAATAATTACGCCTTGCAATTACATCCTGTTTCTGTCATACGTAACATGATTAGTAAATGTTTACAAAAAGATACAAATTATGAATAGTTTCCACTTTAGATTGGACACTGAAAAAACAAACAATTCATAAAAGATGTGTAAATGGTAGTGGTGTCAAAGTTAATGCTTTAACGCAGGCGATTATAATTTTTTTTCAGTTTAACACATTCAAAATATTTAACGTAATTAACACAGGGGCAGGGCTAGATTTGGCCACCCCACTGACAACTGCAAAAGAATTGCGTTTGTTCAGATGAATAACATCTTTACGAGTAAGTTACATTGGTAACACTTTATAATAACATTCAGTTATTAGTAATTTATAAATTATTAGTTAATGATGACCTAATCATTTACAAAACATGACTACACATTCATAAATTATTAAGTTAATATTATAGTAACGATTTATTAATTCAGTTATAAGTCACTTATGAGTTATTGGTTAATGAGGAACGAATCATTTACAAAACATGAATATACGTTCATAAATGATTAATAAGTGGTATGCTAACAATTTACAACTGTGTTGTAATTTATCTTAAAAAAAAGAAATCAATCTTGAAATAAATCAAACTGATTATTAGTAGATGGTTTAAGTTATTAGTTGATACATTATTCATCACTTATAAATCATTGGAGTATTTATGTCAAAATTGTTTTGTATAAGTGTCGCAATAAACAATTGTTAGTAATGAACAAATGATGAACAAACTATTAGTAAATGATCAGTATATGATTTATTGGGGAATTTGTTAGCTGGTCTGTTTTCAAAAGCACAAACATACACTATTTTTAAGATTAATTAATTTGTTTTGAAGTGGATAAACATTTATAAATCCCTTAGTCAGGTGATTCCAGTGGGTTGTGTTAAATCCTTTCCCTCATCAGCACAGACTTGTGTTCTGTGTGGAGTGTGTGGGATCTAGTGATGAAGTGAACCTCTCAACCGCTTTTACCTTCCACTGAAGCTCACATCAGGTGCACAGAGTTAAAGACTCCATGTGTGTCAGAAAAGACAGCTGTCTATACCCTCACCAGTCAGTACTTAGTACACACTACAAAGTGTTCAACGCCTGTTATAAATGATGTGTAAATGCATGAATAAATCATTTATTTACAAAACTTTCTGCATCATTATTATTTTAATAATTCACTGACTTACTCTACTTTGTACTTTTTACTTGTTTTCGGTTTAAGAGATGAAGTCAGCAACACTGTGGACACACGTGTGCATGTTTCATACAGATTACATAATCATTCCATTTGAATTGGTTAATTTGAAAGTAGACATATATATGTCTAGATATATAGATATATTTCTATACGCCTGTAAGGCAAATATATACACAAAGTTTTAAACTCAAGTTCACAGGCAGAGATGGCAGAAAGCGCATCCTGTTAGCTTTACATTAATTTAATTTTTTTATTTTTAATGTTTTGCTCAATATGATTTTAAGTGGCAGATCAGTGGGCTTGCAGCGGTTGAATATCTAAATTGAGACATCCTCAGTCCCATTAGTCCATCAGTCCCAGACCAAATCTAAAATACTATGTGGAGGACACAAAATAATATATTTATTATATGACTGCGTGGTGAAACTATGAACTGAACTCATATTTAAACATGGTCGCCGTGCTCTGTACAGGGGAAGT
This sequence comes from Carassius auratus, assembly GCF_003368295.1. Lineage (NCBI taxonomy): Eukaryota > Metazoa > Chordata > Actinopteri > Cypriniformes > Cyprinidae > Carassius > Carassius auratus. The sequence continues at coordinate 1,423,767 of NW_020523543.1, forward strand.
TTTGGCCTAGTGGTTAGAGTGTTAGACCTTACCCTAGGGTTGTGGGTTTGAATCTCAGGCCAGCAATTCCACTACTTAGGTGCCCTTGAACAAGGCATCGAACCCCGAACTGGTCCCTGGGCGCCGCAGCATAAATGGCTGCCCACTGATCCAGTGTGTGTGTGTGTTCACTGCTCTGTGTGTGCGCACTTGGATGGGTTAAATGCAGAGCACAAATTCTGAGTATGGGTAACCATACTTGGCTGAATGTCACGTCACACATATTTATCCTTACAATTTCTCAAGAGCAATTTTTGTATGTTTATTGTCCCCCCTACTGTTAGGTCACATTTTTAAAGGATTAAAGAGTTAATATTTTGATATTAAGTAATTTTATATTAGTTTGATTAGATTTAGATTAGTTAAACATTCTGATTAATAAAATGTTACAGTTGACTTTTGTGATTGTGTTGCTTTTCAGAATGAACATACCTAACTCAGCCTTCACCAGCTCTCCAGAGGTTTCTGCAATAAAAAGAGAAAACAGAGTGGCATCAACAGTGAAATTAACAGCAATAGCTACCAATACATATATACCAAAAAAGAGGCTACCATCAGCGTTTCTAAATGAGCAGCATGCACCGCAGCACTGTCTTCATATGTGTTTATCAGCCCAACACAACACAGCTGGAAGGTCTGTGCCAAGGTTTCACACCAAAAGACCACATTTTCTGTATTTTCATGTCATTTTATGTAATTGGTATAATGTCAACATATCCTCAACAGTAGAGCAGATCAATATAAAGTTTTGAGAGTTTAAAGATATTCTGTTGATTTTAAGGGTGTGTCCTTCCTGGCGTCTTTCATGTAAATACCGATTTGTGTTCTTATCAGGTCCAGGGTTTTGTCTTATGTAAATAATGTCTTCATGTGGAGCAAGGGGTATTTAAGCTACTTCTGCCTGTGTTTCATGGCAAATTTAATGCATGTGCTTCAGGGCAGAATATGTTAAGGGTGGATTATAGAAGTATTATAGATCTTACGTAGGGACAGACCTATTAAATACCCATCTCAAGTTTTGTTAAAGCATTGTATATGCGTTTGCATAAATTCAGATTTTTGAACAGTCTTCAAAGAGTAACTAAACCCTAAACCAACTTTTTTAAGTTAATGATCTGTAAGAATGGGGCTTTATTAGTGCTGTTCATTGATTAGAGTAGCTTTTTTGACATTTGAGTATAAAGTGTTTTAATTCTACAGTATGTGGTGTAAAAACATTTAGTGCTGCCCTCTTCAGGTTGAACAGTGGTTACTGCAGTTGATTTTTCCTATTGGATGTTGCGGTGGCAAGTGACGTAAGCAGTTTGCAGCTCACCACACCTCCTTAAATCCATCTTGTTCCTTAAAAATCACTGTAGTGAGTCAGGAGTTGGAATTGTAAATAGTATTGAAAAAAAGTATTGAAAATGACCAGGATAGACTATTATAACATCTATTTAGCATAGCATTTATATAGTTATTTAGATTATTTTGTGTAGCATATAAGTTCGCGTAGATTTATCTGTATTTAGTACAGTGGTCAGGATGGTACGGAGGTGTGTTGCTGGTTGTGACAGCACTGCTGTACTGCATAGTTTTCCAGCAGACTTGAAAATTAGGCACCAGTGGTGGCATGCACTTGGGCCGGAAAACCGCGAATTCCAGCCTAGAGCTGGAGTGTGCAAACTGCATTTTACGCGGGATTGCTTCTTCAATGCAATGGAGGTGGAAATCGGCTTCTCCACACAGCTCGCGCTGAAAAGTGACACGGTGCGGGAGTTAAGGCTGCAGTTTGAGCCAGCAGCTCGAATTGATATGGCTCAGCCCACAGACACCTCGACATCCTACACTTCAGGTGAAGGTGGGCGAGAAAAGTCCTCTACTTCAAATGAACGCTCTGATGCAAAGCTACTTCTCACAGCTGAAAGTGCTCTAACTAGCTTAAAATTGTAATAGTTCCTTACTTATGTTTGTCACACACATCATTTTTGTGTCTTTAGAAAGAAGACCCTTTGGGTTTTACTTTTTATCAAACAGATTGGATAATCCTCAAAAATATTAAAGGTTATAGACATTGAAGTGCAATGTTTTTAACACAGTGATTTTTTTTTAATTTGATAAAAAAATACATGAAATCAGTCCTGGAGCAATCTAGAAAAGTAATGGGTTGAAAGCCACATGTCTCATGAGTTTCTATTTCAAAGGTAACATGAAAAATGTTTTTCTGAGGCTATATTTATACCCCCCACCCCCAAATATATATTTAAAAAAAATATACCAACTGTATTTAAGGCTTCTACAAACTATTTCGTAATTACACCTACCACTGCATATTTTTTAGACAGAAACCTAGAAATCATATAAATCATATAAGTGATTTATTTGATCACTTTGTATGATTTGTATGCCAATTACAGAACATCCTGAGATTGTTAGAAATACATCATTTACAATGAATTACGATGCAGATAAGTGCTGATGTTCTGATGGCCGCTTATACAGATGGTAATAACGCAAATGTGCCAAAGTAAATAATCCCCTCTCTCTATTCATATAGACGCGTTCACTTTGATAGCCGTGATCATACAGTAATAGCGAGCTGATTTGGGCTGATTTGCACTCGATGCAGATGGTAATCATGCAGATACATTCACATTCAACATAAAACACACTCTCACATATATAAAAACTGTTGAAAAATAAAACAAACAAACAAAAAGGCGATCACTGTAAGTTCTGCCTCCATCAGCTGACAGGTGCGTCAGAGCGCATCACTAGGGAGCGCCAAAATTCAAATATACTATTTTTCACTTTTTTTCTTTATTTTTGTGGATCGTCTTGTTCTGTTTGTGACACTGTACGCTGCAAAACCATGCCCTTTTTTTACTACCAAGATGCAGTTTTAGAGCATGAATTATTCCATAGTGGACGCAAACAGTTCTGTCGCTAAAGAACTGAAACGTAAACAAAGGAATCATGATCCATATTACAACGTTATTGCTTCGTTGGACTTAACGTGCTTCATGAGATGTCATTCAGTGGAACCTTATCTTCCTAACTAAACCGGGATTTACAGCTGTGGATGTGTTTATGACTCGCTATTACGACGGATCTGGTATGTAGAGCGTTTCCATCGCTCATGTTTGTATGTGTACTGCTTACACAAATGTAGCAAATACAGTCTTTATAAGCTTTCCATTTAAAAACAGTGATCTGATCTGTCCTCGATGCATGAGGCTAAGATCTTTATAATGATACATAGTTAAATATATGCAGATTAAATTTGTCCCGTTTCATTTACTCTATTCGTAAATATTGACAAGCGCAAACACGGGGAGTTGAGGATGCCCACATCTGGGTGCAGGCTAACAGGTTAAAGTGCCACTCAGCGGTCAAAAGCTGCAAATGGACTTTGCAAATGCGGCGACACTCGCGGCGGCGGAATGATAATTTTGGTTGGCCACCTACTGTACATTTACAAATGATTATTAAGTAATATACTAACACTCATTTCCCCTATTTTAGGGTGTATTAAATCTTATACTTGTGTTTTAGTAATTATATGAATAAAATTGTCTTTTACCGGAACTACGTCTCTGGCTTCATGCATAATTCAAACCTGTGTGCTTGTATTTTGGTGGTTTAACTATTGAGTTAGTCAAACCCTATTCTCTGTGAAATTCCCCGGGTGGCGTTGCCGGTAAAAGTCCTACTCGTCACACACAGAACTATTATTTCGGACTAAATGAATGAGTTTAAATTAGGTGTCTTACCTTTGCTATTAGCCATGCTTTTTAATGAACGTTCACTGGCGAAGCATCCAACTGTGAGGACTCTAAAATAATAAAAACAATATATGATGTAAGAATCATAATATAAGCTTAAAACCCTCTTGTAACCGAAAGTGTGAGTTTCCATTAACCCCTTTTTGTATTACATTTTTAGTAATCGGACAATGTGTCTTGAAAAAAAATCTGTTGGATTTTAACATAAAATATGTACATTAGTTATGCTTACTCTGCGTGTTAAATTAAAATGACTTTTATATGTAAAATTATCATATTTTGATTCGAGTTCAAAATTTCTATTTTTAGTTATTCTGACTTTCATTTATTGTTTACACAATTTTTATATTAACAGAGCTCAACAGAATGTTTAAAAAACAAACCTCGCAACACAATCACAAAGAGACAGATTTGTTTAATTTTAAATTCACAGTAACATTTCTGTTGAAAAATGTACTTCAGCCCAACAATGAATATTCAGCAATGTCTTCAAAAGATTTTTGAATTTCGGTGCACTTTTTTTCCTCTATATAATGTTGATATGGTAACTAGTAAATGGCATAAATTTGGTTATGCTAGCATGTGTGTAAATAGTTAAACTAAGTTAAAACTAACCCCATGTAAGTTGTATGTTGTATAACCCCATGTATGTCCCCCACGCTCCCCTACATCAGTCTTAGTACATAGTAATTCTATTCAGGTAAAGTTTTTAATAATTGATACATTTTATCTGCAATTTGATCACTAATTATAAGGTTTCTATTCCCTAGTGACTTGTATTTTAGGCTGAACAAGCCCTTCCAGGAAGATGCAGGGAGGGTTTTGTTTGATAGTAGTAATGCACATGCAATGATGGATAGAGTTTTAATAATAACAAATAAAGCACATACATTTGGACAACAGTGTACTGATAGTGTTCTACTCACCTGTGGTGTTTTCAGTGTTCTTTTCCAGCTGTCCTCCAGCAAACCACACCAGCCTTATATACAGTAGTGCTGCTATAGGGCAGGGCCAGCTGGGGCTATAGCTCCGCCTTAAATTTACATAGCACCAGAAGTCCTCCCAATAATGTTTTAGTTATTCTCCTTTTTGCTTTCCTCAGTGTGACTTTCATTAAATATAAAAAGCCATTTCAAATCCTTATGAATATGACATGTTTCATATTATAAATGCAAACTTATATTTCCTACTGACATATTACAGCAAAAGATGCCTGTGAGACTTCTGTAGAGCACTGTATATGTGATCCTGTAGACTTCTGTGTCACGATCGTAAATGTGGCAACCAAATCAAACTCTAGTGGACTGAATCATTGCATTGCAAGTAAGTAACAGTTAAGGATGTAACATTAAATGTTGGTGCATTTCAACACTGTACAAATAACAACACTGCTTTTAGTTGGTTTTGCTATGTGGCGCTTAAACTCTTAGTTCGTTTAGAGTTGGATTAACTTAATTTAGATAAAAGCTTGACGCTTTCGGGGGAAACAATGATGGCAATATCGGCGGATCTTAAATCTCTGTGCCAGTTTCTCTGGACACGTAAACACAACAGGTTTTCTTCGCTGTTGTTACAAAGTTAATCTCTACTTGAAATCACTCGATTACATTCACGTAGTGAACAGACACAAACAGGCAAGCATTATTTTCTAATGTTTAACCCAGGTAGACATAAAGCATTAGTTTGGCAATGGGACATACACTGGCAATCAAACTATGAATAATGAGGCTTTGATAGATAGATTGAGGAAAACGCTCCAAACAATTCTTCACTACCCAATTTATTTCCCTTTGAAATAATTCATTTTTGCTTTGTTCAGCTAACGGTGACTGAGATTCACTGCCGGGAGAATATGCTGTTATTTTAAAGAGACACTCCACCCCAATATGAAGTCATTATTTACTTAACCTCATGTTGTTCCAAACCCGTAAACTCTTAGTCTTAGGAACACAATTTAAGATATAGATTAAGAATCTGTATAACCTATACACGTTTTCCTTCTGAACAAATGCCGTCGTGTTTTTTGCTTTATTATATTTTAGTTAGTTAAACTTAATTTAGTAATTCCTTTATTTAATCTTTTTTTTCAAGCTGAAGACTTCTGACATGCTATATAAAACAGACTTTTTTTTTTAACTTAAAAAATTAGGTTACACAAGTTTTCTTCTAAACAATCACCTCTAAGCCACAGGAAAAATGTTGTTTGGGCCCTATTAACATCTAGCCTACCTATGAAAATTGCACAATATAGGACATCAAATCTGGTTGTTCATTCTACTCTTAACATGTGGACTCAGCATTGCCAGCATTTGTAGTTGAGACAAGCTCTTCTGCTTCAGAGCCCAATATGCAGTAATCATGAATTCCTCCCTGCCAAACTAGAATCTGCATTTAAACAGTGGCAATCTAGGTCTCCTGCAGACTCTCTGTTCAAAGCTCCCCTCCATCTACAAGGTTTGATTTCAAGAATATATACCATTTTCATGTCTTTAAAAAGTGTAGGAACAGACAAAGTTAAAAGTGGATGGGAGAAATCCCACTTTGGATAAGACCTGTATAAGATGTCACACTGAAGAAGCTGAGCTGACTCACAAGTCTTGATGTGGTTTGTTTTAGTTTAGTTTAGTTATTCACACTTAATTTAGTAATTCCTTTATTTACTTTTTTTTGTCAATCTTAAGACTTCTGGTTTGTTATATAACCCAAACTTTTTTTGTACTTAAAAAATTTGGTTGCATAAGTTTTCTTCCAAACAATCACCACTAAGCAACGGGAAAATGTTTCCTTAAAATTTTGTTTAATTATTCACAATTAATTTAGTAGCCCAAATATTTTAATTGGTCTTTTTTATTTGTGTCAATCTTAACGTCTAGGATGCTATATCAGTTAAAACATACGTATGCACGTACAAATATTTCACTGGAATGAAAGCAAATGTATATTGCATAATAAAACCAGGATGTCGTTAAGATTTGTTATCAGTTAAAAGAGACGTACAACGCCTAAACTTTCACAACATTACACAAAACATTACAACATTCTTCCTGGGAAAAATGGCTGAGCAAAGGGAGTATAATCACACCTTGACAGAATTAATGTTTAACCAATACGGTATATGTTAATACTTAGTCACCAACAGTGTGGCTACCGATTGGTCTACATCTAGCCCTAAACAAGGAGGTTGCCTGAGGCCTCTGTTTTTCGTGTTTGTGTTTTAGGTGGTGTCTAGACACCAGAGCCCAAAGCTTCTCTGCTGTCTGTTTCCCTACAGTGATGTAGTCTGTGTCCGGTATAATGTTTTAATATGTTTGTTAATGGTAATGTGGTTTGTTTGGGTTTGGAAGATATCCAAACACTTGACCATCTCAAACCTTTATACGGTTCAGTTCTGCTTGATCTATAGGCTGAATATCAATAGCTAAGCCAGCACTGTTTTGATTGTTTGCAACAATAATGGAATGCTCTGGAAATACGTATGTACAACATATTTTCCATGTCAATAAAGCACCTAAAAATGTAAAACTGAAACATAGAATTAAAGAGTTCACCAAGAACATTACCCATCACACTTTCTATATGCTTCTGAAAAGGTGTTATGTTTGGTCATGTTCTTTCTACCTCATCTGTATGTGTGTATGCTAACACCTGTGTAGGATCAGTAGAACCTGATTTGTAGGTTGAATAGATAAACTTATGAAGAGTCTTAAGTTAAAAATGATCCAACATCCTTGCTCACCGTCCTTATCCACCAAATCCACCTCACCTAACAATTTACTTGTGAAGGAGGTTGTGGGGTCTAACTGACAGTGGATGCGAGTATCATCTATGTGCTTGTGTAATTGGCTTTACAACATCCACCTCATATTATATGCACAGAATCATGTTTTAGTTCAGTTCATAAAGTACAATAAAACAACAATGGAACCTTTGTAAGACTCTTCCCTTGATTTTTCCTTGGAGCAAAAGTCAGCTCCTCTCTTATTTCAGCAGAACTTCTTGGCAGTGTTACACACATCATTCTTCTAGATGTTTCAGGACTGTTTGGAGTAGCGGCAGCCATTGTAATAGGAGTATGCAGAAAGTCTTCTGTGATTAACTATATGCCCCTAAACCTTATTCAAATAGTAAATTGTGAATGTAGGTAGGACTCAATAGGTGTGAAATAAACAAGGGTGTGATACCTCCCGTAGTCATAAAACACTGGATGCGTTGGCACATTCAGTGAGATTATTACCTCTTAAACAACTTACATTTTTCTTGCGAACAAGGCATTCAAATTATCTTGCTAGTAAATCTAAAGTACACTGTTGCACAGTATTTTGATTACACATTAACCTGTTAGGTGTAAATCTAATCTAATCTTGACAAACTATATATCGTTGGAAAGGTCTAAGACTCCCAAATATATATTTTCCCAATATTTTTTGTTAAAAATTATGTAGGAAAAGTAATAGATAAATTTTATGACAAGAGTGCACCCTCAGAAATCTACATTACATAAGGAGTTTTGACCTTTGTTTACAAAAAATACTTCCTCGTTGCCTTTTTCTCTATCACATTTTAGAAATCATCAGAAGTTATATATCACTTGAAAACATAAAATCTCAAAATTCATCCTTCAAAACCCATTTTAAAATCAGACATTGCATTACCATGTAAATGGTACATCAAAATCATGTTACAAAATGTTTTCAGTCATGAATTATAAAAATGTTGGTTTGTATCATGCATATTCAAGTCTATTTTCAAAAACGTGAGTGACAGTTAACAGGTTAAGTTTGTGATGACCTCTAATATAATTTTTTCTTTAATAATGTACATATCAGCTGAGAACTCACATTCACATCTCTTGTAAATTGTTAATGTGTTAATTATATTATTATTTTAAAAAACACAGTCTTGATTCCAAGTGTTTCATGGATATTTCAAGAAAAAATATTTTCAAAGAACCTTTGAAAAAAGGAAAAAAGTGAAAAAAATTATAATAATAATAAATATAAATATATATATATATATATATTGTCTTTTGACAAATGCTGTACACACTTTTGCATTTCATAATTCAGTGATTTTTTTTTTTGTCAATTAGTTTTGCGCACAGATAATCCCTATGTAAAAGTTATGTTTTAATGTTTACTTAAAAATAACCTTAACAAAAGTGCGAACATCTTAGTTCTCAAATGTGTTTGTATTAAAAGTGTAGCCCATCTAACAGATCTGGCAGAAGTGGAGAAACAAAGATGTATAGCACTTGCACACATTGTAGATGTGTACGTACACCAGAGATGTTGTAAGATATCGGTAGTAACTTAAAACATACTGTAATGCTTAATGTCAAGTGGGATGTGCTGAAAATTGTTTGTCATGGAGATTGTCAAAATGAAGAGTTCAGTCAAATTTTTTTATAATTTTCTTAAATGAATAGGAAGGGGCTAATCCTGCTCTCTTCCCCATGCAAGGTTTAGCATGAGCACACAGAAAAAGTCTTAGAACGAAAACAGCCAAACAAACAAAATGTGAATTGTGTCATCTGCTATCTGAACAAGATGACTAAATCTAGTGGAATAGTAAAAAATAAAATTTACAACTCAACATTAAAAAAAAAAACTTTTAACAATTGTATTCTTTCTTAGTGATTTTTTCAGGTGAGGGAGTGCCGAACATCAGAAAAAACTGGACTCCGCTCAAGTAGCCTTTGATGGAATTGACTTGGAGACCCTTAATGGCGTTGAGAAACTAAATGAAAAAGGTGATATAGAGTAGGGAAAAATCTGGGAACAGAATGTTATAAGTGAGGTGGAATGCCTTGAAGCATTTCCACGCAGTCACTTATGACTGGAGGGTTTTGGGAGAAACTGCCTGAAGAGTCGAGCGATGCTTCGAGAAGTGGTTTTAGAGGGTGGGTTATGGGAATATTAATTCCGAATAATGAGGAAATTTCTGAAACCGTATGAATTTTGGATGAAAACTGAATTTTCTGAACCTGGACCATGCTTCGCAATTATTATGAATTGGTCGCATGCTGGGATCTATATTAGAAGACTGATGAGAACTTTTAGATGCCCATTCGTTCCCCACACAGAAAGGCTGCTACTACTAGGGGACAGAGCTCGAAAAGAGCTGAGGACTGTGTTGAGTCCTGCACCTGGGAGTCATGTGGATGCGAACCAATGTCCTTGGTAGAAACCTCTGAAACCGATTGAGGGGGCTGCGTCTGTAAAAAGTTGTATGTCGATGGGAGACAAAATTAGTTTGTTATAGAAAAGTGAAAGCCCATTCCATTGTTTAAGGAATATGATCCATAATTGAAGTTCATCGCGGCATGCGTGGGATAAGGGGATGAGGACCTTGAGCGTGTGAACTGAAGATGCGAGTGCTAGGAGATGCGCGATGAAAGGGCGTCCTTGTGGAATGATGCACATTGCGAAATTTAGGTGATTGAGCAGAGAAAGGAGTTTGTGTTTAGAACAGCTTGGGCTGCCGAGGAGGGTGGAGGAGATGAGGATTATTCTATCGATTTTTCTCCTTAGGCAAGGAGATCTTGAATTTATTCCGATGTTGATGCCGAGGAACTCGATGGATGTAGCAGGGCCTATGGTGTTTTCCTGAGCAATAGGGATCCCAAGCTCGGAAAAAACTTTTTGGACTGTGAGGATATGGGCGGTTGGGAATGCCTTGGGAGGTGAAATGACCAGAAAATCCTCTAAGTGGTGGATAAGGTGTAGAATTGCATAATTATTGGACAAAATCCTTCAAAATGGCTTCAGATAGCATGTTGAAAATTTTGGGGCTGCTTTTGCATCCGAAGGTTAAACAGACGGCAAAATAGTATATTCAATTAAATTCAATTCAATAAAGCAACTTTAGAGAAAATTATGTTTTACAATATTTAGTAGTAGCTTATAAGTGGTGACTGTCAGTTTGATTTTTCAGAAAAATTAATACAAGACATAGTCAGCCAGACGAAGAACATTATTAACAGCAATTATTCTATGATTCAGTCACACTTGTAGCAATATTTGTTAGTTCTGTTTTTTGATTCAGGGTTAGCATCCTCTGGGGTCCTCTGAGGGTCAGCATCATCTCTTCTCAGGTGTTCTGGATCCAGACTGGAGCTTGTGTATATCCTAGTTACCAAAACAACAAACAAATAGAGACATCATTAGCATAGCTGCTATTCCAACAAAGTAAAATTAATTTAAGAGATACATTATTCGAATGCTTGGCGAAACAGATGCGTTTTTAATCTAAATTTAAACAGAGAGCGTGTGTCTGAACCCCAAACATTATCAGGAAGGCTATTCCAGAGTTTGGGAGCCAAATGTGAAAAAGCTCTACCTCCTTTAGTGGACTTTGCTATCCTAGGAACTACCAAAAGTCCAGCATTTAGTGACCTTAGGGAGCGTGATGGGTTGTAACGTGGTAGAAGGCTAGTTAGGTACACAGGAGCTAAACCATTTAGGGCCTTATAGGTAAGTAATGATAATTTGTAACTGATACTGAACTTAATAGGTAGCAAGTGCAGAGACTGTAAAATTGGGGTAATATGATCATATTTTCTTGACCTCGTAAAGACTCTAGCTGCTGCATTTTGGACTACCTGTAGCTTGTTTATTGATGAAGCAGGACAACCACCTAGAAGTGCATTACAATAGTCCAGTCTAGAGGTCATGAATGCATGAACTAGCTTTTCTGCATCAGAAACAGATAACATGTTTCGTAGCTTGGCAATGTTTCTAAGATGGAAGAATGCAGTTTTGGTAACATGGGAAATATGATTTTCAAAAGACAAGTTGCTGTCTAATATAACACTGTCACGGTTGGTAAACCGTAATCTCGGGGTGTTTACACTTTGTGGTGAATTCTGTGTGTTCCGCGTTTGCACTGATTAGTTGTGGGCGTCTCCGTTAATTGTATCAGCAACAGCTGCCACTCATTACTCATCCACTATATAATGGCTTGTCTCACGTCTTGTGTTTGTGAGATCGTTGTTCTATGTTGATGTGTTTATCCTTTGTCTGGCTATCAGTGTTGTTTTGCGTTGGATGTCTGTGTTTCCCCAGAACCTCATCCACTCTTCGCACATTCACTCAGCCACGGACACTTACCTTCGGCTCTATTCCCCGCAGTTCCTGTGCCACTCTCTCCTGCTGCCTCATGCCGTCTGCACCCGGATTACTTACCTTCTCTCCACCATCATCTGGACTTCTCACCACTTCACCATCCCCTCAGAGTATCGCTGTCTCATCGTCATTGTTTATGTACCATCGCCATATCTTCTCATTAAAACTGTCATCTCGCTATTGTTTCCAGACTGTCCTTTCATCAGCCGTCACAAACACCCAGATTTCTGACTGTAGAGGAAGTAACAGTACATCCGTCTAGTTGAAATTTGTAACCTACAAGTTTCTATGTACTGTTTTTTGGTCCAATCATTAATATCTTGGTCTTATCCGAATTTAATAGGAGAAAATTATTTGTCATCCAATCTTTTACATTTTTAACACACTCTTTTAGCTTAGATAATTTAGAAGTTGAATCTGGTCTTGTTGAGATATAAAGCTGAGTATCATCAGCATAAAAGTGGAAGCTAATTCTGTATTTTCTCGTAATATTACCAAGGGGCAACATGTATATTGAAAATAGAAGGGGACCTAGGACGGATCCTTGTGGCACTCCATATTTTACTGGTGACAAATGAGATGACTCCCCATTTAAATAAACAAAATGGTAGCGACCAGATAGGTAGGATCTAAACCATCTTAGAGCCTGTCCTTGAATACCTCTATAGTTTTGTAATCGATCTATCAGTATGTCATGATCTATGGTGTTGAACGCAGCACTAAGATCAAGTAAAACTAGCAACTAGATGCAGCCTTGCACTAAGATCAAGTAAAACTAGCAACTAGATGCAGCCTTGATCTGACACAAGAAGCAAGTAATTTGTAATTTTAACAAGTGCAGTTTATGTGCTATGGTGGGGCCTGAAACCTGACTGAAATTATTCATACAGATAATTTTTTTGCAGAAAGGAGTTCAATTGAGCAGCCACAATTTTTTCTAAAATTTTAGACATAAATGGAAGATTTGAAATAGGCCTATAATTTTCCAGTTCACTAGGATCTCGTTTTGGTTTCTTAATAAGAGGCTTAATAAGTTAAGTTAAGACGAGTTAATGATATTGAGAAGCTGTTCTTCGGCTACAGGCAACAACTCACAGTAATTTAGTGGGTACAGGATCTAATAAACATGTTGTTGGTTTAGATACAGTGATAAGTTTATTTAGCTCTTCCTGTCCTATATTTGTAAAGCACTGCAGTTTATCTTTGGGTGCGATGGATGAAACTGAAGTGTTAGACGCTGTAGAATCTATGTTGGGCAAAAGCTAATATATTAGAGAAAATAGTGCCCATGTTGCCAGTCATTTCGTCTAGTTCATGTGTATTTTTGGTTACAAATAGCAGTTGAGACAGATCAGGCAGGTCACTTGCAAATCTGTTTTTGGTGACTGGAACAATAGTTCTGCCCAGACGGTAACGCTGAGACATATAGTTAATATCAGTGATATGCAACGTGCACTATAGAAGGAAATGGTCTGTAACATCATCAATTTGAGGTACGATATCTATATCAGTAAGATCGATTCCATGCGATATAATTAAATCTAGTGTATGATTAATTGATGAGTGGGCCCAGTGACATTTTGATTGACTCCAAAAGAATTTATTAGGTCAGTAAATGCAAGTCCTAATGCATCATTTGAATTATCAATGTGAATATTAAAATCTCCCATGATTAGCGCCTTATCAACTGTAACTAGAAGGTCTGAGAGGAAATCTGCAAATTCTTTTAAAGAATTCTGTATACGGCCCTGGTGGTCTATACACAGTAGCCAGAGCAAGAGATACATTAAATTTCTTTTGCATATCTGACACTGTAACATTAAGCAGAAGTATTTTGAATGAGTTAAACCTGTATCCTGTTTTCTGGGTAACATTGAGAATATCACTATATATTGTTGACCAGTCTGACGGGGCTCATGTTTATAACAGTAGTTTGGTGGAGTCGACTCATTTAGCCAGGTTTCAGTCAAGCAGAGTACATCAAAACTATTATCTGTGATCATTTCATTTACAATAACTGCTTTGGGTGTGAGTGATCTAATATTTATGTGCCCAAACTTTAAACATAGTTTTTGTTCATTTATTTTACATGTTTCTGGTTTAATCACGATAAGATTTCTAGATCCTACGTTAAATGTATATTTTGACCTCACTATTCGGGAAACAGAGACACTCTTAATAGATTGGACAGCGCAAGTACTTCTATCATTTAAGTGGGTGGAACAAAACTTATCATAATGGTTATTTGAGAATTGTCTTACTAGTCACATGGAGCGAAGTGTCCTGGAGATGTTGTCAGAAAGCAGCTCCGCTCCGATTCTGCTGGGGTGTAATCCATCAGCGCGAAACAGTCTAGGACGCTCCCAGAAAAGATTCCAGTTATTAACAAATAGCAGTTTCTGTTCTTTACACCATGACAACAACCATTCATTTAAAGCAACAAGTCTACAACCTTTCGTGTCCTCGTCATGGGCAGTGGTCCTTCGCCACGGGTGTTGTCTCGATCAGGCTGCTGAAGTCCCTCTTCAGCGTCTCCGTCTGCCGCAGCTTGGTGTCGTTAACCCCGTGGTGAAGCACAACCGCTCTGAGGCACTCGTCAGCCTTCAGGATCGCAGGTATCTGAACAGAAACATCGAGAACACGAGCACCAGGGAAACAATGAGTGTGTACTTTACCTTTGGCTAACATAGTGTGGATGTGTCAGACGATGGAGTCTCCGATGATCACAGCATCACATCCCATTTCGCGGAGGGGAGCGGAGCGGAGCGGTTCTGGGTGGAGATCTCGAAGACCGGAGGGGGAGAAGTCGTCGCCCTGGGCCTGGCTTGCGTCCTCCGCTGTGGATGCACCCAGGGTCCGTGGTGTCCCGGCGTCGCAGTGAAGGACATCCGGGAAGATCGCGTCCTGGGTGCACCGGGCCTGTGCAGAGAAACACACGGAGTAGACGTGGTGGGACTGTTAACAGCATGCTGTATACTTACCCCGGACTTGTGAACGTCAGCCCGGGATGATTCCAGCGCTGCTCTCTGCTCTCTCAGCTGGGCCTGCCTCACTTCCAGGTCAATAATCTGCTTCTCCACGGCCTCGAGCTCGAGCTGCACAGAGTGGAGACATTCATCCGCCATTAAAGCAAGTAACAGTGAGTACAGCAGTGGTAATGTGTGTGAATAAAGTATTAGCAATGCAAGCGCGGTCTCCGTCTATTAAGTCAGGTTCTGCATGGGCGGAATGGAGATTATGGCAGATCATGTTTTGGGAAAGCGTGCATTAGACGCTGGGGTTAAAATTGTGTCTGAGGCCAGACAGGAGGTAATTTGTAAATATTTTGTCTGGATGGTGAGCTAGTTCGATGTTCATACGATAAATATTCACAGAGTCAATAGGTATTTTTTTTGTCATTGAGTTCACGTCGCCTGTAGGGTAGAGCTGCAACTAACGATTATTTTTCCTGTTGACTAATCTAACGATTATTTTTTCGATTAGTCGACTATTCTAACGATTATTATTATTTTATTAATCTAATCTAGTGTTCTTTTTTTTGGTTAGCTAATGAATTCATTGGATAATTTTACAAAAAATAAGTACAACTTCTAATCTAATATTTCAACTTTTATTACATAAAAAAAAAATTCAATGTGGTTGAAGTTTTTACAGTATTCAAAAATAAAGTGACAAAATATAAAATGTAAACAACACTCTATGGCTTCAGGCATGAATAATGTCTTATTAATTCAAAAGCATTCAAAATGCCATATAAATTCAACAAAAGAACTGCTCAACACTGTGCAAAAATAAATTAAACACATATACAAAAATAAAGTGCCAAAAAAATCAAATGTAAACAACACTGTATGGCTTCAGGCATGAATAATGCCTTATAAATTCTAAAGCATTCAAAATGCCATATAAATTCAACAAAAGCACTGCTCAACACTGTGAAAAAATACATTAAACACATATACAAAAATAAAGTGCCAAAAAATAAAATGTAAACAACACTTGATGGCATTAGTCATGAGCAATGCCTTATAAATTCTGCCTAACACTTAGCAAAAGATACATTCTGAAGGCATTATGTGGTTTAAAGTAGCAACACACCACAAAAATACTGGTCATCAACACTATGTAAAACATACCTGAAAGGTAACATAGTTTTAAAGGAGCCAAGTCCAACAAAAGCACTGCTCAACACTGCAAAAAAAAAAAAAAAAAAAAAAAACATGGCCAATACAGTGCAATGATAACCTGGAGGCATCTTGTAGTTTAAAGAAGTCCAACATAAATAAAGCCCAACATAAACAGTGCAAAAGGTTGGGGGCCCATGTTACTAATTATATAGCATTGCAATGGAGGAAGGTTAGCATATCGACATGCTCTGAGGATAGGCCTGCTCTTTTTTCAGTCACAATGTTGCCAGCAACTGAGAAAAGCCTTTCAGATGGGGTTGATGTTGCAGGCACAGACAAGTAACTCTTTGCCAGCATGGCCGAGATGGGAAACCTCACTTCATTTTGCCACCATTTCAGCGGATTTTATTCCTTTGGAATAGCATACTCGCTAAAGTACATGTGTATTTAATTTCTCACAACTTCACTGTGAGTATCTTCATCTTGGATGTGACCAGTGTCATCCTCACCATTACTGTCATCTGAATCTGAACCGAGCAAAGTGTCCAGCAGAGACACTTGCATCTTCTCTGAAAATTTCATGTCTGCACTGGCTGACTGAACCTGTTCCTCACATTGATGTTGATGTGTTTGCTCCTCATATCTTCTTTTCTCTTCAAGAGCAAGAGATTGAACCTTGAGGTGAACTTTTATACTGTCCTCTGCTGGCAGGAATTTTAGTTTGCGGAATCTGGGGTCCAGGGCTACAGCAATAAGATATATATTTTCTCCATCATCTCTGAATTTAGTTTCCCGCTCCCATCTTAATGTCATCTCCTGTGCAGCAACACTTTGGAAAGCCTTGACTGCTGCGGTCTTGAAAATTGTGCTCTGTGTGGATTTCTGGAGTCCCTTTACAAGGGGAGGTGCGGAACCAGTCACATAGGACTCTCCACTCAAGAAAACAGTAGCACACTCGAAAGGCCTCAGGACTTGTTCCATTTCCTCAAGTAAGCTCCACTGATCATGTTTTAAATCCAGGAAGCTCTTCCCTCGTGGTGTGACATCAGGATCGGAAAGTGTTGCAGTCACAGGCCACCTCTGTTAAAGCAGGCGGCTGATCATGTGTAAATTACTGTTCCATCTTACGGATACATCATTTATTAGTGCATGCTCAGGGGTTCCCATTTGTTGCTGCTTTGCTTTAAGCTTTGTGGTGGCCAGCTCCCTTTTTTAAAAATGTTCCACAAGGCACTTTGCAGGCCTCAGTGTCTTGCTGATCTGGGGATTCCTTAGGGCATGGTTGACAACTAACTGCAATGTATGACCAGCACACCTGAGAGAAGAAATGCCATGCTTTTCTTTCAAAATACGCAGAGCAGCGATAACATTTGCAGCATTACCATGGACAATTACAATTACATTGGCAATGGATATCTCAAACTTCTCAGCTGCTTTTTCCACCCAATTAGCAATGTTTTCAGCTGTGTGCCGATTTTATGATGTAAGCTCCCAGTCTTCATTAATGAAGTGGCATGTGACTCCCAAGTATGCCTCTGTGGCAATACTGGTCCATGCGTCTGCGGTGAGAGCTATTTTTGATTTCACATCTTTGAGTGACACTTTCAATCTTTTAAAATTCTCCTCATATTTCTTCTCCATCAGCTTAGTGAAATTGGACCTGGAGGGAAGTGTGTATCCTTGGTGAAACGTGTTGATCATCTCACAAAATACTTGACCATCTACAATAGAAAGAGGTCTCATATCTTTTACAATCATGTTGAGTATGCTATCGGTAAGTGTAATGGCCATCTCGGGCGTGCAAACAGTGACATCCTTTTTATGAAAGAAATATTGTACACAGCTTTGCCTTTTCCTGAGGAAAAAACAAACACAACAATTAACATTAGGATCACATTTTAAACATTAAATCTATTAATGCTAACAATATATAAACTGTACTGTATTTCAAAGAGGTAAATCTGCATTTTTTAAATGAACTGAATGTTATTTATTACAATGTTTAATATGATTAAAATATGAATTGTATTTCATAAAGTGTATTTAATTTGTAATTGTATTATGAAATACAGAAAGCATTTTAAACTTTTTAACTGAGATAATTTTTTATTTATCACTTACTTATGATCATGTTTTATTTAACTGGCCTGTGCCAAAAGTAAACAAAAATGCATTAGTAGCCTATATATATGTTCACGTACACTACTATATTATAGAGAACTGTTAATGTAAATCTAGTGGTTAATTTTAAGTCTATGTGTGCATAAACAACTTCAAACAACCAGTAAATGTTAATTAAAAGTTAAAGTTTGCTTTATTTTCGCCAAAGTAACCTATACATTATATGTTTACAGTTTATACTGTTAGCGACTAGCATTACTATTATTACCTAGCATATATTAATTAATTCTTGACCAAAACACAGCAGGTATTTCACTCAGGGCGTACAGGTAGGTATGCAGAAGGACAACTGGGTCTTTACTTTAGACGTACAGGTGAGTACACAAGGGCAACTAGAGCTTGACTCTGGGCATACCAGTAAGAATACAAGGACAATACGCTGGCTCTTAGCTTTGGGCGTACAGGTAAGTATACAAGGGCAATACGCTGGCGCTTAGCTTTAACGCTTTCGAACCTCTGAAAGCCCTCCACAAACAGGTATTCATACACAAGGGCTACACAGCTGGATGTTCGTATAGCAGCCAACACTTCTCTCAGTCGTCCCCCCCCCCCCAATATGCACACTGTTCCTTACTTGCTATTGTTGACACGTCACCACTCGGTGGAGTAGGGGTCCAAAGCCACGAGCGGGCATGTATATAAAAGACGGTCGTCTCACAACACCAGTGCACGTTCTTCTCCACAGGGTTTTCTCTCCCAGCCTAGAGGGTGATTACTGACGACATGACACAGCACGACACTGCAGACTTCAAGTGTACACACAGCAAAGAAAAGGACTCACCCACTGCACTCCACACACTCACAGTGAATTAGGGTCAAAACCACATAGGACCGGGGATTAGTTCCTGGACGTTGGGGGCACCGATGCAGCAGATGGCCAGAGGAAACGT
The DNA here is from genome assembly GCF_003368295.1 of Carassius auratus. Classification (NCBI taxonomy): domain Eukaryota; kingdom Metazoa; phylum Chordata; class Actinopteri; order Cypriniformes; family Cyprinidae; genus Carassius; species Carassius auratus. The sequence goes on from NW_020523543.1 coordinate 1,442,891, forward strand.
CACAGCCACGACAAGGCACCAGACTCCTTTTTCGCTGGTTCCGGCTCACCCACCAATCCTATTACGGTGGGGCCGCTCACACTGGTCACAACTCACAAGAGGTATATGGATATTCCACACTTGCAAAGTAACTGTTGACACGATGAACATTTCAGTGTACTTTACACTTCCATTAACACTGGATCTTTCCACTTCTCTTCCAGATAACCGACATCCGACACAACTGGCAGCACAATCTCTTTCCTGCAATCCTAGCAGATCTTCAATGTGTGTTAACTTCACATCACACAATGCATCTGAACACAATGCTCCAATAAAGATATTCGTATACTCAGCCCTGTGTGTATCTCTCTTTGCCCAAGCTCCACAGTGCACCATACACTCTCTCTCCCACTCTCTCCTCCGCTCCGTTGCACCCACAATAACTACTGGGAATCACCCCCTTCCTGTGTTTCTGATGCCCTATTTATGTGTCTCCTCTTCCCCCGAATTGCCCAATCAGTGATCGCCACGCTCAACAAGACACCTGTTCCCGGAAACGGCGGTGTTTGCGATATATGGTCCGGGCGGAACTAATCTTCCTCATTTTTGGTTCCGCCCCATCACAGTCACTCCGTGACACTTACACAGATGGATCGTCCTTTTGAGGTCGGAGAGTGCCAGGGTGTTTTCTTTTGAGGTGTTCGTGCATCGCAGTTGTGCTGCCGTGGTACGCCATTTCGGTTTTGCAAATGGAACAAATGACAAAAATCCAGACAGTTTTCTTCTAGAAAGACAAAAAACGTTCAGGTGGAGAAAAAAACTTTTTTTCTTTACCTTGACATGTTTCGACTGCAACCTGCAGTCTTCCTCAGAAGCGTCATCTGACAGCTGTGACGTGTCGTTTATCAGCTGTTATTTTCTGGGTGTGGCCAACCCGGCGGACATGACAGTTCCGCCGGGCTGGCCACGCCCTGCCCCCCCCGTCGCTCGCTGGTCTCTGGAGGATGGTGTTCCATGTGTGTGAGAGCATGTAGGCTCCCTCGTCCCGGTTGATGGTATCATTGGCCCGCTTCCTGATTTCAATTGCCTCCTTTATCCATCTTCTGTATCTGTTTGGTTCTGATCTGATAATGTGTCCGTTGTCCCAGTCCATAATGTGGTTATTTCGTTTGCAATGATCTGATATAGCTGACTTTAGTTGTTCCTGTTTATGTTGTATTTTCTCATTGCCCGCTGTAATGGTTCTGTTATGCCTCTGATATATGGTAAGGTTACTATGTCCTTGGATCCGGTTTCTGGTTTCGATTTGGGTTTTGTTTTTGATTTGGTTTGCTTGTTTGCGACTTGTTCTTTTCCTTTGTTTATGGCCCATTTCGGATATTTGCAGCATGCAAGTGCATGTCTGATATGTTTTTCCTCTTTCTGTCTGTCTTTTTCCTCCGTGATGAAACTAGTCCGTTCATAAAGTGTTCTCACTACTGATAATTTATGCGCCGTGGGATGTTCAGATGTCCAGAGTAGATATTGGTCAGTGTGTGTTGGTTTCCTGTAGACTGTTATTTTGATGCTGTCATCATCTCTGTGGTGGATCTTTAAATCTAAAAAAGCTATGGTCTTGTTGCATTCTTCCTCATGTGTGAATTTTATGTTTCCGGTGGGGTCAATACTGTTTAGGTGGTCAGTGAGTTCCTGTGTATGTCCGTTTTTTATTTTTTCCAGGATGTCGTCTACATAACTTTTCCAGAGGGTTGGTCTGCAGTGCGATGGTGCTGTGGCTATGGCAGTAGTTTCCAATTCCTCCATGAAAAAACTACTCATTATGGCTGATAGTTGGTCCCCCATGGCGAATCCCTCTTTTTGTCTGAATATTGTTCCTCTATATTGGAAATATGTGGAATTTGTGACGAAGCTCAGTAGTTCAGTTATATCATCGACTGTGAGGTTTGTGCGTCTTTTAAGTGTCCTGTCTTTCCGGAGGCGTTCTTGTACGATGTGAAGTGTTACATCCACGGGGGTCTTTGTGAAAAGTGATATGACATTGTGTTTTTCATCTGATTCTATTTTCATGTTGTTGAGTTCTTTCACTAGTTGTTTTGAGTTTTGACAGTGATGCTCTGTTAGGCCGAGGAGGGGTTTTATAATTTCCACTAATGCTTTTGATAAGTTGTAAGTGACCGAGCCGATACTGTCTACTATTGGGCGTAATGGGATGCCATTTTTGTGTATTTTTGGTGTTCCATAGATTCGTGGCATAATGTTTGCGGTGGGAATTAGATTGTCATATGCTTCCTTTGTTATTTTTCTGTTTTCTAGTAGTGGTTTGAGAAGTGCTTTTAATGTTTTTTTCTTTTCTTCAGTAGGGCCCTTCTTTAGTATTTCATATGTATTGTTGTCTTTTAGCATTGCTTCCATCTGTTTTTCATATTTGTCCGTGTCCATGACAACTGTTGTACGTCCTTTGTCCGCTGGTATGATGGTGATAGTTTTATCCTTTTTGAGTGGGGTTATTGCTTTTCTTTCCTCTTTTGTGATGTTGTTGGTAATTTTGCGGTTTTTAAAATGCCTGCTATGGTGTTGCGTAGCTCAGATTTTTGTCCCTGGTCTTGGATTTTTTGACATGCCAATTCTGTTGCTAATATGTACTCCTCGTGTGGTATATTTTTTGGTGTAATGGCAAAGTTTAAACCTCGTGTTAAAATTATTTTTTCTGTTTCCGTGAGTGTGCGTTGTGACAAATTCCGTACCCACATTTCATTTGTTTCCATGCATGTTTTATTGTTTGCATTCTTTCTCTCTATCAGCTTTTGCAGTTTATTTAACTGTCGGGTTTTAGTTTTTTTGAACTCTTGTTCGTATGTGGTATCCAGGTGTTCGTCTATTTTAGTTTGCATGTCATGATCTTTATGGTAAAAACTTTTGAAATTGTCCTTCTCTACTTTTGTTTGTTCTGTGATTCTTTCGATCTTATTTACAGTCGTTCTTATCCTCTCTTTCACGAGGTCTTTTCGGGCTCTTTTGATTATTTTTTCCGCATTTTTAGTGTGAATAGGGTTCTTGATATTGAGGCTTGTTGGTGTAATATCCTCATCTCGACATCGGAGGTTGAATCTTAGGTGGTTCTTATGGCGTGCCATTGTTTTTTCCAGCCTCTCTAAGCGGCGGAGGTCTTTGACACAATGTCTTTTTTATGTCTTTTCCATAACTTCCTCGTAATAGTTCAAAGATTTTCATTTTGTCTTCTCAATGATTAAAATCCAGACAGTTTTCTTCTAGAAAGACAAAAAACGTTCAGGTGGAGAAAAAAACGTTTGTTTTGACAGTTCCGCCGGGTTGGCCACGCCCAGAAAATAACAGCTGATAAACGACACGTCACAGCTGTCAGATGACGCTTCTGAGGAAGACTGCAGGTTGCAGTCGAAACATGTCAAGGTAAAGAAAAAAAGTTTTTTTCTCCACCTGAACGTTTTTTGTCTTTCTAGAAGAAAACTGTCTGGATTTTAATCATTGAGAAGACAAAATGAAAATCTTTGAACTGGAACAAATGACAATTTTATTGGACCTCTGTTTAAAGTATTCCCTTACTTTTGATAATCGCGGTCTATCTTTTTGTGATACACTGGAACTTTCTCCATTCCCAGGAGAAGAAGCCGCCATTTCACAAGATAAATGTAAACGGTGTTACGCATCGACACATTTCGCGCACGTTACGTCATGGCAGGACTACTGAGGGGGAAGGCTGAACAGATTATCTCAGTGAAACGGTTAAATGCGGTGGTGTATTTGGAAAAAGAAGGCAGTCGAGATGAAAGGGGATTTGGATTTTTTTAACGTGACGTGAGAAATCCTCGTAATCTATTTGGCAGTGGGCAGGAGGTAAAGAAGAGACGAAAGCTCAACATCCGCACCTGCTAGTATCTGTGCTTGGATGTTGTGAGTCACTTTGGGAGGTTCAGAGGTGACAGTGTTTGATGGGGCGGGCATTGGTGTAGCCTTGAAGAGTAAGGGGATTTCGCTTCTAGGAGAGAAACCCTTCCAGCTCTGGGCCCGCGGCTCAAGCAAGCACTTGGCCGCAATTGCTGCCAAACACAGCCCCGCCCCCAGGCGCTTTCACCAGGAATTTGCTTGAACCGCGGGCCAAGAGCCTAACATGTGTGGTTCAGGTATACCCTACGTCATGGGGAAAATGATGATGCAATATCAAAAATCCTTGTCCTTGTGGATCCCCTTGTGAAAGTCTTCACCACGGGGTACGGCCCCCGATCTCAACACTTCGGGACCTTTTATAGCCCCTGTACATAAATCACACATCAATTCCCTCCTTCTCATCACTCCCTATTTAGCCATCATACAATATTTTCACCCACAAACTTATAACACATGATCTTAAAATCATAGTATATAAAGTTCAAATTGGAGAAGTCTGTAGGGGTTGGTTTACCACACATCATTGAAATGTAATCATTTATAGCTTTCTTCGCAAGCATAGCTATTTGGCCTGACCTGTGTTAACCACACATATCCTGCCCGTGTGTTAGTATAGCAAGCAGTGTAGCTGGGTAGATGTTCCGTTTTGCACCCAGGATGCAAAATGCATCACCTTCCTCTTTCCATATTCTGCCCAGCATAGCATACAACACTTCTATATAATAAAAACATCACCTCTATTTGGGCGGTTATGAAGGGTGTTAAAACATGCAGAAAAAAACTTGTCTTCTTTTAGCTAGAGTCTTGAGTTGCAATGACTCTAAATCATCTGTTAACTTTTGCAAGTCAAGACTGATCCTTTTATAATCAGCCATCTCTTTTATCACTTTCATTATTTTCTTATTCAAAGTTTCTTGTTCCCGCTTTAACCTGATCACAGTTCTCAATTTGAAGTCCATATGATGTTGATGTTCCATGTCTCTTCTTTGCTTTTCAGCATTTTTCCACTTTTGCTTGTTTTTTGGCTCTCCTGCTTTCTTCTGCTTGTAGCCCTTGAATCACCAAAATCAACATTTATGTAACCTTATTCACAATTTCCTAAAGATATTGGCCCAGTCGGGGGTTGATCTGAAAACCACATATTTGCCATATTACCGGGAATCCTTACAAAACTCAAAACTGTGTTTGTGTTTGTGTGTGTGTGTGTTTGTGTATGTGGGAGAGAGAGAGAAAGCCAAAAGCTAAAGTGTTGATTCATTGATTTTTCATAAGCAGGATTTATTTAAAATGCTGTTGCTTATTTAAAATATGTTTTGTCTTGCCATATCATGTGCAATATTGTTCAGCAACATGGTCAACCATTGTTGTTTTATTATGGTTTATGAACTGAACTAAAGCATAATTCTGTGCATATAATATGAGGTGGATGTTGTAAAACCATTAACACAAGCACAGATGATTACTCTTTTCAGAAGCATATAGAAAGTGTGATGGGTAATGTTCTTGTTTAACTTTTTAATTCTATGTTTCCATTTTCAATTTTTAGGTGCTTTATTGACATGGAAAATATGTTGTACATTTGTATTTCCAGAGCATTCCAGTATTATTTTTTTAGTAATTAATATATTTGAGTTTTTGTATTTTATAACAAAGAAAAAAAACATAAAACAGTGAGGTTCAATGTAAATCTCTGTGAACAGCTGATGTCCAAATTACATTGAAGACATGTAGGTCATGGTTTCATTCGTACAGTGCAGTCTTCCCAAAATTTTTTTGCATGCAGCATTTTCAGTCATTCTTTCTTTCCACATTCTAAGTGTTGGGGAATCAGAGTCCTTCCAAAATTTCAAATTGAGTCGGGAACATGTTACCAAAGCAGTATTTAACGTTCTAAACGTATGTTTAACATTGGCACTTCTCTTTTGTCTCCGAGTAAACACAGTCTAGGTGATTTGGGCAGACTACAGGGTAACCAACCCTCCATGTGACTTAAAACACTGCTCCAAAAAGCAGAAATCACCGGACATTCCCAAAGGGCATGCATCAAAGTACCTTTAGCTATTTGGCATTTCCAACAAAGATCATTTCTGCCAATACCCATTTTATAAAAGCCTAGAAGGAGTATAATATATAATTTGACAGAACTGAATCCCATGTATCATCATCCATTGTACATCCTAAATCTCTTTCCCATATTACTTTCAGACTTTTACTTGTATTATTTTTAAATCAGGGGCAAATATTATACCATTTTGAGGCTTTGCACAGTAGTAGAAGTAGTAGCTGAAAGGTCTCTACAGGATTTTTCCCATTTAATAACTTACCACTTCCTTTCAAACAATCTCTGATTTGTAAATAGTTCCAAAAGTGGTCAGGACCCTCCAAGTTAAATTTCCTTTTGATATCATCATATGACATAAATATGTCTCCCTCTAGTAGATCAACTATACAGGTCCTTCTCAAAAAAATTAGCATATTGTGAAAAAGTTCATTATATTCCGTAATGTAATGATAAAAATTAAACTTTCATATATTTTAGATTCATGGCACACCAACTGAAATATTTCAGGTATTTTATTGTTTTAATACTGATGATTTTGGCATACAGCTCATGAAAACCCAAAATTCCTATCTCAAAAAATTAGCATATAATGAAAAGGTTCTCTAAACGAGCTATTAACCTAATCATCTGAATCAACTAATTAACTCTAAACACCTGCAAAAGATTCTTGAGGCTTTTTAAAAACTCCCAGCCTGGTTCATTACTCAAAACCGCAATCATGGGTAAGACTGCCGACTTGACAGCTGTCCAGAAGGCCATCATTGACACCCTCAAGCGAGAGGGTAAGACAGAAAGAAATTTCTGAACGAATAGGCTGTTCCCAGAGTGCTGTATCAAGGCACCTCTGTGGGAAGGAAAAAGTGTGGCAGAAAACGCTGCACAACGAGAAGAGGTGACCGGACCCTGAGGAAGATTGTGGAGAAGGACCGATTCCAGACCTTGGGGGACCTGCGAAGCAGTGGACTGAGTCTGGAGTAGAAACATCCAGAGCCACCATGCACAGGCGTGTGCAGGAAATGGGCTACAGAGAAGCAGCACTGGACTGTTGCTCAGTGGTCCAAAGTACTTTTTCCGGATGAAAGCAAATTTTGCATGTCATTCGGAAATCAAGGTGCCAGAGTCTGTAGGAAGACTGGGGAGAAGGAAATGCCAAAATACCTGAAGTCCAGTGTCAAGTACCCACAGTCAGTGATGGTCTGGGGTGCCATGTCAGCTGCTGGTGTTGGTCCACTGTGTTTTATCAAGGGCAGGGTCAATACAGCCAGTTATCAGGAGATTTTGGAGCACTTCATGCTTCCATCTGCTGAAAAGCTTTATGGAGATGAAGATTTCGTTTTTCAGCACGACCTGGCACCTGCTCACAGTGCCAAAACCACTGGTAAATGGTTTACTGACCATGGTATTACTGTGCTCAATTGGCCTGCCAACTCTCCTGACCTGAACCCCATAGAGAATCTGTGGGATATTGTGAAGAGAAGGTTGAGAGATGCAAGACCCAACACTCTGGATGAGCTGAAGGCCGCTATCGAAGCATCCTGGGCCTCCATAACACCTCAGCAGTGCCACAGACTGATTGCCTCCATGCCACGCCACATTAAAGCAGTCATTTCTGCAAAAGGATTCCCGACCAAGTATTGAGTGCACAACTGAACATAATTATTTGAAGGTTGACTTTTTTTGTATTAAAAACACTTTTCTTTTATTGGTCGGATGAAATATGCTAAGAATTTTGGGCTTTCATGAGCTGTATGCCAAAATCATTAGTATTAAAACAATAAAAGGCCTGAAATATTTCATTTGGTGTGCAATAAATCTAAAATATATGAAAGTTTAATTTTTATCATTGCATTATGGAAAATAATGAATTTTATCACAATGTGCTAATTTTTTGAGAAGGACCTGTAGTTCTAATACCTTTTCTTAGCCACTGTTGTCACGGTTGGTAAAACCGTCGTCTCTGTTGATCACTATGTGGGTGGAGTTATTTGTGTCTCTCGTCTGCACTGATTGTTTCATGTTGGCGTATCCTTAATTATCTATCAGCTACAGCTGCCACTCATTACCTGCTCCCTACTTATTGCCCTGTCTTTCGTCTTGTGTCTGTCAGATCATTGTTTGAAGCTCCCTGTTACATGCCTGGTTTCTCGTCCCTGTTTGTACCTGTTCTTCCTCAAGCTGGATCCTAAAATGTCTGGAAGCCCATTACTTCTCTCTCGCACCAGATCTCTGTCAGGGCACTCAACGGCAAAGAACTCCCCAACATCACCCTCACCACTGGACCCATAACTCCCCTCACTTCCAGAAATCACACTGAAACCATTCCCTTCCTCTTCTTGGACTCCCCAGTGGCTTTGAATATTTGGTTATGCAATTTGGGCTTCCCAACTCTCCAGCAGTTTTTCAAGCCCTCGTTAATGATGTGTTGAGAGACATGGAAGAACAGTTCATATGTTTACTTGGATGACATATTGATTTTTTTCTTCATCTCTCCAGGAACATGTGCAACACGTCAGGCGAGTACTCCAGAAGTTACTAGAGAATGTGCATTTTGTCAAGGTGGAGAAATGCATTTATCATGCACAGTCAGTTTCTTTTCTAGGTTACATCGTCTTGTCTGAGGGAATATGTATGGATCCTGACAAGGTTAAGGCTGTGATAGATTGGCCAAGTCCAGTTTCCCATAAGGCCCTACAGCGGTTTCTGGGGTTCGCCAATTTCTTTCGCCGTTTTATTCGCAAATTCAGCCAACTAGTTGCGCCTCTGACCGCCTTGACCTCGCCCAGAATGACGTTCAGCTCCCTGTTACATGCCTGGTTTCTCATCCCTGTTTGTACCTGTTCTCCCTCACGCTGGATCCTAAAACTTCTGAAAGACCATTACTTCTCTCTCGCACCAGATCTCTGTCAGGGCACTCAACGGCCAAGAACTCCCCAACATCACCCTCACCACTGGACCCATAACTCCCCTCACTTCCAGAAATCACACTGAAACCATTCCCTTCCTCTTCTTGGACTCCCCAGTGGCTTTGAATATTTGGTTATGCAATTTGGGCTTCCCAACTCTCCAGCAGTTTTTCAAGCCCTCGTTAATGATGTGTTGAGAGACATGGAAGAACAGTTCATATGTTTACTTGGATGACATATTGATTTTTTTCTTCATCTCTCCAGGAACATGTGCAACACGTCAGGCGAGTACTCCAGAAGTTACTAGAGAATGTGCATTTTGTCAAGGTGGAGAAATGCATTTATCATGCACAGTCAGTTTCTTTTCTAGGTTACATCGTCTTGTCTGAGGGAATATACATGGATCCTGACAAGGTTAAGGCTGTGATAGATTGGCCAAGTCCAGTTTCCCATAAGGCCCTACAGCGGTTTCTGGGGTTCGCCAATTTCTTTCGCCGTTTTATTCGCAAATTCAGCCAACTAGTTGCGCCTCTGACCGCCTTGACCTCGCCCAGAACGACGTTCAGCTCCCTGTTACATGCCTGGTTTCTCATCCCTGTTTGTACCTGTTCTCCCTCACGCTGGATCCTAAAACTTCTGAAAGACCATTACTTCTCTCTCGCACCAGATCTCTGTCAGGGCACTCAACGGCCAAGAACTCCCCAACATCACCCTCACCACTGGACCCATAACTCCCCTCACCTCCAGAAATCACACTGAAACCATTCCCTTCCTCTTCCTGGACTCCCAGTGGCTTTGAATATTTGGTTATGCAGTTCGGGCTTTCCAACTCTCCTGCAGTTTTTCAAGCCCTCATTAATGATGTGTTGAGAGACATGGTAGATCAGTTCATATGTTTACCTGGATGACATATTGATTTTTTCTTTGTCTCTCCAGGAACATGTGCAACATGTCAGGCAAGTACTCCAGAAGTTACTAGAGAATGCGCATTTTGTCAAGACAGAGAAATATGTCTTTCATCCATAGTCTGTTTCTTTTCTAGGTTACATAGTCTCATCTGAGGGAATATGTATGGATCCTGACAAGTTTAAGGCTGTGATAGATTGGCCAAGTCAAGATTCCCATAAGGCCCTACAGTGGTTTCTGGGGTTCGCCAATTTCTTTCGGCCTCTGACCGCCTTGACCTCGCCTAGATACAGCCGACGCTGTATGTACCAACCTCTAGATTTGCTTAGTTTCGGCTCCCATCTTATTGGCCCCTTATTCCACATGTCATTTCATGGTGGAGGTCGACGCATTAGAGATGGGAGTAGGTGCAGTGCTTTCCCAATGCTCTTCCTCTGACGACAAGATGCACCCTTGAGTGTTTTTGTCCAATCGTTTATCTTCTGCTGAACATAACTATGACATTGGTAATAGAAAATTGTTGGCCGTCAAGTTAGCATTGGAGGAGTGGAGTCATTGGTTGGAAGGGTCGGGGGTACCTTTCATTGTCTGGACCGTCCATAAGAATCTAGAATTTATTAGAACTGCTAAAAGGCTCAACTCCAGGCAGGCTCAGTGGGCACTTTTTTTCAGACGTTTTGACGTCTCTATCGTACCGCCCAGGTTCCAAGAACCACAAAGCCTTTGTCGCACATTTTTGATCCATCCAAACACCCAGTGAATTTTTTCCTGAGAAATTAGTTATCTCATCACTCATATGGGAGGTCGAGTTGAAGGTCAAGACGCATTAGAAGGGGTAACGCCTCCGCCCTGGTGCCCACCGAATCGGTCGTTCATTCTGGAAGGGTTGTGTTCCAATGTCATTCAATGGGGTCACAGCTCCAATGCCGCATGTCATCCAGGAGTGAGCCGTACTAGGTGCTTAGAAAAGCAATGATTTTGGTGGCCACATATGGCTCGCGACATTTATGATTTTGTTTTGGTCTGCTCGGTTTGTGCCAGTGGTAAGCAGTGTTGGGAACGTTACTTTAAAAAAGTAATTAGTTATAGTTACTCACTACTTTTTCCAAAAAGTAACTGAGTTAGTAACTGAATTACTCTATAATAAAAGTAACTCGTTACCAGGGAAAGTAACTAAGTTGCTACATGTCAGAGAATTTGTACTTTTTTTTTGCAGTTTTTACAAGTAAGTTGAAATGAGTAGAGACAGCAACAGTTTTATCCTGCACTTCAAGTATTATCTTAGTAAGAAAAGTGTTTTTGGCCACTAGCTCTGTAGATGCGTGTCACACATTACATGTACACATTACATGCACGTTCTTGCCTTTGACCACAATGAATTTGAAGTAGTGCTTATATCTTCAACTTGAAAATGCCAACTTTTCATCGGATTGCTCCTGACTCGCCATCTCACCATCTCTGCTGCGAATCTCTGTGTAGCTGTTGCGTGTGTGTGTTATTGGCGCCGCTGCCGCGTGAATTGGCTACCATGAAACACATGACTCCCGCTTGACAACCGCTTATCTCGTCATTAACACACCTGCTCACTCGCTGTGTGAGCCAGGGGTGTGTTCGGATTGCATATTATTAAATCAATGCATAGTAACAAACGACATTTAACATTCAGTAACGTTAACGGCGTTGTAACGACGGGAAAAGTAATTAGTTAGATTACCCCGTTACTGAAAAAATAACGTTGTTACCTAACGCCGTTCTTTTAAACACCGTTATTCCAAACACTGGTGGTAAGATGTCTAACCGACCACCAGATTGGTTACTCCAACTGCTGTCTGTCCCTTAGAGACCCTGGTCCCACATGGTCTACACCGGATCGCTCATCTTAGTTCTTGCATCACGCTCTCCTGCTGCCACATCTCACCACCACTTCCTGGACACCTGTGAAATCATCTCTCTTCATTCCATTTGTTCTCGCTTTTTACCACGGTTCACTTGTTAAACATACTATTATTACTTGCAATTGCATCCTCACCCTCCTTACCATTACAACTGTGCCCAGTAAATAGACTGGGTTATGGAGGTGTATTTTTATACATATGTAACAAGCTAATATTTTTTATGTACCTCCAACCATACCATTTTAGAAAATTTCAAGATAGGATTTTGCATTTTATTCCCTTTATTTGACTTTTGTTATAAGTTATCTATAAATATATATATAAATTATATATAAATTGTAAAAGCTTTGTTAGTCTTTGGAACACAATTTAAGATATAGATTAAATATCAGTATAGCCTATACAAGATTTTCTTCTGAAAAATGCCATTGTTTTTTAGTTTTTTTTTTTTTTTTTTGCTTTATTTTATTTTTGTTATTCACACTTAATTTTGTAATTCCTTTATTTACACTTAAGATCTTACTTCTTGCTTGCTATATAACCCAAACTTTTTTTTTAATTTGGTTACATAAGTTTTCTAACAAACAATCACTACTAAGCCACAGGAAAATGTTATTTGTTTTGTTTTATTTTATCTAATTAATCACACTTAATTTAGTAGCCTAATTATTTTAATTGGTCTTTTTTTATTTGTGTAATTCTTAACGTCTAGCGTGCTATATCAGTTAAAACACATGTATGCACGTACAAATATTTCACTGGAATGAAACCGGGATTTCTCTTTGTTTGTTTTTTTGCCGTTAAGACATGTTATCAGTTCAAACTTTTACAACATTACACAAAATGCATGACCAATGTTTATGACTTTACACCACGATAAACTCTGCAGTTGCATCAGGCTCAGATTCATTGCATCGTTGGATTCTTGGAGCTGATTCTGTCAATCCATGTAGATATTGTAATAACTTAATTTTTAACTACAGATAAGCTTAACAGAATTCAAATCAGAAGTTCCTCAGAATTTTCCTTATGCAAACTAAAATCTCATAAAGTAATAATTCTTTCTGTAGTTATTAACTATATATACATACTAGGGGTGTAACGATACGCGTATTCGTATTGAACCGTTCGGTACGACGCTTTCGGTTCGGTACGCGGTACGCATTATGTATACCGAACGGTTCGTTGGAGTAATTAATTATATTTGAAAAAAAAAAAAAAGAGAGAGAAAGAAATATAATGATATGCGTTCAACAAGGTAGCCCAATAACCCAAACAACGTAACAGGCAACGCCCCTGACACTCCCGAAGAAGAAAAAAACACCATCTTATATGTTTATGTTAGGCTACTCAGCAGGCGCTCGCTCACTCAGCACGCGCTGAAGGCTCGTTGCAAAATAGCCAATGCGTTTAACAGACTAGAAATGAGAAGATCCTCCAATAACCAACAGGTCTGGTGTTTGGGTGCACTTTGGATTCCCTTTAAGCTATAATGGTGATGGCAAGAGAGTGGTGGATAAATAAACAACGGTATGTCGCATCTGCAACATGACAGGGTACACCAGCGGGATTAAAAAAAAACACCAGCGAGAATATCTGGGATATATGCGTCAGTACTATCTGGGAAAAGACGAAAAAAAGGAGAAACATGCACGCAGCAAACTATCCCTGCAGCATTTAGACACTATAGCTTACAGGGAATCCAACCCAAACACCAGATCTTATATTTCTGGTCTGTTAAATGCATTCGACATTTTGCAACGAGCCTTCAGCGCGTGCTGAGTGAGCGAGCGCCTTAGGGGCCGTTCACATATCGTGCCTAAAAACGCATGGAAAACGCTAAGCGCGTCTTTCTCCTCCTTTCCAAAGCACTTGGGCAGAAGCGCTCATGAGGCGTCTGTCTTTGCTAAGCAACAATGACGTGCTCTCTCCATGAGACGCGGAAATTTCAGCGAAGGATAAATGGATTTGCAGCTCTAAAAATCGCTTGCAGTAGCTCTGCTACTGAATTTATTTCAAAATTGCAATCCATATACAACTATGATCAGCTGTTCCTTCATCTTGGCTGAGCTCTCAACGTTGTTACGGGAAAGGATGAAGCTGATTGGTTGGTTCTTGTCACATGACCCGCGGTGCGCTTGCGGCATTCTGAAAAGTTGAGATGTTTTTACATTTTGCTGTATCTAAAACGTATCGAACCGAACCGAACCGAACCGTGACATCAGTGTATCGTATCGAACCGAACCGTGAATTTTGTGAACCGTTACACCCCTAATAATACATACACTCATGGACAGACTGGGAGTGAAAAAAAGTCCCTGGATTTTCTACCAAATAGGCCCACCAAAACTACAAACAGTCCCTACAATTTCACAATATTACAGCAATTCTGTCATATTTAGGGCAAATGACGTCACAAAACCCATGGTGATCCTGCTGACAAAAACAATAGAAACCATCACAGAAATTTTAATGATTTCCACTACAAAACATCAACTTTAACCATTCAAACCATTAAATAATGGTATCATGTAGTGTGTTTTGGGACAAATTATGTGATGGTTTCTTTTTTTTCAGTAGGGGATTGAAATTCTTGAAATTTATAGAAAAACAGCAGAATGCAAAATTTATAATACGTATAACAACAATAAGTATAAGCCTAGAATATAGAAACCTGAAGAAAAAAAACTGAATTCTTTCATTAGAGTATTCACATCTGTGAGTGTGTGTGTGTGTGTCATGTTAATCAGACTTATCACCTTATAGGTGATTTCATTTACTCTATTTTCTAACTCAATAGGCCTATCTCTCAAATGTAACCAATTATATAACCACTGGTGTCTCTTTATGAATAATGAATATTCATGTCAGACAACGTGGAGTAATAATGCTGTGTTCCAGGCAGGTTTTTGAGCTTGAAGTCACAACTTTGTAGTGTTCAAGGCAAGTCACGTCAAACTTTCTGAGAGCAAAGAATTGTAGCTGGATTTATCAATTTTATTGCAATGTTATAGTTAGGATTTGACCGGGGGTATAGGAGGCAAAAATGACACAGAAGCTGCTTGGAGTCAGGAGAAGAGTGCTTTATTGGCACACACTCGTGGTAACAAACCCCAACACATGGTGTAAATCTAACAAAATAATCAAAAAGACAATAAAACTGTCTGAACCCCATAAACAAGTGTAACCGGCCCCCACTTTGGCACTGTTACAATCTGTGTTGTGTTATAAATGAAGAGATGGATCACAGGATCTGGTGCTGATGGAGGGTTTATTCAAAGGGAGCACGCGGGTGCTGAATGGAGCAGAGGGAGTACAACAATGAGAAATGTTTTCGTTCTATGATTTTTACACCTCTCCTCAGAGTGCTCAGCGAGGTCTCAGTGAACATCACAATGATAACACCAAAAATGCAGTGCAAGATAAATTGTTACAGACATTTATCCAAATATGATATAATCTTCTGCAGCAATTTTTTTTATCAAACATGAATTAGAATTGATGAATTGAACAAAGAGATACAACATGAATCGAAGATCACCTGGACATACTGAACACCAGATAATTGATTCAGTAAAATCACTCTGTTACTGACGCACATACATACTCAAACCACTGTACTCAATAATAAACTATTAAATGTCATCCATCCACACATAAAACACTCTCCAGTATCTTTGTAACACTCTTAACAATAATATTTTCGCATATTCATTTTTACAGCCTTATATTGGAGGAGCTCCATTAACTGCTTACCTCTCCTCAGCCCGATCAGAACCGATATGGCATCACAATGTAAAATTAATATAAAACAATTTTTCAAAAAATTACACAAATAAAGTACAAACCTAAATTCTCAAGTAAATACATGAAAATTGGAAAGAAGGATCATTAGTGTAATACATTAATTTAGATTGTGAGTACACACCTTTATTAAGATCCGTCACACAAGGAAACAGCTATATACAGAAGGAAACAGTCCGTATACAGACCACAATCAACTCTTGACCCATATGATGTCAGGGCAAAATGACTGCTCAGCATGATAAGTGTATAAAAGTTCCAGGTTGTATATTGCACGTTTGGTCCTGGAAAATGGAAACTGGTGAGTGTTTGCAATCTTTTAAGTGTTTATTGCCCAATAAATGCTAGTAGCTAAAGAACTTGTGTCTGTGATCATTTCAAATGTTTTATGGCAGATGATATGAACTGGTGCTTGGATCAGTATGGTTGGAAAGTAACAACAGTGATCACAATAGATTTAAAAAAAAGACATTAATGGGCCGTATATGGAAGTTTAGATTTCTTACAAGCAAAAATAGATCACATTAACGCCCCCTCTTGTCAGCTGTCACCGTAACTTTATCTGACACTTTTCTTCAATGATGATTCAGCAGGCTAATGGCCATTGGATGGATGGCCATTCTGGACTTCTCCAGAACGTCCAGATGGCCAGTCCGCCCCTGCATACAAATACCTCTGTGACAATTTTGATAAAATACATCATCAAGGATAAGATGTAGGTTTAGGGGAAAGGATATATCATTTGTAAAGTATAAAAGTAATTTCTTTGGAAAATCTCTATTAAACATGGAAACCCAATGTGTGTTTGAGTGTGTGCTCAATGTATGTATAAACATTTAAAGGAACACTAAATATGAATGCAATTAATGTCTAATAATGGTTGGTTTTAAAGATCTTAATTTTCCAATTTTCCTGATAATGACCTGATATAAAGTGAGAACTATTTAGTCATGTCAAGTCAAGTCACCTATTTTATACAGCGCTTTAAACAAAAAGCATTGCATCAAAGCAACTGAACAACATTCAGTAGGAAAACAATGCAATGTCAATAATGCAAAATAACAGTTAAAGGCAGGTTATCATTGAATTCAATCTAAGTTCAGTTTAAATAGTATCTGTGCAATCATTTGCAATCAAGTCAACGGTATCGCTGAAAATGAAGTGTCCCCAACTAAGCAAGCCAGAGGCGACAGTAGCAAGGAACCAAAACTCCATGGGTGACAGAACGGAGAAAAAACCTTGAGAGAAACCAGGCTGGATTCAGACTGGATCTGGTGGCTACGGTGACCTCAGAATAAGAGAGAAACGAACTAATATTAGCGTAGATGCCATTCTTCTAATAATGTAGCAAGTACATCAGGTGTTATGGGAAGTGTTCTGTTTCTGGTTCCGGTTTACCTAATTAATGCAGCCAAAAAAATCCTTTAACGGATTGGGATATTAGAAGCGCATTAGTGTGTTATGTGTAAGCCAGGTTAAAGAGATGGGTCTTTAATCTAGATTTAAACTGCAAGAGTGTGTCTGCCTCCCGAACAATGTTAGGTAGGTTATTATTATTTGGCACCAAATAGGAAAAGGATCTGCCGCCCGCAGTTGATTTTGATATTCTCGGTATTATCAAATTGCCTGAGCTTTGATAACGTAGGATTATAATGTAGTATATAATGTAATGGAGCTCATTCAGATACTGAGGTGCTAAACCATTCAGGGCTTTATAAGTAATAAGCAATCTTTTAAAATCTATACGATGTTTGATAGGGAGCCAGTGCAGTGTTGACAGGACTGGGCTAATATGGTCATACTTCCTGGTTCTAGTAAGAACTCTTGCTGCTGCATTTTGGACTAGCTGTAGTTTGTTTACTAAGCGTGCAGAACAACCACCCAATAAAGCATTACAATAATCTAACCTTGAGGTCATAAATGCATGGATTAACATTACTACATTTGACATTGAGATCATAGGACATAATTTGGATATATTTTTTGAAAAATGTAGTTTTACAAATACTGGAAATGTGGCTTTCTAAGAAAAGACTGCTATCAAATAGCACACTTAGGTACCTAAATGATGACAAAGAATTGACAGAGCAGCCATAAAGTCTTAGACAGCATTCTAGGTTATTACATGCAGAGTTTTTAGGTTCTATAATTAACACCTCTGTTTTTTTCAGAATTTAGCAATAAGAAATTACTCGTCATCCAGTTTTTTATATCGACTATGCATTCCGTTAGTTTTTCAAATTGGTATGTTTGCTGGACCTCGAAATATAGAGCTGAGTATCATCAGCATAACAGTGAAAGCTAACAGTGTTTTCTTGATGATATCTCCCAAGGGTAACATGTAAAGCGTGAAGAGTAACGGCCCTAGTACTGAGCCTTGAGGTACAGTAGGTAGACAGCCTAATTGGGCATTACCGCCGCGGCATCGTAATTCAGTCCCGTGTTAAAATAATTCGTGACACTACAGCCAGGTGGCGCATAGAGACGGATTGCAAAATTAATGCAATTGTAAAATGAGATAAAAGAGGAAGTAAAACAACATTAACATTATATAACAATGTAACATCTTTAAAAAAATATTCAAACATTTACAGTGATTTAATTTCAAAACGTAAGATAGTCTTAGGCTACAGTCTACTCATCAAAAATTAAAAGAAGACCTTTACACAAAGGATCATATGCATGCTATTGTTATTAAACAGTAAATACATATAAGGCCTATGTATGTGTGTATATATATATATATATATATATATATATATATATATATATATATATAGAGAGAGAGAGAGATAAAAAGCTAAATGTTTTTATTTCATTTTCATTTCAGTTCATTCTTCGTTTAAAAACAACCTTCAGGTTCCATATGCAGAGCGAAATGGGAACGGTCCAGCATTTAGTAATAATTATTATTAACTCTGTTATAATTCTTGATTTTTTCAAACTACTAACAATTTGCATTTTTTAATTATGCCTTAAGTGTGACCAAAAATTTAGTATTTTCTGTTTCAGTTGTTTGATCGCACTTGTGCCTCTCACACATATTCACTGGAAACAACAGCAGGCGTTCACCAGACATTCAGCGTTAGCAGTGGTCAACTTATAGTTAATTATGAATTTTTTCCATCGATACTGAAACATGCGTGAACTACAAAGCCTATTTTACCTCATGAATAATAGTTACGCTTCAAATGGGCAACATCACGGATATGGAAACGGATTTCTCCCGAGAGAGAGAATGAGAGAGCCCAACCTTACCTTAAGCTTAGCTTTAAATTATTATAATTTTTTGTTTGTTTATAGCTATGCCTATATTATTATATGCTGCAATTATATTTATCCATTAGAATTCTATATTTTTAAATCTTGTTTTGTTCTGATATATTTGTTCAATTTAAAGGATTTGTTGTAAAGTGAAGGGAAATCGAGAATTCGCGTTTGTTCAGTCAGGCCACGTTAGTCACGCTTGCATCAGCCGACAGTCAGCTATTCCTGACGGGTACCAATCCAGTCTTGACACCTATCACCTGCGGTCTATTTGAATTCCCATTTTTCAGTGTCTCTTCCATCGCATCGCTGCTTGCAATTAATTGATTAATTAGCAGCAGCATTTATACACCTGTGTTCATACACCTGGAGCAATGCGCAGCTAGAGCATGCAATCGCTCTAAGGACACGCCGATATAGCCATGAGAACAGGGTTAAATGAGGCCAGCATTCTTATGTAAGCGTTCAACGGGGGTTCGCTGTATTTAACGGTGAAACCTAAATGTCACTGGTATTTATTTCTAAAGTTGATGTCACATTAGGTGTGTGTGTGAGTGTTTCAGATGCACGCAGCTTCAAAAGAGTGCATTTATTGCTCTATGGCTTCTATTTATAGGCTTATAAGTACGTAGCCACGTTTTACATGTATTTTTTCATTAAGATTTAAAGATTCGGTGGACTGTTTACATGAGACGTTATCTAATCCGATAAGGTGTTTACATGTGCTCGTGCTTTCGATTTTGGGACATACCAAGTGACCTATGATGACATGCAAATTACCAGAGAAGAAGAGAAGAATAAACGCCAATGGTTGCATTAATATTTTTAATAACTGCTGGCACTTGCTTGGAATTAACAGACTAATATTTGGACCTCTAGTGTTCATTTGTGCGCTCAGTCATGTGGCCCGAACACAATCACATACACACTGGCCGTCTTCTATCCTACCACACCGGTGTGGTGGTGTAGTCGGGGCCATTCGCAAGTAAACCCACTTGTTTTGTTGCTTTGCAAAGTCTGTAATTTACTATCATGAATCATTTCCCCTCAATGGTGTACCAAACAGTTGTGAAACTAGTGATCCTTTGTTGTAATTGGTGCATCATCAGTTCTGTCATTTCACATTTCCCCGCCCATCATCTACTAAGTGCGCGTGTCTGTTGCAGCGAGAGAACTCTGCTCAAATGCCTTTGGGAGCACCGGGACATTTCTGGACCGGTTGAGTTGAGAGCTGATTGCCGACACAAGGGAAACCTCCCCAACATTAGGCACTGTTCTAAATTACACCAAACTGCCAAAAAAGTGTGAAGCGGCGCTACGCACTGTATCCGCCAGCTGCACACAAAAGCAGAGTCTCCCATTTGCGCAACAATGTAAAGTGATAATCATCTTCTTACATTCAGATGTGACACAGAATAATTGAAACTGTCGTGTCGTGTGCCTCAAGAGAACATTAAGGTTCTTTAGTGATGCTGGCTGAAAAACATCCACAATGTTAACTGCATGAAGAGGTTACAGTAGGTGGCCAGCCTTTCTGGGGCTTACCGCCGCGGCAGTACCGCGGTGGTAACTGTAATTCAGTCGCGTGTTAAAACCATTCGCGAAACTACCGCCAGGTGGCGCAAAGGGACGGATTGCGAAATGAATGTAGTTGTAAAATGAGATAAAAGAAGGAAGTAAAACAACAATAACATTATATAACATTGTAACATTTAAAAAAAAAACTGTTTTTTTTTTTTTTAATTTGTTAATTTTTAAAATGTAGGATAGTCTTAGACTACAGTCTACTAAACAAAAATTAAAAGAAGACCTTAACACAAAGGATCATATGCATGCTATTTCTATTAAACAGTAAATAAATATAAGGCCTATATATATATATATATATATATATATATATATATATATATATATATATATATATATAGGCCTTATATTTATTTATTTATTTATATATATATATATATAACCTAAATGTTTTAATTTCATTTTCATTTCGATTTATTCTTGGTTTAAAAAAATCTTCAGGTTCCATATGCAGAGCGAAATGGGAACAGTCCAGCACTTAGCAATAATTAGTATTAACTCTGTTATTATTCTTGATTTTTCAAACTACCAGCATTTTTGAATTATGTCTTATGTGTGACCAAAATTGTTTCAGCTGTTTGATCGCTGGTGCCTCACGCACATATTCACTGGAAACAGCAGTCGTTCACCAGACATTAGGCGTGAGCACTTTGACATATTGTTAATTATGATTTTTTTTTTCATCGATACTGAAACGCACACAGCCTATTTACCTCATGAATAATAGTTAAGCTTCAAATGGGCAACATCACAAATATGGAAACGTTTGATTTCTCCCGATTGAGAAAGCCCAAGCTTACCTTATGCTTAGCTTTAAATTATTATTATTATTATTTATTACTAAGCCTATATTATTATATACAGCAATTATATTTATCCACTATAATTATATATTTTTAATTATTGTTTTGTTCTGATAAATTTGTTAAATTTAAAGGATTTGTTGTAAAATATTTTCTAATAGCCTATTTATTTCCTCTCACAAACTCTGATTTATTTTTTAGCGTGTTTAAAAAAAAAACATGCAGCAAACGAAAATAGGTGATTGATCCGTTAAAATGAAACCTATACATGACTCACATATTTTTTTCCTCTGACAAACTCAGCTCAGCTGTGGACGATTTAAAAATGTTTGATATAAAGCAGTGGTTCTCAACCCGCGGCCCATCACGAATTCTAATGTGCCCCGCACCACATGCTGAAAAAAAAAAAAAAAAAAAAACTTTATCACTTTGTAAAATTGTATTGGTTACATCAATTTAAAAAAAAAAATATGCTACTAACGAAATATAAGCTATATCCTAATGTTTTTATGTGATTTTTTTTTCTTCTTCATTTATTATTTTCAGACATGAGCACTGGCATAAGCATTTAACAAACACATACAAGCGCGCACTTTGGCAGAATTCAATTCAAATAGTCATCAACAGCCATTAGGTAAATTGCCTTTAAGGTAAAATTGCGCATCAGAATGGACAAATTTGTTTTTTAAGGGAGAAAAAAAAGAAATTCAAAAAATGTCAGCGAATAAACATGTACAAACTGTCAATAGTCGCAGTATCAGTATTGAAGGAGAAGTGCTGGATTTTTTTTTTTTTTTTGCCCCGCAACTCACTCGAAGAAGTTCAGATTAATGGAAACACCATACATATGTAACAATCCTTATTTGAAGAAATGTGGCAATTATCTCAAGAGAGAACCCCATATTATTAAATTCAAAGTGCTTTCCATATTTGGATCAAAATAGGCTACATTTGTGAACGCACATTTTCTGAAATGTTGCGCGTCAGGTCATGCAAGCCTGCATCTTAAACCCTCTGTCAAACTTTCTGCGTCCGCGAGTCCGCTATGGACCGCTAGGTAGGCGTGAAGTAAAAATCGTCATTGGAGAGTGTGTGCAGAGACTCTAGCAGACGACCGCATGGACAGGTGCGCCTGGTCAGGCTTCAAAAACAAAATTGCACATGTGCAGCCAGGCAGAGTGAAGAGCTCATTGCTACTTGAACCTGTGCAATCCGTCAATAAAAGAATATAAAGACAGTGAGATGTGCAATAATTCTGGGCAATTGCAGAGCTGGCCATCAGCCTGCGCATTCAGAAGTATAAATTGAAGAAGTCTGTGTCCGCGCTGGCCGTGTACGCGTCCGGATTGCTCATGCAGAAAGTATAACACAGGCGTTACAATCGCAACTTCTTTGTGTTACTCCTTTCAAGCTGAATCTCACAAAATTGGTCAGCTCCCGACAGCATCAGGTGTTTTATTTATGGGGAGTAGAATTGTTTATTTTAATGAATGTAATAGATTATATATCATAATAGTTAGGTTATAATATTATAAATCAGGTTGGTTTGTATTGCTGACGTAATATGTAATTTATATGCGTAGATTGCACTTAGACCATAGTGCAGCTCGCTGGAAAAAAAGGTTGAGAACCACTAGGTTGCTGTCCCATTTTATACAGGAATTGTTCATTAAAAAAAAATCTAATTATATTGTTAACACAAGTTCATTTAGAACTTTATTTTTACTTATAAACTCCTTGAGAATTTAAAGTTAGTTTAATAGTATTTAAATTCAAGTTTTAAAAAAAAAGTTTTAATTGCTTAAATTATTTTTATTAATTAATAATATGTTATCATGTTTATTCTTGTTAAAAAAATATCTTTATTCTTTAGGAAAACAAGGGAAAAAATAAGGGACAATCCGAAAATTTGTTTTGCTTTGCCTATTTATGTAAGCTACAATTATTCAAATAATAATAATAATAATAATAATAATAATAATAATAATAATAATAATGTCATTAATAAATACCATTGGCCTGAGTAATTTTGACCATTATAGAATTGTGACTTTAAAGATTAGTCATTTAGGTGGTAAAAATACTGTGAAATAAATAATGGCATGGATTTTAGAGCATAACAACTGAAGGTTTATGAAACATTGGCCAATAAAGCATTTTTTTGAACAATGGAACTTAAAGTTGTGAACTAAAATTTTATTTTATAACCATACAGCATGTGAATAAATAAAATGCATAATTTTCATAGCATTTCATTATTCATAAAATGCATAACGTTTCTGGTGTTTGGATGTACTTCAATATAATGAGCTCCAAGTTTAAGAATAGTCCTAGTCTTCTCTCTCTCTTTAACAGCATTAGCTCAATGATATACGTCTTCCTTCCGTTAGACTTCTTCTGCCTTGCTAAATGTTGGGCTCATGATCAATAAATTCACCTCAATCTGATTCAGTAAAGTCAAACAGCAGACAGTGAAGCCAGAAGAAAAAATATTAACAGGTCCTCCATCCATGACATTGACTCACTGCGGAGCTGCCAGTTTTAATCTGAACAGCTCTTAAAGCTGAGTGGATGGTTAAATGCATGATGGGCTAGTATTAAATTAATCATCTTGTTGCAGTTATAAATTTGACTGCTAAATGAATGATAAAGAACTATATTAAAACTTGTTTTGTAAAATTTCTTCGTCATTTGAATATTGATTTAAAAATCGGTTTAAATCATAAATCATATTTGTTTTTTCTAAAAGAAAAAAAAAAAAAAAAAAAACTGGGATTTTTTTTAGGCCATATGATATTACCCTACTTTAAAAGCAAGTAAAGAAGGTTCCCTTTAAAATTACTTTAGTTATCAATTACTAAAGCTTTTTTTTTACATCGTGTGAATGTTGTTGATTATAATGAGAGAACTTGCGTTTAATTGTGAGGACGTTTTATTAATTCTTTAGAGTTTCAAAGATTTAATCTTGCCGGTTTAATTTTATTCGTTTCTTGTTTTAGGCAAATTAGGCCTAAATAATGGGAACGAAATTATACACTGCTTCACATTTAAACATGCAACAATTTCTTAATCAGTTTACAGACAAATGTCTTTTTCCCAATAGGTTATGTCAAAATAAAGGGCAGGTAACGAATAACAAAAATGCATGTTGTTTTATTAAAGGAAAAAATATATTTATATATAAAATATAAATTAAAATATAGGCATAATATATTAAAATATTGACATTTTGCCTATTAATCCATGTAGCCTACCCCCCTAAAATAGGCTACCACTTTTAATGCTCGGATGCAAAGTAAACCACAATGTATTTCGAATAATATAACGCATAATTAATATAACATAAATAATACTGCACACCTTTTAAATGTGTCAAATCTAAAATATGGTTTAATACCATGTAGCTTAGAAAATATAAGCACAGACTCTTTCTCTTTCTCGTTCTAAGAAATGCATATAACTTCATAAATACCAAACTTTCTTCTGTGAGTATTAAATATTAAATATATTAAATATTTAAACTATAGTGTTTTTCTTTCATTTTCCATGACTGAAGCAGTCAAATGTAACACATCAGCGAGGCAAAACTGAAGTCTATTTGAGAAAATGTGCTTTAATGCGCTTGTTTGATAACTTGTGGTTAAAGCGCCACTCAGCGGTCAAAGGCTGCAAATGCACTTTACACTGCCGCCGCGGCGGTAGGAGTGACGGTAAAAGCGGCGTTTTGGATGTCTAGTTAGTGTAAACTGGAAAACGGCAACATAGGCATGTAAATTCAGCAAGGGGAACTAGACGCAGCCTAAGACCTTCAATGCAGCTCTGAAATAAATTGTATTTTGATATTTAAAAAAAAGAAAAAGATAATAATAATAATAATAATAAAAAATAATACTAATAATAATTCTGTACTTATAAGGAAAAATACAAGATTTCTCACCAGGTTTCGTTAAACAATGAATCATGAGGGGGTGGCTTATGAACGCAGATAGTGCTTGCAACGAACTATCGCACAACATTTACAAATGGGTTTATGAATCTGTATAATTCATACAATGACGGGCAAAATGTGGTCAAGTGTTTTCTTTGAGCTATTCACTATAATAGTGTTGTTCCTAAGCTGAAAAGCAGCTTCTGCTCTGGTCATGAGATTCCAGATTCCATTCTAATGTGTGTTATTGTATGATTGGAATTTTATCTTTCTCGTCCACTATTTCCCAGTCTCTACTGTAATGTCAGTGTCTACTAATCACTGAATGCACACCGTTGGTGACATCACGTTCCCATTCTGATGACTACGACTTTTGATGTGGTTACATAGATACAAGTAATCAGTTTAACATGATTACATGGCAGAATTTTAATTTAGTTCGGTTATAGAAGGTATCCAACCACTTTCAACAGATTGCCATTTCGGTTTGGGCAATCTTATTCTGACTGAAGTGTTTATATGGAGCATTTTCATTCAGACTGGATGTCATCCTATGTTTCCGAAGGGTGTATGATTCCCCTGCTGGACTACCACCCTCCATTATGCAACTTATAGCATTAATGCTTATTATGTGCTCCCCGTGCCATTGTATGTATCACACATTTGCTTAAAGGGGGGCTACAGTGGTGTTTCATGGATTCAGAGTTGTTCAGTGTTAAAGAGATGGATTTTCGTGCTAAACATGGGCATTTTTGATTAATGGAGTTTTCAGTGCCAAAATTCATACTTCTGGGTTGTACAAGTGTAACAGTATTATCTGTTACTTTGGTATTTTTTCATACTCACCACTAGGGGGCGCACGAACGCTAGAACCTCTTGTATTTAAAAGGGTAGTAGTATAGAAGAAGTCAGTTAGAAAAGATCAAAATAATAGTTAAGTCAGCAGAAAAATATCTAGGAATAAAAGGGCTTAGCTGTGAGGTAGTGGAAGAAATGATAGTGGCAGGAAGTACAAGCTCGCAGACATGGGTTGGTGGCTCTTTATGATATTAACTATTTTGCAATGGAACTCCAGAAGCCTAATAGCAAATGGACAGGAATTCAAGAGTTACGTCTCAGATTTAGCAGATCGACCTCATGTAATATGTGTGCAAGAAACATGGTTAAAACCACAATTGGACTTTGTTTTGTATGGATATACGTCAATTAGGAGAGATAGAGAAACAGGAAAAGGTGGAGGTGTAGCAACTTTTGTAAAAAGTGGGTTAAGATATAATGTTATTAGTGAAGGAAAAGAGCATGAATCTGTTGTAATTGAAGTATGGTCAGGGCAAGACAATATAAAAATAGTCAATTTTTACAACCCTTGAAATAAATTAAGTACTGATATGTTGGAATTAGTTGGAATTAGAAAATAATGGTATGTGGAGATTTTAATGCACACAGTACATTGTGGGGAAGTAAAAATACAGATATAAATGGATTAGAAGTAGAGAAATTATAGATGATAAGGAGTTGGTGTGTATTAATGATGGAAAGGGCACACGGTATAATAGTGCAAGTAATACAGAAAGTGCTATTGATCTAACACTAGTATCAATTGAAATTGCAGGAATTAGTGCATGGGAAGTAGAAGGTAGGTCAACAGTGGGTAGTGATCACTACCCAATAATAACTAGGATTGGCATAGAGGTACACCAGGAAGAGGAAGTGAAAATACCAAGGTGGAAATTGAATAAGGCTGACTGGCAGACATTTAAAGAAGTTAGTGAGAGTAAGTGTGTGGAAATAACACAGTTCTGGAAAT
The DNA here is from genome assembly GCF_003368295.1 of Carassius auratus. NCBI lineage: Eukaryota > Metazoa > Chordata > Actinopteri > Cypriniformes > Cyprinidae > Carassius > Carassius auratus. The sequence continues at coordinate 1,469,759 of NW_020523543.1, forward strand.
TTGTCCGCAATGGATAACCAGTATAGGAAGCAGACATTGTTGGAAAATCCTGGAATGAAAGACAGTAGATTTGCACCAGGAAGAGATATGGACCTGCCTTTTACTATGTTTGAATTAAAAAGGGCTATCCTAAGTGCACGACAGACAACACCAGGGAAAGATGCTATATGTTATAGCATGCTAGGGCATATGAGAGATGGATCACTGGAGGTAGTATTAAGGCTGATCAATATGATATGGAATGAAGGTAGAATCCCACTTGAATGGAATCAGGCAGTGATAGTCCCAATACTCAAACCTGGTAAGAATGCTTTAGACCCGTCAAGTTACAGACCTATAGCGTTAACATCACAATTAGGGAAAGTCAAGGAAAGGATGTTAACAGATAGGTTAAGTTACTATATGGAAAGTAAGGGTCTCGTTTCAACATATCAGTCTGGATTTTGTAAGGGTAGGGGAACAATGGATTCTGTTTTGTGCTTAGAAGCAGAAGGAAGGAAAGCACAAACTAATTAGGAAAGTGTTATTGCTGTGTTTTTTGACGTCGAAAAAGCATATGATATGCTGTGGAAGGATGGACTTCTTATAAAACTTGTCAAATTAGGAATAAAAGGTAAGTTATTTGGTTGGGTATTAGATTTCCTGGACAGAAGAACAATAGAAGTTAAGGTTGGTATTCAAGTAGGCATATAGTGGAAAATGGTACCCCACAAGGTAGTGTGTGCAGCCCCATACTGTTTAATATTATGATAAATGACATTTTTGATCAGGTAAGTGGAAATATAGGTAAGTCACTTTATGCAGACGATGGAGCACTCTGGGTTAGAGGTCGAAATGTAGAATATCTTAGAAAGAAAATGCAAAATGCAATAGAGAAAGTTGAACAATGGACTTCTAAATGGGGATTTAAACTCTCAATTCCAAAAACTAAAGTTATATGCTTCTCTAAGCGCCACAAAGTAGTGCCACTGAAATTGTATGGACAGGATTTGGAACAGGTTAAGGTGGTGAGGTTTCTAGGAGTTCTCTTTGATGAGAGGTTGACTTGGTGTCAGCATATTGATAAGGTCAGAAATAAATGTAAGAAGATCAACAATGTGTTGAGATGTCTATCAGGGCGAGACTGGGGAGCAAGTAGAGCTTCGCTAATAAACATATATCAGGCTCTCATGAGAACTGCCTCTGACTATGGTTCCTTAGCGTGTATGTCGGCATAGGAATCTGACCTTAAAAAGCTTGATGTGGAGCAGGCACAGGCACTTCGGATTTGTACTAGGGCATTTAAAACATCCCCAGTTACCGCTTTACAGGTGGAGGCAGGAGAGATGCCGCTACGTATTAGGAGGGTCAAGATGATGTTGGCATATTGGACTAATTTACAAGGACATAGTATGGCGCACCCCACAAAAACTGTCTTGCAAGAATGCGCAGAGCATAATAAAAGCAATTTTTACAGTTTCGGATGGGTGGGGGATGCTAAGGCTCAAAATGCAGGTCTCAATCAGTTGCAAATAGGACCCACTGTGGCAATATCAAATATACCACCCTGGAAATTTATAAAACCATCTGTAAATGTAAGCTTACAACAAATACTAAAAGAAAACTCAAAAATAATGCCACAGTGGATAATAGTTCAAAACTATGTAGAGCAGTATCAGGAGGAATTATTCATTTTCACGGATGGATCAAAGCAGCCGGAAACAGGGCGTACTGGAGCAGCATTTTATATTCCTCGGTATGAAGTAGTAGTCAAAAAGAGGACTACAGACTACCTGTCAGTTTACACTGTGGAGCTGATAGCAATTTTACTGGCATAAGAGTGGGTGGGAAAAAATCATCAGAGTCAAGGTGTTATTATAGCCTCAGACAGTTTATCAGCATTATTAAGCATTCAGTCTGGGAGAGCGTCATGTAGGCAAGACCTAATTTATCGAATACTTCACTTACTTCTCACACTTCATAATAAGGGAGCGGTTGTCTCCTTCCTTTGGGTTCCTGCTCATGTGGGGGTGGAAGGAAATGAAGTCGTGGATATGCTAGCAAAAATTCTATAAAGCATGAAATAGTAGATGTACAAGTACCAATAAGCAGAGCAGAGGTCAAAACCATCATAAAGCAACATTCTCTTAATATATGACAAGAATATTGGGATACAGCGGACACAGGACGTCATCTATACAGCATACAAAATCAAGTAGTCACAAGAATGAGGAAGGGCAGAAGCCCTAGGGAGGAGATGTTAGTCTCACGTCTTAGAATTGGTCACACTGGTTTAAATACAACATTGCACAGAATAGGAAAACATCACACTGGATTATGCACTGAGTGTAATGTGCAAGAGACAGTGAAGCATATATTGTTAGACTGCAAAAAATATGAAGAAGATCGGGAAGAATTAAAGGCACAGATGGATGAACAAAGCATGACACTTGAGCATTTATTAGGGAAAGCATCTGGGAGTATACACAATTTATTAATTTTGTTTTTGAAAAACACTGGGTTAAGTGAAAGAATTTAATAGGAAGGAATTTTCTTTTGTGAAGGTCTTATATAAGTTTTAACTTCTTTTATTTACTAATTTAATTTTTCTTCACCTCTTTATTATGTCATTCTAATACCCACACTCCAGTCTAGTAGGTGGCGGTAATGCACCTTTGAGATTAGTTGCCAACCGCCATTAAACCCAAAAGAAGAAGAAGAAGAAGTCAGTTTGTTTGGAAGAGGGAAGCATGGTTTTATCCAAGCACCTCCTGCAACACTCATTGGAGTCCTGATTGAGAAACTTTGTTTCCAGTTCAATCATGTAAGTTTTGTTTCTCCTAATGTTGTGCATTGTTTTAATTTTATATAATATATGATAGATATTTTTTTTTCTTTTTGTAGATGGACTCTCTATATGTTACTTTATATTTTGAGAATTGTTGAATCCATATGAGTTGCTAAGGCTCAACTGAAATGGACATCAAGTAGTTTCTAATCAATGGATTGATCTCACTGCATGACCTTGTGGATTATCAAGTATCCTAAATACAAGAATGTGACTGTGGGCTATCTAGTTTTATTTTGGTTGTAACACTAATGAGCTGATGGTATTTCAGTCATCTGTCCATACTAGTGAATTCCTGACTCTTAACACGTTCGGAGCAAAAGACCAGAACGTGAGTAAACAAGGACCTTCGTTGTTTACATAATTCACCATTTTGGCTGCCCTGAAGTCGGCCACATCCTGCTTTACGTGACAGTTATTTACGACAAGAAATTCCAGAGTCACGTGGGCGAGCCTCAAAGGAGACACTAAACCAACCACATTCCAACATACACAAACGGAAACCTTTCGTAAAGTTCCTTACTTTTGTAAGTACTTATTAATATGTATTTTAAATATGTTTATGGATTGCATAAAATGGTTAATCCTTGTTATGTGAAGAGTATAAGTTGCTAGCTTATACTTTAGGAAATGTCTCTCCTCACTTTAACTTTCTCAAAGAGAGCCATGTTTCTGCAACCCCCACTTTTGCAGGTCGTAAAAGTTTACGACCACACAGGACAGGAGAGAAGCCAAATCACTGGCTTCTTTTGAACAATGCATTCTATGGAATGTATTCATTAACTTTCTGTTTTTATGTTTTATAAATGTATTACGTATTCCCTTTTGGTACATTTAGATGTTTCCCATATAAATTGGGACTATCTGCAGTGTTATCATGTGTTAAGCAAATCTTTAAATATGTGTAATTCTGCATTTGAATGTAACTTCATGTTTTGATCATATATATATATTATGTTTAGTATCTGTGTAATCGTCATGCTGTGACAGACCCATTTATCTAGAGCAAAGTAATGAAAAATGTATGTAATCTGAATTACAAACTTGCTAGAAATATCCCTGAGGAAATCTGACACGCCCTAGATCACCAGGGGGTTGTTTCTACAGAGACAAAGGAACTTTTTCCCGCTGCAGATCGCGGACATTCATTGGATGTTCCCTCGAGAAAGGGGCTTGAACCATTTCAAGCCATAAGAACGACCGAACAAGGTCCGCCTCTTCTCTTCTTACGCTGACTCCCTTCCCTCCTGCATCGACCAACGTTGCTTCCGCACGGCCTTAGGCCGCGCTCATAGCGCAAGCCCCCTCAGCACAGGGGCTGAGAGAAAAAGCCATTTTAATGGCTCCTTTGGAAGCTTTCGTTCTTTTCTTTTCTTTTCTTTACTAAGTTTATTCAACTATTCGCCTCTCCACGCAAGGAAGACGAATTCTGGAACATTGCTTGTTGAACCTTTCAAATACCACGCGAGGACAGAACAAAAGACCACGTGCTCCAGCGTGCGCCGGTCTCCAGCACGCGCACGCCGGTTTCAAAAGATCCAGCGCGACCCGATGTCCAGCTCATGCACATTGGACACTTTGCAAGTATCACTTTCTCTATGGAGATTTAAATGCTGCTTTAAATTGTTGCTGTGATCTGATCGTTGTTGGCTTCCAAAAGTTACTGACTATGATTTCCATACCTGAGCTCCTTATGTGATCTCATTCTATTTTCTCTCTCTCTCTCTCTCTCTCTCTCTTTTATTTGGATTCCGTTATGTCTTGTATAAAGCTTACTGTTTGTATTGTCGTACGCATATTTACTCTGTGTGATTTGTAGTTTGATGTATTACTAGTTTTATTATTAAAAACCCATATACTGACGATTGGCTTGGACTCCACCCCACTTACATTATGAGTCACTGAGATGTCTGATCTATAGCTACAAGCTCTAAATTTAGAAACTAAATTTATCATAAGGATAGGATAATGTTTTCATGGCCAGAGAATACTTTTCCTTGAATTATAAGGCGTGATAACTTTATTGAAAATTGATAGGTCAACAGTGGTTTGCTGGACATACCACTGTTTGATTTGCAGTAATTTACAGTAAGAGATATCACAATAATTGGTATGAAGAATGGAATATTGACATATTAATGAGTAAGTTACAGTGCCCTGTGATTATTTATTGGTATAGGCAATTGAGCTATTTTTCATAATCAATAAAATTTAATGTAACTGTCATCTGAGATATAAATTAATCATATTCCTGATTAATTATTCAAATTCCCTATATATCATTTGAGTTAATTATTCTGTAAAACTCATTGTTGTTACATTTATGGTGGAGAATGCGGGCATTTCAAACTTCGTTTTGTGAGCAATCAATCTGTGTATATGGTTTTTAATAATTTCTGCACGTGCGCTATGAAAGTATGTAACGTTACTTGTGAGATAAGTCGCAAGACGCCAACTCACTCAACTGACTGAGGCAAAAGGCTGGTCAGTCAGCGCGCTAGGTATTTGTAGAAACTTAACAGTATAGTCACTGTTATTTTTAATGAAAGTAAACTGCAGTATAATGTTAAAAGTATCTTGTTAAGAAAGACCAAAATCTTTTTACAGTGAGAACATTTTAATATGAATAATTAAAAGATAAAGAAATCTTTTATTAGTTGCAACATGTAAATCTGAATATGAGCGATGTTCCTCTGATTCAGTTAAAAAGGCCTTGCTTTTTAAATATCGTTATTGAATTCGTGGTAAACCACATGATAGTCAAAAAAAAAATAAACGATAAAAACTCCTGGTCTAAAATTGGCTTAGCTACCCGATTTTTAAACCTAAAACATTTAAATCATAAGTGCTATTTTGATAGATGTTTATTGGAGTCAACAGTTGGAAAATTCCTGTTTTTGTTACATTTGTGTTTTGGAAGTGAACGGATCCTTCCTTCACACTATGTTAATATAGCACCCCAGAGATTAAAACCTTTGGTTTGTTACTTGTGATTTTTGATGCAGAAAATCAGCCTGACAAACGATCAGATAATTTCTAAGTCATATTGAAATTGTAATTCCGCTATCTAAACACCAGGGTACGCCCTGCTTTCTGATTCCAGCTTGCATGAGTGCAAAGTTGCCATCCCGTGGCCGTTTCAGATAATGCGCTCTAATTGCTAATCTTTACCCTTGATGTATTTGAATTAGATGTCTAAATTCTCGATAAATATTTGCATTTACAGCTTTGCTCGTGCAAATATTATTACTGGGAAACAAAAGAATGTTCCCTGCCTTTGACTGTTTACATTTACTTTGAGTTTAGTTCAAACATGATTTGAATTCAAATGTAATTGTTAATAGTGGAAATCTAGATGTGTCAGGTCAACTACGGTTTGACCCACTTAGAAGGTAAGCCATCTAGTGGCAGTCTCCTGTTAAATCGACTAACAGACCTCTGTCTTTTCCATTCTGTTTGAATTGCATGTCCACTTTTACCCTTTTTGATTAATCTCACCCTGTTTGATTAATTTCCTAATTATTAATGATAACTTACAAGCTATCATGGGTTATTATAGGATATTATTCAGATTTTCCTTTTAATTCATACATGCTTATTTTAATTTTGATTTAAACCAGTTTTGAATTTTTAATTTGATTTAAGTTTTCTGCTCAGCAGGTTAAAGACAGAGAAGCAGTACTTCCCCCCCTTGTGGTGAAAACCAGCTACTCCTTCTCCCTTGTTTCATTCCTGTCTTTTAATTTGATGTTAATTATTATTATTTTTTCTCTCTTTTGACTTAGGTTATTTTGATAATTACCATTATTATCATAATTCCTTTGTTTTGTTTTATTATTATTAGGTAAAGCTGTTACCTTTCCTCTCTACATATATAGTTACTCAATTGATGTTAAAAAAACCAAACCTTAATTAACTTAATTTCCTTTGTTCATCCTTTGTGTATTTGATTGTAGAACTCCCTCGGTGATTGGACAGTCATCTCAGGTTTCCAGTGAGCAAGGCTGCCCGACCGGTGTTAACGATACTGGCTGCGAGTGAAACTCGGTTCCTCTTGTCTCTGTCCATTAGTGGCACGCAGTGGAGACATCAACAATTTTTGCACTCCAGAGGTTGTGCTAAAAGCCACAAGCCGTTCGAGACGGCGCCACGCCAGAGTAACGGAGGACCAGGGACACTGCGGTTGAGTGTTTGGGGAGCACCGGAGAGGTTGACCAAGCCACTGGTTTCCACCTGAATGACTTCAATTCACCCAGGTGAACCAAATGTGATAAAACCCATCCACTTATTATAAGCCACAGAATATTAGATATTCCCCCGGATATATTTTAAGTGTTTGACCCTTTTTGTTTCTTTAAGCCACACCATATTTCTAGGTTTCCTACCCAGATAGCCCACTCACCTGTTAAAACCACCTGTAAAAACTCACTCATCTTAAAACCTAGCAGCAGGCTTAGACCTCCTTATTCCCACTAACACATTGTGTTTCTATTGTTTTCATCTCATTTCAAGTGTTGTGTTTCACTTTGATCTTTTTCTACCCTCTGTTCTGTTGTGATTTGTTTCTTTCATTTCACATAGAGACAGTAACCTGGGAGCCACCAATGAAGTTAAATAGTAGAGCGACCACCAGCAGCCGGTGTCATCACACGACCCACTAGGCTACTGCCTGTCAAATCTCCATTTCAGGTCATTCGTTGACCCCAGTTAATTGGCTACTTAACTGTCTGACTGTTTGCATCAGTTAGCCCCAAAATTCTCATAAACGGCACAGCCCGTATGAATATAGCTCGTTAAACGTAGAACGAACTTGCATTGGTCTTTTTGTGTGTGTGTGCTGTGCTTCTCTCACCGACAGAGAATTAGGATGTTCCAGGCATCCAGTCCAGCAGTCCACGGGGGCCACCTCTCGACATGGTTGAAAGCAGTGACGACCCCCTTCCTGCCCAAGGACGCCAGTAACCTGCAGCACCCAGAGCAACTAGACACCGAGCTAGATGAACTGATGGCACGCGATCCAAACCAAAGCGACTACTACAGAGAACTCGCCAGGATCTTCGGAAGCCTAGTTCACATTCTCGTCGCCCAAGCATGGCTCGGTGAACGGAGCAACATCGCGGAGGAGGCCTGGAAGGACCAGGCCCCAACCCAGAGTCATCTTGATCAGCTCCTCCTCGAGACCCAGAACCAGCGCGAGAAAGAGGACGATACAGATCCAGAGCTACAGAAAGGAGTTGAAAGACTTCACAATGCCCTGCAAGATCTTCGCCTCGACACAGATCAAAGAGAACAGCTGGAGAGAGAAGCCCGAAAAGACCTCAACAAAAAACTCCAGCAAGGTGGCGCTCTCCTAAAAAGAGCAGAGACTGAACTGAAAGAAAGAGACTATAAAACCTGGGCCTGCAAAACACACTTGCAAGCGGCCCGAGCTAAATTCAACAAGCTTACTCTGCAGAGAGACAAGCTCCAAGATGAACTTGACACTGTTCACACAGAACTGAGACAATCTCACAGATTACAGAGTGGCTGGATCGGAGAAATGCACACCACAAAGTTTCTCCCGGCCAGCCACTCCAACCCTTTCAGCCAAGAACCCAGAGCTGAAAAAAGGGGGTGTAAGCTCACTTCTAAGGAAATCACCAGCCAGCTTACTAGAACACCTGTCAACAACGGAGGGAAGAGAACCCTTCCAGAGAACGCATGTCACTAAACCCTGCACTGCTCAGAGAGAACTTCACAAGCTAGCCAGAAGCATCTCTACATTACATCCAGATCCTGCAGGAGGACATGACGTTCATGCTTCTTTACAAGCCATTGACTGTCATTTGCTAACTGTCGCTAACGTGACAGATATGAACACATTGTACCTGTTAAAAATCACGTCCAGCCGTGATGTGCATTGCTTTCTGGATCGTCAACCAGAGACTGTCAAAGCGTACTACCAGCAACTGCTACAGACTTTGATTCTTGAGTTCTCTGATCCAAACTCAGACCATGGGCTCCTTATTGCTATGGACCTCAAACAGGGCCGATTTGAAAACCCACAGACTTTCTGTAGTCAGCTACGAAAGGCCTACTTCGGAGCATGCAACGAACCAGGTATGGAACAGGATGTCAACTTAAAAACTCTGTTCCTCCTAAACCTACATGCCAGTTGGAGTTTTCATCTCAGAGTCCCAGCGTGTCCACGTAACAGGACTACACAAGAGTTACGGAACTTAGCCCACAAAGCTTGCACCAAGCAAAAGACAATTGGTGAAGAGACTGTAAAAAACCCCAAAGTCTCTGTCTCTGAGCACTGCTTGGAGTTAACCCTAGATGGCGCCCTACAACACCACAGTCACAGATATTTTTACAGAGAGTCAATACCGTTCCAAGCCTGCAGAGGGCAACACAGTGCAGCCACGTCTGAGACAGCAGAGATCCTGAGGGTGCTGAAAGATCTTTTTCACATGAAAACTCGCAAGGAAGATGAGCCAAGCACCCAGAACACTGCCTGTCATCTACAGACCACAGAGCTAACTGTTACAGCACAAAGTGACAACAACACCCAAGCTCCACAGTCAACAGCTGCACACCCTGAACGAGACAGCACAGGTCCTCACACCAGGTACCACAAACACAAGGTACCAGAAAATGCTGTTTTGACTACCTGCCTTCGCAGCGAGCTACACAAGACCGGTCCTCACCACCCACCGATCGTCACACCTGCCCTGATGCCAACATTCCTGGGCAGCCTTGTCAAAAAGAGGGTGGGCCGAAAAGGAGTCAACAGGAAAGACCTGATCGACACAGGATCAAACCTGACGGTGATCTCATCTCACCTTTTCAAAAGACTCCAATTTGAAGCTAAGAGACAAGATCGAACTCTTACACCTCAAAACTATGAACTGAATGTACAGGTGTACAGACAGAATGACATCCAGTTTGAACAGGTTGTTTCCATTCACCTGACAATCGTTCCGATGAGTCTAATACATCCCATGTATGTCCCACCAATGAACACTCATACATTGCTCATCGACAAAGACCTGCTAGAACACTTTGACCCTTTTCTGAACTTCAAACAGCTAAAAGACTTTGCTCAAGTGCGAGAACCTTTTTCTCTCCAGCCACACAGGTTGCTAGAGCCAGACTGTCAAGTCGCAGAGGTCACGGGAACTCCCACAGAGCCAGACGGTCAGGTCACAGAGGTCACGGGAACCCCAGCAGCCAGCCATGAGTACAACGCCCTAACGACAGGCCCAAGTTCAAGCCTCTGTACCTTAGTCAACAAACATGGTACGGTGGTACGAGCTTACACCAAAGGGGTCGCTGTTCGGCTCAACCTGCAATGTGGTCAAACCTTACACCACACGCTGGGTTTCTTCCAATCCTCACCTGAATGTGTGGAACTCGGACTCCCACTTGCAAACAACAAGCATGTCAAACACCAACACCTGTTCCAGCAATATGATAACATCACAAAAACACACAATGTGATCGTGTACTGGAAGAAGGTAAAAGGACACTCGAAGTTACCAAGTCTAGACAAGGGCTTTAAAGATCACACTGACACCCTTGCCAAAACTGGCACACTAAACAACATTCTGTGGTCACTCCCAACCCACCCACCCACATTCAAGGTTGAAGTGATTACACACAGCATAAGAACTTTACTAGCTAAACTGCCTACATCAGAATCGCTTACGCTGGCTCCGTTGTCTACACAGACCAACATAGCGGATATCTATGGATCTATGGAAAAGAAATCTAATGTATCTCTTGCTCTGGCTACTGTGTATAGACCACCAGGGCCGTATAAAGAATTCCTAAAAGAATTTGCAGATTTCCTCTCAGACCTTCTAGTTACAGTTGATAAGGCGCTAATCATGGGAGATTTTAATATTCACGTTGATAATACAAATGATACATTAGGACTTGCGTTTACTGACCTAATAAATTCCTTTGGAGTCAAGCAAAATGTCACCGGGCCCACTCATCGTTTTAATCATACACTAGATTTAATTATATCGCATGGCATCGATCTTACTGCTATAGATATTGTACCTCAAAGTGATGATATTACAGACCATTTCCTCGTATCGTGCATGCTGCGTATAACTGATATTAACTATATGTCGCAGCGATACCGTCTGGGCAGAACTATTGTTCCAGCCACCAAAGACAGATTCGCAAATAACCTGCCTGATCTATCTCAACTGCTATTTGTACCCAAAAATACACATGAATTAGACAAAATTACTGACAACATGGGCACTATTTTCTCTAATACATTAGAAGCTGTTGCCCCAATCAAATTGAAAAAAGTTAGAGAAAAACGTACTGTACCATGGTATAACAGTAATACTCACTCTCTCAAGAAAGTAACTCGTAGTCTTGAACGCAAATGGAGAAAAACTAACTTAGAAGTTTTTAGAATTGCATGGAAAAACAGTATGTCCAGCTATAGACAGGCTCTAAAAACTGCTAGGGCAGAGCATATACACAAACTCATTGAAAATAACCAATACAATCCAAGGTTTTTATTTAACACAGTGGCTAAGTTAACAAATTACCAGATGCCACCTGATTCAAATATTCCACCAACGTTAAATAGTAATGACTTTATGAATTTCTTCACTGATAAAATAGATAACATTAGAAATACAATAGCGAATGTAGATTCTACAGCATCTAACACTTCAGTTTCATCCATCGCACCCAAACATAAACTGCAGTGCTTTACAACCATAGGACAGGAGGAGCTAAATAAACTTATCACTGTATCTAAACCAACAACATGTTTATTAGATCCTGTACCCACTAAATTACTGAAAGAGCTGTTACCTGTAGCCGAAGAACCGCTTCTCAATATCATAAACTCGTCGTTATCTTTAGGACACGTCCCAAAACCATTCAAGCTGGCGGTTATCAAGCCTCTTATTAAGAAACCAAAACTAGATCCTAGTGTACTGGCAAATTATAGGCCTATTTCAAATCTTCCATTTATGTCTAAAATTTTAGAAAAAGTTGTGTCTGCTCAATTGAGCACCTTCCTGCATAAAAATGATCTGTATGAAGAATTTCAGTCAGGTTTTAGGCCCCACCATAGCACAGAAACTGCACTTGTTAAAATTACAAATGACCTGCTCCTTGCGTCAGACCAAGGCTGCATCTCATTTCTAGTCTTACTTGATCTTAGTGCTGCGTTCGACACCATAGATCATGACATACTCATAGATCGATTACAAAACTATACAGGTATTCAAGGGCAGGCTCTAAGATGGTTTAGATCCTACCTGTCCGATCGCTACCATTTTGTTTACTTAAATGGGGAGTCATCTCATTTATCATCAGTAAAATATGGAGTGCCACAAGGATCCGTCCTAGGTCCCCTTCTATTTTCAATATACATGTTGCCCCTTGGTAATATTATTAGAAAATACGGAATTAGCTTCCACTGTTATGCTGATGATACTCAGCTATATATATCAACGAGACCAGATGAAACTTCCCAATTATCTAAGCTAACAGATTGTGTTAAAAATGTAAAAGATTGGATGACAAAGAATTTTCTCCAATTAAATTCGGATAAGACGGAGATATTAATTATTGGACCAAAAAACACTACACAGAATCTTGTAGATTACAATCTGCAACTAGACGGATGTACTGTAACTTCCTCTACAGTCAGAAATCTGGGTGTTATATTAGACAGCAATTTGTCTTTTGAAAATCATATTTCCAATGTTACAAAAATTGCATTCTTCCATCTTAGAAACATTGCCAAGCTACGAAACATGTTATCTGTTTCTGATGCAGAAAAGCTAGTTCATGCATTCATGACCTCTAGACTGGACTATTGTAATGCACTTCTAGGTGGTTGTCCTGCTTCTTCAATAAACAAGCTACAGGTCGTCCAAAATGCAGCAGCGAGAGTCCTTACGAGGTCAAGAAAATATGATCATATTACCCCAATTTTACAGTCTCTGCACTGGCTACCTATTAAGTTCCGCATCAGTTACAAATTATCATTACTTACCTATAAGGCCCTAAATGGTTTAGCTCCAGCGTACCTAACTAGCCTTCTACCACGTTACAACCCATCACGCACCCTAAGGTCACAAAACGCTGGACTTTTGGTAGTTCCTAGGATAGCAAAGTCCACTAAAGGAGGTAGAGCCTTCTCACATTTGGCTCCCAAACTCTGGAATAGCCTTCCTGATAATGTTCGGGGTTCAGACACACTCTCTTTGTTTAAATCTAGATTAAAAACACATCTCTTTCGCCAAGCATTCGAATAATGTATCTTTTTAATTGTGAGTGTAGTTGCATCTGATCAAAGGTGCATTTTTATTCATTAGCTTGGGTTAAACTAATTTTACTTTGTTGGATCAGCAGCTATGCTAATGATGTCTGTATTTTGTTTCTATGTTTTGCCACGGGATTCACATCCCGTGGTAACTAGGATTTACACAAGCTCCAGTCTGGATCCAGAACACCTGAGAAGAGATGATGCTGACCCTCAGAGGACCTCAGATGATGCTAACCCTGAATGAACAAACAGAACTAACAATTATTCCTAAATGTGTGACTTAATCATATAATAACTTAATTAATAATATTGATAGTTCATCGTCTAGCTGACTACGTCTTGTATTATTATTATTTTTTTGTTTTTCTAAAATCCTGTCAAATGTGCACAAACTACTAGCTACTACTAAATATTGTAGAAACATAATTTTCTGTAAAGTTGCTTTGTAACGATTTGTTTTGTAAAAAGCGCTATACAAATAAACTTGAATTGAATTGAATTGAATATGCGGGCTTCTGAAACCTCGATAATGACTTTGCTTTACCATGTCCCAGACCCCTCCATCCACCCTGGCAACCAGTCTACAGTCACTGACAACCAAAGCCCCAGACCACTGCATGATACACAAACAATGCTGCGTGCACAGAACAATATTGTGGGTTGTGCACCGTCTGACATCACAATGCCAGGGCTTGTAATGCCACGGAGCAAAAGGGGGATAATGCCAATATATTTCCATGACGCAACATGTGCTGCACCACGCAGCACCAGAGCCACTGACAAAACACTGAAGCAAGCGTCATGCCAGCAGCAAGATGTGGCAAAACATGGGCGAGGGTGAGCTTAACCCAGTCGCCGCCCACTAAGCAAAGAGGCTGCCCTGTCCAACCAAAGACAGCCCTCGTTTGTTTCTTTCTCCCCTTTCTCTCTCTCTTTCCCTATTATCTGTACCAGGATGCTGCTGTGGTTTGCCGTGCCGTGCTGTCAGCCAAAGAGAGGACAGCTGCCACCGAGAAAACCGCTAAGACTCCTGACTACTGATGACAGGGCACACTACCCCAGCACTGTAACCGAATACAGCTGTACAAGGTTCCGATGGAGAGAGGACTCCCTCACTCGCACTGAGGCCGATGTCAAACACATGTTCAGCCAACATGAGAAAGTGACGGTTACACAAATGGAGTTAGGTGGACACCACCACCGCTCCACACAGTTCCCGGGAGCTTTGCTTAGAGCCGCTGCTGCCGCCAGAATGTTTAACATTGTTATGTCCAGTGTCAATGCAGCGAACCAGACTGTAAACTCCTTGAAACCACTGTTTACTGTCTTCCAGAAGAACTTTACCCAGACTCAGCTGTTTACAGCATTAACAACAGACATGCTGTGGGAGGTTAGCTCCTCCAATGACAGCCTAACCACGAGTAAAACCCCACCATACATGATACCCTTAAGCCTTGTGTTAACTGTGCCGTCTTACGCCATCACCATGCCAGCTGACCTGCAACAAATACACCTGGCCAACTCTCTGGATAGCGCCTTCCTACGGCACGTCAACCCCAAACATAGAGAAGTGAATGGGCTCCTGAACCAACACATCAGCGAGTCAAGCCAAGTCTACAGACCTAAAAACATTGTCAGTGTCAGGATGTGGAAAAGCAACACCCACACCAAAACACACATTCCAAATGTGGTGGCCTACCACGACAGTGACACACAGCTGTACCTGGCCCCAAACATGCACATGTGTACTTTAACCAAAGACATTCATTATCTCTGCCTTAGCAAACCCTTCCTCAGACACAACTCTGAAAGAATCTGCGAGCTGCAACCCTGGGTCAGGGATACGCGCTGCCCTGCCGAAGCCAAGCCTCGTACACAAGTCACAGAAACGCAAGCAGAGATTGTGGGTAACAGATGGCTCGTCAACACTACTGTGCGCTCAGCTACGCTGACCTACGACCAGCATGACACCGCCACCCGTGCCAACCTGCTTGACCAAGCACTGAAAGGTACCACCCAACACATTGACATTACTCCTGTCGACACAGCCCTCCAAGCACAGCCTCGACAACCCGTTCTGAACCCGTCATCTGCGGTCCGAGCCTGGACTGCTCCCGACACTGCACGGTGCATCTCCACCGTCATTGGTCCCTTGGACTCTTGGCGTGACCTTCATCCTATACAGGATACTCAACGGATGCAAACCTCTACAGCCAAACTCACGACAACTGTGGCTGGAGGCCTCCGATGGAATCCCCGGAAAGGGGGTGCCAAGTCAAAGACAACACCGAAACCCCATCAAGCTGAATCGTCGGCTTCAGGAACCACTTGTCATCATGACCCACCTGCTACATGACCATCTTGAACCACCTGTCGTCATGATCCACCTTTCATCTGCCCATAGTGATGATTGCCGTCCGATGATGTCCACACAGGGACTTCATCCGACGGAAGAGGGGGAGATGTAACACTAATGAGCTGATGGTATTTCAGTCATCTGTCCATAATAGTGAATTCCTGACTCTTAACACGTTCGGAGCAAAAGACCAGAACGTGAGTAAACAAGGACCTTCGTTGTTTACATAATTCACCATTTTGGCCGCCCTGAAGTCGGCCACATCCTGCTTTACGTGACAGTTATTTACGACAAGAAATTCCAGAGTCAGGTGGGTGAGCCTCAAAGGAGACACTAAACCAACCACATTCCAACATACACAAAAGGAAACCTTTCGAAAAGTTCCTTACTTTTGTAAGTACTTATTAATATGTATTTTAATTATGTTTATGGATTGCATAAAATGGTTAATCCTTGTTATGTGAAGAGTATAAGTTGCTAGCTTATACTTTAGGAAATGTCTCTCCTCACTTTAACTTTCTCAAAGAGAGCCATGTTTCTGCAACCCCCACTTTTGCAGGTCGTAAAAGTTTACGACCACACAGGACAGGAGAGAAGCCAAATCACTGGCTTCTTTTGAACAATGCATTCTATGGAATGTATTCATTAACTTTCTGTTTTTATGTTTTATAAATGTATTACGTATTCCCTTTTGGTACATTTAGATGTTTCCCATATAAATTGGGACTATCTGTAGTGTTATCATGTGTTAAGCAAATCTTTAAAGGGGGGGTGAAATGCTATTTCATGCATACTGAGTTTTTTACACTGTTAAAGAGTTGGATTCCCATGCTAAACATGGACAAAGTTTCAAAAATTAAGTTGTACGTTTGAAGGAGTATTTCTGTTCCAAAAAATACTTCCGGTCTGTCACAAGTTTCGGAAAGTTTTTTTCGAGTAAGGCTCTGTGTGACGTTAGATGGAGCGGAATTTCCTTATATGGGTGCTAAGGGCGCGTCTGCCGGAAGAGTGCGCGCTCCCGTATAGCAGAGCAGAGAGAGGCTGTGCACAGACAATCACTGATCAGAGCGAGAGCGTCGCGAAATGTCACAAAAGGAGTGTGTTTTTGGTTGCCAGGGCAAGACAACCCTGCACAGATTACCAAAAGAGAAACAGCATTAAGGGACCAGTGGATGGAGTTTATTTTTACAGAGCATCAACGGAGTTGTGCAAGTGTTTGTTCCCTGCATTTCGAAGATGCTTGTTTTACAAACAAGGCCCAGGTTGGCGCTGGATTTGCACATCGTTTATTTCTTAAGGATAATGCAATCCCAACGAAAAAGGGTCACGATCGTGAGTTGGAACCGCAGGCGGTGAGTAAAACTGCTTCAAATATCTCTGTGTTGTTAACTTAGCAGTCAGCGCGTAAGCACATCAAGTAAACAACATGCGATGTTGTCATCAAACTGCACGAGTAAAACTGCTTCAAATATCTCTGTGTTGTTAACTTAGCAGTCAGCGCGTAAGCACATCAAGTAAACAACATGCGATGTTGTTATCAAACTGCACGAGTAAAACTGCTTCAAATATCTCTGTGTTGTTAACTTAGCTATCAGCGCTTAAGCACATCAAGTAAACAACATGCGATGTTGTTATCAAACTGCACTTTCCACATGTACAGCTTAAAAAAAAAAAAAAAAAGACGACAAAGTGGAACTTAGTCATTTTCCAAAACCGCTGAGCAAATATATAGTTTCAGTACATACCACATAGAGAAGCCTTTGCTGATGCTGCTCTTGTTAAATTTCAGCCTCTGGATCTGTGTCACAGCTTCCAGACGCGCTCAACACAAAATCCTACTGGTGCTCGTGATTCTTTAGCTCCGCCCACACGTCACGCCTCTAGGCACTCGTGTTTTTACGGGAAAAATCGGTACAGACTATCTTTCTCTTATGAATATAATAAAACTAAAGACTTTTTGGAGTTATGAAGGATGCAGTACTACTCTATAGGTACTCAAGATTTACAGGATATTGAGTGAAAACGAGCATTTTACCCCCCCTTTAAATATGTGTAATTCTGCATTTGAATGTAACTTCATGTTTTGATCATCTATATATATTATGTTTAGTATCTGTGCCATTTTAATGGCTCCTTTGGAGGCTTTCGTTCTTTTCTTTTCTTTTCTTTACTAAGTTTATTCAACTATTCGCCTCTCCACGCAAGGAAGACGAATTCTGGAACATTGTTTGTTGAACCTTTCAAATACCGCGCGAGGACAGAACAAAAGACCACGTGCTCCAGCGTGCGCCGGTCTCCAGCACGCGCACGCCGGTTTCAAAAGATCCAGCGCGCCCCGATGTCCAGCTCACGCACATTGGACACTTTGCAAGTATCACTTTCTCTATGGAGATTTAAATGCTGCTTTAAATTGTTGCTGTGATCTGATCGTTGTTGGCTTCCAAAAGTTACTGACTATGATTTCCATACCTGAGCTCCTTATGTGATCTCATTCTATTTTCTCTCTCTCTCTCTCTCTTTTATTTGGATTCCGTTATGTCTTGTATAAAGCTTACTGTTTGTATTGTCGTACGCATATTTACTCTGTGTGATTTGTAGTTTGATGTATTACTAGTTGATTTATTAAAAACCCATATACTGACGATTGGCTTGGACTCCACCCCACTTACATTACGAGTCACTGAGATGTCTGATCTATAGCTACAAGCTCTAAATTTAGAAACTAAATTTATCATAAGGATAGGATAATGTTTTCATGGCCAGAGAATACTTTTCCTTGAATTATAAGGCGTGATAACTTTATTGAAAATTGATAGGTCAACAGTGGTTTGCTGGACATACCACTGTTTGATTTGCAGTAATTTACAGTAAGAGATATCACAATAATTGGTATGAAGAATGGAATATTGACATATTAATGAGTAAGTTACAGTGCCCTGTGATTATTTATTGGTATAGGCAATTGAGCTATTTTTCATAATCAATCAAATTTAATGTAACTGTCATCTGAGATATAAATTAATCATATTCCTGATTAATTATTCAAATTCCCTATATATAATTTGAGTTAATTATTCTGTAAAACTCATTGTTGTTACATGGTGGATTTCCTTGGATTACTGGAAGAGCACTTGGAGGGTTTTTTTTTTGGACTTGGACATCATCCTAAAAATTTAACTGATTAGTTTTATTTATATATATATATTTTTTTTTGACATTCTGTTACTATTGATTTTCATTTGTCATTATTTTTCTATTGATTAAGTCTTTCTTTACAGACTTTCTGTGTGGATACTGCTTTCATTTGTTGATCTGGTTTCATTTCGATTCATATTCTTATAAATGCATTTGTTTTGTTCAAAATGGATATAAAGGTGTAAAAAGTTAATTCCTGTCTTTATTGTTTGTGGTTATACACTGGGGAACATACTAAGATTTTGGGCCCTATTTTAACGATCTGAAACGCAAGTGTCAAAGCGCGAAGCGCAAGTAACTTTGTGGGCGGGTCTCGGCGCTGTTGCTATTTTCCCGGCGGGATAAATGGCTCTTGCGCCCGGCGCAAATCTAAAATGGGTTGGTCTGAAGTAGCTTCATTATTCATAGGTGTGGTTTGGGCGTAACGTGAAATAAACCAATCAGAGCGTCATCCAACATTCCCTTTAAAAGCAGGTGCGCAAGTTCCATTATGGATTGCTATTATTATGGCGTATTTACCAGGCGCACGCCAGGAGCAGTTCACAGCCGAGGAGACTGATGTTCTTGTAAGAGCAGTGAAAGACAGAGAAGTTGTGTTGTATGGGGATGGGAGAAACCCACCCAAAATAGCGTAGGTTAAACAGGCGTGGGAGGAAATATCCACAATTGTTTCATCGATTTTTTTTTCCTGGTTCCTGACGGACAAACCAATTTGTCAGATGTCCTTATATACATATATGACCTCAAACATGTCTGATCCTTAATTACTACATTTAGCCAGAATAATTTGTAAGCTAGATTTATGCCTATTTTTTCACATCTTCGTGGCACACCACAATGATTTCCGTCATTTCATGTGTTAATATTTTTTAGTGTAACAGTTTATGATTTGCAAAAATAACTGTTGCATCTGTGTAGATTACATGAGCAAAGTGTATGCGCGTTATGCACGCTATACATTATGGTCAAGCATGCGCCCTTAAAATAGCATAAGGAACAACGCGCAACGCGCCACTGACTTTAGACTAGGTTTTTTCTGGTCAGTGGCGCAATTGTTTAATGGAACAGCAAAATAGCACCAGGGATTGTTTGCGCCGGAACACGCCTCCTTTTTTGCGCTGAACCGCCCAGGGAGTGCAAGTTCATTCACTAGTTTAGCGACGTGCTTCTGTGGAGGGAAAAGCGCGCTTTGCGCGGGTGCAAAATAGGAATGACACATGCGTCGGTGTACAAAGTCAATTGCGCTGGGTGCAAGATAGGGCCCTTTGTAGTAATACGTTCTTAGTTGGTGGGCCCCTCTTATTATTCAGATATATATATATAGCTGCATGCTAGTAAAGTGGACAGAGGTTATACAAGTTTGGGTAGTTTTCGATCATGGATCTAATGACGTAGATGATGGTGGAACTCCTTATGAGCATTTCTCTCTGGATGCACACCTTTGCGCATGTCGACCAGATGAGAGCGAGACCTTGCCATAAATGCAATTCATCAGGAATTCGTTGGCAGCGCTGCAAAGGACTTGTTCGAGAATGTCTCCAAATAAGTGTTTTTTGGATGTGAGGGAAAGTTTACCATGTTTAGCTTTTCAAAGAACCTAGCATTAGATGACCCGTGGATGCAGTTTGCTTTTCTGGGGCAGCAATGGAGTGTAGCAAGTGTTTTGGTTTTCTCGTCATCTCAGTGACAAATGTTTCATAAACAAGACCAGGTTGATGCTGTATTTGCACATCGTTTGCTATTAAAACATGGTAAAAGTCCCCATTCAAGTATGTACAACTGCTTCAGATTTGTCTTTTGTCGGAAATCAGCACATAAGTTATATGTTAATGAAAACAACACAAAACATCAGTAGCTCCGCCCACAACATGCCTACAGGAGCTTGGTTTTTCCAGAGAGAATTGGAAGCTGTATTTCTGTATGCTTGTTGCACATCCTCTATTGCTTAACTTGGGTGACCCCCCCCCCGGGGTACTTGACTATACTTGACGGAAGTGGTCCTGATTGAAATCGAGCATCGCGTTAGTTCAGTCAGGCCACGTTAGTCACGCTTTCATTAGCTGACAGTCAGCTGTTCCTGACGTGTACCAATCCAGTCTTGACACCTATCACCTGCGGTTTTTTTTAATTCCCATTCTTCAGTGTCTCTTCCATTGCATCGCTGCTTGCAATTACCTCCCTCCTCCAACCCCAACTCCACCAACTGAACCTGTAATCCGATCTAACCTTGTTCTTTCTTTACAGTCTCTTCATTGGAAGCAGTCTCGATCACATTTTGTTTACAACTCACGTAATTGTGAATTGTAATAATGTATGCTTATAATGGTTCTGTTCTGTACCCCTGGGGGGGTTTGTCTTGCTGCTCTCCCAGCTCTGTCCAAGCATGGCTGTATGCGTGTGTGGAGTGTTGCCGAGAACATAACCATAACGCCAACACTAACTATATATAATAAATATACTTGATGGAAGTGGTCCTGTTTTAACTAAATATGTCCTGTTTGTACATAATAACATTATTAGGCCAGCCGTTATTATTTCTAAATGTAATAACATGCAATTTATACATGAATTATATATATTAAAAAAAACATGCAACAAACGAAAATAAGTGATTAACTGCTTAAATTATTTCTATGAATTAGTAATATTTTATCATGTTTATTCTTGTAGAAAATAAGTGTTTATTCTTTAAGAAAATAAGGGGAAAAATAAGGGACGATACAATTATTCAAAAATAAATAAATAAATAATAATAATAAAATTTCATTAAAAAATACCATCGGCCTGAGTATATTTGACCATTATAGAATCGTGACTTTAAAGGTTAGTCATTTAAGAGGTGAAAATACTGTGAAATTACAAATGGCATTGGATTTTAGAGCATAACAACTGAAGGTTTATGAAACGTTAGCCAATAAAGCATTTTTTTTTAAACAATGGAACTTAAAGTTGTTGGTGAACTAAAATACCAACAACCATACAGCACGTGAATAAATACAATGCATACTTTTCATAACATTTCATTATTCATAAAATGCATAACGTTTCTGGTGTTTGGATTTGTACTTCAATATAATGAGCTCCAAGTTTAAGAATAGCCCTAGACTGGTTCTCTCTCTCTCTCTCTCTATTTAACAGCATTAGCTCAATGAAATACGTCTTCCTTCAGGTAGAATGAATGTTTTCCTGTTTGCTAAATTTTGGCTCATGATCAATAAGTTATATTCACCTCAATCTGATTCAGTAAAATCAAACCGCAGACATAGAAGCTGCATCACTGAGCACGAGTCGGGAGCAGCTGCAGAGGATTCCGCTTGGTCTTAAAGCCTTCTCCATACACCCACAAATCACAAATAACAATGATTTTCGTAAAATAATGATTAATTATTAATTTATAATTTGTTATTATCATTCTGGTCTTGTGAAAATAATAATATGGGCTGCGAGAAAATAATGAATACAAAGAGTATTGCTGTTGAGTGCAGGCATGTTTCAGCCCAGTAACACACCATTCCTCAGAGCCAAAACACAGACCGAATTCTGTTCAGCTGGAGGGGGTTGGGTTTTTGGGGGTAGTTATGTATGACATGTGGGGGTCTAGATAAAGGTGTGAATCTCTTGCTCTTTCATATGGACAGTGGTTCAGCATCTTTGAAAGCCTCATAAGACAGTTTATATAGGACTGTTGTTTTGGTTATAGACAAAAAAATGGTCTTCCCCCATGTAAAAATTTTCTAGTTCCACAAAGCACATGCAGAAGTAGCCTTATAATTGTGAAAAATTAGACATTTTAATTATTTATTAATAAACAAATGTTTTCTTGTCAGCTGCAAAATGAAATTCACAGTGCTGGCTCTCCTGTGCACTGTGTACTCGATGGCGCCGCTCCTGTTTTTTGTTTAACAAACACGATCAGTTTCACCAGGTATGAACTGCTGAACATTCGGCAGAACGCACCACAAGATGTTTTTCCGGATTTCAATTATTCAGACGTTTTAGTGAACGTTGTTATCGGAGGAGCGGCGGCGCTGATCAAACGCTTCAGGACGCGCAGCGGCGGGACATGCTTTTACATCAATGAAGGGTGGTGTACAGATGTAACTGTGTTAAAGAAGATGTGCTGTCCTGATCTAGAAATGCAGTTTGTCAACTGCAAGCCGTTCTATTCACTGTGGGAGTTTCATTCCTTCATTCTGGTCAGTGTTTACATCCCTCCTCAAGCGCATGTGAGCTCAGCTTTACAGAAACTCGCTGATCAGATCACAGACACAGAACAACAACACCCGGACTCTGCTTTAATCATTCTTGGGGACTTAACAAAGCCAATCTCTCCCGTGAACTGCCAAAATACAGACAGCATGTTACATGTCCCACCAGAGACAGTAATATATTGGATCACTGTTACACCACAATAAAGGATGCATATCACTCTGTTCCACGAGCCGCCATCCCCTTGCACTGAGGCTAATCAACGACTTGCTAACGACCTGAATGAGTTTAATTGCAGATTTGAAATCCCCAACACCCATTCTGACCATCTCCATACACAACCATAAACACATCCTGCAATCCCACCCTCCACACCTCCTGCTCTTCATATCTGTGAAGATGATGTGCGCCAGGTCTTCAAGAAGAACAAAAGAAGAAAAGCACCAGGCCCAGATGGTGTTACACCAGCCTGTCTGAAAATCTGTGCTGACCAGCTGGCCCCCATCTTTTCACAGATCTTCAACAGATCCCTGGAGTTGTGTGAAGTGCCTTCCTGCTTCAAACGCTCCACCATCATCCCCATCCCAAAGAAACCCAAGATAACAGAACTTAACGACTACAGACCTGTGGCTCTAACGTCTGTCATCATGAAGTCGTTTGAAAAACTGGTTCTGGGTTATCTGAAGGACATCACTGGACCCTTACTGGACCCCCTGCAGTTTGCTTACCGAGCAAACAGGTCCGTGGATGATGCAATCAACATGGGATTGCACTTCATCCTGCAACATCTGGAAAAAACAGGGACTTATGTGAGGATCCTATTTGTGGACTTTAGTTCAGCTTTCAACACCATCATCCCAACAGCCCTTCAGACCAAACTGACCCAGCTCTCTGTTCCTAGCTCTATCTGTCAGTGGATCACCAGCTTTCTGACAGTTAGTGAGACTGGGGAAATTCATGTCAAACAGCTGCTCCACCAACACTGGTGCCCCTCAGGGATGTGTTCTGTCCCCTCTGCTCTTCTCCCTGTACACCAACGACTGCACATCTAAAGACCCCTCTGTCAAGCTCCTAAAGTTTGCAGATGACCTTACAGTCATCGGCCTCATCCAGGACGATGATGAGTCTGCTTACAGACAAGAGGTTGAGCAGCTGGCTGTCTGGTGCAGTCTTAACAACCTGGAGCTGAACACGCTCAAAACAGTGGAGATGATTGTGGACTTTAGGAGAAACCCCCCTGCACTCCCCCCACTCACCATCATGAACAGCACTGTGACTGCAGTGGAGTCATTCAGGTTCCTGGGCACCACCATCTCTCAGGACCTGAAGTGGGACAATCACATTGACTCCATTGTGAAAAAGGCCCAGCAAAGGTTGTATTTCCTTCGCCAGCTGAGGAAGTTTAACTTGCCACAGGAGCTGCTGAAACAGTTCTACTCGGCCGTCATTGAGTCTGTCCTCTGTACTTCAATAACTGTCTGGTTTGGTTCAGCAACAAAATCAGACATCAGAAGACTACAGAGAACTGTTCGGACTGCTGAAAGGATTATTGGTGCTCCCCTGCCCACCCTTCAAGAACTGTATACATCCAGAGTTAGGAAAAGGGCTCAGAAAATCACTCTGGATCCATCACATCCAAGTCACCCCATCTTTGAACTTTTGCCATCTGGCCGGCGTCTCAGAGCCGCAAATACCAGAACAGCAAGGCACAAGAACAGTTTCTTCCCCCAGGCAATCTACCTCATGAACAGTTAAATGTTCTCTACTTATGCTTATAAACGTGCAATATCCTTATATTTATTTGTTAACCCTCCATCCTAGAACATTCCTGCATCTCACTCAATCCTATTCCATTATCATTTATAGCATAATTGTTTATACACTTAATTATTTGCCAATTTGTAAATCTCTTTTCTTTTTTTTTTTGTCTGTGTGTTGGTGTCTCTGTGTACTGGAAAGCTTATGTCACTAAAACAAATTCCTTGTATGCATAAGCATACTTGGCAATAAAGCTCTTTCTGATTCTGATTCTCTCCGACAGAAAAATGCAACATTTACAGATTGTTGAATGTAGAAAATTAATGCGCCCTGTCATTAATGCGAATTAATAATTTTTCCACGAATACTTGCATATGAATATTAAGTCACATTTTGCATATGCATTAAATGCAATTATCCAAAATAAAATAAAAAATTCATTAAATTGTATGAAAGCACGTAAGGCTGGGTGAGAAATCGATTTTTAACTCGAATTTGTAATTTACGTCGGTTTGTTTGAATGAAAATCAGTTTTATTTTTAAAATCCACCAATGGTTCACTCAGGCTCCCGCAGTGCTTTAAGTGGGCCGGTACGCACCGGTACTCAGTACCGCCACTTCCAAATATACCTCTTGAGCATACTGCCACCTCTCCGTGCGCCCAGAACGTGCTTTCAGCGTACCGGTACGCTCAATTGGACAACTGTTTTAATAGAGGTTTTAATCCTTTGCCTGCGCTGCCTCTTTTCAGAGTGCCCTTCACAATGCACGCTTCCTAATTCGTCCCACCGAGAGCAGAGACTACATTATCCATACACCCTTGAGTTTTAGAAGTAAAAAGCGCATGCGTCGCTTTTGCCGCTGTCAGTGTCTACCACTCAGCGTGGTCGGAGAGGGTGTGTGAAACGTGCACACCTGGCTTGGTAAAAATACAAATACAGTGAACAACACTTAAGATGCATTCCTGGATTCAGACTCTGAGTACTAAAAGAACGCGGTCAGAATCAGCTGACTCACTAGCTGACTCCCCACCAAGCCGGAATGATGTCTCTGCAGATCAGACGCAAGCTAATGAAGTAATGCAGTAGCTCTTTGGTATTTTTTCAAAATTATTTTGGACATTTTATTTATGTTCAGTAGTTCTTTCTAGCTCAAGCAAATCTACAAACTAATAAAAGGATTTATAATTTTTTTTTAAGGTCGTCTGTAGACTGCTGTATATAAAACCCCTTCAATATAGTTGTTGTTACCTCAGGGGATGAGGGGAGTCATCAAAAAAAAGAAAGAAAAAAAAAAAAAAAAATATATATATATATATATATATATATTATAATCCATCACGAGTGCAGTTCATGCCAACAGCCCATAATATAAGTGCATATTCAGCAAGAATTCATGTTAAACATATTAAGCTATAGCTTGATTAGGTTATAATGACTGCAATAGTCAAGTGGGATGTTACAGGCTATATGTGTTTGTCTGTTTCTTTAACTTTTTTTTGGGGGGGTTAAAGGATGATTTAAACAGATAAAGCACATTCACACTGTTTGATTACAAATTTATAAAATGTTCAATCTAAGTTCTAATATAATAGTAGACTTTGGTAAAAAAAAAAAAAGAAAAAAGAATGGTAAAAAAAGAAACTCACAAAATGTTTAGAAAGAATGCTATATTGATCCCCACAACTGAAAAAGGTGGTCTCACGACTCCCTCTGTGTCTGACAGGGAAGTTTAGCATTAAGTGCTAAAAGTTTGTGTTCTTATCCTCTGCTTGCCAGGGAAGTGTTAGAAGTGTCCTTTTGTGTCAGAAAGACATTACAAACTGTTGAGAAGGAATCCTAAGCTGATTCCAACAAGTAAGAAAGGTGGACTAGCTACTCCTTCATGGACATACATTGAGTTCAATTTATTGTTAGGACAGCACATGGACTCAATAGTGACAGAGTCAGTCAGATTGGATTTGATAAAGAAATTTGGTATTGATCTAGAAAAAGTATGGTCAATTGAAGAATGTAAAAAGGTACTAAGAGCATGCATTCGCAAGAACAATTTGAAAGGCATTATCTGCTGCCACAGAGAATTTGGTTTAGCGCTAGCTACCCAACATTCTCAGCGTACCTCAGAACTAGAGGAACAGATCAAAGAGCTCAGAGCTAGACTATCCTCTCTGACTAAGAAACTGAATCGCAACAAAGCTGCATGAAAAACTGATGTGGAAGAAGTTAGTCAAACTGATAGCATTCATCCTGATTTACAAGATTTCTCTGAAACAGATGTAGCCATCCAGTCAGTAACTGATGTAACTGTAGATTCAGTATAGGTATGTGGAGCAAGGAAAAGATCTCAGAGAATTGAGGAAACTGAAAGTGTTCCTACCAACTCTTCTGTTGTCCAAGTACAAACTGTTGCCAACGCGCTAAGACCTAAAGATATAGAGAGACTATCCCAGAGCTTACCCTCTGCATGCACAAATTTTACTTGAATACTGCTGGTCTGCTGTTTCTTTGTTTTCTTGTGTTGCAGGTATGCGTGCATGAGAATTCATTTCCATATGTGACACCCTGGTGTAAAGCATCACTTCAGACATCCATGAACAAGCTTCATGAGGACAAAGAGTCATCTGAGTGAATCAACATGGGAAATGGGCTACAGAAAACAGACTTCACAGCTATTCGGACGCCATGGACTTCAAGACTTCCACTCTTATGCTACATGATTTTTCTGTGTCATCTTGTAGTTTGTACGAATAGTTTCCATCCATGTCATATGTGTCAACAGTTATGTTTCTAAAAATAAATATTACACCTAAGTAAATCTAGGACAAGTCACAGAATAAGTTATAAGTGCCTGTAACCTTTTCAAGTTACATGACTGAAGATGGGGCTTATGTTAACAAACACAGGCCATAGAATGGACTTATGAAAGTTTAAATTTGTATTTTGTGAGAGTTATTAGAACTCTTAACGAGAGGACTATGGGATTACAAATTTATAAAATGTTAAATCTAGTTTCCAATGTAATAGTAGACTTTTTGGGGTAATAAAGCTGACATCCAAGAAGCTCAAATCAGGAACATCAAGTGTCTGAGACATTAACCTTTTGTTTTCTAGCACTTCCTGACGATTAGGCAAGGTCCCAAGATAAAAGTGCCTGCTAAACTCAAGGCACAGCTGTGCTTTTATCTCTATGATAATGTGAAGGGATCGGCGATACTGTCAGGCACCTCTGTATTTAAATGACACTTTTATGCTGACAAGATCAAAGATTGGAAAATGGCCAGTATCAGGCTGATCCCTGTATTGCATTTGCATGCTTTGTTTAGGTTGTCTCCACCTCTGTGTATCCCACCCCTTAAAATGTATATAAACTACAATGTCTTAAGGACAAGTTAGACTTTTGATGACTACAGCGCCACGCAGAGTGTTCTCAATAAAGATAAAGAATTCTGCTGAAGATTAACCTTGGTTTCTGAGTTCCCAACAACACACAATCGCTTTTGCAATAATGCATTCAAACAAATGTAATCTTAAGTCCTATTCGGACGGGACTAGTTTTACAGGGGGACGTTAGAGAAATCTGCGTTTCACAGACGTACTTGGTGATTTTAGTCCCGTCCGAATCTGCCACGTCTGTGTTTTTCTCACAAAACCTCTGTGATAATTCCAGAGCAAATTACCTACTGTTTTTCAGCAAACTCAGTGATCCTCTGAGAAAACTAATCCCGTCCGAATGCGATTGTCTGTGATTGCCGGTGATATTTTATTTCACAACGCGTTTCCATGTGTGTTTTGGCCAACGTGAATTACCGTAGATGCTCTTACCACGCGGATGTTTGATATATTTGCTTAGCGGCAAATAAATAATAAAACAAAAATAATACAATTAATAAAATCAAGAGCAAGATCGCGTAAACTGTTAATACCGGCTATTGTAATATCAGCATCAGGTAAGATTACTAACGTTCATTTATGTACTCAGTTACATAATGTTTTAATTACGTTTAATTAAAATGTAAAAAAAAAAAAAAAAAGGAAAACAAGTTAAACTAAAGGAACCATACATTAACATTGTTTTGCTATACTAGCCATTTAGTATTTATTGTGTAATAATACTTAGGCAATCATTCTGAATGAATTAAATGCACGCATACAGAGCGCGTGATCTCTGTGACGCCCAGATGCACAAATCAGACCCTCCCACCTCTGTAATAAACACGGAGATGTTAGTCCCGTCCAAATTGGTACATTAAAATCTCAGACATCCGGTGTTAAGAATCGAAACTCAAACGTAGTTTAGAAAACTAGTCCCGTCCGAATAGTGCTTTACAGTGCTACTACATTATCAGCATGATATCAGATTTTGAAAGCTTGAAGAAATTAGTTGTTCTGTTTAAATAAAATAACTGACAAAAAAATGTACTGTTATTTTCCTCACAAACAAAATTTGCACAGCAGAAAGCAGCAATTAAAGATTTGATGCTTACACTGTCATTAGTTTGGCATGTGACAGGGAAAAAAAAGCTTACACACAATAGACTAACTCACTTTGAAACTCCCCTGCTGTTTTTTATTTATTTATATCTTAAATACTAAATACTAAAGGCGAGCGGTATTTCTGGTATCAGTGCGTGTGCAGCTGATGCTCTGAGCACGGAGGGGAAGTTGTTGCTTCTCACAGACTCTGCTGCGAGTGAGAGAGATGTTTCACCCAACGAAATGAAGACGACTGCGGCAGCATAAGCACAGTACATCCGCCAAAAATCAACCTGCAGCAATGCACATTGTTCGAATTGCCAAGCCTTACTTTTGTAGGTCGCATGGCAGTAAATAATATGATAATATGACTACGCAGTCAATACAGATATTTAATAAAAACATTAAAAACAAGCAGGGCTGTAACATAACCCAGTAAAAAATGCATGCCAGGTCTACACCGGACACCAGTGGCGTGATACAACAAAAGACAACAGAACACAGTGATGGATACACTGGACACGATCCCCATCAGTGAACTGATGCTCGTTCTGTTTATGATGAAATGTTCTGACACTGCGTTCAGATGATTTGACACTATGGTGTGATGTCATCAAGTTTAGACACACTTTTAGCGCAGTGGGGCACAGATGACAACTCTCGCGTCCAGTGTAGACACACAGAAAGTTTCTGCTCTATTTACAGATAAGTTCTATAAGAACAAAAAAAAACAGTGCCATAATGAGATGGAAATATAGACTAGAAAATATATTTACACTTGCTCTGTCCTCCATCCATGACACTGACAGCGGAGCTAGAAGTTTTAATCTGAACAGCTCTTAAAGCTGAGTGGATGGTTAGATGCATGATGGGCTAGTATTACATAAATAAATAAATAATAATAAGACCTTTCCAGCATGAAGATAATAACATTACAGTTTTTTTAATCATCTTGTCTCAGTTATACATTTATAACTATATTAAAAGTTGTTTTGAAAAATGTCTTTGTCATTTGAATATTGATTTTAAAATAAATTTAAATCATAAATTAGCACTAAAAGCATGTAAAGAAGGCTCCCTTTAAAATCACTTATGTTCTCTGTTAATGAGGCTCTTTTTTACATCGTGTGCATTTTGTTGTTTGTAATGAGAGAACTTGAGTTTAATCGTGAGGATGGTTTATTAATCCGTCCATTCTTTAGAGTTTCAAAGATTTAGCTAAATCGTGCAGGTTTAATTTATTCGTTTCTTGTTTTAGGCTAATTAGGCATAAATAATATGAACGAAATGATACACTGCTTCACGTTTAAACATGCAACAATTTCTTAATCAGTTTACAGACAGATGTCTTTTTCCCAAGAAGTTATCTGTCAAAATAAAGGACAGATAACGAATAACAAAAAAAATGCATTTTGTTTCATTAAAGGAATTTTTAAATATAAATTTAAATATGGGCATAATATATGAAAATATTGACATTGCATATTAATCCATGTACCCTACCCCCTTAAAGTAGGCTACCACTTTTAATCCTCCGATGCAAAGTAAACCACAATTTATTTTGAATAATGTAACGCATAATTAATATAATATAAATAATACTGCACACCTTTTAAATGTGTCAAATCTAAAATATGGGTTAATATCATGTAGCTTAGAGAAAATATAATCACAGGTTCAGACTTGACATTTATCCTGCTTGAATTCGTTCTAAGAAATGCACATAACTTCCTAAATACCAAACTTTCGTCTGTGAATATTATTTCATTTAATTTCAGATTTCTTTAATTTTCCCTGAATGTAACACACCAGTGAGGCAAAATCTGCAAATAAACTGCAGAGGTATGTGCGGCGGTAGAACCACCATTTTGGATGGCCACCTACTGTGTGTATATATATATACATATATATATATATATATATATATATATATATATATATATATATATATATATATATATATATATATATATATATATATATATCAGTGTTAATTTCGTTGACTAAATATTTTCGTCATTATTTTCGTCACGAATATATTTTTGCGGATGAAAACGAAACGAAAACTAAAATAGAAGGCACTGATGGAGACTAAAACTATGACTAAATTGATTGACATTATCGTCAATGAATAAAGGACGAGACGAAAATAGACTGTGACGAAAATCAAATCAGCAGACGGGAGAGATGCGAGGAATGAACAAAAGAACCGGCAAACCGGAACAGGCGAGACTGCATGAGAGAAGAGAACCAATGCGAGCCTGACTTATTGAGACGTGAAGCTAAGGTTTTCAGTTTTTAAATGAGCTCCCGGGAAGTCGGCATTCGAAGAGGTGATGTCTAAAAGAGCGACAAAATGTTGACAGCTCACTTCACGTTTGACGACGAACAAAACAAAACAAAGTGTAAAGCACGCGGAGCGCTCATTCGTGGCAAGAACACAACCAATTTGAAAAGACATTTACAGACGAGCCACCCGGACATTTTCTCAAATGTAATTTCACAACGATATTCTTTTGTTAGATGAGAGCACAATACTAATACGTAATATTATGATACATACATTTGATTAATACTAATGTTTAGTATATTTTATAATGTTCTACTTGTTGACAATATCACAGATATTTCTATATTAGTCATGTGAAACGTAAATGTTCACATCCTATCATTATACATACTAATCTAGCAATATTGTAGTATTTAAAACATACAATATTGCTAGACAAATGAATACCTTATAAAATCTTGTTACTTTTTTTATCCACCCAACTTATTAAATATTTACTTTAAATTTATGCACTTATTGTTCAGCTCAGCTGTAAGCTTTAAGGTCCTGGACCTAAAGTTATTTTTCTTTTATTGATGGTCAATTGGCTGCTAGTTATTGTTTACATTATCATGACAGTGTTTGTTGCTGCATAAAAGCTTTTGAATCGAAAATAAAGACACAGTTGTGTTGAAATAAAGTTGAATTTGTGTTTTATATACTTTGGTTAAGTTTGTTTCCTATACCAGCTGTTAAAAATTGTCTAGTAAATCTGTTATTGATTTTAGTCTTATTTTAGTCGACTAAAATACCAAGCAATTTTAGTCGACTAAAATAAGACTAAAATTAAAACAATGCAGATGACTAAAACTTGACTAAAACTAGAAACTAAATAATTAAATGTAAAATAGCACTGGATAGTCTTAAATGTAAAAATGAAATATACAATGAAACCTACATTTAATCAGACACCTTCAACATTTCTCACATTATTTTGGAAACAGGAGATTTCTAATGCACAATCTAGTTTGATAAACCCCTTCTCAAAGACTTACTGTTTGTGTGTACTAATATATATATATATATATATATATGTGTGTGTGTGTGTGTGTGTGTGTGTGTGTGTGTGTGTGTGTGTATAAGTGTATTGTCTGTAGAACTGTAATGGTCCCTGATGTACACCAAAGCATGAGAAATGGCTGAAGGATTTGGCTGCAAAGAAATGTTTCATGTCTTTTGTCTTTATTGTGTGACATAGACATTAATCACTTGACTAGACTCCAAGATCTGTGTATAGCATAATAAAAATGCAAAGCAATATTGAAAGAGATTGCCATAAATTGATCTAAATAATATTACTTAATATAATATCAACTTATTAAAGAAGATGTATATGTGGAACTGCAATTTAACATGTTTAAGAGCAGTTTACAAGAGATTACAAAGAATTACAAAAAAAAAAAAATGGCAAGAGAAGCTGTATGCATTGATTTGTTTAAGGAGCCTTCAGGAATCATCAGATCTGGGAGTCACTCAGTGCTGGCGGATCTGGATGGATTTTCTTCAGCTTCTCCGTGATAGACGAGTGCTGCTGTTTCCTCTCCTCCTCAGAGAGCGAAGACGGATTGACCTCCAGGAATTTATATGCATCTCGAGACTGAACACTGAAGACGCCTTGAGCTTTCTGACAGCACAGACCAAATCTTTTCCAGTACTGAAAGATAAAAGACATGCTATCATTAATCACATTTACTAAAATATATCATAATTGACACAATTGACATTAACATACATTCAATAAAGAGCTGCACTGATAAATAATAATAATAATAATAATTATAATATTACAAAAAAAAAAAAAAAACACTCCAATGATACATAGGGGAAAAAATATAGAAAAAGAAAAATCCTTTTTTTCATGATAATTTTAAAGCCAAAAATGGTTGTAAAGATACAATTAAAGTAATCCATGTGTCTCCAAAGATTTAACCTCAGTTTTATGATTTTTTGATGGAAAAAAACGCTCCTGTTGGTATCTGTTTATTCTGTTGTAGCAGGAGACTGAAGTCCCACAGCTGATAGATTGCAAATTAGGCTGGAATTCACCTGTGATTTCTCTTACTAAATAACTCAAAAGCAGTAGAAATGTCTATGCCGGTGCCTCCAAAATGTACAGTTAGCCTGTAAAACCTAAATAAATCCCAGAACGTTTATCTTGTTGTAATAAAAATGATTACACGTAAAGAAAGACAAGGCAATCCCAATAAAATATAACTGTACTTTACATTATGAAATAATTATAATTCAATAACAAATAACAGGTGACTGCAGTTACTGCACAGAACTCATCTACTGGACATTATCATTATGTTTAGTATTTTTTTCTCATGTTTCAGCAATCTGTCTCATAATTGTTTTATTAGTCTAAACAAAGTGTAAAGTCTAAATGATTATTAAAGTGCATAACTTGTGCTATTATAGATATTATAGCCGTATACTGGGCATTACTACCACAATATGAATTGATTGTGTTTGGTCACCAGATGGTTTCAATCTGACCCAATACATGACAATTTCCTACAGTTTGTCTTGTATTTTATCTACAGAAGTTTAGATTTTCAGTCTTGAGATTACATAAATATGCTCATTTGCATATGTAATTAATGTCAAAGAAGCTAAATAAACGTGAATAAAATAAAATAATAAAAGTGGATAATGTTACAATACTGTTTGTCGCATCTGTCATTTCTGCCCTGAACCAGCTGGTTCTTTTTAGGGCTCCATGCTATGCACAACTGTGCATTTATTTCTTTATATCTCTTTTCTCCTGTCACATGGCATCCTCATCTGATTCTAGTTAAGATGGTAAGAACTTTCAATGATTAGACACTAGCATCTTGCTTAAGATTACCAAACTCTTTGCTGTGGATTCTGGAAAATACAGCATCAGCTGTACACTATTAACCAGAGAATATTAGGGATAAACAAAAATGTGAGAACTCAGAGACTTCATGAAAGGCATAATCAAATCACATTAGGAACATTTGCTCAACGTCTAACTTACCTTTGCTGCATCTTCAATGGAGTCTATGAACTCATCCTTCATGTCCTCCATGTCAACCATTTCCTCCCCAGCAAAGGTTCTATCTTTCAGCGTGCTCAGAATAGCATCCACCTTCTCCCAAAACTTTTTCAGATCAACCAGAATTTGTTGGATTTGAGAAAGACACGCCTGGACTTCCGTCAGGTTGTCAGGGTCGGGAATCTCACCTGGAATGATTTATCAGAGATTATTATAAAGAACCTGTCGAGAGCATAACATGTATGAATTTACTGTATGTTTGTAACAATAAAATCATAGAGAGACTCTCACCCATCCGTATTTTACAGTTGGCCAGCTGCAGCTGAAGATCAAGCTGCTTGTTTTTGATGTCCCACTCTTCATTTCTCAGAAGGCTCTTCTCAGAGTCGAGTTGTTTCAGTGCTATGTCCAGAGCGATGGCAGTAGGCTCCTTCATAGCATCTGGATAGCCTCTAAAAAAGGCAAGGACCTTCTTAGTCCAGTGGCTTTGTTCTTCCTGAAATCTTCTGATGAAACTGTTCAGCTCCTTAGTTGTTTTTTCAATTTGTTCCTCAATCCCCTCCATTTTGTTGACTACTTTTCCCAGATCACCATTGAGTTTGGCCAGAGCATCCTCCAGACCCTGTCTCTCATCAGATTTTTTCTCCTTTTTTTCTTTGGTCTCAGCTTGTTCTTGATACACGTCACTGGTGCTTTTTTTCACACTTTGGTTGTGTGTATCATACCTGAATAATACAGTGCATTTCAAATAAATAACTGGAAACAGTGATGTGGTCCGGATTTCATTTGCAATAGACACTGAACAATTTTCTTACTGAGGACAAATGTAATTCTATACAACAGTTCAATAGGCACTTTCACACTGGAGGAACCTTTTCATAGTTCCTAGAACTATTGGTGGAAGTTCCCAGTTTTTGGCATGTTCTCATCACAGGAACTAGGAACGGTTTTATTTCTAGGAACTCTGTTTGGGGGGACTGACTTAATTACCTCCTACTTCAGAGTAGGGTCTAAAACAGTTCTTACAGGAACTGTTGTGCATCTCTGATCAATACAGTTCGATTTCAAAATGAATCTACTAATGTAGAGAAGAGCTCCCTTCTGTTTTGTTTGTTTTACAAAAATATATATTATTGTTATGACCATGACCCTGAATAGCAAATTATTTGACTACTTTGACCACAAACTATTTGACTAAAATAATCTGTACAAACAAGATATTAAATTTACCTGCAAATATAAAATAACCCAGGTGTTTCCCCTTTATTCTTAGTTCCTATAAGATATTACTAATATTTTCACCTCATCACAATGTCATCCACTTGTCTTATGATGTCAGTGATCCACTCTTTGGCTTTCATTAGGAACTTCACCGCCAAAACAGGTTTGTTCTTCTCCACAGCTTTTATCAACATTGGAAACAGGGAGGTGACCAGGTTGGAGCTCGTGCCGACACACTACGAGACAACATAAATCAGCAAGTTAATCCTGTGATAGACTAAATAGTTATGATAGTTCAAAGTGACTACACAACCAATCATAACAGTATAGTAACTTCTGAAGTTATGTGACTGTCATGACTAATGGTGGTCATTTCTTATTTTCTAGTTTTCTCTTCTTGTTCTAGCTCGTTGTGACAAGTTTGAGTCCAGATATTGTCCAGTGTTCCTGTACTCTTTAGTTCTTCTTTTAGCTGTGCATAGCTGTGTTGGCTTGTGATACAGAGATGTCATGTTTAAGATTATTATTATCTTCATGCATGGGTCACATTGTTTTAGACTGCTTCTCAATTTTTTCCACCCAGTTCCATGGCTCCACCTCATCTGCTGAGTCCGCTTTGCCTTCTCTGCACTTTCCTTCCTGTGATGGACTGAAGCTCTATCTGTGAATCCATCTTTGCTGATTTTGATCAATCTTTGGAAAGACTCCTCTCAGTCCATAGCATGAGCACCACTGGGGGGGGGGGGCTTTCTACTCTATTACTTTTCATTTGAAAATGTAATGTTCAGAATAAGACGTATTACATTGCATTTAGCATTAACTAGGCCTACCATACAGTCATGCACAGAAATGATTAAAGATGGTTACAGAGAACACCTTTTGAAAGTTAATCACAGCATCCACATAATCCATAGCTGAAGTGTTAAAGGGGAAAGACTCTTTTTGAATAAACATTTAAATTAGAGGGCTGATAGAGGACATTGATGGTTATGATGAATTAGGACACATACCTTCAGCAGAAGGGCTTCGGAGGATCCGAACAGCAGTTGTGTTTCAATAGCTTGATCTCTGATCAGACGCTCCAGCTTTGGGAATCCTCCCAGACTCAGGAAAGTCAGGTGATAAAGGAGAGCCGTTCGCTCCGCAGATGGAAGAAGCTCCTGAATGAAATCTGCTTTCATTATAGCGTTGTCATCGTCAATCTCTGAAATATTTCAAATATTTGTGATGGTTAACAACCTTTGGCATTCAATAGCTTATGGATAAAAAAGAGTGCTGTACAAATAAGGCTATTTTTGTTTGAACTTTTTTTAATGAAAAAAAAAACTGGATTGAAAACAACGCATTTTTTAAGACAAAATATGCAGTACTAGAGAGTCCCTGCAGAACCACTGTCAAAACATTTTAAAGGAAACTGACCCTATTTCCAAGGCCCTGGTTACACCTGTTATTAAGATGCATTTTTGTCCAGCTGATCACAAGTGGATGAAGGAAACATGAATATGTTTAGACCTGCCGTCTCTTTTGTCCATGTTCAACCACTTCAGTCCTGATTTCTTGGAGGGGAGGATTTAAGGGGGGAGCAAATGAAAGGGCACATACAATTTACATATCAATGTGACTGGAGATGGCAGAACAACATACTGACAGCAGCGGATTTCATTTGTGCAGTGTGTTAGAAATCCAGAATGGTGAGAGAACATTGTGTTCGTAACGTTTATCCTTCCCAAAACAAACTTTTATCTCTTAGCTGAAAATCTTGAAATCTTGTCTGGCTTTTACCAAAATTACCGGTGATTCTGTCTTCTGACTTGGCTGTGCCACGCAGCAAGGAATGGAGAGAATTCAAATCTCATTACCCTTTCAGTTTAGGCAGATATTAAGCCATCGTCATCTAAAAGGTGATGTTTTGTCACCTCATCTTTTTAAGCAGATTTTTGGTAGTGGTTTGGTTATAGAGGATCCAGATAATTTAAGAACGATCTCAAATTTACCTTTTTTAGCCAAGGTTTTGGAAAAAGTGTCATTTAAGCAGCTGCAAGCATTAGTGGGCCATTTCAGTCAGGCGTTAAGTCCTGCCACAGCACTGAGACAGTGCTGGTAAAAGTGTTAAATGACATTTGATCTGCCAAATCCTTACACATGTTCAAAGCTGTCTTAACACAACTTCTTTTAAATACAAATGGAGAGTATTTTTAAAAGGGTTAGTGTTTATGTATGTTTATGTGAGGTGGATATAGCACTATTCGGACGGGAGTAGTTTTCTAAACTGCGTTTGAGTTTGACCACCTGACGTCTGTGATTTTCATGTACCAATTCGGACGGGACTAACATATCCGTGTTTATTACAGAGGTGGGAGGGTCTGATTTGTGCATCTGGGCATCACAGAGATCACGCGCTCTGTATGCGTGCATTGCATTCATTCAGAATGACTGCCTTAGTATTATTACACAATAAATACTAAATGGCTAGTATAACAAAACCATGTTAATGTGTGGTTCCTTTAGTTTAACTTATTTTCCTTTTTTTTATTAAATGTAATTAAAACATTATGTTACTGAGTACATAAATGAACGTTAGTAATCTTACCTGATGCTGATATTACAATAGCCGGTATCAACAGTTTCTTGTTAATCTTGCTCTTGATTTTATTATTTGTATTATATTTTTATTATTATTTATTTGACGCTAAGCAAATATATCAAACATCCGCCAGGTAAGAGCATCTACGGTAATTCATGTTGGCCCAAACACACATGGAAACGCGTTAAATAAAATATCACCGGCAATCACAGACAATCGCATTCGGACGGGATTAGTTTTCTCAGATGATCACTGAGTTTGCTGAAAAACAGTAGGTAATTTGCTCTGGAATTATCACAGAGGTTGTGTGAGAAAAACACAGACGTGGCAGATTCGGACGGGATTAAAATCACCAAGTACGTCTGTGAAACGCAGATTTATCTAACGACCCAATGTAAAAAACTAGTCCTGTCCGAATAGGGCTTATGTCTACCTCTGTCATTTTCTTGTATTTTCTTTCTGTTTAATTTGTGACTGTAAAGCACATGAGTTGTATTGTAATGCAACATGAGTCGTATTAAACTGTGCAATATAAATAAATACACAAACAAATAAACAAAATGTAAAGGGGGAGGTGTTGCTTAAATGTATAACAATGTTTTCAGGATTTCTCAGAGGGCAGGCTTCAAGTATAACTCGTTTGAAGTAATGGTGCTTCATATAACATTATTTAGAGAAACCAATGTTAATGATAAATCCCCTGTTATGTTTGTACTGGCTACTGTATACAGGCCACCAGGGAACCATACAGACTTTATTAAAGAGTTTGGTGATTTTACATCTGAGTTAGTTCTGGCTGCAGATAAAGTTTTAATAGTTGGTGATTTTAATATCCATGTTGATAATGAAAAAGATGCATTGGGATCAGCATTTATAGACATTCTGAACTCTATTGGTGTTAGACAACATGTTTCAGGACCTACTCATTGTCAAAATCGTACTCTAGATTTAATACTGTCACATGGAATTGATGGTGTTGAAATTATTCAGCCAAGTGATGATATCTCCGATCATTATTTAGTTCTGTGCAAACTTCATATAGCCAAAACTGTAAATACTACTTCTTGTTACAAGAATGGTAGAACCATCACTTCTACCACAAAAGACTGCTTTTTAAGTTATCTTCCTGATGTATCGCAATTCCTTAGCATATCCAAAACCTCAGAACAACTTGATAATGTAACAGAAACTATGGACTCTCTCTTTTCTAGCATTTTAAATATAGTTGCTCCTTTATGCTTAAGGAAGGTTAAGGAAACCAGTCTGACACCATGGTATAATGACCATACTCGCACCCTAAAGAGAGTAGCCCGAAAAATGGAGCGCAGCTGGAGGAAAACAAAACTAGAGGTATTTCGTATTGCTTGGCGGGAAAGTAACCTATCCTACAGAAAAGCATTAAAAACTGCTAGATCTGATTACTTTTAATCTCTTTAAGAAGACAAACATAACCCCATGTATTTATGCAATATAGTGGCTAAATTAACGAAAAATAAAGCCTCAACAAGTGTTGACATTTCCCAACACCACAGCAGTAATGACTTTATGAACTACTTTACTTCTAAAATCGATACTATTAGAGATAAAATTGCAACCATTCAGCCGACAGCTACAGTATCACATCAGACAGTGCACTATAGACCCCCTGAGGAACAGTTCCACTCATTCTCTACTATAGGAGAGGAAGAATATTATAAACTTGTTAAATCATCAAAACCAACAACATGTATGTAAGACCCTATTCCATCTAATGCTGGGTACACACCAAAAGATAACGGGGCTGATTTTGGGCTGAATTCAGCCCTTCCAACAATCCTATCTATGTCCCGATTTTCTTGATGGTTCTACAGATTATCTTATCAGATTTTCCCTTGGTGTGAGGTGGTTTAAGAGTGTCCAAACCTGACTGGAATAACTTCAGAGCCACCCTGATCGCGAATCGTAAATATTTAACGTTTGATATTTCCAATCAGAAATCCTGATGTGTGGGGGAGCCCCAAGGAAAACAAGTGTATGCTTTGGAGATTATCATGTGAATGTAACAATGTCTAATCAGAAAACGAATGATCACGTTCTTAAAGAGTGATGTAAGATCTGTAAGATCTGATCACTATCATTGCAATTTCTTCCTTACTACTTCCTTCCTTTATTCTGAAGTCTTGCAAGATTTTGAGATTTCGTGTGTTCACAGTCAAGACTCTGGTTGAAAATCTGTTAGTGTGTGGTGTGCTGTCTGTCACATCATGGCACACCACACACTATAGGAGCAGAACAGTTAAATCTAGGATTTTTTGTACTCACGTTTGTGGTCTATCACATTTTGAAAATCTTCTAAGATATAAAAAAATATTTTGGTGTGTACCCAGCATAAGTTCCTAAAAGAGGTGCTTCCAGAGGTCATAGATCTTCTTCTGACTATTTTTAATTCCTCATTGTCATTAAGATATTTCCCCAAAACCTTCAAACTGGCTGTTA
Source organism: Carassius auratus (assembly GCF_003368295.1). Classification (NCBI taxonomy): domain Eukaryota; kingdom Metazoa; phylum Chordata; class Actinopteri; order Cypriniformes; family Cyprinidae; genus Carassius; species Carassius auratus. Next base: position 1,510,504 of record NW_020523543.1, read on the forward strand.
TTAAGCCTCGCATCAAAAAAAAAAAAAAAACACACACACACACAACTTGACCTCAAAGAACTAGTTAATTATAGACCAATCTCAAATCTCCCTTTCTATCCAAGATACTAGAAAAGGTGGTATCCTCACAATTATATTCCTTCTTAGAGAAAAATGATAGATGTGAGGATTTCCAGTCAGGATTTAGACCATATCATAGTACTGAGACTGCTCTCCTTAAGAGTTACAAATGATCTGCTCTTATCATCTGATCATGGGTGTATCTCTCTATTAGTTTGATTGGATCTTAGTGCTGCGTTTTACACAACTGACCAGCGCATTCTTTTGCATGGACTAGAACACTTTGTTGGCATCAGTGGAAGTGCATTAGCATGGTTTAAATCATACTTATATGACCGCCATCATTTCGTAGCAGTGAATGAAGATGTATCATATCGATCACAAGTGCAGTATGGAGCACCTCAAGGCTCAGTACTAGGGCCGTTACTCTTCACGCTTTACATGTTACCCTTGGGAGATATCATCAGGAAACATGGTGTTAGCTTTCACTGTTATGCTGATGATATTCAACTCTATATTTCTTTGAGGCCCGGCGAAACACACCAATTTGAAAAATTAACAGAATGCATAGTTGATATAAAAAATTGGATGACGAGTAATTTCTTACTGTTAAATTCTGAAAAAACAAAGGTGTTAATTATAGGAACTAAAAACTTAATGTAATAACCTAAAAGACTGGAGACTTGATGGCTGCTCTGGAAATTCTTTGTCATCAGTTAGGAACCTTGGTGTGCTATTTGATAGCAATCTTTCCATAGAAAGCCATGTTTCTAACATTTGTAAATTCTAAATTTTTCCATCTCAAAAATGTATCTAAATTACAGCTTATGTTTTCAATGTCAAATGCAGAAATGTTAATCCATGCGTTTATGACCTCAATAATAATAATACCTAGAATATCAAAATCAAATGCGGGTGGCAGATCCTTTTCCTATTTGGCTCCTAAACTCTGGAATAACCTACCTAACATTGTTCGGGAGGCAGACACACTCTTGCAGTTTAAATCTAGATTAAAGACCCATCTCTTTTACCTGACATACACAACACACTAATACGCTTCTAATATCCAAATCTGTTAAAGGATTTTTAGGCTAATCATGTTACAGATTTACAGATCCCCTGTAAAGACCTTGTCTCAGAGGAGCACCAGGACAAGACCACAGGAAACAGATGGTTCTTCTGCACAATCTGACTTTTCTGCAGCCTGGAATTGAACTACTGGTTTCGTCTGGTCAGAGGAGAACTGGCCTCCCGACTGAGCCTGGTTTCTCCCAAGGTTTTTTTCTCCATTCTGTCACCGATGGAGTTTCGGTTCCTTGCCGCTGTTGCCTCTGGCTTGTTTAGTTGGGGACACTTCATTTTCAGCGATATCGTTGACTTGATTAGCAAATGATTGCACAGATACTATTTAAAATGAACTGATATGATGAAATCACTGAATTCAATGATGAAGTGCCTTTAACTGTCATTTTGCATTATTGACACATTGATTTCCTAATTATTGTTGTTTAGTTGCTTTTACAATCTTTTTTGTTTACAGCACTACATAAAAAAAGGTGACTTGACTTGTGCGCTTTCCATAATGTTTATACATTATATCTGTAGGCGGTCATTTGTGGCTGTTTGAAATCATTTTAGCACGTGAAGGTCTACACTATGAACACAATCCAGTTGAATCCATTTTTGAATACCTCTGGAAGTGGTCGAAAGTGGACAAGCTCAAAACGTTCCTGTGATCCAAGGTGGCGTTTGTGCTGACGCTACTTTCCGGCAGGGCGGCTCTCTGGGGAACGGCGGTGTGGGAGAATCAAGACCCATGCTGCGCCTTGTTCCAGGCACTCTCCAAAGAGATGAGGAGGGTTTCGATCGGGCGGTGACAGGTAGGGAGGTGGTCAGACTACTCGCTGATCTCCGCCAAGGTCATGGTTCGGTGTCAGAATATTCCATCCAGTTTCGCACCCTGGCTGCAGAGTGCCGTTGGAATGAGGAGGCGCAGTGGGACAGATTCCTGCATGGGTTGGCTGACTGTATTCAGAGGGAAATTTATATGCTGGACCTTCCCACTAGTCTCAATGGACTTATCGAATTAGCACTTCGAGTGGATGCTCGGCTGAGCAGAATGGGCTTTTTTCAACAAGACCATCCAGTTCGCAGCATGGAGACCAGACGTTCGGAGTTCCTGGATATGGTCAGTCCCCCATACGATCCGGAGCCCATGCAGGTGGGTAGAGCTCGGCTTTCCCGGGAGGAGAAGGAACGGCGGAGATCCCAAAGACTGTGCCTTTACTGCGGGAGGGTGGGCCACTTCATCCACTCATGCCCGTTAAAAGATCAAGCCCAGTAGTAACTATGAGGCTACTATCGGGTGGGATCTCCCCCGAGAAGACCTCATCCTCACCATCATCATCTACTCTCCTTCTGGTAAGACTAAGGTGGGCAACCAACACTCATGACACCCAGGCCTTATTGGATTCGGGGGCAGAAGGTAATTTTATGGATTTAGAACTGGCTCACCACCTCCACATTCCTACCACCCCCCTCACGTACAAGATAACTGTCAATTCTCTTTTTTGTGGGGAAGAAGGATGGGTCTCTGCGACCGTGGATTGACTATCGATGGTTAAACAACATCACGGTAAAGAATATTTATCCTTTGCCGTTGATGTTTTCAGCTTTCCAACGATTGCAGGGAGCATCCATCTTCACAAAATTGGATTTACGTAACGCTTATCATTTGGTTCGCATAAGGAAGGGAGATGAATGGAAGGCCGGATTTAATACCCCCAGAGGGCACTTTGAATACTTGGTTATGCCCTTCGGGCTATCCAACTCGCCCGCGGTCTTCCAAGCAGTCGTCAATGACGTGCTGAGCACGTCAGACGAGTGCTTCAGAGGTTGCTAGAGAATGGGCTTTTTGTCAAGGCGGAGGAATGCGTTTTTCATGCCCCTTTTTAGGGTACATCGTCTCGTCTGAGGGAATGCGTATGGATCCTGACAAGGTTAAGGCTGTGATAGATTGGCCGAGTCCAGATTCCCGTAAGGCCCTACAGAGGTTTCTGGGATTCGCCAATTTTTATCGACGTTTTATTCGTAACTTCAGCCAACTAGTCGCTCCTCTGACCGCCTTGACCTCCCCTAGAACGACGTTCAGGTGGTCCGATACAGCGGAAGCTGTATTTGCCAAACTTAAGAGCCGTTTCGTTTCGGCTCCCATCCTCGTTGCCCCTGATCCATCATGTCAGTTCGTAATGGAGGTCGACGTGTCAGAGGTGGGGGTAGGAGCAGTTATTTCCCAGCATTCTGCCACAGACGATAACATTCACCCTTGTGCGGTTTTTTTTCATCGTTTATCACCTGCCGAACGGAATTATGACATTGGTAACAGAGAGTTGTTGGCAGTCAAGTTAGCACTGGAGGAATGGCGCCACTGGTTAGAAGGGTCAAGGGTGCCTTTTATCGTTTGGACCGATCACAAGAACCTAGAATACATTAGAACTGCTAAAAGACTCAACTCTAGGCAGGCTCGGTGGGCACTTTTTTTAGGTCGTTTTGACTTTACTCTTTCGTATCACCTGGGTTCCAAAAACGTCAAACCTAATTCTTTATCACGTATTTTTGACCATTCCCAACGCCCGTCCACTCCCGAGTGTATTTTACCTGAGATATTAGTGGTCTCCACTCTAAGATGGGAGGTCGAATCCAAAGGTCATGAAGGCCTTAGAAGGGGTAATGCCTCCCCCGATTGCCCACTGAACCGGTTATTTGTGCCTGAGGAGTATCGGTCTGAGGTAATTCAGTGGGGTCATTGCTCCAGTATAGCTCGTCATCCAGGAGTTAATCGTACCAGTTTATTGGTTAAGCAACGATTCTTTTTGTGCCACTGGTAAGACGTCCAACCGACCATTGTCAATCCCTTCGAGACCCTGGTCCCACATCGCGCTAGATTTTGTTACCGCCCTCCCAGGGCAAGACTGCCGTTTTGATGATCGTGGACCGGTTCTCGAAGGCGGCTCATTTTATCGCCTTCATCACATCTTTCGTTTACATGGCCCGCTGATGGACGTGGTTTCCGACAGGGGTCCCCAATTTGTGTCCAAATTTTGGCAAGAATTATGTAGACGACGGTTAGTCTCTCTTCGGGGTTTCATCCCCAAAGCAATGGTCAAACAGAGAGGGCCAACCAAGATCTGGAGAGAGTATTGCGATGTTTGGTTTCCAAGAATCCTTCCTCTTGGAGCCAACAACTTTCTATGGTGGAGTACGCCCACAGCTCATTACCAGTGTCAGCTACGGGCCTTACTCCGTTTGAGTGTAGTTTAGGTTACCAACCACCAATTTTTGCCAGTACGGAATCCGAAGTCGCGCCCCTCTGCTCACGCCTTCGTCCAGAGGTGTCACCACACTTGGACTAGAGCACGTGAGACTCTTCTCCAAGTGGGGGTGCGCACCAAGGCCAATCGCCACCGGTCAAAGCCTCCCGTATACGTCGTTGGTCAAAAAGTGTGGCTTTCTACTAAGAACATTCCTCTCCGCTCCGTCTCTAATAAGCTTGCTCCCAAAATCATTGGCCCATTTCCTGTCACCAAGATCATTAGTCCGGTGGCAGTCCACCCCAAACTTCCTCCTACGTACAGGAGAATTCATCCCGCCTTCCATGTATCAAAGATTTAACCCGTGTTTTGGGCACCTATTAATCCGCCTGTCCCGGTTCCTCCCCCGCCGCGTCTCATAGCGGGGGAACCGACTTATTTGGTTAGTCGCATTCTGGACTCGGGAAGGAGGGGATGCGGATTTCAGTACCTGGTGGACTGGGAGGGTTACGGTCCGGAGGAGAGAAGTTGGGTTCCTGCTAGAGACATTCTGGATCACTCTCTGATTGATGATTACAATCGTCAGGTAAGCCCGCCAGGGAATGCCAGGAGGCGTTCTTAGGGGAGGGGTACTGTCACGGTTTATGAATTCACTCTCTCTCTTTCATCTAGTGTGCTGTTGTGTGTGTGTCTGTGGGCGTGGTCACTGATCAGCGATGATCAGCAGCGCCAGCTGGTTTCAATTGTTTGTTCCCTTTATAAGTTCAGTAACCTGTGTTTCATGTTGTCAGATCGTTGTTTCTCCTCGGTGTGCTCCCGTACCTGTTTCCGTGTCCTTAGTTCCTGCCGGAGTCTCCTTGTTGTCATCATTTGTTCCTGGATCTTCAATCAGCACTGGATTACCGAGCACCGTCAGAAGGACTATTCACGCACCGGGATTCGAGGGATCATCACTGGACTGAGCACCACCATCTGTTGTCCACCGAAGTCCCTGCGTCACCATTCCACCAGCCTTGTGTCCGCCCGCCTTTTTCCTGTGATACTTCGTCATTATCTGACTCTTGTGCTGTTTATCAATAATTACGCCTTGCAATTACATCCTGTTTCTGTCATACGTAACATGATTAGTAAATGTTTACAAAAAGATACAAATTATGAATAGTTTCCACTTTAGATTGGACACTGAAAAAACAAACAATTCATAAAAGATGTGTAAATGGTAGTGGTGTCAAAGTTAATGCTTTAACGCAGGCGATTATAATTTTTTTTCAGTTTAACACATTCAAAATATTTAACGTAATTAACACAGGGGCAGGGCTAGATTTGGCCACCCCACTGACAACTGCAAAAGAATTGCGTTTGTTCAGATGAATAACATCTTTACGAGTAAGTTACATTGGTAACACTTTATAATAACATTCAGTTATTAGTAATTTATAAATTATTAGTTAATGATGACCTAATCATTTACAAAACATGACTACACATTCATAAATTATTAAGTTAATATTATAGTAACGATTTATTAATTCAGTTATAAGTCACTTATGAGTTATTGGTTAATGAGGAACGAATCATTTACAAAACATGAATATACGTTCATAAATGATTAATAAGTGGTATGCTAACAATTTACAACTGTGTTGTAATTTATCTTAAAAAAAAGAAATCAATCTTGAAATAAATCAAACTGATTATTAGTAGATGGTTTAAGTTATTAGTTGATACATTATTCATCACTTATAAATCATTGGAGTATTTATGTCAAAATTGTTTTGTATAAGTGTCGCAATAAACAATTGTTAGTAATGAACAAATGATGAACAAACTATTAGTAAATGATCAGTATATGATTTATTGGGGAATTTGTTAGCTGGTCTGTTTTCAAAAGCACAAACATACACTATTTTTAAGATTAATTAATTTGTTTTGAAGTGGATAAACATTTATAAATCCCTTAGTCAGGTGATTCCAGTGGGTTGTGTTAAATCCTTTCCCTCATCAGCACAGACTTGTGTTCTGTGTGGAGTGTGTGGGATCTAGTGATGAAGTGAACCTCTCAACCGCTTTTACCTTCCACTGAAGCTCACATCAGGTGCACAGAGTTAAAGACTCCATGTGTGTCAGAAAAGACAGCTGTCTATACCCTCACCAGTCAGTACTTAGTACACACTACAAAGTGTTCAACGCCTGTTATAAATGATGTGTAAATGCATGAATAAATCATTTATTTACAAAACTTTCTGCATCATTATTATTTTAATAATTCACTGACTTACTCTACTTTGTACTTTTTACTTGTTTTCGGTTTAAGAGATGAAGTCAGCAACACTGTGGACACACGTGTGCATGTTTCATACAGATTACATAATCATTCCATTTGAATTGGTTAATTTGAAAGTAGACATATATATGTCTAGATATATAGATATATTTCTATACGCCTGTAAGGCAAATATATACACAAAGTTTAAACTCAAGTTCACAGGCAGAGATGGCAGAAAGCGCATCCTGTTAGCTTTACATTAATTTAATTTTTTTATTTTTAATGTTTTGCTCAATATGATTTTAAGTGGCAGATCAGTGGGCTTGCAGCGGTTGAATATCTAATTGAGACATCCTCAGTCCCATTAGTCCATCAGTCCCAGACCAAATCTAAAATACTATGTGGAGGACACAAAATAATATATTTATTATATGACTGCGTGGTGAAACTATGAACTGAAGCTCATATTTTAAACATGGTCGCCGTGCTCTGTACACGGGGAAGTTTTGGCCATAGTGGTTAGAGTGTTAGACCTTACCCCTAGGGTGTGGGGTTTGAATCTCAGGCCAGCAATTCCACTACTTAGGTGCCCATTTGAACAAAGGCATCGAACCCCGAAACTGGTCCCTGGGCGCCGCAGCATAAATGGCTGCCCACTGATCCAGTGTTGTGTGTGCTGTTCACTGCTCTGTGTGTGCGCACTTGGATGGGTTAAATGCAGAGCACAAATTC